>NC_140591.1:123042522-125442522 GCF_964204655.1 Triturus cristatus | reverse complement strand
GGCCAAACCCAGCTTCTTTAATACTGCAAACATGTAGGACCATTCTATTGTGTCAAACGCCATGGCTGCGTCCAGGGACACCACCACTGCATCTTCGGCTATTGTGTTGGCTCAGTCCAACACTCCCTGTAGCCTCCGCAAATTATGAGAAGTGTTCCTGGCTGGGTGCAAGCGAGTGGCTAGGACTTTCGCCAGTTTCTTAGCTTCTGCATTGAGCAGCGATATCGGCCTGTAAGACGAGCATAGATTCTTGGGTTTACCACTCTTATGAATTACCACGATCATCGCCAACCTCTCGTCGACGGGAAGCAGTCCCGCCTCTCTACTCTCTCAAATCATGCCAGTAAGATAGGGTGCGATCTTGCTCGAGGCTAACTTGTACAGTTGAATGGGCAAACCATTGGGGCCGAAGGCCTTTCCCAACCTTAATTCGTGTATGGCTTTCTCGACCTCTGCGGTGGTCAGCTCCTGGTCAAGGTCTGACCTCTCCTCATCAGAGAGAGCAGGCAGGGATATATCTCGTAGAAAGGGGTGCATGTCTTCCTCGTCGTATTGCGTCTGGACTTATATATACCATGATAATAGATACCAAAGGCATCTGCAATCTTCTGTGGCTCAATAAGTCTCTTTCCGGACTCCAGTGTGAGCTCCACCACCACTCTATTTGCTTATTCCCTACGGTCCAACCAGGCCAGCAGTTTTCCAGCTTTATCCCCTACGTCATAGATCTTACTGAGCTTTGCCTTGTGCAATTTCTTGGCCGCATCAGTGGCCACTGCATAATACTCTTTCGTCTTTGATGTTAAGGCGTGTCTCGTCTTGTCTAGGTGCACGTCTCGGTGCCTCCCTTTTAGTTCAACAATTTCTGTTCCAAACCCACTAGTTCTTCCTGTTTTCTTTTGCTGACCCCAGTTATTTGAGAGATGGTGGCTCCTCGAACTACAACCTTATACGCTTCCCATAGTGTCTGGGCTGAATTCACCGAATGTTGGTTTTTCTGAAAATACAATTCTGTATCTTGTACAATCTTGTCCTTTATTCGAGGGTTTTTGAGATACCACGGATTAATAGGTGCAATCCTACCCACTCTGGGTTATCCTACCTCGATTTGGGCCGACACAGGTGAGTGGTCTGATATACACCTGGCAAGGTGACTCACTTCTTTGATGTTTTCTATCTGGTCTGCTTGCATTATGATGTAGTTGATTCTGGACATACTGCGGTGAGCCCCGGAATAGTAAGTATACTGCTGTTACCCGGGGTGGAGTATCCTCCAGGTGTCTACTAGGCCCATGGCCTCCATAAAATAGTAAATTTGTGTGCGAGTGGGAGGTAGTGTTTTCGAGGGCCCTCTATCTAAAGAATCCGAGACTATTGAATTAAAGTTGCCTCTGATTAGGAGCCTCGCCTCTGGTAAGGTGAGCAGGAGATTGCCAAGGTCGGAAGCCCGAGCCGAACGCTGAATGCGCCAGAAGTTTGAATCCCCATCTCATCAGTGCTTTACATGCATTATCCAGTAAATGGGTCTGCTGGAGTAGGATCACGTCAGGAGAGTGGCGCTTTATATATTGTAGCATGACTCCTTGTTTAATCGTATCCCCTAACCCATTCATATTCTAGGACAACAATTTAAGCCCCTGTTTTGTTGTTGTCGCCATGTGTGAGTGAGTGGTTTATCTGTGTCGCCGCGGGAATACCTCCACCTGACTGTAGTCTCCGCACGGGGCCTGCCATCCATCCCAGCCTGCCCATTGTCGGTATCAACGTTCCCAATGCATGGATTGTACTAATCTCAGATTTTCGTGTATTGCCTGCCTTGTCCAGATCTATTGTCCTTACTAAACATTCCCCAACCCTCTTCCTTTCCCAATGAAATTTGACAGATGAATTGGGCGTGCAACGTCGTGCTAGCCTGAGATTTTCAGTGCTTGTAAACCCACCCCTCCAATTGCAAAAATCTTACCCCCCTTGCCTGCCTCCCTGCATGGCGGTATCGGAACCTCCCGCCACCCCAAACTTGTAGAGTGCCTATTGCCCACCCCTTCAACTTGTGGTGTGTGTGTCAACCCCACCTCTGTTCAGCAATTATATTATAGGAACAGGTGCAGTGTCTTAGCTTCTCCCTTTGCTCCACACTACTGCAAATTGCATCTTCTCTTGCCCCTCGTAGTTGGCAGCCCAGTTTGTCTCGCCTTCCTCCCAAAGGCATAACAGCTGGGGATTCAAGTTCGTGTAAGGCTCTCCGTAGGAGTCACTGCAAGTCTATGAGAGAAGCAAAGAATCCTGACTAGTCCTCTTTATCGCCTTCAACTGTTGTGTTTTCTTCTGTGGAGGATCGTGTTCTCTGGTCCACTCACGGTTCCCTGGTCTATCTCGTTGGCTATGGTGACCCTTCTTTCCCGTAGTGTGCCAGCCGTCGAGCCAGTCCTATGCTTCCTCTGGAGTGGCGAAAAACCAGGCCTTTCCCTCCGACTCCACTCGTAGCATGGCCGGGAAGAGCATCGCGTATTTAATGTCTTTATCATGCAAGGCTTTTTTAATTTTGAGAAAGCTTCGTCGCTGCTGCTGTACCTTCAGTGTGAAGTCTGGGAAGAAGGAAACCATACTATTGTTAAGCGCAATTGGAGGTGATGTGCGAGCCGTTTGTAAAATAACATCTCTATCTCTATAGTTGAAGACTCTTGCTACTATGGGTCATGGAGGAGCACCGGGTTTCGGTCTACCCCCGGGCACTCTGTGCACCCGTTCAATCGTAAAGAATTTTGACAGTCTTGATGGCTTTAGATAGTTCGTAACTAGTTCTTCCATGAATAAGTCTGTTGCCTGCCCTTCTGCTTTTTCTGGGACACCAAGAATGCGTACATTGTTACGTCTTGAACACCCCTCATACTCATCCAGCTAAGCTTCCATCCTAGCATTGCGTGATTTTAGGTCGCTCACTGCTTGTCGGATGGTGGATGTGTCTTTGACCAGGGATCGTGTAGTGGATTCAACCTCCTTGAGTCTAGTGTTCATCGATCTCATATCGGCTCTTATCAGTGAGACCTCTGTAGAGACATTATCAAATCTGGACTCCAATGATGTCCTAACCGTTGTAATGGCTGACATTATGTCATGAAGGGTTAATTCTAGCTCTTCAGTTACTTCCTGCCTCTTCTCAGGCCTGTCGTCAAGTTCTTTTTCTTTGGCACCCGCGCCCCTGCTCCAGGCGTATTTGTCTAATTTGGCCTGCATAGTGGACTTAGCATTACGGCCACCAGCCATAATGGATGCGTATGCAATGTCAGGTGAACCAACTGCTTCCCGCCAAGGAGTCCCCCTGTGTCAATTGTCGAGGTTCACCAAGCAGTCTTCCCCCTCGTGTGGATGCTGACAGCCCACTACTTAGTCGCTGCTGTCGGCATTCGTTGCCGCTTGTCACTGCGCACTATGTCGGTGTCTGCATCCCGGTTTATATTTAGTCCTTTCCAGGCCGGGTGACTACCCAATCGCCTCTGGGCATTACCGCTTGTAGCACCGGGGGAGCTCGAGAGTCAGACAGGTCACTATGAAGGAGGCCATAACACGTTCACGCGGAACCCCGACAGATTCCTCGCCTACTAATACTGCTGGTGGCTACCGGGTCCCCAAAGCTGCGCATTCTATGTATGCCACTCACGTCAGGTATTCCACTGCTGGAGCTGCGCATGCTCTCACTGCCCACAACCTTCTCCCAACATGGAGTTCCTTCAGGTTTATATGACCGGGCCAGCACTGAGCGGCTGCAATGGAGCCCAGTGGACACACTCACGGTGTCATTTGCGGGCCTCCTCTGCCCCCCGGGCCTAGACCAGTTCTGTTATAGTGCCAATCTGACATCTGCTCAATCTTAGCAGTTCACCCTCACTTTCTTGCCAGCTTCTGGCGTTGCCGGGTGTTACATTATCCTCCAATCTCGGTGCCGGTCACTGTAGTGAAGGCCGGGCTCAGAGCACTCCTCCCCTGCACATGCGCTGCGCCACCGGAGTCAACAACTGCAAGCTGTTCTTCACCACCTCTCCTCAGAGCAGCCCGGTTCTCGGCGCGGAACATTCACTGCAGGCTGTGGATCATTGTGGAGCAATTTCAGCACCAGTATCCCCGGATCATTAGGCAGATTTATGCTCGCACAGGTGTGCTTTGACGGAGCCAACTCACAGTGTGGCCATCTTCCTCGGCAGTTGGCCACGCCCCTCTCCTCCTTTTTTCTTCTTTAATGGGGTTCTGATGGAAAATGGGGGAGATTAAAGCATTGGGTGTCTGAGCGATCAAACGTTTGGACCAAGTGATGGATGGCTCTGAGACTAGCAATAATGCACCTGGTATCATCACAGAGGAAACATCCTTGGTTACGGGGTCAGTCAAGTTAGCAGATGCACCCATAGATAGCCTACTTTCAATGGATAAAATATCTTTACCCAATACATCAGTGTCTCTTAAAAGAAAAGAGTCTAAGGTGTTTGTAGGCTCACCACCATTAGTTGCGATTGTCAGTTTTCGTTTCCCCATCTTTTAGGAAGAAAGCTAGGTCTCTTGGGATGCTTCTGCTGCACACGTTAGAGGGGGGTCCAGCACAGTCTCATCTGGGCTCTGAGAGTGCAGACGGGCCGGCTGTGGGAGCTCTGGGGCCTATTATGGGCGTCCGGGCGCAAGCAGGAAGTTGCGGCGTCGTTGGCGGCGTGTTGCTGCAGGTGGTGCTGGGATGAGTAGTCCCCGGTTAGGTTCTGGTCTCTGTTGTGCAGTCTAGTACTGCCATGTCAACCTGACATGTGCACCCACTTGCCTGACCCCAACCTTTGCTTTTCTTACATGTTAGTCACTCCTAAGATAGTCCCAAGGTACCCCTGTGAGCAGGGTGCAATGTATGTGAATGGTAGGACATGTCCTGATGTGTGTGATATGTCCTGATAGTGAAATACTGCCAATTTCTTTTTTTTTTTTTGAGTAGAAGCGTGACGCATCCATACCTGTTTCGGATGCATCGCTGAAGAAACCAAAACAGCATCTACCTGCGGCTTGAGAAATCGCTGCACGCCGCATTGAGTGCACCAGTCCCGAAAGTCCGAGATCACCACACAGATTCTGACGCAAGCCCTGCTGTGCGGCTGCAAGAACCGACACATCGTCCTGGATCATTGAATCAAGGCGCTAGGTTGTTGGGGTACGCAGTAAGAAACCAACGCATCACCTCCCCAGAAGCAACGAACGGATGCATCACCTTCCCTGAGAGTAAGGAACCAATGCATCACCTTCCCTGCGACTCTTTTTGTTTGTGTGCGCAACGCATTCAAGGTACTTTGTGTGAAAAGTGTTGCATATGTAAATGACTTTGAACTGAACTATTTCTACCATTTGAAAGTCATATTTTTATTACTGTATTGGGGATATTTGTTGTTATTGTCTTGATTGTTATGATAAAGATTACTTATTTTTCTAAACTGGTGTGGTGTCAATTTGTAGTGTTTTCACTGTATTACTGTATGTGTTCACAAATGCTTTACACAATGCCTCTGAGATAAGCCTGTTTGCTCGTGCCAGGCAACCAAGGCATTGTGTAAAGCATTTGGGGTTATTATAGAATTGTATCCCCTTACCCTGACTAGAAAGAAGGGCCCCTACTTTTACAAAGGTACCTACCTCTGCCAACTAGAGACCTCCATATATGAAGTGGAAGCTGCTGTTTCTGTAGCAGTTAGACTTTCAATGACGGTCAACTGAAAGTCAAGGAAAGAAAGGAGTCTTCCCGTGGTGGACTGATGATAAACAACATACACATTTTATGTTTCCATCTGGATTGGGTGGGAATACAGCTTATTATACCAAGTGCAAGTTTTACAACTTGAGTTGTATACCTAAAGAACCTGGCCAGTCTTATCCACTCAACCCTTGTTGTAATAAAGTATAAAGGTGGAATTGTAAACTTCGGCCATCTGACCCCAAATCATGGGGGGAAGTACTCCTAGCATGAATTGTAGTGAACATGTACACCACTTGCGTTGACAACAAACTGTACCACATGCCACAGTGCCAGCTTTGTACAGCTCACTGAATAGCCCTATTCCTGTATAAAAGTTGTCCACATAAATGTTATAACCTTTGTGAAGGAGTGGCTGGACAAGCTCCCATAGGAACTTTCTCATGACTCCTAGGTCGGAAAGGCAAACTACCTGCTTTAGATTAGAGTCCTTTACTGTATACACTCTCAAGCTGTATGCATAGCCAGCAGAGCTCTCACACAGTATGTACAACTTGATGCCATAGCAAGCTCTTTTGCTCGCAATGTACTAGAGGGCCTACATGCTCCCTCCGAATTTGTTCTACATGGAAATTTGTTTGCAGCATAATTTCCTCAAGGAAGTCAACTTATAAAAACAGATGGACATAGTCGATCAGCAAATAATCTGCTGTATTGACTTTACATCCAGAGTCACCAGTGAACAGGTGAATTTGGGGCTGCATTAAATTGGCAGCTGCAACGGTAGCACTCCATCTGTGCTTGCCACCACACGTGACTGCTCTCTGGGTTGATCTACTGTGCAACAGTTGCTCTGATGCACAGACTATGCTTGTGGAGAGACATCATGACTGCCCTCATCATGTCTTTTAGAATTTCTGGAAGATAAGTCATTGAATGGAACTCCACTGACTAAAACATAATTTCCAGATTTTGCTTGATTTTCCTCTCCTTCAGATGCTTCCTCAGTATCTGCTTCAGAGCTGTCTTCCATAACTCGAGTTAGGGCCTCAGCAGCAGTCATCCCCTGAGACGCCATCTCTGCTGACTGGCTAAAACCTCACTTCTAAAATATCATCCTACATCGAAGGTAGATGTATTGTTCTAAATCAGTTGGAGGGTGTGTGCATCTGTGAGAAGTATGCAAGAGTAAATAAATACAAAATACCATAACTTTTTAGCTGAAGCTTCATGTTCTCCACAGACACAAATAAAAGACAAAAATGCCACAGTATTACTTCACCTTGCCACAAAGCCAATACCAAAGCATACCTTTCTCATGCCTTATGCAAAACGTAATTGTTGGGGGAGCAGTTGAGCATGTGCCAGCATATAACGAATTCCCTAAAGCCAAAATCTACCTTTGATTTTAAGAAGCACACAGACAGCGGCCCCTGAAACCTTTTGCGCAGGTGTGCTCTTTGTGAAAACTCTCAGTGCTATCACCACGGTACCTGGAATAATATGATGGGAGAGAATTAAATTATGACACAGGATTGAGAAAAAAAGTCAAATTATGTGGCAAACATTTTTTCTGACAGTATTACTTCATGATATTTTGATTTTAAAACATGATAATACTGCCTAGGCAAAGATTTCACCACCACACCAGTATGGCAACCAAATACAGATAAAAGGAACTGAAAGATGAACAGCCAACACTCGCTCAGGGCCTTCCACAGTGTGCAAACACATGTTGCCACATTTTTTGTCACTTTTGATCCCTTTAAGCTACAAATGGTTTTTTTTTAATACAAAACTGCAGGTTGTGCAGGATTGATAGATTGTATGGCATTTCTTTTTTATAAAGATGTGTGTGTTTTACCCCAATGCACACCCCAATGGAAAATACACTTTTATCAAAATAAAATGCCACATAAGCTATAATTTCTACATAATCTGAAGATTTATATAAAAGAATATGCTATTCCTATGCTTAAAGACTTTGCTGTGGAAATGGCAAAAGTCTTTGATCCTTTCTATCTCGTTGTGGATGGCACTGTGCTAATCCTACGCTTAAACACTTTGATAGAAAAGCAGACATTTGAGGTGAGCAAATTTAGCGTGTCGCTGGTATTTAGAGTGCTCTTTACTGGAACTGCTTTCCACCTAAACTTGAGAACTACCCAGAGCTCTCCGCTTCTTTTTTTGCATAATTTATGCATCACTCTATGCTTGAAAGGGTATTGTTGTGACTTATTCTGGGTGCTCCCTTGTGTCTGGACAAAGCTATACCTCTCTGAAGGGCTCTAATGAGAGCAAAACACTTGTCAGGGGTTGCTTTTATTTATTTCAGGTTGGCTAGGATGGTATTTTACCAATCCAAAGCTGTAATACTGTGCCTGGAGTGGTAAAAGGTTTTGGCCATTTTACAGCTGGGCATGGAGAGCTCTGTGCTAATTCTTTGCTTAAGGACTTTGTTGTAGAAATGGTAAAATACTTTGTCCCTTTCTATCTTGGAGTGGATGACACTGTGTGAATCCTACTCTTAAAGACTTTTGAGGTGAGCAACTTTAGAGTGTCGCTGGTGTTGAGAGTGCTCTATACTGGTGCTGCTTTCCACCTAAACTTGAAAACTACTCAGAATTCTCTGCTTCTTTTTTTGCATAATGTATGCGTCACTCTATAGGTTTTTATATATCTGTGACATGAACATGCAATAAACTTCTTTGTTTACATCAACTACGGAGTCTGTGCCCGTGTTTGACCCGCTGTGGTCTTGCCTTGGGATCCTGGTTTCATATATATATATATATACATATACACTTATGAATGTATATAATCTCTATTTTCAAAATCCTCCATCTTGGTAGTGGCTTTATTTTTACAATATGTAAAACAAAGCATTAAAAGCATAATTTTTACTTTTTATTTACAGTATTTTTCCATATTTTGATCACTAATCAACATTGCAAGTTTTAATGACACCTAAACGTAACATTATTAAATATCAGAAGTAACAATATGTGTGGTTACAATGTGTGTGCTAGTCATTTGTGTGGCAAGTGTATTTATAATTTCTGCAAATGTAATGGCGTGCTAATGGTATGTTTTTAAGAACCACAAAGTAAAGACACGCATAGTAAAGCCACGGGTGGTAATGTTATACATCAGAAGAGGAATAGGGGGCTGACGTTGAACACCTCTGCATCGCCCCGGCCTTTTACCAAAAAAAAGAAAACCTCCTGTGCAACCCCTCCCCAGTGACAGCCAATGGCCGATGGAAGCACTAGGAAGGTGGTGCGGGTGTCGACACCTGCACCTAGGGGGCTAAATACATTGCAGAAGAACAAATAAACACACAGTTCTTAGAAACAAAAGGAAACAAGTAGCTTCACCTACACCGATCAAATCTATGGTAATTGAAACCCAAGAATCTTGACTAAACAAATTTAAGCAATATATAACATATGGATGTCATAAACCTAGATATATATTGAACATGTCCAAGCAGATAGTGCTCTGCTTCCAAGTCTCTGACAATGATATTAAAATCTGAGATAACCAAATTAAAATTGGCCAATTGCCTCCTTTGGTTTGAAAAATTCCTCCTCTCACCAGATGACTTCTTGAATTGGAAGATCGTAACAGTTAATACAACCTTCTAATTTCTAACCTCACTGAGTCTATTGATGGCCTAAATTATTGTGCATATGTTAAAACACTTATACCCAAATTCCTGTACATTACATTCATAGAGAGGTTTGAAGTGGATAAAGCACATAGCATTCCATCACATCTGGTAATAAACCAGTCTAAGTCGCAATACATTATTTTCATAATGCCACTTCACTATCACCTTCTTGAGAAATACCATCTTTAATGGTTGAAAGCAATACAATCTGCATTCATTAAGACACTGTAAAAGAGATAGTAGCCATACATAAACAGTTTGCATCTTGACCTGTGTGAAGGAGGTTGCATCAAAAAATGTCAACAAAATGCTGATATTTGCTTGTTCTAAGACACACATGTATATATGATGAAAATGTATCTTCAACGGTTAAAGGTTGGTTTGCAGGTTTTGTATTTTCACCTGCCGATACAAATAAAAACGGTCTTGCTATTCTCTTATCTAAAGCTACCATTTGAAATTCTGCAAAAACATTGTGATGTGAATGGTAGATTAGTGCATGTTAAATTGCAGACCGCTAAAACTATTCATTTAGTCAATATTTGGGGGTCAGCAGCAGATTATATAATTTTTTTAAAAGAGATTAGTAATGAAATTGTGAAACTGGATATTGTTCCCTAATTGTTGGTGGACATTTTAATCTTATAACAGAACCACTATTAGATAGACTTTGTACATCTACTTTTAAGCCCTCAAGAGTTTTCAAAAACAAAATACCATTGGGTTATCAAACTTGCATATAATGTAATTATATTAATTCTCACTTATCATATAACAGGATTAATGACTTATTGTCCTCTCAAAGTTTGTGCCAATCAATTGTCACCCCCCCAAGGTACATAGCAATAATATTTCATACCATGCCATGAATTAATTTTTCATCAGACTGGATGATATTTTGGTCTCCAGGCCTTAATGGAAAATTAATGTTGATAATCTTCTCGAAGAAGAACATAAAAATAAATTGCTAATCTTTATTTCACAAGTTCTTTACTCTTAAAGGAAACAATGCTACCTCTGATATAACTAAATGGGACTTTTTAAAGCATACACTAGAGGTTTGACTATTTCTATTATGTCTCATGAAAACAAACAATTACATGCTCAAATTTCTAATCTAAATATGAAAAATTATTAATTGTATTCAATAATAAGGCACATAAGACACAATTACAGAAGTTAAGATCTAAATATAACTAAGGGCCCGATTCACAGAACAAACTTAAGACTAAATCCTAAACTTAGTACCAATCTGGTATTCACAGAATGCACCTAGTACTTCTGGTATTCACAGAATGAACTTACTACTTTAGCGATTCACAAAATGAACTTAGGACTTTTGCTATTCACAGAATCCATTTACGACCACTAAACTTACGTCCGCACCCGGGCCGGAATTTCCGCCCTCGGAGCGGAGTTTCCGGGCCCGGAGCGGGAAGTCCGCATGCGGGCCGTAAAGTCCGCTTTGAGGGCGGAATACCCGCTCCCGGGCCGGAAACTCCGGCCTCGGGCCGGAAATTCCGCTTTCGGGCCGGAAAATCAGAATTGGGACCAGACTACATTACTGTTGCCATTGATCATTTGAGCCAAGGGGAAACACCTGTTCAAGTCCCTACCATCCCCCACCATGCATCAGCTGACGCACTCCAGCCAATCCCAGCCAACAGCTCCAGTTAGCCATCATGTTGCTAGTGCCTACCATCCCCCACCATGATCCAGCTGAAGCCAATTAACACAGATTGACCAGCAGCAAAAAACATTTAAAAGCAGCACACAGTGAAGGAACCGGTTTGGCCACACGCAGTTTGTATTTCCAAGCAGAGACCGGCCAAGAAAATGGAGCTCATGAAGAGAAAGAGGAACTTTACAGCAGAGGAGACCACCATGCTTGTGGAGTTCATTGTCAGGCACCACAAACGCCTCTATGGACTCCCACCCTACTGCACCAGTGGGACCCAGAAGGCAGCCCTGTGGCAGCAATTCGCCACTGCTGTCACAGCATTGGGGGAGGACAGGCGCACTGTCCAGGACGTTAAAAAAAAATGGCAGGATGAGCGGCTGAGGGTAAAGGATAAATACGCCAGGATGGAATTACAACGGATCCTCCCAGCCGCACACTCTGGACCACGCATCCGCCTCACCACACAGGAGGAGGACATCCTGACGACCATACACCCCCACTTGGTCCATGGGCTGCCTGTCAGTGACGTCCGCTACGTGGTACCAGGTAAGTGGGATGAAAAGTGAAAGTGCATGAATAGAAGGTCTGTGTTGCACTGTCAGTGTGAATAAGGAAGTAGTCCAAAGTGTATTAATTAATCCGTAAGTCAGAGACTCCTGTGTCACCCTCTGTATGTAGCACTACAAGTCCCACAATCCTTAGGGATGGAAATGGCAAATCCCTCCTCCACTTCTGAAAACATGGCCACTGTCCAGTTGCATTAATACACCAGCCTGCTAAGTAGCAATTGACAAATAACAGCAGAGATGCGCCAGTAACAATGCCACACCCAATCCAACTCTTGTGCAACCGCGGATGCGTCACATTGACAATGCGGTGCACTGTGGCGCTGGGATAGACAGATGGGTGTCGCAACTGATGGCATTAGGGGGATGCTCTGCTGGAGTAGTGTCGCAAGTGTGACGCAACTCCAACTATGTCCATGGACCGCCTACACCTAACGCTCAGGGCAACTCATTACAGGTGCCTCAAGCTGGTTTAAGTTTGCATGGCACCACCCTATGAAAAGTGACTACGTGAAATGCCGGCGATTACAATGCATCACTTGTATGAGGCATAACCAAATAAACACACACCCTGCCTACATCACAGCTGATGCATGTTTAATGTTGCGCAGGCCCGCACACCGTGAGGCATCAACATAGATGCATAACATTGGGAATAAGTCTAAATGTGTCACCTGTATTACCCCACCGCTGTGTCACAGAAGTGACGCAACTGCGGTGTTAATGTATTACAAGGGGCGTGGAAACATGCCACTAAATCTCTAAGAAGTAAATCACCCCGTGCAAGCTGAAAGCACAAAGCAGAAGGTGAGAGAACCATCTGGTCCAAAAGTCAGACACCTATTCTGTTGTAAATTTCCCACCCTGCCACGCCACTACGACCCCAATGCACCACTGCTCCTACCTGCCCAGTCAGCAGCAGTACTGCAAAACACTGTTAGCATGCAGAAGAAATGGGGAAATCACAGAAATGTTCCACAAGCACATATTCCAGATGTTTAGTTTTCTCTCTTCTCACCCATTGACACATTCAGCCAGAGCACAGACAACTGCCGTAGCGGAGGTCCCTGCATCTACTGGGAGGCATCGCCACCGTACACCCTCACCGACTGGTAAGTCAAAGTGGCCAGGAGATGGTCAAAATGCATACATTGCCAGGAGTGACCGAGGGACATGTAGTGCCCACATATGAAAGTCAACCAGAGATGTACAAATCGCTGCATTACTATTGGAGTAGTCAATGGACCTCCACCTTTAGCTAATTATAATTGTGAACAGCTGAAGACAATATATTACATGTCTTGGCTCATCAAACCTTCGTAATTGAGGAACATGACATGTTTTACAGCAACAGGCCCAGACCTGGGAATCCAATCCTGTTATCGAGTGCCACAACTACTCAAAAGGGTGTCCCCACTATGTTGTAATGGTGTCTGTAGACGTAATCAATCAAAGTAATTGACTGAAATATGGCAATGATGAACAAGTGAGATCCCAGGGTCATTAGTATTGACAATGCATACACTGTCCAACTTTGAATGTTTCCAATATAGATCAAATGCCCAGTCCACACAGCTGGTCATGTACCACTTAAAGGATCCGTAGACATGTCATTGTGATATAGGTTGCATCCAGGTAGTGGGCCCATTCGAAGTAATGTGGGAGCAATCATGATATTACGTATAACACACTAATGCAACGCTGGTGCCCACAACTGCTTGTGCTCATCCTTTGTGCCAGAAATCTAGTGCATCACATGTGGCTGCCGGAATGTGAAGTAGCAAAACACACTTATCATTGTAGGTACAACGAGGTCCTCCCAGAATCAAAGACACATACTGACTTCTGCTACAAGGTTGGCTGTGACATCTGTTCAGGGCCCACACACTGTTCCGGTGCTGGGCCAAGGGAGGGGAACCCAAGAATATATCAGGCTGACTGCTCAAGAAATGTGCCTTTCACGTCCGCCGTATGTTGCATGTGTATTACAACACTGTTGTCCTGCATCACAATATGCTCACATATGGCATTTGAACCCATGCAAGATCAGACCCTGGTGGCTAATGAAAGGATGACACAAAATGTATGCCAAGTGAGTACAGAATGGACATTCAATAGTATCATGAGTCATATGAAGTGACCAAAACACAACCGGCTTGCAATTCAATGATAGGAAACACCACGATGAAAATAGCATGGCTGAGGCCAACACTGATGCCAGTAGTGTACCTTTGAGATGAATGTAGGGGCTGCTAAGGTGAATCTTCATGTAGTTACACCTGCTAAATGACTAGGCTGAAGTGCAACACGCTAATCCAGTGCAGGCAGAAGGCATCAAGGCCTTTCAGCCTATCCGCAATGTTACATTCTGCTTGCCTCCTCTCCTACTGTATTCACATGTATAGGTTAGTGTTTGACAAAAGAGGTTTGGATGTCTGCTGTACAAGACACCAATCGTCGTCAGCTAAGTAGTACCATGATCTGGGAAATAGAGTACGCAAAGAGAGGACACTCAAAGGACGGACGTAAGACATCTGTGTTCTCTCATACAAATATGTGTGACTTCATGCGTGGGGAAGCACAAATGAGCAACATCATGTCCCTGACTATTGCAAATCTCACACATGAAACCCTTTCTGACTTGACAACAAACAACATGAAACTCTGGAAATATGTAAGTCTGAATGGCAAAGGTGATAGCAGTGTAATGGGGAGGAATCCGGGTCATTTATCCCTTCCTATCAGTAATCTTCTCATACATGTGTGTCTGTTGATGTGTCATCTGATTGATGTCACTGCTGTGTCGAGGGAACGGCTGGCAACTGCTGGATGTGAGCAGGTGCCCAAATGGAAAGTTCAGGAGCTAAACATGCTGCACATAGTCCTGGATTACCCACAAATGGTCTTTGAGAATGACATGTTGGCTCAGAACTACCATCTGTTGTTGCAAAATATAGACCTGTATGTCTTATCACAGATGCTGACCGGATTACACCCCAGCAGCGTGCACCATCCCGGGCACTCAATGACATCCTGGCTGCAGCTGTTCACCCCTCGCGCAGCCGTCCTTCAGGTAATTCTAGCATGAGGTGTCTGTTGATGTGTCATCTGATTGATGTCACTGCTGTGTGGAGGGAACGGCTGGCAACTGCTGCATGTGAGCAGGTGCCTAAATGTAAAGTTCAGGAGCTAAACATGCTGCACATAGTTCCGGATTACCCACAAATGGTCATTGAGAATGGCATGTTGGCTCAGAGCTACCATCTCTTGTTGCAAAATATAGACCTGTATGTCTTATCACAGCTGCTGACCAGATTACACCCCAGCAGCATGCACCATCCCGGGGACTGTATGACATCCAACCCTCGCGCAGCCATCCTTCAGGTAATTCTAGCATGAGGTGTCTGTTGATGTGTCATCTGATTGATGTCACTGCTGTGTGGAGGGAACGGCTGGCAACTGCTGCATGTGAGCAGGTGCCCAAATGTAAAGTTCAGGAGCTCTACATGCTGCACATAGTTCTGGATTACCCACAAATGGTCATTGAGAATGACATGTTGGCTCAGAGCTACCATCTCTTGTTGCAAAATATAGACCTGTATGTCTTATCACAGATGCTGACCGGATTACACCCCAGCAGCATGCACCATCCCGGGGACTGTATGACATCCAACCCTCGCGCAGCCGTCCTTCAGGTAATTCTAGCATGAGGTGTCTGTTGATGTGTCATCTGATTGATGTCACTGCTGTGTGGAGGGAACGGCTGGCAACTGCTGCATGTGAGCAGGTGCCCAAATGTAAAGTTCAGGAGCTCTACATGCTGCACATAGTTCTGGATTACCCATAAATGGTCATTGAGAATGACATGTTGGCTCAGAGCTACCATCTCTTGTTGCAAAATAGAGACCTGTATGTCTTATCACAGATGCTGACCGGATTACACCCCAGCAGCATGCACCATCCCGGGGACTGTATGACATCCAACCCTCGCGCAGCCGTCCTTCAGGTAATTCTAGCATGAGGTGTCTGTTGATGTGTCATCTGATTGATGTCACTGCTGTGTGGAGGGAACGGCTGGCAACTGCTGCATGTGAGCAGGTGCCCAAATGTAAAGTTCAGAAGCTCAACATGCTGCACATAGTTCTGGATTACCCACAAATGGTCATTGAGAATGACATGTTGGCTCAGAGCTACCATCTCTTGTTGCAAAATATAGACCTGTATGTCTTTTCACGGATGCTGACCGGATTACACCCCAGCAGCATGCACCATCCCGGGGTCTGTATGACATCCAACCCTCGCGCAGCCGTTCTCCAGGTAATTCTAGCATGAGGTGTGTCACTGGCTTCGACTCCAAAGCCATGACAGAGATCCTGATTCCCCTCTGCATGTAATCAGCAGTTGTGTACAAAGTGAAATACAAATCAGGAGTGTCATGTGCCTGTCTGACAATTGGTGATGCAGATAATTGAGAATGTTGTCACTTCCCTCTACAGCTGATGGTTCAGGGACAGCTAGGCCCGTGAGGAGACAGGTCCAGCAGGTGACACTAGGGGGGAACACCAAGGGACAGAGAGTTGTGGCTGGAGCTGGTGAGTTTGCCTGTATCTGTGTAACACCTCAGTGCTATGGTGTGAGCTGTACTTTGTGGTGGTACCCTACACAGGTCACATGATCCTCATCTGTTGATGCAAAGTACAGTTGATACAAACCCTTGTTTTGCACCACATGTCATACCAGTTCAATCCCTAATACGGTTGCAACCTCTGTTCCAGGGGATGCTGATGACGAGGATGACAGGCCTATGACCAGTGCGGGCCGACGGGGAATCAGAGGGGAGAATCCCCTGATCCTCCAAGCTGTGATGTCGGCTGCAAGCACTGCTCAGGAGGAGGAGGAAGAATATCCTGAGGACCTCTGCTTGGTGGATGATGAGGACTACATGTCTGACGATGAAGATGCCAATGCGCGATATCGTGGCAGACTGGCTAAATCGGTCAGGGCATCAACTCCTCTGCCAAGCAACGTCCCTCCGCCTCCTCCCAGGCATACCATGGCCTGTCCCCAGACTCGAGCAAACCAGCCACAGCACACACGCATCACAACACAGACATCACTCCCTCACAGTCCTCACGTCCAGGACCAACATGGTGGTTTCCCTACCCACTCTTCCCTAGACAGTGTATCCCTGCCAGCCTCTCCACCATCTGGGGGTAGTACCAGCCCTGTTGTGCTGCTGGAATCCCCTGGGCACCATTCACCTGCCCACAGGCTCCCACCTCCCACCCCACCCCCTGCCGTAGGACCTGCACATCCCATCCATGGCAGACAGCTGCAGAGAGGGCCTGCACCTGGCTGTGATGACCAGTGGGAGCAGGACTTCTTCCAACAGCAGAGCGATGTGAGGCAGGACATTAGTGCCATAGGGGCTACCCTGTCCACCATGTCGGACTCCCTGCAGGACATGGTCCACTTCCCTCAGGCGGTGGAGAGGTTGAGCCAAGTGTTGGATAGGATGGATAGGACTTGGCAGGACATGTCCAGAAATATGCGAGACATGCTATCCATCCAGAGGGAAGAGAGTGCAAGACACCATGCCTTGGCCATGAAGATGATGGAGGGCATTTTGAGAGTGAGCCAACCTTTCCCTTCATGGTCAACGCAGGGAGGGGAGCCATCATATCTGCCCACAGGACAGCACATCCCCACACCTGTACCAACTGCACACCAACACAGCAAAGGGAGACATCCACACCAGCGGGCTGAACTGGCACTCCCAACACCACCCCCTGTACAGTCACTCCTGCCACCTGCACAACCACCACCACCTGTACAGTCACTCCCGCCACCTGCACAACCACCACCCCCTGTACAGTCACTCCCGCCACCTGCACAAGCACCACCACCTGTACAGTCACTCCCGCCACCTGCACAACCACCACCACCTGTACAGTCACTCCCGCCACCTGCACAACCACCACCACCTGTACAGTCACTCCCGCCACCTGCCCAACCACCACCACCTGTACAGTCACTCCCGCCACCTGCCCAACCACCACCACCTGTACAGTCACTCCCGCCACCTGCACAACCACCACCACCTGTACAGTCACTCCCGCCACCTGCACAACCACCACCACCACCTGTACAGCCATCAAGTGTGCAAACACCATCTGCCACAGCACATGTGGATGACCCTGGACAGTCCCTTGGACAGTACCCACCTCCACGTAGGCGGCGAGCCAGACCTGAGCACTCGGAGCGGTCATCCCCCCCCAAATTGCGGCGTCGCACTCACCAGTGCCTGGAACCCGGGACAATGTGATCACGTGTTTGTGTGTGCACCAAATAAACACCTACCAAAACTAATAATCTGTTGTGTATCATGTCCTGTGTAACGTTGCAGGAGGCCTGGAGATGTGAGAAGGTATGTGTGTGTATGACACAGTTACAAGTGTGACCCATCGTTGCAACCAGCCATTATGTGCATAGCAGATGACCCACCAAATATGTGTCCATATTCAAAACCAGACATTCAGAATGAAGTTAAACAAGTGGAAGTTATGAGTATTCCGAATTTTATTTTGAGAAGGTACAAAAGAACAACCGTCCGTTTGGAAGGGAGAAAGGAAAACAAATGATGATCTTAATGCAGAGGGAGATGGGAACCTGGATTGGGGTGGGGCAAAAAATATATAACACGTCAGGGAGCGTCAGGGAAAACAGTCTATTTACAAGGGGAAAATGACATAGTTGTTCACGTCAAAAGTCAAGTGTCCTTCTGGTCATCCTCTAGGACCACAATGTCCAGATCCTCAGAGTCCGATGCAGGCACACGTCTGGCGGGTGCAGGAACAGGCACCACTTGGGTTCGTGCCACACGAGGAGTACGGGGGAAACAGTGTGGGGCAACGGACAGGGGGAGACATTGACAGTGGTATGGGAAGGGATTGGGGAGACAACAGACGAGATGGCTGCGGGCAGTGAATTGATGGCGGTGGTGAGGGTGGCCATACATCGGAGCATGTCCTCTCGCATCATGCGTACCTCCATACACACTTGTAGCTGGATGCGAGCGGACATGTCTGGCTGACCCTCACACATCCACATCAAGTCCACTGGCACAGCCACAGGAGGAACAACACCGGGAGGGGCCTGGGGGGAATAGGAGGGATGTGGTGCCTGAGGTCCGGAGCCAATGATGTTGGGGAGCTGGCGGCTACGATGAGGGGGACTGGTTGCAGGGGATGCAGCTGGGTCCCCCGATGGAATGGGGAACTCTAGAGGTAGGGAGGGGCTGATGTCAGGCCCAGATTGTTTGTTGGCCTGCCCCGAGGACACCTTTTCAGGGACCACAGGTGAAGATTCCTGAGGAGAGTAGCCCACCAACACCTCATGGTCCGAGGTGTCGTGTTCACCCCCCCCCCCCCCCCGATTCAATGTCTGCAGCCTCCACCCGGGATGTGGCACCAGCATCAGGGTGTCCCTTGTCAGTCCGGGTGGGCGCAATCCCCTTACCTCTTGATGTTGAGGGTCCCTCCTCATCCTCCTCTTCCTCGCTGGTGGAAAGTGGGTGTAGCCGCCGCCGCACTGGTGGCCTCTTGCTCCGGAGCAGGTCCTGCTGCCCTTCTGTTTCGCCAGCTGTGCCTGCTGAAATGTAAGCAAAATCCGAATGTTATGTTTGTGTCATGCAGGACGAGACACATTTATAGGAGCCAAGGTCAGACTTATTTTCCTCTGATCACACTCAATAGTTGTCAGTGTCTATGAGCTGACATTACGTGTATGTTCACCGTCAGTTCCTGGATTGAGTCTGACATGGCCATCTCACGTGGATGTGTGTGGCTTACACGACTGTATTGGCCAACCCTCAACCTGGCATTCTGGGGATCTGTGTGTCCTGCCACAGCTACATGTGCAGGTTCCACAAGCAGTCCACCAATGGAGAACATGAAGTCCCGAATCTCAGATTATGGCCATTCATAGGGAGTCGCAGCTGTTGAAGGTCTGGACAAGTGTCATCTGCTTTGTAGCATTGTATGGGACACGACAATTGGCGAATGTGGGTCACACATGCACTGAGGCTCTGGCCTATTTCTGTAGCTAAATTGTGAGTCTAGCCTTTGGCTGTCCCCACACATGTACTGACAATCCAGTGGCACATATTGGCTTTGGTGACTGATATGGTAATGCAGTACACCGCTGAACACTGGGGGAATTTTGTGACAGCTACCTGTACATGTGAAATGTGAAACAGGCCACTGAGGCTGAGACGTCTGTCAGTGAACACCCATTGTAAATTTAGAAGCGCTTAAGAGTGATGAAAGGATGTCAAAGTCTGTCTTGACTCCATGGCACATGATGTTTTGTCACAATTGGAACCCACACTCTAAAAATGCTATGCAAGTCATAGCATCCAATACCCTTTGGCCTGCCATGCGCACACAGGACAGTGTCTGTACCATTGCTCATCCAATGCACACATGATTTCCTAGTGCCAATTGTAGTGGTGCGGGAAGAGCTGATTTCAGTACAAATGCACAAATATGGCTCATTTAGCCAGTTGTCATGGCGAGACTCCAACTCCCAAAATGCACTCTGCCCTGTACAGTCCATATGCCACAGTGTGCCTTTTTAAGCTTGGTTACTGCTGCATGGACATGGAATCTGTGAATGGAGGCATCGGACACACAATGGTACAGCACTGTTTCACTCACATCATACTCCCAGACACATTTAGCATATGATGCACTTACCATGTCCCTGCTGCACATGCTCCTCCAGCTGAGCATGGAGGGTCGGCCAAGCTGATCGCAGGACCCTCCTGTACAGTGGGGATAGGCGAGGACGATGCACATGTTGCTGGGAAGACTGGCCCACCAGCTCCTCAGCCTTGTGCCGGGCCCACCGTTTTAGGTCCTCCCAGCGCTTGCGGCATGCCCTCGCACTCCTGGTGTGGACTCCCACTACACTGCAGCGCTCGGCGATGTTGGCCCACAGCCTGGCCCGGGCTGCATTGCTCAGCTGGTGTTCAGGGTCCCCATATAGCTGAGAAAATTTGGCCAGCACCCCCTCAGCCAAGATGTCCAACTCACTTTCAGTGAAAGGGGGTGCCTTCTCTTCGTAACCCTCAGCCATTATGGGGATAATAAGAAGGATGAGAGCAGCAGGATGTCAGAGGATCTGTCTGTGATAGAGGATGACTCAGAATGAACACAAAATGGCAGCAAACTATTTCCTGTGATGTATTTCCTGCCTCCCACTTCCTGTAAAACATTTCCTGAATGAAATTATGTGTTCCGGGTCATTTTCGGAGTTTACGGCCCGTAAGCGCAGTTTCCGGTTCCGGAGCGGGAGGTCCGCATACGGGCCGTACGCTCCGTAATCGGCGTTTCCGCACACGGGCCGTACGCTCCGTAATCGGAGCTTCCGCTTTTTGGCCGCAAATTCCGAAAATGACCCGGAACATATAATTCCATACAGGAAATGTTTGACAGGGAGTGGGAGGCAGCAAATACATCACAGGAAGTAGTTGCCTGCCATTTTGTAGTCATCCAGATCCATCCACAATCTGGAATCACATCTACTGCCATCCTGCTGTTCTGTTGTGGATAAAAAAGAAAAGACAGTGCATGTGAGAATTAATTAAATGTGACAAGAGGGTGAAGTGACCATTTCAAGACATGTCTGCAGTTTCTGTTTCAGTTTCTCATGCTTTGCATTATGGTACATGTAGTCCATATTAGGTGCTCATTTGCAGAGTTGTGTGATGTGTTCCGGAACATTGTGTTTGAGAAGTGTGGATATGTCACAGACACAGGGGGGCAGAGTTACGGCTTCGGGCGCATCTCTGCTAATCAGCAGAGATGCGTCAGAAGAGTTGCGATGCAACTGCCCACCCGTGCGCCAACACAGATGCGCGGCATTGACATTTCGGTGCACCGTGCAGCTCGGATGTGCAGATGCGTGACGCATCCCCCGTTGGAAAGGCGGCACATTGCTGGAGTTGCGTTGCATGCACAACGCAGCTCCAGCAAGGCTCGGGGGTGCCCTATCCCTATGATGCTGCGTCAATCCTTACGCCTGCTTCAAGCAGGCGCAGGGTTTTGACGCAGCATGGCCTTAAAAGTGACTGAGTGAAATATTGTAGATTTTTAGGAGGCGTTTCTGCGCCCGGAAGGCCCCCCCCCCCCTGCACCAGAACGCCTACATGTGGCGCAGGCCTTTACAACGTGACGCATCTCCCAGATGCGTCATATAGTACATTCCCCGCAGCATGGGGCTGGCTTTGCACCACCGCAGCGTCACAAAAGTGACGCAACGGCAGCGTGAAAGGGCCGCAAGTCCCACATTAATCTGACCCATGGTGTCTGATTGACCCATTGCATCACTCACGTCGTGGGCGCATCATTTGTGGGGGAGTCACATCTGTTGATGGCACAGGGCCGACAATGCTATGGTTATGGCCTTTTCTGATTAAGAGACCCATCCTCATGAGGTCCGGGTGTGTCTCTCAGTACATGTATCATCTTGCATCTGTGGCTATAGATTATTTCGGGACATCCACTACACTGATCGCTGACATGGGCACATGTGCTGATGCAGGCTCAACGTTTTGACTACTGTCAAGAGCTGTGATTAACATGCAGTTAGTGTGGCTTGCAAAGTAGCCTCAGGAAGGAATTTATTGACACAGTCGTGTATATCCAAGTTTCATCATTGGCAACAGACAGCAATCCACATTTGGTCCATTCCACTACAGGTTGCTCATGTGAAGAACGTGGCAACAAGCTGCTCACGGACTTGCATGCCCTGACCTCGGTTATGTGCCATGGCCCGGTTTCCCAGATTCATAGGTAGCCGAGGTTCCAGCGGTATCTGTAAGCCATGCGTTAAGGCAATGTTGTGCAAGACACAACAGGCTAAAATGATCTTGCACACTACTTCTGGGGAGTACTGCAGCACCCCCCCTGTACGGTCGAGACATCTGAATCGCGACTTCAACAGACCAAAAGTGCGCTCTATGATGGCTCGAGTCCGTATGTGTGCCCTATTGTACCTACGCTGTGGTACAGTGTCTGCACGCCTGTAAGGGGTGAGGAGATGTGGGGTGAGTGCATACCCAGCGTCACCTGAGTAGAGGGGAAAGGGCAGTTGGTTAGATTTCCCTCTTTGACTTGCACAGGACATGATCTATACTGTATTACATGCATTGTCAGGTGGGCCCTGTATCTAGCTTTATGAATCTTAAAGTACTATGGTTAATTTTGGGGGGCATTCAGACATTTCAAAAACACATAATCCTCCTTTCTAACGCTTGGTACTTACCCAGTAGCCACATGTTGCCAAATTCTCCCGCAGCTATCCGCCGGGCAAGAGGTGACATGCGGAATATGAAGCTGTCATGGGTACTGCCGGGGAACACCGCATGCACATCAATGAACCTCCCTCTGGCATCACAGACAGCTTGCATGTTGATGGAATGCCATCGGTGTCTATTGCAGAAGATGTGTGCAATGTGGCGGGGTGGCTGAAGGGCCACATGGGTACAGTCAATTGCACCCAGCACACGTGGAAATTGTGCAATGCGAAAGAAATCTCGTACTGCCCTTTGTCTCAGGGCCAGTGTCGGTGGCATATGTATGTGGAGGTGGGATCTTGCAGTGATGCATCGCAGTACCTGATGCAGGCACCGCGACTGGCTCGCCTGGGATATGCCCACATGGTCACTGGAGACCCTTTGGAATGAGCCAGTGGCGAAGAAATGGAGCGCTGATAGGATCTTGAGGTATGCTGGTATTGCATGTGAGCAGCAGGTCACAGAGTCAAGTTCCTGCTCCCACTCACATACCATATCCAAGATGATTTCTGGAGGGTACCGGTACCTGGCCCTTATATCTTGACTGGACATTCCAAATAAGTTGATCCTCTGTCTGAAGATCCTCTCTGCTCTGGCTCTCCTCCTCCTCCTCAAGTGGTTTTGCTGCATGGCAAGGGGCAGTGCAACAAACACATTCAGTGACATGTTGAAAGGGTTTGTGTGTGTCTGCTCTGCAGTTATACGTGCTGCTGAGCTAGGATTGGCTGGAGTGCGTCAGCTGATGCATGGTGGGGGATGGTAGGGACTTGAACAGGTGTTTTCCCTTGGCTCAAATGATCAATGGCAACAGTAATGTAGTCTGGTCCCAATTCTGATGTTCCGGCCTGAAAGCGGAATTTCCGGCCCGAGGTCGGAGTTTCCGGCCCGGGAGCGGGTATTCCGCCCTCAAAGCGGACTTTCCGGCCCGCATGCGGACTTCCCGCTCCGGGCCCGGAAACTCCGCTCCGGGGGCGGAAATTCCAGCCCGGGTGCGGACGTAAGTTTAGTCGTCGTAAATGGATTCTGTGAATAGCAAAAGTCCTAAGTTCATTTTGTGAATCGCTAAAGTAGTAAGTTCATTCTGTGAATACCAGAAGTACTAGGTGCATTCTGTGAATACCAGATTGGTACTAAGTTTAGGATTTAGTCTTAAGTTTGTTCTGTGAATCGGGCCCTAAGTGTTTAGTAAGTATCTGACTTGCAAATATATATAATAAAGCAAAGGTATATTTTCAAGTCAATAGATGTGGCAAACTTCTTTCTAACTCATTTGGTACCAAAAATGATATTCTTCTAACACATTCAGACTATGGGCAATTACTAACTGTAAGAAATTGAGTTGTTGGTTGAGAATGGTGGAAGCCACTCTCAACCTTGGTACAAAAGCAGTAAGGTAATTTGCAAAGTATTTATACATCACACAAACAGGAGTAAAGTGAAAACACAACTCAAGAAAAACCCTAAATGGATTATTTTTTAAAATAAAGTAACTTTTTATAAATAGAATGCATTTTAATACATAATTTGATACCAGAACAATAATTATCTAATCAGTTGATTCAAGATATTGACATAAAGGTTTTTTGTGAAAATAGAGCCAAGAAGCAGATAGCGCCAATTGTGGTTATGTAGTCACACTCTACTTGGGTAAAGTCACAAGCTCAGCCTGACTGCAATGGAACGCGATTTGGCTACAGGGACCAGATTAGCCTCGCTAAAGAATTACCATGTCGAGTCTGGCTCAAAGAGTTCTGTTCATGTTGGAGCTGGCCACAAGGAGGAAGTATTTGGTGTGAAGGGTAGGTCAAGCATCATGGACAGTCACTGCTGTAGCATGAAGAGCTGGTCATTGCTGGAACTTCACATTGGTGTTGAGGACTGTCAAGGTCGGCATAAATTGTAGAACTCGCATTGCAGGTTATTGAGGGCAATTGGTGTCAGCGCAAAAAGCAGTTCATGCTGGAGCTTCACCTACAGGATCATCACAAGTGAAAGATTTTCCGTGGGAAGAAGTCGCTTCGCATTCATGAAGAGCCTAGACTTCAGGGTTTTCACTTCATTTTCAAGAGAAGTTCTTCCTAATGCCAGTCAAGGGTTCATAATCTTGGGGGGGGCTCTTGGGGATCAACCCTCACTCCAGAAAATGTCAGCAGCAGGTCTCAGGGAGGTCTAGTTGGTGCTTGTTTGCTGAGCAGTTCCTGGGTAGCCCTTGGAAGCTTGTTGTGGCCCTGTAGCTCAACACAGGATGTTAAACAACTGTCCCTTGGAGTCACTCTTGGTAGCCTGGGATCAAGGCAAGAAAGTCCAATCTTCCTTATTCACACAGTAATGCAGTGCTTCCCGCAGAAGGGCAGTCCATCTGGCAGCAGGGCAGTCCTTCTCTGAATGGTCCCGCAGTTTTCAGAGGAGTAGTTCTGAAGGCCTGTATGCCGAGTGCCAGTCTGTGTGTGAGGGAATCCCCTGACCTACTGCAAAACTGGTTCTGGTCAGTTCTTCTCCTTTCCTATGTCCTGGCTCCAAACTGTGTAGGGAGGCAAACGCCAAGGAAGGCTTGGTGCCAGATTCCTTTGTCTGTGCTGTAGGCAGAGCAGAGCCCTCTGAAATATATTCACAGCAGGGTACAGATCCTCACCAGCCAACTAATCAGGAGGACCAACTTACCTTACTCCTAGGCTTCCTTTGTCTTACTGTCTGGAAGCAATACACAAACTCTATCGGCAGAACCATACACAGTCATATGACCCAGGATACTTGCATGAAGGCACAGTTGGTTTGGACAAGAACATATAAACTTTCTAAAAGTGGTATTTTTTAAATTGTAACTTAAAGTCTCACCACCATCAAAGAGGGTTTTACATTATAATTCATTTGAGTGTAAACATCCTTTCTCTATCTGCTCCCAGTCTGCAGATAGCACGTATTGAAGCTAATAAGGTAACTAAGTGCTAGTCTATGGGAGAAACAGGCTTTACAACAGAGAAAAATGACGTTAGGAGCTTTTCACTACCAAGGCATGCAAAATCTAAACCTTCTTGTCCTACATTTTAAGTATCATGCACCTTGAGCTAGGGGTGGGTAGGGCCTATATTAGGGGTGACTTTAAAGTAGTAAAAAGGAAGATTTGGGCTTTGGAAAAGGTCGAAAATGGAGGCTTAAAACTGCACTACAGGCTGCAGTGGCATGTGTAGACATGCTCTAAAAGGCTGCTTTGGTGGGTGGCACAATGAGTGCTGCTGCCCACTAGTAGCATTCATCATCATCATATATAACTTTATTCGGTCATTTGTACAAAAACCCATCAAAGTATACAAAAATAAAACATGGATATATTAAAATTAAACTAGTATTAAACCATTGCAAACACAAGCACAAATGACGTCCCGAAATAGGTTAAAAAGACATAGATATTTAAAATACGTATACAGCATAAAGAGGAAAAAGAGTTAAATATGGCAGCACAACTATAATAAAAAAAATTGCGAATTAGCCAGAAAGAGAATAAAAAATGGCTAAGAGCAAAAACTATTGGCCCAGAAGTATCTGTTTTTAAAATTCTGAACGCAATTTGGTACTGCCTGCACCCAAGTTGAGGCATATTGGTCTAATCCATCTCCTCCATAACTGCCGATACTTGGGACAAAAAAACAAAATGTGTTCTTCAGTTTCATTGACTTCACGGCAGGCAGGACAAGTGTCTAAAACTAGGCCAATCGCCTCTTTCCCCGGAAATTTCAATAGCAAGTCACCATATCTAAACCTTATATACAAACTTTTAGCAAGGGGGGGTGAAATCAGGTCAAGAAAGATTCAAATAAGAAACATGATTTTTTTATTTAAAAAGTTGGATGTTAACTGGCCGCTTGTTGGATTATTAGTATAATGCTCCCCCACTACCTTCCAATACATAGCTTTAAGGGTCATGATGTCACTTCTAGTGGACCTTTTTTGGGTACTCAGACAAACCCATCAAGTTCAGTAGTTTACACCATTTAGCAATATGTTTGAACCAAGGAAGTTATTTTGCCCCGTTGAGCGCCAGGACCTCCCGTAGGGAGTTACGATAGTCAATTAATTGAGGAGTAGTCCATAGATGCAACCAATAGGTTAGGGGTCTCAGGGCAGCCAGAACGCCGATTCTCTTTATCCCAAGATCACAACAAAGTGGGGTGAGTGGTGTTGTAACAGGTAGTGAGATGAGAGCCCTAGCAAAATTGTTCTCACAAATCGTTAGTTTATTTACAGGAGTGAATCCCATATCTCTGCTCCATACAGAGCTCCACTTTGGGCTTTTGCACGATAAATTTCGAGGGCCGGAGAGAGGGGTTGGGTATAAGATTGTTTAAAAAATCTTAGTACTGATTTAGATCTTTGACATAATATTAGGAAGTTTGTCCTCAATTGGTATTCCCAACTAAGCGTCTCATTCAGGCCTATACCTAAATAATCAAAAGTTTTTACCTGTTACATAGGTTTGTGTAAGATCTTAATCTCTCGTATGCCACCCCGTACTTTCCCGAACACCATAAATTTAGTTTTTAAGGTTTTCAGTTCCAATTTCCTCTCCTTACAAAAGCTCAGAAATGTATCTAATAAAATCTGTAAGCCCATAGGAATTGTGGATATTAATAAAGAATCGTCTGAAAAGAGCAAGATGGGGACTTTTGCATCGTTCAATGAAGGGGCATCATTCTAATAACCCATTAAACAACTCACCACATCATTAATAAACAGGGAAAACAGTGGGGGTGGCAAGAACACACCCCCAGCGCACCCCACGTTGAATCGGAATCCTCTCTGTCAATTCCCTGTTTTTCCCCCTCCTGACCTGGGCATAATTGTCCTTATGCAATCTGGTAATCACGGTCACAAAGTCTTCCGGGACACCTTGGTCACGCATGTTCTTCCACAACAAATTTTGCGGTACCAAATCGAATGCAGCTCGCAGGTCCACAAAAGCTACGTAGAGCCGCTGCTTCCTAAGTAGCACGTACTTCCATGCTAGCAGGGAAAATCTGAAAGCTTGGTCGCACATGCTAATTTTAGCATGAAAGCCCGCCTGGGCTGGGGACAATACCATATTATCATCCATCCATTCTTGGAGTTTGTCTAAAACTTGCCTGGCAAAAACCTTCTCTAGATTGTCTATTAGACTGATAAGTCTATAATTGGAGGGGATAGCAGGATCGCCCTTTTTAAAGATGGTTATTATCTCTGCTACCCTCCATGTTTCCGGAATATCCCCACCAGCCCGTATGCAGTTAGACAGAAGGTTTATATACGGTGCCCATATTTTAGGTTCTGATTTGTACAGATCCCCTGGTATCAAATTGGGTCCGGGGGCTTTACCTGCTTTTAGTTTACTAATTGCTGACACAGTGTCCTCTAAGCTAAAGACTAGCGGTGGATTTTTTGTAGTTCCAACAAAAACAGTACTATTTAAGATTGAGGCAGCCTGCCCAATATGTGGGCCTATGGTAACCACATCATCAGAATATAAGCTCGAAAAATGGTCCACCCAAACCTCCTGCTGGATATGATGGATATTGGAAGTAAAAGTCTCCGCGCTGCCCTTAGATACAATAAGCCAAACCATGCGGCTATCTCTAGCTTGAGCTGCTAAGACCAGATCGTTCCAACTTGTGTCAGCGTATTCACGCTTTGCTTTACTAAGTGCTACTCTATAAATGTTACAAGCAGAAATTATGTCAGATCTAGAGCGCTCTCTAACTGCTATTTGTAATGCCTTCTAAGCTCTCTTGCAGTCGTCATTGAACCAGTTGCGATCCCTTACACTGGCAGGCCTTCCAGCGCAACTATGTTTTGAAAAGACTGTTTGTAGAGCTTCAAAAAGCTCTCTATGTGCTACAATAACATACGGAACACCAGACAAATCAGTACTATCCTTATGGCTACACATATTAATTAAAGAGGCCACTAGGAGCTTATATATTCTAGCGCAGAGGTCCTGGTCAGCTTGAATTTTAGGCCATGTGACTCTTCTGCGGTTGTGGGTTGGGCATGGCTCTATTAATTTTGAAATATGGCAATGAGCATCCCTACCCAGGTCCTTACCCTTCAGTTTTAAAAGCAAGGAGTTGTGATCACTGTCTGTCCTTGGTTCAATGATCATATCTTCCACTAATAACCATATTCTAACATCAGCAAAAATATAATCTACGATGCTTGTGCAGGCACCCCTCTTGAAAGTAGCCTTTCTTCCTATATCTAAAGGAGTTTTCCCATTACAGGCCCTCAGACTCCAACCAGCAGTTAAGGAAGCAATCTGTAATGAAACGTTTGAGTAGCGTTGCCCACTTTACCAGCTACCAAATTGGGGATGCCCCATATCTCGTCCTCCTCTTTGAGTGAAGCACTTAATCGAGCGGAGGGTTCAAACGCAGCATTGAAATCCCCTGAGACTATAATTTTAGAATTCACTTGATAACCTCCCACTAGATCGTCTAATAGTGATACTACCATGGATTCACTGCTAAAAGGTTCTGACCTAGCATAAACATTTCGCGAGGTCAGTATTAGGCCAGACGGAAATCTAAGATGAATGCCCATAATGTCAAGTGAATTTATTAAAAGTTGCTTGTTCCTACAGGCTATGGTGTTTTTGACCAATATTAACAATCCACCACTGGCACTGCCTGTCGTTTTTGGAGAAAGAGCATCCACACAATATGAGTTGTAGCCATTAATATACACCTTATCTACGGCCCAGGTTTCTTGGAATACACAGATATGTGTGTTTTCTATAGCAGTAAACCATTCGGAATCTTGAAGTTTGGAGTGTATCCCTGCTAGATTCCAGGATAATAAAGTTAAGCTGTTGTTTACCCTGTGTCTACCAACAGGGACACCCCCAAAAGCATGTGCAGCTCCATCGATTGTATTATCAATTATCTCTTCAGTAGCTACAGTTGAAAGATTCCCGACTACTGGTTCTATAAAAAGATTAACGTCCTGGGGCTCATGGGTTGAAGCACCATCAGCGCTCAGAGAGTCTATGGATAACACATTAGTGTGTATGTCCAGGATTTGCCCAGACTCCATATGTGGGCTACCAGTAGTAGGTTTCGCAGTTAAGACCTTTGCCGTCTCTCTAAAATCAGAGGTCCCCATATCTTCCACACAGGTATTGGATTGGACTTTGGGCAAGCTATCCCTTACCAGGACTACATTCTCGGATCTTCCTCTGTCCAGTGAGATCAAAGGGGTCAGTCAATCGTTTTCATCTAAAGGATTAAAAATATCAAACTGGTTGTTGACTGGGATTGCATATCTGGCTTGCCTATGCCCCCTGTTGAAAACTCCCCAAATGGTACCTGTATCATACTGTGATGTTTGTAAAAATGTCCAAGGAGTAAGATACTGATCCCCGTTTGTGCCATCGACCAATTACCTGCCCTTTCTAAAATCGTGCGAACTAAATCGGGTGATCCAAAGGAAATTACTACACACTCACCTTCTCGAGACTTGTTCGAATTCCCTACCCAACCAACCCGTCTCACCATTTTAAATTTTGAATAAAGTGGGTTTCCTATCCTTGTCCTCCTGGGTAACTCATATAAAGATTTATTTTTCAGACTAGACCAATGTTCCGACACTCCCGGGGACAATTTGGGAACATTAGATAGCACTATTGTGTAAAGTGTTGCTTCCAGGGGCAGATGGAGTACGTCATTTCCTATCAATTCATTCCCTGGTTTACTATAAACATCCTTATTCCTTTGAGACTGTGTTTCCTCAGTACGTACATATTTAAGCTTATTAGGGAGAGATGTTTTTTGGATGTTTGGGCACTGTTCTTGTGTGCTTGGAATGCAAGTGCAGAATGCAGCACTCATAGAAAAAGAAACAAGGAAAAATAAAGATATTTATCCTCTTTGTGACTCCTTTATGCTCCCCAGGGGAGGCGTAAGTTTTTGACGCTGCCTCAGAAATCTGATATCTCGTAAATCTGGGGCAGTGTCAAAAAAGTCATGTGTGTTGCTGTGAACGCCCCCAGGAAAACCCATTGCACACCCCTTTAATGCAGAAAACTGTGTTGAAGGATGCAATATTTATGAGGCAGCATTAGGCCAAACAAATTTGCTCTGTGCTGCCTCGTAAATATGGAGCAGGCTCCTGCGCCATGGAACGTCACAAAAAGTGACGTTCCAGCAGTGCAAGGGGACTCATAAATGAGGCCCCAAATGTTCAGCTCACTTAGCCTGACTACATGCTTCAATTGAAATGCAATTTGCTTTGCCAACATATTCTTTCTTTCCTTTGCAGGTGCCTCATGTTTCTCATTAGTTAGTGAATGGTGTGTTCTTTGTATTAAACTACTGATAGTGAAGCCTGAAGGGAAGAACATGGCAGTGAACGCGGAGAATTAATGGTCAGAAGAGGCCTTCTGTTCATCATATACGAGAACAGAGAGACGTTCAAGGTTGAGAATTATGTTTCAAGTTTCAATTCTATCGGAAACTTAAGGGGGTTGCAAATTCTCCTCTTGAATAATGATTTGGTTTGTGCCTAGTGGTGTGAGGGAGATAAGGATGATTCTGATTCGACTGATGTCTAAATTGGTTTTCGCAATGTTATAGAAGACAGATTCCCTTCAGACATGGAGAGGTGCAGACCTCTCTGTTTGCCTTATTCTAACAATTGTGAAGCAATAAGCTAAACACTTATCCCTTTTCTAAGACTTATACAGGAGTCTATATGAAGCTGGCAACTTCTATGCTCACTAAATATAATTAGAGAGTCGATGATCTTGTAGTCAATTTATGTTTAGAAGATAGAAGGAAAGTTTTCTTTATGGAACATCTGTTTACATTGATTTGTTTCCTTATAATTGTGAGTGTAAGTATTCTGTATCTCATTTTATTATGACTTACCAGCTGTATTGTTGTATTTTTTTTAACTAATTGTTAGTCTACTTATATACTGGTTTGATAAATAACATAAAATGAAACCCATTTAACCATATTTGGGATTCCTGATCTTTACTTTGGAGCCACAAGCTAGAAATGTTATGTTGATGTTGATGTCTTCTCCCTTACATTGCTTCAAGTCAATCTACAAAGGTCCATACGACCAATTGGGAAAAAATCTTAATGACTTTACTAAAAGATTGAGGTGTAAGTACCAGCGAGCTGTCACCACGTATAAGCAAAGAGTAGTTATTATCTGGTTCATTTTCATTTATCTTCTGCATTCCCCATATTGCAGGCCTTGGCAAACGAATGCAGCATTAATAGGGCTAAGGAGAAGAGGTGGGCTCAGCTGGGGATTGGGGCAGAAGCTGTACTTAGACACGTACATCAGCTCTCTGTGCTTCTCCAAAGCACCAAATTACTAGAGCATTTTTTGCAGTTCTGAGTCATATGTAAAAAAAAATAGGCCTTGTCAACTATTTTGCTTTGAATTCTAACCCCTCCATATGCACAGCCTCTGATAGCTGTTATGTTCTTTTAAGTGCCTGCAAATTCTCCTTTATGTTATTTTTGCTGCATCGCATAAAACAGGCTTTATACTATAATTTCATAGTCTCCTCATTGAAAAGTATTTGTAGAATAAACTGTTATATAAAATATTGAAATTATATATAAAATTCCTTAAAATATACGTTTGCTTTTCCTCTATCATTTCTTAAATGTTTCTTTCTTTTACTTTTTCTTTATCTTGCTTTACCAACAGCCATTGGCAAAGTCAGGAGCTTAACACTCAAATTAGAAAGGTGCAACCTATTTGATTTCCCAATGCTTGTTTACAGTTGCATTAGCGAGGGGTCCGAATCCTTAGCAGTGGAAATTCATCTTAAACATGGACCCCTTTTGATGTTGCTGAATTTACACTTAATGAAATAGATGAAGCACTTAATGCACAAACGTTTTCGAAGGCACCACCCCCTGACTTTATAACAATGAATCAGCTTTTGGAGGGATTGATTTTTAAGTTTCCTTCTATAAGGAGATTTATAGATGCTTTTATTAAGCTCGACCGTATCCCTCATATTTGTTGCAGTGCTTTGTAATAGACTAATGTAAAAGGCTAATGTGAAATCAAATATTTATGTGCATGGCTAACGTCAAAGTCGTAATTTTAACCTGTACATAACTAGCAACATTTGCCAGAAGGCTTTACTAACTATTGTTGAATAAAGGCTTAATTATTAATGAGCAAATTAATAAAACACTGATTATATTAGGTTCAAGAATTAAACTTAAAAGTGTTCAGGGTGCAGGCAGTCTCTTGCAGCATGCATCAGTAGGGGATTGTCAAGCCGCATGACTGGAAGGAATCCAGTCCGTTCTAGTCGCCTCAGGTGAATAAGTTGTTTATGTTCTTTATACAAGTTACCAATGCAAAGTAGCTGGTAGAAATCGCAAATTGAGACCCCATTTAACAATTGGAAATAGGGATTGCCTATTTGCGAGACCTAAAGCAAATGTACGTAGTATTTCCTAAATGTAAATTGGGCATTTAGGCAATGTTCTTACCATAGACTTGAAGTTGATGGTAACCATGTCCAAAATTAAAAAATGCATTTAAAAATGCATTTCTTAAATGTGACATGAAGCGCACATATGCCCATAGGGCATATGTGCATTGACATGTGCACTAGGAAATCCGGGGTGCCTCCAGGGGAGCCTTAAGTCCAGAGGCACCCTTGGCTTTGCATTTCTTAAATTGCGATTTCCAATTCGGAAATCACAATTTAGGAAACGCAAACCATTTCCTATTTTGCCCATAGGCGGGAACGGAATGGATTCCTACTTTGTAGGAATCGCTATTAGGGAACGGCAAATTTAGTACAGATCATTATTCACTTCTTCAACAGCGATTCCTACGGAGTCGCTATTTAAGAAATGCAAACAAGACCCCTCTAAAGCAGGTGTGACTTCAACTGGGCATAAACGCCATTAAATATATAATCAGTAGGGGTGTGTGAATTTCTTGCAATTTGTGCGAGTGTAATTACATGAAGTTCACCAAACAAGTAATAAAAATTATGTGTAAATGCATGCAATGGATCTCAAGTACATAAATGATGTTAAGACACATTTTGCAGTATAAAAATGGATGAAACAGTGCAACACTTGTGAACAGCCATTTAGATTAATGTCTGGCACTCCTGACTCCAGTCTGCTTATGCCTCCTTGTTCCCTCTGGTCCCCTTCCCACTTCTATTGCATACAATTCTAATTGTTCCACTTCTTTTTGGCTATTTTACCTGCCCAGTGCTTTATTTCACTTTTTCCACCATCTGTCTGCTTTGCTTGTTTCTGTCACCCGCCAACCCTCACAGCCCTAATTGTGGCTCAGGCCAGCAGTGGTCAAAAACATTATTTAAACTTTTTTTAAATGTGATTTTTTTTAATTGGGGTATGATGGTAAGAACCCCCCTTCATCGAGCAGGAGGAGGTAGCGGCGCTCATTTTTTGTGTAGCGCCACCTCCGACTCAACCCAACTGGAGTACTTTCTACTAGCTAATTAGTAAGTGCTTCCTCATTGGGTAAATTCATAGTGCATCTCCTACACTATAGCTGCATAATGAACTCCAAGGAAAGGTCTCCAGTGACCTTGTGTATCTGTTACTTTGCCAATGTGCTTGTTCCCTGAGCATCATTACCAGATAAGACTGCAGAAAAACACATTTGAAGATTTGTGTTTTTGAGAAAGAAGTGCTTCTGTTTTGTTACTATATGGAGGGGGGTTGAGGGCCCTCCCAGGCCAATTTCAGTCCTGGGACCCCCTTCCCCGGGGTCCAGCCATGTCACCTGGGTACACCTAGTGTAAAATAGGATTGCAGGAGAGCCTCAAGGCCCGCCGGTCCTAACCGACTCCCCGCCTTCCCGTCTCCTGTGGGAGCCAACATTGCTCTGACAAACAGGCAGATGCTGAAAGGCAACTCCCTGTATGTCAAAGTAAATGTTTTCATCTGTTTCCCTAGTTGTGTGCAGGGAAACCGATGAAAACTCCACTTCCTTCAAGCCGGAGCTTGTTTTGCAGCTCCGGCTTTGAGAAAGAGGAGTTGTGTTTGGCTTTGAATGGTGGGAGATGGCAGCAAATTTATTGTGGGGGGGCTTGCGGGCCCCTACATTCATTTTATATATTTTGTTCGGGGAGGTGGTGGTCCAGCTGGCATGCATATATATTTTTTATTGTGCCCTGGGGAGGTGGTGGTCCCCAGTTCTGCAGGGGGACCAAGTGGGCCCCCCACATTAATTAATCTTGATTTGCCCCAGGGAGGTGGTAATCCACGGGGCTGCGACGGCCATGTGGGCCCCCGGTATGAATTCAACTTCATTTGCCCACAGGAAGTGGCTGTCCGCGGGCCACAGGTTAAAGATTGTAGAAGTGCGAGATCCGGTGCTTCTGTCTTTTTTAAAATTGAATCAGGAGCAGCGGTTCTAATGCGGCTCCCACTGAAAATATTTTAAAAAATGCTTTTGTTGACCTGTGGGTCTCTGGAGGACCCACCCAAGAGACATAGGGGGGGTCAAGGTATTCCTACATTTCCCCCTTCTCTTTTTTAAAGTTTTTTTCTATATGGCTGCTAACACTTGAAGTGTTGGCAGTCACTCAGATTTCATCCCGGGCTGTTGGATCCTTGGAGTATCTGCATCCCTATATATACAGATTTGGATTTCCCTTAATATTTCCAAAGTGACTGAACTGATTTACACCAAATCAGAAAAAGGCACTTCTCTGGACCAATATCTACCTTTTTGCCAAATTTGGTGTATTCCGTTCAGCGGTTCGGGCTGTAGCTGTGTCTAAAGTCCATATGGGAAAGGGCATAGAATAAACGCATTTTGGGATCACTCCTTTTTCTCAGCCCTGCTTTATGGATCACCCCAAAACTGCAACAGCTGAGGTGAGTGGAAAACTAAAACTATTTTGAAAATTTTGTGAGGATTCGTCAAACTGCACCAAAGGTATTGGCAGAACAAAAAGCACTTCTCCTATGGAAACTAGGTTGTTACCATGACCACCTACTAATGACCACCAGTAAGTCGTATATACATATATATATATATATATATATATATATGTATATATATATATATATTTTTATATATTACCTACTGGCGGTCGCCAGTAGGTAGTTATAGTTAGGACCTATTTGCCATAGGAAATCTGCAACATTCTATTTGGAATAACTTTGGCGCCCGTTGACAAATCTACACGAAATTTTCAAACCTTTTGGCCAGCTCCGGTCCGCTCCTATCCTTAAAGTCTCGGGATGATTTCTGTAGCGGGGGCTGAGAAAAAAGGGAGGTCCCAAAATGTGTTTTCCCTATGCAATTTCCCATAGGGCCTTTAGCCGCATCTACAGCCCGAACTGCTGAACGGAATTACACCAACTTTGGCAGAAAGGTAGACCTTGGTTCAGAGTCGTGCATTTTGCTTACATAGTTTAAATCCGTTCAGTAGTTCTTGAGAAAATCAAAATCAAAATCACTTATATATCTGGGCGGAGCCTAATGACACATCTCATCGTGAGATCTGATTGGCTGTCAGTACTTCATCCAAGAAATGTTGGCAGCCATCTTGGGACCAATATACATGATAGCACCTCATTAAAAAGCATTGCAGTTAATAGAAGGTTTTAAGACTTTAGTTACATTATAAATCATTTGTTGATGGTACCATACTCATTTTAGGAATTGTGGTGTGTTCTAAGGTGATTTTACCATGTGAAAAAGCCTACTGCTGTGATATCATGAATCATGTTTGAGAGAAAACTATTTTCTCATGTTTTTCCCACAGAGGTTTGGAAGGTGATCTCTAAGCTAAACTGAGAGCATATTTTCTGTAAATTCACATTATCTTTCTCAGTCATGTGAAAATTAAGTCTGACATTCTCAGTAAAACATGTACATCCAACAAGGGCAGAGACTGTCAGTTGATTCCTTTGTGTCCTACTGAAGCTTCCCAGAGTGTTCTAAAGAACAACTAGAGCGCTAACAGTCCTACTTATGACAAACGTATGGCACACCTGAAGCCATCTTGATTGGTATAAAGTGGTAACTCTTAAAACATTTAATTTAAAAAGGAACAAAATGAGGGGGTTCATTTTGCCAAAGAAAGTATGGTTAGTGCTGCAGAAAGAAAAATTAGGGCACATTTTGAGTGACTTCTCAAAACCTCTTCTATTTCATTAAACAATTCTGACATACAGACTGAAACATGCACTTTCGATACCAGCAGCAGACTTCCCTGGTGAGCAGTAGCTTTACTACAGTGATCTAATGAGCAACTAGAGTACTAACATTCTGAATTTATGGCAAATGTGTGACACATCTGAATGCCTTCTTGATGGAATCGAAGTAAAAAACTGAAAGTATTTCCTACTGAGGAGACTGTAGTAAATGAGGAAATGAGGAAACTTCATAACAAATAAGTCTCCCAAGATGGCTACCAGAGACAAAAGAGCCCAAATGTAGCGCAAATATCACACAGATGTAGCCCAAGTATAGCCCAATGACAGAATGTCCCAGAGTGTTCTAACGAACAACTAGAGCGCTAACAGTCTTACTTATGACAGAAGTATGGCACACCTGAAGCCATCTTGATTAGAATAAAGTGGTAACACTTAAAACGTTTAATTTGCAAAGGAACAAAATGAGGGTGTTCATTTTGTCATAGAAATTATGATTAGTGCTGCAGAAAGAAAAATGAGGGCACATTTTGACTTCTCAAATCCTCTTCTATTTCATTAAAAAATTCTGACATGCAGCCTGAAACATGCACTTTTAATACCAGCAGCAGACTTCTGTGGTGAGCAGTAGCTTTACTACAGTGATCTAATGAGCAACTAGAGTGCTAACATTCAGAATTTATGGCAAATATGTGACATATCTGAATACCTTCTTGATGGAATGAAAGTAAAAAACTGAAAGCATTTCCTACTGAGGAGACTGCAGTAAATAAGGAAATTAGGAAACTTCATAACAAATAAATCTCCCAAGATGGCCACCAGAGACAAAAGAGCCCAAATGCAGCACAAATATCACCCAGATGTAACCCACATGTAGCTCAATGACAGAAGTGTGTTTTGCAGTTTTAAATAGTGCAGACTTGTCAGGAATTGGAGTGCTTTACATGAGCATTAGTTACATCACACAAGATCAAATTCATTTTGGTTGTAGACATGGGGAAATTGAATGATTTGACCAGAATCACAGAATGTTGAGCTGAAGCAGAAACTCCAACCTGGTTCCGCAGTTGCAAAGTCTGCAGCTCTGGAAGTAACACCACATCCTCTCCCCTAAGTGCAGCATTTAATCAAGTGGTCAACTGGATAAAAAAACATAAAGATAACAAATAATTTAAAAGTGCTTTGTCGCTATTTGACAAATCAGAATATATGTCCTCATTTTAGTTTTTAGTTTTTAGAGCACAAACCATAATTTTGATGCAAATAAGACCCTCTCATATATGTAATTTCTAAAGGAAATACTCTAGGTATTACAGTTTTGATTACATCAAGATGACGTTAGGCGTTCCACACTTTTGTAATAAAATTGGAGTATTAACAATCTAGTTGTTCATTAGGATACTGTTGAGAGGCAGAGGCCAGGGGCACGGACTCTGAAAATTGAAGGCAGGTAGGAGGGTGCAGAGGCAACAATTTGACCACACTGGGCAGGGAGGAAGGGCAGTGGCAGCACAACAGACTATGGAGGGCAGTGGAAAGGGGGGCAGGGGCAACAAACCAACAATACAGGACTGGCAAGAGAGGCTGTGGCAATATTATAGACCATTGTGGGCAGAAGGAAGAGGCAGTGATAGTACAACCTTACATGCCAACAGACCCGATTCAGCCAGGAAACGTCCAATGTTTTTAAGCTCAAATGGGCTTTTTTTAATCTGTGGCCTGTCTACAATCTCCTCTTTTTCAATGTATCTCAAAGGGGAAAATCAATACCCCAGTTTTATTTCAAAATCTCCCTCTTACCAAGTTCAAAATGTACGCAAGTATGGTACATTGGATCATGGAAAGCAGGAGGAATTGGGGTAGGGACATGGACTCAGATAACAGAGGACCGAAGGGACCTGGAGAGGTGCAACAAACTGACCCTACAGGGCAGGCATCAGAGTTTGCAGCAGCACAATACACCACACAGGGTATGCGGGACGGGGGTGCAGTACATGGACCATGGAGGACAGGAGGAAGGGGATAGGGACATGGCATGTGGACAGGCAGGGTGGAGGTGGCAGGGACAGGTTACAGTCATCTGACAATGCTAGGTAGGTGGGAGGGGAGTGGCAGCTCAATAGAACACTCAGAGTAGATAGGAGTGGCAGGTCCATGGAACATCGTGGGCAAAAAGGATGGAGCAGGGGCATGCACAAAGACATTGGAGGGCAGGTGGAAGGAGAATGGGGGCAGCAAGCGAAGCATAGAGGCTACGCAGGAGGTCAATGTTGAGGCATAGAATTGGGCAATGGAGGGCAGGAGGAGTGGACTGGTACATCATGCTAAATGGAGGGCAGTGGCAGCACATCAGACCATGCATGGCAGGAGGGAGGAGGCTAGTCCATGGATTCAGGCAACAGAGGATAGGGAGGAGGTGGATGGGGCAGCAAGCTAACTGTTCAGTGAAGGTGGGTATTAGGAACTTTATTGTTTTGCGAACTACTCAAAATATGAACAAGTATGCAGCATAATCTCACTTTTATTCAGGAAGAAGAGTGCGTTTGTGACTGTGACTCCGGGCTCACTTGGCAGAAACACCCCCTGACCCTCCACCCCCCATCGCAAAATGTAATGCCCGTGAAAAGAGTAGGTGAAGGCAGTGTTATATTGAACATAGTCCTGCGAGCACGATTGAAAATGAAAACTAGATATAGTGTATGGTATAAACTTTGCACCAAAAAGTGTGATATAAGATGAACCGGGCGTGAAATATAATATGCAATACATTGTGCGCAATGACAGATTCATTGGAGAGCACGAGATAGCACAGGCACTAGCGCGTGCTATGCGATATGCGCCTTGAAGTGTAATATGCACAGGGCAGTGTTGTGTAACCTAACTAGTCTCTAAAGTTGTAATATAAAATATGTGCTGGGGAGTGTAACGTTGCATATGCACTGTGACAAAGATATGGACCCCAGATTGTAATATGTATGGCATAGCGCTGTGCGTTATAACATAGGCATCGAGGAAGGCACGTTAAATGGGGCAATATAACCTGTGCGAAGGCAAGTGTGGCATGACATATTCACGAGGTGGTGTTACAGTGCACATGGGCTAGAGAGAGTCATAGCATACGCACTAGCTGGTGGAATACAACACAGTGGTGTGTGGCACTCGGCGGGCACTGGTGGGTGTAACACAGCATTGGGCTCAGCCAGGAGCGCACTGTGACTCTCAAGTGAGGTTCGACTCCTTTCCAGAGAGTAAAATAAAAAGTATTACACATCTGGCGGTGGATGTGTGTTTTAATATCCGTGAGGGTGGTTTCTTGCATAGATTTAGTCGAATTTTTGTCGAATCCCCTTTGAATAGCTTGGTGTGCGTGTGTATTAAATGTGCCCGTCAATAGCTACCCATGTTTGTATAAATAAATGACAAGGGTGTCTACTTGGAGAGTACCCACCGGCGGGGTCGCCGGGGTTAGGCACGGTAGGGCGTCAGACAAGTCAGAGCTTCACTAGCGTTGTAAATACATTCCACGTGGATTCATTGAATGCATAGTCGCCTTTTAATGAATATCACGCCAATCGTCATCGTGATAGGTACATACAGTTTGTCCAGCATGTCCTAGGTGTTTCTATAAATATATATTTTTTTAAAAACATAATAAAAAACAAAGGCTGTCCCCGGGGGATGGGGTCCCTGGGGCCATAAGTGGCCTGAGGAGTGGGGCAACGCAGCCCCCTCCTGCAGAATTAAAAAAAAAAAGCCCATGCCCCGAAGGTTGGGGACCCCGGGGCCGATTAAGGCCTTGGGAGGGGGGCCACGCGGCCCATTTCCAAATAGTTTTTTCAAAAAGAAAAAATTAGGGGGCAGGCCCTGGGGGATGGGTTCCTCAGGGCCAATAAATTAGAAAAAGAAGGGGGGCCACACAGCCCTCCCTCTTAAAAAAATAAAAGACCGTCATCGCGCCGGAGGCCATGCCCCCTCCTCGCAGCACTCTGTAAACGCGCCCCCTGGTCAGTTGTAAGTTGGGGAATTAATTCCCCTTCAATACTGAGGGTCCCTGAGGGCTTACTAGCCCAACAGGTATCTCCAGTATGCGCCAGGGAGCTGCGCTGCAGACAGGTGTTCTGAGGCAAGCCCTTTTTTACACCTCTGCAACGCAGCTCTGTGGCGCTTACTGGGGGTACCTGGTGGACTAGTTTGACCCTTAGGATTCAAGGGGACTTAACCTCTCAACTTAGAACAGCCACAGGGTGCATTTACACAGTGGTGAAGGGAGGGGACGGGCCTGAGGTGATGTGTGCAAACACGCCCTGTGGTGGGTTTTAAGTTGGGGAAATAATTCCCTTTCAATCCTGTGGGACCCTGGGGGCCAACTAGCCCACCAGGTGCTTCCAGTAAGCGCCACTGCTCTGCGTTGCAGAGAGGTGGTGCAGGCCGTGCACCTTGTTACACCTCTCTGCAATGGAGCATACTGGACGTACCTAGTAGGCTATTTAGCCCCTAGGGACCCTCAGGATTCAAGGGGACTTAATCTACCAACTTAAAACGGCCACAGGGCATGTTTACACTGTGGGGAAGGGAGGGGACGGGGCCTGAGGTGACGTGTGCAAACACACCCTATGGCGCGTTTTAAGTTGGGGAAATAATTCCCCTTCAATCCTGAGGGTCCCTGGGGGCTAACTAGCCCACCAGGTGCTTCCAGTAAGTGCCACTGAGCTGCGTTGCAGAGAGGTGGTCCAGGCCGTGCCACTTTTTACACCTCTCTGCAACGCAGCTCTGTGGCACTTACTGGAGGTACCTAGTGGTCTAATTGGACCCTAGGGACCCTCAGGATTCAAATGAACTTAATCTCCCAACTTAAAACGGCCACAGGGCATGTTTACACAGTGGGAAAGGGAGGGGACGGGGCCTGAGGTGACGTGTGCAAACACGCCCTGTGGTGTGTTTTAAGAAGTAGGTTTAATCCCCCTGCCCTATTATATACTAGGGGATTACAGAGGAGGTCATGCTAATCACAGGGGGACCCCAACCCATAGTGTTCCCTAGTGTATGTAGGTGTTTTCACTGTATTCTGAGTGTCTTTTAACATAGCACTGGCTCTAGGACTGGTTGGTCAGACTCAGTTACCACCAGTATCTGTCTGAAAAAGTTGAGGGTACAGAATGATTTTGCAACAAGGCTTCTTTCGGCTCTTCTGTTTGTTCTTTCTGCACGTTATCCTTCTTCCTGCACTTTTCTTTGTCTTTGAGGACTTCTGTTGCTTCTTCTGCATTTTTTCTTTTCTTTCTGTGAGTTTTTTCTTCTTTCTTCACATGTCCTATCTCTGTAGGCATAGTTAGAAATTAAAAAACCTTTGAAATTCACTGAAAAAACCATAGGTTTGAGGCACGTTATTGTTAGAAATTAGCATTTAAAAAACCTTAGAAATTCACTTGAAAAAACCATAGGTATCAGGGGTGTTATAGTTAGTTGCAAATTTCACTCGTACAAAACCAGTGAAATTCCCCTGTTATAGTTAGTTCAGCTAACTATAACTTGCGCGCCCGCAATGCACTGCTGATGACGTCACATATTACATCACTTCTGACATGGTCAGTGACATCACTGATGACATCACTGATGACATCTCAAATTACATCACTTATGACATCACTGATGATATCATCCATGTGATAATTTCATGCCTCTTCTCACACCCTAATATAACTTTAGATACACCCACTCTAAATTACAGACTGCCATTCTCCAAACCATAGACACTCCAACACCAATAACTACATACTGATTATTAGGTCTACACACACATCCACTCACTCACCCGTACAGTCACTCATACTTATGGTCACTAAGTACAGGACTACCATATACACTCATACACCTATATAGACACTCACACACCGCCACTCATCCATAGAGGTACTCACACACCTAGTCAGTCATGCACATAATTAATCAAACTCCCATTTACTCACTTATACAGTTATACACACACCAGCTTAGTTATTCATAGAAATACTAGCACAATCTTATGCTCTTATACAATCACTGATACAAGCACACACTCATCCATACAGCCACTCTCACAATCACACACTCTCACTTATAGCCATTTATATACTCTAACAGACATATATACTGCCTTTCATATATGTAGTTACTCACACATGTGCCACTGAGATATACATTCATTCACTAACACATCCATAAACACACTCACACACCAATACAGTCCATCACAGATGCACTCTTGAAACCATGCACCCAGTGATTCACCCACTCACACATCTATGCACAGAGTCACACACACCCCACCCACATAAACACTCAGGCACCCATACAGATAGTCAGACAACCAATCAATAACTCATATAGACACTCATGTAGTTTTTGAAAAACCCATGCAGCTGCTTACACACCAACAGACAGACAGATTCAGAGATTCACACAGTTTAGTCATTAACCCATGCATTCAGTAAGATATGTTTAATCACTCACTTATAGAGTCAGTCACGCACCTAGTAAATCATCCATTCAGACACTTACATACCCACTCATTCTTCAATATGCCTTTCCCTAAATATATTAAACATATTTAAACTTTACAGAAACACACAGTCACTGGATGATGTCATCAGTGATGTCATCACTGACGTCATTTGAGATGTCATCCGTGATGTCATCAGTGATGCCACTGACCATGTCATGAGTGATGTAATATATGACGTCATCAGCAGTGCATTGTGGGGGCGCGAGTTATAGTTAGCTGAACTAACTATAATGGGGTAATTTCACTGGTTTTGTACGAGTGAAATGTCCAACTAACTATAACGCCCCTGATACCTATGGTTTTTTCAGTGAATTTCTAAGGTTTTTTAAATGCTAATTTCTAACTATAACATGCCTGAAACCTATGGTTTTTTCAGTGAATTCAAAAGGTTTTTTAAATGCTAATTTGTAACTATAATGTGCCTGAAACCTATGGTTTTTTCAGTGAATATATATATATATATATATTCACTGAAAAAACCATGGGTTTCACACACGTTATAGTTAGGAATTAGCATTTAAAAAACCTTAGAAATTCAATGAAAAAACCAAAGGTTTCACACATGTTATAGTTAGCTGGACATTTCATTCGTAAAAAACCAATGAAATTCCCCCGTTATAGTTAGTTCAGCTAACTATAACTCGCGCGCCCGCAATGCACTACTGATGACGTCACATATTACATCACTCATGACATGGTCAGTGACATCACTCATGACATCACTGATGACATCTCAAATGACATCACTGATGACATCATCCAGTGAATGTGTGTTTTTCTGAAAATTAAATATGTTTTATATATGTTTTTCTCAAGGTTGATGGAAGAATAAATGAGTATATAAGTGTCTAAATTGATGATTTGTTTCTGAAAAATTGATTGTATAACTGACTGATTAAGTGTATCTTTTTGAATACATGGCTTAGTGAGTAATGTTTAAATGTGTAAATACCTGTATCAGTCTCTCACTTTGTATATAAGTGGCTGCATGGGTTGGTGAGTAGCTACATGAGTGTCTATATAGGTTAATAGTTGGTTTTTTGAGTATCAGTATGAGTGTCTGAGTGTCTTCATGGTGCGGTGGGGGGTATTACGTAGTGCATAGATGCATGAATGAGTGACTCACTGTTTGTATGTGTTGAAGACAGCATGTGTGCAGGACTGTATGGGTGGATGAGTGTGTGCATGGGTGTGTTAGTGAGTGAATGACTGTCTCAATAGTGTCTTCATAAGTAACTACATATGTTTTAAACTAGTATATGTGACTATTGTTATTTATAAGTGAGTATATGTGAGAGTGAGAGATTGGAAGAGTTCCTGTATGAATAAGTATGTGTTTCTATAAGTGATTGTTAAAAAGACTAAGTATGTGTAAGTTTCTGTTAAAGTAAGTGTGCTGGTGTGTGTATAACTGTATATGCAAGTAAATGGATGTTTGTTTCTTTATTAGCATGAGTGACTATGTGTGTGAGTAACTCTATGGATGAGTGGGATTGTGTTCCAGGATGTTTAGGTGTATGAGTACATATGATGTGTGAGTACATGTATGAGTGACTGTATAGGATTGTTGGTGGATGAGTGGATGTGTATGTGGATCTTAGAATTACTGAATAGGTTGTTGTAACTGTTATTGGTATGTCCATTGTTTTGAAAATGTTAGTGTCTATTTTTGAATGTTTGTATCAAAGGTTATATTAGGGTGAGAGGAGGTCTACCACTCTGTCACAAGGATAATGTCATCAGTGATGTCATTTGAGATGTCATCAGTGATGTCATGAGTGATGTCACTGACCATGTCATGAGTGATGTAATATGTGACGCCATCAGTAGTGCATTGCGGGCGCGCGAGTTATAGTTAGCTGAACTAACTATAACGGGGGAATTTCAATGGTTTTTTACGAGTGAAATGTCCAGCTAACTATAACATGTGTGAAACCTTTGGTTTTTTCATTGAATTTCTAAGGTTTTTTAAATGCTAATTCCTAACTATAACGTGTGTGAAACCCATGGTTTTTTCAGTGAATTTGCAAGGTTTTTTAAATGCTAATTTTTTTTTTTTCTTCTATTTTTTTTTACATATTTTTATTTTAATTTTCTATCCTTTTTTAAAGACTATGGTTAAATTTTTAAAATTCTATAATATGTTTTTTTAATATATTTTATAAAATAAACATGTAAAATTTATTAGCAATACATTTTTTCCTTTTTTTTTTATTTTTTTTTTAGTACGCGTACCGTAAGCTTACGGTAAGCGTACGGTTTACGCAACGTCCGTAATTTATCTACGCTGTTTGCGTATAGTTACGCAATTTGCGTAGCCGCGCGTACTCCGCGTGGGACGCGTACGCGTGTACGCTACACGCGCACGTTACGCGGAAGTGTCGGGGAGTGACTGATAAGCGCATGCGCGCAAGCGCGTGTCTTTTTTACGCGCATGCGTACTTTTGCCGTAAGCGTACCGTAAGCGTACGGTAGGTCATGTGATCATGAAACACAACTTTTGAAACTACTTTCAGTTCTAGAACTCTCCTACACCACACCCATTCCCCTCATTTCTGCTTGTGATCCCTTAGGAGAAGGAGCTGGGTTGTCTTTGTGATACGATGGCAGAACAGCAGAGCCCTTCTGAGAGTGAGGCTAGCAGCACTACCTTGAGGCAGAGAACGAGGAAACAAAAGACCTCTTTCATATGGGAGTATTTTTCTTTTCCAGAGGGCCAGCAAAAGGTAAATGCACCCTTAGTGACTTGTAAGCTGTGTAAGCGTGTACTTTCAAGAGGGAATCCCAACAAGAAGTATTCCTTCGGGAATCACACCATGTTGAGACACCTTAAGGATGTACACAGAAGGACACATGCTCGACATACTGAAGGTAACCCTTCAGTAAGTCAACCAAGCACATCCACAGCAGCTCAGCCTGGACCATCATCTGCAGAACCGAGTCCTTCTTCTGCAGGTCAGGTGAGCCCTTCATCTGTGGGGGGAGCATCTCCTTTTTCTGGTCCTCTGGAAATTAACCCTCGGTTTGCGAGGCTTGAAGTACGGTGCGCCCATTGTCACGATCTAATTACTTATAGGGAGACCAGTGTTTCCCTAGTGAACAGTAAAATAGATCAGCACACTTGTCGTACCGTCTAATATTCCCAATCTTTCTTTCCTCTGTCCCTGCATGAACACAACGGCTCTTTTAAGAGCCAACCTTACCTTTCATCTATTTTTTATATATGTTTTTAAAAACTTTTTTTTTTTTTTTTTACCGGTACGCGTAATTTTTTTTTATTTTTTTTAAAAACACTAAAAATCAACTATCACATTACAAGGTCCTTGAGAGACTACAATTAAAAACTGCAAATGTGATTGTAGAGAAGTGGAAAAAAGGGACCATAACATTATTGACTTACCATACCCACTCAAAAAAAGATTTATTCATTTAATTTATTTTTAATTGCTTTTAAAATGGTTATAGTTTTCGAAAATTTTCTATCTCAATCTGAAAAAAAAGAAAAAAGTATTAATATTAAATAAAACATTTAATAATACAGTACACATATTTACATATTTTTCAAAAAATATTTTTGCCTTTTTTTTGCTGTTTTCAGAAAATATTGCATTTCACTATAAATTGTGAAAGCAATTGCATTCATCATTTAACAGCAGGCAAAAAAAAATTAACAATCTCAAAGATTGTTTTTAAAAAAGCCCAGAATCTCTTTTTTCATAAACATAACTTTAAAGAAATGCATAATATTCTAAAAAAATATCATCTAATATCTGTACTTATTTCTTTAAAATACCGTCTGATATTTTTGTTCCAGAAGTATAATCACAATAATATATGTCAAATAACTCCACAATACATCTGGTTCCATTTCCTTTAGGCCAAATAGTAATTTTAAAATTCTTTTTTTGTTTAATTTCCAATGGTAATCCAATAAAAAACTAAAGTTTAAATTGTACAGTTGTCACTGTTTCTCTGTAACATTTTGGTTTCCGAAAGATTAATTAATAATTAAATAAGTCCACAATAGAATTGTTTACTTTTCCGCATGGCCAAATAGTAATTTTAAAAATCTTTTTTGAAAAAATTTCCAATGGCAATCCAATAACATTCCAAAATTTAAATTGTGCAGATGTTACCGATTTTTTCAAAATGTTTGGTTTTCCAAAGTTTCCTTAAAAAATGGAAAAATTCCACATTACAATTGGTTACCTTTCCATTAGGCCAAATGATAATTTGTTAAATCTTTTTATTTGTAAATTCCAAATGGTAATCCAATAAAATGGTAAAATTGTTTTCTCCAGATGTTGTCAAATCTCTCTAAAATTTAGGTTTCAGGAAGATTAGATAGGAATTTGCTAAATCAAAAGGCAAACGTTGCTTAAAAATCAATTGGGAATCATTACACAGTGTCCAGCCTTTTTCACATTTAAGATAAACTCTGAAATGACCAGAAGTTACAGTAGGTCCATCATGGAAAATTATTGCAACTGTTACAAAAGTTTTTCCTGAAATTGATAATTGCTGTCCTGTAAACTTCTTTATTAAAGTATCCAATTTTGAACCATCAGCTCTACATCGTTGCATCATTAAAATTACATACTGTCTGTATTCCTTTAAAATTAATGTTGAAAACATGTCAGATTTACACTCACTGCATTGCATGCTATGATTAGCATCTTTAACTAATTTAGCAAAAGTGACTGTTTTACTCTCTGGCAATGTTAAATAAATAAACCTTTCAGAATCAACATTAGAGCCACATATATTATAACAGTTTTCACAACTATGTTCCCATTTATAAGAGAGACCAAACATATTTTGTATTTGTACCCCTTCCTCTTCCAGTACCTGAAGAAAATACATCAAGAATTCCTGTGCATCTTGCTGTACATTTTGAGAAAACTGTGTTCGTCCTGAACATACATCTAAAACTTTTCTAATTTCAGTAGCACTTTCTATTTGAGTTTTATCATTACTCAGCTTTTCAAAAAGGAGACTCAGCACAGTACAGAATCTTTTCCCCTGATTTACTATTATCTGCTCTTGCAAACTTTCCAGATAAAATGCAACATTCAGCACTACATTTGCGTAGCAGTTGACACCAGAGCTATTTTCAAAATGACATCCTACAACCTGTTCTTCATTTTCCTTATTCTTTTTGCTTGCAATTACATCACTCCTCTTTTTTTTCCTCCTCTCTACATCTTCATTACAGATATTCTCATTTCTCCTTTTACGAGAAACTACACGTTTCTCCAACACAGGATACTGACCTAAATGAGGAGCATAGCTTCTTCTTAATCTATTATACTCCTTTACACAGTTTGTATCAGCACTAACTTTTGAATCATCAAAGTCTATCATGAATAAACCTGATAATGTTTTCACTCGTGACAAAGCAACATATGCCATACCTTCTTTGAACACAGTTGAACCAATGTTCACAAATGCACAATCTACAGTCAATCCTTGAGACTTGTGAATAGTTACAGCATATGCTAGAGAAAACGGAAACTGCTTCCTACGTACATATAAGTCTTTCACAAGCATGAAACGAACTGTACAACGACAAATATCTTTAACTTCTTCTATCTGATCAAATTTTATTTTTAAACATTCAATTCCATCTTTTTTCTGATAATTAATAAAACCCACAACTCTTCCCATAGCTCCATTAACTAAACCTTTTTCAACATCCAAATTTCTCCTTAAAAATACTCTACAGTTCATGCACACATATAGATTTTTTTCTAATCCAGCTGTTTTGGAAATCTTCTTCTCTAGTGAATCCAATTTATTTTTCAGTGTGCCTGTTAATGTGACAGTAATTCTTCCATCCTCAATTTTGTCCACTGCTTCCAATTTCCTGATATCTTCCTTTTCCAATTTCAAAAGCTCCTCATTGAATATTGAGCATTCACGTAGAGTTGGCATTAAGCAGATGACACTTTTGTTTTCTGCAATGTTCTTGTATATCTTCTCTGCAACTATTTCTTCCTTTGGAAATAAATTATGTAGCAGCCGAGTCTGTAATGCTTTTTTGCCAGCTTCTGTGAGTAGTCCAATCCTGATATCTTTCAGAATACTTCCATATTCTTCATCGTTTGCTTGCCTCATATTAGTTGTAAGTTCCTTGTACTCAAAGAAGGACCAAATATTTGCATTACCGATGCTTCCCAATGACTTCTTCGTGTCTTCATGTGTCACAGTATGAAACACTGGTTGTCCTTTAACTGGAGTAAGTTGCAAAAGATCTCCAAAAACTATGACGTGTTTTCCTCCAAATAACACGTCATAGTCTGACTTCAGAATTTGCTGCATTCTTAAATGCACAAAGGCAAGCATTAAGTTCGATACCATGCTCACCTCATCAATAATGAGAACTTGCATCTTCTTCAATACTCTTGAAACTTCCAAGCATGCTTCTCCAGTTAGCTTGTTGTATTGTATTTTGTTCTCATGCTCCACTGGTAACATTAGCAAACGATGTAAAGTGATTCCTTTTATGTTATATGCTGCTAACCCAGTTGGAGCAGTAACCACACAAGACAAAGTAGAATTCGTTTTTTGCTGTAGGTAGCTTCTGATGACTTTTATAAGGAAACTTTTTCCAGTTCCAGCTTGTCCGCTTACATACATCCTGATTGGATGAAATGATGTGCATGAGCACTCTTTTTTTTCATGTAGAAATCCGTGATCAATTTTGTTTCTGATCTCTTCATAAATTTGTTGCTGCTCTTGATTCAGTTGTCTTTCCAAATTTTGTAAGTCTATAAATTCTTCTTGAGCTTGATTCATAGCTGTTTCCACTTCATTCATGGCTATTGATGCTTCATTTTCAACGATTGGTTGTCCTAGGGGATCTTGACTGAGTGTTCCTGAACTTTGGCTGTCCTGAGAACTGTCTCTAGCTATTTCTGCTGCAATTGTAGTTTCCTGTTCAATTTCTTCATTTAACATTTGCAGATAAGTTGTGAATGTTCTGCATTGTATGCTGTCTTTGCAAGCATTAAATGAATCTTCATAGCTTTGAAATTCTCCCAGTAGTTCATCCTCTGTACGCCATGGTTTAAACAGCTGTAAAAGAGCCAAGTAGTAAAATTCCTTTTTGTCAGTAGTGTCGCAACTCAGCTTCCGGTGATTTATCAAACTTCCTTTGGTTTGCTTCACCAAACATCCTTCCTCACCAATAACTTTATATTTTCCATTGTTGATGTCTTCTGCGGCTTTCCGTGAATAAATGTAGTTCTGCAGCACTTCATAGAGACACATGTTCTCCAGATGATGACTTCTCTTTGGGTAATATGTATCCAACATGTTTGATTTCAAAATATCTGTATTTTCTGGGTCATTCTAGGCCAAATATTCAATTTCTCCAACAGATTTCATTACCCGATTTCTCATTGCTGCAAGGCCTAAACTTGCCCAAATTATTCTTCTTGATTTCGAGTAGAGACTTGCAGAAGATAACCTATCTGAACATTCGTAGGATCCAATTTCTCGATGCGATAACATCTTCAAACTGAAACTGTACAGCTTCTTACTGACAGTTTTCTTGTGAGAAATCTCTTCCCACATTTCCTTCAATTCTGTTTTTTCTGATTTCGTAATGTAAGACGTTACATATCGAGCAACAGCAATGGAATTGTCAGCTACATACTGTATATCCATGTTAGCGTTCCACATGGATAAAATCACTGGGTTGTAGTCATTTATATTTTTTGATTCTTCTTTTCTTTTAAGGTTGTAGGTATTCTTAGGTGATTTTCTTGTGATAGTATGTCTCACAGCTGACATAAAACTGTTAACTCTTCCATTTGAAAGAACAGGTCTAGGAAATCCAAATCGACATTTAGTGTAGTATTTATCTTTGCTCTTGTATTTCCGTCGACAGTATTTTCCACACCGATGACTTTGGAAACGTAAAACTTGCTCCTTTAACTTTTTCTCTTCTGTGCTTTTTGGTATAGCACATGTTGCATATTCTTCAATGTAAGATAACACTGCTTCATCAGTATCTGTTCCAAACTTTGGGGCATCCTTGATCCACAACAGCATATGAATATGAGGAGCACCTCTTGCCTGGTACTCTTTTCTCCAAAAGAAATCCACTACTTCTCCTAGAGGTGGATTTTTTTTATTGCAGATGAAGGACATCATAGCCTCAAATCTATGATTGAAATATCTGCAAACATTAACCGGATCCAATGAGCACAGTTCTCCTGCTGTTTTGTATTCGATGTTTTTAATGTTTGAATTTGCCTCTCGTAGAAAATCCAGTAAATCATCCCAAGCGTACTCAGCACAGCTTAGGGTAAGGAACCATGTTGGTGTTCCTAAATTCCGTAACATGCATTTTAATTCACCATGGCGTCGGTACCAATATTCATTTGTCCCACGCTGACAAGCCATCAGATTGATCAGTTGTGTTTCCAAATGATCATCTCGGTGCTGCACTTTCTCCATAAAATCCTTAGCAGACACATTTTGTAAATGTACTCCACTTTTTAAAATGTGATTTACTGCATAAGACAGTGCAGACAAGTCGCTTTCAAATAAAAGATGGAACAAATAAGGAATACTTTGTCGAAATCTGGGATCTTCAGCATATAGTCTTGTAGTCCGATACTCAGAAGCTGGAATCTGTTCCGGACGTTCATCGTATCGTCCTCCTTTTCCTTTAGGAAACAGCTGGGGAAAACATCGAGCTTCCAAGCTCTCCTCCCATACACTCACGGGAGTTCCTTTTGCTTTCTTCATCTGAAATAGATCAATATTGTCTCCCATAACTTCTTTTGAATGAAGAGGATGTATGCTAAAATGTTCATAAATTTCTTCTTCCTTTGACTTGTCCACTTTTTCAATTTGTCCAGTTGGTGTTTCTGTGTCTTCTTGTAAATCTTCTTCTTCTTCTTCTTCTATATAAATTGATTCATACCATTTGTTATTCCTTTTCAAATACAAATTTGCTCTTTGTACTTTCCGTACATCTACCAGCTCCGGCCAAATCTTCTTATTCTTTGTAGGTACACCATTAACCAGAATAATTAATGGTTCAGTTTCCAAAGTATCCGCATCAATAGTTTCCATATTTTTTTTCAAATCCAAGGGCAAATACACCACTCTACCTTTTAAACCTCTCAGTAAATCTGAAGGAGGTAATTTACCAGTTTTGGGCTCCATACGTACTATGGTCTGGAACGGATGAACACATTGAATGAGTATAGACTCATATATATTTAATTCAGAAAGTTCAGCAGGAATAGCATCCAATTCTAAATTATTATGTACAGCTCTGGTCGGCATTCTATTTTCCTCTAACTTGTTGTAACAGTATTTACAAATACGCTGAACTTCACCCAATTCAAAACAATTTTCAAGAAATATATAGGTGGCAAAATCCTTCCACTTATAATTATCTTCATTTTCACTCTTTCTGTAGAGATCAACATACCTGGTTTGTTTTCTATAATGAGTTCTGCGGCAACAAATACAAGTTATATTTGGTCTTTCATTAGAGATTATTGCAAATTTTGTTATGTGATCATTAAATGTCTTACTTACAGAGGGTTCTACATTTTCTTCCACTTCTTCCTCATTTACTGTGTCCTTCTCTGCACTGTTTTGTTCAGGACCAAAGTAACAAAACTGAATTTCATCAACAACCTTCTCTACATCTGATACCGTTCCACGGAACAGAGCCCTATTCAATTCATCTAACTTTATTGCTGGACTTTTAGCAAAATACAACCGTCTCACAAACTTTCTCATTTCAGTATGATGAACAGCCAGCATCCTAAAATGATGGAAAACACTATTACACACTTTTCTAGATAGACAAGCCAGAGAATGACCCTGCAAACCAGTATTCTCTCTCACTCTGCATGGATCTAGACTTTGAAGCACCTTAATCTTCTGTTTCACACTTTTTTTGCTATATTCTCTTAGAAACTCACGAAATTTATCAATAGATTCCTGACGCACAGTGCAAATACTACTACAATTCCAAGTGTACACTGGGGCTTTAGGACGTCTCCCCATAGCCTCATCCGCCATCACTTGTACCTCATCTCTTGGAACCATTATCTCCTTCTCCATTATGCAACCATTTTTCACTTCATAAGCACGACCTCTGGTGTCAACTGCATGCAGCAAACTATTACTTTGAAAATAGCTCTCTTCATTAAAAAAAGGTTCACTACTTGAACTATGCATCCATTTTCCTAAAAACACTTTACAAAAGTTTGTTCTGTTCACTACTCTTTTCCTTTTGCTATGTGATTTCAGTACATTAACCATTTTGTCTAATGTACGCATCCTATTCAAAATTAAAATGAATAGTTTCCTTTTTAATGCTAATGCCTTTGCTGCAATGGCTTCAATTTCTTTTTTTCTCTTATAAAACTTTGCCTTTTGCTTATATTTCTTCACATCCTTTATCAAATTGGACATAACTCTCCTCTGAAACATTTTTCTACGTATCTCTTTAAACGCTGTTTTTCTGTTTAAGTTTATCTTTTGAGTTGCAGAAGGTATATTTGCATTAACTAAATTCTCAATTTTTTCCTGTCCTTTTCGATTCAAATCATTCTTTCCAGTACAGACATTTTGTACATTTTTCCTTTTTTTGAATATGTTCCTTAGAAAATCTTTTTTTTGCTTACCAGAAGATTTTTTCTTCTTCCCAACATGAGCATCTTCAACTAACTTAGGTCCTCCAGTTGTCTTCAAATATAGGTTTTTTTTCTGCTCTTTTTTTACTCTGGATTTTGTAGGCATCTTAAATTTTGTTCACTGCTCTTCAGCAATACCTGAAAAAAACAAAAAAAAAAATCCTTTATTTTATTTAAATATATTACTACATTTGTTTTCACATTAGTCACAAAACGAAATTTCTTTGCCAATTTGAAAGCACACTTACTGCTCTTTTTTTTGGCAAGTAATAAACACTTTTATAGACTGCCACATTATGAATCCACTTTTCAGATTTTTTACAAAGCACATGTCCAAACTGCTTTTTCAGACCAGCATCATTTGTAACCTGGGTGTCTGCCTACACTCCAGCAAGGGCAACCAGCCTTAGTGATGCTGAATGTATTTGCATTACTGACTGAAACCTCAAACCCCACTCGCTTGTGAATACTGTGCATGATTCCACATGGTAAGCAGCTACCTGTGTGCTAAGAGTCTGCTTCTGCACCAAAAAATGTCTCCCCCTTTCCATCTAATGCAACTGTGAAATCACCAGAGCAATACGCAATAAATCTCTGCCTGTAATTCCTATTTGCACACAGAGTCATGTTTTCACATTAGTCACAAAACGAAATTTCTTTGCCAATTTGAAAGCACACTTACTGCTCTTTTTTTTGGCAAGTAATAAACACTTTTATAGACTGCCACATTATGAATCCACTTTTCAGATTTTTTACAAAGCACATGTCCAAACTGCTTTTTCAGACCAGCATCATTTGTAACCTGGGTGTCTGCCTACACTCCAGCAAGGGCAACCAGCCTTAGTGATGCTGAATGTATTTGCATTACTGACTGAAACCTCAAACCCCACTCGCTTGTGAATACTGTGCATGATTCCACATGGTAAGCAGCTACCTGTGTGCTAAGAGTCAGCTTCTGCACCAAAAAAAGGCTCCCCATTTCCTTCTAATGCAACTGTGAAATCACCAGAGCAATACGCAATAAATCTCTGCCTGTAATTCCTATTTGCACACAGAGTCATGTTTTCACATTAGTCACAAAACGAAATTTCTTTGCCAATTTGAAAGCACACTTACTGCTCTTTTTTTTGGCAAGTAATAAACACTTTTACAGACTGACACATTATGAATCCACTTTTCAGATTTTTTACAAAGCACATGTCCAAACTGCTTTTTCAGACCAGCATCATTTGTAACCTGGGTGTCTGCCTACACTCCAGCAAGGGCAACCAGCCTTAGTGATGCTGAATGTATTTGCATTACTGACTGAAACCTCAAACCCCACTCGCTTGTGAATACTGTGCATGATTCCACATAGTAAGCAGCTACCTGTGTGCTAAGAGTCTGCTTCTGCACCAAAAAATGTCTCCCCCTTTCCATCTAATGCAACTGTGAAATCACCAGAGCAATACGCAATAAATCTCTGCCTCTAATTCCTATTTGCACACAGAGTCATGTTTTCACATTAGTCACAAAACGAAATTTCTTTGCCAATTTGAAAGCACACTTACTGCTCTTTTTTTTGGCAAGTGATAAACACTTTTACAGACTGACACATTATGAATCCACTTTTCAGATTTTTTACAAAGCACATGTCCAAACTGCTTTTTCAGACCAGCATCATTTGTAACCTGGGTGTCTGCCTACACTCCAGCAAGGGCAACCAGCCTTAGTGATGCTGAATGTATTTGCATTACTGACTGAAACCTCAAACCCCACTCGCTTGTGAATACTGTGCATGATTCCACATGGTAAGCAGCTACCTGTGTGCTAAGAGTCTGCTTCTGCACCAAAAAATGTCTCCCCCTTTCCATCTAATGCAACTGTGAAATCACCAGAGCAATACGCAATAAATCTCTGCCTGTAATTCCTATTTGCACACAGAGTCATGTTTTCACATTAGTCACAAAACGAAATTTCTTTGCCAATTTGAAAGCACACTTACTGCTCTTTTTTTTGGCAAGTGATAAACACTTTTACAGACTGACACATTATGAATCCACTTTTCAGATGTTTTACAAAGCACATGTCCAAACTGCTTTTTCAGACCAGCATCATTTGTAACCTGGGTGTCTGCCTACACTCCAGCAAGGGCAACCAGCCTTAGTGATGCTGAATGTATTTGCATTACTGACTGAAACCTCAAACCCCACTCGCTTGTGAATACTGTGCATGATTCCACATGGTAAGCAGCTACCTGTGTGCTAAGAGTCAGCTTCTGCACCAAAAAAAGGCTCCCCCTTTCCTTCTAATGCAACTGTGAAATCACCAGAGCAATACGCAATAAATCTCTGCCTGTAATTCCTATTTGCACACAGAGTCATGTTTTCACATTAGTCACAAAACGAAATTTCTTTGCCAATTTGAAAGCACACTTACTGCTCTTTTTTTTGGCAAGTAATAAACACTTTTACAGACTGACACATTATGAATCCACTTTTCAGATTTTTTACAAAGCACATGTCCAAACTGCTTTTTCAGACCAGCATCATTTGTAACCTGGGTGTCTGCCTACACTCCAGCAAGGGCAACCAGCCTTAGTGATGCTGAATGTATTTGCATTACTGACTGAAACCTCAAACCCCACTCGCTTGTGAATACTGTGCATGATTCCACATGGTAAGCAGCTACCTGTGTGCTAAGAGTCTGCTTCTGCACCAAAAAATGCCTCCCCCTTTCCATCTAATGCAACTGTGAAATCACCAGAGCAATACGCAATAAATCTCTGCCTCTAATTCCTATTTGCACACAGAGTCATGTTTTCACATTAGTCACAAAACGAAATTTCTTTGCCAATTTGAAAGCACACTTACTGCTCTTTTTTTTGGCAAGTGATAAACACTTTTACAGACTGACACATTATGAATCCACTTTTCAGATTTTTTACAAAGCACATGTCCAAACTGCTTTTTCAGACCAGCATCATTTGTAACCTGGGTGTCTGCCTACACTCCAGCAAGGGCAACCAGCCTTAGTGATGCTGAATGTATTTGCATTACTGACTGAAACCTCAAACCCCACTCGCTTGTGAATACTGTGCATGATTCCACATGGTAAGCAGCTACCTGTGTGCTAAGAGTCTGCTTCTGCACCAAAAAATGTCTCCCCCTTTCCATCTAATGCAACTGTGAAATCACCAGAGCAATACGCAATAAATCTCTGCCTGTAATTCCTATTTGCACACAGAGTCATGTTTTCACATTAGTCACAAAACGAAATTTCTTTGCCAATTTGAAAGCACACTTACTGCTCTTTTTTTTGGCAAGTGATAAACACTTTTACAGACTGACACATTATGAATCCACTTTTCAGATGTTTTACAAAGCACATGTCCAAACTGCTTTTTCAGACCAGCATCATTTGTAACCTGGGTGTCTGCCTACACTCCAGCAAGGGCAACCAGCCTTAGTGATGCTGAATGTATTTGCATTACTGACTGAAACCTCAAACCCCACTCGCTTGTGAATACTGTGCATGATTCCACATGGTAAGCAGCTACCTGTGTGCTAAGAGTCAGCTTCTGCACCAAAAAAAGGCTCCCCCTTTCCTTCTAATGCAACTGTGAAATCACCAGAGCAATACGCAATAAATCTCTGCCTGTAATTCCTATTTGCACACAGAGTCATGTTTTCACATTAGTCACAAAACGAAATTTCTTTGCCAATTTGAAAGCACACTTACTGCTCTTTTTTTTGGCAAGTAATAAACACTTTTACAGACTGACACATTATGAATCCACTTTTCAGATTTTTTACAAAGCACATGTCCAAACTGCTTTTTCAGACCAGCATCATTTGTAACCTGGGTGTCTGCCTACACTCCAGCAAGGGCAACCAGCCTTAGTGATGCTGAATGTATTTGCATTACTGACTGAAACCTCAAACCCCACTCGCTTGTGAATACTGTGCATGATTCCACATGGTAAGCAGCTACCTGTGTGCTAAGAGTCTGCTTCTGCACCAAAAAATGTCTCCCCCTTTCCAACTATTGCAACTGTGAAATCACCAGAGCAATACGCAATACATCTATGCCTGTAATTCCTATTTGCACACAGAGTCATGTTTTCACATTAGTCACAAAACGAAATTTCTTTGCCAATTTGAAAGCACACTTACTGCTCTTTTTTTTGGCAAGTGATAAACACTTTTACAGACTGACACATTATGAATCCACTTTTCAGATTTTTTACAAAGCACATGTCCAAACTGCTTTTTCAGACCAGCATCATTTGTAACCTGGGTGTCTGCCTACACTCCAGCAAGGGCAACCAGCCTTAGTGATGCTGAATGTATTTGCATTACTGACTGAAACCTCAAACCCCACTTGCTTGTGAATACTGTGCATGATTCCACATGGTAAGCAGCTACCTGTGTGCTACGAGTCTGCTTCTGCACCAAAAAATGTCTCCCCCTTTCCATCTAATGCAACTGTGAAATCACCAGAGCAATACACAATAAATCTCTGCCTGTAATTCCTATTTGCACACAGAGTCATGTTTTGACATTAGTCACAAAACGAAATTTCTATGCCAATTTGAAAGCACACTTACTGCTCTTTTTTTTGGCAAGTGATAAACACTTTTACAGACTGACACATTATGAATCCACTTTTCAGATTTTTTACTAAGCACATGTCCAAACTGCTTTTTCAGACCAGCATCATTTGTAACCTGGGTGTCTGCCTACACTCCAGCAAGGGCAACCAGCCTTAGTGATGCTGAATGTATTTGCATTACTGACTGAAACCTCAAACCCCACTCGCTTGTGAATACTGTGCATGATTCCACATGGTAAGCAGCTACCTGTGTGCTAAGAGTCTGCTTCTGCACCATAAAATGTCTCCCCCTTTCCATCTAATGCAACTGTGAAATCACCAGAGCAATACGCAATAAATCTATGCCTGTAATTCCTATTTGCACACAGAGTCATGTTTTCACATTAGTCACAAAACGAAATTTCTTTGCCAATTTGAAAGCACACTTACTGCTCTTTTTTTTGGCAAGTGATAAACACTTTTACAGACTGACACATTATGAATCCACTTTTCAGATTTTTTACAAAAGCACATGTCCAAACTGCTTTTTCAGACCAGCAAAATTTGTAACCTGGGTGTCTGCCTACACTCCAGCAAGGGCAACCAGCCTTAGTGATGCTGAATGTATTTGCATTACTGATTGAAACCTCAAACCCCACTCGCTTGTGAATACTGTGCATGATTCCACATGGTAAGCAGCTACCTGTGTGCTAAGAGTCTGCTTCTGCACCAAAAAAAGGCTCCCCCTTTCCTTCTAATGCAACTGTGAAATCACCAGAGCAATACGCAATAAATCTCTGCCTGTAATTCCTATTTGCACACAGAGTCATGTTTTCACATTAGTCACAAAACGAAATTTCTTTGCCAATTTGAAAGCACACTTACTGCTCTTTTTTTTGGCAAGTAATAAACACTTTTACAGACTGACACATTATGAATCCACTTTTCAGATTTTTTACAAAGCACATGTCCAAACTGCTTTTTCAGACCAGCATCATTTGTAACCTGGGTGTCTGCCTACACTCCAGCAAGGGCAACCAGCCTTAGTGATGCTGAATGTATTTGCATTACTGACTGAAACCTCAAACCCCACTCGCTTGTGAATACTGTGCATGATTCCACATGGTAAGCAGCTACCTGTGTGCTAAGAGTCTGCTTCTGCACCAAAAAATGTCTCCCCCTTTCCAACTAATGCAACTGTGAAATCACCAGAGCAATACGCAATAAAACTATGCCTGTAATTCCTATTTGCACACAGAGTCATGTTTTCACATTAGTCACAAAACGAAATTTCTTTGCCAATTTGAAAGCACACTTACTGCTCTTTTTTTTGTCAAGTGATAAACACTTTTACAGACTGACACATTATGAATCCACTTTTCAGATTTTTTACAAAGCACATGTCCAAACTGCTTTTTCAGACCAGCATCATTTGTAACCTGGGTGTCTGCCTACACTCCAGCAAGGGCAACCAGCCTTAGTGATGCTGAATGTATTTGCATTACTGACTGAAACCTCAAACCCCACTTGCTTGTGAATACTGTGCATGATTCCACATGGTAAGCAGCTACCTGTGTGCTAAGAGTCTGCTTCTGCACCAAAAAATGTCTCCCCCTTTCCATCTAATGCAACTGTGAAATCACCAGAGCAATACACAATAAATCTCTGCCTGTAATTCCTATTTGCACACAGAGTCATGTTTTCACATTAGTCACAAAACGAAATTTCTTTGCCAATTTGAAAGCACACTTACTGCTCTTTTTTTGGCAAGTGATAAACACTTTTACAGACTGACACATTATGAATCCACTTTTCAGATGTTTTACAAAGCACATGTCCAAACTGCTTTTTCAGACCAGCATCATTTGTAACCTGGGTGTCTGCCTACACTCCAGCAAGGGCAACCAGCCTTAGTGATGCTGAATGTATTTGCATTACTGACTGAAACCTCAAACCCCACTCGCTTGTGAATACTGTGCATGATTCCACATGGTAAGCAGCTACCTGTGTGCTAAGAGTCAGCTTCTGCACCAAAAAAAGGCTCCCCCTTTCCTTCTAATGCAACTGTGAAATCACCAGAGCAATACGCAATAAATCTCTGCCTGTAATTCCTATTTGCACACAGAGTCATGTTTTCACATTAGTCACAAAACGAAATTTCTTTGCCAATTTGAAAGCACACTTACTGCTCTTTTTTTTGGCAAGTAATAAACACTTTTACAGACTGACACATTATGAATCCACTTTTCAGATTTTTTACTAAGCACATGTCCAAACTGCTTTTTCAGACCAGCATCATTTGTAACCTGGGTGTCTGCCTACACTCCAGCAAGGGCAAACAGCCTTAGTGATGCTGAATGTATTTGCATTACTGACTGAAACCTCAAACCCCACTCGCTTGTGAATACTGTGCATGATTCCACATGGTAAGCAGCTACCTGTGTGCTAAGAGTCTGCTTCTGCACCATAAAATGTCTCCCCCTTTCCATCTAATGCAACTGTGAAATCACCAGAGCAATACGCAATAAATCTATGCCTGTAATTCCTATTTGCACACAGAGTCATGTTTTCACATTAGTCACAAAACGAAATTTCTTTGCCAATTTGAAAGCACACTTACTGCTCTTTTTTTTGGCAAGTGATAAACACTTTTACAGACTGACACATTATGAATCCACTTTTCAGATTTTTTACAAAAGCACATGTCCAAACTGCTTTTTCAGACCAGCATCATTTGTAACCTGGGTGTCTGCCTACACTCCAGCAAGGGCAACCAGCCTTAGTGATGCTGAATGTATTTGCATTACTGATTGAAACCTCAAACCCCACTCGCTTGTGAATACTGTGCATGATTCCACATGGTAAGCAGCTACCTGTGTGCTAAGAGTCTGCTTCTGCACCAAAAAAAGGCTCCCCCTTTCCTTCTAATGCAACTGTGAAATCACCAGAGCAATACGCAATAAATCTCTGCCTGTAATTCCTATTTGCACACAGAGTCATGTTTTCACATTAGTCACAAAACGAAATTTCTTTGCCAATTTGAAAGCACACTTACTGCTCTTTTTTTTGGCAAGTGATAAACACTTTTACAGACTGACACATTATGAATCCACTTTTCAGAGTTTTTTACAAAGCACATGTCCAAACTGCTTTTTCAGACCATCATCATTTGTAACCTGGGTGTCTGCCTACACTCCAGCAAGGGCAACCAGCCTTAGTGATGCTGAATGTATTTGCATTACTGAGTCCAACCTCAAACCCTTAAACTATTCTTTTATTATACCAGTACACCTAAATTTATTGTGAAAACATAGTCCATATTATTTTACATGTTCCTCAAAATATACCATAGTCACGGAGGAAAGCAGAAACAGATTTGTTGACATGCTTTCTTGCTTTGTCAATCTGCGGACAGAAATGATTGGACCAGTTCCATTTTTGCCTTTGGCATATGTTAGAAAACACAAAGGCAGTTTTAGGGAAAAGTGAAAACAGTTGTGCAAAGGTGTCCTTCATAAGCATTTCCAGACCTACCCCAGTCAAAGTGCCTAGGTCATTGCCACCACAGTGCACTATTATGAGGTCAGGGTGTTGGATTTGCATGAAGGATTTCACCAATGGCATCAATTGGTGCCACTTTAACCCTCTCTGACCAATCCATTTAATGTCTACATTTGGCAAAGCAAGGTCTCTCACCATATCTGTTTTCTCTGCATACTTTTCACTCCAGAAGACATAGCTGTGCCCTACAATCCACACTGTGAACATCTTCAAAGGAGAACTGGATGCACTCAGGAGGTGTAATTCAGTAGAATGGTAAAAAGAAATGAAAGACAGTTTGGAAATGGAGGCATACATATTTTTTTCATAAAAAAAAGAACTGATTGGCTGTTTCATACCATTCTAGAATAAAAACTAGGCTGTATGTGTAAATTAATAGAAGCATGTTTTGTATTGGTACAGAAAAATGTGTTACCAAAGAACAGTACTATGGATTTGCTGTTAGGTTTGAAAAGTCAAGCACTCTTGCTCTGTGGAATTGAAACATTGTTTGGTGAACTTCTGACCTAACTCCACACAGCAGTGTTCCATGAGCTGTTGCTATGGTAGCAGGCAGAAGTCAAGTTGGGGGAAGGGTACTAGGCAGAAGTCAAGTTGGGGGAAGGGTACTTTTGGAAAAGGGTTGGTTTTCAACCAATAGAAATGTGTGATTACATTTGAAAAAAAGGGGGAAGCACTGAGATTTGAAATTAACATGTATATGTGTGGAAAAAGAGAGGGAAAGTTTGCCATTATCTGGTTCTGCTGAGAGGAGAGAGGTGTAAAGAACAGAGATCCTGGCTCTGATAATCTGCTGTTTGAGTGCCACATTTCTTTCTCAGCTAACTAATTTTAAAGGTGAGTTTAGAGTTTGAGAGGGGATGTATATGGTAAATTAAGAAATGAATAATAGAAATGGAATTCCTTTTGTTGAAGTTGTGTTTATTATTTTCTGTTTTGGGAGAAATTTAAATGTGAGGAACATGTAAAATAATATGGACTATGTTTTCACGATAAATTAAGGTGTACTGGTAAAAATAAAGAATACTTTAAGGGTTTGAACTCAGTAATGCAAATACATACAGCATCAGTAAGGCTGGTTGCCCTTGCTGGAGTGTAGGCAGTCACCCAGGTTACACATGGTGCTGGTCTGAAAAAGCAGTTTGGACATGTGCTTTTTTAAGAATCTGAAAAGTGGATTCATAATGTGTCAGTCTGTAAAAGTGTTTATCACTTGCCAAAAAAAAGAGTAGTAAGTGTGCTTTCAAATTGGCAAAGAAATTTCGTTTTGTGACTAATGTGAAAACATGACTCTGTGTGCAAATAGGAATTACAGGCAGAGATTTATTGCGTATTGCTCTGGTGATTTCACAGTTGCATTAGATGGAAAGGGGGAGCCATTTTTTGGTGCAGAAGCAGACTCTTAGCACACACCCAGCTGCTTACCCTGTGGAATCATGCACAGTATTCACACGCGAGTGGGGTTTGAGGTTTCAGTCAGTAATGCAAATACATTCAGCATCACTAAGGCTGGTTGCCCTTGCTGGAGTGTAGTCAGTTACCCAGGTTACACATGGTGCTGGTCTGAAAAAGCAGTTTGGACATGTGCTTTTTTAAGACTCTGAAAAGTGGATTCAAAATGTGACAGACTGTAAAAGTGTTTATCACTTGCCAAAAAAAAGAGTAGTAAGTGTGCTTTCAAAATGGCAAAGAAATTTCGTTTTGTGACTAATGTGAAAACATGTCTCTGTGTGCAAATAGGAATTACAGGCAGAGATTTATTGCGTATTGCTCTGGTGATTTCACAGTTGCATTAGATGGAAAGGGGGAGCCATTTTTTGGTGCAGAAGCAGACTCTTAGCACACACCCAGCTGCTTACCCTGTGGAATCATGCACAGTATTCACAAGCGAGTGGGGTTTGAGGTTTCAGTCAGTAATGCAAATACATTCATCATCACTAAGGCTGGTTGCCCTTGCTGGAGTGTAGTCAGTTACCCAGGTTACACATGGTGCTGGTCTGAAAAAGCAGTTTGGACATGTGCTTTTTTAAGAATCTGAAAAGTGGATTCAAAATGTGACAGACTGTAAAAGTGTTTATCACTTGCCAAAAAAAAGAGTAGTAAGTGTGCTTCCAAAATGGCAAAGAAATTTCGTTTTGTGACTAATGTGAAAACATGACTCTGTGTGCATATAGGAATTACAGGCAGAGATTTATTGCGTATTGCTCTGGTGATTTCACAGTTGCATTAGATGGAAAGGGGAGCCATTTTTTGGTGCAGAAGCAGACTCTTAGCACACACCCAGCTGCTTACCCTGTGGAATCATGCACAGTATTCACAAGCGAGTGGGGTTTGAGGTTTCAGTCAGTAATGCAAATACATTCAGCATCACTAAGGCTGGTTGCCCTTGCTGGAGTGTAGTCAGTTACCCAGGTTACACATGGTGCTGGTCTGAAAAAGCAGTTTGGACATGTGCTTTTTTAAGAATCTGAAAAGTGGATTCATAATGTGTCAGTCTGTAAAAGTGTTTATCACTTGCCAAAAAAAAGAGTAGTAAGTGTGCTTTCAAATTGGCAAAGAAATTTCGTTTTGTGACTAATGTGAAAACATGACTCTGTGTGCAAATAGGAATTACAGGCAGAGATTTATTGCGTATTGCTCTGGTGATTTCACAGTTGCATTAGATGGAAAGGGGGAGCCATTTTTTGGTGCAGAAGCAGACTCTTAGCACACACCCAGCTGCTTACCCTGTGGAATCATGCACAGTATTCACAAGCGAGTGGGGTTTGAGGTTTCAGTCAGTAATGCAAATACATTCAGCATCACTAAGGCTGGTTGCCCTTGCTGGAGTGTAGTCAGTTACCCAGGTTACACATGGTGCTGGTCTGAAAAAGCAGTTTGGACATGTGCTTTTTTAAGACTCTGAAAAGTGGATTCAAAATGTGACAGACTGTAAAAGTGTTTATCACTTGCCAAAAAAAAGAGTAGTAAGTGTGCTTTCAAAATGGCAAAGAAATTTCGTTTTGTGACTAATGTGAAAACATGACTCTGTGTGCAAATAGGAATTACAGGCAGAGATTTATTGCATATTGCTCTGGTGATTTCACAGTTGCATTAGATGGAAAGGGGGAGCCATTTTTTGGTGCAGAAGCAGACTCTTAGCACACACCCAGCTGCTTACCCTGTGGAATCATGCACAGTATTCACAAGTGAGTGGGGTTTGAGGTTTCAGTCAGTAATGCAAATACATTCAGCATCACTAAGGCTGGTTGCCCTTGCTGGAGTGTAGTTAGTCACCCAGGTTACACATGGTGCTGGTCTGAAAAAGCAGTTTGGACATGTGCTTTTTTAAGAATCTGAAAAGTGGATTCAAAATGTGACAGACTGTAAAAGTGTTTATCACTTGCCAAAAAAAAGAGTAGTAAGTGTGCTTTCAAAATGGCAAAGAAATTTCGTTTTGTGACTAATGTGAAAACATGACTCTGTGTGCATATAGGAATTACAGGCAGAGATTTATTGCGTATTGCTCTGGTGATTTCACAGTTGCATTAGATGGAAAGGGGAGCCATTTTTTGGTGCAGAAGCAGACTCTTAGCACACACCCAGCTGCTTACCCTGTGGAATCATGCACAGTATTCACAAGCGAGTGGGGTTTGAGGTTTCAGTCAGTAATGCAAATACATTCAGCATCACTAAGGCTGGTTGCCCTTGCTGGAGTGTAGACAGTTACCCTGGTTACACATGGTGCTGGTCTGAAAAAGCAGTTTGGACATGTGCTTTTTTAAGAATCTAAAAAGTGGATTCATAATGTGTCAGTCTGTAAAAGTGTTTATCACTTGCCAAAAAAAAGAGTAGTAAGTGTGCTTTCAAATTGGCAAAGAAATTTCGTTTTGTGACTAATATGAAAACATGACTCTGTGTGCAAAGAGGAATTACAGGCAGAGATTTATTGCGTATTGCTCTGGTGATTTCACAGTTGCATTAGATGGAAAGGTGGAGCCATTTTTTTGTGCAGAAGCAGACTCTTAGCACACACCCAGCTGCTTACCCTGTGGAATCATGCACAGTATTCACAAGCGAGTGGGGTTTGAGGTTTCAATCAGTAATGCATATACATTCAGCATCACTAAGGCTGGTTGCCCTTGCTGGAGTGTAGTCAGTCACCCAGGTTACACATGGTGCTGGTCTGAAAAAGCTGTTTGGACATGTGCTTTTATCAGAATCTGAAAAGTGGATTCATAATGTGTCAGTCTGTAAAAGTACTTTTCACTTGCCTAAAAAGTAGTAGAAAGTATGCTTTGCAATTGGCAAAGAAATTTCGTTTTCTGCCTAATTTCAAAGCATGACTCTGTGTGCACACAGGAATTGTTTTTAGATATTTAATTGGTGAAGGTGTTATTGTGATTTTCATTTATAGGAAAGGGGTTTATAGTATTTTAAGATTTCTAAAGAACATAAAAAATGTAGTAATATATTTAAATAAAATAAAGGAATTTTTTTTTAGTTTTTTTCAGGTATTGCTGAAGAGCAGTGAACAAAATTTAAGATGCCTACAAAATCCAGAGTAAAGAAAGACCACAAAAAAAACCTATATTTGAAGACAACTGGAGGACCTAAGTTAGTTGGAGATGCTCATGTTGGGAAAAAGAAAAAATCTTCTGGTAAGCAGACAAAAAATTTTTTAAAGAACATATTCAAAAAAAGGAAATATGTACAAAATGTCTGTACTGGAAAGAATGTTTTCAATAGAAAAGGACCGGAAAAAATTGAGAATTTAGTTAATGCAAATATACCTTCTGCAACTAAAAAGATTAACTTAAACAGAAAAACAGCGTTTAAAGAGATACGTAGAAAAATGTTTCAGAGAAGAGTTATGTCCAATTTGATAAAGGATGTGAAGAAATATAAGCAAAAGGCTAAGTTTTATAAGAGAAAAAAAGAAATTGAAGCCATTGCAGCAAAGGCATTAGAATTAAAAAGGAAACTATTCATTTTAATTTTGAATAGGATGCGAACATTAGATAAAATGGTTAATGTACTGAAATCACAAAGCAAAAGGAAAAGAGTAGTGAACAGAACAAACTTTTGTAAAGTGTTTTTAGGAAAATGGATGCATAGTTCAAGTAGTGAACCTTTTTTTAATTAAGAGAGCTATTTTCAAAGTAATAGTTTGCTGCATGCAGTTGACACCAGAGGTCGTGCTTACGAAGTGAAAAATGGTTGCCTAATGGAGAAGGAGATAATGGTTCCAAGAGATGAGGTACAAGTGATGGCGGATGAGGCTATGGGGAGACGTCCTAAAGCCCCAGTGTACACTTGGAATCGTAGTAGTATTTGCACTGTGCGTCAGGAATCTATTGATAAATTTCGTGAGTTTCTAAGAGAATATAGTAAAAAAAGTGTAAAACAGAAGATTAAGGTGCTTCAAAGTCTAGATCCATGCAGAGTGAGAGAGAATACTGGTTTGCAGGGTCACTCTCTGGCTTGTCTATCTAGAAAAGTGTGTAATAGTGTTTTCCATCATTTTAGGATGCTGGCTGTTCATCATACTGAAATGAGAAAGTTTGTGAGACGGTTGTATTTTGCTAAAAGTCCAGCAATAAAGTTAGATGAATTGAATAGGGCTCTGTTCCGTGGATCGGTATCAGATGTAGAGAAGGTTGTTGATGAAATTCAGTTTTGTTACTTTGGTCCTGAACAAAACAGTGCAGAAAAGGACACAGTAAATGAGGAAGAAGTGGAAGAGAATGTAGAACCCTCTGTAAGTAAGACATTTAATGATCACATAACAAAATTTGCAATAATCTCTAATGAAAGACCAAATATTACTTGTATTTGTTGCCGCAGAACTCATTATAGAAAGCAAACTAGGAATGTTGATCTCTACAGAAAGAGTGAAAATGAAGATAATTATAAGTGGAAGGATTTTGCCACATATATATTTCTTGAAAATTGTTTTGAATTGGGTGAAGATCAGCGTATTTGTAAATACTGTTACAACAAGTTAGAGGAAAATAGAATGCCGACCAGAGCTGTACATAATAATTTAGAATTGGATGCTATTCCTGCTGAACTTTCTGAATTAAATACATATGAGTCTATACTCATTCAATGTGTTCATCCGTTCCAGACCATAGTACGTATGGAGCCCAAAACTGGTAAATTACCTCCTTCAGATTTACTGAGAGGTTTAAAAGGTAGAGTGGTGTATTTGCCCTTGGATTTGAAAAAAAATATGGAAACTATTGATGCGGATACTTTGGAAACTGAACCATTAATTATTCTGGTTAATGGTGTACCTACAAAGAATAAGAAGATTTGGCAGGAGCTGGTAGATGTACGGAAAGTACAAAGAGCAAATTTGTATTTGAAAAGGAATAACAAATGGTAAGAATCAATTTATATAGAAGAAGAAGAAGAAGAAGAAGATTTACAAGAAGACACAGAAACACCAACTGGACAAATTGAAAAAGTGGACAAGTCAAAGGAAGAAGAAATTTATGAACATTTTAGCATACATCCTCTTCATTCAAAAGAAGTTATGGGAGACAATATTGATCTGTTTCAGATGAAGAAAGCAAAACGAACTCCCGTGAGTGTATGGGAGGAGAGCTTGGAAGCTCGATGTTTTCCCCAGCTGTTTCCTAAAGGAAAAGGAGGACGATACGATGAACGTCCGGAACAGATTCCAGCTTCTGAGTATCGGACTACAAGACTATATGCAGAAGATCCCAGATTTCGACAAAGTATTCCTTATTTGTTCCATCTTTTATTTGAAAGCGACTTGTCTGTACTGTCTTATGCAGTAAATCACATTTTAAAAAGTGGAGTACATTTACAAAATGTGTCCGCTAAGGATTTTATGGAGAAAGTGCAGCACCGAGATGATCATTTGGAAACACAACTGATCAATCTGATGGCTTGTCAGCGTGGGACAAATGAATATTGGTACAGACGCCATGGTGAATTAAAATGCATTCTACGGAATTTAGGAACACCAACATGGTTCGTTACCCTAAGCTGTGCTGAGTACGCTTGGGATGATTTACTGGATTTTCTACGAGAGGCAAATTCAAACATTAAAAACATTGAATACAAGACAGCAGGAGAACTGTGCTCATTGGATCCGGTTAATGTTTGCAGATATTTCAATCATAGATTTGAGGCTATGATGTCGTTCATCTGCAATAAAAAAAATCCACCTCTAGGAGAAGTAGTGGATTTCTTTTGGAGAAAAGAGTACCAGGCAAGAGGTGCTCCTCATATTCATATGCTGTTGTGGATCAAGGATGCCCCAAAGTTTGGAACAGATGCTGATGAAGCAGTGTTATCTTACATTGAAGAATATGCAACATGTGCTATACCAAAAATCACAGAAGAGAAAAAGTTAAAGGAGCAAGTTTTACGTTTCCAAAGTCATCGGTGTGGAAAATACTGTCGACGGAAATACAAGAGCAAAGATAAATACTACACTAAATGTCGATTTGGATTTCCTAGACCTGTTCTTTCAAATGGAAGAGTAAACAGTTTTATGTCATCTGTGAGACATACTATCACAAGAAAATCACCTAAGAATACCAACAACCTTAAAAGAAAAGAAGAATCAAAAAATATAAATGACTACAACCCAGTCATTTGATCCATGTGGAATGCTAACATGGATATAAGGTATGTAGCTGACAATTCCATTGCTGTTGCTCGATATGTAACGTCTTACATTACGAAATCAGAAAAAACAGAATTGAAGGAAATGTGGGAAGAGATTTCTCACGAGAAAACTGTCAGTAAGAAGCTGTACAGTTTCAGTTTGAAGATGTTATCGCATCGAGAAATTGGATCCTACGAATGTTCAGATAGGTTATCTTCTGCAAGTCTCTACTCGAAATCAAGAAGAATAATTTGGGCAAGTTTAGGCCTTGCAGCAATGAGAAATCGGGTACTGAAATCTGTTGGAGAAATTGAATATTTGGCCGAGAATGACCCAGAAAGTACAGATATTTTGAAATCAAACATGTTGGACACATATTATCTCAAGAGAAGTCATCATCTGGAGAACATGTGTCTCTATGAAGTGCTGCAGAACTACATTTATTCACGGAAAGCCACAGAAGACATCAACAATGCAAAATATAAAGTCATTGGTGAGGAAGGATGTTTGGTGAAGCAAACAAAAGGAAGTTTGATAAATCACAGGAAGCTGAGTTGCGACACTACTGACAAAAAGGAATTTTACTACTTGGCTCTTTTACAGCTGTTTAAACCATGGCGTACAGAGGATGAACTACTGGGAGAATTTCAAAGCTATGAAGATTCTTTTAATGCTTGCAAAGACAGCATACAATGCAGTACATTCTCAACTTATCTGCAAATGTTAAATGAAGAAATTGAACAGGAAACTACAATTGCAGCAGAAATAGCTAGAGACAGTTCTCAGGACAGCCAAAGTTCAGGAACACTCAGTCAAGATCCCCTAGGACAACCAATCGTTGAAAATGAAGCATCAATAGCCATGAATGAAGTGGAAACGGCTATGAATCAAGCTCAAGAAGAATTTATAGACTTACAAAATTTGGAAAGACAACTGAACGAAGAGCAGCAACAAATTTATGAAGAGATCAGAAACAAAATTGATCACGGATTTCTACATGAAAAAAAAGAGTGCTCATGCACATCATTTCATCCAATCAGGATGTATGTAAGCGGACAAGCTGGAACTGGAAAAAGTTTCCTTATAAAAGTCATCAGAAGCTACCTACAGCAAAAAACGGATTCTACTTTGTCTTGTGTGGTTACTGCTCCAACTGGGTTAGCAGCATATAACATAAAAGGAATCACTTTACATCGTTTGCTAATGTTACCAGTGGAGCATGAGAACAAAATACAATACAACAAGTTAACTGGAGAAGCATGCTTGGAAGTTTCAAGAGTATTGAAGAAGATGCAAGTTCTCATTATTGATGAGGTGAGCATGGTATCAAACTTAATGCTTGCCTTTGTGCATTTAAGAATGCAGCAAATTCTGAAGACAGACTATGACGTGTTATTTGGAGGAAAACACGTCATAGTTTTTGGAGATCTTTTGCAACTTACTCCAGTTAGAGGACAACCAGTGTTTAATACTGTGACACATGAAGACACGAAGAAGTCATTGGGAAGCATTGGTAATGCAAATATTTGGTCCTTCTTTGAGTACAAGGAACTTACTACTAATATGAGGCAAGCAAACGATGAAGAATATGGAAGTATTCTGAAAGATATCAGAATTGGACTACTCACTGAAGCTGGCACGAAAGCATTACAGAGTCGGCTGCTACATAATTTATTTCCAAAGGAAGAAATAGTTGCAGAGAACATATACAAGAACATTGCAGAAAAGAAAAGTGTCATCTGCTTAATGCCAACTCTACGTGAATGCTCAATATTCAATGAGGAGCTTTTGAAATTGGAAAAGGAAGATATCAGGAAATTGGAAGCAGTGGACAAAATTGAGGATGGAAGAATTACTGTCACATTAACAGGCACACTGAAAAATAAATTGGATTCACTAGAGAAGAACATTTCCAAAACAGCTGGATTAGAAAAAAATCTATATGTTTGCATGAACTGTAGAGTATTTTTAAGGAGAAATTTGGATGTTGAAAAAGGTTTAGTTAATGGAGCTATGGGAAGAGTTGTGGGTTTTAATAATTATCAGAAAAAAGATGGAATTGAATGTTTAAAAATAAAATTTGATCAGATAGAAGAAGTTAAAGACATTTGTCATTGTTCAGTTCGTTTCATGCTTGTGAAAGACTTATATGTACGTAGGAAGCAGTTTCCGTTTTCTCTAGCATATGCTGTAACTATTCACAAGTCTCAAGGATTGACTGTAGATTGTGCATTTGTGAACATTGGTTCAACTGTGTTCAAAGAAGGTATGGCATATGTTGCTTTGTCACGAGTGAAAACATTATCAGGTTTATTCATGATAGACTTTGATGACTCAAAAGTTAGTGCTGATGCAAATTGTGTAAAGGAGTATAATAGATTAAGAAGAAGCTATGCTCCTCATTTAGGTCAGTATCCTGTGTTGGAGAAACGTGTAGTTTCTCGTAAAAGGAGAAATGAGAATATATGTAATGAAGATGTAGAGAGGAGGAAAAAAAAGAGGAGTGATGTAATTGCAAGCAAAAAGAAAAAGGAAAATGAAGAACAGGTTGTAGGATGTCATTTTGAAAATAGCTCTGGTGTCAACTGCTACGCTAATGTAGTGCTGAATGTTGCATTTTATCTGGAAAGTGTGCAAGAGCAGATAATAGTAAATCAGGGAAAAAGATTCTGTTCTGAGTTGAGTCTCCTTTTTCAAAAGCTGAGTAATGATAAAACTCAAATAGAAAGTGCTACTGAAATTAGAAAACTTTTAGATGTATGTTCAGGACGAACACAGTTTTCTCAAAATGTACAGCAAGACGCACAGGAATTCTTGATGTTTTTTCTTCAGGTACTGGAAGAAGAAGGGGTTCCCATTGAAAATTTATTTGGTCTCTCTTATAAATGGGAACATAGTTGTGAAAACTGTTATGATATATGTGGCTCTAATGTTGATTCTGAAAGGTTTATTTATTTAACATTGCCAGAAAGTAAAACAGTCACTTTTGCTAAATTAGTTAAAGATGCTAGTCATAGCATGGAATGCAGTGAGTGTCAATCTGACATGTTTTCAACGTTAATTTTAAAGGAATACGGACAGTATGTAATTTTAATGATGCAACGCTGTAAAGCTGATGGTTCAAAATTAGATACTTTAATAAAGAAGTTTACAGGACAGCAATTATCAATTTCAGGAAAAACTTTTGTAACAGTTGCAATAATTTTCCATGATGGACCTACTGTAACTTCTGGTCATTACACAGTTTATCTTAAATGTGAAAAAGGCTGGACACTGTGTAATGATTCCCAATTGATTTTTAAGCAACGTTTGCCTTTTGATTTAGCAAATTCCTATCTAATCTTCCTGAAACCTAAATTTTAGAGAGATTTGGCAACATCTGGACAAAACAATTTTACCATTTTATTGGATTACCATTGGAATTTTCAAAAAAAATGATTTTACAAATTACCATTTGGCCTAATGGAAAGGTAACCAATTGTAATGTGGCCTTTTTCAATTCTTAATGAAACTTTGGAAAACCAAAAATTTAGAAAAAAATCGGTAACATCTGCACAATTTAAATTTTGGAATGTTATTGGATTCCCATTGGAAATTTATTCAAAAAAGATTTTTAAAATTACTATTTGGCCATGCGGAAAGGTAAACAATTCTATTGTGGACTTATTTAATTATTAATAAATCTTTCGGAAACCAAAATGTTACAGAGAATCGGTGAGATCTGTACAATTTAAACTTTAGATTTTTATTGGATTACCATTGGAAATTTAATCAAAAAAGAATTTTAAGAGGAGGAGCCAAGATGGCGACCGGAGCAGACGCTTGAGCGCCCGGCTCCGCCGGCCCTTGGCCTCGGACTGTGGAAATATGGATTTTTCTGGTCAGTTATGTCCCCTATCTTGGACCCCAACGGTTCTATGTGCATGTCACAAGTACATGTATGTTCCCTCCAGTTCCAGTTATGAAGACGCAAATACATGTGCGTCCACCGTCAACATGTTCTCTGTCAGATCCGCCATGAATAGGCCAAATATTCCATTCCTAAGTACAAAAGGCCACCGGCTTTATATGGCTCACTTATGCCATTTTACAGTCCAGGCAAGTAGGCCCTGATTCTGTCATCAAAACTCCTCTTGCCTTCTGCCTCTGAAAAGCTCCAGTCTGAGCCTGCATCTGTGACCATGAACTCTGTCTCATTCTCTGCGCGGCTCACGAAGCCTGACATCAGCCTATTCTCTGCCAAGAACTGTATTTCACCTTCGAGTTATCTGCTTCCCCCTCAGCCGATGCATTCCTGCCTAGTAGTTTAAGTAAACATTCTTCCAGCTACCAAGCAAAGGGCCCGGCTTCTCTGTCTTAATGCAAGTAATTCATAGCCCTGTTACTATGGAAGATTCCTGCCCTCGCATTTAGTGTAGACACTTAGACGCTTGTACACGCACGCACAGTCAGTGTAGAATAGATTCTGTCCGAGAGTCCTTCCTTTGTGGATAACATAGTTCTTTAAACATAGGATGTTAGATATGATTTGGGATTAGGTTGACTTGACCCCTCAGACTTCTTGTCTCCACATGTAGAGCTAAATGTCAAGTCCCCTTCACCCCCTAGTTACACGTCAATTACACGTCATACTGCTGCGCGCGCATCTATGCCAAGTATTATCTTATAGATCCACCTATAGGTGACATCACGACCAATTATGTTCCTTTTTACTCCTTATTACACCCATTTTCGGTTACGTAGACAATTCATCATTTTCCTTATCAATTGTTACGCCTATTGCATTCGCTTCATTGTAATGTATGTATTATAAAAGTCATTTCATGTCAATAATGTGTGTGCTTCACTTCCTGAACCTTCGTGGTGACGGAACATTGGGAGCAACCGATTATAATCGAGTTAATGGAATAAAGCCCATTCCGAACCTCTAATACCACGGATTCTGCCTCTCATTTTACTGAGCTATTTTATTATGTTCCTGTATCAAATTCAGTCCAGGTAAAGGAGAATTATTTACCACATGAATGGCGCCCGAACAGGGACACTTTCTCATCTCACGCGCCGGCGGTGCGTTGCAGGCCCGGTCTCCTGCCACAGCTGGACGGACAATAACGCGTACCAGCAGGATTTCCTGTATCTCCCTCCGGTCAAGCGGGGGCGACTGAGACTGCGATCAACACCCAGACGAGGCGGTGAGAAGTGCGAAGTATCCCGACCAGAGCCTAGCTGAGAGAGCAAGATCCGAGGTATACAGAGACCCACCAGTCCGAAGTCAAGCCCAGTGTCCGACGAGTCGAGTCGAGTCGAGTCCAGTCCGGGTCAAGTTCAAGTTACTGAGGCCTTCTGTTTCCGAAGCTACCCGGTGAGTACCATTGCTGGGGAGGCATTTCTGACGTGCACATAGGTTGTGCCGGTCGAGACGGGTTTGGGTACACAAATCCGGTCTGCACTGTTTTAGCAGTGTATCTGTACTGTTTAGCAGTATATCAAGTATTCCGAAGTATTCCGAAGTGTCTAGTCATTGTCTAGTTATTGTCGAGAATTAAGCTTGGTGATTAGTTATGCAGACGATCATCATTGTTGTTTTAGTTAAAGGTTTAATGTTTAATGTTTAATATGTTTAATACGTTCTGTATATTGTGGTATGAATGACTGTTCATTATCGTGTTTATTGTATTAAGTCTGTTCAAACTCAAGTATCAGGTCAGTTGGTCAAAATCAAGTATAAAGTCAGTTCTCAATATGCCGCTCTTTTCGAAATTAAGACAGATCACCACTAGAAAAGGGGCTCTCGAAGAAGCCGTTCCTATTCCTCCTAGGGACACTCCAGGGCACTTTATGTATCATAAACATGGCCTAGATGCTATATTATTTCTTGATTTATGGGTAGACTACACCAAGGGATTACCAGAAAGTCAGAGGTGGCCCACAGCGGGAACCTGGGATGCAGAGTGCATCATGAAAGTAGAAGAAGAGTTATGGAAAAGGAAAGTCAGACAGTCACAGAAAGATGCCATTGAATTATGGCGTAAAGAATCACATAGACGAACAGAAAAGGCACGTAGACAGGAAGAGAAGAGTAAAGAGAATTCCAATAAAGTTCGAGAAAATCTATTAATTGAGGAAGGTATCCGAGTGAAATCAGAACAAGTAGACAGACAAAGAAATGCCCTTATGAATGGTATGTATCCCCTTCTGGCCGAAGGATTACCCAAGGCTACCCCAGAACTACCGAAAGACTTGCCACCCCCATTATTCCCGATAAAGGTACATCCTAAGGGGCATCCTAGAACCGCAGAAGACGTTTTTCTTTCCTCATATTTAGATGACGCAGCTCCCGAGTATGCTAATTCCGCCCCACATAGACCGCATACCAGGGAGGTTCAACGCCAAGATCCGGCACCCGTATCCCTACAGCAACAAATCGAGTCACAAGTTCTGGCAAGCACATCTGTTTCTACATCCGCTCCTACAGCTGCTTCTATAGCTGTGTCCACACCTATAGTTGCTGTATCACGTTCAACGAATCCTTTCACACCCGACACCCCAGACGGGGCCACGGGAGGTGCTACCAATATCTTTTCTACGCCACCCAGAATAAATAAACTTACTTTTCAAGAGTCAGCACATTCACGTACACCCAAACTCCTTAGTGCCCGTGCGCTTAAGGAACTTCTTATAGATTGTAGATATGACCCTGTGCCTGGAAAGGAGGACGAAATGACCCTAGCATCATTGCGTATCAGACGAGCCGCAGTGTATTTAGGGAAGTTACCAGGAATGACTGCGCATCTAGATAATATATACCATTTTGTCCACACAGGGCGAGATCCAGGATGTATTAACAGAGCTATGGAATACCAGAAGGTAGAGATACAGGGGGAACTGTTACGTTTCCTCATAAACTGTGTGATCAGAAATCAAGACCGACCGGGGGTAGACCCGGAAGCAATGCAAATTCTTACAAGATGGAGCCAGAATATATCAGAAGGGAGACATGATAAACAAAATTGTATAATAGCCATGTGCCGAAAGATCCGTAAAGAAATAGAACGCCTACACGAAGAGAGATTAGAGGTAGACGAGTTCGAACAAAGCGAGGAAGAAGGGTCAGGACCGCCCACAGGACAGTCAGAAACTATAGCCTATGTAGGTAAAAGAAGATCTTGTAATAGTACGAGATGTCTTAATGACCCGATACGCCCGATATGTCCAGACAATAACAGGGGTTTCCCAACACCCGTAGTCCATATAAGGTCTAACGAGCATTCGTTCCAAACAGCTGACAAGTTACTCCGAGAACGAAGGGGTTATCATTTCCTCGATTCTATGGATGAACAAGATTTAGCCAGGGCAGCTGTTCATTGGGTGGACAGTCCCGGAAAATATAGTGATGATACAGTAGTACGCACATTTTTGAATCTTACCCCAGATGAACAGAGGTTAGCTGGGATTTATATGATTCAACAACTCATTATACTATATCGAAGTCAGCATTCAGATCCTGGTCCCTTACCCGACATATTGACTGAATTACTTACGAATAGATGGAGAGGTGCAGGTACTAAATTAATTAAAGAAATTCTAGAATCAAGAAAGCAGTATATTCTTTTTGTATGTCCAGAACATGTTCCATTGCCCGTCAAGGAAAGAACTACGTATCACATAGATAGACAGAATCCCTTACGAGAAGTACACCCAATAAAGGGCGAGGACAATCAGTTTAGACGCGTATTTGTATATACGCCCATATCGAAAATAGAATTGCTACAAATGAAGAAAGTGGTACCCAGTCATGACAAAGACCCAGCGGGTTTTCACCGAGAAATAAAAGACATGTTACTCATGGGAGAGTACACCTACCCCGACATTATGACAATATTAAAGGTATTGATGCCTGCTGGCATTTATGAGAAACTCAAGGAAAAAGAGTGGGAGGTAGGAGACCAAAAAATAGAATGGTCAGTATTAGAAGCAGAAGAAAAGGCCCGAACTGCAGGAGCAGGACTTGGGGATAAAACTAAAGCACTACCAGGATTACTAGTACAGGTACTGCCGCGTTTATTAACTACGAAAAAGGAAGACTGGGGTACAATTTCAGCCTGTAAACAGAAGCAAGATGAGGACACTAGTGATTACTATGCCCAATTTGAAAAATGTTTTGGTATAAATAGTGGCATAAAAGCAAGTAGCGAATCATACCCACATCTGTTTGTAACAAAATTAGTAGAAAATGCTCTGCCCCCAGTAAAGAATAGAGTATTAAAATTCGAGAGTACCTGGCAAGGTAACACTCCATCACAAATGTTACAAATGTTACAGTACCATCACAATAGAATTAGAGAGGAACAAGAACATGAACACAGACGCATGAAAGACACAAAAATGAAAATGTTAGTTTCCCAGACAGTTCCAGCTGAAGGGCATAAAAAGGGTATGACACATTCCGATTCAGCAGGACCTGTAAAAGGGGCATGCAATTACTGTAAAAAGCCAGGTCATTACGTACACGATTGCCCAGTTTTAAAACATAATATCAGCATAGGTAAAACACAAGAAAGATCACGGCCACTCAGACAAGATCAGAATGAACAAGGAGCTTTGCAGCATGCCCAGGCCATGCCAGCCACACAACAGCCAATACAGTTTGTGCCAGCTGCACCACCGTTGCCTGTTGCTGCCACACAAACAACAACACGACAAATGTATCAGACCGCACAGTATGAATACCCTGAGTATCAGCGTTACGCATGAACTAGCCTAGAGAGGGAAGTTGACTTACCCCTTATCGAGATACCTGTAGATCAAGAAGGACCTTATGTACACAGTGAATTATTAGGTCAAGATAGAAAATTTTTACTCGATACAGGGGCAAGTCGAACAACAATAAAACGTAGTGAAGTTCCAGGGGCACCCCTCTCAGGCTCACAGAATATTTCCCTGGGTTTTTCAGGAAAGCCTATTGTTAATGAAGTGTCACAACCTCTGCCACTTACGATAGGACCTTTGACCCGAACTACAGATTTATTGCTTACTAAATCATGTCCAGAAAATCTATTAGGAATAAAAACGTTAAAAGCTCTAGGAGCTATAATATGTTGTTCTCCGGAAGGAGTAAGATTGTTTTTACGTGATTTTAAAGGTCACTATGTATCTAGAGACATGGATCCCCGATTACAGACTTTACCCACACGTCTATGGGCACAAGGCCCTACTGATGTTGGTTGCATGAATATTACACCATATCGAGTGACATTAAAGGCAGGAGTGGTGCTACCACGAATGCGACAATACAAGTTACCCCCAGATGCTGTAATGGCTTTACTACAAATCATTGACGAGCTCATTACCCAAGGAGTAGTTGTAGAAACAGACTCCAATGTATGTAATTCACCAATAATTCCGATTCTTAAACGAACAGATCCAAAGACCCCGCCAGTCTATCGATTGGTTATTGATCTGCGCGAGTTAAACAAATGCATTGTGCCACAATTCCCTGTGGTCCCAGATATCTCGTCATTACTGACAGCTATTGATTCCGAAGCGACATTCTTTACTGTAATCGATCTCAAGAATGCCTTTTTCAGCGTCCCAATAGATCCGGAAAGCCAATATTTATTCGGATTTAGTTTAAATGGACGTAGCTTTAAATTCTCACGCGCACCTCAAGGATTTACAGAAAGCCCCAGCATCTATAGCCAAGCACTGAAACGAGAACTTGACAGTATACACATGCCAGTTAACACTGCTCTGCTTCAATATGTCGATGATCTGCTGATCACCGCCCGAAGCGAACCTGAATGTGAAAAAGCATCACTGACAGTTTTACAATTTCTAGCCGAAAAGGGGCACAAGGTGTCCCCTTCTAAGCTGCAATTATGTGTCCAGCGAGTTATTTATCTTGGACACGCGCTGTCCAAGGAGGGAAGGCAGCTTACACCAGACCGCATTCAGTTAATAACTAACATGCCAATACCCAAGACACAAAAGGAGGTGCGGGCTTTCATAGGCCTCACTTCATACTGTAGACAGTGGATCCCGCAATATGCATTTCTAGCAAAACCACTCATTCAGTTGACAACCCAGGAGGCAGCCACATCGACTGTTCTCCCTTGGACTCAGGAACATACACAAGCTTTTGAAAGCCTAAAGAAAGCTTTATGTCAAGCACCTGTTTTAGCAACGCCATGTTACAGAAAACAGTTTACACTCTTTGTTACAGAACGCGAAGGTACTGCTTTGTCAGTACTCACACAGGAACAAGCAGGAGCACACAAACCATGTGCTTATTTTTCCAGTACATTAGATCCCGTAGCTCAGGCTCTGCCTGCGTGTCTGAAATCAGTGGCAGCGACAGCTTTAGCAATCAGACAAAGCGATGCCATAGTGTTAGGACATCCATTGACAGTTCAAGTACCACACACAGTAGAAGTCCTTGTGAATAGAACGCAAACACAACACTTGACTATAGCACGACTTACAGGGTATGAACTTACATTGTTTCAGCCACATATAGAAATCAGACGCTGTAACACATTGAATCCTGCCACACTTTTGCCAGTAACCGGAACAGACCCACTAGCTCATGACTGTATTGAAGTTATTACTATAACGACAAAACCCAGACAAGACTTGACAGATGTCCCATTGTCAGATCCAGACCTGACGTTGTATGTAGATGGTTCATGTATGAGAACAAATACAGGAGAGTTAGTGGCTGCTTATGCAGTCACAACAGATACTGAAGTCATTGAAACTAATCGTATTAATACTTTGTCAGCTCAAGCCGCAGAGCTTATCGCTCTGACACAAGCCTGTATTCAAGCCACAAGTAAAAAAGTCAACATATACACTGATTCACGTTATGCATTCGGAGTCGTACATGACTTCGGCGTGCTGTGGCGAGAGAGAGGTTATTTAACTTCCCACGGTGCCCACATTCAGCACGGACCCCTCATTCATGCCTTATTAGATGCAATACATCTACCTACTGCAATATCAATTATGAAATGTAAAGCTCATACGAAAGTTACTGATATCATTTCTCAAGGCAATGATTTAGCCGACAGAACAGCTAAACAGACTACTCAAACCCAAACATCCGACATGACAAAGACAATAGTCCCGATGCCGACACATTGTATGACAGTTAAAGATCCTACTCTTGACGTAATTGACATACAGACACATGCTACACCAGACGAAATAAAGAAATGGACTGAATTAGGAGGGATCCAAACGGACCAAGGATGGATGATGAAAGAAAAGTCTGTATGGTTCCTTCCTGATTCAATGGTCCAAGTCATAGTTAACACTATACATAGTCCAGCACATCTAGGAGAAAAAGCTATGCTAGACAGCATTCAACACATTTGGTTCAATAAACATTTACGAGCAGCAGCCAAACAAAAAGTCCGTACCTGCATGATCTGTTGCCAGTTCAACCCAGGAAAAAGTGTTCCCGTAGAACAGGGTGGATTTCATCCTCCTAATCACCCTTTTGAAGTCCTCCAGATGGATTATATCCAGATGGAACGATGTCGAGGATTCAAATATGTTCTCGTAGTTGTCTGCGCTCTGTCCCGTTGGACGGAGGCATACCCGGTTTCAGATTACACTGCCCCGACTACTGCCAAACAGTTAGTTCGAGAATTCTTCCCACGCTACGGTTTACCACGTGTTGTCTACTCAGATAACGGCCAGCCGTTCTCATCCGAATTAATGAAACATGTTTCACTTCTGCTAGGATATCAGTGGAAATTCCACTGTGTCCGACACCCCGAGGCAGCAGGTCTCGTAGAAAGACATAATCAGATACTAAAAATCAGACTGTCCAAAATATGCAGAGAGAAAGGGGTCGACTGGATAGTAGCATTACCAGTTGCACTTTTTTACATGAGAATGGTAGCACACTCTAGAACAGGGCTATCCCCGTATGAGGTGATCTTCGGCAGACCACCAAATATGTGGGGGACGCCTATACCACGCAAAATAACTGATATTGACTGTAATATGCTGACAGATTACTTGGCTTCCTTGATGTCTGCACTACAATCTTGTCGTTCACAGGTTGCTGCAGCATTTCCCGACAATACTGAGGTGAAACCCCATGACGTAGTTCCGGGTGATATTGTATTTGTGAAAAATTTCGACCGAAAGACTCAGCTGGAGCCCAGGTGGAAGACACCCAAGTTGGTTCTGCTGACCACAAGAACAGCCGTGAAGATCGAGGGCCGCAAGGGTTGGATTCATTCAAGTCATATCAAGAAATTTCATGGACAATCCTCGGATATAGACATTGTGCCCTGCACTCCCTCACAGACTGATTCAAAACTTCCTTTGGTGGAAAAAACTGACAGCGAAAGTTGTTTAAGTCCTCTCCTAGGTGAAGCGGTTGAATCTGTCTCTGACATGTATCCTCTAGACCTGAATCATGGACAGTCGCGAAAAATGATGAAACGACAGGCGTATTGTAAATCACTGCGTAGCCATTGTATAGGGACATTATTAATTTTGTTTTCCTTAAGTCTTTTAATAATTATTACCAGTATGTTGTTGCACATATATTACCCTATTGCCAGAAATGTTCACAATGTTATTGCAGAACATTCTTTTAGTGACTTACCCCCGCATGAATTGTCCTATAGACTTGCGCTGCGCAATAACACTTTCATTAGTATGTTACATCATTCCCATCAGACTAGTAATGCAACTAATTGTTGGGTGTGTGGCCGACTCCCTCCCTATCAGAATTATGAAGGAGTCTTGCCTTTCTTTCCACACCCATTTACACATAATGGCTCCTGTGGAGCATGGTTTAGTTTAATCAATTCCATAAACTCAGACACAGCAGTTTACCAAGATCAGTGGGTATGGGGAAACCTGAACCTAGTTTTACTCAAGGTCTGCTATCCTGACAAGGAGGGTCGCCCCAAAAGAACAGGAACTGATCTAGAAAATGAAGTATATGGATTAGGTAATTTTACACCTAACCTCATGATTCTAAATGTCGTATCCGAAGTTGAACTAGTCTTACCCACCATGTCAGTATTCCCAGCAAAAGGTGAATTGTGTGTAAGAAAGGTTGGTTCCATACATATGGGCCATAGTAAGTGCACTACTACAGTAGAATTCAGTGATCAAGGCAAATCTTCATTCAGAGCTTATCGCCACTCCTACTTTATATGTGGTCAGACTGCATATATGCGTCTACCTCTAGATTGGGATGGTACCTGCTATATTGCATTCCTTTTGCCACCTGTTTTCCTAGCTCCTCCTGATTATTATAGAAATATTCATTTAGTACACAATAGAGAGCGGAGAGATCTCCCAATTGTCGATTATACTGAGACAGCATGGGACAAGTATGTAGATTTCAATAAAGGCATCTTTCCCTATATAGGTACAGTTACCAATAGTAAGCTGATACGTAGATTAACTAGAACCCTTGAAGCAGTAGTGAATTAAACTATTTCCGCCTTAGGCAATTTAACAGAAGAGCAGTCTGCTATGCGGATTGTTGTGCTTCAAAATCGTCTTGTCCTTGACGTCATCCTGGCTGATAGAGGCGGAGCTTGTAGGGTCATCGGATCAAGCTGCTGCGTATTCATACCAGAAAATTCGCCATCTGTATATAAAGCCATAACTCGCCTTCACAAGATTGTAAGCCAGATACACCAGAATACAGGCACTTGGACTTGGTCCAGTTGGTTTTGGAGTGTGATATCAGCCTGGGGATGGAGAGTTCTATCCTTCCTAGGTATTGGCCTTCTCATACTATTCAGTTGCTGTCTATGTCTACAATGTGGACCAGCGATTTGTGGTCTGTGTGCCACATCGTGTATTCCACCACCAAGATTTCATTCAAGATCCCGGAAGAAGAAAGAAGAACAAATGATGCTATATGAACAGATCAATGGATTAATGAAGATTGATATCTCTTAACGGGCAAGTAGGGGACAAGGAGGGAATGTGGAAATATGGATTTTTCTGGTCAGTTATGTCCCCTATCTTGGACCCCAACGGTTCTATGTGCATGTCACAAGTACATGTATGTTCCCTCCAGTTCCAGTTATGAAGACGCAAATACATGTGCGTCCACCGTCAACATGTTCTCTGTCAGATCCGCCATGAATAGGCCGGATATTCCATTCCTAAGTACAAAAGGCCACCGGCTTTATATGGCTCACTTATGCCATTTTACAGTCCAGGCAAGTAGGCCCTGATTCTGTCATCAAAACTCCTCTTGCCTTCTGCCTCTGAAAAGCTCCAGTCTGAGCCTGCATCTGTGACCATGAACTCTGTCTCATTCTCTGCGCGGCTCACGAAGCCTGACATCAGCCTATTCTCTGCCAAGAACTGTATTTCACCTTCGAGTTATCTGCTTCCCCCTCAGCCGATGCATTCCTGCCTAGTAGTTTAAGTAAACATTCTTCCAGCTACCAAGCAAAGGGCCCGGCTTCTCTGTCTTAATGCAAGTAATTCATAGCCCTGTTACTATGGAAGATTCCTGCCCTCGCATTTAGTGTAGACACTTAGACGCTTGTACACGCACGCACAGTCAGTGTAGAATAGATTCTGTCCGAGAGTCCTTCCTTTGTGGATAACATAGTTCTTTAAACATAGGATGTTAGATATGATTTGGGATTAGGTTGACTTGACCCCTCAGACTTCTTGTCTCCACATGTAGAGCTAAATGTCAAGTCCCCTTCACCCCCTAGTTACACGTCAATTACACGTCATGCTGCTGCACGCGCATCTATGCCAAGTATTATCTTATAGATCCACCTATAGGTGACATCACGACCAATTATGTTCCTTTTTACTCCTTATTACACCCATTTTCGGTTACGTAGACAATTCATCATTTTCCTTATCAATTGTTACGCCTATTGCATTCGCTTCATTGTAATGTATGTATTATAAAAGTCATTTCATGTCAATAATGTGTGTGCTTCACTTCCTGAACCTTCGTGGTGACGGAACATTGGGAGCAACCGATTATAATCGAGTTAATGGAATAAAGCCCATTCCGAACCTCTAATACCACGGATTCTGCCTCTCATTTTACTGAGCTATTTTATTATGTTCCTGTATCAAATTCAGTCCAGGTAAAGGAGAATTATTTACCACAGGACTATCATCCTGATTCCTATCCTCGCCGATTTTCGAGGTGCAACGTGCGCGACGCCGCGCTGACCGCGCCGCCGCTTTCCCGGAGTCTGGGCCCGCCCGGATGCCGGAGTTCTTGGTGCCTTTGTTCTCCGCGCTGGACCCCTGCTCTGTTGTGGCCTTGGCCGGCCCCCTGGAAGCTCCGCAGTCACTGGACCCCCGGCGCAGATCTGAGCCCCGCGGCCCCGATCCCGCCTCACACCACGGATTGTCGCCAGATGAGCCGGGGGAGAGACGCCCGGACACCTCCTTCACCTTTCACCTGACGGGCTGGAGCTATAGGGTAAGCCCCGGTGTGGCGGGTCTCCTGCTTCGCTCTGTGGTCCGCGCTGTGGAAGGCTGCGGACCCCCTTCTTCTATTGCCTAGTCGGCTGCAAAGAGAGTCCGAGGGAGGGGAAGCGACTGTTGGCTTTCACCTGTTGCGGCGCAGACCTGCGTGGAATTGCCTCCTTGTTACGACCCCCCCCCTGGCCACTGTACCGTTCAGCGGTAAAACATGGCGTTGATTGCCTGCTCGCTGCTGGGGGGCGATGCTCCGGTCTCGCCCGCTGCCCGCTTCGCCCTCCCTCTACCAGACTCCAGCTCCACAGTGCCGTCCCGGATTGCTGCCGATGTGGGGGCGCAGCTTCCGCTGACATGCGGCTCCGTTCTGGCTGCCCTGCGGGACCTTCGTCTGCAATTGTGTGTTGGCTTGCAAACGCTGAGTGAGCGGTTCGACTCCATACCGTCGGCTGCGGGTCGTGAGCGCCCCGTTTGTTCTCAACAAGACGTGGGTCTGCCAGTGCTTCTGTCCTCTTGCGGGGACGCAACGACTGTGTATAACCGTGCTACACTGGTGTCTGCATCTGGCTTTCCCGGCACCCAGGATCAATCGATCTCCTGCTCAATTGTGGACACTTTGTTTCTCCGTTTATTGCTGCCTGCTTTGTTGTTGCCTGCCTCACCGCGTCCGCAAGAGTATCCAGCTGAGCGACGCCTGGCGTCCTCGAGGAACCGTTCGCGGTGGCCCGCGGCTTCTTTTGTGTGGAGCTCCTGTACTTTACAGGCCAGGTCTGGATTTTATGTGGTGCACGGGGGGACCTCGGTGGATGATCGGCGGCCATTTTGTGACTCTGCTTCTCCATCTTCTCCCAAGCGGCCATGTTGTCTTTGTCTGCACGGGCTGCGGGGCCTTCATGTGGGGGCTAGTCTAATCTTACGCCCGCGATCGGGCCAGGGCTAGATTGATTTCTATCACCATGGTGTCACGGATGGGCTGGACTGGGACTGGAACTGTCTGCATATGTTGTGGGCACTCGTCGCGATTTGTCTGCCTTCATTTATATTGTTGTGACACGTTATCTTCACACGACCGCCTTTGGGTGTAGTGGGTTCTCAGTGTGTGGAGACGTAGTTGGCCGGTGGTTTCGGGCGCTCCGAGGTTACGTGGGCTCCTCCCCGCTTTCTTCTTTGTTTTCTTATTTTCTGTACTCTATTCCTACTTTCTCTCCTGTCTATATTTCGGGTTCATTGGGCGACAGGCACTATGCCGGGGGGGGGGCAGGCCGTAGCCTCCGCATTGGTGTAGGGTGGGGGGGTAAATTACCTTTTCCTTTTAGTTCTATGGGCCTCTTTCTTCTATGTCTCTGCGCTATACTTGTTTCCGATTCGGGGTCCGGGTGTGGGGTGGATTGAGTGGGGGCGGCTTTGGAGGGGTGCGTATTTACTCATGTGACTATCCTGTTATATAACTGCATAGCCTCACTGTCTGAGATTTTCTATGGCCGTTTTAATGATGCTGCTGCTCTCCCGTGTGATGAAGCCATCTTGCGGACTCGAATCTCCTTGGTTCTATCCTCTACTGACTTTTTCCTCGATAAAATTATTTTGAAAACCTTAAAATTAACCTTTACTTCTCCTTCCCCTGGTGTCAAGGATCTCTCCAGTGTATAACTCCTGAATCGTTGCTAATCTTGACCATTGACGCACAGGGGTTGTAATGTGTGTCTCAGTGCTTAACCGTTTTGTGGCCGGCCTGATGGTTGTAGGCCCGTATTTGTCCTTTTCATATGCACAAATAAAGGTTTTTAAAAAAAAAAAAAAAAAAAAAAAAAGAATTTTAACATTACTATTTGGCCTAAAGGAAATGGAACCAGATGTATTGTGGAGTTATTTGAGATATATTTTTGTGATTATACTTCTGAAACAAAAATATCAGACGGTATTTTAAAGAAATAAGTATTGATATTAGATGATATTTTTTAAGAATATTATGCATTTCTATAAAGTTATGTTTATGCAAAAAGAGATTGTGGGCTTTTTTAAAACAATCTTTGAGATTGTTAATTTTTTTTTTGCCCGCTGTTAAATGATGAATGCAATTGCTTTCACAATTTATAGTGAAATGCAATATATTAAAAAAACAGCAAAAAAAAGGCAAATTTTTTTTTTGAAAAATATGTAAATATGTGTACTGTATTATAAAATGTTTTATTAAATATTAATACTTTTTTCTTTTTTTTCAGATTGAGATAGAAAATTTTCGAAAACTAGAACCATTTTTAAAGCAATTAAAAAAAAATTTAAATGAATAAATATTTTTTTGAGTGGGTATGGTAAGTCAAAAATTTCATGGTCCCTTTTTTCCACTTCTCCACAATCACATTTTCAGTTTTTCATTGTAGTCTCTCATGGACCTTGTAATGTGATAATTGATTTTTAGTGTTTTTTAAAAAAAAAAAATAATAATTACGCGTACCGTACGCGTACGGTAAAAAAAAAAATCAAAAAAAAGTTTTAAAAAATATATTAAAAAAAGTTGAAAGGTAAGGTTGGCTCTTAAAAGAGCCGTTGTGTTCATGCAGGGACAGAGGAAAGAAAGAATGGCAATATTAGTCGGTACGACAAATGTGCTGATCTATTTTATTGTTCACTAGGGAAATACTGGTCTCCCTATGACAAATTAGATCATGACAAGTGGCGCACCGTATTTCAACCCTCAGAAACCGAGGGTTAATTTCCAGAGGACGAGAAAAAGGAGATGCTCCCCCCACAGATGAAGGGCTCACCTGACCTGCCGAAGATGGACTCGGCCCTGCAGATGATGGTCCAGGCTGAGCTGCTGTGGATGTGCTTGGTTGACTTACTGAAGGGTTACCTTCAGTATGTCGAGCATGTGTCCTTCTGTGTACATCCTTAAGGTGTCTCAACATGGTGTGATTCCCGAAGGAATACTTCTTGTTGGGATTCCCTCTTGAAAGTACACGCTTACACAGCTTACAAGTCACTAAGGGTGCATTTACCTTTTGCTGGCCCTCTGGAAAAGAAAAATACTCCCATATGAAAGAGGTCTTTTGTTTCCTCGTTCTCTGCCTCAAGGTAGTGCTGCTAGCCTCACTCTCAGAAGGGCTCTGCTGTTCTGCCATCATATCACAAAGACAACCCAGCTCCTTCTCCTAAGGGATCACAAGCAGAAATGAGGGGAATGGGTGTGGTGTAGGAGAGTTCTAGAACTGAAAATTGTAAAAACCAATCAAAAGTCTTGTTTCTTGATCACATGATCTACCGTGCGCGTACGTTACGCTTACGGTACGCTTACGGAGCGCTTACGGCAAAAGTACGCATGCGCGTAAAAAAGACACGCGCACGCGCGCATGCGCAAAACAGGCACGCCCCTTCACTTCCGCGTAACGTGCGCGTGCAGCGTACGCGTTACGCGCTGTGCGCGCGTGACGTGCGTCTACGCAAATTGCGTAAATGAACGCAAACAGTGTAGAAATCTAACGTAATTAAAGCAAGACGTGCGCTTACCGTACCCGCACGTTAAAAAAAAAAAAAAAAAAAAAAAAAAAAAAGGAAAAAAAAAAAAATTATGTTATACTAATAAATCTTACCTGTTTATTTTATAAAAATGGTAAAATAAAAACATATTGTATAATTTTTAAAATTTAACCATAGTCTTTAAAAAAGGATAGAAAATTAAAATAAAAATATGTAAAAAAAAAAAGAAAAAAAAAAAAAATTAGCATTTAAAAAACCTTGCAAATTCACTGAAAAAATCATGGGTTTCACTCACGTTATAGTTAGGAATTAGCATTTAAAAAACCTTGCAAATTCACTGAAAAAACCATGGGTTTCACACACGTTATAGTTAGGAATTAGCATTTAAAAAACCTTAGAAATTCAATGTAAAAAACCAAAGGTTTCACACACGTAATAGTTAGCTGAACATTTCACTCGTAAAAAACCATTGAAATTCCCCCGTTATAGTTAGTTCAGCTAACTATAACTCGCGCGCCCGCAATGCACTACTGATGACGTCACATATTACATCACACATGACATGGTCACTGACATCACTCATGACATCACTGATGACATCTCAAATGACATCACTGATGACATCACTGATGACATCATCCTTGTGATAGAGTGGCAGACCTCCTCTTCCCCTAATATAACCATTGAAACACACATTCAAAAATAGAAACTAAAATGTTCAAAATAATGAACATATCAATATCAGTTACAACAACCTATTCAGTAATTCTAAGAACCACATACACATACAGTCATTCACCAACAGTCCTCTACAGTCACTCATACATGTACTCACTCATCATATGTATTCATACACCTATACATCCTGTTACACAACGCCACTCATCCATAGAGTTACTCACACACATAGTCACTCATGCTAATAAAGAATCAAACATCCATTTACTTGCATATACAGTTATACCACACTTACTTCTACAGAAACTTACATATACTTACTCTTTTAAACAATAACTTATAGAAACACATACTTATTCATACAGGAACTCTTCCAATCTCTCACTCTCACATATACTCACTTATATACACCAATAGTCACATATACTAGTTTAAAACATATGTAGTTACTCATAAAGACACTATAGAGACAGTCATTCACTCACTAACACACCCATGCACACACTCATCCACCCATACAGTCCTGCACACATGCTGTATTCAACACATACAAACAGTGAGTCACTCATTCATGCACCTATGCACTAAGTAATACCCCCCACCGAACCATACAGAAACTCAGACACTCATACTGATAAAAAACCAACTAATAACCTATATAGACACTCATGTAGCTACTCACCAACCCATGCAGCCACTTATACACAAAGTAAGAAACTGATACAGATATTTTCATATTTAAAGATTACTCAGTAAGCCATGTATTCACTATGATACACTTAATCAGTCAGTTACACAAAATTTTTTTTTTTTTAAAAAGCATCCGTTTAGACACTTATATACCCATTTATTCTTCCATTGACCTTGAGATATACATAAATATAAAACATATTTAATTTTCAGAAAAACACACAATCACTGGATGATGTCATCAGTGATGTCATCAGTGATGTCATTTGAGATGTCATCAGTGATGTCATGAGTGATGTCAGTGACCATGTCATGAGTGATGTAATATGTGACGTCATCAGTAGTGCATTGCGGGCGCGCGAGTTATAGTTAGCTGAACTAACTATAACGGGGGAATTTCAATGGTTTTTTACGAGTGAAATGTCCAGCTAACTATAACGTGTGTGAAACCTTTGGTTTTTTCATTGAATTTCTAAGGTTTTTTAAATGCTAATTCCTAACTATAACGTGTGTGAAACCCATGGTTTTTTCAGTGAATATATATATATATATAGAGAGAGAGAGAGAGAAAGAGACCCTGAGTCCTTTATTCACTGCCCCAAAATATTGTTCACATTATGGATAGCCAATCAGGACTGACTAATCCCCTCTTTAAATTGACCTCTCAGAGCAAATCTGGGCACCAACAGGCAAGGTATCACTACCCTACTCGAGCACCGATTTAAAAGCAAATATCTCAAAAAGCACTGAACGTATTTACACAAAATAATTAAAAGCACGCTTTCTGAGTAAAGTTATAATGTTGTGCTAATTTTCTGTAATTCAGTTTGGCTGCTTTTCCTATGGGAAATAAAATGGGAAACTGATTTTTTGGAGTTTTGGATATCCCTCTTTTGTGGTCCCTGCTTTGCGGATAAGCTCCAAACTTTTCATGAAGAAGTCAAAGTAAATGATGTGAAAGTTATCGTGAAAACAAAGAAATGTCTTTTTATGAATATGTTAAATATTGCCACCTGAGTACTATATATATAGTAGTGCGATAGAATTAGGACACATTTTCTATAAATCCTCATCAATGTGAGAAAAACAGTCTAGTATGCTCCGTGAAACTTGTACTTCCAACACCAGCAGCAATCTGTCACTTGATTCCCCAGTGTGCTATTGCAGCTTCACAAGAGTGTTATAATGAAGAACAAGCACACTAAATTGTATTTTTGGAATAAAAGTTGTAACACTGAATTTCCTGCAGAGGATACTGCAGTAAATGAACAAAGTGAGGGGTTTCTTTTTATGGTAGTGATTGTGTTTAGTACTCTAGAAAGATACAATCAGGACACATTTTCTAAGGGTTCTCTGTCTAAGAGTTAGTCAGCAAAATAGTCTGAAATACATAGTAAAAAATGTACTTCCATCACCTGCAGCAATCTGTCAGTTAACTCTCTAGCAATCTGAAGCAGGGTCTAGTTGTTACCATATAGTGCTGAAGGCCCATTCTGTCCACATTTGAAGCATAAGTGTCTCAATTGTCCCTGCCAGCCCACAAACAGGGTTGTGTTAAAATTGTCCACACTGCATTGAGCATCTAGGAGGCAGTAGGCCCCTTTCCCTCCTGTACATCTTTCTGAACATCAAGATGTAGCAATAACAGAATGTGTTTGTCATTTATAAGAACAAAATTGGCCAAGTGTAGGAGTGGGGGCAACTGGGACTTTCCACCTTTTGTATTCTTCTGCTTTCTTATAAAAAATGTCCGAGATGTGACGTAAATCATTCTCGATAAATGTTCATTATCATTATGATTTACCGTCAAACATTAAGTGACCTTTAGGTAAACTTTTGTAATGTAGTGTCACTTCTGTGTTCCTCCTAATATTTCTGAAAAGTGACCAAAGTGCGTCATGTTCTGCGGTCAAAGCACCTGCTAATATCGTGATTCTGTGGTCAATAGTTCCTCATTAAAAGAGTATAAAGATCTGCTGTTCAGGAAATTCAGTGGACTACCTCGTGCACATAAACCCATGGGTCATGACAAATGTGTGGTCTCCTTCAGCAATCTTCTCTAGCATCTTTGGCTGAGGGTATAATGCCTATTATATTTTGAAATTGTCTTTTTCTCTCTCTGCATTGCCGTGATTATTAAACTTACAAAATTGCATGATTTACTTTTTCATCTCGGAAGATGTCTCTGAAACTTGTTATCTTCTAGATTACATAATGCTATTTTTGATTAACAATGTGCCTTTGATATCCATTGTTCAAACTGTTTGAATAAAGTGCCACTCTGACTCAGTTCCTGCATCTCACATGTGTGTTTCCTTATTTTAGATAAAGCACCCCTGCTCAAATTAAGCTGGTGTAGTGCACCCTAAACAAACACCCCTGCAACAGATCAACTGCAGCTTCACCACACAGGTTTAATAAACAACTTGAGCACTAACATGTGTATTCAAGCAAAAAGTGAGCCCCTTCTGCATGCAATTTTGTTGGAATAGGAGCAGTTGAATTTAATCCCTTTCCTGGGTAGGAGGCTGAAGTAAATGAGCATTTAGACCTTCATATTGGTACGAAACCAGTGGCTGACAAAAACTGAGGCTCGGTATGACTATTTAGCAATTTGACGTATAATGTATTTTTAAAGGGGTTAAAAATAAAGAGGGGTGTCTGCCTGTGTATAGCGTGTCTTTTCCACTTATGTTGACTCACCATACCCATTTTTTCAGTCGCTTAACACATCCTGAATTTTAAAATAGCAATATTTTGGTAGTTCTTCCGACACACATGGCATGACAGAAAATATTTTTTTCCCTTGTCTGACTTTACTGGAAGGCTCCTCAGCCAATTACACCTTTTGCTGTCATTTAACCCTCTGTCAGAAGCCTTTGTTTAGGCCCTTCACAGCCAAATTAAATCTGCCCCCCCCCCAGAGGGCTACTTCCCAAATGAACAGAAGAAGGCCTCTATTCTTCCTCTGTTAAAAATTCCCCAACCATTGATAGTAAGGACCCAAATCATTTTAGGCCCATTTCAGGGCATCCCTTCCCTGCTGAAATTGTAGAAAAAGTTGTAGATTCTGAACTTTTATTGTTTATTAATAACAATGCTCTCTTAGATGCCACACAATTTGGCTTTAAAAGCCAACAGGTTTGAACTAGCTCCAATCACCGCCTCCGAGGAAATCAGGAAAACATTGGACATTGGCAGTAATGCTGCATTCATTTTATTAGACCGCTCTGAAGCATTCAACATTGTCAATTACAGTCTCCTTATTAAACGGCTTTTTACTATTGACATTAGGGGCAAGGCTCTTAACCCCTTCTGTGCCACGCACTTTCCCCCTCCTGTGCCGGGCGTTTTATTAGTGGGTGGGGTTCATGACGAGATAGTCTCGTCATGGGCACAGCGCGACCGTGCTCCATGAAGAGACTATCTCGTCATGGGCACTGAAGAGGTTAAGCTCCTAAAATACTTTCTCTCCGATAGAGAGCAGTTCGTCGAGCTCAATAGTTTCAAGTCCTCTTCTTTTTCCTTACCTTGCGGGGTAAACCAGGGATCCTCTCTGAGGCGAGCCCTTTTAAATCTATATGTAATTCCCTTGGCCAACTTAATAGTCATTAGGATTCACAGTAGTTTCATGAGCCGACACTCAAATTGTGATGTTGGTGGCCAGCAATCGGGATAACACAGCTTTCAGATTCCACGTTTGGATTTCAAGCAACTGCCGGACATTAAATTCAGACACAACAGAGGTCCTGTTGCTTGGCAGAAATACTTTTTTTCATTTTCTGAAATCGTGGCCACATGAGATGGGGGAGCTTCCCACCCCAGTTACCAAGGTAAAAAACCTGCAAGTGTATTTTAATGACAAGCTCTCCTTTGAAGGCCAAGTAAACACCTTCACCTATTCCTGCTTCATGTTAAAAGCACTCAGGAAAATGTTTCCTTTAATTGCACATGATCTGCAGAAATCCATGATTTCTACACTTATACTGTCAATAACTGACTTTTGCAATGCGCTGTTTTTCAATATTCAAAAAAGATTCTTAAATAATCTGCACATTCTCCAAAATGCAGCTGCCCGTCTACTTCTGGCCATCCCCAAAACAACAGTCGTTGTCTCATGCTGTTCCCTTGCTGCATGGGCTTCCCATAAATTAAACGGATGGAATTAAAAGCCCTTTGCAACGCCTTTAAAGAATTGCACAATTTGGGACCTGAATACTTTAAACAACACTTTCAATGGTATTGTTAGACCCGGCATAGCTTGGCGTGATTACCCGTGACTTTTTGCCTCTACCTCCCTTGTTTTTCGTGTTTTGTGTACTTTGCCACTGCTGATCAGTGTCAAAGTACAAGTGTTCCCTATGTAAAGTGTAATGGTAATTGGTTGGCCATGATTGATATGTTTGCCTTACTAGTAAAAGTCCCTAGTGATGTGCACTGTATGTGCCAGGGCTAGTATAAAAAGGCGCACAGAGAAGGGAACTCAGGCCTTCAGTGTAGAGCCTGCGCGCAGTGTGCTAAGTTAGCATGTTGTCCTGGCAAATGCAACCATTTGTCAGGCCTTACTTTCCCTTTTGCGTACACAGTGGGCACCCCTGTGGTAGGTCCCGGGTAACCCCTGGGCAGGGTGCAGTGTAAGTAAAAGGCAGGACATATACTGAAGGTGTGTTACGTCCTGACAGTAAAAAACACTTCATTTCATTTTTCACTGGTGAAAGGCCATTCTGCTCATAGGACTGAATGGGGGAGGCTGGGTAATGTATTTCGATAGCCTAGTTTCCTGTAATTCCTCCCCCAACGCTACACTCACTAAACCAGGTGTTGGAGGACCAGTGGGTGCAGAAGTCTTCTTGGGGCATTTAGGGGAAATATGACCCTCTTCTTTACAGAAGTAACACATAGGAGGACCTCGGGGCTCCTTCTTGCCCTTGGAGACCCAGGCCCTCTTAACCTTGGGTGACTGGGACACTTTCTTGGGGAAACTAACCTAGGGCCCATTAGAGGACTCCTTGTAGTTACCCTTGTTCTCCCCCACCTTCGGCGGGGGATCCTGCACACTCTTGGAAGTGGTATTCCCAATCCCCTTGTGGACCCGGGTACTAGTCCAGCAGCCCGCCTCCTCAGTCAGCTTACTATCCAACAGATGCTGGTGCAGCTCTGGAAGACACAGACTGCTCAAGTGCTCCCAACTGATTAAATTGCATAATCCCATAAAATCATTGACCTTGCTGCCCAGCATCCAAGCATCCAGTGCCCGTGTGTACTCATTCAAACATTCTACCAAAGTACGGGATTCTAGTTTCTTGGAGGTCCTGAACTTCTGCGGGTATTGTTCAGGGGTGAGCCCATACCGAAGGCATAAAGCCTCCCTCATGTTAGCGTAGGTCAGGGTTCCCGCCCTCTCTAAAGGTGATAGAACGTCCCTCCCTGAAGCCTCAAAGTGTTTTCATGGGCCCGCCCCCAATGCTTTTCAGGCACCTCATTCATCCTCAGTGCGATCTCATGTGCCGTGAACCACGCATAAATGTCATCACCCCTCTGGTAATCTCTCACTAGATCCTTGGGAATGTACACCGTCCCTATTGGCACTGGTGGTGTGCTGCCACCATTCGAACTGGGCTCGGCTTGTCTACCCTTAATGTCCAGTTCCGTCATGCTTAACTCATGAGCAAAGAGAATCTGCGTCTCTTCCAAAGCGAGAGCATTCCTGCTCTCCTCTGCTTGAGTTTTAAGTTTTAACACCTCCAACTCATGCAGTCTGACCCTCTGGTCTTCCTCCAACTCCTCTGGTGAAAAACTCCTCCCTGAATGGCTGCTACCAGCCCCTGTGGCTGGTACCTTCACTGGCAAATCCTGTGGACCAAATCCATTCCCAGGGTCATCCTCGTCCACCTCAACATCACCCGTCTCCTGGGCCTCTTTGGCTTCCCACCAGGCCCTCAAGGCCACTTGCAGCTCCTCCTTCTTGGCGCTACTCTTCATGGGACATCCCAAAGCTCTGCAGAATTTTCTCAACTGATCAACCTTGTAGGTAAACAATGCCTCCATGTTAAACTCCAATTCTGCGGCCTCAGCCTCACTGGCTATCTGGCTCCCCTCCTGAGACATGATGTGTGGTGTAAACGGTCTCTTAACAATAGAACCACCAAATCAAAACAATATGTTGTTGCGTTGTCGTCTACAATCAATCTATGATGTACACCAATTACTGTGAGTGGTTTTGCACCTAGGCGTTTTAATCACGTTAGGATCGCATCCCACCACTCTGCCGCCAAATGTTGGAAGCCAGAGTCCCAGTCCCATGCTATTGTCACCAAGTGCGCGACCCAGGGCTCCCCACTCAACGTTAGGCCAAGTAAGAACACCATTTGAGATAGCCCTGCTCACCCCCTTAGTAGCTTGGCACGAGCAGCTAGGCCTATCTCCAAGGCACGAGTGTTCAGTATGTGCAACCACGCCCACAGCAACCCCCTGGTGACACCACAAATGGACTCCACACGAGTTTGATAAAAACGAGTCTAAACTTTATACAAAAAGATACACGATCAGACCACACAATACATAAGCCAACATAGAATAAAGGGTAATATTCGTTCCGGCTGGCTGGTAGGTTCAAATCCCAACCACCGCTTTCAACATGCTATGCTGGTTGCAATGCTAGAATCACAGATGTTGCAATACACAAACAATAGTGCACTGCGTAACGAAATAGTCCTGTGCTGGGCAAAGGAGATATAATACAATGCGTAACAATACACCCCGGTACCCGCAATGGGAGAAATAATGCAATGCGTACAGCTACCTTTATGTACTGCGCAATGAAGGAATAATGCAATGCGTCACACCCAAATCACGTACGTTGCAATGAAGAAACAATGCAATGCGGACCGCTACAATCATGTACTTTGCAATTAAGGAATAATGCAATGCGTAACGACAATCATGTACTTTGCAATGAAGAAATAATGCAATGCAGGCCGCTACAACCATGTACTTGGCAAGGTAGAATTAATGCAATGCGTTGCGCTACAATCGGGTACTTCGTTAGGCAATTATAATGGTAGGTGTCCTAAGACAGTCCGGCAGTTTGTTAGCAGCAATATTGGCAATGTGTTTTGTGACAATCAGCCTCTTCGATAACAGTTGCCCCCCACATGGTTCAACGATGACACAGAGTATAGCTTATTACTTTGGCCCCTGTACTGCCACTCCTTTCGTCAGTACGGTCCTCACTCTGAGCCAAAGCAAAAGGCTCATTTCGTCAGAAGGACTGAGAGGCCGAGAGAGTGTCCCTCCGAGCCTGCACCCCGTCCAGGTAGTAATCCACATTACCTGGGGGCGCGACGGCACTCTCCTCTCCTCCTTCCTTGAACTGGGCCTGCTGTGCAGAACTCTCTCAACGGGCCTCAGCGGCTCGGCATGGCAACTCAGCTCTTCTGGGGCTGCTGGTCCAGGCTGCGACTGTTAGGAAGGTCTCAGGTGGCCGCAGGGCACACATACCCCACACCCCTGAGATTACTTTTACTCCCGGTGCATGTTCACCACCGCACCCTCTGAGTCTCCTCTGGCATGAAGCCACACACACAACGCTGATGGGACTTCACGTCAACTCCGAGTGCAGGCTCACTAGGTACTCCTCCTTGCAGTCTCAGATGGCACCAAGACATGCTCACTGCGCTGCAGAGACTCACTTTCTTCAGGTGCACCCGATGATCAGCCGATCACCTCCATAGTCCCATGTTGCACCAAAGCACGCACGCCGCTTCACTGAGACTTACTCCAACTCCGGTGCCATGATATCCAGGTGCTCTTCACCAACGCCTTCGGCAGCTCTTCGACATGCTCACCGTGTCCGAGCCTCACTTCTCCTCCGGTGCACTCGATCATCAGATGCTCTTCACCAAAGCCTTCAATGCATCCCGACACGCACCCTGCACGCCTGAGGCTCACTCCACTTCAGATGCACATATTCGTCAGGCGTTCCTCACCAACGCCTCCTGTGCACCACGACACGCACCCTGCGTGTCCAAGACTCACTCAAGCTTCGATGCACACGCCGACCAGATGCTCCGCACCAGTGCCTGCGGTGCACCACAACACGCACCCTGTGCATCCGAGACTCACTTCAGCTTTGGTGTACACATTGAACAGGCACTCTTCCTAATGCCTCCTGCGAACCACAACATGCACCAAGCACGTTTGAGTCTCACTCTCCTCTCTGAGTCCAAGATCACAGGACACACCTTCCGAGGGTCTCAAGCTGCCACAACACGCACCCACTGCGTCGCTTGAAACTTCTCCGGAAACTTTTATGTTCTTGTGTTTACAAACAGGGAGCGAGCTCACCTTGGGCCCTTGAGGTTACAAGACACAGCACAAAGCACAGTCTTCGTCAAGCAGGGGGACCCAGCACCTCCAAGCACTGTCTCAACAGCCTCTTCTTTGGTTAGAGCAGCAAACCGCAGACCAGCCCCAGATCACGAAGCAAGGATTGGTCTTTCCCCAGCAGTCTCTTCAATTACTCCTTCATTAGCAGAGGTTCCTCTTGACCACAGAAACGGGTTCAAGCCTTTTCAGTCTCAATCCATTTCTGTTTCGTTCCAATGCTCAGGGGCCTCATCTGTCATAGTTATACCACTAAATGTCTTTGAAGTTCGTATGTGTTCAGGGGTCCCTGACCCCTGCCTAAATCAGTTCTGGGTGTCTCCCTCCCAGTGTCGCCTTTCCTAGCAAGGAGACCGAGCAAGGAGACCAAGAGATGGTTCAGGAAATCCCTCTGCCTGAGAACACTAAAAAGTACAGGCAGTGGGAGACTATCAATGGACGGAGGGTGGAGGCTCTGAGGGACACCGGTGCCAGTTTGACATCTGTCCAGGGTCAATGGGTGTCTGAAGAGCAAGTAATTCTGGGTGTGCTTCACCCTGTAATGTCAGCAGACAATTCAGTGCACCTCTGCAAGGTGGCGCTGGTTCCCTTTGAATGGGGAGGGGTCTCAGGTTCCTTGAAGGTTGTTGTAAGTCCAACCATGCCTGTAGACTGTCTGCTAGGGAATGACCTGGAGAATTCCCTCTGTAAGGAAGTAGAGCGCCAGGCACATTTGGAGTGCGCCTGTGTGACTACTAAGTTTATGGTAGCCAGTAAAGGTATTCAAGAAAACCTGGAGCCTGAAACAGGGGCTCAGGTGCCTGCCAGTAAGAGAAGATGCAGGGGCGTGGAAAGCCGGCCCCCACAGTTCCCATGGTCCAGGAGGAGGCACCCTTTGAGGGGGATGCCCTGGGGCCTACGGGGAACAAGGGGCCGAACTGGGGGACCTACCCGGGTTGACTGAATGGCAGCAGGAAGGGGGCCCTCCTGGGAGGAATTCTGTGAGGAGCAGAAGAAGTACCCTTCTCTTGTGGGTTTGCGGCAGCAAGCAGCAAACCAGGCAGCAGGTGATCAGTCGGGATCACACTTGATTTACTGGGGAAACGATCTCCTGTATAGTGAGCCAAAGGTGGTTGAGCCTGGGTCAGCCCAGGTGCTGGTAGTACCCCAGCGCTTCAGAGCCTTCCCATTGGGGTTAGCTCATGATGTACCACCTGGTGAGACATTTGGGGCAGAACAAGACCTTTGAGCGGCTTGTCACCCACTTCTACTGGCCCCAGATGCGCAAGAGTTCTGATACTCATTGCAGGACCTGTCAGACTTGTAAGGCGAGTGTTAAGATTGGAAGGAAGCAAAAGGCTCCCCTCCAACCTTTCCCTGTGTTCAGCACACCCTTTGAGAGGGTGGGCATTGACATTGCAGGGCCTTTGAATCCCAAGACGGCCATGGGCAACAGGTTCATTCTGGTCTTGGTGGACCATGCCACCCGGTACCTGGAAGCCATCCCTTTCCGGACGGTGACTGCCCCCGTGGTGGGCCGTGCACTGATGGGGATTTTCTCCTGTGTGGGGTTCCCCACAGAGGTGGTGTCCAACAGGGGTACTAATTTCATGTCGCGGTATATGAAATCTCTGTGGAAGGAGTGCGGTGTAACTTACAAGTTCAACACACCTTACCACCCCCAGGGCAATGGTTTGGTTGAGAAGTTTAACTGGACCTGATTATGGGTCTGGAGGAACCCAATAGTCGTTAGTGGGTTGTTCTCTTGCCATGCCTGCTGTTTGCCTATAGGGAGGAGCTACAGAAGTCATTGGGGTTCAGTCCCTTTGAGCGCCTGTATGGGCACCCGGTCTGAGGACCTTTGAGTTTGGTGAAGGAGGGCTGGGAGAAGGCTCCTAGTAACCCCCCCAGCATCTAAACAGTTACATGCTAGCCTTCAGGAAACAAACTAGGCGCTTCAGGCAGCTCGCTCAGGCGAACCTGGAAGCCAGCCAGGAGGATATGAAACGATGGTACGAAGAGAATGCCACTCTGGTCGAGTTTCAACCTGGGCAGAAAGTGTGGGTGATGGCACCAGTGGAGCCTTGTGCGCTCCAGGACAAGTGGACTCGGCCTTAGGAGGTGGTGGAGCGCAGGAGCGAAGTGACCTACCTGGTGGACTTATGGTCTCCTAGGAATCCTGTGAGTGTTCTCCATGTGAACCGCCTAAAAGCACACTTTGAAAGGCCTGAGGTGACCATGCTCTTGGCTACAGATGACGGGGCGGAAGAGGAGAGTGAACCCCTTCCTGACCTCCAGTCAGCCAAGGAGAAGGATGGGTCAGTGAATGTGGTGTACTTCTCGCCTACTGTGACCCCGTAACAACGGAGGGACTGTCGCCAGTTATTGGGTCGGTTTGCCTCCCTGTTCTTCTGACCCCAGGAGTCAACAAATGGTGCATCCATGGTGTGGACACTGGAGACAGTCTGCCTGTAAAACAAAAATTTCTCAGGGTAGCTGATAAGGTCAGGGCCAGCATCAAGGAGGAGGTATCCACGATGCTGGCGCAAGGGGTGATTGAGCCATCCAACAGCCCCTGGGTCAGCCCAGTGGTCCTTGTGCCAAAAGCTGCTGCACTGAGTGCCACTCCTGAATGCACACCCCATCCCCAGAGCTCATGAGCTCGTGGATCGGCTGGGAGCTGCCCGGTACCGCAGTACATTTGATTTGACATTGTGGTACTGACAGATTGCCTTGACTGAGGGGGCTAAGGAGAGGTCAGCGTTCTCAACGCCAGAGGGGCCCTACCAGTTCAGGGTTATGCCCTTTGGGTTGAAGAACGCCCCTGCCACCTTCCAGAGAATGGTTAACCAGGTGCTGAATGGGCTGGAGGAATTCAGCGCCGCTTACCTGGACGACAGTGCAGTGTGCAGCTCCAGTTGGGAGGAACATTTGCAACATCTCTATGAAGTATTGAAGGCCTTGCAGAGGGTGTTCCTAACTATCAAGGCAAGTAAGTGCCAGATAGAGCAGGGTTCCGTGGTGTACTTGGGACACCTGGTGGGGAGCAGGCAGGTGGCGCCCCTACAGGCAAAGATTGATACCATCCTGGCCTGGGAACCCCCCAAGATCCAGACAGGAGTGAGGGTCTGTCTAGGACTCAATGGGTATTACAGAATGTTTCTGAAGGGGTTTGGCACCCTCGTTGCCCGCCTGACGGAAATTACGTCCAAAAAGCAGCCCAAGAAGGTGGTCTGGACTGATGCCTGCCTTTGATGCCCTGAAGACTGCCATGTGCACAGCACCCGTGTTACGGGTGCCGGATTTCTCCAGAGAGTTTATAGTGCAGATAGATGCTTCAGAGCATGGGGTGGGAGCAGTACTCTCCCATTGAACAACAAGGGCATGGACCAACGCGTAGCTTTCATTAGCAGAAGGTTACTTCCCAGGGAACAGAGGTGGGGTGCAATTCAAAGGGAAGCTTTTACTATGGTCTGGGCGCTGAAGAAGCTGAGGCCCTACTTGTTTGGGACCCACTTCTTGGTTCAGACCGACCACCGTTTCTTCAGATGGTTGATGCAGATGAGGGGTGAGAAACCATGGATTTCACGGTTTAACACCGTCTAGGAACAGAGCACGCCAATGCTGATGGTCTGTCCAGATTTTTCTGCCTTAGTGATGAGAACTCCCATTAGGGTGGGTAGTTCCCCCCACTTTTTGGCTGGATGGGACGTGTGTTAGACCTGGCATATCTTGGCGTGATTACCCGTGACTTTTTGACTTGGTTGGTATGTTTGCCTTACTAGTAAAAGTACCAAGTGATGTGCACTATGTGTGCCAAGGCTAGTAATGCAAAAGCGTGCAGAGAAGGGAACTCAGGCCTTCAGTGTAGGGCCTGCACGCAGTGTGCTAGGTTAGCATGTTGTCCTGGCAAGTGCACCACTTGTCAGGCCTTACTTTCCCTTTTGCGTACACTGTGGGCACCCCTGTGGTAGGTCCCGGGTAACTCCTTAGCAGGGTGCAGTGAAAGTAAAAAGCAGGACATATACTGGAGGTGTGTTAGGTCCTGACAGTGAAAAACACCTAATTTCGTTTTTCACTGGTGAAAGGTCATTCATCTTGTGTGTTTTGCTGTTCACCCTATGTGGGAAGGGTATGCTCAGGTGTGGGTCCCATGCTCACTACGCCACTGGAGTTAAGCTATCCTGGCTGAAGAGGGGTGAAAGCCAGAAACCGGTCCTAGGATGCTTGATTCCGGTCCAGGGAAGACATGGTTTGGCAGTTCGGGATGGACTGTTCCTATGAGGCACAGGGTCAAGACTGATTTGTATTTGGCCATGTCTGAACTGGGGTGGCTTGGGGAGCAAAATAACGATGGATTAAACCCAGATCTGTGACTGGGGGTGAATGTTTTGCCAATGTGCAACATTCCGTCCATCTTCTTGTGTTTTTTGCTGAAAGGCCATTCTGCCCATAGGACAGAATGGGGAGGCTGGGTATTGTATTTCGATAGCCTAGTTTCCTGTAAGTTTATAATGAAGAGGTGAAGTTTGGAATGTATGAACTCACAGTGTCATAACACATCTTTCTATGAAAGTGGTTTTGTCACTGTGTGTTCAGAAGCTACTCTTTTAGAAAGTGACTGAGTTTTGTGCTTTAAGCATTTCTATGTGTCTCTGCTGAATGTGGATTGACTGTCTGGATCTGAGAGGTGCGAGGAGCTGGGAGAGGTCTTGACCCAGGGAAGGGTTGAGATGGCACCATGCAGCCCTGCATCTGGAGAGTAGGGGAGGAGAAGCCCTGGAGGTGAATAGGTCGGGGCTGGTGCTATAAACCAATTGACCCATCTTCTGCTGAGTAATTCAGGATCCAGACCCCCAGTTTCAAAGCGAGAAAGGTGACACTGGGAGAGAGATACCCAGAACTGACTTAGGCAGGAGTCAGGGACCCCTGAACACATACGAACTTCAAAGATATTTAGGGGTATAACTATGAGAGCTGAGGCCCCTGAAAGTTGGAATGAAACAAAAATGGATTGAGACTGAAAAGGCTTAGACCCGGTTCTGTGGTCAAGAGGAACCTCTGCTAAAGAAGGAGTAACTGAAGAGACTGCTGGGGAAAGACCAATCTTTGCTTCGTGATCTGGGGCTGGTCTGCGGTTTGCTGCTCTAACCAAGGAAGAGGCTGTTTGGGACAGTGCTTGGAGGCGCTGGGTCCCCCTGCTTGACAAAGACTGTGCTTTGTGCTGTGTCTTGTAACCCCAAGGGCCCGAGGTGAGCTGGCTCCCTGTTTGGAAAGCGAAACCAAAGGGGATGATGGACGGAGTGTTGAACATTGCAAACACTCACCCCCAGTCAACTGATCTGGGTTTAATCCATCATCATTCTTTAGCTCACTCCGCCACCCCAGTTCAGACATGGCCATATGCCAATCAGTCTGACCCTGTGCCTCATGGGAACAGTCCAGCCCGAACTGCCAAGCCATGTCTTCCCTGGCCGGAAACAAGCATCCTGGGACCAGTTTCTGGTTCATAACCCTCATCAGCCAGCTATCTTGAATGCAGTGGCAAAGTGAGCAAGGGACCCACGTCTGGGCATACCCTGCCAACTTAGAGCGAACAAAGTAAAACCAAAGGGGATGATGGACGGAGTGTTGAACATTGCAAGCACTCACCCCCAGTCAACTGATCTGGGTTTAATCCATCATCATTCTTTAGCTCACTCTGCCACCCCAGTTCAGACATGGCCATATGCCAATCAGTCTGACCCTGTGCCTCATGGGAACAGTCCAGCCCGGACTGCAAAGCCATGTCTTCCCTGGACCGAAAACAAGCATCCTGGGACCGGTTTTGGGTTCATAACCCTCATCAGCCAGGCTATCTTGAATCCAGTGGCAAAGTGAGCAAGGGACCCACGTCTGGGCATACCCTGCCAACTTAGGGCGAACAAAGCAAAACCAAAGGTCTCTTGCTCACTTTACCAGTGGATTCAAGATAGCCTGGCTGATGAGGGTTATAAACCCACGTGGGTCCCTTGCTCACTTTGCCACTGGATTCAAGATAGCCTGGCTGATGAGGGTTATGAATACGAAACCAGTCCCAGGATGCTTGTTTCCGGTCACAGGAAGGCAGATGCTTGTGCACTTCGATTGCATCTAAGTTTGTGATTCCTAAAGTTAGAAGAGCCACCTGGGTTTGTAAAAGCTTTGTAGCTTGCACAGCCAGTTTGTGGAATGTATGCCACCAGTTCTTAAGACTAAGTCAGATCTTCTTTCCTTCTGCAAAGCCCAAAAAACCGGACTTCATTCAATAAAGTAGCGTTGTTTCATTTAGCTCTTTTCTCCTTTTTGAGAGTTTTCTCTTCTTTTCCTCACTTCCTTGTCTCAGAGCATTAGCACTTAGACACCACTGGGTAGTAGAGTGCTTTACAAATTAAAATGTCTTTACATTTAATTCAATTTCATTTCATACATAAACTTTTTGCACAGCGGCGGTTACCCATCCACTAGGCCACTTTGGAATATAATCACAAAATCACAGAAAGTTACTTAAAAAAACAAAGTTAAAATGATTTTACAATTAGGTGTTAAAACTGGATGAGAAACTAATGTTGAAAAAACATCGAAACTGTCATGCCCCAAGGTCGGACACGCACGACGGTCCAGTATATAAGGACCCTCAACGCTAACGAACGCGCTTAGCGTTCTAGCTTCGAGCTCTGTTTCCGTCCCTTGCTCTAGTTGCCTGACTTCCGTCTTGCAGTTTCCTGTTTCCTGTTCCTGTTTTTTGGAGTTCGCGTAGGGTCTCCTTGATGTTCCGCTGGGCTTCCTCGCGGCGCGTTTGTTCGCTGTAGAGAAGCTGCTCAGCAAGTCAGTAAACCGCCGTTCTTAGCACGACGCTTCGTGCCTCCTTGTTCCCAGGGTTTCGTTCGATTCCCCAGCTGTGGCGTGAGTGTTACCTGTTCCTTTCATTTTGGCAACAAATACCCAGTCCGCTTCCCTATCATTGCTCACATTGATTCCTCCCTTCTCTCCCGCTCCTCTGCTGTGCACAGATCAGACCCAGCCTTGGTTTTTGTTGGGTTTCTCAATTTTTACCTACCCCTTCATTTTGTCGACAGTCCCGTCCTATGGTATTCGTCACCGTGGTTCGACACGCCTCTGAAGCGTTTTTCCAGTAGTTTGGGGCATTACTTCAATTGTGCTCTTTACCGCTTCCCCACTATACTGTCTCACTGATTCCTGCATGTATTGTGGACTATTCTCCCACTAGGCAGAAGGGGAAGCTAGCGTGGACCACTGTGCCCTTCTCTACAGATCAACAGAAGCATGGTAACAGCACTGTGCGCTGCTTTATTTTCCTTGTCCTAAATACATGAAAATACAGAGAGGGGAAGTAATTTATGTTGTTTCCTTTAATAGTTCTCAGTATACACCCTCGAAGAACAACTCTATACAAACTGCATAGTGAACCCTAATTGGAGAACCTTCCTCTGTACCTGTGAGTTTATTGTAGATTGGTGGGGAAAGCTTGGTATGGTCTCGGGAAGGGTTTGTTTTCTAATCCTCTGTTGTTTGTGGTATAGGATTCTCCACAGTGAAACCACAAGATCTATCCCGTGTCAGTTGTGGAGCTAGCAGAACATTGGTATGTGAGAATTCAGGATTAGCTACATTTAGACATAGAGGGACGTTGTGATTACTGAAGTTAACCCAGTCTTTGTATTACAGCGGAGTGTTGCCTCATTCTGGCACCCTCTTCAGCCACACCACAGACGTTGCCCCCACCTTCCCTTGTTTTGTTTCCCTGTTTTCCCCCGGCGTGTCATCCGATACTCTAGTGTCTGATAGAGTCGGAAGGCCGTAGGGGAAGACTGAGGCATACTCTGCAAGTTCCTGACGTTCCTGCAGAAAGCTCCGAGATTCCTTACAGAAACACTTGCTATAGGTTAGTAAACTAACTATAACTTGCACCCTCATCATGCACTGCTTACGACCTCAGACATTACATCATCCATGACATGTTAAATTATTTCATCATTAAAGAGATTACTCATTATATTTAAATAACAGCATTGTTCATATTACTGTGGCTCCCCCAAAAAACTGCAAAGAAAAAAAGCAGTTGGGGTGGCAAATGAGTGCACAAAGAGCATTGGGTATGTATGTCATGAGTGATATAATATGTGCGGACACCATGCAGGGTGGCCAGGAGGAAGTTGAACACAGTGTGGAGTAGGAGATGCAAGTGATTTCTGTCGGAAGTGGTAAGCCAAGCTCCTTTCTCAATGACACCTGCAGCATTAGTTTTGCTTTGTTTAGGTATTCCTTCCTTGCTCCTTCTTAAGCCCAGTCCTAAATCATTTTTAAGTTAACCATCTTTGTATGTTTCTGTCTCTGCTTCTCAGTCATTTAACTTAAAGTAAGGAGAAGAGGTGTGGTGCTCCATGCTCACTGCCCACCCAAAACTTCAACTTTCCATTTCTTCCCATCCTATTCCAACATGTGCCACATTTCTGCCTCAACCTCTTCCTATGCACCATCTCTTACTCTGGTCTGTCTTCTACCTTCTATTTATTGAACAACCTGTACATAGCAAACCTAAACCTAGTCTAAGCCCTGTCCTGAAACTTCAAACTCATCTAATACTCATTAGCTCCCTAACCCAGGAATATTTGTTTTAGTGATGATAAATTGGGGGTGAGGGTGTGTTGTGGGGTAGCGGGGCTCGGGCATTATTTGGGAGTAGGAAAAGAGTATGGCCAATTGAAATATTGTTATTATGTGAGATTAATTGGCCATAAATCAAGCCATTCTGTCAGGTAAGATCAGTTAATGTTGCATGATATAGTAAAATAAATTGTATAGCATAAATATAATACATCAAAGAATTCAATGGCAATATATGTAAATTTGCACTGGAGTCATTTTTTTAAACGCTTTACATTAAGTGTCTGATAATAGAAAGGGTTACCTCATTGAATCATTCATGACATGTTTTACAGTTTTTTCTTCCATTTGAGAAAAACAATTTATTTTTAATTATGTTCATGGATTCCTGAATGCAAAGCACTGCAAAACTAACTATGTGAATAATGTGCAAAAAAGTCCCATGTGAACAGAATCACATAAAGAAAATTTCAATGTCCCTTGGAAACCAGCAATGCCTTGTGTCTGAGTGTCTGACTATCCAGATCTGTTTGCAATTGGTGCTGAAATTCATGTGTTTTCATCTTTCCTCATACTATCATGCTGTTCCTATCGGAGACCCAGCCCTGGATTCTGGCTCCAGGAAGGTGCCTGGGGGAGGTAGCCACCGGGCTGCACTGCCATAAGATGGCAGACGTGGAAGTGGCCTTCCATTGGCTAGTGGTACTGCAGGAGGAGGAGGCAGCAGGGGTGGTGGATTCCAACAGTGCCCAGTCAATGGAACGCAGAGAAAGGCACCACCATTGCAGGAGCACAAGCGGATCAACACACACAGCAGCCCCTTCTCTCTCAAACACAGAGGCCCTCATCCGAGAGGTTTTAAAAGAAGGAGAGAAAGTGCTTTTATGGAGAGTGGTGGACCTTTTGAGGGCGTTGTGCTCGGGAACAGTTAGCAAACAGGTACATTTAGATTCGTTTTGTGGGATTGTTGTGTGTGTTTTGTAAGGGAAGAACTGGGAAAATGTTAGGGGAGTTGTGTGTATTTTTGAGGGTGTGGGTGCAATGGTGTAGGGGGAAGTGGTAGGTTCAGATTCGTTTTGTCTTTTGTATGTTTCTGTAAGTATCCTGTTGCAGGTGAAGTGGGTGTATTTATTGTCTAAATTAAATATGGCTGTTGGTGTTGTCATTGGTGGTGGTGGTGCTGGTGTTGTTGTTGGTGTTATTATTATTACAGTTATTACTATTGTTTCATTTGCTGTACTTTTTACTTTACCACCTTATTAATTAAAACCAGGATGCTGCACTCACACAGTATCACATCAGACACTGAGCTTGGAACCTGGTCCTTCACAAAGATACTGTTCGATTATCTACTTTTATATTCCAGGCCACCCTCCTGTGATCAGAATTGAAAAACTGACAATGCATTACCACAAACATATTTAAAATCAAAAGTTAAGAAGTAAGGTACTGTAGGAAATTGGTTTTTGGTTGAGGGGGGCGTGGGACGTAGCACTAAGTCGGCCAGACCCACAATGCACCATGTGTAGGCCAGTAAGTCGGTATGTTAAGGTCTCATGATGCTTCTCAGCAAACATTTTGGGTGCAAAAATCACAAGTTTCAGTTTTTGGCTGTCTGAGCACCTTTAGCACCACTTCTATGGGGTCCAGGTGGTAAGAAACCACTTGGACAGTAGGACTCACTTCAGGCAGTGTCTGGGTGCAGGTTCAAGAGTGTTAGAGCTTGTTGTATCCCTATAGCTCAGAGCATGAAACCAGCCAACTAGCCCTTGGAGTAACTCTGTTAAACCTGGGATCAAGCAGCAAGATAGACCTCAAGCAGCAGGACAATCCTTTGAAGAGTACAAGGCACTTCTAGGCTCTCCTCCATCTGGATAAAGAATTTTCTTTCCTTACCCTGCCCAGTCTTCAAGGTGTCTAAGGTGACAAGGGCTGGTGTCACATTCTTCGTGAGTGTGCCAGAGGAATCCCTTTAAAATGTAACATCTCTGTATCACCCAAATGGTCCATCCAGTCAACATCTAGTCTCCCATTGTCTCACTGCCTAGAAGGAATACACAAAGGCCAACTGCCAACTGCCAACTGCCAACTATTCACAGTCATATGACCCAGAACACAGGCTGCAGGCACCAAATGGTTAGGATAAGAAAATGCCAACTTTCTATAAGTGGAATTTTAAGAATTGTGAATTAAAATCGGACTTTAATAATAAAGAGGATTTAAAATTAAAATTCTTCTGAGGCCAAACATGATGTTTCTACTTGTTCCAAATCAAAGGTTAGTGCTTATTAACTATAATAAGGTAACCCAAAGCTATCCTATGGGAGAGATAGGCCTCACAGTAGTGATAAACACACTTAGGAGTTTTTTCACTACTGACACATGTAAAACATAAAAACACACCTGAGATTTTAAATATAATGCACCCTGTATCAGAGGCTATTCATGTCCTGCCATAGGGGTGATTTATGTGTATTAAAAAGGGAGGATTAGACCTTGCAAAATATTTATTTGGTCAATTCAAATTGGCAGGTTTAAAACTACACATAGGCTGCAGCAGCAGGCTTGTGACCTGTTTTGAAGTGCTACTTGAGTAGGTGGCACTATAAGTTCTTCAAGCCCACTAGTAGCATCTAATTTACAAATCATGGGTACATGTAGTACCAGTTTAACAGGGGCTTACAAGTAAATTAAATGTGCCAATTGGGTGTTTAAAGGAGTGAGCACAAGCACTTTAGTACTGCTTAACAGTGGTAAATTGCACAGAGTCCTTGGGCCAACAAATTAATTTCAGTAAACAGGAGGGGAGAGAGCAAAGATTTTGGAGGAAGACCACACTAAAAGTTGCTAGGTATAACATATATGGTTTACAAGTGGTGCTATTTTTATTTTTTTACATTGTCTTAGGCACAGGAATAAACCGCAAAGAAGGAGTGCAGTGGGGGTCCCACTTCCTTGCAGAAGAGAAGGTCTATGGTATGGTAAAAGAAAATTACAATATTTAATAATAATCCACATTTGTAAAGCGCGAACAATCAGGTGCTGGGGGCCATCGGGAAGATTAAGCAAGCTATTGCCCAGAGTCACATGGCGCGGGGCTAATCTGCCCCCGGGGATCGAACCGTGATCCCCAGATTCTAGAGTCAGTCACCCTGGCTGCGGCGCCACACCTCTTCTCTATTTGAGAGCCACAGTATATGGGGTGTCATGAAGTTAGAGTGCAGAGCATCAGCTAGTGTAGAATTAACCAAGGGCCAATCTAGTGCTATCGATCACAATAGAATAAATACAAGATTGATCAACCAAACAATAAATAAGTTAAACTGTGCTATCCTGTCCAGGAAACATCCATTACAACGCAGTCATTACAACAACCTACCTTTACAACGCAACTGTTACAAGGCAACAGCCTTTACATCGCATGCCATTACAATGCATGCCATTACAACACATGTCACTACAACGCATGCCATTACAACGCATACCATTACAACACATGCCATTACAATGCATTATAAGGTAAGTAATGGAGATTTTTTTTAAATATTAGGATGGGTATGAGTCTTGGGGTAGATGGGAATAGTAATTTTTACCCCTACACTATCCAATACTTTCCCAACTGTTGAACTCACTGGAGTGGGAATAGTAATTTTTACCCCTACGCTATCCAACACTTACCCTACTGTTGCACTCACCGGAGTGGGAATAGTAATTTTTACCCTACACTATTCAACACTTACCCTACTGTTGCCCTAAAAGTATCATGCGTTGTAATGCTATGCATTGTAATGGTGTGCATTGTAATGGAATGCGTTGTAAAAACATTCAATGTAATTCTAATTGCGATGTAAAGACTGCACTGTAAAATCATGTGTTGTAATTGCATGCGTTGTAACGTCATATATTCATCATGTCCACCATAATGACTTAAAATGTTCTAGTCAGGCCGCTAGTCTGCATTTTTAGAAATAACTCACCCTTTTCCAATCCACAAGAGCAGGCCTCTTTTACTTTGAGACCTTTTGTTTCTAATAGAAGGAGAGAGGCACAATAAATTCGTTTTTCTCCTAGATGTTGTCAAGAGAGATTGCAGATTTTATTTCATTTAAAATGAGTCCGAACTCTTGAACAAGAATTTACAAAGAATTTTAGTCTTCAATTAGTCTATGCAATCTGGGAAGTTTCAGAAAAAACACTAGTTGCTGAAGTTCAATTAACAAAATGCCAATAAATTAACATTTCCATCATTCGGAGTCACATGATCAGCCAAGCATAACATATCAGGTTTACCTATGCTAAACCCTTCACATTCATTACATGAATCCTCATTTGCTGAAAATGACCCCTTGATAGTTAGATAAACACTGCACCGTTTATCTAACTATCAAGGGGTCATATGTACAAAAGCATTTTTGCTGTCTTAAACGTCCGATTCACAGCGTGCAGTTACCAACTACAAAAATGCTTTTGATACGTACAATACACAAACTGTGATAACATATCACAATTTTTGTTAAGCGATTCGGTATTTGGAAAGGGCATGTTTAGGACATCGCTTTCAAATTCGGAACGTGTGCTACAGAGTAAGGCTGATGTTGTTGTTAACTAATATTACTCACCGCTCGCAACAGCTCCTACGTTTTAAACAGTGTACTTAAGTATTTAAATTGTGTTCTTATATTTTATTTGGTGATTCTATTGACACCTCAAAACTTCCTCACTGACCTGGCCCTTTCTCCTCTTTGTTCTCCCGCCGGCCGCATCCAACCGCCCCTCTCCCCGGTCCACAGCGGGTTTTCCCGATTGCGCGGAGGGAGTCTGCGGTGGTGTTCTCCTCACTTTCACCACTTCCGAGCAGGGGGGGAGCCCAGGGTTAGCAGTCTAGCTGCTTCTAGGCACTCTTTAAATTCATGTTTTTCCCTACGTGCAGTGAACGCGCGCTACAGAGCAAGGCTGATATTGTTCTTGTTAACTAACATTACCTGCCGCTCGCAACAGCTAGCACATTTTAAACTGTGTACTTAAGTTATTAAATTGTGTACTTATATTTTATTTGGTGATTCTATTGATACCTTAAAACTTCCTCAGTGATCTGGCCCTTTCTCCTCTTCATTCTCCCACTCCCGCTCGCCGCATTCAACCTCTCCTCTCCCAGGTCCACCGGTGGTTTTCCCGATTGCGCGGAGGGAGTCTGGTGGTGTTCTCCTCACTTTCACCACTTCCGAGCAGGGAGGGAGCCCAGGGTTAGCAGTCTAGCTGCTTCCTGGCTCTATCTAAATTCATGCTTTTCCCTACATTAAGCGGACGCGCGCAGCGGGCGCTTCGCCGGTGCGCCAAAACCATGCCAAAGGCAAGTCAGTCTGCGACCAGCCATCGCCAGGAGCCTGAACCCCTGCTTCTTCTAACCCAGGGGGTAGACAAGGTCTCAAACCCTCATATATAAGCATGCAGCTTATACCACTAAGAAGGGTAAGCACTCCCAAATGCACTATTAAGGCTCCTCCGGTGCTGGAAGGACCTTTTGCATGCAGAACCTGCCAATTTCACAGCCTAGGACTGCTGCAGGCAAATCTTGCGACAGCCACCACTGACAAGGAATACCCGCAGGTGGTACCCAATCGTCACCTTTTCCCCATTAACCACTCCATCTGGAATTCAAGCCGGGATTGGCACAGTTTTCTGGCTAATGTCAGAACTCTACCCAAACACGCCATCGAAATCTGGGACCTGCTTTCCTCAGGACTTACAGATATCTATTTCCTAATGAAGACCTGGCTTAAAGATAGCTCAACCACTGCAATCGCGGTGGCAATCCCTGATGGCAACAAATCCAAAAACTTGATAGGCAATCTAAGGTAGGTGGAGGCATAGCTATAGTCCACAAGGACTCCATCAAGGTCACTACTATAGATCACTGCAGTGACAATAAACTAGAAATTCTTGTATTCAGAATTGACTCCCAATCCCACGATTGTTGGAAAGGTGCACTTGTATACCCGCCACCTGGCCCCCTTCTGAACATTTCGCTACAACTCATGGAGCTAATTGCCCCCCATATTATCTCCACTAAACATTTTATACTGCTAGGAGATTTTAATGTTCATAGTGAAGTCTCCTCCAATGCGGACGCCACAATGCTCCTGACGGACCTAGCCACTCTGTGACTGGAGCAGATTAATACTGGCCCTCCTCATCCGGCAGAACATACCTTAGATCTCATCCTGACTACTTCTCCAAATATCTGCTGTGAGGCCCCCTGCCCACTCACATCGTCAGATAATTCTTTACTCCGATTTCAAATAAAAGACGTAAGGATTATTTCTACTCCCACTATACCCTCTCATGGTTTGCGAAGACAATGTCATAAAATCAAGCCTGACCACTTCGCGAATACTTTCCCATCCAATACCAATTTGGCACTAGATAATATTGAGGAGTATTTGGCCAGATATAACAATATAGTTAACATAACACCAGCTTGCCCCATTAAATCCTTACCCTACCAAGTCTGGAAAAACACAGGCGACATGGTACTCCCCCGATCTACGGAACTAAAAAATTCTATGCAAGAAACTAGAAAGACGTTGTCTTCTTTCCCATGATACAACTGACAAAGAAACCTACAAGAGCCTTCTGGCCCTATACCATAAGAATTTAAAGAAGGCACGCAAAATGCACATTGAGTCACAACTTAATCAGGCAGGAAAATCCTCTAAAGAACTCTATTATATTCTTAATTCTTTCATAAACCCCAAGGCCTGCCATAATGAGGTAACTTCTACATAAGACCTCTGTCACAAGTTAGCCAACCATTTTACCCAGAAGATGGAGAGTATCTATGACAATATTACCAAAGATAGTGACCCTCAGAAAGATATCATTACCCCCTTCCCCTCACTCCCTCTCACTACACATTGCTTCGACTTCTTTCCCTCTCTCACAATTGACATTGTGGAGTCTCTAATGAAAACAGTCAAATCAGGCTCCCCTCAGGATATCTTACCTGCTAAAGTATCCTCGCTACTTCATAAACAGTTGGCACCCGCGATTTGTTTCATTCTCAGCTCCTCCCTGAACAAGGGCAATCTACTTTTTGAATGGAAGGCTGCCCAAATAATTCCTATTAGAAAGAAACCTAATGCCCCTCTGGAAGACTTGTCAAACTATCGTCCTATTTCCCTGCTACCTCACCTGAGCAATCTTCTGGAAAAACATATTAATAACTATCTCTCAGAGTATATTCAATCAATCAATCAAGAAATTTGTATTGCGCACTACTCACCCGGAAGGGTCTCAAGGCGCATGAGGGAGGGGGTCTGCTACTGCTCGAACAGCCAGGTCTTGAGCTGTCTCCTGAAGGCGAGGTGATCCGGGGTCAGTCGCAGGTGGACGGGCAGGGAGTTCCATGTCTTAGCCGCCAGGTAGGAGACGGATCTTCCTCCGGCGGTGGTTCTCTGGATGCGAGGGACGACGGCGAGGGCGAGGTTTGCGGATCGTAGCTGGCGGGTGGGCGTGTAGAAGGTCAGGCGGTCGTTGAGGTATCTTGGGCCGAGGTCGTGGAGGGATTTGTGTGCGTGGGTGAGGAGTCTGAACGTGATCCTCTTGTTGACGGGGAGCCAGTGCAGGTCCCTCAGATGGCTCGAGATGTGGCTGCGTCGGGGGACGTCCAGGATGAGTCGGGCGGAGGCGTTCTGGATACGTTGAAGTCTTTTCTGAAGCTTGGCTGTTGTACCGGCGTAGAGGGTGTTTCCGTAGTCTAGTCTGCTGGTGACGAGGGCCTGGGTGACCGTCTTCCTGGTCTCGGTCGGGATCCAGCGGAAGATCTTACGGAGCATGCGAAGGTTGTGGAAGCAGGCTGAGGATACGGCATTGACTTGTCTGGTCATAGATAGTGTGGAGTCCAGGATGACGCCCAAGTTGCGTGCGTGGTCCGTAGGCTTGGGTGCAGTGCCTAGGGCCGGGGACCACCAGGAGTCGTCCCATGCGGAGGGCGATGGTCCCAGGATGAGGACTTCTGTCTTGTCCGTGTTCAATTTCAGGCGGCTGATGTCCATCCATTTGGCGACGTCTTTCATCCCTTCGTGTAGGCTGGTTTTGGCGGTGTCGGGGTCTCTGGTGAGGGAGAGAATCAGCTGGGTGTCATCGGCGTAGGAGATGATGTTGAGGTTGTGTTGACGTGCGATGGCAGCGAGGGGTTTCATGTAGATGTTGAAGAGAGTGGGGCTGAGCGATGATCCTTGCGGGACGCCGCAGATGACTCCGGTGGCCTCAGAGAGGAAAGGAGGGAGGCGTACTCTCTGTGTTCTGCCGGAGTGGTATGAGGTGATCCATTCCAGGGCCGTCCCTTGGATGCCGGTGTCGTTGAGGCGTTGGACTAGGGTGCGGTGGCAGACAGTGTCAAATGCTGCGGAGAGGTCTAGGAGGATGAGTGCCGCTGTTCCACCGTTGTCAAGCAGGGCTCGGATGTCGTCGGTGGCTGCGATGAGGGCGGTCTCGGTGCTGTGGTTGGCTCTGAATCCGGACTGTGATGGGTCGAGGGATCCGTTCGACTCGAGGAAGGCGGCCAGTTGCTTGTTGACGACCTTCTCGATGACTTTGGCGGGGAAGGGAAGGAGCGAGATGGGGCGGAAGTTCTTGAGCTCGGTCGGGTCCGCAGTTGGTTTCTTCAGCAGAGCGCTGAGCTCGGCGTGCTTCCAGCTTTCCGGGAAGGTGGCTGTGTCGAAGGAGGTGTTGATGATGTCTCGGAGGTGGGGTGCGATGGTAGAGGCGGCCTTGTTGAAGACATGGTGGGGGCACGGGTCTGTCAGCGATCCAGAGTGGATGGTGTTCATCATGCGTGTTGTGTCTTCGGGGGTCACCTTGGTCCATGTCTGGAGGATGGCGGCGGGGTGCGTAGGTTCGACCGATGGGTGCGGGGGTGAAACGCCGAAGCTGTTGTGGATGTTGGCGATCTTGCAGTGGAAGTACGAGGCGAGGGAGTCGCAGAGCTCCTGTGAGGGAGTGATGTCGTTGTTGCCGGTGCTGGGGTTAGAGAACTCCTTGACGATGTTGAAGAGCTCCTTGCTGTCATGGGCATTCTTGTCCAGTCGTTCCTTCAGAGATTTCTTCTTGGTGGTGCGGATGAGCTGGTGGTGTCTGCGGGTAGCGAGTTTGAGGGCGGTCATGTTGTCGGCGGTCTTGTCGAGGAGCCAGGCCTTCTCGAGGGTGCGGCAGGCCTTCTTGGAGTTCTTGAGTTCGTCGGTGAACCAGGGGGCCTTCTTGCTTCTGTGCCTGGTGAGTGGGTTCTTCAGTGGGGCGAGGTCGTCGGCGCAGGAGGTCAGCCACTGAGTGAGGTTGAGGGCTGCTGTGTTAGGGTCCGATGTCCTGACAGGTGGGTTCTGACTGAGGGAGGTGGCGAGCTGGTCGACGGTGATCTTGCTCCAGTTCCTGTGGGGAACCCGCTTCGGGTGGTGGTGGACCGTGTTCTTTTTGAAGCTGAAGTGGACGCAGCTGTGGTCAGTCCAGTGAAGTCCGGTGGAGTGGCTGAAGGTGACGTGCTTGCTGGATGAGAAGACGGGGTCGAGCGTGTGGCCGGCGTAGTGGGTGGGGGTGTTGACCAGTTGCTTTAGCCCGAGGTTGGCCAGGTTGTCCATCAGGGTGGTGGTGTTGCGGTCGTTGTTGTTCTCCAGGTGGAAGTTGAGGTCCCCGAGGAGGATGTAGTCGGCGGAGGGGAGGGCGTGCGGACTGATGAAGTCGGCGATGTCTTCGCTGAATTGTGTGCGTGGTCCCGGGGGTCTGTAGATGAGGGTGCCTCTGAGGGTGGTCTTGGGGTTGAGGTGGATCTGGAAATGCAGGTGTTCGGCGGCGTTGAGAGTGTCGGTGGAGTCAGTCGAGATGCGAATGGTGCTTTTGTGGACGATGGCGATGCCTCCTCCGGTCTGGTTGACGCGATCTTTCCTGATGATCTTGTAGCCGTCCGGGATGGCGATGGCGGGGGCTGAGGAGGCGTTCATCCAGGTTTCCGTGAGGAAGGCAACGTCAGGAGATGCGGTGTCGAGGAGGTCCCAGAGTTCCACGGCGTGTCTGTGGACGGAGCGGGTGTTGAGCAGGATGCACTTCAGGTGGTTGCTGTTGTCCGTCTTGGTGGGTGCGGTGCCGGTGCGGAGGCAGGAGAATTTGCAGGATCTGCAGGCGAAGGGTCCGTGGGTGTGTCGCGGGGATGCTAGGTGGCACCCGGGGGTTCGGGCGGTGTTGAGTGCGAAGAGTGTGGCGGCATCGTAGGTCCTGCGGGGGGGCTGGCGGGCGCGGGGACCAGGGGGTCTGGCGCTGGGCGCGGTCCAGGCGCGGACGGGCGCAGACGGGCTCACCTTCGGCGCTCAGTCGGTGCTCCCGCTGCGCGCGTCCGCTGCGCGGTCGCTGAGGGGGCGTCATAAGTAGTGAGCCGGGAGGGAGGGTCAGCTGGGAGGCGGGAGGCTGGGTGGCCAATGGGAAGGAAGGGGAGGCGGGACTGCGGGGTCAGTGGCGGGAAACCGGAACTGGGAGGCGGGAAAGGAAGGCGAGTGACCGGGGCAGCGGCGGCGGTGAGCAGCACGAAGAAGAAGGGCAGCAGAGCAGGCAGCGAGCGGAGGGCAGTACCTGGAAGTAGCGGGGCAGAGGTCGGCGGCGGCGGATGAGGTAAGTGGCGTCAGGGGGGTCAGCGGTGACAGCAGGCGAGCAGGCAGGCGTCAGGTAGTGGCGGGGTAGAGGTCAGCGGCGGCGGAAGAGGTAAGTGGCGTCAGGGGGGTCAGTGGTGACAGCGGGCAGGCAGGTAGGCGTCAGGTAGCAGGCGTAGGGTAGCAGCAGTGGAAGGGGAGCGACCACCTGTGAAGTAACAGGAGGCCTTGACCCCTTACAGTCTGGATTCCGTCCCTGATTTAGTATGAAATCAGCACCAATTGCAGTCACAGACAACCTCAGGCACTCCCTGGACAATGTACAGGCAGCACTATTGGTGCTGCTGGATCTGTCAGCAGCGTTTGACAGGATATCCCATTCCGTCCTACTAAATAGACTAAGAAACGCTGGAATCCATAGCCTTGCCTTTCAGTGGTTGTCAAGCTTTCTAACCCACCGCACACAAACTGCCAATCTCGGCACCTTCCACTCCCCAACATCGGAGCTGACTAAAGGTGTGCCCCAGGCATCCTGCCTTAGTCCCACTCTATTGAACATGTATGTGGCTCCCCTTACACACATACTCAGGGAACTGGGCTTCATACCAATTTCATACTCAGATGATGCCCAGCTCCTAGTGGCATTTGATAAAAACTCTATCAATATCCAGTCAACCTTCTCTGAAGGCATGATAGCCATCTCTGGTTGGTTGAGGAATAATTTCCTTTAGCTAAACACTAGCAAAACTGAGATTATGCTCTTTGGAGATGCGCCTCTACTCTGGTCCCCAGAATGGTGGCCCACTGACCTGGGTGCTTCACCGGTCCCGTAAGTAGTGGTAAAAGACTTAGGACTATATCTGGACCAGAAACTCACAATAAAAGAGCAAGTTGCATCCACTGTGAGCTCCTGCTTTCACACATTAAGTCTCTTGAGAAAGGTCTTCACTTTACTCCCTATGACAGTATGAAAGACACTCCTTCAGATACCAGTAATAAGTTGTCTTGACTATTGTAATGCCATGCTGATCTCAGCCAGCAAATCCTCCCTTAACAGACTTCAGGTGGTCCAAAACACCGCTGCCCACCTAGTTTCCAATGTTCCTGCCAGGACTGCCTCTTTGCCGCTACTCCTTGGACTACACAGGCTGCCCATCCGCAAGCGGATCCGTTTAAGACCTGCTGCACAGTGCACAAGGCATTACATGGCAACGCCCCCAGCTATCTTTGCAGATAGACTCATATGATACCAGCCTTCCAGAACTCTTCGGTCTGGCTCTAAATCGCTTCTCCTAGTACCATCTGGCCCCCTCTTACTGGAATCAACTTCCCTTATTAGAGGTCCAGAAACGCACCAATTATCTGCAATTCTGTAAGCTTCTAAAAACTGAACTCTTCTGAATCTCCCTTCGTGACTCTCTGTAGCAATGGCACAGTGTGGAAATACCTCTCCGGGGGTGATTCGGGCGCTTCACAAGAAAAATCAAATAGATTGTTGCGCTATATATAAATGTTTTTATCCGAATTACTATTGCAAAACATTCATTTTTTACTTTCAATTCTTGTAACTCTTTGCAAATGGGTAAAATATGTCCATGGAACTCCTTCCCTGTCTCCTTTATGTATGTTAAAACAAATATTTTTTAAGAGCAAGAAATGGGTTGCGTTTCACAAAACAAAGATTGCTTTATTAAAAAGCTATCGCAGACATGGTGGTCTCCTGACCCCAGCAGACCACCATACCTGTGATAGCTGTAATTCCTGATCGGTCGCAATTGCGACCTACCTCATTGATATTCATGATAGGTCTATTTCAACCCCATTAAGAATCACTATTTCCAACTTGTTTATTTTGTACATTAGGGATTGCGATATCCTAATTGCAATTTCTAAAAGCGCGCAATTAGGAAATTTCAAATTCTAAATTCTGCACATATGGCCCTATGTGTCTCTTTTTCAATGAAAGGGACATACTTAAACTGTACAGTCTTTTGTATCTTCACATTAAACAGGGCATGAGAATGCAAGATTAGACATGGATGGTAGGCATCTTGCTTTTTTAGGAAAAGTTCTGTAGGGGTTCATTGTAGGCTTAAGGCCTCATTTGGAGTTTGGTCCCGGTGGACCTGGCCCTCTCTACAGGGTCACCCCCAACCCTTTTGCCTTTACCCTCCACTTTTTTGGGTGAATTTGTTTTCGTTGGCCTTTAGACTCTGAGCTAAAGTGCTTTTGCTCTCCCCTCGAAATACATATGGTAGAATTGGTTTACACTCAATTGGCATATTACATTTATTTATAAGTCCCTGGTAAAGTGGTACTACATGTACACAGGGCCTGTAAATTAAATCCTTCTAGTGGGGCTGCAGCGCCTGTTGTGCACCCACTTACGTATCCTTGTAAACCTTTCTCAGCCCTGCCATGGCAGCCTGTGTGTGCAGTTTTAAACTGCCATTTTGACATGGCAAAATAAACGTTTTGCCAAACACAAACCTTCCTTTTTAATACACATAGGACATTCCTAGGGTACGCTCTGGACAGCAAGGGGGCAGGTTTCAATGCATTTAAAAAGCATGACATGTATATTTAGGTTTTGCATGTCCTGGTGTTGAAAAACTCTTAGATTCATTTTTCACCACTGCAAGGGCTGCTTCTCCCATAGGATAACATTGGAGTTCTATTTTTACCTGTAATACGCTGTAACTTCCCAGCTGGAATAGGAAAACAGTTTGTGTTTGGAACTATAATGAAACATCATTTGTTATGGTACAAATGGATTTCAAGTTTACAATTTTGAAAATTGAAAGTTTTAGAATTGTGGCATTTTCCTATATTAGCCAATTAGTGTCTGTAGGCTACCTCTGGGGCACATGACTGGCTGTAGCTGACAGTTGGGCTCTGTGTATTCCTCCTAGAGAGCCACAGACAATAGAGAGCTTATGTGTGCTTGGATGGGCCATCACTGGCAGGATAGTAGAGCAGAGCTGGCAACAGATCTACGTATATTCAAAAGTCTGTGTCCTGCTTCCACACAAAGGGCTGCATACCCCCTGTAGAGCCACGGGAGGGGAGGCAGCAAACCTGTGCACTTCAAAGTAAAAACTTTAGAAGCTTCTACCACTTCAAAGGATGCGCCTGCTTTAAATGTTGGGCCTCAGACACCAACCCTTCAGTACTCTTCTGGACCTGTGGAGACACTGCCAGGAAGAAGGACAGCTGAGCTGATGAAAAAACTGCTGCCCAGCTAGACTATTGCCTTGCTGGACTGATGCCCTCATACCTTCCTGCCTCAGTCAGAGAGAATGGACCTGTACCTGAACCCAGGATTACCGGAATGACATCAAGAGCTAGTCTGCTGGCCTCCTGTTCAGACTCAGAGGGACACAAGAGGATCCCAATCACCTGACCCTGCAACAAGATCCAGCTGTAGCCAGTCTCTGACCCCTAAATGATGCACCTCAGGTCCTAGGCCCTTGGTGAGGCTTCACTGGAGCTGAATTGGAGTTTCTTAGTTCTCTGCTACTGCGAATGAGCCCATTGGTGCCAAAATGTTGTCGCACTCACTGCCCACCAGTGTAAAGTTCTGTCAACCTGAGTCTTCGCATTACAGCACCAACCACTCACAGGGAGCAGCTCAGTGGAGCTCCGGTCTAACCTTTCACAATGGCAACAGGATCTTTACGTTAGGACAACAACTGTCCATTGCACCAGGCCTGCTCTTCGTGCTACATTGATGACCATCCGTGACACTTCCCTGCTCCTCCCAATCTCCTTCACCGCAAACTGGACTCTGCAATTGACTGAGAAGGTAAATTTATAGCTGGACAAACCTGGTCCGTGTATGCAACCCATGCGCCATTGCGGTCGGCCTGAACTTATGTCTTTCTCCCGGTCTTGCATGATTTGATATTTGCTAGGCGCTCTTTTGGCTTTTTGGTGCTATTTTTACTTAATTCTTCGAAATTGCATTTATCCAGTTCTACTGGTTGTATTTTTGCCATTTTGGTCTACATTTATTAAATTGTGCTCTATATTTCTAAATTGGTGTTGCATTTTTCTTGTGTTATTTTTTCACTTTATTACTGTTCAAAGTGCTGCATAAATACTTTGTACATTACTTCTAAGATAAGCCTGACTGCTCTGTGCCAAGCTACCAGATGATAGAGCACAGGTTAATTTGTGGTTTACTTTTGCCTCTCCCTGACAAGGATTGTGGTTGCTGCTTGAGCAGAGTTTCACACCTCCATCACCAGTAACCCACTTTTTACAGGTGCTTTGGGCTAATTCAACACAAATGTGATGGATGCCCTGTTGGCCTTATTAGAAGAATATTATAGCCTATGGCACTTGTAATATGCCAAACAGGATATCCTTCATGGTAAGACTGCGTATTTCTGTCTGCCAAATTAAAAAAAAAAGTCTCTTTGATACCATTGATTGCTCGCTGTAAAGTCTGAAGTTGAATTTGTTTTCTTTCTTTGTCATATCATATCACTCAGTTGCCAATCCAAAATGTTTGTTTACTCCATGATTGTCTGTCTGTGCCATGCATTTACATTAGTAAAAGGAAGGGGTCCTAAGTGGGAAAGGTATGCCCTAAGTGGGAAGGGTATGCCTTAAGTGGGAAGGGTATGCCTAGACACGGGTCTCGTGATCACTGCGCCACTGGATTCAAGCTAACCTTACTGATGAGGGGTAGTGCCCCGAAATTGGTCCCAGGTTGCTTGTTTCTAGTCCAGGGAGGACTTGGCTTGGCAGGTCAGGCTCGACTGTTATCAACAAAAAGAGGGGGGGGGGGACCGGGAGCTTAATTAGAAAATAGGTCCAGTACCCATGCTCCCTCAAAATCACGTATTTATATTGAGAGGGTAGCTGTTCCTAAAGAAAGAGGTAGGAAGATCTGCTGTGTGTGCTCTGAGATTGGTTGGGCCGGAATGAGTGTGGGGAATTTCTCCTTTGAAATTTAGTGCCCTCACACACCCTTTCAGGTGTCCTGCTTCATCATAGGGCGTTGCTCCTCGTGGGGGTGGCGCTGCAGTTCCCCACGGGCCCCACAAGAGGGCTCTTTGTCGGAGTTCTTTTAGGAGACGCCGCAGTTGTGCATGGGGGTGTGTGGGTATGTCTATGAGGGATGTGAGTGGTGCGTTAAAACTACCAGGTAGAAACCAAGACCTTTATTCACGGCTCTATCTAGCATTGATTAAAAATGATCCTGGAGGTCCTCAAAGAACAATATAATGAGGGCAGATATAGAATTTACTGCAACTCTCAGGATAGGTGAGTGAATAGGGAGTGAAAGTTCTAGAAAAATAGGGTCAACATGTTTCGCGCTTCAGAGTAGGTCCTTAAGGGATCCGATCGCGCTTCGTCAGGACCAAATCAGACAGGTGAATCTAAAAAGTATATGAATGATAAGGAAAAGGTTCCAGTGAAAATGAAGTACTGTGAACCTATAGTACCTTGATAGTAAGGGGAAATTGCGTTGTCGCGCTGGTAGGTGCTCCTTCTTATTGGAAAACCTACACCCAACCTGATGTTAAAAGAGGTATTTACATTAATTTCGAAGTTCTCGTCATAGTGTAGTAGCGAGTAGGATAGAACTCGTTACACGGTGTTAATTACAGAATCCGAGTGTATCTTGCATAAGCCCATACTTCAGGACAGTGTAGGTAATCCTAAATCTGAGGGGTTACGATCTGATGTGAAATTTTGCAAACAGATATCTGCTTGTCATCTCAAAATTCATTAGGAGTTTTCTCTGGGGGGAATCAGGTTAGCTCGACCCACGGGATTTCGTCATTTAAACCTGTGGTGTCACATCTCAGTTTATGGACCCATCGTTGTTCTTGTATGAACAAAGTGCGTTTGTTCCAATAGGGATTGGAAACTATGATGGTCCATCGAAGACTTTCTGCTGGATGTCCTAGTTCAGAAAAGTGTGTTAATAATTTGGTATTAGTCTTCTTGCGTCTTATGGTGCTCTTATGCTCCCCTATGCGTATTTTGACTGCTCGTGTGGTCATCCCCACATACCTCTTATTACATGGGCAAACTATGGTGTAAACACAATTAGTCGTGTTGCAATTTGTGTGTCTAGTTTGGCGCCAAGGTGTCATTAGGCCCAGGTCGATTTCTTTTGAGATCGCAGTTTCTGCACAAGTTGAGCATGAGCCACAAGGATAATGTCCCACTACTGGTGGCAAAGACCATAATGTCGATTGGTATGTGGGTTGTGGTTTCGGTCTCGTATGTACAAGGTGGTCTTTTAAATTCTGCGTACGTTTGAATGCAAACAACGGTGGGGGACCAGGTTCGAAGGCTCCTGAGTTCAATATTGTCCAGTGTTTTTTGATTACCTTCTGTACACTGTTAGAGCTTGGAGTGAACGTGGTGACACATGTGATTGTCTCCAAATCAGGTTTTTCTTTTATTTCCAAAAGGGCTGTCCTGGGGCTGTTTCTTGCTCTTTTGTGAGCTTGACGGATAATGTTCTTGGGGTAGTGTCGTGCCTCCAGATTATGCTTAAGTAGAGCTGATTGTATCTCGAACTCCTTGGTAGTATCACAATTCCTTCGTAGACGCAAGAACTGGCCAACCGGAAGGTTGTTCCTCAGAGCACGGGGATGGTGGCTATCATAGATCAGAAGATTGTTCCTGTCTGTAGGTTTTTTGTAGTTCGTAGTGTGCAGACAGCCGTTCTCCAGTGAAATGAAAAGGTCCAAAAAGGGGATACTGTGTTGAGATCTTGTGCTCGTAAACTTCAAATATGGGTTTAGAGTGTTAACCCAATTACAAAATGAAATACATTGTTCTTCATTTCCTTGCCAAAACAAAACCACATCGTCAATGTAGCGACGCCAAAGAAGAATGTTTTTGTTGTAGGGATTGGTAGCTCCTAGAATGTGCCTATCTTCGAAATGGGCCATGTATAGGCATGCCAGGCTCGGCGCGAATGTGCTTCCCATGCTCGTGCCTTGTATTTGATGGAACAGCTGTGATTTGAAGGCAAAGAAATTTTCTTTCAGAGCAAGGGAAGCACAGTCGCAAATGAATGTGATCGGTGTTTCGAAGGGCCATGGTTCAATGTTCCGGAGCGTATTCTCCAAAACTTCTAATGTGGCGTCCTGTGGTATGTTCGTGTAAAGGGCTTCCACGTCCATAGTCACCAGGAAATCAATCTTATCCCCATCAGGGAAGAGTTCTATCAGATTTAGGACTTCGGTAGTGTCTCTGAGATAGGTCGGAGTTTTGCTGACCAAGGGACGTAGATAGAAGTCGCAGAACTTACTCAGAGGTTCTAGTACAGAGTTTATACCGGAGACGATTGGACGGCCTGGTGGAGGGGTAAGCCCCTTGTGGATCTTCGGTAATGTGTAGAAGTATGGAGTGCGGGGTTCTTCTGTCGTAAGGAAATTTCCTTCCTGTGGTGAGATCCAGCCTTCCGCTAATGCTTCGTTGGTCATGCTCTTGATCTGAGTCTGAAGACGTTTGGTAGGATCCACCGTGATCAAATCATAATATGTGGTATTCGCCAACTGACGGTCACATTCTCTATCATATGCCTCTTGGTCCTGGATGACAATGGCCCCGCCCTTGTCAGCTGGCTTGATTATTATATTGCGATCTTCAGTAATGGTTCGAAGAACAGATCTTTCTTCTTTTGATAGGTTGTCATAAGGCCGTTTCTGGTTCAGAGCTCCTACATCTTTAAGGACAGCTTGCTCAAACGTCAGGACCTCATGTGGAGTCATTGCTGCTGTCGGAGTGAATTTCGAAGGTTTCTTCAGACCTGTCTCAGTAGGGGGGTTGTCAGGTTTTCCTTGAAAGAAGGCCTTCAGTCTGATTTTTCTGAAGAACTGTTGAAGTTCCTGGTGTAACCGAAAGGGATCTTCTTTTGGTGTGGGGACAAATCCCAAGCCTTTCTCCAGGAGTGTGGTTTCTTTTTCTGTCAGTTGTCTAGATGACAAATTTACCACTAGGGTCTCTGTCCTCTTGCCTGGCTCCGTAGCGTCATTGGTTCTTGATCTTGCCACTGTACCTTCTTGAAGCCTCCTCTTCTTCTGCCTCGTCCTTTGCCCCTCCCTCTGTTCTGAAAAGGGGGGTTCGGGTATTGTTGGAAGTGAGGCGGTTGGAGATGATGTGTTGGAGGTACATGCCACATCGGAGGTGGTCCCATCCATTGTCCTGGGTAGGCTGGTGGTTGGAAGGATGGGTGTGAGAATGGAGGTGGGGGATTATGGAATAACGCAGGTCGTGTCGGTTGTTGTATTCCTCTTGCATATGGTGAATACTGTTGCCCTTCATAACTGGAATCACTCCCCACAGATCCTGTCCTACTAGATCTATTGCTACTCCCTTCATCGGAAGTTGTTTCGTAATTTGGGAATACGTAGTCTTCTTTTGTGTAGGGATACACCTTCTCCTTATTGAATCGTTTCAGGTCTTTCTGTAACTTTGTGATCTTTTGTTTTGTCAGAAAGTCTTTATGTTCACTCATTTCTTCGTTAATTTCAGCTAGTCTTGACTTAAATGAAGTAATGGAGATCCCTGTTTTTAAACCGTTTTCAGGCATGGTAATCTGAATAAGGAGTTCATCCGAGAGGCGCTTAGCTGTGTTGATTATTAAAACGAGCCAGTCTCGTGTGCACTTCCATGCGATTTGTGACCATTCTGTGCGAAATGTCAAGTCTTCTAAGAAGATCCTTGGAGGTATGGTGACCAGGAGACCGTTGGGTGCGACATTAGCTCTCAGGTATTCGGTCATCATCAACCCGTGGAGAGCTGTCTTAATCTGTAATTTCCTCAGTGATAGTAGGGACTTCCAATCGTCTGCTTTACTGCCTGTTGCTGCACTTCCATCTTCTCCTAAGAGTGACGGTGCCCGAAGGATCTCTGCTATAGTTTCGTCATCGAAACTCAGGCCTACGTTGTCCATAGTAGGTATCCGTTTGTATTGAGAGAGTACTCTCAAGAAGTCAGAAAAAGTAGAGGAGTAAAGAAAAAGGGGTCCCACGGCTAGCTGCCGTTCATTAAGTCATCAACAAAAAGAGGGGGGGGGGGGACTGGGAGCTTAATTAGAAAATAGGTCCAGGACCCATGCTCCCTCAAAATCACGTATTTATATTGAGAGGGTAGCTGTTCCTAAAGAAAGAGGTAGGAAGATCTGCTGTGTGTGCTCTGAGATTGGTTGGGCCGGAATGAGTGTGGGGAATTACTCCTTTGGAATTTAGTGCCCTCACACACCCTTTCAGGTGTCCTGCTTCATCATAGGGCGTTGCTCCTCGTGGGGGTGGCGCTGCAGTCCCCCATGGGCCCCGCAAGAGGGCTCTTTGTCGGAGTTCTTTTAGGAGACGCCGCAGTTGTGCATGGGGGTGTGTGGGTATGTCTATGAGGGATGTGAGTGGTGCGTTAAATTTACCAGGTAGAAACCAAGACCTTTATTCACGGCTCTATCTAGCATTGATTAAAAATGATCCTGGAGGTCCTCAAAGAACAATATAATGAGGGCAGATATAGAATTTACTGCAACTCTCAGGATAGGTGAGTGAATAGGGAGTGAAAGTTCTAGAAAAATAGGGTCAACATGTTTTGCGCTTCAGAGTAGGTCCTTAAGGGATCCGATCGCGCTTCGTCAGGACCAAATCAGACAGGTGAATCTAAAAAGTATATGAATGATAAGGAAAAGGTTCCAGTGAAAATGAAGTACTGTGAACCTATAGTACCTTGATAGTAAGGGGAAATTGCGTCGTCGCGCTGGTAGGTGCTCCTTCTTATTGGAAAACCTACACCCAACCTGATGTTAAAAGAGGTATTTACATTAATTTCGAAGTTCTCGTCATAGTGTAGTAGCGAGTAGGATAGAACTCGTTACACGGTGTTAATTACAGAATCCGAGTGTATCTTGCATAAGCCCATACTTCAGGACAGTGTAGGTAATCCTAAATCTGAGGGGTTACGATCTGATGTGAAATTTTGCAAACAGATATCTGCTTGTCATCTCAAAATTCATTAGGAGTTTTCTCTGGGGGGAATCAGGTTAGCTCGACCCATGGGATTTCGTCATTTAAACCTGTGGTGTCACATCTCAGTTTATGGACCCATCGTTGTTCTTGTATGAACAAAGTGCGTTTGTTCCAATAGGGATTGGAAACTATGATGGTCCATCGAAGACTTTCTGCTGGATGTCCTAGTTCAGAAAAGTGTGTTAATAATTTGGTATTAGTCTTCTTGCGTCTTATGGTGCTCTTATGCTCCCCTATGCGTATTTTGACTGCTCGTGTGGTCATCCCCACATACCTCTTATTACATGGGCAAACTATGGTGTAAACACAATTAGTCGTGTTGCAATTCGTGTGTCTAGTTTGGCGCCAAGGTGTCATTAGACCCAGGTCGATTTCTTTTGAGATCGCAGTTTCTGCACAAGTTGAGCATGAGCCACAAGGATAATGTCCCACTACTGGTGGCAAAGACCATAATGTCGATTGGTATGTGGGTTGTGGTTTCGGTCTCGTATGTACAAGGTGGTCTTTTAAATTCTGCGTACGTTTGAATGCAAACAACGGTGGGGGACCAGGTTCGAAGGCTCCTGAGTTCAATATTGTCCAGTGTTTTTTGATTACCTTCTGTACACTGTTAGAGCTTGGAGTGAACGTGGTGACACATGTGATTGTCTCCAAATCAGGTTTTTCTTTTATTTCCAAAAGGGCTGTCCTGGGGCTGTTTCTTGCTCTTTTGTGAGCTTGACGGATAATGTTCTTGGGGTAGTGTCGTGCCTCCAGATTATGCTTAAGTAGAGCTGATTGTATCTCGAACTCCTTGGCAGTATCACAATTCCTTCGTAGACGCAAGAACTGGCCAACCGGAAGGTTGTTCCTCAGAGCACGGGGATGGTGGCTATCATAGATCAGAAGATTGTTCCTGTCTGTAGGTTTTTTGTAGTTCGTAGTGTGCAGACAGCCGTTCTCCAGTGAAATGAGAAGGTCCAAAAAGGGGATACTGTGTTGAGATCTTGTGCTCGTAAACTTCAAATATGGGTTTAGAGTGTTAACCCAATTACAAAATGAAATACATTGTTCTTCATTTCCTTGCCAAAACAAAACCACATCGTCAATGTAGCGACGCCAAAGAAGAATGTGTTTGATGTAGGGATTGGTAGCTCCTAGAATGTGCCTATCTTCGAAATGGGCCATGTATAGGCATGCCAGGCTCGGCACGAATGTGCTTCCCATGCTCGTGCCTTGTATTTGATGGAGCAGCTGTGATTTGAAGGCAAAGAAATTTTCTTTCAGAGCAAGGGAAGCACAGTCGCAAATGAATGTGATCGGTGTTTCGAAGGGCCATGGTTCAATGTTCCGGAGCGTATTCTCCAAAACTTCTAATGTGGCGTCCTGTGGTATGTTCGTGTAAAGGGCTTCCACGTCCATAGTCACCAGGAAATCAATCTTATCCGCATCAGGGAAGAGTTCTATCAGATTTAGGACTTCGGTAGTGTCTCTGAGATAGGTCGGAGTTTTGCTGACCAAGGGACGTAGATAGAAGTCGCAGAACTTACTCAGAGGTTCTAGTACAGAGTTAATACCGGAGACGATTGGACGGCCTGGTGGAGGGGTAAGCCCCTTGTGGATCTTCGGTAGTGTGTAGAAGTATGGAGTGCGGGGTTCTTCTGTCGTAAGGAAATTTCCTTCCTGTGGTGAGATCCAGCCTTCCGCTAATGCTTCGTTGGTCATGCTCTTGATCTGAGTCTGAAGACGTTTGGTAGTATCCACCGTGATCAAATCATAATATGTGGTATTCGCCAACTGACGGTCACATTCTCTATCATATGCCTCTTGGTCCTGGATGACAATGGCCCCGCCCTTGTCAGCTGGCTTGATTATTATATTGCAATCTTCAGTAATGGTTCGAAGAACAGATCTTTCTTCTTTTGATAGGTTGTCATAAGGCCGTTTCTGGTTCAGAGCTCCTACATCTTTAAGGACAGCTTGCTCAAATGTCAGGACCTCATGTGGAGTCATTGCTGCTGTCGGAGTGAATTTCGAAGGTTTCTTCAGACCTGTCTCAGTAGGGGGGTTGTCAGGTTTTCCTTGAAAGAAGGCCTTCAGTCTGATTTTTCTGAAGAACTGTTGAAGTTCCTGGTGTAACCGAAAGGGATCTTCTTTTGGTGTGGGGACAAATCCCAAGCCTTTCTCCAGGAGTGTGGTTTCTTTTTCTGTCAGTTGTCTAGATGACAAATTTACCACTAGGGTCTCTGTCCTCTTGCCTGGCTCCGTAGCGTCATTGGTTCTTGATCTTGCCACTGTACCTTCTTGAAGCCTCCTCTTCTTCTGCCTCGTCCTTTGCCCCTCCCTCTGTTCTGAAAAGGGGGGTTCGGGTATTGTTGGAAGTGAGGCGGTTGGAGATGATGTGTTGGAGGTACATGCCACATCGGAGGTGGTCCCATCCATTGTCCTGGGTAGGCTGGTGGTTGGAAGGATGGGTGTGAGAATGGAGGTGGGGGATTATGGAATAACGGAGGGCGTGTCGGTTGTTGTATTCCTCTTGCATATGGTGAATACTGTTGCCCTTCATAACTGGAATCACTCCCCACAGATCCTGTCCTACTAGATCTATTGCTACTCCCTTCATCGGAAGTTGTTTCGTAATTTGGGAATACGTAGTCTTCTTTTGTGTAGGGATACACCTTCTCCTTATTGAATCATTTCAGGTCTTTCTGTAACTTTGTGATCTTTTGTTTTGTCAGAAAGTCTTTATGTTCACTCATTTCTTCGTTAATTTCAGCTAGTCTTGACTTAAATGAAGTAATGGAGATCCCTGTTTTTAAACCGTTTTCAGCCATGGTAATCTGTTCCCATGAGGATCAGGGTCAAGAAGGATTTGCATATGACTGGGTCCGAAGTCTGGTGGCGTGTTAAGCAAATGAACAAATGTGTGTGAATGTTTGCATTGTTCAGCATTCCCTCCACCAATTGTTCCTTATGCATTTACATTAGGCACACACCGAATATATATATATTTTTAAAGGGACTCACTTCTGTGATTGTTTCTCATTTTAATCCAAAAAGTAGCGCTCATCCTTAAATTCCGGGATGTTGAATGATCACTCACCACACTCGTGAGTTCCTAGAAATTATCCCTTGACACTGCTTTGGGTTGAGGAGACTATAATTTGCAGGCATGAAATGTGTATTTAAGTTAATCACCTTCAGCCTCTCCTTGTTTAGGGGAGAGATTCTGATACGTCACACCGATACAATTGGCCCAGCTGCACAAAACACCCACTCCAAGGATACATAGGCTACATGGCAGAATGGATAATTTATTGCCAGGCTGCTCTGGTCTGGCCACTGTTCCTTTTTCAAGTAGTCTTATACCATCTTCTCCATTATCATAGTTGTGGATATATTCTGTTTCAAAGTTGCCTGCACTCTCAAGTCCTGGAATATTCATTAAATAACCCACTGCAGTTGTTATAATTGAAAGTGATGCTGTTGGTGCTGCAGGTTTTAGTTGCAGGCAATTGTGTCACCACTGATCAATGCTGCAACATGCTTCTGAACTCTGAGTCACCACTGCCTTCTCCCAAATATAATGTTGCACTTCAGGTCTGCCAGGTCCTCGAAGTTGCAACCGTTCTTCTTTTAGGTCACTCACTTTCCTTGTAAATGAAGACATCCACTGATGAAAAAGTGATAAATGTAGGCAGCCCCTTTTTATTGTGAATCCAGTATTATGACATAGAGATACTCATTGGAGAACAACTCAGCCTTATTTTGAAACCTTTGATATGGGCTCACAGGGAGGATTAAGCTATTGGTACCTTGTCAATGAGGGCTTTTAAATGGACTCTATTAGTGCTATGGCTGATCTTCATCTACTTCCGCACTTTGAAGGAATGACTGAAATGAGTACACATCCTTCAACAGGTGACCAACGTGTTTTGATTACTACTTCTTTTTTGAGGAAGTCCAGCACAATTAGGTTTCTGCAATGAGCTAAACATTGCACTCCGAAGTATCTTTTATCAGCCAAGCCGCAGACAATATTACTGTTCAGATGTGTGACAATAATTCAAATGCTGAGATCTCTGGCTTGAAGCCATTTGTAGAATTTGGTATTTAATTATTCCAGGATATTGGCAGCTGTATGAGATTTTTTCAAAGGGAACACTGCAACAGGTGCATGCCAACTAATTCCTTGAAAAACATCAGCAATGGTGAGACCAATAGCTAGCCTTTGCTCTACCCCCTTGAAGGAGACGAAGTGTGAAGGGATGTGCTTGTAATCCTTGGCATGACAACTGATCCACGTCTGCCATGCACTGGATGAACTGAATAGCACTCTCCTTCATTGCTTCACTAACCAATTCCAGCACTTGATGATGCAGTACTGACACAGCAACTGATGAATATTGGTCTGGTTTGGAACCTTCCATTTTAGACTAAGAGTATCCACAAATTCCACAAAACCTTATCCTCTCACCAAAGAAAAAAGGAGGAAGTCGAGCACAAATAATTTGATTCGTTTTCCATTATGTGAATGGACTCGAACATAACTTTTGTCTGACGGCAACCTTTTGCTGATCATATAATGGATAGTACATTGTTGTGTTTGTTGTTCCTTTGTGACAAATTCAATCCCGACTCAAGTGACATTGGAGAGCAGACAGGCTACTTGGATGTTTTGTGGTGACTGTTTCAATCTTTTCCTTGTTGCTGCAGGCAATGACTTAACGCTAAGTGCAGCAGAGCTTCTTCCCATCACAGCTTCTTCTTCCTATCACCACGTCCTTTTATCTGTTTTAGATTTCTTCTCTCTCTTTAGCAACTAACCTTTTAAGGATTTTTGATTGTGTTTTTTTTCAGATGGGCAACTTGGCCCCTGGTACTTTAATGCTGTCTTCCCATGATGCACTGGCTAGTTGCAAATTGTATAATTTGCAATGCTGTCCTCATGAGGCCTAGGTGTAAAGAAAGACCATATTGTGGAGGAGGGCTTCCTTATAGAGGCAAGGTCTGAAGAACTTGTGGTGAAGCTAGGCAGTTGCTTTTGTTTTTCTCCAATGTGGGCTGTGGTTGCCATAGGGATGGGGCTTGATGCATGTTTTTGGTTCTTGAAAAGAGGAAAGGAGGTAGTGTTGGTGGTACTACATGTCTCAGAGCAGGTTGATTAGAAGTGATCTGTACTTCCTTATGCCACTCACCACATGAACAGTCACTGGTGTATGGTCCTTACTTCGAAGGCTTTCCTTTTCCCTTGTCTCCCATGGCGGGGCTTGAGGGTCCACAGATTGGGAGGCTTGTAGAAGATAGTGAAGAGTATGTGTCCAATGCAAGAGCAGTCACAGTATCCTGCCCTGCAGCAAGCTCAACTTACACCTCTGCTTCTACACCTGTAAGACCAGGGGTAAACAACAGATTTTGGTTGCTGTTGAGTTTCAAGTGAATATTTGGTTTGCAGTTGTGACAGCTTTATTACAGATTCACTGCTCTCAGCCATGACTGCAGTCACTGCAATGTTGCGAGACATCTGCTTCGATTTTGGTGGTGGTGGTACTGTTCTTGATCAAAAGCTGATCCTCCCCCTAGTGACTTCCCACTCAAAAGAGTGTGCAGCAGTTATGCTGTACTGCTGGAAAAAGAATGATGCTACAAGTGAAAAGAGACTTCTTCTCTTCAGAGGCTGCTATTTTGGCAGAAGCCTGCTTTTTGGGGCCATCTTCTTTCCTTCTTCTATTATTGGTCAGTAGCATGAGCAGAAGCACGTGGCAGAGTGGTCTCTGGTGTAAACTATTTCACAGACTTTTCTCTGTCTCACTATCTTCTTCTGCACCTGCAGGCAATAACAGATAAGAAGAAATTGAGTGTGAATTGACAATTCTAGTCAACGCAATACAGGTCATCGTCATCACTATCACCATATTGATGTTATGCACACACAGCCCCTGCAATGGCAGGCCGGAGTCAGGTTTGAAAGGCTACTTCTGTGGTTGGCACAACCACTGCTTCTGGTCCACCAGTAGCATTTAATGTACAGGCCCTGTGTAAATGGTCAACTACTTTGTTTACAGGTAAACTAAATATGTTAATCAGGTGAACACCAATGTTACCATGTTTAGGGGAGAAACACATGCAGTTTAGAACTTGTCAGCAGTGGCAAAGTGCTCAGGGTCCTAAGCTGAACAAACAGTGGGCCAGAGAATGAGGAGGGGGTAGGCAAAACGTTTGTGTAACCCGATAAATAGGGCCATTTCCAACAATGACTAACAGAGTTGCCCATCGTACTTGCTTGATGAGGCCATAATTACCCATTGGAAGTCTGCCCCATCAGTTACTGAGGACTTACCCGGTATGGGTAGAGTTTCATATGACAGCTGAAAACCCAACTCTAGTAGGGGAGGGGAATGTTAATATATGATTTTTTTTTGTGAGCTTCACATAATTCTTTCGAATACTACAAAAATTGCCTGTCGCTCACAATGGTTCCTATGTGTGAGTTTTAAATTTAAAATTAAGACTTTGACTTTAAAGTTTAAACATAACTTGTGTGGAATCAAATGTGGTTTCTGTGCCAAGTAGCGGTTAAGAGGAGATATTGCATGTTTCGTAATACCATGTATTCGGTATAATTCTTTTATTTGATGTGTTTGAATTACCTGCATTTTTATCTTGTGTTATATTTTAACTGTACTTTTATGGATATGATGTTTTTATCCGAATAAAGTTCACATTGATTGATTGATTGATTGCATGTTTCTGGAAAAAAACTATCTCAGGACAGAAGGGTATAGAATGCAAGAGACTTAGTATGCTATCAGAAGCTATATAACTAGGTAATATGCAAAAATGTTGTTGCACAAGAAAAATATTTGCACACCACTATGAGCTGTGAGATGAGTTCTCTGGGTTTTGACAGCGGCGTGCCAAAGGGCTAACACCAAAAAGAAATCCCCTCTAAACACTTACAGAGCCAAAGCCCTTTACTGCATGACAGAGGTCTGACGTCATCAGTTGAACCAATATGTCTTGAAATTTGAAACCGTGATTGCAGTCTGCGACATGTGGCAAAAGAAGCCACCAGTGGCTATAAAGGTGTTTAAGATGGATGACCGTGCTTGCAAGATAAACAAGGATCCTCTTGACTGAAAATGAATAGAATGAACTATATGCATCTAGATGGACATACAGACATGCCAATCCATTGAGTTCTACTGTGACCTCCCCTCTGCATTCCATGTGAAGACCTCATTGGCCATATTTTGCAAGACATTGGGACTATTAAGATTTGTTGTCACATTCTGTATATTTTAATTGTAGTTATTACCCATTGCCCTATTTGACAACACTAGCCAAGCAGTATTTGCCAAAATTAGTCCAGAGGTATGGACCTCCTGTTATCACTAGTGCATTATATACCCTCCTTTTCTTCATGGTCAGTTGCTGATCTATTGCTGGTGCCTATTGGTCAACACATGACCCATTAATTTTACACTCACCCTCTTTACATGACGTATAATTTTGTGTAAATCGGGAAGTCTGTGATGTGTTTCTCATTCGTCCTAGTGGTTAGAATGTCCCAAGATAGGAAGAACCTCTTCACAGAAGAAAATCCAGAACTTGTGGTGTAGCTAGACTAGGCTTGCTTTTAGTTTGAGTCAGCTGGGACTATGTGGAGGTCTTTAATGCTTTTTTTTTCGAGAAGGTGGAGGCGGTTAGTGATAGAAGTGCTTGCTGAATAGAGGCTTTTGCTCGTCCTCAGAGCCAAACAAGGACAGGTTAATCTTCCTCACATCCCACTGTGAGAAAAGTTGTTAAAGTATATTTTTTGTGCATCATTAACAACATGCAGCATGTAGTTTTATTCTCGGTTAAATATGTACACACTGATATACTGCTATTGACTTTAAATCGAAATTCCTAGTACCTGTAGAACTGTGTATTCCTAATGATTGTTAACTAGGCCTTCATTCTGGCCACTTCCATTATCTTTTTTTCCCCGTCTCTCCTGGACGTATCACTGTTTATTATTTAAGCAGCACATAGGTGCGCAGAGTCATTTTTGTTTATGCCATTGACATTGTTCTTGTTGTACTTGATGAAATCTTCCTAACTTGGTCATTGAACTGTATTTTTTTCGAGGACCTTTCGCTTGCTCACTGTACCCTATATATTCATAATAGTTTGATATTGTTCATGTAACTCATTTGATCTACTATCTCTGAAGAAATAAGCATAGAGTGGGCAGAATACATATTCATGTAGTAGGATAGTACTTAGGTGCCAAGGCAGCATGACATTTATTATAACTGTGCTCTGACCTGCTGAGAATGTAACACTTTTGATCATGCAACGGTGATTCTGCGGTTTTAATGATGTAATATGCACACATAGTGTAGATAAATCCTCGATTTTTGGGGGTAAGCCAGAGAACTTTCCTATGCTGCTAGGGATGCTGTCCATTTCTCTATTGATTTTGCCACTCGTTTTTGGTTTTGCACTACACTGCACTGCTGTATTTGCTGACAGCCTTTTTGGCGATGAATATGGCAATACATGTGTTGTAATAACACCTTTAAATATATTCTGCTAATCAGAACTTAGATTTGACTGTATTTTTTGATGTGTTGGGATGTGCCATATCTTGGGACACATTGCCTCATAAAATTCTGGTTTAATATTGTCTTTGTTTCATCAACCTGTGGCGTTCTGTTGAGGTAAAGTTTTGGAGAATAAAAACTTTCAGTGTTCTCACACCCACAACAGATGGACTGTAGCATGCACACCAATAGAAGAGAGAATTGCTAGGAATTCTTAATAGAAATATTTACTCAAATAGGGGCTCACCTTGGAATTCAATTAGTATCATTCTTCACCACATGCGATTATAAATACTCATAATTGTGCTGTTTTCCCTTCCAGTGGATGCTTCTTGGCCACCAGGTATTAGTCTGCCTACATGTCAGATCTGCCCAAGTTTTCTTCTTGCACCCATCAATTTTCTCGTCATTGAGATTATTTTCCCTCTAAAGTCTTGCCTATAGCGGTCACTGTTGTGATATAACTTTTTGTCCTTAATGGCAGGACTAATGCGACTGCTTTGAAAAATCAGGAATGGCCTGAGCCGGTGGCTGATATTTGTGTTGAAGAGAATGCAATCAGTGGTGAATCTGTGTGTTGCATCCAATCACTGTGCAAGAATCAACTATGGCATGTCCTCCAGCCATCCCAAGAGCAATGAAATAAAGAAGATGTAATGTATGCTTGCTTTCTTAAACTCACCTTTACCAAAAATGCAAATCTTTTATGGAATTAATTGTGGCAGCTTCTTCAGAAAATAATTTACAAGTCATTGGGAACAGAGAACTTCGCAGAATAAACGCAGCAGTAAATGAAACGAAGAGAGCCATAACAGAAATGCATTAGGACCCTATAAGGGTCAGAACAAATGTCTCTTGACCCCATACGACATGAAGCGGTTAAAAGCACAGCCCTGTAGAGTTAACAGAAAGGGCACTGAAGAGGAGGGAGGCTGGAGTTCATCAATGCAGTGTACCGTAAAAGGAAACATTTTTCATGAATTGATTTACTGTACATGTTGCAGCAAAGGACGAGAAGGCAATACATGACAGGCTATGGTAACATGACAAAGGTGGCAGAAACGTTAGAAGTGCAGAAGACTGCAATAGTGACAATTATTCAAGCAAGATTTAAGTGCCTTGTGAAAACAAACGCTGCTGTGCAAGGGAGCAATGAGTAACACACAACTACTACAGAGGACTGTAAAGAAGCATAGCAGAAACATCGGAGAGAGGGAAGAAAACTAGAAAACACATGCACACCCATAGAGCACTGAATGAAAATGAAAAATAGTTGCCTGGATGGATGCAATGGAATAATGAAAGCATTGCCAAATTGGTAAGAAAGTAAGTTCCAGGACCCTTGTCAGGAGGCTACTGCATCACAGATTGCCCCTGCCATCGATGGCAGTGACAGTATCAACACAACTACTGTCCATCATATTCCTTCAGGTGTGATAATTCAGACTAGTCTAGGCTATCAAAAGCTACAAGAATGGTGTGGGTAGCATGCATTATTCATGGTTAATATATATTTCATTATTAATCACAGGTGTTGTGCTCATCTCACAATTAGACAGACAGCACCACCATGTGGCGGACTGTCATTAGTGCCTGTGTTGATAATTGGGCACTGAATGCAAGTCATCCAATCAAAAGCATAGTAAAGAGGCCATGCACCAGGGAAAGGTCAAACACAACAAGAAGAAGGAAAGACAAAACCAAGCAAATGACATTGACTAGAAGGAGAACCAATGATAAGCAGTGGACTGATCCAGAGCACACTGTCAATACTGGAATTCTACACAATAGGTCTTCGAATAATTAAAAACTAAAAAGTGGCCTAGGAAGACACTTTTTAGACTCTTATTAGGTCGAGGATTCGAGACCTATTGTATATACCACCAAAGCATAGAGATACAGAAAGCATCATTGCATGTCCCTTTTCCACTAATGAAATCACAGGTAATAAGCTCGCACTGACTTTTACTACAATAGCAACTTAGAGATCCCTTTAACAACTGGCTTAAGCATCATTGCACAGCGATTGACAATAGACACAAATCAGCTGCTGCTATAACTAAGCATATACATGCTGCTAGAATATCAGCAGTCACAGGGTTAAATCTTGTGGCTTTCAAAGGAGACCCTAGCCCAATGGGATGGAGCAGATGCAATTACTAGATTCCCGTGAACAACATACACACGGTAGATCAGCACTGTAAAATGTTTGAAAAGAAAGGAAAATGCTCCTTTAAGGAAAATGTGATTTCCTAGACATATTTTATTCAAGCACAACCAGAACTAGGTGGAGGTGCTGAGACATAGATCCATTTTTTTTGCTTAAAAAAATCACATCTTTTTAGTCATAAATCCACTCCTTTAGTATTTATTTCCTCATTCAAGCACTTATGAAAATGTATGCCCCCATTTCTAGAGCTCGCAGTTTCTGAATTCATAGATGTGCGTACTGGGCTACATTACAGCATGCCTTCCTTGCTTCTGCTGCCGCGGTGATGGACCGAGGCGCGCACACATATTACACATAATAGCAGGGCCAGGATGGAATATGGGTTTGTTGATGACGATTGGGATGATGTCGAAGATAGCCATTCTATTGCAATTTCCTCTTTGTCCTGCATTCCCCATCTTCTGTGAGTCGTTTGCTATTAATGCAAAAACATAAAACATACATACCTACCACAGCATTGCCTTTATGTTTCATTTTGTGTTACACATAATTTAACATCCATCAAGAGCATGCCACAAAAATATTGCATTATGTGCTACATTTAAAATGCTTTAAATTGTTTTTGTTGCTTGGAATATTAGAAAAAAACACACTGAGTTAGACCTACTGAGCTTAGCCATTCTATGAACTAGAGAAAGGTCACAGCTTCATTTTGAGCACCAGAATAAACTTTATATTCAAAGTGATACTCAAATTCCACTCTGACCTAGAACCTGGGGTTTTTGCACACACATATTCCTTTTAGCTTTCCTTGCTGGAATTTGCATGGCCAAAGCACCACGTAGGGCATAATTCCGAGTAGTTATATATAGTGCAGATTTAGATTTTGGCAGAGAGAGAACTCCGTCGCAACAGTGACTAAATACTCTGTAAGTGAAACTGAAGGCCCGCCCACCTGATATACAGTTGGCAGACATTAAGGATGTCAGTAATGGAGACTATTCCATTTCCGTCACTGACATTCTTCTCTGATGGCTTGACAGAGTGCACGCTGTCATAGATTTGGACATGCGACTGCCCCCTGATTTAAAGTAGGGAGTTAAAGGGCCATTTTTTACTCTCCCTTTCCGCCATGAAAAAGATGGTAGGGAGGGATATCAATATTGATTAAATGTGCCTCCCATGGTGTGAGGGTCATACATTTTTGTTTTTTCAAAAGACAAAATCCTGCTTTAGGGTTTTGGGCCTGATTTATAATTTAAAGCCATTGCCCTGGCAGAGGTCTTGATGGCCAAATTTTGAAATGTCTCTCAGGCCATTTCAAGCACTGACAGTATCCGCAGTTAAGGTGGTTTCTGCCAATCTTTTGTAACTTAGCTGTACGGCTCCATCAAATGGCAAATGTACAATTTATTTTTTATTTTTTAACAGAAAACCCCAAAGAGGGATTTCCTTTCTGAAAATATGAAAACAATTCCCCTTTGGGCATTGAGAACCTTTTACACCACTCTGCAAACGCGCCTCTTGGTGCACTGGTGGTGGGGTGATGAGGTCCTCTTGTGTCCTGAGGCCCTCATGACACAAGTGGAATTAATTCCCCGAGCAGCAGTGCACCAGGATGTGCATTTGCAGAGTGGTGTATAAAGGGGGCACAGCTTCGGACCACTCTCAGCAATTCAGCTGTGTGGGGCTTACTGGAGGCACCTAGTGGGCTAGCAGGCCCCCAGGGACCCTCAGGAATAAAGGGGACTTAATCCCCAACTTAGAACGTGCCAGGAGGCCCATTTGCAGAGTGGTGGAAAAAGGAGGTGTGGCCTGTGTCCACCTATCAGCAATCCCACTATCTGGGGCCTACTCACCGCCGCATAGGGGAGCCTACATCAGAGCACCCTCTTCGGGAACGGCAAGAACTACACCGTGGCTGGAGACCCCTGACATCGACCCATGAGAGGTGAAACAAAGGGGCTGGCGGCGCAGTGCAGCTGGCACTACTTCCACACTACAAGTAAGTGAGAGGGAAAGAAGGAGAGGCCGTGTGCAGCTCCTATTGAGGACGGAGACATCACTGGCCTGGAGAGAGCTACCATCCCACATGGCTCCTCACCCAAAGAAGGATCAATTGGATGTGCCTGACGTTAACATGGCCGCCGGTGCTGCAGCATTTTCATAAAGATCATGAAAGTGATTCTGAGGTGTCCCCCCCTCTGGGGTCCCTGCTCATCATCACCGAGGCGAGAACAGAGGGAGAGGCCCCGGACCCTGCGCCCCAATTATTGATGCACTTGGATAGAATCTGGCTGGGCAAATATGTGTTGACTTTTAATATAACGTCTAAAGTAGGCTATCAGTTGATAGATATTAATTTAGAAACCATGGGAGCACAACACACTATCAGCCAAGATTCAGTGATATAAACAATCTCCTTTGGATGTGCAAGAGTCTGATCTGCCTGGACTGACCCGTTCACTGATACCTGAGAGGGTGGCTCCACTGTGGAGATGCTTTCTGTAGAAAGCCTGACATGTGATCCCTATCAAGTGTCTTGCCTTCCAAGAGTCCTTAGTAAGTGTTACTAGTTTACAATCCAACAGGGTCGCAGCTGAGGCTGATGGGTGCCTGACCCTAACATGGCCGCCAGTTGTGACTTTTTCCCCCCAGCTGAAATCTTCCTTACATAATCCTACCAGGACTGTACCTGACCGCAAGATGGCGTCTGGAATTCATTCGGACCATGGTTTCTCCCCCCCACCACCCCCACACAAATTTGACAATCTCTGAGTACTCCTGATCTCCATCCTGACAGCGGAGTCCGAGCACTATGTCTGACGCCCGGTGGAGCTGCTCTGTTCATCTATTGAGGAGATCGACCTTGGATCATCCCCTGACCGTCACCTACCCAGCTGGACTTTGGGCACATTTTTTTCTCCCCGTTTCCCTGTATCACCCACCTCCCCTCATCATATTTCTGTAACTTTGCTTTTTCCTTGTCTCCTATCTATCTATCTGTTCCCATTTAGCACTCTTTCTTTCTTTGTCCTACTTCCTTTGCTCATATCCCCTCTCACCTGAATCTTTCCCCTTGCCTGCTACACCGCCTAGCCCCCTTTCCTTTTGTGCCCTTTGACTAAGCACTCCTTCTCCCCTTGTTGGGGAAAGATCCAATATTTATACTCTGGAGTCTCAGCGAACCCGCTGAGAGAGTCCACAGTGCCTAGGGAGCCACTCACAGTTGAGGTATGGTATGGCATCCCTTGCCAAAGTACTCCCTCTCCCCTTTTTGGGGAAGGATCCAGTATGTAGGCCTTGGTGTCTCAGAGACCCTCTGAGAGAGTCCACTGCGTATAGGGAGCCTCTCGCAACAGAGATGGGGAAATGATACCACTTCCCCTGGGATCACAGCTTACTGGACTTTGGACGCAACTTTGACTCGTCTACCGGTTTGTGTCCCCGTCACCCTCCACTCCTCTTTCCATGCTGTGTCTCTCACTCGCCCCTCCTCTTTCCCTCCTCCATTCTCTGTCTACTTCACCTGCTCCTACCCCCCTCCACTGAATCTCTCCCCTTGCCTGCTTTTTCCCTTACTTATATGTTCTTCTGGTTTGTCGCAACCTTACTTGTCACTATGTTGCCAGGCTCCAATAACTGTGTAACCTTTGTAACTATGTAACCTGCAATTATGGTCTGATACTCATGTAATGCGCTCTGATAACTCCGGGTCTAGCCAGCGCTATATAAAACCTTTAAAATAAATAAATAAAATAAGAGGTAGGCTAGTTGGCCCCTATGGACCCCCAGCAGCAAAGGGAACTTTAATCAACATCCAAGAGCATGCCAAGGAGTGCATTTGCAGAGAGGAGTGCTATGAGAATTTAACAATCCTTCTGTGAGGGACTTACTGGCGGTAATAGGAGTGGTAGTTGGCCCCCAAGGATGTTCTTGGTGGCCAACTACACCTCATGTTACCTCCAGTAAGTCCTGCACAGTGAGATTGCTAAGACATCTTTGGAGCCACACCCTCTTTCTCCACCACTCTGCAAACGTGCCTCCTGGCAGACTACGGGATGGGGGATGAAGTCCACTTTACTCCTGAGGGACTTTGGGGGCCAAGAAGCCCTCCTGGTACCTCCTGTAAGTCCTATGCAGTGGAAATCCTGAGTGCTGGTCAAGGGCCCAGCACCCTTTCTCCACCACTCTGCAAACACGACTACTAGTTAAAGAAGCATTTGCAATGTAATAGGTTTCACATTTGCAAGAGTTAGAGCTAATGGCCCTGTACATGTAAAAGTTCTTTACTAATGTTTGTTGGTGTAGAGTGGATGTACGTTGTGTGTAGTGGAATTATGTGGTATGTTGTGCAGTGAAATTATGTGAATAGAATGTCTGTGGTATTTAGTGTATAGGAATTATGTGGAGTGGGAGTATGTGTTTTGAAGAGTAATTATTTGGTATTGTAGTCTGTGTTGTGTAGTGGTAACATCAGGTTTAGTCTTCCTAGTTTCCATAGGAGCTAAACTATAAACTCAATGAGACACAAAAAAAGAAGGAACCGCTGAGGAGCACTTCTGGACCTAGTCGGAGGTATGAGCAGGGACACAGGAATTATGTGACTGTTCGGCTGCACCAATTTTCACATAATTAAACATTTTCCGCATTTTCCAAATATTCCATCATCTCCTGCCTAATCTGCAGATTTGAACAAAAAAAGCCTTGTTTCTAGCTCAAACGGCTGAAATGCTCCCAAAAATGCCGCTTCACGTGTTACAGCTTGGTAGAAGGCCCTTTGCAAAGCTGGAATGGTCACATGTTACTTATTGCTAAATGTGGGTGTTAAATTGGTACTAATAGTGGACAAACCTCTCTTCTTTCTGTGCCTCTCTTGCCTCTTTTTGCATTTCTCTTGCATCTTTCTGCAGCTGTCTTCCTGTTTCTGTACCTCACTGTCTTCTTTCTGCACTTCACCGGCCTCTTTCTGCACTTCTCTTGCCCCTTTCTGCACCTCACTTGTCTTTTTTAGCACCTCTGTTGCTTTTTCTTCAGATCTCTTGCCTCTTTCTGCACCTCTCTTGCTTCTTTCTGCTCCTCACGTGCACTTTCTGCACTTCTCTTGCTTCTTTCTATATCTCTCTTGCCTCTTTATGCTCCTCTCTAGCCTCTTTGTGCATGTCTCTTGCCTATTTCTGCACTTCCCTTGCCTCTTTCTTAACCTCACTCTCTTCTTTCTGCACCTCTCTTGTCTCTTTCTGCACCTCACTTGCCTCTTGCTGCACTTCTCTTGCTTCTTTTTATATTTCTCTTGCCTCTTTCTGCTCCTCTCTAGCCTCTTTGTGCATGTCTCTTGCTTGTTTCTGCACTTCCCTTGCCTCTTTCTAAACCTCACTTTCTTCTTTCTGCACCTCTCTTGCCTCTTTCTGCACCTCACTTGCCTCTTTCTGCATCTCTCTTGCCTTTTCTGCACCTCTATTGCCTCTTCCTGCACCTCTATTTCCTCTTCCTGCACCTCTGTTTCATCTTTCTGTACCCCTCTTGCCTCTTTGTGCACCTCTTTCTGCACCCCTCTTGCCACTTTCTGTTGCATCTTTCAGCACTCCTCTTGCTTCTTTCTGCACCCTCTTGTTTCTTTCAGCACCTCTGTGGGTTCTTTCTGCACATCTCTTGCTTTTTTCTGCACCTCTGTTGCCTCTTTCTGCACCCCTCTTGCCACTTTCTGCACATCTGTTGGTTCTTTCTGCACTGCTCTTGCTTCTTTCTGCAACTCTTTTGCAAATTTCTGCATCCCTCTTGCCTCTTTCTGTACCCCTCTTCCCTCTTTCTGCACCTCTCTTTCCTATGTCTGCAAATGTGTTCCCTCTTTCTGCACCCCTTTCGCCTCTTTCTGCAACTCTCTTGCCTCTTTCTGCAGTTCTCTTGCCTCCTTCTACACCTCACTTGCCTCTTTCTGCACCCTGTTTGTCTCTTTCTGCACTCATCTTCCCTTTTTCTGAAACTCTCTTGCTTCTTTCTGCACTTCTCTTGCTTCTTTCTGCACCCTTCTTCCCTTTTTTGCATCCCACTTGTCTCTTTCTGCTGTCCTCTTGCCATTTTCTGCACGTCTCTTGCCTCTTTCTGTACCTCACTTGCCTCTTTCTGCACTTCTCGTGCTTCTTCGCACACCTCTGTTGCTTCTTTCAGCAATTTTCTTGCCTGTTTCTTCACTTCTCTTGCTTGTTTCTGCACCTCTCTTGCCTCTTTTTGCACCCCTTTTTTCTCTTTCTGCACCTCTCTTGTGTCTTTTACCCCCCTGTTTCCTCCTTCTGTACCTTTCCTGCCTGTTACTGCCCCTCTCTTGCCTCTTTCTGTACCTCTGTCACTTCTTTCTGCACTTCTCTTGCTCTTTCTCCACCCTTCATGCCTCTTTCAGCCCCTCTGTTGCTTTTTTCTGCACATCTCTTCCTTCTTTCTGCACCCCTCCTGCCTCTTTCTGTTCTTGTCTCGCCTCTTTGTGTACCTCTCCTACCTGTTTCTGCACCCCGCTTGCTTTATACCTCTGTTGGTTCTTTCTGCACTTCTCTTGCTTCTTTCTATACCTCTGTTGCTTCTTTCAGCAATTTTGTGCCTCTTTATGCACTTTTCTTCCTTCTTTCTGTACACCTCTTGCCTCTTTCTGTACCTTTCTTGCCTCTTTGTGCACCTCTCCCACCTCTTTCTGCACTACTCTTGCCTCTTTTTGCACCTCTGTTGCATCTTTTTGCACTGCTCTTGCTTCTTTCTGAGGCTCACGTGCCTCTTTCTGCACTTTACTTGGTTCTTTCTACACCTCTGTTGCTTCTTTTAGCAATTCTCTGTCCCCTTTCTGCAATTCTCTTGGTTGTTTCTGCTATTCCCTTGCATCTTTCTGCACCTCTGTTGCCTCTTTCTGCACCTAACGTGCCTGCATCCCTCTTCCCTATTTCTCCACCTCTCTTGCTTCTTTCTCCACTGCTCTTGCTTCTTTCTGCACCTCTCTTCCAAATTTCTGTATCCCTCTTACCTCTTTCTGCACCCATGTGCCCTCTTTCTGAACCTTTCTTGCCTGTTTCTGCACCTCTTTTGCCTCTTTCGGAACCTCTGTTGCTTCTTTCTGCACTTTTCTTGCCAGTTTCTGCAGTTCACTTGCCTCTTTCGGCCCCTTTTTTTGCTTTTTTCTGTACTTTTCTTGCCTCTTTTGGTACCCTTCTTGATTCTTTCTGCACCTCTGTTGGTTCTTTCTGCACTTTTGACTTAGAGGTAGTTTTGACCCCCCCTTACAGGGGAGGTCATGCCAATCACAGGGGTACCCCAACCCAAAGTGTACCCTAGTGTATGTAGATGTTTTCACTGTATCTTAAGTGCCTTTCAGCATAGCACTGGCTCTGGGCCTGGTTATTCAGAGTCAGTTACCACCAGTACCAGTCAGCAAAATGTTGGGGGCACAGGATGACTTTGCAACAAGGCCTCTTTCTCAACCTCTGTTGGTTCTTTCTGTATATCTATTGCTTCTTTCTGCACCTTTATCTGCACCTTTCTAGATGTTGGGGGTTGGGGGCACAGGATGACTTTGCAACAAGGCCTCTTTCTGAACTTCCGTTGCCTCTTTCTGCATTTCTCTTGCTCCTTTCTGTGTCTTTTTTCCACTTTCTGCACTTGCCCTACTTCTGTAGGCATAGTTAGAAATTAACATTTAAAAACCTTTGAAATTCACTGAAAAAACCCATAGGTTTCAGGGTTTTTATAGTTAGAAATTAGCATTTAACCCCTTGTATGCGTCAGACACGTGGGAGCCGTCCGACGCATAACTGCCCATGTGAGTCAGACGGCTCTCACGCGTCTGATGCCATGGCACAGGAAATCCCTCAAGTGCAGGCCCCAGAGGGATTTCCTGACCCCCCCAAAGCCTCTGGAGCTGGGGAAGAGCTTCCCCAGTCCCCAAGTCCCCCTCCCGTGGTTTCTAGGAAATGACGATCAGCACGCATGTTGCGCTGACGTCATTTCATAGAAACTAAAACTGAAATGAGCCTTTAGGCTCATTTCAGTTTCACTTTGTATGTGCTCAGGGGGCTATCTCAGCCCCCTGAGCACGTAGAACGACGGGAGAGGTATCATTGGAAAGGGGAGAATACCCAGTGGATCCCTGTTGAGGATCACCCCAGGAGGGTGATCCCCAAGCAGAGATCCACCCACTAGACACCAAGGTGGGGGAGCGGCCCAAATTGGGCAAATTCAGTCTTTCTTCCCCCCACTAGACACCAGGGTTTATTTTGTTGCCATTTTTAATTAGGGTGGGGGCTGCCCAAAACGGGCATGCAAATGCCCCCCTGGCCAAAATTACAGCCGTTCTGCCCTCCCTGGGGGGCAGATGGGGCAGTAGCCCCCAATCAACCCCCCCCCTGGGAGTGCAACACTCCCACTAGACGCCAGGGACTTTTTTGGGGAAATTTGAATTAGGGTGGGGGCTGCCCAAAATGGGCGTACCAATTCCCCCAACGCTCCTGCAACAATTACAGTCTTTCTGCCCCCCTGGGAAGCAGATGGGGCAGAAGCTCCCAATCCACTCCCCCGGGGAGGCAGAAATCCCACTAGTCAGTCAGTCAATTATCTTTATTCGATTATTAAAAATCATAAAAGATCGAGCAAAAATACATAACAACATTTCATCAGATCATTAAATTTGCATACAATTATCAAAAAGAAACATTACATTTATACAATAAAACATACATAAATATTTTAAAAAGGATAAAAAAGAAGGGTTGATTAAGAAAGAGAGGAAATTCATTTTTCTGAGATAAAGTGCCTGTGCCTTATTTGGAACTTATTTAGACGTGCTCCTGCCACTAGAAAACTAGCGACAGCAAAAGCTACTTTTGTATTAGGAAGAAGTTGCAAAAACAACAGGGCTGGTTTTACCTGAATAAAGCCCTGAATACGTAAAATAGGGAGCAAGTATCTTTTTCTAATCTCAGTATAATGACCGCAAAACATAGTAAAATGCATCGTGTCCTGAACTGAGAAACAATCGCAATCGCATGGTTCAGCGTCATCAGGTCTGGCCCAAGTTCCAAAATTACCCAATATGAAGTGAATTAAATCGAAACGAAATCTCGTTAAGAGAAAACGATGGTAAGGATTTGTTACCCAAAGAAGGTATGGTTCCATTCCAGGAACAGAGGTAAGCAAATAATATTTCCTTACCATGGGTTTTTTTAGCTCTTGTGCTTCCCTTTCCATAGCATATAGATTTAACAGGGTGTTTTTAACTAATTTTAAATCTTCGTGAGTTATTTCATCTGGAGATGAGAAGAGCTCCGGACGACCTGCTAGGGACAGCTGAGTTCTCACGTATCTTAACCATGGGATTTTAAGTGCTCTGTCCAGGGCTAAACAGTCTTTTAAAATGATGTGATTTAATGTGAGCTCCTGGTTAAGCCAGGTTTTTAGCCAACCAATCACTGGGGCTAATTTTAAGGTATCAGATATATAGCCCAAGCCTACCTCTGTATGTAGTGCAAATATCGGGGTTGATTGGGGAACAGAAAGGAGAGATCTTAAAAATTTATTTTCTACATTCTGTATTTTAGTAGAATTAATATATCCCCAAATAATAGAGCCATACTGGGCGACTGACAAGCATTTTGCTTTATAAACTTTAATTATGCTTTCCATAGGACGAGCGCCCAGTTTTTTGGCAAAACCCAACAACCCAGCGGTCGCTCTAGCAACAGCGCTACTTTTAACCAGAAGCTGGGGGCCCCAGGTGCCCTTTTCGTCAAAAGTCACTCCTAAATATGGGAAAGAAGGGACTCTCTTAACCTCGTTCCCCACGCAATAAAATGTTAGCATCGTTTTTTTTCTGCCTGCTTGTCCAGCGATCATTACATGTGATTTTTCTGTATTAATTTTCATGTCCAAAGATGCCATAAAAGCTCCAAAAGATAAAAGGAGTTTATTCAATGCAACTCCAGAGCGTGCAAGAAGAACAGCATCGTCCGCGTACAGGAGGACAGGTATCTTTGTCTCCCCTGCGCGCGGAATATCACTATGTGATGTTCTTATTACTGCCTCAAGGTCATTAATATCGAAGGTGAAGAGGAGGCGGGCGAGTATACACCCTTGCCTAACCCCCCTCTCAGACTTAAAGAGGCAGGTGCATCTTCCTTCCCTAGTGACTCTAACTGAAGTCATGAGATCCTTATGTAGCTCGGCTAAATAATCGTCTAGAGGTGGGTCAAGGCCCATGCCCAAAAGTATCCCCCACAGCCTTGACCTGTTAACCAGGTCAAAAGCTGAGGAGAGGTCCATAAAGGCCATGTACAGTGAACCACCCCTAGCGACTACATATTTATTTATAATTAGCTCTAGGTTTAGGCACTGATCTAAAGTTCCTCTGTTGGCTCTAAAGCCGTATTGTGCATTAGATAAAATACCCTTACTTTCTAAAATCGTGGACAATCTGCCTAATAGGACTCTCCCCAGGATTTTGACGCTCGAATCAATAAGAGAGATAGGCCTGTAAAAGGCCGGGTCTGTCCTCTGTCCTTTCTTGAAGATTGGCACAATGGTCGAAATTGCCCAACTGGGGGGGAAAATAAATTCCCTTGTTACATTAAAAATATTAGTTAAAATTTTTGAGCTAAGTTGAGGAGCGCTCTTAAAGAAGTCCGCAGGGACCCCGTCTGGCCCCGGTGCCTTTTTGCAAAGTGTGTCTTTTAATGCAAGTATCACCTCTTCCTGAGTAAAAGGAGGAATATGAGTCAATGGTTTTAATACTGTTGTTTCATAATCTATTGTAGTGTGAGTTTGACTATAAATGTTACTAAAATGTGACACCCACTGTTCGTCTGGGATAATACAGTCAGCTCTTTGATTATCTAGTCCCACAAAATATGGGTGATTTATGACTGCCCAAAATTTAGCACTATCTTTCTGTGTCTCGGGCAGTAACAAATCATTCCAAGCCTCACTTTTAATCTCAGATTTCCTCTTCCTAGTAGCAAAATTATATTGTTTCCTCAATGCTGCTATCAGTACTTTGTCTCTGGGTTTACACTTTAAGGCCTTGAGAAGGGCTGAATGGGCCCTAGAACAGTTTGTATCAAACCATCGAGGGCCCATTGGTTTGTTTAACTTTGCCTTTACAGTCAAATCTGAATTAACTTGATGATATATGACACCAAAGGCATCCACCATTTTGGCACTCGGGTTTTCGTTATCTAAACAGATAGCAATTTCATCAGCAACTTTGGCCAATGTCACCTGTAAAAAGGATGTTGGGATAACTTGGTCCCATTTCAGTCTACGATTTTGATCTTTTAGCGCAAGACCTGTCGCGCACAATGTGTCAATCTTCCTATTTTCCAGGACTCCATATGCTAAAACCTCTAAAATCACAGGATTGTGATCACTAAAAACAGAAGTTTCTACCATATAAGCAAAAGTTTTAGGTAGAATACTTAAAGAAACAAAAATGTAATCAATAATTGTACCAGAATCATGACCCACATATGTTGGTAGCCTCAAATCATTTGAGCAGGTACAAAATTCATAAAGGTTGAGGGTAGCCAAAAATGATTCCAATATCTCTCCGCTTGGAGTGTGTTCAAAATGCGGAGATGAAGGATAAAAAGGAAGTATCTCAGTTTCCCTCTGACAACCTACCAGGCAAGGATGGATGTTAAAATCTCCCATAAGGATTACCTCATACTCGAAACAGCTATTCTCAATATGAGTAGATAAGAAATCCTCTAAGGATAACAAATGCTCGTTAGAAAATTGACTGGTCGGAGAATTATAAAAATTAACAAGTAGAATAGGGTTACAGTTTGATAAGTCAATTCAACCATTAAACAATTTTTGGATTTAGACTGGATGTATCTAGGTTTTCCTTTAACGTCAAGAGAAATGTACACAGCTAACCCACCCCTAGCTCTTCCTGCTTTACTGGGAACTGCAGGTACTGAAAAGTGAGAATAGCCATCTAAAGCCAAACACTCTAGTGTTTCCCAAGTTTCCTGGAAGGCAAGGATGTCATAACTCCTGATTTTGTCCAACCACATTTTGTCTTTAAATTTGGTTCTAAGCCCAGCAATGTTCCAGCTCATAATTCTACAGGCCCTATAAGCCCTATTGCCTGCAGAAAACTGAAGTGATAAAACAGGAGCCGGATGTGGTCCCTCAACATCAATAGTTTGACTTGGCAAAAGTCAATCGTTTTGATCCATAAAAGATAGTGGCGCAAAACGGTTAAACAGTTCTAAAGGTTGTGTAACAGGGTTAAATACAAAGGGGCAGATTTATGAGCCCCTTGCGCCGCTTTTGCGTCACTTTTCCCATGTTAAAAGTGACGCAAAAGTGGCGCAAGGGGCTCATAAATCTGCCCCAAAGGGTTGTTGTCGGTGGACTGGTGCATTATTCCTTATATCTTGTCCCCATCTAGAGTGAAGATCCCAATTTGTATTCCATCCTAAAGCAGGAGTCCTTGGGATTGATACGTTCTGCTGTTCCCCATAAAAGAATTTCAAAGTAAGGGGAACCACAGTACCTTGTCTTCGTTGAGGGGGAAGAATATTTGCGAGAATATTAGGAAGAACATGTTGATTTAAAAAGCTCACAGCCACACAGTCACCTTTGAATTTTTTTGGCCGGTTTCCCAGCCAAGAAACCCTAGTTGCTGATTTGATTACACTTGCGAGATGTTGCTGTCCTCCTGGAGCTAGCCGCATATTACTGGTTAACCAATGTAGGGCTTTGCTACACAGTGAGTTAGAACTTTCCACCGTGCCTCTTTCTAATGGAGGGACATTTGCAAGGACTAGCACCACGGGTGTGGCTTCAACGATAAATTGCAGGGGATCCGACGTAGAAGTATGGGGTTGTAATGTTTGCATGTGGGGAACATTCGCCACGGGGATTGGATTTACTGGGGGGCACTGAAGCGTAGAGCTCCCAGCAACGGCGTTGGGAATCAGTGTCGATGGATTCTCCCCAGAAGGCTCTGTTCCCTCTCCAACACCCGAAGTAGTTCCGTCAGCGGCTTCCCCGTGATTACTGTTCAGAAGAGTAACTAGCGTGGTTAAATTTTCAATGCTGCTTGCAACTGTGTTTTGACAACCACCCAGCTTCTTAACCTCCGCTTGTAATTTATCAATCTTGGATATGAGGGGTTTGATAATGGAATTAATTTTAGTCTCAATGAAATCCGCAATTTTGTCAAAAAGGGCTTCTTCAATAGAACAAATAGAAGGATCCTCAGCGTGACTCATTTGTATACACTTTGAGGTATTAACCCTCTTCCATTTAGCCCCAGAATGTAGACCACCCCGCTTTGGGGGGATCTTAGTGCATTGACGTTTGGGTCTAACTTCATGAGCTGTAGGAGTTAGATCAAAAGTAAGCACCTGGGACGTCTGAGACTGTGCATCTTGGTCAGAATTAATGTCATTCAAATCATTTATATTACCCTCAATAAACGAGTCTTCTGAAGCCGGGGTTACATTGTCCGGGATATCAGGTATGACTTGGCAAACAGTGTCTGCAGACGTGGTTGCACTAAAAACATCTTGTGTGTTAATTTCATCAGACGAAATAGTGGCGAAAGTGGGTGGGGACAAACAGAGCAAATCCGGTGATTGGCTTAGCCCCAATGACTCCCTCCTTTGCGTATTGATCTTCTGTACAGTCTGAACCAAGTAATTGTTCATCTTGTTGTGTTGGACTGTAACAACCTTTTTAGGCATGACTTATCACGTAACCACAGTTTGTACAATTAAATAAATGTGGGGACTTCTATAGGCTCAACTTACTTGTGCAATGATGTCCGATTTGACTCCTGCAGCGTGTATGGCCCTGCCCCTGCCTCTTCCTGCCGATGAGGGCCGTAGAGGGCCCGCCCTTTGCCCGGGCTTAGCCCCGGGCGTCCCGCGAAGCGGGCCTTACGCTGATTTTATGCGCCTCCTGGCGCCGTTGATGCGAGCGTGCTGTGCGCCGCCGCAAGTGCTGCCGGGATTCGTAGTCCCGTTCTGCGGCGGCCTGGGATCTGGCTGGCGATGACTCTTGGCGGTGGTGGCACAACCGTGTGGTCTGTACGGACTCTTGGCGGTGGCGGTGTTAAGGTAAGTTTGATTCCCCCCGCTCCGCCGGCCTTACGCTGATTTTATGCGCCTCCTGGCGCCGTTGATGCGAGCGTGCTGTGCGCCGCCGCAAGTGCTGCCGGGATTCGTAGTCCCGTTGTGCGGCGGCGCGGGATCTGGCTGGCGATGACTCTTGGCGGTGGCGGCACAACCGTGTGGTCTGTACGGACTCTTGGCGGTGGCGGTGTTAAGGTAAGTTTGATTCCCCCCGCTCCGCCGGCCTTACGCTGATTTTATGCGCCTCCTGGCGCCGTTGATGCGAGCGTGCTGTGCGCCGCCGCAAGTGCTGCCGGGATTCGTAGTCCCGTTCTGCGGCGGCGCGGGATCTGGCTGGCGATGACTCTTGGCGGTGGCGGCACAACCGTGTGGTCTGTACGGACTCTTGGCGGTGGCGGTGTTAAGGTAAGTTTGATTCCCCCCGCTCCGCCGGCCTTACGCTGATTTTATGCGCCTCCTGGCGCCGTTGATGCGAGCGTGCTGTGCGCCGCCGCAAGTGCTGCCGGGATTCGTAGTCCCGTTCTGCGGCGGCGCGGGATCTGGCTGGCGATGACTCTTGGCGGTGGCGGCACAACCGTGTGGTCTGTACGGACTCTTGGCGGTGGCGGTGTTAAGGTAAGTTTGATTCCCCTAGAAACCAGGGATTTTTTGGGGAAGTACAATTAGGGGTGGGGGCTGCCCAAAACGGGCATGCCAATGCCCCTCTGTCAAAATGACAGCCTTTCTGCCCCCGGGGGGCAGATGGTGGCAGTAGCCCTCAATCCGCACCCCGGGGTGCAAAAAGCCCACTAGACACCAGGAATTTTTTATTGCCAATTTGAATTAAGGGTTGGGGCTGCCCAAAACGGGCATGCCAATGCCCCCTCCCCCTGCTCACTAGAAACCAGGGATTTTTTTTATTCATGTAGGGGTGGGGGCTGCCCAAAATGGGCATGAGAATACCCCCACCCCCCACAGAAATTCCAGTTTTTCTGCAGTGGCCCCGGATCTGCCCACCGCGATTACGCTGGCTATTATATGCGTGGGGGTGGGGCTGCCCAGAATGGGCATACCAATTCCCCCACCAACCTTAAAAATAGCCACAGTCTTTTTGCCCCCCTTGGGGTCATATTGGGGCAAACCACCCCCCCCCCCCGAATCCCTCCCAGAGCGGCAGAAAGCCCACTAGGCACAGACTTGTTTTTAGCAATGTGCCTACCTGTGGATTTTGGGCCCTAGCGCAACCAGCACCTAGGGAAACCTAGCAAACCTGTACATTTTTACAAACTAGACACCAAGGGGAATCCAGAATGGGGTGACTTGTGTGCCTCTCACCAGGTTCTTTTACCCAGAATCCTTTGCAAACCTCAAACTTAGTTAAATACACACATTTACCTCATATTTCTGTGATGGAAAGTTCTGGGATCTGCGTGTATCCACAAAATTCCACCTACCCCGCATTCCCCAAAGTCTTCAGAGAAAGATGGTATCTCACTTGTGTGGGTAGACCTAATGCCCGTGACAAGAAACGGCCCAAAATGCAACATGGACTCACCACCTTTAAACAGTGAAAACTGACCCTTTTTTTACAAAGTGCCTAGCTGTAGATTTTGAATCCTAGCTCTGCCGGCACCTAGGGAATCCTAGCAAACCTATATATTTTTTAAAACAAGACACCCAGGGGAATTTAGGATGGGGTGACTTGTCTGGCTCCCACCAGGTTCTGTTACCCAGAATCCCGTGCAAACCTAAAACTTTGTCAAAAAACACATTTTCCTCACATTTCTGTGGTGGAAAGTTCTGGAATCTGTGTGGATCCAAAAAATTCCACACACCCCGCATTCCCCAAAGTTGTCCGAGAAGAATGGTACCTCACTTGTGTGGGTAGACCTAGTGCCTGCAACAGGAAACGGCCCAAAACGCAACGTGGACACACCACCTTTACACAGTGAAAACTGACCCTTTTTTTACAAAGTGCCTAGCTGTAGATTTTGAATCCTAGCTCTGCCGGCACCTAGGGAATTGTTGGACCTGTCAGCCCTAGGGTGGTCTCCCCCTCTATTTTTGATCGTGCCTCATTTTTTCCACCCTCATTTTGATGTTGGACCTAGGTCTCCGGGTGCCTTTTCATTGCCAATCAGTGTTAAGGTGCAGGTGCTCTCTTCTCCCAAGATGGCTGCCACAGGCCCCTACTACTGCAGAGTGGTCTTCATTAGTAGCACCCTAGCTGCCAGGAGCTGGCTGGGACCCCACAACAATGTTGCGACACCAGCCCGCCTTTTTTGTCCCATAGGTAGAATGGGGAAGCTCCTGGAATGTGCTGGAACCTTCTAGAAGGGAGGTGTGGTTTTTACTTTTGCCGCCTTGGTTAGAGGTCACCTGACCTAGGGATACTTAACAGAGGGAGGGAACTTTTTCTAGTCAGTTGGCCAGTGGGGTAGAGCAGAGCTGGAAAATCCACGCAGGAGTTTTAGGCGGTAGGGCCTAGCCAGGGACTTATGCCTCTGAGAGTGACAGGATTTAGGTGCTGCCTCTTAAGTGAGTGAGGGATCCTGTAAAGCCCACTGATCTTGCCCAGCAGTAGGAAGACCCAGGGACCCTCTGCCTACCTGACTAGGAAGGACCTAGTCGCCAACCCAATCCCTACCCCCAGGAACAGAACCCCCCAAGGGCACCGGAAATATCTGCGCCATCAGGACTTCAGGTCACCCCTGAATGCTGAAATTGAATGCTGAGACCTCGTGTCACGAGTGCATGCTGAACCTGAATGCTGAAACTGAATGCTGAGACCTCGTGTCACGACTGCATGCTGAACCTAAATGCTGAAACTGAATGCTGAGACCTCGTGTCACGACTGCATGCTGAACCTGAACACTGAAACTGTACGCTAAAGCTGATCGTGGAACGGCTGGGGATCAACCAGGCACTAGCGCTGAGACCCCTGCGCTCCCTGACCTGGCCTGGGATCCCCGGCATCAATCCCCGTTGAGCGCGGAGCTCTCCTGCTTAATTTGCCCCCCCCTGTGTGTGCGGGGACCAGAGCGTGTTCACCGCCGCGGCCCGGAAGCCTGAAGTGTGCATCATCACCACAGCGTGGCCCGCGGAGAAGCCCGGGCCCCGCCGCTGCCGTGGCAGTTTGCATGCAGAGGTGTGTAAGGCCGTGGCCTGCCCCCGTCGTGGAAGGACCTACTGCGGAGTCCGGAGCTGAGTCGGACGCCTCCAGACGTCAAGATCAAGGTAAGCCGGGAGGCTTGAGGACGGACCCGGTGCGCCCCCTACAGACCGGGAGCAGCACCGCACCCCGACACCCGGATTCCCCCTCCGTGGGAGTTCCCCCCGTTCACCCAAGACTGTGACACCCCGCCGAGGGATTGCCCCTCTCCTCCGAGACTGTTGAGCAGCGTTGTGCCCCACGAACTGCACAGAAGTACTCGAAGCTTGATTAGTACGAGTAGCGCTATGTTCGCAGGCTCCACTCCGAAGTGTTCAATGCTCAATTATTACGAGTAATGCTGTGTTGGTAGGCTTTGCTCTAAAGTGTTCATTGCTCCATTATTACGAGTAACGCTGTGTTGGTAGGCTTTGCTCTAAAATGTTCAATGCTCCATTATTACGAGTAACGCTGTGTTGGTAGGCTTTGCTCTAAAGTGTTCAATGCTCAATTATTACGAGTAACGCTGTGTTGGTAGGCTTTGCTCTGAAGTGTTCAATGCTCCACTATTACGAGTAACGCTGTGTTGGTAGGCTTTGCTCTGAAGTGTTCAATGCTCCATTATTACGAGTAACGCTGTGTGGGTAGGCTTTGCTCTGAAGTGTTCAATGCTCAATTATTACGAGTAACACTGTGTTGGTAGGCTTTGCTCTGAAGAGTTCAATGCTTAATTATTACGAGTAACGCTGTGTTAGCAGGCTCTGCTCTGAAGTGTTCGATGCTCAATTAGAACGAGTAACGCTGTGTCCGCAGGCTCTGCTCACCAGGATTCACGGCGCAATTATCACGAGTAGCGCTGGGTTCTTGAGCGCTTTTCAAGAGTGTACCAGGTACTGCCTACAGCACCGTTATGTATGATTGGTGCAACAGATGCTAACCTATGTGGAGAAGGCCAATTACCTCTAGTGAACTGCATTTACATCTAATGAATTGCATTTACCTCTAGTGAACTGCATTTACATCTAATGAATTGCATTTACATATAATGAACTGCATTTACATCTAATGAATTGCATTTACATATAATGAACTGTATTTACGCCTATCTGCTTAGATAAACTTGAGTTGTTTGCATAAACCCTACCGTGTGGCGTCCCTTATTGTGTGCGTTCCCTGCTTCAGAGGATGTGTGTGTTGTATGATCGCTTTACACATAAGCCTTTGGGTGCCCAACCGCTCGAGTCACGTTACCCCCTTAGGGCTTGGTGACCCCAGGTCTTACAGGAATCCTAGCAAACCTATATATTTTATAAAACAAGACACCCAGGGGAATCCAGGATGGGGTGACTTGTCTGGCTCCCACCAGGTTCTGTTACCCAGAATCCCTTGCAAACCTAAAACTTTGTCAAAAAACACATTTTCCTCACATTTCTGTGGTGGAAAGTTCTGGAATCTGTGTGGATCCAAAAAATTCCACACACCCCGCATTCCCCAATGTTGTCTGAGAAGAATGGTACCTCACTTGTGTGGGTAGGCCTAGTGCCTGCAAAAGGAAACGGCCCAAAACGCAACGTGGACACACCACATTTTCACAGTGAAAACTGACCCTTTTTTACAAAGTGCCTAGCTGTAGATTTTGAACCCTAGCTCTGCCGGCACCTAGGGAAACCTAGCAAACCTATACATTTTTTTAAACTAGACACCCAGGGAAATCCAGGATGGGGTGACTTGGCTGGCTCTCACCAGGTTCTGTTACCCAGAATCCCTTGCAAACCTGAAACCTTTTAAAAAAACACATTTTCCTCACTCACATTTTTGTGGTGGAAAGTTCTGGAATCTGTGTGGATCCACAAAATTCCACCTACCCCGCATTCCCCAAAGTCTTCCAATAAAAATGGTACCTCTCTTGTGTGGGTGGGTCAAGTACCCGCGACAGGCAATGGCCCAAAACCTATTGAGGCGACATTAAAATTAACTATCACAAAACAACCTGGTTTTGCTAGGGGAGTCACCTGGGGTTTTGGCCCTGGGCTTAGCAGTCATCTTGGGAAACCTACCAAACCCAAACATTTCTGAAAACTAGACACCCGGAGGAGTCTAGCGAGGTATAGCTTGCTTGGATCCCCCAACGTTTTCCTACCCAGAATGCCCTGCAAACCTCATTTTTTGATGAAAAAATCACATTTTTCTCAAATATCTGTGTGAGAAAATTCTAGAATCTATGTGAATCCACAAATGTCCTACCACTCAGCATTCTGCCAGGTCTCCTGATAAAAATGATACCTCACTCGCGTGGGTGGGTCAAGTACCTGCTACAGGCAAGGGCCCAAAACTTATTGAGGAGACATCTAAATTACCTATCACAAAACAACATGGATTTGCAAGGTGGGTCACCTGGGCGTTTGGCCCCGGGCTCGGCGGCCATCTTGGGAAACTACCAAACCCACACATTTCCAAAAAATAGACACATGGCAGAGTCCAGTGAGGTATGGCTTGCGTAGATGCCCAACGTTTTCCTACCCAGAATGCCCTGCAAACCTCAAATTTAGCTGACAAAAACACATTTTCCACATATTTTTAGGTGGAATCATGATATAGGCACAGCGTTCCCCTGAGTCTCCTGAGTATAATGATACCTCACTTGTGTGGGTGGGACAAGGGCCGGTGACTGGGAAGAGCCCAAAACGTAGGGATTAAGGGTATAGCACCGAGAATTCTAAGCGCTACATTTAAAAAGATATATTTATTTTTAGCCAATTCTGCCTAAATAAGTGAGGTGTCATTTTAGTTGGGACACTAAGGGGAACGCTGTGGGATAGGACATTTGTGCCGACACGGTGATTCTACACACTCTGTGTTTTGGGACGTTTCCTGTCGCAGGCACTAGGCCTACCCAAATGTGTAAAAAAATGTTGGTTTTCTGACAAAAGTCTGCTTGTCCCTAAAAGCTGGGAAAATTGTGATTTCAGCTCCACTAACCCTTTGTTGGTACCATTCGTAGGGAAAAAAACAGACACTTTCATTTGCAGCACTTTTTTCCCATTTTTCCCAAAAAACAAATAACATTTAGCTGCATTTAGGCTATTTTCTTGGTCCCCTCCAGGGGAATTCACAAACCCTGGGTACCTTTAGAATCCCCATGATGTTGGAATGTTGGAAGAAAAGGATGCAAATTTTTGGTGTGGATGCCTTATGTGGTCAAGACGTTACAGGGGCCTAAGCGCAAACTACCCTAAATAGCCAAAAAAAGGCTTAGCACAGGGGGGGTAAAGGCCTACCAGTGAAGGGGTTAAAAAACCTTTGAAATTCACTGAAAAAAACCTAGGTTTCACGGACGTTATAGTTAGAAATTAGCATTTAAAAAACCTTTGAAATTCACTGAAGAAACCATAGGTTTCAGGGACGTTATAGTTAGAAATTAGCATTTAAAAACCGTAGAAATTCACTGAAGAAACTATAGGTGTCAGGGATGTCATAGATAGAAATTAACATTTAAAAAACCTTAGAAATTCACTGCAAAAACCACAGGTTTCAGGGACGCTATAGTTAGTTGGACATTTCACAGTAAGTTGAGGTAACTATAACTTGTGCCCCAGCAATGCACTGCAGATGACATCACATATTATATCAGTCATGACATGGTGATAACTATTTGTGTTTTCTGTTGACTGAGCAGGTATCCTGAGATTCCTCCCCTATTGGTGCGATTGCAGTCTGAGGGTCAGGTGTAACGACTGCCAGGTCATCAGCATATGCAAGGATTTTTGTCTCTCGTTCTTGGAATCTCAAAGGCTTAATAGTTCTATTTGCGTCAATTCTACAGATCAAGGGGTCTATGTCTAATGCAAAGAGAAGGGGGAAGCACGGACACCCCTGCCTGGTCCCCCTTGTAATCCATATCAGTTCTGTATAACCTCCATTCACTCTTACTCGAGCCATTGGGGTCCTATATAAGCCCTGAATTGCCTTGATGAATCCCTTTCCTAGCCCAAATTCTTCAAGGGTGCCCCACAGATACTCCCAGGAAACCCTGTCAAATGCCTTCTCGGCATCAAGAAGAATGCATGCCATAGGATTTCCTGAGACAGCTGCAGCATCCAGCAGTCTTATCACCCTGCGAACATGTTCAGTGGTACCTCTGCCGGATATGAACCTGTGCTGTCGAAGGTGGATCAACTTGCCAATGATTAGGCTTAATCACATTGTCAGTGCTTCCAGGAATATTTCCATGTCACTGTTCATAAGAGTGATAGGTCCATAAGAGCCTGCTTTCCGCGGAGGCTTACTTTTTTTTTTTTTAACTACAATAACTGCCTGGACCGACGACTCAGGGATAGAGTTCCATATCTGAGCCTGTCTAAGTGTTTTGATCAGGTCGGGCTTTAGAGTAGAATAAAAGGTTTTATAACATTCCAGGGGGATCTGATCTGGTCCCATTGCCTTGCTGGATGGAAGATTAATCAATGCATTATATAATTCCTCATTTGAGAAATAAGTCTCCAGGGGTTCACATCATCAGGGGTGAATTTTTCTAGTTGAACATCTTCCAGATATTTGATAATTGCATACTGTAATGCATTCTGCTCCTCCTGATAAAGTTTCCTATAGTATTTGTGAAATTCCTCCCGTATACCTAAAGACTCTGTCACCAGATTCCGCCCTTCGTCTTCTATCTCATGTATCTCCTCATCACCCTTTTTTGCCTTGCCCGTACTGCCAACGTGTGTTTTATTCTTTCATTGAGCTCATAACACCCCTGACGCCATGCAAGATATCTCTCCGCTGCTTTAGAATCCGACATTTCCCCAATTTCTGCTTTAGTTAACGCTAATTAATGTGTTATGCTCTCTGGGGGTGCCCCGGCACTATTGCATTATTCAGTTCTTCTTCAATACCTGCCAAGGCTTTATATATTGTTTTTACCCACCTGTTTTAGTTCTTTTGATGTTGGATGCTGTAGCTAAGTGTTTCCCCCTAACCCCTGCCTTGAAAACATGCCAGACCACACCGCTAATTGCGCTATCCCTATTGATTTCCATAAAACCCTTAATACAGCTGTTCATATGTGAGATATATCCTGGGTCCTTCAGTAAGCCTCTCTCAAATGTCTAGACTATATCTTTCTTTTCCACCTCGGTGAAGTTAACAGGTAATACCAAGGGATTGGTTTGTGATACAACATTACTCGGGGATACTTTTCTATGCTACAGCATGAGATCAGTTGGTGTTTGGTGAAAAACAAATCTAACAGTGCTGGTATTTTATGTGGAGCAGAATAGTATGTGCTCCTGCGATCAGTGGTTTTCATCAAGGGCCAAATGTCTACTAACATGTTATCTTGGGTTAGTGATACCAGGGTCCAATAAACCTTACTTTTACAGCCTTCGTGTTTGCCTATATTTGCCCCCAGTATCCCACCCAGGCCGTTAATGTTCAAATCACCGCACAATATAACTGGTGATGGCCATGGTGCTAGCTCAAAGTTCAGAAACTCCAAGACCACAGGGTCATCACCAGTGGATCTGTACACAGAGCATAAGCTAAAAGCATGTTTGTGATAGCAGCATTCTGCCTGCACCCACCGCCCTAATTTATCCGACTGACATTTCTTAAATACTATGGGCCATATGTAGGAAGCCAAATTGCGATCGCAAATGCTGAAATTCACAGAATTTCAGCGTTTGCGATCGCAATTTGGGCAGTGTGCTATGTAGCACACAAAAACCCACACGCAAAATAAGGAATCACAAAATGTGCGATTCCTTATTTTGCTAATGCATTTAAGGAATCCCAAATTGCGATTCCTTAAATGCAATGTAGGAAGCACCCAAGTTGTGCGATTTTGGCTTAAGGAATCGCATATTACCACCAACTTCAGGTTGGTGGTAATTTGCGATTTCTTTGAAAAATGCACTTTTTGGCATTTTTTCAAAGTGCCATGTGGCGCACATACATGCCTTTAGCGCATGTATGTGCGCCACATGTACACACATGTTTATTTCAAGGGTGCAAAAGGGTGTCCTATTGACACCCTTGCAACCTTGAAATTGCATTCTCAATTTGCGATTCTCTAATTGAGAATCGCAAATTGAGAATGTCTTCCCATTCATTCCTATGGGCCTTCTAGCCCATTGGAATGAATAGCAAGGTATTCCTTATTTGCGAATCTCAATTTGGGATTCGCAAATAAGGAATAGGTGGGAATCGCAAAATATTTTGCTAATCCTACCTACATTACGTTTTGCAATTCTCTAACTGCGATTCCCTAAAAATTAGAGAATCGCAAAACACGTTTTACCTACATATGGCCCTATATCAGTCCTCTGGGATAGAATAGCAACCCCTCTAATCCTAGACCCCTGTGTAGTGTTAATAACTAAATTATATCCAAGTTGCTCCATTAATCTACTCCTAGCACCCACATTATGTGTCTCTTGGGGTCACACAGTATCTGCTCGGAGCATTTTCAAATCTATTCCCACTTTTTGCCTTTTGCTTTGATCATAGAGGCCACAAATATTTACTGTCGCAATTTGGATGCTCATCATCTAATAAAAAAAAAAAGTTCTTAATATGAGTATAACCGGTGGAGTCCCATATTCTTCCTGCATCCCCTCTTACATTACCTATCTTTGCCTTCTATCTCCAGTATCCGAGGTGCACCTCGAATAGATAGATAATGATATAGATGTTAAATAACAGGAACAACTTCTTTTTCTGTATTGAAATAGGCACTGGGGGCTATTTGCTCATAAGCGGTGGGGAGGGATGGGTTAGTTGGGTAGGGGATGGGGAGAGTAGATGGAGGGGCAGGGGGAAGGAGGAGGGCTGTGGGGGAAGAGGGAAGGGGTAAACACGGTAAAAATGGTTACTTGAAATAACTATAACTATTGAATTTCAATGGTTTTGTTCATTTAAAAAGTTATCTTTTAAGTGACATTTTCAGCTAACTATAAACATCCCTTTAACCTTTGGCTTTTTATTGAAAACATTTATATATATTCTTTTATATTTGTATTGAATGTTTTCCAGTGGTTTCAAAGCTAGTGCTTCCGAGAAGAGAGGTCTGACTTAGAATTCTTTCCTGTAATTCACTGTGCTATATTATTTTGCAGAATATTTAACTAGTCTAAGCAATTAAAAAAGTTAAACACAGTATTTTGACTTTCTTTCATCTACCCATTTATTCTCCCCTCTGTGTGAAAATTCTTAAGCAACTCTTTGGTGTCAACATGCCTCAAAAGAAAATCACCTTATTTAAAAGATGTTTTACTTTCATTACTATGTCTTGATTTAAAATAATAAACATAAAACAAATTTTAAACATTAGCACATTATCGCCAACAAAGCACACATTTCTCAAAACATACACAGGCATATCTGCAGTCTCAGGCAAACAATGAATTTTAAATGAATGATGCTCAAATGCTCTGAATCTTTTTCAGATACCACATGTAACTTCCCGTCCAAGTGCACCCAATTTCATATTTTCCTATTGATGCATATTTGTAAAAATTAGCTGATTCTATGTAATTTGATGTGAGCCATATCACTGTACTTTCTATTGCAGCATGCTGATTTACTTGGGTCGAGTACACTCTACAAGAAGGCATAATCAAAGAGATTCATAAACATATAAATAAAGAAAATCATTTTGTACATGCAACAGTTGATATTAATGCATGTTTTCCACTCTCATGTCTGCAGATGTGTGTAGGTTTTCCTCACAGATAGGACCTTTTTTCTTCAGAAGTTTGAAATTATCTCTACCCGATTGCATATGCATCTTGAAGGTTTGTGTTATCACTCTAAATATGCTAGGGTGTGTTGTTGTGTTAATACAGTTTCGCCCTCTATATTATTATCTGTTCTTTCACTGTTTTCACTAGCATGAAGTAACCCCCATGAATGTTCCTCACAACACATTCTTAGAGGTCAAGTTATCCCTGCCTGCAGGGTCAGTTTATGGAATTTTGTGCTAAATAATATGTGTACATTTGATTTCGCCGCTAGTAACCCAAAACAATGAAGTCTAGCTTGAATGCAGGTAAAACACAATCTAAGAAGCTGGGTAATTGATTGGGGAGGGAAATAATCCTACTCAAACAACAACCACAGTCCTTGTCAGGGTGAACCACAAAAATCACTAAATTAACCTGTGCTTACCACTCTGGTAGCTCAGCACAGAAGCAGTCAGGCTTAACTTAGAGGCACTGTGTAATGTATATATGCAGCACACAAACAGTAATAAAGTAAAAATAGAATATAAGAAAAATCCCAACCAAATATGGAATAATAGATAAAATTTTAAAAAACAAAATGACGCCAAAACAAAAGAAATCCATTCAGCAGAGCCGGAGATATAAATGTTCAGATTTTTTAATGAGCCTAAAAGATCTAAGCACCAACCGGGGTATCTGATTGGGCGACACTGATAGAACGCGGGTTGGATACACAAGGTGGATCGGGCTCTGTATCGGCTTCCCTTTGGACTTAAAAGACTTTTTGAAGAAAGGTTGTTGAGAAGGTCAGAGTTTAGCAGGAAGAGGCAGCTGGCGGACTACAAGGAGGAAGCACTGTGGGAGAGCCACTGGACAAAGTTGCTATTAAGATTTTTACCTTCGGACTTAGTCACTTTTCTGGAAGTTGAACATCTCCGGCGGGATGAAGCTGCAGGTTGCATTGATGCCATGTTAATCGTACATTAATGGATGGCCACCTCACAAGGGGGAACAAGGATTTTTTACCTAATGATTGGTACTAAGATATATTTTGGATATATTAGTAGGTAAATTGACACATAAGGGGGTTTATCCCCATGTTTATCTTTCATCTTCTATTTACCTATAGACTGCTGACACCCATAATAAGACCAGACCAAGTGCTTTCAACGGGGAACAACCTTTACAACGCAACTGTTACAACGCACTACACTTACAACGCATTTTTTACAACGCATAATCCATTACAACGCACTACACTTACAACGCATGACACTACAACGCATTTTTAAAAAATACCTTTACAACGCATACCATTACAACGCCTACCATTACAACGCATAATATTACACTACACTATCCAACACTTACCCTACTGTTGCACCCCCTGGAGTTAGAATAGTAATTTTTACCCCTATACTATCCAACACTTACCCTACTGTTGCACCTCCTGGAGTTAGAATAGCAATTTTTACCCCTATACTATCCAACACTTACCCTACTGTTGCACCCCCTGGAGTTAGAATAGTAATTTTTACCCCTATACTATCCAACACTTACCCTACTGTTGCACCCCCTGGAGTTAGAATAGTAATTTTTACCCCTATACTATCCAACACTTACCCTACTGTTGCACCCCCTGGAGTTAGAATAGTAATTTTTACCCCTATACTATCCAACACTTACCCTACTGTTGCACCCCCTGGAGTTAGAATAGTAATTTTTACCCCTATACTATCCAACACTTACCCTACTGTTGCACCCCCTGGAGTTAGAATAGTAATTTTTACCCCTATACTATCCAACACTTACCCTACTGTTGCACCCCCTGGAGTTAGAATAGCAATTTTTACCCCTATACTATCCAACACTTACCCTACTGTTGCACCCCCTGGAGTTAGAATAGTAATTTTTACCCCTATACTATCCAACACTTACCCTACTGTTGCACCCCCTGGAGTTAGAATAGTAATTTTTACCCCTATACTATCCAACACTTACCCTACTGTTGCACCCCCTGGAGTTAGAAAAGTAATTTTTACCCCTATACTATCTAATACTTACCTTAAATGCAATTTAATATTATGCGTTGTAATGGTATGCGTTGTAATGGTAGTTTTTTAAAATGCGTTGTAGTGTCATGCGTTGTAAGTGTAGTGCGTTGTAATGGATTATGCGTTGTAAAAAATGCGTTGTAAGTGCATGCGTTGTAAAAGTGTGCGTTATAACGTCATACATCCGCTTTCAACCGTTACTATTTCTCGCTGTGTGTCTGGACCACCACAAGGTAGGCAAAAGACCACTCCACTTAATATCTTGACCTTTTCTATGGCACTAAGGCTACTAGGGAAAGCGTTTTTTATGAAACGACATACATAAAATCCCCTTTATTCTCCTTTCCTCCACTATACATGCATAAATTTCCATCCAGTGGACCAAACAATTAGTATACATCGTTGTTACATGGGAGAAAACACAGGGGTTCATCCACTTCAAAAGCAGACTTAGAACTGCAAGGTAATTTTCAAGTTTAAGTGGCCATCTACTCTTTCAGCCAGCGGGTGAATACATATAATCAGTACATATCTCTATGTTTTTCTTCTCACATCTACATAGAGAATAAATGGCAGTGTCAGAATCTTCATCTGCTAGAAATTCTTTGGGTCTGATTTGAACATTAACCAAATATTAGGTATGACATTTACAAATTGTGTACGTAAGATAAAGGTCTAACTAGGTTTACCTTTAGTAGGGCTGAAAGGGATGCTGTACTCTATTTATTCTATCTCTAGGAAGCCATAATCTCCCTTTTTTCATCTTTGGGACATGCATGTAATGGCTCTTAAATCACTAAGTATCACTACGTTGATATATTTCACAAAACCTGGTGGTTTCCCTGGGCCTTTTTGTGGTCATCTCTTTAGACACCTCCTCAATGTTCTGGGCAGAGCCTCAAATTTCCTGTGCCTCAACTTGACACACAATGGTTTTAAAATGCATGATGCAGCACTTGTTACCTGTTTCATTAGTTAAATATCACATTTATCCAAGTAGGCATATTAATTCTAGATATTATTGTTGTCTATTTCATTTCGTAATCACTGTGACGGAGTCCTGACGAAGGCCCATGCCGAAACGCGCGTAGTTTGTCAACATGCCGCCAGTCTCTGCACATCACCAACTTGATTTTTGGTTTTGAAATATTGAATATCTGGAGATAAGGGATTATTGAAACTGTAGAAAGGTTTATATTGCAATAATGACATGAAATATGACAATTGTTAATGAATTGTGACAACCTTTTATTAAATTAAGACAAATATGTATATTCATTGAATTTTTTTAAAACAAGCATTTGCAATGCAATAAGTCTCGCATTTACGCGAGTTTGAGCTATTGACATTGTAAATGACAATGCCTTTTATTTTTATTTTTAAAAGATTAATAAAACGCATTGCCATTTACAATGCCAATATCTTAAACACGCATAAATGCGAGACCTATTGCATTACAAATGCTTGTTTAGCTTACAATGACAAGCAGAGAGAACATGTTTTTTTTCCACTCATTAGATAGAGAAAAGCTATAATCTTTCTGCATGTCTCTACACATCCCAAGCTAGTGCAGCTTTTTTTTAAATTGACTTCTATCCAATTGTTTCTAATATCTCTTTGCAACAAATAACTAACAGGGGTTTGATGTGTTTAATTTTGACTTAGAGGTTTCATTTTTATTCTTCATATTAGCAAACATACTCACTCTTTCATGCGATAGAGCTACACACCAATGTTTTATATGGTTTGTCGAAAAGGTGGTATGACTATGTATTATATGAGATAACGTACCCCTGCCATACATGATAAGGATATTGCAAGTCACCTCTGAGTTCCATAACCTTATAAAGGAATTCGGCATATGACCTTGTTCCCCTATATGGTTAAAGAACTCCTCAGTGACTTGCAATATCCTCATAATGTACGGCAGGGGGTACTTTATCCCTTATGTAATTAAACTACAAGAGACAGACATGTGCACAAAACAGATGCACATATAGACAAAAACACTGAATAGCATAAATAAAACAAAAGAAAAACTGAATGATGCATGTACAATACGGGGCATGCACAGAATGAAACTAACAAAATTATGCTACATGCATACAAAGAAATAACATTAAGTGACATCAAATACAGACAGGGCAAGGGAATAGAGTGAGGGATGGAACACTAACTGAAGACTATATAAACGAGGAGACAGCATAGGGACAGACATATAACACCCATGCAATAGGATAGAAAAGATATAGGTAATACACTTCTTCTCAGGACTGCTGTATGGAAACAGACGAGTACAGAAAAGCATCTGTCAAACACCGGGACACACACACAGAGGCTGCTGCCTGTAAAGTACAGAAACACACTGTACAGAACAGTACGAGGCATTGTACTATGTGGGAATGCCCACACTTATAAAATTACACCTGTATAATATGACATGGCACATTCCCTGTATCTCAGTGCTTCTCCTCGTGCAGTGCCTGTATCGCCTTTAGATATGATAAACAACAGTACTGGGAAGAGGCACACGGAAGCAGGGAAAAGACAAGTGCTTACATGAAATGAGTAGAGACAAACTGAAGACACATAGGGACAGAATGTGGTCCGATGCCCGGCAGTCAATAAAAACAGAGACAAAAACACACATGAATGCAAATTATATGTGGACACGACAAATGCAATAAAGAGACACCAAGAATGAGTTGTGCAACGTGGAAAAACTTGCAAATTCAGGAGAAAAAAAAACGCGGGTGGGTCGGGCTGTGAATGACATTTTTAACGTGGACACACACACCATCACCACCCCTCCTCCCACACCACACAAACATCTATCCGATGAAGGGCACCGCTTTCAGTCTCCAGGCGACAGTAGCCTCTCGATGTTACCACCACACGTCCCCCCACCCCGGGGTCCAAGAGACATGACCCAGCGCCCGCGCCTCTCCTACCTCCGCAGACATTCCCTGTCTCTCTTCCTGGCAGCGGGTGCAGCGGGGAAGGACAAAGGGAGTGGGAGCGCTTAAAGGGGGGTTTGGTAGGGTGGGGGGGCATTAATGCTTTCCTGTGAGTAAGTGAGCTGTCAGCGAGTAAGTGAGCAAATATTTCAGCCTGGCACCCACTGAGACTGGTTTAATCTCTTGGGCCATGAGGTACGAGCCGGAGCAGACCGGAGCCTGAGGTCTGGCACCCCTCTGTAAACTGGTGCCAACCAGTGTACGGCACTGTGCTCGAGTGGGTGACAGTCTGATGCCACCAGCCCCTCTGAGGAGGAGGCGGGGATGGACTGAAGCACTGGGCAGGTGTGCATGCGCAGGGTAAAAGGGAGGGTGGCCTGATGCCACCAGCCCCTCTGAGGAGGAGGTGGGATGAGTCCAGCGGCTCTGGGCGGGCAGGTGACAGCCTTCGGGGAGGAGGCGCGATACAGGGATAGCGAAACAGGTTTATTGACATAAAACAGCGGGGCTAATTTTGTAGGGTAGGGGGTGAGTGTTAACAGCGGTTACCAATAGATCCAACCGTCTCATTCTATGGACCTCAGTCAGTCTGTCCCAAACCTTCACCCCATTTTGGATCGCGAACCTGTGCCTCTCAAGACCACGCACACTGACGCAGTCTGTTAGGCCACGCCCCCTCCGCTGATGGCATGCGTGGTTTTATCTGGGCTATGGGTGTTTACTGTTTGGGTCTTTCTCAGTTCAATTTGTGTTGTAAGACAGCACTCTCTCTCTCTCTGGCTTCCTGATTCAATTAGGGTGCATTGGCATTCCCCATTAGCCCAAAGAGAGGGGGTTATGGTTATCTCCCCTGATTCTGACCCACAATGGGATTATAATCCCACCATCCTCATGGTGCTTCCCTTGCGTTCAGTGGTGTAGGACACATTTACCCTGCCCCCTGCCCTCTAACTCACTATCAGTTGGGGGGCTTCCACTGGGCCCGATGGGTCGGTAACCTGGGTCCCAAAACGGTAGTTGTTGCTTATGTCTTCTTCTGTTCGCATATCTCCATATAAGATTCGATTAAATAGAACGGTTAGAGAATACAGTGAAAGAAAGCAGTGGGCATGGGGATGGCATGCAGAGTGAAACACAACACAGGAAGAGAAATAATGAAAATAAAGGAAAACACAGAGACGGACAAATAGGAAAAGCAAAAGTAAGAGAGAACAAAAGGTTTCTTATCTTTATGGGGCCATGTGTTTGGCCCCATAAAGATAAGAAACCATTTACCACACACGTAAGTCAAGTGAGCCAGTCTAACTGGGACGGCTCTAAAAGAGAAAAGTGTACGTCACTGGAAGCTCTTTTCCAATGGCTGGCCACTGTTTAGCATAAACGGTGAGGCCAGCCAATGGAAAAGAGGGGCGGGGCTTAAACCCAGCAAGTGAAAGCTACCCTAACTCATTAAATGTCGCCAGCGAGACTGCGCATGTCTGCGCAGCCCACGCCAGGCGAGACCTAAAAAGTATCAGGGCAGAATTGTGTTATTTTTGCAAAAAAAAAATATATTAAAAAAATATAAAAAATGAACTAAATACACAAAGTTTCAAGATCTGTCTTTGACAAATCAATGCAGTTATGTTGGTTTTTTAGAATTGATGTGCCTACTTCTAATGTAATTCACCGCGCCCAGGTGTGTCGTTACATGTTATTATACGCTATTTGTAGGTAGTCAGGTGTCGCAGCTGTGACCTCTCGCTTGCTACTGCTACTCCCTGTACTCCTGCTACTCCTTTGTGTCTCCTGGCCTCAGAGGAGGCAAAAAGTTCATATGGGCTAAGGAAATTGGGGGAATTTCCCTGAAGCAGACTGGTTTCAGAAAAGCATTAGCGACTGTGCACAATGCATTAGCTCCTATGCTCAGGGCCAGATGAGACCTGATGAAGAGTGCTGTGCCACTCCAAAATTAATTTGTTGAATTGTAGTAAACCTTTGATAGTATTGATCAATAACAGTTATGGCTGAAGCACCTGAAATGGGGAACATCAATGAGGAGGATACAGATCAGAGTTAAATGGGGAGCCACAGGAACATAGTGTAACTGGAACCAATTATTGCTCCACTCCTTTTCTCCCTGGAGTGTGCATCAAAAAAGGCCTTTCCTTTCCCACCTCTGATTTGCAATAGGACTGCTTCTGCCTTTTATTATAAATAGAAACAGTTGCACATGTAATCATATCAAAACCATTATTCTAAAATACAATAAACTTCATAGCAAATAAAGTACATGAACAGAAACTCAGTTTTTAGACAAGAATGAAGCATGCATTTTCACAAAGGCTCTAAAATAATCACAGAAAATCTTTTAAGAATTTGTCTATATTTTCTATAGTACACATTACATATTAGAGTAATCTAAATATAAATCAAGTGAATGTTGGCGATGTTTCTTCCCTATTGCAATAGAGGGTCAACATCATGTTTTTTTTTGGGGGGGGGGGGGTGGAAATCCTGAGAGGATTAAATTAGAAGGTTGTGAGAATTTAACATTTGGTAAAAAGAGCCTTGTTTACAGTAACAAAGACATTTCCTAAATAGGCGAAGTTTATAAAGTTGGAAACAGACCGAATAAGTGATAAGGAACAATAGCCTAGTATATGGACACATGAAAGTGAAGAACTCGTGACATGATTACTTACTGGTTGGAAATTGGAAAGTTTAGAAGATGATAGGAAGATTACTTAATGGTATAACAGACTGTAGGAAAATGTGTATGAACCCCCTCCCCTTTTTTGGACTTATGCTGCTGTGTTTTATTTCTATGTGCTGGAACTCTGCTAATAAGGCCCCCGTTCTTGAGCCTTGACCACTAAAACACATAGAAATTGGCAATGCCCCTAACTGGCATGTTTAACTGTAAGCACATAGTGCATGCTACAAAGTGCACCCAGGGCATGTTAGGTATATGTCACTAGTGGACTGCAACCCACAACATGGCACCACTAGTTTGACAGTGCGAAATATGACTGCAGTGCTTTAACTATAGCCTGCTTGAGCAGGTTTAAAACTGGTTTCACACTGCAATTCCGACCAGTCAAGATAACCTTTCTTGATAGGCCTAAGAAACTACCTTTAAATATGAATAAGTCACCCCAAAGTGGGCCTTAAATGAGCTTAAGCCAGGAGGAATAGTTTTTAAAAGTAGGACATATAATTATTGTTAAATTTGTTCTTGAAATGAAAAGTTTCTAAAGCTGCAACCACGAAGGGGCAAGTCATTGAACTGTGGTGGTCGACTGGCCAAGAGTGGACAGGAGAATCTTACTAAGGAAGTGGGTGCAGTGTATATAATAACAAATCTGCTGCCGATGTAACTAGTCAGAAAGCACTGAATAGCAAAGTCAACCATGGATGAGTAAGCTGCCCATTAAGGTCTGTCGGCTGGCTGTTGAAAGAGATGTAGAGTTTTTCTTTGAAGCGTGAGCAGTGAGTATATCATATTTCCCTGTTCTGGACCGCCGTGAAAGTTGAAGGATAAAACTCCCTGGGCATCATTGTCATTGATATTTCGTTTTTTGAAAAATAAACTCTAGGTTTTACAGTTTATATTGGAAAAGCAAATACATTTTTTTTGTTAAGTTGTCAAGTGGGGCCAAAAACCATGACATTCACTTGGCAGACTGCACTGTCTAAAATGGACTTACTGTCCTGACAATGCATTGTAAGCAATAGGAATCTCACTAGAAGCAATGATCTCAAAATATGTTTGGAAATCATCTGTCATTGACACAGAGGCCACGGACAACTACTGACCTACAGGGCTAATGGGTCAACCCTCCAACATCTACAAGACCTCAAAGGTCTTTACATGTTGGGAGAATGTAACAACATTGGCCATCCCAATTCTTAGGTTTGACATTTTGTCATTTCTCCTGTTCATTGTATGATGCAGCAGATTTTTCTCAAGCACGAATAGTCCATAAGCAGTGTACAATTAGGGTTTTACATTTTTGAGTTTAATTTATTTATGCTTTTGATGAAGACTGAAGCAGTCTTAAGAAAGAAATTTCCTCTGTGCAACACTAGATACTGATGAATTACCTCATGTTTGTTTCTTTGTGAGGGCTGCAAAATTCTCAAAGTAATTGTCAGCACACTCATTATCCCAAAATTTTTGCTGTGAGTAGCTGAGCTTCATACGGGGTCCATTGGTCATATGTCTTAGAAAAATATTTGTTTGTATTTAGAAAAGTCTGAGATTCATGTTAACATTTTCATATTTACCAATATTGTGTACAAACAAGTGACACTGTGTATAAATATGATTGCTGTCTTTAGCTGCCGCAGGAAATAATAAGGTTCAGATGCAAATGTACCATTTCCAAATCGCCAAAATAAAAAGCCTGTTTCCAAGTGACTAAGGACCAGATTTAGGGTTCAGTGGACAGGTATCCCATCACAAATGTGACTGATATCCAATCTGCCTCATATCAAGTGCCAAAGGACATAATACACTTGTGATAAGGCAGATGAGATATCGGTCTCCTTTGAGGCCTATCCGTCAATCTCTGACTAAAGTCCTAAGCAATAAATTAAAGTTACTTGCTGCCCATATTAGTTAGGGTCAGTGTGTAGATTTACAATGTTCATCTAAAAGTACTATATAATCATAGGAGGGAGAGAGAAGCTGAGATCCATTTGGCTTCCTGCCAAAGGTACATAAACAAAGGATCACTTGTACTTGTAATGCCAGGGTCAGGTGTGGTAACCAACTAAAAAACCCTCATCCATGTACAGGAGTGGTAGAGTGGTATATCTTGGTTCGCTGCTTCTCTTAGAACATGAAAGCATCATCGTTGGGTCTTTTTTGACACCTGGAGGTAGACCAATTGGTGTTAGCAGAAGTGATCAATGATAATATACGCTAGAGTGAAGTGAGTTAAAATTGCTTAGCGCTCCTTCCCAAACACACTTTATTCGGTTAGAGAGGTAGCAAGGTTAAAAAGTAGGGCGGTGCATTTATAGAAGTGTTACTTTTCTATAGCACCTCATTGTCCATGTGAGAGGTCGACATGTTTCGGCCCTCTGGGGGGTTGGTAGGCTATCTTCAGGACCTATGTAAAGTGTTAGGATGCTAATTGTAAGCACCTTGTCAAGGCGGGTAATTAACTCACCCTTCTTCTTCGTGACAGGTCAATAGTACCTATAACTGGGATAAGAAATAGAGAGAAACATTTTCAATTGCATATGTTAAACAATCATTAAGTGGAGTATATAATTGTGTGACTCCAGGTGAGACATAAATCCCAATGCAGACTCTGGTGAACAAAATAGGTGTAATTATTAAAAACGGCAGAAAAAGTGACAAAAATGTATATCCTATACTGGAATCCTCATGAATTGCCATGTGTCAAATTGTGAATAAAAAGTTACATACTCACGTTGATCTCTATACTCATGCTGCGAGTGTGCGACAAATATCATGCACGTTGCTAAATATTTAAGGTTTTGTCTGAGCGCTGTCGGGGTTAAATGGCATACAAGTTTTGTTATATATGTTATGGAGAGCGAATGTGTTAATATGATGGTAAAGGTCTTGTTACTGTGTTGGTCAGCACGTGTCTATATCTTATTCAAATGAGGGCTTCAAGTTAGTTAAGCGTTACGGACAGAATTCTAAAAAGCAAAATACTGCTGGCAATGTTAAAGTTAAGCAGAACGCTATCGAGTATCTTAGCTCGCGTACCTTGTCTGTCCCAATTCAGGCTTCCTCGGGGGACCTGCGGGCTCAGAGACCTGTTTGTCACGGGAAAGAAAGGGTATGGGAAGAAGAAGCACTGGTGATTTCTAAAATGCCATGAATATCGCTCTCAGAAGGGAGCAGTTACCTGATTGTTCAAGATACTCTGCTTGTGCTCGCTCCGATTACGGTGCCCCGGTGATGCAGGCCCTTTACAAGCTGCTTTTGAGTGCCCAGTCTTGGCTTACCTTCAGGCGTAGAAGAAATTCTGAGAAAAAGTCCAGAAGAGGGTAAAGTTCAGTGGTGAAAGGCAGCAGGCTGTGTCCAAGGAGGAGATGTAATTGTAGTTGACCTATGGTCAAGATTCTAGTGAAGCTGTCGATGATGACGTGATAAAGGTCTGAGGTGAAGAATCTGGATGTCCAAGCTGAGGAGGCCGTCGTCATTGATGGGCCATCGAGCCTGGTGAAGATTTTTACCTCAGTCTTAGACAACATTTGCAAGTTGAAATCCTGCAGCAGGACAAAGCTTCCAGCCATAGCCTAAGAGGGCTACTTCAGGCTAGATGCCTTCAATTGGAGGTCCAGCTGAACAGTATTTGCTGCTGTTGGAGCTACAACAAAGTCATAACGACTGGCAATGCACCCTGACTGGATCGAATGGCAGGTAGGTTCGATCTTCTGTCGCTTCTTCTGGCACTTTCTGGTGACAGTTTCTTTAAATCCCAACTTTTAGGGTTATGTAGGGGCAGCACCTCTAACACCACTTTCAAGGGTCCAGGGCCTAAGTGGTACCATGTAGGGGGTTAGTACTCAGTCCAGCAGAGGCCCTGTGCAAGGTTCAAGGTCTCTGAAGCTTGTTATGTTGCTGTAACTCACACAGGAAGGCAGCCAAATAGCCCTTGGAGTCACACTGGTAGCCCAGGGTTCAAGGAGATGACCGTCACCCATTCAAAGAGCAAGGCAGGCCACAAGCAGCAGCGCAGACCTCTAACAGCAGACGGGCATTCCTCTGGAGTACAATGCAGTCCTCTGAAGTCATCCTCAGGTCCTGGAGTGTACTGAAGAGGTGCTTCAGAAGGTACAATATTTAAACTTGTTGTCTGGAAAGTTCTTACATTTTCCTGTTAAGGCTCCAAGTAGTCTGGGATGACAAAAGACTGGTGCCAGTTTCCTTTGTGTGTGAGCTGGAGGCAGCCTTTCAAAATGTAAGCAGGGCAGGGCACATCTCCGCCCACTCTGCCAACACCTAGTGCCATGTGTCTCACTGTCTGAAAGGAATACAAAAATGGCCAACTACCAAGCTATTCATAGTCTTGTTACCCAGGACACTTGAAGAAGGCTCAAAATGGTTAGGACAAGAAAATGCCAACTTTCTAAAAGGCATTTTCAGAATTATGACCTAAAATGTGACTTTACCAATTAATGAGTATTTAAATTACACTTCACTTGAGTCCAAACATGGCCTTTGATTCTGTTCCCATTTAAATGTTAGCACTTATTAAATATAAAAAGGTAACCCAATTTTATCTAATCGAAGAGATAGGCCTCACAGTAGTGAAAAACAAATTTAGGAGTTTTTTCAGTGCCAGGTCATGGAAAACTTAAAAACATATGTCCAACTTTTTAAGTGCAATGCAGCCTGCCTTATAGGTTGTATAGGGCCTACCTTAGGGATGACTTATATGTTTGAAAAAGGAAGGTGTATGACGGCAAAAGGTTTATATTACCAGGTTGCTATTTGGCATATTACAGGCTCTACTGGCAGGCAGAGACGCGTTTTACAGAGCTACTTAATTGGGTGGTACAATGGGTGCTACAGGCACACCATTCACATTTAATTTACAGACCTTGGGTAGATATACTATCATACACTAGGGACATATAAGTAAATTAAGTATGCCAATCTGGTGTAAGCCGATGGAGAACAGAAGCACTTTCCCACTGGTTAGCAGTGGTAAAGTGCACAGAGTCCTAATGCCAGTAAAAACAAAATTCAGAAACAGGAGGGGTGAAGGCAAAATGTTTGGTGAAAGACCCCACCAAGGATGACTGGTGTGAGATATTGGGTTGTCGGTTAAGTGAAATGTTAACCTTGCTCAAGCACCGGCCATAATCACCGTCAGAATGGATCATTAAAGTCACTAAATTAACCTGTGGTTAACCCTCTGAAAGCTTGGCAAAAGGCCATCTGGCTTAAGTTAGAGGCAATGTGTATGCAGAACACAAACAGTAATAAAGTGAACATATAACACAAGAAAAATTCCCACACAAATTTAGAAACTTAGTGTAAATTGAAATGAATACAACAAGGTCAAAACAACAAAAATCCAATCAGTAGAACCAGAGTTGTAAATGTTTAAAGTTTAAAGTAAAAACTGGCAGCTAAAAGATCAAATTGCAAAGAGAAGACATCTAGCCGAGGGAGGACTGGTCAATGTTGTAAATATGGCTGACCCTGATGGAGCACGAGTCGAATAAGTGGATTCGGACTTGAAGGTACTTACCTTCATGCTTATAAGAAAGTTAGACAAAACGTTTCTTGTGAAGGTAGAAGTTCAGCTGGGCAAGGCTTCAGAGGGTGTCCAAGGAGGAGGTGTTGACGGCGGGGAGCCTCTAGATGAATATTTGGTGAAGATTTTCAAGTTTGGACCTAGTCTCTTTTTTGGAAGTTGAAAATCTCCAGTGGGATGAGTCTGGAGGCTATAGCAGGCGAGGGCTCTAAGAGATCGATATCCCGTATGGGAAGGATCACTGGACAGGATTTTCTGCTGTGCAGAAGAACGTAGCGGGAGCTGCTATGACGTCAGGCCAACTGGCAATGCACCTTGGGTAGATAGACAAGCAAGTTGGTACCGGTCTCCTCTCGGTTCTCAGAGTAGTTTTAGCCAAAACATTTCTAAACTCTAGGTTTTGGATTTTGGCTCTACGGGTACCTTCAGCACTACTCACGAGCATCCAGGACTTGGAAGGCACCACTTGGATGGATGAGACTCACTCAGGCTAGGTCCAGGTGTGAGTTTAATATGGTTGGAGCTGTTTCTGCCTCTGATGCTCTGATCAAGAGACCAGTCAAATAGCCCTTGAAGTCACTCTGGTAGTCTGGGTAGTACCTGGGATCAAGTAGTGGAACAGGGCTCAAGCAGCAGGACCAGCCACTGAGGGTTCTAGACCAGTATCAGGCAGCAGAGCAGTCCTTCCAAGTGCAGCAAAGCAGGCCACAGAAGCAGGCATTCCTTTGAGAGTTCTTCTGCAGGTCCAGAAAGTGAACTGAAGAGTGGGTCTGTGGGTCTTATTTTTATACGTGGTGCCTTTGTTGAAGTAGAAGAAGTTTCTAGAGATCCCCTTTGAATTACTTGAAGATCCCTGTTTCCCCTGCCCTGGCTCCAGGCTGTATGTATGGGCAATTAAGTGGTGACAAGTCCTTTGTGTGAAGGCAGCCTATTGTTTTGCAAGTAGAGTTGTTCCCAGGTCTGCTCCCTCATCCTGCTAGTGACAGCCCATCCAGACACACCTACTACCACAATTGTGTAACTATATGGGAAGAATAAACATAGTCCAAGTGCCCACTACGCCCAGTCATGTGACCCAGGAACAGACTGAATGCACCAAATAGTTATGGCAGAAAAATGGCAACTTTCAAAAAGTGACATTTTCAAAATTGTAACTTAAAATCCAACTTTACCATTAAAGAAGATTTTAAATTGCCATTTCTCAGACACCAAACATGAAATCTTCACTTTATCCAAATCAGAAGTTATCACTTATTATTATGTATTTAAATTTATTTATTTATCATTTTGTACATAATAGTAACATACAATAACAAGACCACTAGACAATGCCATATAGAAATTAGGCATACCTTGAAACGAGGCAGGACAGACCAGTCAGAGAACATGACAAGAGCTCACGAGCACATGATCACAAGTAGAATAATGCATGTTATAGGGCAATAACAGCCTACAAAACACCTTGGTGTGAGCCTATTCAGTGGGTTCCAAGGGTAGTAGATACTCCCTGATCATCTGCCAGATGTCTTTAGGGCGTGCGGTAGGAAGTTGTTATGTAGCGTAGACCTCACTGGTATAGCAATAAATCATGCTTTTTAACCATGCATCATCCAATGGGCGATACTTTCTACCCCAATGTAGTGCAATCTCCTGCTTAGCCAAAGTTAAAGCCATAGCAGTAAATCTTCAGACTTCTAGTGGTACATCATGAACATAGCCCAGTAGTGCCAAGAGGGGGACAGGTTGAGGGTAATCCCAATCATCAAGTACAGCTTGGAAAAAAATTATGCAAGTAACCCCAATATGTATACATGTCCACATTCAGTGTTTGAAATCAGCCTCTGCTATGTGACATTTCAGGCATTTGGAAAATCTAGTAGGGTCAATTTTAGCCCATGCGCTGGGTGTAGTATACACTCCATGTAAAAATTTATAGTGTACATGTTTATGTTGGTGGTCAGTGGAGACCAATTTTGTCTGGTTAGAACAGTATAATCATATTTTGTCGGGCAGGGGCCGGCCCAGGACCCCTTCCCAAGTTGAACATATCTTTCCATCACACATTGGTATCAGGGCCACACTGGCATGAGAAAGCCTAGAGACTAATTTCCCACCCTCCCGGCCACCATGAGGGTTAGTGGGGTATTCGCCTGGGGCTAATGTGTAAGAGGGGATCGTTGTGCGGAAAGCACTATGAAGCCACCTTAGTATGAATTGGTCCATAATGGCAGCATTTGCAAATCTGGCATCGTCAGCATGGGTGAGGGCATGGCCATCCAGCAAAATTTCCCTGAATACACATAATTCGTGCTGGGTCAGCATATGTTGAATAAGTCGGGTGATGGGGATCCAGGGATTGTTAGCCAAAGGGAGGGCGAGGGAGCAAAGGAGGCCTTCTTCCAAAAGCAGACGCAGCTTTTGCCAAGCCCAGCTCCTGGTCGATAGGGTTTGGATATCAGAGGCATCAAGTGTGATGCCTTGTGGTGGTATGGACTGTAAGGGCACATTCCCTGCTTGGTCTCTTTCAGGTTTGGCATTGGGAAAGCGGGCATCAGTTGGTACCAGTAAAAAGCACATTGACACTCTGCCACCAGATAATAGAGTTGAAAATCTGGCATTTCAAACATGCCACGGTCATAGGGAAGGGCCAGTGTGCTCCATTTGATCTGTGGCATTTGGCTAGCCCAGATGAGCCTTAAAAAAAGCTCTGCTAAGTCGCAAATAACACTAGTGAGGGGGATGGGTACATTTAAAAATAGGTGTATAAACATGGGGAGGACCACCATCCTAATGATGGCAATATGACCTGTCATGAAGAGCAGGAGTTGAAGCCATTTTTCCACTTGCATGGACAGGCTATCGATGGCTGGACTGTAGTTCAGGTAATTCACCTGCTCTTTTTCACAGTGTAAGAGAATGCCCAAGTATTTAGCAGAGCCATCGCACCAAGGTAATGGATATTCATCTGTAAGGGTGAATAGTTCTAATTTAGCCCAGGTAATATTTAGGCCCGAAAAAGTGCCAAAACAAATAAGCTCATGCACAATTGTAGCCAGGTTGTCCATTGTGTGCCGAATAAACAACAATATATCATACGCATAAAGTGAAAGAAACAGATGGCCTGAGTAAAGCTGGAAGCTGCAGTGCATGTGCTACTCCTGGAAATGGTGGACTAGGGGATCCATAGCTATAAAAAAAGAAGAGGCAATAGGGGGCAACCCTGTCTTGTCTCCCTAGTTATCACGAATAGAGCAGAAAGGGACCTGTTAGCCCTCAGGCCAACCGTGACGTTGAAGTACAGTAACATAATAAGCAAAATGAATTTGCATGGTAGTCACAGCTTAAGAAGTCGCACTCAAAGAAGGGCCATTCTTCCAGCATGTCCAGAGATATCCTAATGAGCACAGCAAATGATATAGTTCACAAATCTAGTGGGGTGGATCAATGGGGACAAAGTTCAACAGGAGCAATAAGGGAGTGGCTAGGACTTTAGCCAATATTTTAGTATCAAAATTGAGAAGTGAGAGCAAGTGAAAAAAAGTACTGAGATGTGGGTCTTTGCCGGTCTTCAACAATAGAGTAAGCATAGCCTCTTGCAGTGATGGTGATAAAGTACCAATCTCAAGGGCCTCTGCATACTGGTTCAGGAGGTGTGACATGAGGAGGTGTTTATGAATCTTGTAAGAGACACCAATGAGTCCAATTAGACCAGGTGACTTGGAGCCCCCAATGGAGTCAATAATCTGGGTGATCTCCTGACAGGAAATAGGCTCACTCAAAAAGTAGTTATGACCATCCGTCAACAAGACCATAACAATCTGATCCAGGTATTCCACCTGTGCAGGAAAATCCCCACTCACTCAGGACAAGTAAAGGCCTGTAAAATAGTTAAGCAGTTCCCTCACCAACCTAGGGATGTCAGTCACTCATCTCCCACCCTCTAGGTACAGCTTAGGTATGTACCCACCACCTAAGGGTGGTCTCAGGAGCCTCAACAGCATGCCACATGGCCATTTGCACAGTCTATACTGCTGAGCATTCACATACTTTCCCAGGTAGGCTGTTTCACAGTCAGAAGTTCCTCAAATTTCAGCCAATATAGTTGCACGATGAAGCAGGTGGGTCACATACTGCTGCTGGGCTACCATCTGATCAATGTCTCTCACTTCAGCCTCTATGCGGGCCGAGCTGGTACAAATATCCTGCAACACCCCAGCATGCTCAGAGATACAGACCCCATGAATGTAAGCCTTAAAGACCTCCCTCAGCGTTGTCGGTGTGGAAACGGATCCAGTATTCAATTAAAAAAATACTTAGCAATGGAGACCCGGTGTTTGAAACAAAACATTTCATCGAGAAGTGCATTGCAGGGAAAGCGCCAAGGACACTCCAGGCCCCCTCCGTATGGTAAGCGCAGCAGTATATCATCGCTCTTATTTGTAATAAGGCAACCCAATGTTATCCTATTGGAGAGATAGGCCTCACTGTATCGAAAAATGAGTTTTTTAATACCAGGACATGAAAAACTGTAAAGTACATGTCTAACATTTAAAATTCAGCACACACTGCCCTTTGGGCATAACTTATGTGTGACTTATATGTACTAAAAGGGGAGTTTAAGGCTTGACAAGGGGATTTTTTTCCCAAGTCGAATTGGCAGTTTAAAACAACTGCATCTGGCTGCAATGGCAGACTTGGGCCATGTTTTAAGAGGATACTTATGTGGGTGGCACAATAAGTGCTTCACGCCCACTAGTAGCATTTAATTTACAGGCCCTGGTCATATGGTGTATCCCTTTAATAGGAACTTATAAGTAAATTAAATATGCCAGTATGGTGTATGCAAATTATATTTAGGATGTGAACACAATCACTTTAGCACTTGTTAGCAGTGGTAAAGTTCACAAACTCATAAAGCCAACAAAAATGAATTTAGCAAAAGTAGCAGGGGTGAAGGCAAACAGTCTGGGGGTGACCCTGCAGGGAAGACCAAGTCCAACAACAGTTCTGACAGGAAAATGTACCCAAGATGGCAGTCATTTATCTAAACAACGCGAGAGTTCATGACCTGCTGGGGAAATATACTTTGTTGTAGGGGCACTGCCATTTAGTGCATTCCCCACATATATAAAGCCTGTAGCTGAAGGACAATGAGTAATGGTTAGCCCACTGTATACAAATAATCCTAACTTACCAGGAGTCTTTATAAAAGGTGCATTCTGTATGCCTACACTTCAAAACTGGTAAACACATTTACATAGAATACATCTGGTTCTGGACTAAAAAGATACATATGCTATAATGTGAAGATTGTACCTGCTGCAGCACATTTTCTGAGGAATAGATAAGACAGACTTCTATACCTAAGAAGGAGAGGTATTTGGAGTTGTTTCAATTACATTATCCTTAACTAGAAAATGACTGCCTGCAATTGATTTTCTATTAATGATTTTTCATGCAATGTAGGGGTATCTGCTTCTCATATAGTTTAAGGATATTTAACGATATTAAATGAATGAACAAGGCCCCAAACGCATGCATCCACATTGTGATGCATTTTAAAACCAAAAATATCAAAAGAACAAAAAAATACCTAATTGTTCATGATCTGTGAGGGACAAACAAACCATTTTGTTTAACATTCTTTGTAAGTTCAAAAGCTCTTCAGGCTCTCCTCATTGAAAGGTGACATTGAAAGACAGTCTAATTGGGTAGATTGTGTAATTTGTTTGTCAGGCACTTTGAGATCCTTAATAAGCCTGTAAGATATTAGATACATTGTGAATTGGTTGATTAAATCACTGTGGCAAGAATGTGTCACCTTAACGTGACGTGTTCTGTTATCAGCGAAGGTCTTCAAGACCAAGCACAGACCTTGTTAATTAATGTTTGCGTCAGTCCTTCATCAGGGTGGAGAAGAGGCCTTGTTAATGAATGTTTGTATCTGTCCTTCATTAGGGTGGAGAGGAGGCCAGGTTAAAGGAAATAGCATTTGCAAGAAAAACGCAATTGCCCTCCCAGAGCACTGTAACTGCTGTTCACCAATTCACAGTACACCAAACAATGTAAGACATGTATATATGTGCAACATATATACAGTGGAAATAAAATAGGGGACGCACTTTTCATACCTGGTGCCACTTTGTTAATCGACGCAGCCATGAGGGGAACGGCGTACTGGAGGATATCACCCCTGAACTTGCATCTTGGCCGTGAGGGGAGCGGACGTAAGCAAACTACACTACCCGGAATCCCCTGGTCCGGGCGCCTGCTGTAGTGTCATCAGGCAACGCCTGGGCTCTACTTAAGGGCAGTCATCTAAACGCTGCGCGGGACGTGCTTTTCATACCTGGTGCCACCTTGTTAATCGACGCAGCCGTGAGGGGAACGGCGTACTGGAGGACATCACCCCTGAACTTGCATCTTGGCCGTGAGGGGAGCGGACGTAAGCAAACTACACTACCCAGAATCCCCTGGTCCGGGCGCCTGCTGTAGTGTCATCAGGCAGCGCCCGGGCTCTACTTAAGGGCAGTCATCTAAATGCTGCGCGGGACGCACTTTTCATACCTGGTGCTACCTTGTTAATCGACGCAGCCGTGAGGGGAACGACGTACTGGAGGACATCACCCCTGAACTTTCATCTTGGCCGTGAGGGGAGCGGACTTAAGCAAACTACACTACCCAGAATCCCCTGGTCTGGGCGCCTGCTGTAGTGTCATCAGGCAGCGCCCGGGCTCTACTTAAGGGCAGTCATCTAAACGCTGCGCGGCGCGCGCTTTTCATACCTGGTGCCACCTTGTTAATCGACGCAGCCGTGAGGGGAACGGCGTACTGGAGGACATCACCCCTGAACTTGCATCTTGGCCGTGAGGGGAGCGGACGTAAGCAAACTACACTACCCTGAATCCCCTGGTCCGGGCGCCTGCTGTAGTGTCATCAGGCAGCGCCCGGGCTCTACTTAAGGGCACTCATCTAAACGCTGCGCGGGACGCGCTTTTCATACCTGGTGCCACCTTGTTAATCGACGCAGCCGTGAGGGGAACGGCATACTGGAGGACATCACCCCTGAACTTGCATCTTGGCCGTGAGGGGAGCGGACGTAAGCAAACTACACTACCCAGAATCCCCTGGTCCAGGCGCCTGCTGTAGTGTCATCAGGCAGCGCCCTTGCTCTACTTAAGGGCAGTCATCTAAACGCTGCGCGGGACACGCTTTTCATACCTGGTGCCACCTTGTTAATCGACGCAGCCGTGAGGGGAACGGCGTACTGGAGGGCATCACCCCTGAACTTGCATCTTGGCCGTGAGGGGAGCGGACGTAAGCAAACTACACTACCCAGAATCCCCTGGTCCGGGCGCCTGCTGTAGTGTCATCAGGCAGCGCCCGGGCTCTACTTAAGGGCAGTCATCTAAATGCTGCGCGGGACGCGCTTTTCATACCTGGTGCCACCTTGTTAATCGACGCAGCCGTGAGGGGAATGGCGTACTGGAGGACATCACCCCTGAACTTGCATCTTGGCCGTGAGGGGAGCGGACGTAAGCAAACTACACTACCCAGAATCCCCTGGTCCGGGCGCCTGCTGTAGTGTCATCAGGCAGCGCCCGGGCTCTACTTAAGGGCAGTCATCTAAACGCTGCGCGGGACGCGCGCGGGCTGCGCCCGGGCGAAGCCCGGGCCAAGGGCGGGCCCGTCCTAGCCCGTCAGAGCCAGGAGGAGGCAGGGCAGGGCCTGCCTGCTAGCCTGTTTCAACTGGCAGTTCGTTGTGTGCCAGAGTAGGTGGGTGGTACAGCATTGTCCCTCTGATGAACTCATTACCCCCAGCCTACTGTATTGTTGTTGTGCATTACCTAAGGTTGTTGTGTTGCTATAGGGGAAGGGGGGGTCGCTTTCTGAGAAGACCGGTCTCCTTTTGCCTTTTTCCAACATGACTAAAAGGAGGGCAGTTGATAAGGTGGGGGGGACACTAGATGATTATTTAATTCGAGCTGAGTCTGCACTGAATCTTGAGATCTTAGCTGTAGAACGCAGACTTTCTTTAGATCCCGCTTCTTCCTCCCTCCCTTGTGCCCAGCTACAGAATGATTCGCCTGTTTCTGGTCATCCAAGTATAGCTGATGGCACCCCCACCCCCCTACTGCCTACTCTCCCTGTTTCGGGGTCACTGGATACCTCCCAGGCCAGTGTTATTATCCAGAGTCCTTCTAGGGTCACTACAAGAGGAAGGTTGGCACATAAAGGCAAAAAAAAGAGGTTTCTAGTAAAAACAGGAGAGGCCAAGGGATCAGTAAGTCTTCTGTTGTGTTGCCTCACACCGAGCCCAGTGGGATCACGGCTAAAGGGAACTGCCCTGACCATAATACTACTTCCTTGATGCAGGACTTGATTCAGCCTTTACTGGATACTCTACTTGTTGGTCTTAAAGACCATTTAGTTTGCCTTTTAGACCCCGTCCTCCACAAACTGGACCTTGTGGCCGGTAGGTTGGATATGTTGGAAGCTAGACTTGTTGGTGATAAGTCCTCAGTAACAGGGCCTACTACAATGTCAAATGGGGTAGCGTCTGTTGGTGTGACTAATGAGGTTGATAATGCTAGACCACTTAGGTCAGTGGGGGTTTTGCCAGTTTTACCTTCTATAGGGGAAGAGAAGGGCCACGATCCAGGTTTAGAAGTGGTCACTGTTAGGAGTAATAACAACTTCTGTGATGAGCAAAGTCGCCCCTCCAAGAGTAATAGGGCTGGTAATGAGGGGGAGGGAGCTGGGGCCTCCATAATCCCTTCTAATCTACATCTTCCTCCCCAAGCCACCCCTTATTCTGTAGTTTTGGCTAACGTTCCTCCACTTATGGAAGGAACCTATGAACATTGGTCAAACCTTAAGAATAAATCCCTGCATTATTTGAGCTCTAAAATCGGAAATAGCAAAGCCCAGTTTGATGATTTTAACATGGTTAGGCGCATCAACTGGATTGGTCAGTCTTATAAATCCCTTCCTGGGGATTGTGTGGTGCTGAGTTTTAAGTCTCCGGCTTTGGTCAAATATATATTGGAATCCGCTCACCACCAACCTCCAGTGTCTAAAATTCTCCCACTGGGTTTCTTTTATAGGCCAGGTTGCATTCTGCCTATGCAGGATAATCAAGTTTTTTCAAAACTTCCTGGAAGGTCTAATCTGCCCATTGCGATCTCCAATCGCTTTGATATCCTCTCAACATTGGAGGATAATGATTGACGTATGGCTGGTTCTTCTTGTCCCCTACCGACAGCTCCTGGGACTCCGGGCCCTAATTGTCATCAGTGCCCGGATATTATTATTAAGTTACCACCTCCTAGTGTTACTCCTTGTATGTCTAACCTAACTGGTTCTATACAACCTACTTCTACTGAAATGAATGACCTCCTGGTTGTCCCTGGACAAGTAGTGGAAACTGGGTTTGTAAAATCTTTACTAAAAATGGGTTCATGGAACATCGCAGGGTTGGGGTCTAGGCTTGATATTCCTGATTGGGCCACTTTTATTGACGTTTTCGAGATATGGGCATTTCAAGTGACCTGGGCATTGGTTCCTCACTTCCGCAAAGGTTTCTTGAATTTCTTCAAACCTGCTGTTAAGGGCCATAGGGGTAGACCCATGGGTGGTTTAACCACTTGGGTCTGTCAACGTGAGGGTGTCACTGTGACAGAGGTCCCAATTGATAGTCCAGATATTTTGATCATCAGGGTCCAATCTCGTGATGGCCTTAATCTCCTTATAATAAACAACTATGCAAGGTGCCTTCCGGGAGGTAAATGTTCTCCCACTTGTCTCCATTTGGAGAACTATTTAGGATCCGATTTAAAATCTATCAATAAGATTGTGGCTGGAGACTTTAATGTCTGTTTTGAGCCCTTGGGTGTCGATTGCGGGGATTTCACTGAGGATGAAGATTCCTTCTGGGGTGTTCCCCAGTTGGAGCTGGAACCTGTAAGGAAGTGGACTCAAGCTGCCCTGTTTATGAAAGGCTTGTGTCTAAATCAAGGCATGAGAGCAGTTAATGGGCAAACAAAATCGGATAGGTTAGGGAGGATGACCTTTGATAATGGTAGAACTGGGAGCCGAATTGACTATATTTTAGTCAATCTGGAGTTGTGGTCGCTCATAGACGATATGGTGGTAGTAAGTAGAGTTGAGAGCGATCATAATCCTCTTGTTCTCTGTATTAACGAGAATTGTTTTGCTGACCCTTCTACTATTCCGGACGGCCGTACCTCTATGGATGTTATCCTCACAAATGATTTAAGAAGGGTGAGATGGCCGAAAATCGCCACTTGTGAAACTTCCCGGGCGGCCATTCGAAATTTGGTCAACAATACCATGGTTACTCTTAACCAGTTGAAGTCTCACGATTTAATCACGGATAATATACGGGATATTCATAACATGCTCTTTGCCGAACTTAAATCATTTTTTGTTAGATCCCCTCCTACCATCGGTAAAGGCAAAGAGTTTAGACCCCGCACGTGGTTCAATAAGGACTGTAGACTGGCTCAAAGTGCTTTGATACAGGCCATTAAATCTGGTTCTCCCCCCACCATCCAAAAATGTAGGTCTTTATATAAAACCGCCCAACTTAAGGCCAAGCAAAATTGGGATGAGGACCGCTGGAGGGATTTATACCAGGCTTGTCATGACCGTAACATGGTCCAATTTTGGCATCTTCTTAAATGGGGCAAATGCCCCTCGGATATTCGACCCACTAACAACGTTGAGCCACAACAGTGGGTAGCGTATTTCGAGGAACAGTTTAAGGATGGTAATAGGTTGGCTAATTATACCATCTGTCCACCTGTTGCTGAAAACCCTTTAGAATTTTCCCCCTGTGAAGTTAGGTCTGTTTTAAAATGTATTAAGAGTGGTAAGGCCCCGGGTCCTGATTGTATCCCTGCTGACCTATTTATTCAGGAGCAAGATGTATGGATCCCGTACCTGACTATGCTGGCAAATGCTCTCGCAGGTGGTGCTGCTGTCCCTGACTCGTGACTTGGGGCAGAAATTTTGCCGATCTATAAGAAAGGCGATCGTTCTGCCCCGGCCAATTATAGACCGATTAGTCTAATTGACGCAGTACAAAAAATTATAGCCCGTCTTGTACTGGGTCGTATACAATCCTGGATGACTGATTTTAATGTGCTGTCCCCTCTTCAGGCGGGGTTTCGTACACATATTGGGACCCTGGACCAAGCATTTAGGGTAGTACTCCTTTATTGGAAGGAAGTGTTTTTGGGGGGTAGTAAGCTTTATGCGGCTTTCGTGGACCTAAGATCCGCGTTTGACCTTGTGCCAAGGGTCAAGTTATTATGGGAAGCACTTTTGGAGATGGGCATGCCAAAAGAACTGGTATCCTTCCTGGTTACTATACATGATAATACGTATGCCCGTGTTCGATGGGGCAAACCAGGGGAGGTGACGGACAGATTTAAAGTGTCCAAAGGAGTTGGCCAAGGATGTGTGCTCGCTCCTACTTTGTTCTCATTATTTATTAATAGGGTTATAAATTATTTCTCCAACAACCCTACCGATGCACCCACCCTGGCTGGAGTGAAGATCCCCCTGCTCATGTTCGCAGACAACACCGTTTTGATCTCGAAGACGAGACAGGGCTTGCAGTCAGCCCTGTCTCGCTTTGAGATTTTTTGTCGCGAACATGAGCTGGAAATAAATGTTGGGAAGACCAAGTTTATGGTTTTTCGAGGCCCAAGACGCTTTAAGGTGCGGGTATGCCTGGGTGGTGTCAGTTTGGATCAAACGGCTGTGTTCACCTATTTAGGGGTCACCTTTAGCGAGACATGCAGCTGGTCTTACCAGCTGGATCTACTCGCTCTTAAACATGCCCAATTAGGTGGAGCTCTGTTGAAAGAGCACAACCATTCTTTAACAAAACCAATAGCTCCCCTATTGAAAATGTATGGCTCCAAGATCCTACCTGCCATTTTATATGGCGCTGAGATTTGGGGCTTCAGTAACCTGTCCAAATTGATGACCGCCCAGAACAAATTTCTTCGGTCAGCAATAGGGCTTCCACAATCCACTCCACGCATTCCCTTATTATATGATCTGGGAATCCAGCCTCTAGAGGACTTGGCAGGGTATAGACCCCTGGCGTTTTGGCGTCGCCTGTGGACTACACCTGAATAATCGATCTATGCTAAAGCCCTCTTGGAGGTCAAAGGGTTGGAGGGTTCGCACAGGATACCTTGGTTATCTGGTATTAAAACCCTGTTGATTGATCTTGGGATGGGCGACCTTTGGGCTGTGGTTTTTCCGCCGAAAAATGTCCTAAAGGATGCCTATTGGTGTTTTATTAAGAACAGGAGATCTGCTTCCCTCATAGGCACCTCGATGACTGCCACATTCCTAGTTTTTAAGGATGAGTCTGTCTATGAGGGTTACTGAGATACCATTTTGAAACATTTCGATCGCAAACTGTATCACCAGTTTAGAGTGGGCGCCCTACCACTTCGAGGACTCACCAAAAGCTGGAGTCCTCTTGGTAGTGATAAGTACCCCTTCTGTGTAGATACGATTGAATCTATAGACCATTTCCTTTTCTGTTGCCCAACTTATTTACTTCCTCGACGTGTTTGGCTTCGACCTGTCTGCAGATTAATGAGCACACGTTCTGCACAGGTTGCTAGTAGAATCTTGAAAACAGACACATCAAAACCTGTAGTGATAGGTGTTGCCAAATTTATTAGTTGGGCATGGATTCTTAGGGTACGGAAACTCAAGCTGTGATATGTGTCCCTTTGGGCTTTATTCGCTTTTAATTTAGCACCATTACTATGGTCTATTGGGTTTGACTGGCGTGCCTCTCATTTCATTGTATTTTATCATGTTTGTCATTTTTCTTAAATCACTTGTTTACTATGAACTATTTTATATGATTTTAGAATTTTTTATCCTGTATTGTAATATGAATTGTACTCTATATGTATTGTTTTTAACTTGTATAGAATGTCTTTTATGATGTTAATCGAATAAAGACTTTTTGACTGACTGACTGACTGACTAGAAAAGCAATTTCTAAATGAATATCTTCCAAAATAAGGGACCTCTGAGGGCCTTTAGACTCCTTGAAGAATACTGCGATAGTTTTATGTAAACTAAGCAAAATCTGAAGGTTACCCACCGACAACATTGAACATTTTCAAAAGGTTGATGGGTGGTGCATTGTTGCACAGACAGTCCTCCAATTACATACTTGAGGCATATATGTGACCTTCACCAGCATAATATGTAAAGAACACAACTTGGTGCAAGAGCAGAAACTATTGGCCACTCGGGGAGTGGGTGGGCAGGTGCTTCCTCCGCTTATGCTTCCACAGTTCCATCTCCATCACTGTAGCTGTGTCACTCAACTGCTGGCTGGAACCCTATATATGATTGCCTCTTCAGGAGCCCTGCCTCAGGCCTCCAGCTTGTGGAGTTATTCACCCATTCTGTACCACTGAAAATCCTCCCTCCCCTCGCCCAGGGTTATTTGCTGACTTCCCTGACTCCTCTCACCGGCCTTTTTGTGGTACGCTTCCCAATGTGTGCCCGCTTTCCTCTGTCGTCGCCTGCATCTTTTCAGTCAGTGATGGGAGCATTGGGTCCCTGTGTAACTATAGCCATGCCTGTCACCCCAACAGAATCTGGGGAAGGTGGGGAGGCTTTCCCAAGTCCAACAAGGCCCCAGACGACATCGTTCTTTCTTGTCTCTAACAAAAGTAACCTCTGTTCTTACAATCTCCGGGGTAAAGGCGGCTCATTAATGTGTGTTTAAAAAGATGAACTGGTGCTGAATGATGAACCAACCGCAGGCCAGGTTAAGGTGCCCGATGCAGACGCTCATCAAAGATATCCACACCCACTTTGATTCCCATTTTACAACTCTGGTGTGGAACAAAAGAATACTCCCACCGTATGCAAATTTCCGAGCAGCAGGCATGCCTATTCTGCCCACTGTGAGTTCAGATGCTCACCTCTGATTCCTATTATAGATGCTGACTTTCTAAACAGAATCACCAGCTCTTATCTCAGTGACCTGTAATAAGGCTCAAGGTCAGGGAATGGATCAATGATAACGACGTAGAAACCTGCACAGGAGGTGCATCTGGAGGAATGACTCGGAGGCCAGGCAGTGGGAGGAGCAGGGGACAGCTGCTCAGCCTCTGTGGCACTAGATGAAAGGGCCCCGCCTGAATGACTGCCGCATGATGTTTCCATTGCTCAAGGGTAACCTCCAGCTAACCTGCTACCCAGGTGAGGCAGAATCCCTGCCACTGCATCTCGTTAACACGATGCCATTACTCAGAGGTTTTAAACCTGTTTGTCTGCTCGTTGCTTTCTCAATCATGTCCGTGTCATAAGCATGAACCATTCTGAGATCCCTTCCTCCCCATCATGAATATGGGCCGTCAGACCCCAGCATACAAAGTATGTGAGGAAAAAGGCAAGGCCGGAGGTTGTTTACACGCAGGAGGGAATACAGAGATCATTTCTAACAAGACATTCAGGGGCATATTATCAATACACGCTAACAGAGTTACTGCCCAATCCTGCACATTTAAAACATAGGGACCAGATTTACTAAATTGCTCTGTGGCTTTATATTGTATTTACACAATTCTCCATTTTATTTCACTGAACACTGTGCCGTCTGCACTACTTAATTCATTATTTGTTATATGCATGGCTGCTGGAATTATGTGATTTTGCAGCTGCAACATTTCAACCGCATAATTATTAAGCCTGAGCGGAGTTTGCGAGTTCCGCAAAGTGCAAAAACACTCTGCTGCACTACGTGAAGCTCCGCAAGTGGCAAGGTGGGTTAGAAAAAATGCTGCTCGCAATAATTTTCAGTGCCGGGTGTTTGTCCACACTGCGAAATTATCACTAACGGCAACACGCACAGTGCAAGCAGGCGCAAGCGGGAATGCCTCCTTTCTGCCACTCGAGTAGACCTTCTACCTGAGCGGCAGCTTTTTCAACACAAAGAGACGGTTTCTCAATGCAAGCGGCTGCGAGCATTGAGAAATCTCGCATGGCGATTAATTTCCCTCGCTCGCGCTCGCCAACTTGACGATAAAGAGTGCTAATAAGGAAAAAATCTCCCCGGGAGGTAGAGTTTTCTTGCTTTGGCTTGACTTGATGTTGATGAGCGCAAGTGAGGAAAATAACTTTTTCAGAACTCCGCAAGCTCTGCGTAATGCTAAGTGCAAAAAACTCCGCAAACTCCGCAAGCGGAGCGGAGTTTACCGCCCAGACTTAATAATTATGCATTTGCTGTATTTGACACATAATCCGTCATCTGTTGCATATTTTGTAAATTTTTAACAAAAAAATTGTTTGTTTCTCAAACGGATCAAAAGTTACTAAATATGTGGTGACATATATCCCTGCGCAGTGGGAAGTCCTTTGGACAGATTGATTAGTCATCTTTTAACTAGTAATTGAGGTATTTGGGTGTTAAACAGGTCCTAATAAGGAGACATATGTGCCCAGACAGTGTTGCTATGTGTGAAAATTACCAAATAATTAAATAATGCTAGTACAAACTGTGCTGCATCGTGCCGCATTATTTAGTCATAAATGCTGCATAATTTGATCCTCTGCTACCTAGATGTGTTGCTTAGCCAGTGAGAGTCAGGGGGTATGGATATCAAATCACCTAACTATATTAGCAGTAGGCTGCAGGATGAAGGGGTGAAATGACCAAGGTTCGGGATGAGCTGTTTCCATGAGGAACAGGGCCAGTACTGATCTACATTAGGTGGGATCCTCTTTTTAGAGTGGCAGAATGGGCAAAAAGCAATGGGCTGGATTGCTACCCCTAGTGATTGCTACCGTTTAGGCTATATGCAAGCATTCATCTCCACATCTATTTGGTATTTGATCGCCACTAGTATATCTGAAAACGTCATAGTGGCACACCTTTCCAAGCCTACTACTGCCAATATTTGTGATTTCTAGAAAGTAGTGAACTTGCATCCAATCAAAGAGTACTTCTACGGGGGCAGATTTACTACTTTTTTGATAAACCGGTCACGATGCTTATTTTGGATCCTGCTACAAAAGATGAATAACTTGAAAGCACTTATCAAAATGAGAATGATGAGCAAAATCCACATATACATAGCAGACCCGAATAGGGGCCCCCAGAGGCAACTACCAAATCCTGAATGCATTTTTGAGGGGTATCACACCCCTTCTACAGCTATGGCCCTACCCATCCTACCTAGGCCTGGTAGTTGTCTCTGGGAACTCATAACTATGTTCAAGTACAACACAATGGCTTGGTGTCCTTCCCATGGGATCACTTATGTTATATGTATATTCACTGCATGCCCTTTTCTTCGTCACTGCTACAAGAGGCCTTGAGGGCAAAGTTGTCAAATAGGTGCATGTGAGAAGAGTCCCATGTTTCTAGTCTTTACAAATTATTCTGATGGCCCCAGGTACTAAGCCCAAGTTGCAAATAATGGATGGGGTGCAGGGATATTAATAGGGCAAGCCAAACCATAGGTTTGGCTTGGCTCAAAGAGTCCATGCACAAGCCAAGCTTTGAAAATATTTGGCATGTATGTCATGCAAAAAGCAATGTAACAATATGATTCAAGCTCTTCAAATTTACAAAAAAGTGGATTTCTTTAACATGCGGAATTAGTACATCACATTATATCTCTGCTTTGATTAACATTTATTAAAATTGATAGTCCCCCAATGACACTGAATGCCATTAGTGAACTAAGAGGCAAATCAGTACTCATGTAAACCATAAACGTGCCTAAATTCTTATTGTAGAAGGAGCAACATTAAAGTCTTTTATATCAAAAATAGGAGGTGCTTGCACAGTGCACATCCTGAACTCAAGCTTTTAAAAGTGAGCTCATATGTGTTAATAAAGAAAAAGAATCATCTGTAAAATAAACTATTTGCCCAGGATCATATCATTTGGACATTCAGGGAAGTTGGTGATGAGTCCAGGTAATATGGTTACACATTTTGAGGTTTAGCCACCAGATGGGTCTTTCTTTCTCTCTCTATCCTCTCTCTCACTCTTAAGCTACACCTCTTCTAGTCAAATTTAAAGATTTCATATTCATTTTCTGGTGCAAGTATAACAATCTGGATCTTACTCTTGGAAGAAGCACGTGTGTGAGCGGCTTTGGAAAAGCATACATCAGCCATGGTGCCATCTGTTTCCTATGTTGACCCTTGTGATGTCCTCTGGTTATATCATTTTTCCATCATCGGCGCAATGCATGTTGGTTGGGCAGCATCTGGGTGTTTTGTAACATTATCACCTGATAACATATGTATAACATAAAACACTTTAAAAAGATGTTGGACTACTCATAATGTGCAGCTTGGTGCTCCATTACAAGCGTCCAATTTTGAATGTCATGTTAGGGACAGGCATATATATGGTCAGTGTTTCATTGGTCAGCAATCTCGTATAGGGTCAGTTACAAATACATGGATGACTTTCTGCACTGCTTGGGGTGGGACTTGACACATGCAGTGAAAGTGACCAATTCACTGTTGTGGTGGTCTAAATGGCAGTAGCATGATGATTTGGAAAAGGGTCCTTCATGCTCTGATACATTGACGCCTGGCAGCACATTTAGCTCTGTTGTATCTTTGTACCTGCTAATACCTGCACATTTTATTCTGTTAGAAATCTGCAAGTCACCATTTGCATGGTGTTTCGAGTAATCAAATAGGTCATTTAAGTCCAAACTTGCCGGAAGGATTCTGCTCTTCTTTCTTCCTTTCTCACAATCTGACTTTAAACTAATAACTATCTCTCTATCTCCTCCTCATGTAGATCACAGCAGACCAAGGTGCTCTTGACTCCATGAAACGTGGCTAAAACATATGGATTTTCATCTGCCAACCATTAAAAAGAGACTTAGGTTGTATGCATGTACAGAAAATATCAAACAAAAGGAGCTGAGGCCTATAAATTGATTTTTTAGCTTATATCTCAAATTTTCAAAGCTTTGGCATATTTTACAATTATGACAGCAGTCTGGTGTATTAAAAGGTGTTTACTGTACTCCTGATATACTCTCTGTAAAGCATGAAACATTTGATATGCATTTACAGGCATACACGTATTTCCCATAACTCTATTCATAGGGATTCACTTAATTAGCCTAACTCTAAGGGAACAATACACAAAAGCATTTTTGAGTATGTGAAGTAGTACATCACTAGTACTACTTTATGCACAGAGGGCATTTAGGAGTAGTAAAGATAGGATTCTGTCTCAGTTAAACTTAAGTTTTAGTCTTAAGTTTAACTTAAGACCAAAACTTACGTTTAACCGAGACAAAATACTAACTTTACTACTCCATAATGCCCTTTGTGAATACCGAAAGTCATAAAGTTAGGATTTTTGTCTCAGAATACTTGAATCGGGCCCATGTTTGGTAAATGGGCATGTGTGGTAAAGATCACACTCCTGTCCCTCTTCTCTAAACCCTAAAAACTCCCTAAACCTAAAATCCCCACCTACCCCCTACCACAGCCCAACTGCCCATATTTCCCCTCCACCAGGAAACTGCCCCTATCCGGTCCCCTACCCTGAGCCCTTTAACTCAGGCCCCTTAAAACTGCTCTGACCCCAGCCCCCTCCCTGAGCCCTAAAGCAAGCCCCCCCTAAAACCTAACCCCACCTACCTCTGACCCAGCCCAGCTACCCCTTACCTTTAATACTGCCTCCTGCCCTGAGTCCTAAAACTCTTGACCCCCCAGCCTTGAAAACTGCCCCAACTCCCCCACCCCAAAAATGACCCCAACCCAAATGATCTACCCACCTCCGTTCCCTGCCCGAATCCGTAAAACGTCCACCCTCCATTGTCCCTGTAAACTATCCTGACCCCCTTTCAGCCCTGGAGACTACCCCACAACCCCTACAAACCACCCTCTCAAAACCCGAATCACCTCTCCGCCTCATCCTGATCCTTCCTCTTAATGCTTCCTGCTCGTCTGCCCGGCAGCAGTACAACTAGACCGTGCATATGCCTTCACCACATGGTATAGATGTGCGTTGTACCGTCATGGCAGTTCCTGTCAATGTTATGAAAGTTTGATGGTCGCCCTACCAAACTTGACAGCTGCCTTTCAAACTTTCACATCGTTTATCTTCAGTCAGAAAAATACTCCTAAAGTGGAAGTTTGTTTCTGAAAAATGCAAAAATAATGATTCTGATACAATGGGAATTTTTGTCCCCATGTTGTGGGGGGAACTTTTTGTTTTTGACTTTTCCTCACCCTCATCCTGGCAGTGACAGACAGCAAAAGCAAGCCATGCGATCGCCACTTTAAATTCGGCGGGCAGTTGGAAAGCTAACCTCCAATGGCATGTACTCCATTGAAACATCGGAGGAGTACGTCCTAAAAAATAAAGTAAAACAAAATCGTACCTCCTCGTGCCATAGATGCTTCCTTTCTGGATAGACCCTTAGCTGTCAGATGCTGCACAAGGATCCAAGAAAGTGAACCTAGATCTGATTAAAAATGTTAAAATATTTAATATTTATTTTATTAATGTTACTGAGAATAATAATTTACCCTGATTTTCTAAATGCAGTTATATATTATATAATTATATTTCCTATTAAGAAAGAGAACTAGATTAGTGAACAGAAATTTGTTTGACATGACAAAGGATGAAAATTACTTTATATAGTATAAAATGTAATGATGTAGTAGACATATGTGATGGACAGATGACAGTGGGTAAATTGCTGCTTGCAGGATCTTCCCTGATGCCTGATGGGCTGTACAGAGTGTTGACACCAGGCCACCTTTGATTACTGAAGCTGAGAAGAAATCAATACAAAAAAATAATGGGGCCTCTTTACGAACGTGCCTCTCAGTGCAGTGTAGAAAGTTACCTTGCTGCGCTGCACTGCGTGACAGGGACAGGGCAGGAAAGTGCCGTATTTAAGTTAATGTGGCACATTCCTGCCTTTTCCCTTGCTCTCACGCCCTCTTGGCAGCCTAACCCAAATGCAGGCACCCTTGCAGAATTGTTTTTGTGCAGGAAGCTGCACCTTCCTGCACAAAAACAATCCTGAGGGGCATATTCCTATATATGTACATGCTGCAGAATACAGGACACATAGAAAGGGCAAGCAACAAGGAGAAATAGAGATGTTTCTACTTGCAACGTTTCCCCTGGGAAGGCGTATATTTTTGGCGCATCCCCAGGCTTACCAGTTCTGGTAAATCTGAGAATGCATTAAAAACCACGGGAGTTGCGCCGGAACATCCACACAATGCCCATGGAACACATTCCAAGGGCAGAGTAAGGCAACTCACTGATTTGCGTTGTGTTGCTTTTCTCCAGATTTATGGAGCGAATCAGGGCCACGCAAAGTGGCCTTGCGTGGCCTTGCATGGCTTGATAATCCTCATTTAGGACTTGTGTCGCTCTTGTGCTACTTTGTGTCCTTAAATAGTATCAGTGTATATTAAAATGTCTTTCATAGACATGCAATAAAGAAGCTATAAATATCTCCTTGATCAAAACTAAAGAGGTAGGGTTATTATTCAAAGTCACATACTACCAAGATTTGAGAGAATATCAGGAAGTATTATATGCAAACATCAGAAAACAATGTAAGAAATCGGGACCTGTAATGCAATAAAGAGCGTTGAAGGAAATATAAATAATATTACCAATCAATCTGAATTTGGAAGGATTTATTGAGCGACATGAGAAAAACAAGATTGCGATATAAATTCACACTTTCATTTTCACAATTCATACATGCAGAACAAGTGTTTGTAACAGTATACAAAATATAGCATATTTTGGAGACTTTTGAAGAATGAAATATGGTTATACATATTACAAATGCTTTTTCTAAAGACTGACCAGTCTCTCCCTTGCTTAGGATATCCATGGTCAATCCACAATTTAGTGCACTGGTTGGAGCAGAGAAGAATATGGTGGCAGCTGGTAGATGAGAAGACAATCCCGAACCTTTAAAAATTAATATGACACTATATGAGTGAACACTTTAGATTCCTATAGATAACATTTCCCTGGTTGTCAGCCTTACTGCAGTAAATGATACCCCTGCATTTGCTGTTGATATTAAGGTACATGAAATGGAGGCTGTCTTTTTTTAGTTGTGTAACAATAAACAGCAATCATTATACACTGAATAAGATGGAAGTAATTGTATGTGAGAGAAGTATAAGATGTGTGCCTATCTGTGGGGGCAAGGAGGAAGAGGGTGATATGAGTGGGGCATCCCCTTGGAATTCCCCAGAACAAGCAGGCCATGTACTAGATAAAGGTGCATTGTAGACAAGAAAGGTTCATTGAGGGGACTGAGATGAAGCCAGAATCCAAGTCTGCCTCTAGGAAGCCCCCTGAATCAAGGAAAAATCTGTGCCATCTGCCTGCTCTCACCTTGTCAACTTGTTCAGATGCCCAACGTGAGTACCTTTACCCATCAATTCAGATTACCTCTTGCCACTTGGCCACCTTCTCCGCTGAGGTTGGCTGGAGGCAGACCATTAGTTCCCTCTAATGATCATCCTCAAAGGTGACTACAATATCTGTTGTTTCCTCAGTGAAGTTGCTGTTCCTCTTGAGTGGAGCTGCCTGCATTCTGGAGGCTGAAGCTGTAGTACAGCATCCTGAAGGTCAAGCAGAGAATGGGAAGAAGAAAGAGGTTAAAGTGCTGGTTGGATTTATGTGCTCGGTGCGACTGAGGTCAGGTGAGGTGAAACTGTTTACATCTCTTTTCCAATCTGCCTTTTCTGTATTTCTCATAGAGTTTCGACTCCCTGTATAAAGAGGTGGAGTGCCATAAATCCTGGTACCAGGTGGAAATTTCCATCTGACATTGATGAATACTGTCTGGATATAGATCTCTTTTGAGGCACAGGAAGAAATCTATACATGAGGAGATCTCCACATATACATGTAATTTCGTGAATCAGGACCGTATGTCTTCCAATTCTTTGCACTTGTGAGGCTAAGGGAAGGCTTTAATTGCACATTCACCTGTTCTTTCCAAATTCTTCTCTACTGAAAACTCCTCTCCCATGCATGGACTGAAAATGTTTGGGGCAATTTCTAGGACAAGACACACAGTCCCACTTAGTTATATGGAAAGATAAGAGAAACTTTATGACAGGACCTTTCCCACTAGTGGTCAGGCTCCTGGCACTCCCTAAGTAATAGCCACTTTCCCACACCCGAGAGTAACTTCTAATTTCATAAAATCAATCCCACTTGCAGATTTTCATTGATAGTGTTTCACACATTCGGTTCCACACAAATTGTGCAGATCCTGATTCTGCTATGAATCATTTCCATAGGCATTATGTTGTCCTGTTGATGTTATATCTAGGCTGATACTTACATGAAGGAAATGGGTACAAAAGTTGAAAAACGTTACTGTGAATAATTGAAAGCTGCTGAGGAACTGACAGTCGCACAGGGGGTCAGTCTTAAGATAACCTTAACAATTACTACTTTGGGCACAATTATAACCTCAACGGTGCGGTGTCAGGTCTGCTCCGCCACCGCACCGCGAAAACTGTAGTCAGGCCGCCTGCCAGATTGTGAGTTAAATTTGTGTCTGTGGGCTTTTTTCATGGCAGTGCATTGTAAAATAGGCACCACAATGGGAATCCCAAAAACAGTCCCTCCAGGGCATGGACTCCAAGTCCATGCCATGCAGAAACAGGTGTGCATGCACACAGGAGGGCACATGTTGTGCCCCCCCTGTGTGCATACACAGGGTGTGACACAAAAGGGGGTTTCCTCTCTGTCAGTGTTTTCATGGAGCAGGAACTGCCATGAAAAGCCTGGCGGATAGAAAACTCATAATATGATTGGTGGGACCATGACAGACCTGCCAAGCATATTGTGGCCCCTGCACTGCCGTGCCACCTCCAGGGACTGGCGGTTGCCTGGTGGCGGTGGTCTCATGATAGTCCCACCACTCAAGTCATAATCGGGAGACCGCCACTGCCAGACTGTGGCACTGGCACCACGATCACAACTGCGCATCTTACTTCTCAGATATTCATAAAAGTCGATCCACACTCATTCAGAATCTACTTCCGCCAACCCAAACCAAGAATACTCTGAAGAATTCCCAAAACAGAACAAAGCCAGAACACTCGGAGAGTGAAAATCCAGAAATGCTGACTGAGGACCACTATTTTAGCACCCAGATGGCAGAGTAAAACTTCAACAATGGTTACATTAAGATCTAAGCACCGGATTCTAATCTACAATTTTTTGACTCGGATATTCACATCCATAAACATTATGAGAAAACTTAGACACTACACACTCCTGTAAGAAACAAGCAATCAGATCATGCCCTATCGATAGTTCTAAACCCTAATAACAAGAAGATGAACTACTGCTATAGTAATCCACACTATAAATACTGTACTCTTATAATGCCTGCAATGACACCTGACTTTGTCACTGGCAAGACAGATTTCACCTCACCCACATGATTATATTAATTCCAACCTAGAACCAAATTCCACCAGCAAAGACTAGATAGCACTTCCTCTTGTCCAGATCTTCACTTCTATGAGAGACTCATTCACGTTCCCTCAAATACCATTAATCCTCAGCAATACTTCTCCAATGGCCAAAACTTCCCCCACTCCACTACTGTGCTCTCTGTTTCCACCCTACCTTTCAACACCCACTGAGAAAACTATATGTATGCGAACAACATACCTATGTATTCATATTGGCAGACAGACTCACTCTATCACAACCTTCTGCTTACCCTACTCCACTTCTCCCAACACCACCTTCGATAACAAAAAATTCAATTTAACTTGAAAGCCTCTAGGATTTTCCCAACATCAAGGGCATTTCCCATAAAATAAATACACTTTCGATAGCAACGGATGATCTGAAATTTGGCCTCATACCATTATACTCAAAACTAATAGATCTTGAAAATATGATTTAACAACTCGTCAAAGACACTGACTCTACAGCAGTGCAAATTCCTCCAACAATTCTACCGTAGAAGGCAGACTGCATAGCAACAATTCACTTTAACAGCAAAACCAGCATATCTTTCAACAGAAAGCACATTGGCTACCTGCTGAAAGAATACAAAGAAAGAAAAATTATGACATTATTACATGCACACATGAGTTCCCACATCCCTACAATCAAACCCAAGAAAAGAAAAGCTCAGCTTCATCAAGGAGTTCTCAGCATTGAAAGTTACCAAAAATGACCATTGGTGCCTCCCACTGCCTAAGGACCTGCCAGGACGCTTTGCTGCCAGAAGGGGGAAGACTGTTGCATCGCTCTGCTGCGGGACTGCGAGGACCAGGGTGCTCAGCGCTCAGCTGTTCGGACTCACCTGGTTCCTCTTCCCGTTTCTCTCCCACCAATCACGCAACGCCTCGCGGCCCCCGCTTCGCGGGCGCCGCTCGCAGGGTTTGGACTCTACATAAATCTCGGCTGGTCTTCACTACCCGTGTGCCTCCCACTGCCTAAGGACCTGCCAGGACGCTTTGCTGCCAGAAGGGGGAAGGCTGTTGCATCGCTCTGCTGCGGGACTGCGAGGACCAGGGTGCTCAGCGCTCAGCTGTTCGGACTCCCCTGGTTCCTCTTCCCGTTTCTCTCCCACCAATCACGCAACGCCTCGCGGCCCCCGCTTCGCGGGCGCCGCTCGCAGGGTTTGGACTCTACATAAATCTCGGCTGGTCTTCACTACCCGTGTGCCTCCCACTGCCTAAGGACCTGCCAGGACGCTTTGCTGCCAGAAGGGGGAAGGCTGTTGCATCGCTCTGCTGCGGGACTGCGAGGACCAGGGTGCTCAGCGCTCAGCTGTTCGGACTCCCCTGGTTCCTCTTCCCGTTTCTCTCCCACCAATCACGCAACGCCTCGCGGCCCCTGCTTCGCGGGCGCCGCTCGCAAGGTTTGGACTCTACATAAATCTCGGCTGGTCTTCACTACCCGTGTGCCTCCCACTGCCTAAGGACCTGCCAGGACGCTTTGCTGCCAGAAGGGGGAAGGCTGTTGCATCGCTCTGCTGCGGGACTGCGAGGACCAGGGTGCTCAGCGCTCAGCTGATCGGACTCACCTGGTTCCTCTTCCCGGCCCCGCCCCCTCTTGACCCCTTGATCTAGTCCTCGCCCGAACGCGCTAGCGGTACGCGCGCGGGACGTAGCTCGGGGCGAAGACCGGGCAAAGAGTGGGCCGTTTGTGGCCGTTCGTGGTCGGCCGTGGACGGGACGGGTCCATATCCTTGGGGGTGACATTGCCTACTTCATATGAACAGTTGTGCCAGTGGGAATTACTTATACTTGTGGATTATTAGACAGTTGCAGCAGTTGTTGTCACTTCTTCATTGCTTACTAAGTGTTTCTAGGCTCTCTCCTTTGTTTTCTTTTTCTGGCCATTTTTTGGTTTTGTGTGCTGTTTTTCCCAAAAATGTCATCTCTTAGGTCTGGTAGAAAGTTCACGCAGGATAGTTCTATGGGTCGTGTTACGGGGACCCTGGATAATTTTATCACGAGAGCAACCAGGGTCCTCGAGCAGGAAATTATTTTGACAGAAAAACGACTGTCCTTAGAAATCTCTTCTAAGAGATCGTCTCTTGGGAATATTATGGAAGTTACTTCCCCTGATCCCAGGCCGCCTCAAACACTAATCGACCAATCAGGTAATAACGAGCTTGGGTCAGTGGTCCCTCAAACCCCGAGTTCGCTGGATGGTTCATCTGTCATCACCGGTACTTCTGAACCTTGTGGCCAGCCCTCAAATACTAGTGTTATCCACCCGTTGCCCATCAACAAGCAGCCTGGTATTGAGACTTTAACTCGGGGTGGCAAACCTCCGTTAACTAATAGGAAAAGGAAATGTGGCGGAGTGCATCCTAGGGGTAAACGTGCTAAAGTGTCCAAGATGTCCAATGATGGGTGTCTTACTCCATCTCACACCCCTCTGTTCCCCGGACATCTTGAACCTTTAGAGCAACTACTCAAATCATTTTTTCTACCCCTCTATGAAAGAGTTAATCGTCTTTCTACCTCACTTGAGAAGTTAGAGAGTATGGTGTTGTCTAATTCGTCCCTAATGGAGAAGATCATGGTATCTCAATCTGTCCCCACGACATCATTAACTCCCGATATTGCTCTCGATGTCGGGGTCGCTTTTAGGGGCACCACCCCTCAGGTTAGTGCATCTTCCATTTTACCTGTTTCTAATGCACATGTTGCGGACGTTTCCCATATTCCATCTACTCTCGCCACGTCTGTCGACCCATCCCGCAATGTTCCTACTAATTTAAGTAAGTCTGCAAATGGCCATTCTAACACTGACGACGACAGTCGTTTTCACAAATTTCCCTGTATAAATCTCCCCCCAGAGTCGAAACCATATACAGTCATTATGGCGGGTGTTCCTAGGCTTCTGCAGGTTAAGACAGAATCCCACAATGAATTGAAGAACAAAGTAATTTATTGGTTAAATCGTCACAGACCACTTCCGGCTAGACTCTGTGCCGAAATTCTTACTGTCCGTAGGGTGTGTTGGTTGGGCAAGGGGGTCAAAGGTGTGGAGGGCGATTGTGTGATTATTAATTTTCAGGATCCTAAGGTAGTGTCCTATATATGCTCCTACTCCAATTCTACGAACAATACTGGTATAATCACCCTGGATTTGTCGCATTTTTACCCTCTTGGTCAGTGTGTTTTTTCTGATGATCTGGTTTCTGGCTGGGAAAGGGTTAATAGCGGTTCCTCTCGTCACCCAGGTCCAGACTTCCACCTCCCATTGTTCAACTCTTTCGCCCCCTTGAACAACCTGGATGGGGTTGATTGAACACTCACAAACTGGCACACCCAGGGCAGTGTGTTTAAGAATTCTGTTGACTTTGCTTATCCTGGGTTTGCCAGTTGGGGTGGGCCCAGGAGGGCTTCTTTGGGGCCGGGTATTTTGCTTTTGGATTCTGTGTACGATCCCGCTACTGCCCCTGCTAGTAATTTAGCTCTTCACCCTCTTGCTCTGGTATGTCATGAAAATCTTTCACCCCCCAGTTGTACAACTGGTAACACTCAAAGAATTGAGCGGACACCTTGCGTGGATGTGGCGTTTATTGCCATACCACAAACCTTGTCCGTTGCTTCCTGTGATTTAGTGACTGATAGTATGACATCAGATATTAGTGTTTCCCACTTAGTAGCCCCTCGGTCCTCACCATCTGTGTTACCACTTGAATCTTCCAGCTCCCCCCTCCTTACCCTGGTCTCTTGGAACATTGCCGGTCTCCGCAGTAAAATCTCTACGGAAGACTGGTCGGTTTGGGTATCCTCCCACGATATCCTTGCTATTCAGGAAACGTGGGCTGTGGATCCCATCTATTTTCCTGGGTATGTGAACTTTTTTAAGGGGGCTTCCAGTGGTCCTTGGGGTCGTCCTTCGGGGGGACTTTGCATATGGGTTAGGCAAACCCTTAGGTTTACCTTAACCGAATTGGCTATTGATAACCCCGATTTATTGATCGTCTCCCTGCAACACAATAATGACCCCAAAATTTTGATTATTAACATATACAATAGGGGCCTACCGGGTGGGCGTGGTTCAAACACCTTTTCACAATTGGACGGGTTTTTGGATACCGTCGACCCAAGCCTAAATGTGGTGATAGTGGGTGACTTTAATTGTTGTTTTGAGCCAATGCACCCCGCTTGGGAATCACTCACTTTGGAGGTGGATACCATCCTGAACATCCCCACTCTCGACCTTCCACCCATTAAGAGGTGGACTGAGTCCGCTGTTCAGTGGATGAGTTTATGTATGGAACGTGGCTTTCGGGCTGCAAATGGACGCACGCCTTCGGATAAAAATGGCAAGGTGACTTTCTCTGATAGCCGCGGCCGTAGTAGTAGAATTGACTACGCTCTAATTAAGGTGGAGTTCTGGCCCTCTCTAAGCGACATGATGGTTACTGACCGCGCTGAGAGTGACCACAACCCCTTAGTCTTGTCACTCCTGCTTTGCCCTGACCACAGAAATCCACAAACTGAGTTAGTGACAGCTGACGCTCTCCTTGCCAACAACCAGCGGAGAGTGCGTTGGGAAAAAGTTGCCCTTGATAGTTCAGTAGTTTTCGAGATCAGTCGAAAAGTTTCCTGTGCGTTGGAAGAACTGCAGTCTCTTTGGGACCTGGAGGATGTTGTTGGTGAATCTACTAACATTCATGAAACCCTATTTTCAGGCCTCAAGTCCCATTTTTCAAAATCTTGTAAAGCCAAGGGATACCACATCCCAAAACCAAGCTCCTGGTATACTAAAGCTTGCCGGATATCCTACAGTCAACTGAAAATTGCCATTAATACCAAAAATCAGGCAATTATTAGATCTGCTAGGAAAAATTATAATAAGACCAAAATACAAGCAAAGCAAGACTGGGATAACGATCACTGGAATGAACTCTTGGCGGCAAGCAAACATAGGAACTTAACATTGTTCTGGCATATTTTGAAGTGGGGCAAACATCCGAGTATGCAGACTCCCTCTAATAACGTAGCCCCGGACTTATGGGTGGCACATTATGAATCCCAGTTTACGGCCACAAATCAGGCTGAAGCCCCCATTTCTTCGCTTAGCAGGGATCTGTCAATTTCTCCAAATTTTATATTTGAGGAAGTTGAGGTCATGTCTGCTCTCTCTAAGGTGCCTGGTGGCAGGGCTCCAGGAATCGATACTGTCCCTGCGGACCTTTTTAAATCCGATCTTGGCACTTGGGTGCCTTACATTGCTCGCATGGCCAATGCTATAGTTAAGGGGGCTCCCATCCCGGAATCTTGGAAGGGTGCCGAGATTCTACCGATTTTTAAAAAAGGTGATCGCTCCTGCCCGGGGAATTATCGCCCCATTAGTCTTATTGACTCAATCCAAAAAACATTTGCAAGAATGATCCTGGCAAGGATCCAGTCATGGATCGAGCAGGACGATATTATCTCGCCCCTGCAGGCCGGCTTCAGGTCCCATATTAGTACCATAGACCAGGCATTCAAATTTCAATTGATTGTCTGGAAGACGGTGTATCTTTGTGGTGGAACAATATATGCAGCATTTGTAGATCTTCGGTCTGCATTTGACCTAGTTAATAGGACTAAACTTTGGGAAGTATTAGCAGTACTTGGGATGCCAGATGATCTTTTAAACCTCATTATTAGACTGCACGAAAACAACTTCGCCCAAATTAGATGGGGTAATCAAGGCCAGGTTACTGAAAGATTTAAAGTAAGTAGGGGTGTCAGGCAAGGGTGCGTCCTTGCGCCTACTCTATTTCTGCTTTTTATTAATAGAGTTGTGCAATATTTTTCCTCCATCTCTACGGACGCCCCCACGGTGGGTGGTTCTAAAATACCCCTCCTTATGTTTGCAGATGACACCCTACTCTTATCCCAGACTATGTCTGGGTTACAGACGGCTTTGAATGTGTTTGCCAATTTTTGCTCTGACTTTGACCTTCTAGTCAATGTTTCCAAAACTAAATATATGGTATTCAACAAAGGGAAGCATGTGAAAGGGCATGTGTCTATGAATAACGACACTCTGGAACGAACTAACATCATGACCTATTTGGGGGTAGTATTTGAAAACAAGCTTAGTTGGAGGCCACAAATAGATGTTCTTTCCTTGAAATTTGCTCAACTTTCCGGTTGTTTGGTCAAAGATCAGAGACAGTCACAGATGAAATTGATAGGCCCCCCTATTAAAATTTATAATGCTAGGATAAATTCAGCTATTCTTTATGGTGCCGAACATTGGGGCTTTGCTGATCTTTCTCCCCTGGTCAAGGCTCAACACAAATTTCTAAGAAAACTTACGGCCCTCCCCTGTTCCACCCCTTTGAAACCGCTTTTGTTGGATCTAGGATGTTATTCTTTTGATGACATAGCAAGATTTAAACCCCTGGCTTTTTGGAGGAGACTGTGGACGACTCCGGAATTAGGTCCCTATGCCAGGGCTTTCTTAGATGTCCGCTCTATTTTGGGTTCCGATAACATTATATGGTTCAGGCAGGTCAGATTACTATTGGAATCTATGGGATTAGGATTACTCTGGATTGACCCAGGTGCCAACCCTTTTCCATCTAAGAAAGATTTTAAAAATCTCTATTGGTCAATGGTTTTTCAAAAACAATCGTCCCTGGTTCATATAGAGTCTTTGTCCGGCAGGTTTTTTGAATATAAAACAGTTCCTCTTCTTAAAGCCTACTGGGACATTATCTCCAGGCCTAGTGATCGAAAACTTTACAATCAATATAGGGTTGGTACTTTACCAACAAAATCATTTACCAAAAAATGGAAGGGAGGGTCTTCTGAGTTTTGCAGCTGGTGGCCAGATTGTGTTGATTCAGTAGGGCACATATTTTTTGCTTGCCCGGTTTATACTGCCCCCAGGGCCAAATGGCTTAAACCTATCTGCCGTAATCTGGGTACTAGACAGGGGTTTGTAGCCCTTAGTATCTTGAGATTTGATACTAGTGAATGTGTTGTTGTTGCAGTGGCCACATTTTTGGGTTGGACATGGATAATTAGGAATAGGAGGCAATAGTTTTTATGTGTAATGCTGTGTCTTTGAATGGCCACCATTGTATCGTGATTTTATGGACTATGTTTTTTTTTTTACATCTGTTTTTTGTATTTTTAATTGTATGTAAGTGTCTTTTATGATGAAATTTTATCGATAATAAAGACAAACGAAACGAAACGACCATTGGTTTATAACCGTCTGCCAGTTTTATGAGTGGCCCATCAATAAATATGGCTCCAGTTTCTAACTTCCCCTGTAGGACCATCATAATATGTGCTTTCTGTGACTCTTCCTTCCAGCAAATGTATGTGTCAGAGCTTGGAAGTGATAGATTATAATATGTCCACCATATGAAGGTATTTTAAATAGAAAAAGGTAGTCCATTAAACAGTGTCTTCTTTTATTTAGGCTTTTTTTTCTCATGTGAGATCCAGAATAACGTTGGTTTGGTCTGCCCTGTGGTACAGATGCTAACATTTCAAGGCAGGTGCAACTCTAACCAGTGGCTGTGCTTGCCATTATTTACTGTGGAATTGCTACTAAAAAGAGTTGGTGATTGCACGTGTCCAGTTTGTCAGAAGCAATAAAAAGTAGTGTGGTTTTGTTCCCCATTTTGGGGATTCACTGACAATTGATGCCATGAGTGTCTCTCTTGATTGTGGGAAAGAACCAAGATTAATTACCCTGGTTAGGTGTAATACTCATAGGTATTAAATGTCTCATTCTGAGGGTTACAAGGCTACAGTCATCATCAGCATTGTCAACATCACCAGCATCATTTAGACATCAGAAGAGCTATCAGTGAAATGAGCAATACATAACATCTGCAATCCATTGCTCTTTCTAAGCTGCCATTAATTATGCAACAAATCTGACTCTGAATGAGGGCTGTGAATACCCTGAGATACCCGTTGAAGCCTTTGGACAAACTCTAGCATTTTGTAATAGTGTGCTTGCATGTCAAAATATTATCTGGAAAAACATTGTCTGACATAAATATTGTGTCCTCTATATAATTTTATAAACATTGTGCCCTTGAGTGTAGCATTTCTATCATTAACTCTCAAGAGAGCAATAATTGTACACACTATAGGTACGAGTGTATAAATCACCTAGGGCCATATTCATGAACACATTTTCCCATAGACACAGAATGGGCAAAACCCTTTGATGCATCTGGCCCATAATGTTGTGATATTCTGGTACCATACCGTACTTGGAAGTGGTTAGTTTTTCTACATATGCCATTGTTAGGCTTTCTCTGTATTGAAAACAATGATGAGAAGAAGGTCTTCTCCATGGCTCTGTTGTGGATGATGCTCTTGTCATTTACAAGTTTGCTATAGATTGCATTGTCCACATAGGCAATAGAGCAGCGGACTTCAAACTTTTTAATGCCGTGTCCCCCGTGAAAAAAATAATAATTGGGTACCCCTTTCAGATATTTTGCAATTATTCTTTTAAAATGGCAATGTTTAAATATAAACAACCGCAATGGACCGCACTCCGCTAGCTCCTCCTCCGGGTCGCCCCAAGGGAAGCTGGTACATGAAGTTCTTGAGTGGTTCACCCCAGTGGGTGCAAGTAAGTACTTGTTGAACTGATGATCTCTGATGGAGTTCTTGAGTGGTTCACCCCAGTGGGTGCAAGTAAGTACTTGTTGAACTGATGATCTCTAGACCCGATACATGTCCCGGGTTTTAAAATATCGCCCGAGACATGGCTCGGGTTTCGGGATAACTTCCCTCCTCAGTAGAGAAAATAGTTAGGGGTGGAAGAGAGGGCCGCCAAGCAACCGTCAAGGGCCTCAGTGCCCTTGACGGTTTAAATATGTCTAGACCTATTTAAACATTGCTTTACTGTTTAGAAAACGCAATCAAATACATGATTGCCAAACATACTATTCTGCTCAGGCAGGCCTTACTAACGTCTTAAAGTATCAACAGTGTGATTATTAGAAATGGGTGTGTGGCTTTTGAAGAATTGTTGGAGTCCCCTCCCTTTTTACACCTTCTCCCAGCCAGGATATAAATGACAAAAGAGGTCAGTGATGGCCCATTACATTAGTTTCCACTGAAAACAAAGAATAAAGCCCCCATATATGCACGCCCCCCAGTTTGGACCTGTGCAATAGAGTATCTACATGATGGAATTCCAGCAGAATGAGAATTACTTTTGGAGTTGGGGTTGCAGCAGGCTTCAATGCACATGTAAACCTTGCTAAAATATAAAGATATCTTATGCGCCTCACTGCTTTTTAAACAAACATGCACACATTCACTTCCATAATAAGGTGATTTAATGCAGAGAACACAAACACACATATATGTTCTTGTCTTAGAATAGCAATGACAACAATGGTGCCAAAAAAGTACAACCTTCACTTGTCAAGAACAAAGATTGGCATACCCCCTCTACTTTCCCCTACCCATCAGCTCCCCTGTGAATCAGTTGAAATATTGACAATACAAGTGACATATTGCAATTTTTGCTATTGCTTTGCACTGGAGGAGAGGTAAATTCAAAGCTTTGTTAGTACTTAATAGTGTATACTTCAACTACTGGTCCACATGTCAGTGACCGAAAGGAATTTCATACCCTTTCCCCACATAGGGCCCAACTTAGAATATGGAGGACAGGGTACTGCATATCAAATGTGACAGACTACCCTGTCTGCCACAACTGTGATCCACACTCTCTTCATTTAGGGACAGGTGGACCTTAAGTTTTCTGTTGAGACACCCAACATGTGGAGGTGAATAGTGTTTTATTTTTAAGAAACAAACTCATACTATAGGAATTAGTTTAAAAAAACAAATACTTTGTAAAGGTTTGATGAACTGCCATCAAAACTATTGCTGGCCGTCCACAAACCTTTTTTACATTGAAAGCCATGAAGGTATGATGACAAATCCTTTCAATGGACAGAGGTGACCACTTGGGCTAGGGGGTTAATGGAGCAAGGTTTCGTAAAGAAGAAACTTGCTCAGATGCAATCCTCTCAAATAACATCTAACACTTTAATCAATTTGTCTTGTAAATATTAATATTGCATTACACAAAATATATTTTATCTAGGGGATGCTTTCATATGTGTATTACTAACCAGTAATCCGAGTGTCTTAAAATAGCCAACATAACGCGGGAATTTAATTACTCATGCATCTACTGCATCTACGTAGTATGCCGTATTCTATGCTTGGAGGGAAACTTTTGCAGTTGAGCTATAGCGTTTAAAATGGCCGCTTGAAACTCCCATGTTAATGCACATGCTACTGCTTAAACTAAACCTTGCAAGTTTTATTAATTGCTAATGTGAAAGAATATTATAAGTAAATGGGATTAGTGTAGTAATAAGTGGTATACAGTGAATTCATTTATTTTCGTATTCTAACATGTCTTTCTCTGACTTTATTATTAGTTTGTATTTGGGCCTCGGAGGGTGACTGAAATCCCTACCCCACCTGACCAGTGCGCACGCTCACTAAACCCTGCCCGGAACCATGCCAAGGACAAGCTGGGGAGAATCTCATGGGAACTTAACCCATCGACCCGGACAAGGGCAACATATTATTACATTTTATAAATTGTATTAAGCACAATGTGAAATGCGGGTGGGAATAACGCTTTGGGAAAGTAAATTAAGGGGCGGAAACATAGAACAAAGAACATAAGTAAAATATTACATTTGATATAGTGTGATGAACTCACCTCCTTGCCCTGTCCAATCAGAAATAGGGGAAAACACAAGATTGAAACATTTGGGGGTGGTACATGAACACAGAATAGTATAATTGAGGTAAGTTAGTTAGAGATCTGTCAGACCAGAGCCCAAGACCCGTCATTCCGACCCGTCACAGACCTGTATGCTGCCACAGACGCTGTCTGAGATGCTTTCTCAGACCCAGGAGATTCCAGAGACCCTGCTTGAGAAACCAAAATACTGATCGATAATCCAATCATCTAGAAGGGGAGTTGCAGAAGAAAACTTGAGGAGAGTAGTTCCACAAAGGGGTGCGACGCTGGCGTTGCACTTAGAAGAGGTCACCTTCCCGGTTCTGAACTTGTCCTGATACTCTGTCTTCCACCTGTCCCAGTGGACTCCAACTGACCCATCTTCAAGGAGTTGGGTTCATCTATCACCCTAGGAAAATATAATTTCTGTGAAATCTGCCTTGGTAACTGTTCTCTTTTTCCTCCCTTTACAGGTACTGTCATCACAATATTTTATTGAGACTTATTATTGAACTAAACTTGATTTCTTTCCTGAATGAAACTCGATGTTAACATTGTAATTGATCCTTGATTCACAAAATTATTGATTAGATAAAACTTTTAAAACTCTTTTAGTCTGTGATTATTGAAGAAAACCTCAAAAGATAATTTTGCCTATACTGCTAGCAACTAGATTCATTGACCAGAGGAAATTTATCGACAAAGAGATTGGAATTGTAAGATTTGGGTAAAGATAACAAAATCTTGCAGGTAAACCCAATATTGACTCCGGTGGTATTACTAGCTTATTGTATGCATGTTTATGGGCCCAGGTGAGTATATGGTGCGTGTAAACCCAAGCTGGTAAATCTGCTGGATCAGGGTTATCTCAAAATTGGGCAAAAAGTAATCCATCAGGGTGGCGGAGGTAATATTCTTCATCACCCTGACAGGTACCATCCAGCAAACCTTAAATCAGACACTTCTTTTGCAACCACAAACCCTCCTTGCTCATAAAACTGCAATGCATCATGCAATTCAAAGTAATTTGAATTAGAAGTGGAGAGATCAGCAAACACTATTATCCCCCCACCAAAAAAAATATGTATACAGAAGAGTGACAGGCTTCCTGTCAGCATTATCGACAGATTAAAATTAAACGGACACACTCCACCTTGGCTTCAGTGATATTTCTTACAATGCTCAAATGATTGAGACTGGATCGGAGTGTGAGTGGGTTACTGAAGATTCATCATTCCATACACTACCATAGGATGCAGATTTTGGTGATAGACTAATTTCTATATCCTTTTTGCATTAGTTTTTCCAGGATGCTGAACATTTCCACTGTGGTGCTGCCACAGGTTACATTGGCACAAATTCATTATTTTACCTTTTGGTTGTAACTTGCCAGAAAATGGGTTATTAATCTGTGTCTGCTTGGGGAGAAAGATGACCTCTTACAACTTAATAAGAACAATCTGGTTTGAAAAAAGCACAGTTCTTAGAGAATCTCAAATCACCCCCTGCAGCTATGTCACAGGAAGCAGGAGATTCACAGATAAGAAAGTGTTATGTTGAACAGTATCAAAAGGTTTAACTAAAGAACTAAAGAACACAACAGAATATAATTCCCAAACCAATTAAAAAAAGTATAGAGAGATTTATTTAGGAAAGACGAATCTACTTTATTAAAACTTGTTGAAAAATCTATGGATATGGGGGGGCGTGGCCAAGCAAGATGGCTGAACAGACGTGAGCCGCTTCAGCTCCTAGCCCCCATGGCTGCTCCGAGCTATTTTCTAAATGCGTGGAGAGCCGTGCATCAAATGACCACACCTGACATTGACTTGCGCTGAACGGGAGCACAACACTGGGTCCTGGATTCGGCTCCGTGGCTTACAAGCAGATCAGAAGGGCGACGAGGCGAGAGGCCAAGACGGTTTCCAAAATGGTGCTGAGATGGTGCTGGTCGGGGCCGGAAAAGGAATCTGAGCGCCCACTGCCACCAGACCCTGCAGACTCGCACCTCCCTCAGTGATGCGCACCCCCTGAACTAGCGACACAATAGGGGGGACTTAGGTGCGCGCCATCGAATCCTGTGGCCTGCTACACCATCCTGCAGGGTGAAACACATCATGCGGGGCTGAGAAACTGAGACTCCGGAGGCAAGAATGAGGAATGAGCACATTGGGACCCAGAGGCACAGCAGGCGGGAGCGCAAAGATCGATAGCGAGGGGGCTCACCTGCCGGGTCAGTCCCTTTTACCTTTTCCATGTACAGCGAGCAGATAACCCGGAGAAGAGCTGAGCAGGGAGGCCTGCCTGACCTTAAGATGGCACCCGCAGGTTGAAGTGCAAACAGCCAAGGCCCGACTCGGCACCAGCGGCGGTAAGGGGGGTGAAGTATGCAGGACATCTTCCCCTTTTACTACCCCACTTGCTGTAAACAACGACGTCCAGCTGCCACAGTCTTACTGCTGTATTTTCAAATGCGATGTCTGACTTTAAGATGGCTACCAAGGTATAACCTCCAGCAGCAGGCCCTACCTCACATCTGAGAGATCTGCGTGTGCAGAGCTAAATTTTCGGCGACATTCTACAGAGAGGCCTCCCACTGCCTGCTTCGAGGTCGCGCAATGCTCTGCCCCTCTGCCAACAAAGAAGGTGACGAATAAGGTTTCCCGTTACTTTGCATCCATGGACAAGACTACTTCCTCTGCTGAATTGGACCAGGCGAAGACGATGGCTCTCAACAGGGATGACTTAGCAGCTTCCCTATGGGACTTTAAATCCGAACTGTGTCAGGAAATAAAGCAAGACCTGAGAGCCTCTATGGACCAACTTAAGGCTGACCTTACAGAGAAGATGGCGACACTTAGAAACGATGTGGACGTGGTGGGCACCAGGGTATTGGAGGTGGAGGAACAGACGCAGAACCTTGACGCTCACTCTAGCAGACTACAAGATGCCAAGCAGAATCTCCAGTCCCAGCTGCAACAAATGCTCCTGAAGGCAGAAGACTTGGGGAATAGAGCCTGGAGGGAGAACTTATGCATTCGGGATCTGGAAGAAGGAGCGGAGGGGACGGATTTCGAGGCGTTTGTGGTAGGCCTTTTTTCAGAACTCGTGGTGCCTCGACAATTGAAGCTGAAGATCGAATGAGTTCATCGGTTGGGGTCCCCGCAGGCAGGGGAGTGAAGACGGACACAGGACGTTTTAGTAAAGATGCACTCCTTCAAAACGAAAGAAGCCATCTTAAGCGCTGCGAGGAAGAAAGAAGAGACCTCCTTTCAGGGCAACAAGTGTGCACTCTTTCAGGACTTGGCGCCCTCCACTCTGGCATGCAGACAATCATTCCGTCCTGTCACCACCAAGCTACGAGAGGACTGTACACAATACCACTGGACATTTCCCTTTGGTCTTGCCTTTGAATATAAGAACAAGTCACACCATGTAACTGACCTACGTGAGGGTTTACATTTCCTGGGCTTACCAGAGCCAGAGATCGACGGCAGCACAGGTCACTCGAATGACTCGAGTCAGCCCCGGAAGGAGACCCGGTCCTGGCAAATGGTCACAAAAACAGGCAACCCCCTAAATGACAGTTACCTGAGTGGTGATGGCTGAAGTCACCCTGGCGCTCCTGGGGTTCACTTACAGATTTCTACTGCTGCGCCGCTGATTGCCGTGGTATGGGTGTAGCAGAATAATCCAGGTTCCGCTTCAGGACATTGGGTTACTGTGCCCTTTTGTCTATGTCATTACTGATCTTTTCAAACATTCTCTATGTTCTTTTTGCATGCCAGCCGCAGGTGTGGGCCTTGTCCGTATCGCCCAGAATCACTTTATTCTTCTTCAAGAAGAATCAAGCTGAGAGCCCATTGGCTTCTTGGCACAATTGTTCTAGGGGATGTTGGGGACTTGTTTTTTGGGGGGAGGGTCCCTGGTGGTGGTGCTGGGGTAACATTAGCTTGTATTCCTTCGGGGAATGAGCAGCCCGTGGGTGGCGAACTATTCGAGGCACGGCATTATTAGAAGGGTGCGATGCGACATATGGAGGATGTCCCACGAGGGAGGGACAATGGACGGAGATAGGGATAGATCTTTCTAATGGTCTCCATAGCGTAATTGAATGTTAAAGGCTTGAATTCGCTCCAAAAACACCCAAAAATCTGGAAGTATCTTAATGGTCGCCAGTATGAGGTTGTGGTGCTACAAGAAACGCATCTTAAGAAAATCGAAGAAGCTCGGCTGCGCCACAAATCATACCTGTTAATTTATAGGTCCTCAGCTAGCACCAGGCACAACGGAGTGGCCCTGCTTTTTCGTAACACAGCCAAATTCCAGCCTGAGGCAATCAAGACAGATCGAGAGGGAAGAGTCATGATGGTAAAGGGGAGGCTACGGGGTATCCTTTGCACATTCATCTCCCTCTATGCACCCAACTCGGGTCAGACGATATTCGTATCCAACACGCTCGACCCGATTGGTGGCTTTGCAGAAGGCCCGGTGATTCTCCTGGGGGTCTTCAACCTGACATGGCATGAAGCACTGGACAGCTCCCACTCCCACAGGGCTACCCCCAACAGCTTTTCCAAAGGGCTTAAACAGAAAATGACCACACTGGGCCTCTGTGATGCTTGGCGAACATTACATCCTACCACCAAAGATGACACATATTTCTCTCATGTCCATCAGTCATTCTCTAGGATAGATTATATCTTTATTAGTCAGACCTTAGTGGGCCCCCAACAGGCAGCTCAGATGCTGCCCCTCTCGATATCAGATCACAGCCTCATATCCATTAGTCCAGCATGGGATGGGACTAAGCCCGGCACAGCGCAATGGTACTTTCCGGAATCACTCACTCGAGACAAGACCTTATGGGATGATTTGAGGGCCTCTATTACTGAGTACTTGGCGCTCAACACCCCACAGGCAACTACACCACAGAATAACTTGAACGGTTTCAAAGCGGTACTGAGGGGCAAATGCATCCAACTTAACGCGGTTCTGAATAAACAGAGAGCAAAGGTGCGCATAGCTCTTGAAGGGGAATTAGAGGTAGTGGAAAAAGCACATAGGGACACACCCACTCGAGCACTTCAGAGACAGCTCACCATGCTAACGGGCAAATTACGATCCATTTACCATAACAGAGCCGAGTTTACATTGCTGAAATTGTGACAGTCATCATATGCTCAAGGTGACAAGGTGGGGACCCACTTAGTGCGACAGCTCCGAGAAAAGAGGGAATGCAAATTCATTGGGGGCATCCTGGATGGGGACAGCTGCCTCACCCATTTGGAGGACATCAAAGCCAACATTTTTGGCAAATTTTATGGGGAACTCTACTCAGGCAACCCCCCAGATACGGGCCTGCAATAGAAATACTTAGACTCAGTGGACCTCCCATACCTTCCCCCTGCGACCGCACAGCACCTAGATGCTCCCATTACATCAGAGGAAGTCGGGCAAGCCATTTCTAAACTTAAACTCCACAAAGCCCCGGGACCAGATGGTCAAACAGGGCAGTCTTATAAATGTTTTGTGTCTGAGCGAATCCCACACCTTACCGAGCTGTTTAAATCGATAGCGGCATACGCCAGGGTCTCAGCTTCAATGGCCGAAGCAGTGATATCTGTTATTCCCAAATCTGGAAAAAAAAAGAATTGCGCCTATAGGCCCAGAGCCATCCTTAATCTCGACGCGAAGCTATACCCCTCGATTCTGGCTGCCAGGCTGGATGATTTGATGCCCGCACTAATCCACCCTGATCTATCAGGCTTCATAAAGGGGCGGCAAATGCACGACAACTTTTGGCGCACTATATACCTCATTTACAAAGTGTCTAAATTAAACGTCCTGGCAATCCTAGTGGGTCGAAAAAGCCTTCGACAGGGTGAATTGGTGATGAATTGGCTGTGAAACTCTGAGCTAATGAGGAGATCCGGGGAATTCGCTTCAGAGGCATGGGTCCTTCTTTGCGGACGATATTTTGCTCACACTCAGGGAAGGGACCTCCTCCCTCCAGGTGATTCAGGAGGAACTGAGGCACTTTGAATTGGAGGCAGGTTTCAAAGTTAACCTCTCCAAATCCTCCATACTGAATCTCACACCCTCCGACGCTGAGGCAATGAGACTGAAGGGCCAAAAGTCCCTACACTGGGCTCAATTCTCCCTCCTCTACTTAGGTGTCCACCTCACTCCTAGATTCGGGGATTTATACAAAGCCAACTACACCCCTCTAGTGTTACAGCTTCAACAGGGTTTTAAGAGATGGAAGCCCCTCTACATCTCCTGACTCGGTCAGATCAACGCCGTCAAAATGACGGTCCTGCCAAAATTTTATATCCCTTTCAGGCTTACCCAATTGAGCTCCCTCGGGACCTGATGCCTCGCCTATGCTCACTCGTCACTAAATTCATCTGGCAGGGGGAGGGCTTGCCTTCCCTCTCATGTGTTGAGACGGCCAAAGAAAGAAGGGGTGGTGGCGCCACCAGATTTTGCACTATATTATCAAGCAGCACAACTGCGGGTGGTGATGGAATGGACAGGAAGAGAATCCAAAAAGCACTGGCTCCACATTGATAGGGTGATTGTGGGTCGACCTATTTGGGATGTCCTGTGGAAGCCGAAGAAAGACAGGCCAGCAAACCAATATCTCATCACCCCCACATGCACCACACTCACAGTCTGGGAACAAGTCACAAAGAGAGAGGATGGACCTCTTTTCCCTCCCCATACACCCCAATTCACTTCAACCCAGCATTCCCGCCGTCTCTACGCGAGGGGTCTTTTGATTGCTGGAGGGAGGGGGGATGCTTAAAGTAATCGGACCTATTTCACAACTTTGACGTATTGACGTTTGAGAGCTGCAAAAGAGATTTCCAGGTCGCACACAGCGAGCACTACCGCTACCTCCAGCTTAAGTATTGGGTTACACTACCACACATACGAGAGGCTTCTACGAGGGAACTTACGGCTATGGAGAGACTGGTGCTAAAAGCAAGTTCCATGAAAGGGCCAATCTCATCGCTATACGCCATGCTATTAACTACACTACAAGCCCCCCAGGCACGCTACATGTACTTTTGGGAACAGGTGCTAGGACGGGACATCACAGAGGAGGAATGGAAAAATGTTTGGGGCGATATTTCTAGACACAACCATTCCATAGCTTTGAGGGAGGCCCATTACAAGATGCTCCTAGACTGGTACCTTTACCCCACTAAACTCAAGCGGATTTTCCCCAACACCTCAGATCTCTGCTGGCGGGGCTGTGGTCTACAAGGGGACTTTCGCCCATTTGGTGGGACTGCCCTAGCATTCGGCCATTCTGGGGGGAAATCAGGGACCCTGAGCTGGAGCACCAAACGAAAGCTGACAAGGCGATAATGTGGGCTTGTCTGGGGGTGGCAAAACTAACAATAGCGGCCGCATGGAAAAAGAAAGATACACCCGCGTTTTCAATGCGGCATGCCCGCCTATGGAGTATTCTCTCTATGGAATGCCTGCTGACATTTTCCGGGATGAGTATAAGAATTTTGAGTATAAATGGGGCCCATTGGTAACCTATGTGTCCCACGGCTTGCCCTCGGAAGTGTGTTCACCCTCTTTAAGGGCTATGCATCTCTTCCAATTCTAACCCCTCCACGAAGGGTTGGCAGACACACTCATCCCCCACTGAGAGGCTACGTCCTTCCTCCCACTGCCCACCATTTAGATGTACCCACGCTACTCACTTCTTCAGCCTGCGACACTACCACCACCGGGGAAGGGGAGGAGGGAGGATTGACGGGGGTTTGGTTTCCTGATATCTGCGTAAGGGACTACCCATATGAATTGTTGTTAAAAATCGGGCATCTTCTCTTCTGACTAATGTAAAAACCTTGTGATATGTGAAACTGGACTACAATTAGCTGAACATTTCGCTCCAGGGTCTTACACACTCTACTGTTTCTATGTTGTCATATCTGCTTATGATGCTGAATAATAAAAAGAATTTGGAGAAAAAACTGTGGCTATGATATTTTAGTTTTAAAACCAATAGTCATCAGGCAAATTAAAGTGTAGTGGAAAAACAATAGTTCAAGAGTTGTCCAGGGCCTTGGTATAATTTACGGGCAACCGTGATAGAGCATAGGTCAGACAGGCCAAGTGGGACTGAACATCCAAGTTTTTTCCTTGGGAAATTGAGGTCAAAATCCTATAGGGAGTTAGGGTACAATAGTGTGGCCTGAGAGGGTCCTTAAAAGAAAGATCATCATTGCTGATATCCTGCTGAAACTGTTGGTTTTGACGCAAAAAACTCTGAGTGAGTCTAAGCTGGATTTCATAACTACCAAGGTTGCATAGATATGCTGCTTTACTCTGGACCAACAATTTACCTACATACTAAAAGATGCAGATTCATCAATCAGCGCTAAAGTTATAAGCAAAAAAAAGCGGTATTCCAATACAGGTGGGCTGACAGACAGACAGAGTGGTCACAGTTATATGCAAATAAGTCTTGACCATGCTCCAATGGGATCAGTTCAACTTAAACTGACCAGCCAGGTCCTCCCTGAACTGAAACACAGGCAACCCAGGACTTGTTTCACCCTTGTTATTGACTTATTAGCAGGGTATAGCTTGGTTCTAGTGACAGAGCATGCAAGGGACCCAAATTTGGGGACATTCCTCCCACTTATGGTGGCAGATTAAAGTTAAAAAAAAAGTGATGAATGAAATGTTTGAATTGATCTCAGCCACTGGTAATTACTTGGGGCTGCATCCCAGTCCGTTGTTATCTTTTGCACACCATGCCACCTACGTTTGGACCCAGCAACATGCAAATCAGTCTTGACCTTGCTCCAATGGGAACAGTCCAGCTCAAACTGCTAAGCCGGGAATCCCCAAACTGGAACACAAGCAACTCAGAACTAGTTCACCCTTGTTGTGGGCTCATCAGCTGGGTATACCTTTGTTCCAGTGACACAGTGGGCACAGGCACCTATGTCTGGGCACACCTGTCCCACTAGTGCAGCATATTAAAGTGGTCACTAAGTGATGAATGGAATGCTTATATATATATTGGACTCCAAGCTGAGAGACGGTCTATGAACGCACAACAACGCCCATGTTCGGTTGCCAACAAGGGCTAGAACTTACCTTTGAAGTAATACAGTCACTCTCCAAAACTGATGATCAGGAATACAACCTTCTCTTAAAGAAAGTACGAACACTAGCTCTGAGACTAAGGCAAACACCCAGCTTTGTTCACACTCATCTTCACCCATTTAATCTGATCACTGTGCCAGACAGGTTTCAAATGGTTCAATTTGAAGGCAAGTAAGAGAAGTGATAGAGAGCAGCCTTGACGCATGCCTTGTTCAGCTGTGAGTTTTGTGGCCCTGATATCATTCACCTTATGTGAGCTGTGCGGGATTTATAGCTTGCCAGCAGCCACTTGATAAAGCAATTGCAAAAGCCCAAGGATTCTATAAATCAAGATATGTACTTCCAATATACTCCATTGTATGTGTTCTCCCTGTATAGAGAAAGCAGTAAAGACACTCCTAAGGGTTCTTTGCCACATTGACCATCGGACATAAAGCCCAACTGTTCAGGGTGGCTGAAGCTAGGCATCAGGAGGCCCAGTGAAGTATGGCTGTGAATATTTTAGTATCCACAGATGAAGCAAAGATAGAGGTCTACATTAGTTCCATTGTGTGGGAACCTTAGCAGGGTTAAAAATCACAGTACCTGCTGCATCCATACTAGAAGTTGCCAGAGAACCAGTATCCCCCAAAAGTTACATAGGTGTATTAGTTAAGGAGCCTACAGAAGAGCGTGTAAATCACTGCAGTGTACCCATGAGGGCTGAGGCTTTCCCTAGCTTCAAGGGATGGACATCACCTAACACCTCCTTTATTGAGATTAGGCAGTCCAACCTTAGGGATCGCTACTGTGTCTTTTTTGAATGTACAGGATATAGTATGCATTGATGGGCTTTCAGACTTGTCATTGCCCTCCTTCCCAGCTGAAGATCAACCATATGGGGTGATCCCACTTTATTTATTCTTTTATTTATTTATTTATTTATATATTATATAGCGCCTAAATCGACCCCCGAAGAGGTATCTCTGCGCTTTGGACAGGCTGCACAAAATAAAACTAATGAATGGGATCAGAATCAGAATAGGATGGTCTTAAGTTCCTTTCTAAATTGGAGATGGTCAGGGCATTGCCTCAAATGAATAGGGGGCTGATTCCATTGATAGTAAACACTGTGCAGAGACACTGAGACACATGTTTGCGTTCTCTATGCGTTTTGAGGGTGGTGGCAGTAAGATAATGAACAAGCTGCAGTTAATATACCCGTATGTAGTCTTTATTACCAGATTCATAAATACCTTCTATACATCATATAATTGGCCTCATATTATCAAGATGTCTGGTGGGGCTTCTTTCTGAAGGGTACAGTCAAGCTGAATTAGGGGATTCTGAGGCTGGTTTTAAATGCTGGAGGAGGTTTCTGATGAATGAGTGGATGTAGTTGCCGTCAGCATTCAATGTTGTTCCACAGTTTCGGGGCACTTAGGACATGTTTTGCACCACTCACCTTCTCCAAGTCATGAATTCCCCAGTGTTCATGCATCTTTTTGCAATTGTTGTCGGCATTTTCTAAGATTAGACCGAATTGTTTCTGTTTTCCTTGAAGTCCTGTAGGAATTGGTCAACCTTTTCCTGTAATATGGGTTGCTATGTTGTAGATGATCTTTTTAGTGATAACACTTAGGGGCCAATTAGGACTAAAGTCCGCGAGGTGCATGCCACCATGTCCATGACAATGCAGGGGGGTACCGTAGGTACCCTCCATGTGCACCCCCCAACTCCCAATACCCTGGGGGCACGCAACAGTCCCCTGAAAGCAGACTCCGCATGGCTTTCCATGGCGGGGTCTCCGCCATGCAAAGCCATGCACTGCTGCCCATGCTAATATGGATGGCAGTGTCTAGCAGACACCGCCACCATATATAGCCCCTTTTCCACCCGGTCGACCAGTGGAAAACCGGCGGACGGTCTTTCCATCTGCCGGGGTCCCCCCGCTATACTAATATGGCGGGGGGAAATGGGTGGTGGCGGGGAAGGATGTAGGGCGGATCGCCATACATCCTAATTGACCCTTTAATGTTTTGTGGGCTGTTCCCCATTATCTTCCTTAAATCTTTTTCATGAGCCTGCCTTTAATCATAGGGGGGCTGATTCACAAATTAAAATTACACGTTTGAGTAAGCTTACAAATTTCTGTAAGTTTTCTATTTTTGGTATTCACAAACTGCACTTATGTAGTAATTCTCCCTTTTATAGTAAGTTACAGTTCTCTAGTATGTCCAGCAATATACATTGACAACCACTGATACTGTAGCGTCCTTCCAAAGAAAATGAGAGCGGTAGGGACTTAAAATAAGACCCCATAGGAATTATTGTTAAATTAAATCAAATTATTTAAAATGGTTACAAATATATATGAATGTAAACAATATACAAAAATAGCACATATTCATTATTTAACCCCTTCGCCGCGGCACAAATTTTGCCGCGGCGCTGGGGGGGTTTGGGGTGTTTGCGGCGCCGCCATGCTCGTGACGGAACCACTCCGTCATGAGCCACGGGTGCGCTGTGCTCATGACGGAGTGGTTCCGTCACGACTCCGCCCACTTGCATTGATCGCCCGCACAGGCGGGGAATCAGTGCCGCGTGGGCGGAGCGGCCGCCAACGGCCGCAGCATGACGGAACCACTCCGTCATGAGCACACGGCGCCCGTGGCTCATGACGGAGTGGTTCCGTCATGAGCAGGGAAGGGGTTATTTATAATATATGTTATAACCTATTCTGGATTTAAAATTAAAAAAATAATGCAATATTACAAGTTAGTAAATTAATGTAATTTAGTATTACAATATTTATTTTTTAATCCAAAACAGGTAATTAATTATTTGTAATTAAATAATAAATATAGAATATTTATGTAAATATTTTATAATTAATTTATGTTTATTTATATATTTAAACTATTTTTAATACAAGTTCTCCCTTGTGGATTGCTCAAAGTGAGGACCCATCTTGAAGCAGGTGGATTGCAGATGCACAGTACCTGTTAAGAGTCAAGAATACTGAGTGGTGGATATGGATGTGCTCATTTCATACCCTTGTATTCTGGATCCAATTAGAGCAGTGTATTTTTTTTTCTCATGTATGTATGTCTGTATGCATGTATGTATCTGTGCATGTGTATGTGGTCAATCCTCTCTGGCTTGACAAAAACTGGGCACTTGAGATTTACAGTAACTTTCAATCTTGCTATAGCATCTAATTTCTGCTATTGCAATGTGATATAGCTTCAGAACATCTCTCTGTTTCCAAGTCTCCAAACCTAACAAAATTCTAAGTCAGAAAGGTAAATTTTACTCACATGTAAATCAACTACTATACTTTGTTGTACACTACCTTTTTTGCTATTCCAATTTCTCTGTGTAAAGTTTCTCCACTGTGTAGCCTTATATGTCTCTGGGAGAAATATCCTGCAAAAACAGAATATTCAAGTGAACATTTTGTACTAGAAAACTTTAACTGTTAGGGCCTGATTCACAAAGGTAACTTACACTTTTGAGTAAATTTAAACTTTTAAGTTACTACTTTTCAGTATTCACAAACTGCCCTAACTCACACTGTAAACTTATACTTTTGTAGTCCAGTTCTACATTTGGGCAACCACAGTTACTGCAAAACCCACCCATAGAAAAGTGTAAATCACAAAAGTGTAAGTTACTACAAAAGTGCAGTTTGTAAATAGAACTTTATAGTACATTTTGTAGTACTAGTACAGTGTAACTTAAAAATTCAAACCACCATTTGCGTCTCAAATGAGGGTTCTGCTGATTCATGGACCACATGTAGTGTCCTTTCGGTAGAAAAATGCCACTTTTTGAATGATCACCCCCTGTGCACTGGAACTCTGCTAACCACATGCACTGACCCATAAAAACATGTTGAAAATTGCTGTACTGTTAACTGGCATAATAAATTAACCTATAAGTCACTACTCTATGGTACAAATTGTACCCAGGGACTGCAAGTTGAATGTCACTAGAAGAGTGCAGCACCTGTTGTGCCACCCACTGCAGTGAAAATGCAAATTTGACTGTAGGTTTACCAATTTTATCTGGCTGTGGCATTTTAAAAATTGTATTTTACCCTGGTACATTAAACCTTTTGACAAATCAAAACTTTGCTATTAAATATTATTAAGTAACTCTATTTTGGCCTCATAGATGCTAATGCAGAGTGTCCTTACAGTGAAAAGGCCCCAAAAGCTCTGTCTTTTGTAGCAGTATGCCTGTTCCATATGAAAATATTGGGATAAAATATCATATTTTATAATGTTATCTCTTGATAGGGAACAACTTGTAATGTTTGTAAAATTTATCACAAGCCTAATTCACAGGTGAAGTTGGATTTGTAATAAATATTTTAGGAAAATAAACTTTTATAAAGCTACCTTTCCCATGCATACTGCCTCTAGGGCTCATTTGCAGGATCTCTAGCTGTCAAATGGCAGCTGGATAGCCCCCTTGCTGAGATGTAGAAACTGCTACCAAAAGAGAACAAAGACCTTAGTTGTGGGGAGGTATTCTGGTCCTCAGGCAGGGTGAGCAAATGAGCTGTGCCCAGGACCATGATTAACCTCAAAGACAACTTCTTTGTTTCTCCAGTCAGGCAGACATTAACATCAGAGGGATAACTAGTTTGAAGTGAGCACATTAGAAGGATTACTCATTTTTCTTGCCGCACCTCGCGCTTGAGTACCAGGCCTCTGCACAATGGCAGAATGGTTACACCATCCTGGATCTGGGCAGAAAGGGGCACTGTGGGATTGTTTTCAATAGGACACACAGGAACTGCTGCAAAAGTGAGTATGGCCACTCCTGGAAACATTTTCCTCTATTGGATAGGAAGAGTCCAGATGCCACCCCCATCCCCACACACAGGTTAGTTCCAGGTGTAAATGTGTCATCCCTGGATGCCCTCTTCAGAACACTCCAAGACCTGTAGAAGACAGTGCAAGGACTGCACCTACTGTTGCGACCTGAATGTCTGGACATGCTATTGTACTCGTGACAAATATGTGAACTTCAAGGGTCAGTTGGCAGCAGTCCCGGTAAGCGACAGGGATGTAGCAAGCTGTTTCAAGGCATTTTCCAGATGGACTCATTTGACCAATTACAACTGGACTTGGGCGAGACTCTGCTGGTGGCTTCTTGTGATTCTTGACCCCCCCCCCAGTACTGTTCCTGTGGTACTGGAACTCTTGACTGTATCAAGGTGTACCCCTCCTAACATCCTGAAAAACTTAGAAATCCTTTGGCTCCAAGCACTTCGGAGAACCAGGATAAACCTGCTGAGTCAATCCGACCAAGGTACGGTGCAGCTGGGCCAAAGATGCAGCCTGCTCCAGCTCAGAGTTTTTCTGTGCCAGCAAATATATTTCAGTCAGGCTTCCCAAATATGTTATCTGGCCTTGTGTAGTGCTGTTTCATCTACAGCTTGCAACTTTGCCCTGCAGGAGTAATCTGAGCGCCATAAAAGTGATTGCATGTGAACGTAAATATCTTTCCAGGAAGGCAGCACCAAAAGTATCCAACCAGCGAGTGACCTTCTTTGGGTGTGAATTTTGATGAAAGTCAATGGCTTCCCCGTCACCACGTCTAATGGGGATCCAGCCGTGTGGAGCCCATTTTTGGGCTACAGCATGCTGCCAAGTTGCGTTGAGGGTTTTTGACTTCCATTTGAGAGACAGGTTTAGGATGTAAAATATCTGACTAGGTTGAACCTCTGTATCTGACCTTCACTCCATCATGGTCTGCTTTTAAGCATGCCTAGGTCCCAGTCAAGCACAACCAGAAGACCACGGTTAGTGCTTAATTTTCTGCCACTAATATTAATTTAAAACTTTAAGAAATCATATCTCTGGATACCCCCTTTGGATATTTGTTGATTTGGTCTCATTAAGTTAATTACATTATTTTCTAACTTTATAAATTGGATTTGGATTTTATTTGGGTTGTGTTTTTGACTCTTTAACTATTTTGGTAATTCTAAAAGCTTAACACATTTTCTTAAACCTGTCTGCTCTATACCATAGCTACCGCAGGTTGGTTAGCTCAGTTTTAAACTACTGAAACCTTTACTGAACATAACATGATAGTGCCATTATTACTTGTGTTGGAGTCCCATCCACCTCAACTAATAATCAATTTTCTCACATTTTCCCAAAAATCACGCATCTCTTGTAGTGTTCAACAAAGACAAGAAACCTCTTTAAGAGAGTTGCTGACACTATGTGAACCATCTGTCTTACTGGCTTCTGAATGTGTGTACCTTCAAGTAGTATGGTGTATAATGCTTCTGTGCTAGTCCCCCACAAAAAGGCACATACATCCCACACATAGTGACACAAATACTGTATGGAGCCCAAAAAGGTGCACCTCTCCACAAGGAATGAGCTCCTCATATGTTGGTAATTTCATGCCTAGAAGCTGGGATAAAAAAATGTCTGGCAAGAAAACCAGTATATTATCTCTCCCTGACCCAGCTAGTCTAATATGTGAAAGCTTGGAAGTAGCGCATCTGTTGATTAGAACAATGTCCAGGTCTCCGTAAACAACTTTTGTTGTGATTTAATTGATCTACTATCTAGAAGCCAGTAAGCATCCTGACTGGGGCATGTATGGAATATGTGTTGGTGCTTTCTGCACATTCATCTCCATTTAACATTTCTCACAAAGGCTCAGACCAAACATAATAAGAGCTTCCAATTGGCCTTCTCACAGCCTGCCTTCCTTTCTAGACTATGTTTATGAAGCCCCACCACCAAGGAGCCAAAATATGATGCCACACTAATTTGCCTCCAGTGCCCTAGCCACCAGACAGAAATAGTTATTGTGAAACAACCAAATGTCAATGGAAATATCTCTGTAGTGATGACTGCCTGATGATAATGCTTTGTTGCACAACAGGAAAGTCCACAGTGGAGACCCCTCTTTTCAGCTCCAGCACTGTCTATAAAACACCTGTCAGGTCAATAAGCCTGAACCTCCTAAACACACTGTTTGAAAATGGCCCTCTCTGAATGGTCACCCCAAACATTTTGCATTCTCCACCTATTTTTAAGACCTTCATTTTGTTGTCTTTAAGACTCTGAGCACTTAACCCTTACCGACCGGTGCTTCTACCCTAAACTGAACTGAATGGGGCCTGTCCTCTCACAATTCTGTCTCCTCCTCCCTGGAGTGTGTCTGGAGCCACGGCCAGACAAGACAGGAACTTGCAAACTACAAAGACTTCAAAGACAGATGGGGTATTGGACCTAAAGCCCCAGACTGTTAGAACGCTTCTGGATCAAGAGAATCTTTGCCAAGTGGAAGAGCTGGAGAGCTGTGAGGAAGAGTACTGCCTCTTTGCTGTGTGTTGCTTTGCCGGGTTGGGCTACAGTTGCTTCTTCTTCTTTGGAGAGGAAAAGGACTGGACTGTTGCTCTATATTCTGCTTGTGGAGTTTCCTCAAGGGATGTGGTGTGCTTGCCACCTGTTGGAAGTCTCAGGGCCATCAAAGACTTCATCTGCAGCATCTCTAAACTCCCCTGTTGGGAGTTCTGTCCTGCCTTGTGGTTCCAATTCAATTTCTGGGCTCTTTGAGGTTGTTCTGCTGCTTGAAACTGTCAAAATCGATGAATCACCCTTTCAGAGCCTGTTTTTTGGTGCAACACCACCCTGCAAGAGAAATGTTCATGCACCACTACCATCTGGCTGAAGAAATCAACACAGTGCCTGTCAGCAGCCAAAGAATCTGCCGCAGCCCCGAGTTCAGCGCACCGTGTCTCCAAAGTCTGAGACCACTGCACTGACTCTGACGCAGAGACTGCTGTGCGGCTAAAAGAAGTGATGTATCATGGGACAGCGGCTGAAGAAACTGACACAGCGCCTGTCTGCTGCCGCTGCCTGGATCTCCAGCCCGAATCATCTTGGGAGTTTGAAGCATCGCGTCCTTCTACAGTCCAGATTCGATGCATTATTTCTCCTGCATGCAGCAGAACTGACACATCGCCTCCACAAGCACCCAGCAACTGACACATGGCTGTATTTTCCAATGCTTCCCTCCTCTGCAGCTGTTTTGACTTGTGGATCATGACGCATTTGAGGAACTTTGTGCAAAATCATCGCATTCATAGAGTTCTATAGTCTGAATTGCTTAAATATTTTTTTTTGTTTTTATTTTTGTTTCCAAAACCTTTATTCAGCATATGACATCAATACACAGCGTAATGCCTACAACCACAAGTGGCCGGCAGCGTGCTACAAGAATTGAAGGGAGGTGGTGTACACAGCGATTAGCCTACAACCCAGCAAGGGCCGGCCGCGTCCCGGTACATGCAAATATGCAGTTAGATAGCACAATGGATCAACAACTCAAACAACCTTACAGAACAACGTGAATAAACCCCGCCTCACTAGCCTCATGGGGAGAGTGAACAAGAAGGTTAACACTAAGCGCCAACACAAAGAGCATCGAGAATGCTAAAGCCTGAACTTATCTGGATGGGGAGGGGGGGCAGCTTCGCCCGGCAGCTGTGGGTGCAGCAGTAGGTAAGTCTTCAAGGGCCCCCATATATCCCGGGGCCGGGAAGCCTGCGGCAGAAGGTCAGAGTACAGAGCAAGCTGATCTTGCCAAAGAATCATTGTCTTCATCCAGTCCTTGAATTTCGGTGCCCTCCCCCTGCCCCACCTGCAGGCCACCCCCCACTTGGCAAGGAGGAAACAGATAGAGGCAAACCTCCTGTGCGCTACAGGGAGCTGCTCGGTATAACCCAGGACACCCATCGGTGGAGACGGCGGCAGCGGGCCACCCAACATTTCCCCAACTGCAACAAACACCTGCTCCCAATATTCCTGAAGGCCAAGTGTAGCAAGTCTGCGTCGTCTGCCCGACACCTGTCGCACCTGGCATCCGCCCGCAGCCCAAACTGCCTCAAACGGGCGGGCGTATAGTAGTATCCCTGCACATATTTAAAGTGCGTAATGCGCAGCCGGCTGCTAGCAGACACCTTCTCTATTTGCGTACAACAATAGAGCCACTCCCGGTCCGAGATTTCTTGTCCCAATTCCTGAGACCATCGAGCATGCGCAGCGCTCTGCGATGTACCCAATTCAGCATATAGTGATCTATAGAGGGTGGAGACCAAGTGGGACGCAGTCAGCGCTCCCATCAGGATATGCATCTGGGGAAGCATCGGCGGTTCTCGCGGGTAGTCCGGGGTGCAGGCACGCATCCCCTCTCGCAGGCGTGCATACAGAAATGTTTCCATAGCATCTGGGGGAGCTCCGGGCATAGCTGCTGGAGGGTAGCAAATGTCCCATTGGGATAGATATCTCCCCACGTACTGATTCCCCGCCGGCGCTGGAATTTGTGGAAGATGCCCTCCCGCAGGAGGGACAATTGGGGGTGGAACGCCAACGACATCCGGGGGGAGTAGATCATTGGGTTCTGCATTTTGCGCGACATCCACCACCACACCTGTACAGTGCAATCTATGGTTGTGGGGTCCTGTGTTCGCCTCGGTGTGTGCTGCAAGAGCGCACCCTCCAGCGGGATGGGGTCAGCCAACCAGTGCTCCACAGCCATGTGGGCCGTGTATTTCGGACCGTTAAACCAATAATGCGCATAGTGCGCCTGGGCGCACATGTAGTATAATTCAAAGTTAGGCAATTCAAGTCCGCCTGCCACGTATGGGCTTGCCAATGTTTCCCATTTTATCCGTGGCTGCTTGCCGCCCCACACAAGGCGCAAAAGTTCGGTCTGCGGCGCAGAGAAGAAGGGTCGGCCCGGGAAGTAGGGTATGTTCAGGAAGTAATAGAGGAACTTAGGCAACACCACCATCTTGACCAACGAGATCCTGTCAGCAATGGAGAGCGGCATGGCAATCCATCTAGTAATTGTGTCAGAGAGCTTGGTCATGGCTCGCCCATAATTATCTCGGATGACCTCCTCACGGGTCAGAGCGACATTCACACCAAGGTACCGGACAGTGTCAGTACACCACTCCAGCAGGAAATCAAGCGCAAAGGGGACGACAGCGGGAGTGAGCGGAAGTATCTGGGATTTCGCCCAGTTGATTTTTTATACCAGACAGCCCACCAAATCTAACGAACTCCCGTAAAAGCGGGTTGATGTTATGTGTCGGATCTTTGACATACAGGGTAACGTCATCTGCGTACAGCGAAATCAAGATGAGGCGCAACAGACAATGCAGTGCCTTCTCCTGGTGGTACTGGCGCACCTTCGCCGCAAGCGGTTCCATCGCCAGGGCGAACAGAAGCGATGACAACGGGCAGCCCTGCCTAGTGCCGCGCGTCAGCAGGAAGGGCTCAGATGTGAATCCGTTAATTTGCACCCTGGCCGCCGGAGCAGCGTAGATCAGTCTAATCCAGGCCAAGAAACCCACCGGGAATTCCATATTACGCAGGACAGCATGCAAGTATTCCCACTCTACAGAGTCGAACGCCTTGGTGGCACTCAGGAAAACAGCCGCCAAGGGCAGCTGCGGGGCCACCTGCTGTATGATCGAAAAAAGGGTGCGAAGATTATGGGACGTGGATCTCCTGGGAATGAAGCCCGCCTGGTCTGGCAAAACCAGCTTATCCATCAGGAGGTTCAAGCGGTTGGCTAGCATTTTGGTAAGAATTTTACTGTCTACGTTTATGAGTGACAAAGGCCGGTACGAGTCGCACTTGTTGGGAGGCTTATCCGGCTTCAGGAGAGATATGATAAGGGCTTCTCTCATTGTGGGTGGCAGCGCCTGCGTCTCTAAAGCCTCGGCGTACACCTCCCGTAGGATAGGGCCAAGCAAATCAAATGTCAGGCCCGGGCGCCGCGGATTGTAGCTGAAAAACAGCCTCCCTTAATTCATCGTTAGTAAATGGCTCGCAGAGGAATTCTCTTTGATTATCCTCTAGATACCTTAGCGTAATATCGCCAAAAAAGGGCCTCATTGGTACCCTTAGAACGGAAGAGGTCTGCATAAAAGTCAGTGAAGGTCTTTAGTATCCGGGCACCGTCTTTATGGCTATTGCCCTCTGTATCCTCCACCTCCAGTATATGGTTAGCATGCCTAGGCTGTCTGATGTCCTGCGCCAAGGCCCTGCTGGGCCTACCTCCCTCTCCGTACCGCCTCGCCTGTGCATACTTCTCTTTAAATTTCACCTCCCTGTCAGCTGTTTCCGCGTATTCAGTTATCAGCTCCCTCATCCTGGCCCTTCCCTCCCCCTCACCCTGCCGCCAGACCACTGCCTCTAACCCCTTGAGTTCTTCCTCCAATCGCCGAAGCCGTCGGCGAATATCCCTCAGCACCCCAAAGCTCTTGGCCATGCAGATCCCGCGCATGGTTACGTTGAACGCCTCCCATAGCGTGCCCACCCGCTCCACTGATCCCCTATTCCTTTCAAAGAAGTCACCTATGGCATCTTCCAATTCCGACTTAAATACCTCATCAAGCAGTGCCTCCGGAGCCAGTCTCCAGCTCCTGAGGCCAACCTGCGCGTCTGGAATAGTCAGAGTAAGGCACACCGGAGAGTGGTCGGACAGCGTGCGGGCCAAATGATCAACGGCCCTTACCCAAGTGCAGATCCCTCTGGACCCCAGCCAGTAATCCAGCGTCGACCATGAGGCATGAATGGACGAGTGAAAGGTCCCCTCTCTCGTCTCTGAGTGCCTGTATCTCCACAAATCAATTACTCCCCCATCCTCGATCAGCCCGCGCAGCGCTCCCTGGCTGCCCGTGTAATGATGGTGTAAGTGTGTGGACCGATCCTTAGTAGGATCACAGACCGTGTTAAAATCACCCGCCCAAAGGACATGAGTGGCCCCTACCTCCAATATCTGTCCCCACAACACATTCAAGATATCAGGACTCTCAGTGTTCGTGCCGTAATAACTGACTATGACCACCGAATGAGTTCCCAGGGCTCCCCACAGCATGCAGTATCTGGCCTCACCATCACTTCGCATTCCTCCATATCTAAAGGGTGTCCCCCGCCTGACCAGAATGGCCGTGCCTCGCGCGTATGTGGAATAGGCTGAGAAAACTCTTAGGGTAGCCCATCTGCCTCCAAAGGTTGGGGGGCTACGGGGTTCAGTATGCATCTCCTGAAGTGCAGCTATGCTTATATCATGTCTGTCAAGGTAAGAAAGGATCTGCCATTTTTTTCTGGGATCCCGCAGCCCCCTCACATTCCATGACAAAAGCTTAATCCCTTCTCTACGGGTCCCCTCCATGTTGCGTAGGAAGTGTCAGAGGGGAATGCCCACTCGGGCCTCAGACATGATGGACTGACCCCTAAGCCCATGTGGTGGAAAGTAGCCATGGCTCTAGCCGTGCAGCGCAGTAAGGCCCCCTAAATGCCACAGGGCCCAATATACAAATTCCATCTCCCAATTCCCCGTGAGGCGTCTTCACGATGAACCCCCCCTCCCGTCCCTCCCACAACAGCGCCCCAATCGCGCCGGAATCCCAAAACCCTCCCCCCTCTCTCCCCAGCATTAATGCACAAAAACCTTGAAACAGTCTAAAATCAGAGCTTCTATAACCTTGTTACCCGTAGGAATTGGGGAACGCCCTGAGTGGGGCGCTGGTGTGCCTCTCAAACCCTCTAGTTCCACCAGATCGCGGAACTCCCCAGACCTCCGCTGTGGAGCTGGGATGGAAGAGGTTGGGGGTAGAGGGTGCCCAACCGTGAATGGAAAGACCCCTGCAAGCCCAACCCAGACGTGTCTTAAGGCCCAGGTTGTGTGGGTAAGAACAGTATGAGCCACAGGATAGCATGGCTGCTGCTGAGCTCCAATGTCATAACACAGTTCAACACCAGGCACTGTTACTTATCTGACGGTGGCAGCGCAGGTCCAGGAGCATCGCACCTCCAGCGCATATACGATATGCAGCATGAGAAATCTCTGCCTCCGTCTCCGCACAAAAACAGTCTCGCCTCAGCATGGCCAGGGGAGCACCTCTGCCATCCCGCCGCCGTGGTGTGCAAGCACAGTTCAATAGTTCTGGCCCCAGCCCCTCGCAGCGGTGAGCCACAACTGTCAATTGACTCCCGCGGGAGACTGTGATCCTGTCCGGTCATTATTATTGGAATGAGCAGGGGAGGCTCGTCGGAGTGACCCCAGGAACTCCTACGAGTGCCGCGGAGTGGTACAGATTATCGTGCGGTCTCGGTGTCGTATCCGTAGTTTGGCTGGGTATAGCAGGGCGTACTCTATGTTCTCTTTGCGCAACTTCTGCTTCACCTGGACATATTTCCGCCTTGCTTCCTGCACCGCCAGGGTGAAGTCCGGATAAATGGAGAACGAGTTTCCTTCATACTGCAAGTCTGTGACGTCACGGGCTCTCCGTAAAGCGGCATTCCCGGTCACGATAATTAAGCAATCTGGCCACTATGGGTCTTGGCGGTGCGCCCACCGGAGGCCGAGAACCCAACGATCTATGCGCCCGTTCCACTATCAAGTGCGCCGAGAAGGAGGTCGCCCCCAGCGTGGTGGTAAGCAGCCGTTCCACGTAATCTTCCATGGGCCCCGTGGCCGTGGTCTCCGGAATACCTATCAGGCGGATGTTATTTCTGCGGCTGCGTGCCTCTAAATCCTCATTTTTGGCCGCGATCACTTTTAGCAGCTTATCCATTTGCGACATTTGTGTGGCCATGGTGGCGGAGGTGTCCTCAGTGGCAGAGATACGTCTCTCCGCTTCCTTGATCTGCTCCTCATGTTTATCCACTTTCAGCACCAGGAAGTCAAGCCGGGTGTTTATGGTGTCCATTTTCCCGGATAGGGTGTTTAGGCTCTGCTGCATCACTATGAGCATATTCTTTAATTCGTCACTGGGGTTAGGTACGGCCGGAGCCGCCTGCTCAGGGCCAGGCTCCCCCCAACTCCTCAGCGGCGGAGCGCGTGGCAGCCTTCCTCTGCTCAAAAGGCATTTTAGTCTGTCGTGCATCAGATTTCCCCATGGCGCTGCCTCAGCGCACGCCCAGCAGGCAAAGGCGGTCCCCGGCGCCACACCGCAGGATAGCTTCCCCGGTGCGTAAACTGCCTGGTAGTAGCCCTATCCGTTCTTCCCAGCCTCCTCGTCAGCAGCTGTCTCGCGTGGCTAGGCCTCACTCCGTCGCGCTTGTACTTCAGCCCTATCTGGCATGGTGTGTGCTCCCCTCCTCAGTAAATCGCCTGCACACCGAGTATGAGCATACCTGTGCCCCTCCGCCAGACTTTGTCGCACCACAGACTGGCCCTCAATCGTCTCAGGTGTCCCCCCAGTGATAGTCCGCCAACGACTCAGTGGTCGGCCGGCAGTTAGGTGATCCTCTCGCCGTCAGGTCCCAGAGGTGCCGCTCCACCCTCCGCTGCACAGGCTGCAATGTCTGCAGCAAGGCGCCGGCCGAAGCCCGCCCGACACTCCACCCGCGAGCTCTCACCTCACAGGGGAATCAACGCCAGCATGGCCATGCCCCCCAGGGCACCCCCCCAGCAGGGGACGAGGACCTCCAGGCCCGAGGCGGGCCCCGCCGCTACCTCCACTCTCAGCAGCGGGGGTCTCCGGGACATCAGTCGCCAACCAGGTATTTCAGCACACAGGCAGTCCCGGCAAGGAGGCTCCGGTGCGCCCACCATCCGAACTCTACGCCAAGGGGGGAACGCGACGCGGCAAGCGAATCTTCAGGCCCTGCACAGCGTGGGCGCCACGGCGCTCAAGTAGCAACGCCAGCCGCGATAAGCCTCCAGCAGTGGGGGCCGTCCCGTCCCCCGGCCACAGTTCTGCACAATATCTTCGTCGGAGGTGAAGCTATCAGCTCGAAACCTGCGTCGAGTGTTCAGCACAATGTCAGCCTCAGTTACCCACTCATATCAGCGGTGGGCGAGGGGTCCATGGGCAGATAATTGGTGCATGATCTGGTCGGGCAGCCTGAGCCTCACATCAGCGCGGCCATCTTGGTCCGGCGCCACCTGGCGCCCCCCTCCTGAATTGCTTAAATCTTTAAAATATTTTGAGTTGAATATGTTGAATTTTTGCTATTTTGGTCTTGTTTGCTTTAGATAAAGGTACCTTCTTTTTCTAAACTGGAATGTTGTCCCTTCATAGTGCTTTCACTGTGTTACTGTGTGTGTTATGTACAAATGCTTTATGCAGTGCCTCTGAGAAAGGGTTGAATGCTCATGCTAAGCTGCTAAGGGGGGTGAGTAGGGTCTATCGTGGATGTGTAATCCACTTATCATGACTAGGACGAAGGCTTCCTACTTCGACAGGGTGTATATCAAGCAATCAATCAATCAATCAATCAATCACGTGTTTGTTAAGCGCGACTACTCACCCGCAAGGGACTCGCGGCGCTGGGGAGGAGGGGAGGCGCAGGTTCCAGTCCACCAAGGAGGGGGTCTGTCGAAGAGCCAAGTTTTGTGGTTTCTCAGGAAAATGGAGAGTGATGTTGTCTGTCTGAGGTGGAGCGGTAGGGCGTTCCTGGCTCTGGCCGTGAGGAAGGAGAAGGAGCGGCTTCCTGATCTCTTCATTCGGGCATGGGGAACCACGGCGTAGAAGAGCTGGACTGATCACAGGGTTCTTTGAGGTCCGTGGAAGTTGAGTCATCTGTTGAGGTATTCTGGTCCGGTGTTGTGGAGGGCCTTGTGTGCGTGGGTGAGGATCTTGAAGGTGATTCTATTTTCAATGGGGAGCCAGTGGAGTGTGCGCAGGTGCTGGGAGATGTGGCAGTGTTTCGGTAGGTTGAGGACTAGTCTTGTGGCAGCGTTCAGGATGTTTTGTAGCTTGCGGGTGAGGTTTTTGTTTATTCCAGCATAGAGTGCATTGCCGTAGTCAAGTCTGCTGGTGACGAGGGTGTGGCTGATGGTTTTTCTGTGCTCGAGGGGAATCCATTTGAAGGTCTTACATAGGAGGCGGAGGGTGTGAAAGCAGGAGGATGTGACGGAGTTGATCTGGCAGTCCATTTTGAGCTCGGAGTCTAGGATGATTCTAAGGTTGCGTCCGTGGTCCATGGGGGTGGGTGGGCTTCTTAGCGTGTGGGGTCACCAGGTGTCGTTCCAGGTGAAACCAAGAAACCGGTCCTAGGAAGCTTGTTTCCGGTCCAGGGAGGACCTGGCTTGGCAGTTCGGGCTGGACTGTTCCCATGAGGCACAGGGTCAAGACTGATTTGCATATGGCCAGGTCTAAACTGGGGTGGCATGGTGAGCAAAAGAATGATGGATTTAACCTAGATCTCTTGACTGGGGGAGAATGTTTTGATTTGATCTGCATTCCGTCCATCAATTGTGTGTCTGGTGCTGGGAGATGTGGCAGTGGGATGTATGTCGTTACAACGCACACTTTTACAATGCATGCACTTACAACGCATTTTTTACAACGTACAATCCATTACAACGCATGACATTACAACGCAGGACACTACAACGCATTTTTAAAAACTACCTTTACAACGCATTTCCATTACAACGCATACTACCTTTACAACGCATACCATTACAACGCATAATATTAAATTGCATTTAAGGTAAGTATTAGATAGTATAGGGGTAAAAATTACTATTCTAACTCCAGGGGGTGCAACAGTAGGGTAAGTGTTGGATAGTATAGGGTTAAAAATTACTATTCTAACTCCAGGGGGTGCAACAGTAGGGTAAATGTTGGATAGTATAGGGGTAAAAATTACTATTCTAACTCCAAGGGGTGCAACAGTAGGGTAAGTGTTGGATAGTATAGGGGTAAAAATTACTATTCTAACTATAGGGGGTGCAACAGTAGGGTAAGTGTTGGATAGTATAGGGGTAAAAATTACTATTCTAACTCCAGGGGGTGCAACAGTAGGGTAAGTGTTGGATAGTATAGGGGTAAAAATTACTATTCTAACTCCAGGGGGTGCAACAGTAGGGTAAGTGTTGGATAGTATAGGGGTAACAATTACTATTCTAACTCCAGGGGGTGCAACAGTAGGGTAAGTGTTGGATAGTATAGGGGTAAAAATTACTATTCTAACTCCAGAGGGTGCAACAGTAGGGTAAGTGTTGGATAGTATAGGGGTAAAAATTACTATTCTAACTCCAGGGGGTGCAACAGTAGGGTAAGTGTTGGATAGTATAGGGGTAAAAATTACTATTCTAACTCCAGGGGGTGCAACAGTAGTGTAAGTGTTGGATAGTATAGGGGTAAAAATGACTATTCTAACTCCAGGGGGTGCAACAGTAGGGTAAGTGTTGGATAGTATAGGGGTAAAAATTACTATTCTAACTCCAGGGGGTGCAACAGTAGGGAAAGTGTTGGATAGTATAGGGGTAAAAATTACTATTCTAACTCCAGGGGGTGCAATAGTAGGGTAAGTGTTGGATAGTATAGGGGTAAAAATTACTATATTATGCGTTGTAATGGTATGCATTGTAATGGTAGTATGCGTTGTAATGGAATGCGTTCTAAAGGTAGTTTTTAAAAATGCGTTGTAGTGTCATGCGTTGTAATGTCATGCGTTGTAATGGATTGTGCGTTGTAAAAAATGCGTTGTAAGTGTAGTGCGTTGTAAAAGTTGCGTTGTAAAGGTTGTTCCCCGTGGCAGTGTCTCGGTAAGTTGACGACTAGTCTTGCGGCGGCCTTCAGGTTGTTTTGTAGCTTGCGGGTGAGGTTTTTGTTTATTCCAGCATAGAGTGCATTGCCGTAGTCGAGTCTGCTGGTGACGAGGGCGTGGGTGACGGTTTTTCTGTGCTCTAGGGGAATCCATTTGAAGGTCCTACAGAGGAGGCGGAGGGTGTGGAAGCAGGAGGATGTGACGGAGTTGATCTGGCAGTCCATTTTGAGCTCAGAGTCTAGGATGAGTCCAAGGTTGCATGCGTGGTCCATGGGGGTGGGTGGGCTTCTTAGCGCATGGGGCCACCAGGTGTCGTTCCAGGTGTCGGGGTGTGGGCCCATGATGAGTACTTCTGTTTTGTCGGTGTTGAGTTGTAGGCAGCTGCTTTTCATCTATTTAGTGACAGCTTCCATGCCTTCTTGGAAGTTGTGTTTGGCTACGTTGGCTTTATTGGATAGGGAGAGGATGAGTTGGGTGTCGTCTGCATATGAAACGATGTTGACTTCAAAAGATCTTGGTGGTATAGGTAATAGGATCTAGGTGTCACAAGTAATTCCACTCCAAATATAAAAGGTTAGTTACTAATTCTAGACGGTGCTATAGGGTAAGGGAGAACCACCAGCCTCCCCAAAAGATTGTGGCAAAAGCAACAAGATACAAAGGTTTGACACCCTAGCACACGTAATATTCAAACTGTGGTTATTTTCCCATGTTATAAACAACACAAAATTAATCAATTCAGTCAAAGTCTTTTCTTCTTTTTCTCTTTATGTCCTTTAATCCAGTAGGATGTTCATTTGCCAACACGTGCTAGGGTGTCAAACCTTTGAAACGATGTTGAGTCCGTAGGTTCTGACAATGGGGGCGAGCAGAGCCATGTAGATGTTGACGAGCGTTGGGCTGAGGGAGGACCCCTGGGCTACTCCGCAGGTGGTTGGCGTAGGGTCCAAGAGGAAAGGGGGGAGTCTGACCCACTGTGTTCTGCCACAGAGGAAAGAGTGGATCCAGTTGAGGGCCTTGTATTATCACTGCCAACTAGAGACCCCCATTTTTAACAAGAATATTTTTTGATAAATGTAATGTGCATCAGTGTTCTTTGTATTCTTCTACATGGTATACTACACTTCTTAAGTTACATAATAGATCTTTTTATTTTAAACATTGGAAGGAAAAAGGTATTAATTATGTATATCAATGTTTGACTGATTGTTCTATTGTAAAGTTGACTACTTACAAACCCAATATCAACTTCCTGACTCCTTTTTAGAGGAATACAACTTAATTTTCTCTTTTATTCAATGATTTTTTCTCCAAGTATCACATAACTTCTCATGTTTTACTACCAGTACTAGCTGTTCCTCTCAACAATGTTGTGCATGGCACTATTCGTAAGGCTGCTCTGATTCATAGGACCTTTTTATCTCCTAATCTCAACAAAATTAAACGTCCTTTGGAAGTGCTTTTTATATGTATCATGGAGCTGTTACTACACCATAGCATATTGCGAAATCTGACCTCTCAGTGTCCCTTTATGTTGGTCATGTTCTAAATATAATGGTTCTTTGGTTCATATGCTAAATAACTGTTGCCATGTTAAAGCCTTTTTGGACCTTAGTTTGGTGTAAATGTTTAAAATCATTTCACTGTAATATTCGGCTTACACTACAGAATATTTCCATTGGTTCTTTATCACCTGGTAATGTTAATTTCCCTCCTGGACCTTTACTGCTAGATCTTTTCATAGAACTTGCTTTTAAAGTTGTACTTTCCTGATGGATTGACTTTTTTAAATTGTCCTTGCTCACATGGTGGAATTCTATATGTGATAAACATATAATACATACTGTATCTCCTTTAAACTTTACATCAAAAGGTAAAATCTGATGAATCCCGGTTACCTTTTTCTGATTTTGTTTCATCGCACTTTTCATGCTCGTAATCTATTTTCTTTTCACTTCCCCTCTCTTACTTCTCTTTTCTACTGTTTTCTCTATATTCTTATTCAATCTTTTTTCTGTTTCTCTTTTTTACATAAATCAAAAAAAACTTTCTTCTAATTTTATATTTTTCTCATGTTTGCATCTAATTGTCATGTTGTATTATGATTGTGAATTACAAAAAGAGACAAATTATTCAACAACCAGAAACTGTTTTATAAATCTGCTGGAAGGCAACTTTGCATTCTGCGTTTGATAGGGGTGGGCTTGCAGCATAGCAGCACAGCACAGTAACTAGCAATAAATACATTTAGACTCATATGTTAAAATGTATAGGCACATTTGATAATATAGCCAACACAAATGGAAAAGTAAAAAGAGCAGAGCAGATACTATTGTTCTTGGGATAGTTTTGAGTTTCACTAAATTTCAAATATAAACAAATATGAGGGGGTATAAAAAATATCCAGAGAGACAAACATTGAAGCAGGAGTTTTGTTCCAGTAACTTGTTTTCAAACTGAATAGCATCATTGATAAATAAATAAGCAAATGATTTCAACTACTCTCCACCTCCTCCCTTCTAGGAATACATCCTCGCCCACCCACCCACACACACATATGCGTGCACATAAACAAACGTGTATACATGCAAACATTCAGATCCACTCTAAAGTAATAATACAGTAATATTGGAGCTCACGTGATTTGTGTACAGAATTATTGGAAAATAACAGATGGCATCGGGCAGACTTTAAATTAAAAATAAACCTGATTGATATGTTTGTAACATGTTCTACTTCAGTGGTTGGGATGTGTTGGCACGATGATACTATATGGCTTTCTGCTACAAAATTCATCCCATCACAACTGCTCATGATCCACTCTATGTGCAATATTCAATGGAGATTCTGTTTTCATTTAAAAACCTTTAAAGTTCAAACGTTTTTTTTTCCTATACTTAATTTCAAGACATGGAAGCTATGCTTTTTCTTTGCTGGTCTGCTAGCAGATACATTTTCCTCTAGTGTTCTTGCAGCGTTTACTAAGCCTTCTTTGTTTCAACATTATATTGATTGTATTTGTCTTTATTAGGGTTAGTTTGTTTATACAATCATAAACCAAACTAAATTCTTCACCTTTGCCCATGCCTTCATCTTATTTTGTGATCACTTATCTCCCCTTCATTTAGGTCTGGCTTAGAGACGCCTTTAGCTCTTAGCTGTTTTTCAGAAATTGTAATAAAAATACATGCATACATATTCCTCCAGGGGTTCATGGTCAGCCTTTATCCATTGGTCTGCTGAAGTGTCATTCAAATTTTGCTTCCTATGGCTTGGCATATAACCTGGAGCAATTGTTTAATTCACATCAACCATTGGCTCTCTTCACAGTGAGTGACTACATTTTGCTTGTGCACATGCGTGCATCTCCCTTTGGAGTAGTTCAAGGTGGGGGGGGGGGGGCAAACGCTGATTTTATTTCATGTTTAATTTTAGATGTAGAGTAAAAAATGCCAAGAATCTTTCTATACAACTATAGTTGTATACAAAGATTCTTGTATGCATAGAGTATGTTGCTCTACTCAAAGGCACCTCCTCTCCCTGTGTCTTTGCTTAAAGACTTCTTATGATCAGCCCCTTCCTGCTTCAAAAACACTCTTTACAGGTCCATCTGCTGGCTCTGGCACAGATATCTGCCCATCTCATACCAGGGTATTTATGCCTGTAAACCTACAGTTAAATGTGTGCTGGGCAGCGGATTTTTATAAAGCCTACTGCTGGCATCACTATCTCAGCTCTTGTCTCCATGGGAAGTCCAACCAGCAACAGACCCAGATGCACGATGGAAACTCCTTACACAGTCTATCACTTACTGATTATAAATATGAAGGGGCAGATTTATGTTAGACTTGCGCCACTTTTACGCCGCCGTTGCGACACTTTTGTGACGCAGCGGCGGCGTAAACCCTGCGCCACTTTGTGCCCTATTTACATCGTGACGCATCTATGGAGATGCGTCACGGTGTAAAGCCCTGCGCCACATTAAACCTGCATCAGGTTTAATGTATGCAGGGTGGGCGTTTCATCGGAAAAAGCCTCGGAAAAGTGACGCAGTGAAATCTACAAGATTTCACTCAGTCACTATTCCGACGCTGCTGCGTCAAAACCTTGCGCCTGCTTGAAGCAGGCGTATGGCATGACGCAGCACGTTAGGTATGGGCAGCCCCTAAACATTGCTGGAGTTGCGTCGTGCTTGCGACACGACTCCAGCAATGCGCCGTTCTTACACCATCCAATGCGTCACGCATCTGTTTATCCCTGCACCACGATGCGCTGCATTGTAAATGCGGCGCATCTGTGGTGGCGCAAGGGTAAACTTGCGTGACGCATCTTTCCTGGCGCATCCCTGCTGATTTGCAGGGATGCGCCAGGAAACATAAATCTGCCCCAAAGTGATTTTTATCATAAGCAAATGTTTATATCTGGAGTTGCACAGTAAAATCACTACACAATTATTAGTCAAATATGTAAGTGATTTGAAAGTCTTGTAACTTAAAGTTGTGCCCAAATTGCATATGCGCATGCACCCAGACTTGTAATTAATCCTAACCCAGCTGGTGACTTACTGAGCCTTGTTGTGACAATATTTAGCCAATTAGAACACCACCTTCTGTTTCATAGGCAAAGCCTTGCACTTTCTTACTTCTACTTATAATTAACACAGCTTTTAACACTGTAACAACTGCCATTTATCAGTCTCTTTTCTCATATAATTCTGAGAAAGCGGTTGTTGATTGAAGGTTGAGTGTGCCTTTTTCAAGCAACAGCCACAATCCTTGTCAGGGTGAACCACAAAAGTCACTCATTTAATGTGCTTAGGACCCTCTGCTGGATGGGCACAAAATCAGTCAGTCATAACTTAGAAGCTATGCGCAAGTATTTATGGAGCACTCAATCACTAATAAAGTTAAAACACAACACAAGAAAAAGCTCTCACCAGTCTGAAAAAAAGAGTACAATTTAAAAAATTATTTGACAACAAACAGCAAAAATCCTACTAATATGACTGGATATATGAAATTTTTAAATCTCAGGTCAAAGTAGCACCAAAACACGCATATCACCAAATGGGGTAATCTGGTCGCGTCAGACCGGTTCAAAGTCTCTCCGGCTCCCAGCTTGGGCTGGGAGCAGGAGGGAGTTTGGCCAACGGTCAATGTACCTGGTTGTACTTGGTTTGGAGATGCAAGTTCCTATGTTGGGCTGCATCAAGTTGCGTCGGTTCATTGGTGGTCGCCTATCAGGAGCTGTGAGGTCCTGCTTGGAGTTGTGTCTCACTGTGCAGGTTCCCCTGAGGGTACAAATCAGGAGCCATGAGGTTTTGCAATGTGAGGCCCTACAGGCTGTGCTGCATCCGTTCCGATGAAGCTGCCAATCAGGAGTTGAAAAGTGCTGCAATGCAAGGTCCTGAATTGCACTGCTTTGAGTTGCATCATGCTGCTCCTGTTCTGAGAAGCCAAGCTAAACCTGACCAAGGGTGTAGGACCCAGGGGTCACTTCCTTGGGGTCAAAAAGAACTCCAGCAGAGCCCATCGGCAGGCCAGAGGCAGGTCCATCTGAGTCTGGGCAGCTCGGCAGATGCAGGGTAGGTCCACACCGGCTGAAATGCCAGAAACCGGTCCTAGGAAGCTTGTTTCCGGTCCAGGGAAGACATGGCTTGGCAGTTCGGGCTGGACTGTTCCCAGGTATAGGAGGGTCATTTGGGCATTCCCCTGAGTGTTCTTTTTGGACTGTTCCCATGAGGCACAAGGTCAGACTGATTTGCATATGGCCATGTCTGAACTGGAGTGGCAGAGTGGGCTAAAGAACGGTGATGGATTAAACCCAGATCAGTTGACTGGGCGTGAGTGCTTGCAATGTTCAACACTCCGTCCATCATTTTCTTTGGTTTTTGACTAGTTTACTCAATTGCATTTTTTATGTGCATTCTGACACCTGTAATTCTATTTCTATATTGTGGGAAAGCAAAACTCAAACACCAACATGCAAACAAAGAAAACAACAAAACTGCATATGAGGAGCTCTTAGAAGGTATGCAAAAATTCCACTCTGAACTAACTCGTAAAGAAAACTCAGAGATGTGTGTCCAGGCAGCACATGTAGTGCCCCCACTCACCTCCATGCACTGTGTGACATCGAACACTTGATGCATGGCACACAGTGCTTTTTCATGGCCACAGCATGACCCCGCCATGTTTCTGACCGCCAACCCGGTGGTCGCATCCAAATAGGTAGTCGGTCTGCCTACATGCTTGTCGGAAGACTTGTGACCACCACAATAGTGGCCAGCAGTCCGACCGACCAGCATCATAATGATGCCCTAAAACTTCAAAAAGTGATAAGCTGCCAGAAAAAACCCATCTATTACAAGACAGTAAAAAGATATAACAAAGTAAACATATAGAAATGATTAAAACAATATAATTTCACCCCAATCGTGAGTAACAATAAAGCTAACAAACTCAGCCTCTACAAACTAGCAGCAAGTAAACATTTAAAAAAAAAACAATTCTCCTAAAAGAAAAGAAAGCACCTGCTCCACATTACAACACCCCAATGAAAAATGAAACATCAAAAAAGGACATACATGTTAGTGTAAAACAAATAGAAGTAGTAGCATATTTTATATGTAAATAACTAACATATAAACTTTACAAAAATATATTTATTTAATCTATTACAGTATTTTCAGATACAATGACACAGCAAGCCAAACGTATAACATCCCAGAAAGAAAAGCAATTACTGAATCACATGGATTACACCTGCAACTTAGAAAGTGCATAGACAGAAAATTTGAATTGGAAATGTACCAAAATACTTTTCTAATGCATGCTATGGGAGGGACACTACAAAAGATGATGTCGTAATTAATGGAACAGAATACAACCAACTCTCCAATGTGACAGAAATAGAAGTAAGGGGGGTGTTACAGGCTGTAAGAGTTCCCGGGAACCCACATCCAAAATCCTAAAATATATAGGGCCTGTTTGCGAGTTTGGTGGTGCAGGAGTGGGCCGAGACGCCAGCACCCTGATCCAACACCACCAAACTTGACCGCCAGATTAAGAGTTTTCTCCTGGTTAGTCAGGTGGTCCTTTGGAGATACTGCGGCGGTGCAGTTCTAAGGCTCATAAGTGAGCCTTCGGAAAAGCAGCACCAAGGCACCACCAAAACCAGTACCACCTGCATGGCATAGACTGTGCAGTCCATGTCGTGCAGGAAAAAGAGGTGCATGCACGGCAGGGGGGCACATGCATCCCCATGCCCTGAGGCAACAGGGAGCCTGTATTTTACAATATTAATTTGCATGCCAATAAATAATTAACATAAAATTTACTTTAAAATATTCACGTATAAATATGTCCCCACCCTTAGCCCCTAAAATCTCACTATCCTGCTGCTAAAGAAAAATTGATGAATACAACTAAAACGCCATTTAAAAAATTTCGTAATTAACAAATTATATTAATAAAAATACAAATTGAAAACATAAAAAACATATAAAATAAAACACAATACAATGAATTACATACAAAATAACATAAATGCTATTACATACAAAATTTTCTAAAATTAAATTACGAAAACAAACAATGAAAACGATATTTTTACCTTCGATATTCCTGACAACGATATTTTTTTAAATCCAATATTCTTGGTACAATATTTTTGTATCATGATATTTTTTCTCAGTATTTTGTCCAGACACCTCTCTGGTTCTACTGATTGGACTTTTGTCATTTGAATCTCAAATAGTTTATTAAGTTTTAATCTTTTTTTCTAAATTGATGTGGTTTATTCTTGTATTGTGTTTCACTTTATTACTGTTTGAAGTGCTGCATAAATACTTTTCACATTGCCTCTAAGTTAAGCCTGACTGCTGGAGCCAAGCTAACAGAGGTTTAAACACTGGTTAATTTAGGGTTTGCCTGTGACTTCACAAGTAGGGCCCTACTCCCAACAACCGGTAACCCAATTTCTGACACTATATCTTACGCACTCTTTTTGACTGTGGTTAGAAGGCACAGGTACACATGCACACTTAAATACTCATTATTTAAGTGTGAGCTAATTATATTTTTATGTATAATCTCTTCGATCATATATGCTTGTTTTAGCTAAATAATACTCTGAGTTGCTTATTCCCAAAATTGTGGAAAAATGATTATTATATATGAATTTCCAAGTCTTATCTGATATAGCACTGGTTGCCTTGCTATTTTCCCTACCCATATCAGCACCCAGATACCCTTACTCAGGGCTTGATTATGAGTTTGGAAGTTCTGCAGTGGGCCAACATGCCAGCGTCCCACTCCAGGACCACCAAACCCTTCTGCCAGCACCCGCCAGATTACAAGTCCTCTGGCATTCCCCCTGCAGTGGCTATTCAAAAGCACTGCAGTGGGAACGTCAAAGCCCATTCTGCAAACTGTAAAGTCATGCTCCGAAGGAAAGGTTGTGACTGCACACAGGGGGGCACAACATGTGCCCATCTGCAGGCACCGCTTGGCCCTGGGGTAACAGGGGCCCGGGGTCCCCTTTGTTGCCTCACTGCCACAGTTTTGATGGCAGTCTCACTGCCCTTAAAACTGTGGTGGAGAGGAAACTCCTAATATGCATAGCGGTGGCGTAGCGGCACTGCCAGCATATTAGGGCCTCTGACTGCCGTGCCACCTCCGCCATCCATGAATCCTGGTGGTTGCAGTTGACCGGTGGCGGTCCAACTGCCGTATTCGTAATACGGCAGGTGTACCACCAACACGGGTTGGGCAGTCCGATGGACCACCGAGTGTAATTAGGCCCTTAGTCTTTCAACTTTCTCCCATCTCATAATGCTCATTACAGTTAACAGGGCTTGTTTCTTTTTGCTGCTTCATTGCCCTTCCTTCTTTCACGGCACACTTCCTCTTTTCCTGAAGCCAAGCAGCCTCTACACGTCAAATGTCTCTCCATCCTTCCTTCTACGTGCCACATATGCTATGCATGGGTGAGAGCTCCGCTCAAATTGCATGTTATCAAGGGGAGATATAACAGAATCCTACTGTTTTGCTGGGACATTCTTTATCCATATGATACACCTGCAATGATTGCTGATCTCTTGAACATTGCTATTTCTTTCAACTCACCTCACAGATGAACATTTCCAGACATCACCTTTCTCCCAGGCAGTCTGCTCTTCCTTTGTGCACATCTTTGAATTCACGCACCTCAACATGACCACTTCTCTTGTCTCCTAGGGGATGATCGCCTGTCAGATTATAACCACAGTTTTGGAATGGACTCCGCTATCTACAATTTACAGGTGATTCTGTCTCTGTCTTAGCACTGCTATGTTCCCTTTCAATAATCCCCTACTGTATTATATCTTGTGATAGTCTGTGCCAATTAACTTTGCCTCATATCAAATTCTGTGCACTTTTCTTTAAAAACAAATAAATACAAAAATGAACGCATATGAGGCTCACACTTCACAGAAGTAATTGCTATGTTGTTAGGGTTCCTAGATTTTATTGCTGGTATATCATCTTATTAAGTATCACTGTTTCCACTTCCTTTGAAAATCAAGGGCAGATGAATTAACATTTGACGCAACATAGTGCACAAAGTTGCTGTAGTGCATCAAAGGGAGAGAGCAGAACAATGTTATAGCTACTAAGACATACCTGAGTTTAACTTGCCACCTGTGCTGCTGCATCCTTGCATCCCCACTTCCATTTGGACTATTACTTTTGAATTTGAGTTGAATGAAATATTCCATTTGATGATGGAGTGATCCCTCCAGCTAAGGGAAACATGCCTATTGGCATAATAATGCTGTTAATACCAATAACCAGAGGCAAAATATTGCAGGCATCATAAGCTTGAGTGGGCAGTGTTCAGTAGTAGAACTGTCTACCTATCCTGTGGCTTATTTAAGTGAATATTAAAGTCCCCTAGGATAAATGGATGTTCATGTGTGGTGCTTACCACTGTCAGCATTTCATTGAAGTCAAAGAAGAAGGACTGGGTTGTTCCCTGGGCCTGATCAAAGAAAATTCAGGGAGTCTCTTAGGTAAGAATGACTGACAGATTAATGGGATTTAAGAACACTTCTAAGGGCCCGATTCAGATCTCGGTTGGAAGGGCTCCGAATTGGATCTGGCTTTGCCAAAACCGATCCAGAGCCCTTGTTTCCGACAGAATAGTTCACAGTTCCGAATGACCAAGTATTAGGCCTAAAAACCTTTAGGGCCGACCAAATAGTTTCTGCAAGGCATTCAGAAAGAGATGGAGCCTTCCAGAGACAAATTATACAGCTCTATGGGCTAGGTTTTCAGAGCGAGCAAGTACAATGAACAATTCGGACAGCCTGTCTGTTAGACCTGGCACCTTGGCGTGAGTTTCCCTCCCACTTTTTGATGGTGTGCCTCGACTGTTTTGCTGGTGTTGTCCGCTCAGGGCACTGCGCCACGGCTAATCCGTGCCGCAGTGCAAGTGCTCCCTAAGTAAAGTGTACCTGTAATTGATATCCATGATTGGTTTATTGGATTCACTGTCAGTCCCCAGTAAAGTGCACCAGGGGTGCCAGGGCTTGTGAATGCCAATGCTGCTGGTGGGCTTGCAGCGCTGGTTGCGCCACCCACGGAAGCGGTCGTGTAAAGTGTGTCTAGGGTCTGCCACCGCAGACCCTGTGCGCGGTCCGGGACCGTCGCGCTGACTGCGCAAGTGCCCCCACTTGCCAGTCCCTAAACCTTCCCTTACCTACATATTAGCCACCCCTCTGGTAGGCCCAAGGGCAGGGTGCATTGTAGGCATAAGGTAGGACATGCCCTGATGTGTGTGGCATGTCTTAGTAGTGAATTACAGCCATTTTCGTTCTTCACTATTGAAGGCTACCTGCTCTCCATAGGCCAGAATGGGCTGCCGGGATCACGCCAACGCTGTGACCCCAGTGGACTCAGAGAGCATGGTAGAAGTGTCAAGTTTAGTATGCCTGAACTCAGGATGATAAAATACGTCTTGTAGTCAAGTCTATTTTAATATCCTGGGTTTGTAAATACTACTTTTAGAAAGTTAGTATTTACTGACCTGACCATCTCAGTCCGCCTCTGCTGTGTGTATGTGTTCTGCCTGGCAACAGTAGGGAGCAGGGTTGGGGAATCCCCAGAGACAGGTTGGCTGCCAGGTGGTGGGTAGAGAGGTGACACCTGGATGGGTGGGAGGAGTACACCTTGACTCTTGAATAGACCTGTGCTCTGCCACCACAAAGCCGGCGCCACCCCCTGTGGGGCGGCTGATGTCTCTGCCCTGCTGCTGAAAGGAAAGAGCAGACTCACCATAACAAAGTGCTCCAGAACTGGACTGAGCCAGGCCTAGGCCCCCTGGCGCTAAAGAACAAAAGAATCATGGTATAAAAGTAGGAGCCTGGCTCCTAAGAAATCGGAATCCTGTTTACCACAAAGAACCTCTGCCCGACTAGAAGGAGAAGAAGACGCTGGAGGAGCTGGCCTGCTGCTTGCCTTGCTGAGAAAGGAGAGGAAGAGACTTACTGAAAAGACTTTGCTACTTTGTGCTTGAACATTCTCCAAGGGCTTGATCTGAGCTTGCCCCCTGAACTGAACCCCAGGAACAGTGGGTTCTCTGTGCTTTTGCTCGTCCTCCAATTCGAGCCGTGTGTGCATCCCGCTGGAAAGAGACTGCGCCCCTCATCGCCCCTCCTAGGGCCGTGACACTCAGAAGCTCGCCTGCCTCAAACCCGTGAGAGCCCCGCTCCGTCCCGAGCCGCTCTCTGTCCCCGGGCCAGGCCGCCTGCATCCCTGTCACCGCCTGCTACTGGAGCGCGCTGACCGCGCTATCACCCCTCCCGCCGGAAGCCGTCCGACGACTGTGATCTACGCCGGGTCATCCAGCTGCACTGACCGTGCCCTGCGACCCCGCTTCGCTATCCCCGGACATCTCTGGCCGCGCCGCCCCCGCTGTGGAGACCCTCCTGCACCGCCGTGCTAAAGGGTCGCTGGCCGCGCCTGCCTACCTGCCCACACCTGCTGATTGAGGACCCAAGAACACTTCCCAAGCTGAGAGTCGCACCGACCTGTGCCGACTCTCCACATCACGAGAGAAGTTCCAGTATCGGGCTCGGGGCCCGCAACGCCTTATTTCCCCGTTCGCAGGAGCCGATCTCTGTGAGTACTGGAACCACGAGTAACATTTGCAAGAGACTATAAAGTATCCATTTGAAGCTACGAACAACGAACATTTGCCTGCTTTACAACCTGGTGGCATCGCGAAAACGTTATTGGTCTTGTGATAAGTCTGCTGAGATATATATACCTATTTTTACATAAAGAATCGTATTTTTATATATATCCAAGTCTGGTGTCCGTTTCTGGGGGGATTGATGTATTTACTGTGTGTACGATTGTAAGTGCTTAACCAACAACGCCTGAGGAATCGCCTTGGCTGCTCACGCCACGCACCTAGAGGGTGAGCAAGGGTCATTCGCGAGGGGTTATCCTGCGCCCTGACGTGGAGGAGAGGGTTCCTGCTTGACACAAGGGCAACCTTGCGCCAACCTGAGATCCCCGACTCTAACATTGTTGGCAGCGGTTGGGATTTCGGATTTGCACTTGTAATTTGCATACAGTGAATTATTAATCACCAGATAGTGAGAGCAGACCAAATAACGCAGCCACAGGTTTAACTTTGTTGAGACATCTGCCATTACTGCAACCATGCCTGGCTCGCACTCCGCTGGAAGAGCACTCTCTGTGATTTCTGGAATAGATGAGGTGGATTGGGAGAGACTGGAAGGCTACTCGATGGAGCAATTGAAAGGCTACAGTGTAAAATTCCGAGTCCCCCATGCTGGATTCAAGAGGAGAACCCAGTACGCCAAGGCGCTGAGAGCCTGGAAGGAGTCACGAGACCCACGGAATGCGGGGGACATCGTTCCACCCGACAACCTTGAGGAGCCCAGCAGAGTCCGGTCGCCAGAGGAGCTGGCAGACAGGGCAGCCGACAGGGCGCATGCAATGGAGATGGCAAAGTTGGCCGGACAAATGGAAATGGAAAAGCAGAAGTTGGCCCTGGAGGCACAACAACGCCAAATGGATCATGACATAAGATTGAAGGAGTTGGAGCTGAAGGCGAAAAGTTTGGACACCGCTCCTTCTGGTGGCAGCACTCCACCAGCGCAGGTAGAGTCCAAGGTGTACATCCCCAAAGATGTAGTAAAGGAGTATTTTAGAAAGGATGACATAGGGCAGTGGTTTAGGGCCTACGAGGTGGCCATGTCCTCACACCGGGTCCCTGAGAAAGACTGGGGAGCGGGGTTGTGGGGAAGGTTCCTTGCTGAAGGGCGTGACACACTGTTAGATTTACCCTTAGATCTCCAAACCTCATACCCCCATATGAAGGAAGCTTTAATGACCAGGTATGGGTTAACTCCGGAGCTATATAGACAGCGGTTCAGGGAGACGAAGAAGATCCCTGAGAGTACATATGTGGAGTATGTGACCTTTTTCTGCAGAGCGCTGGATGGTTGGGTGAAGGGTAGCAAAGTGAATGATTATCAAGGGCTGCTTGATTTAATTGCATGGGAGCACTTGTCCAGTCAATGTTTTCCTGAGCTACGCCAGCACCTGATTGATAGCAAGCTGTCCAACCCGAGGAAGCTTGCTGAGGAGGCGGACCGCTGGCTCAGCACCAGGGTCCACAAGGGTCAAGTGGGAGACTCCGCCAAAGGTGGGCAGGGTCCCCAGCAGAAGAGTGGGGGGGACAAGGGTAAACAGAAGGGGTTCCAAAAAGGCCCCCAAAGTAATTCCCAAGGGAACCAGCAGAAGGGTTCTCAGCCTCCCCCACCCCCGCAGCAGAACGGGGCCCCGACAGGTAGACCTGTTCCAAAGGGGCCCTTCAATTGTTATAAGTGTGGTGATCCGGGTCACATTGCCTCTGATCCTAAGTGTCGCCTGTTTGGTAAGACCGCACCCACTGGTGCTCCACCCCGGCAAGTAGCTAGTGTTAACTTTGGGGAGGAAGTAGCAGTCCAGGAGGGTGGGGGTCCCGGGCAGATGACCCTAGTCTCGCTAGGAGACAGTGAGATGGTCCCTGTAACCTACATGCCCTCTAACACTAAGAAATATGGGCAAGTGGTGACCATCAATGGAAGGAAGGTGGAGGCTCTTAGAGATACAGGAGCCAGCGTGACCTCGGTGAGGCAACACCTGGTGTCTCAAGAGCAAATTGTACCCAATGCCTACTGTAGGGTTGTCAATGCTGACAACGTAGAGAGTCGTTGTCCAATGGCTCAAGTTCCCTTTGAGTGGGGGGAGGTCTCTGGTACTCTACAAGTCGCTGTGAGAACTGACATGCCTGTAGATTGTCTGCTAGGAAACGACCTGGAGAGTTCCCCTTGGGAAAAGGTGGAGAAGACCACGCATCTGAGGATGGTGGGTCTACCCGACTGGGCGTGCGTGACCACCCGGTCCATGGCAGCCAGTAGGGGTGTTGAGAGGGTCCTGGAGCCTGAGGGAGAGGTCCAGGAACCGGCCTTAGGGAGAAGGCGCAGGAGGCGCGGGAAACCGGCCCCCGAAGTTCCCACGGCCCAGGAGGAAGCAGACCCGGAGGGGGATGCTCTGGAGCCTACCGGGGAACAGATCGCCGAACTGGGAGACTTGCCTGAGCTGACCCATTGGCAGCAAGAAGGAGGTCCCTCCAGGGAGGAATTCTGCAGGGAGCAGAAAGAATGCCCTTCTCTCGTGGGTATGCGGCAGCAGGCTGCAGACCAGGCCAATGGTGTTCAGGCCAAAACCCATTACGTGTACTGGGAGAGTGACCTCCTGTATTCCGAGCCTAAGGCTGCTGAACCTGGGTCAGCCCGTGTGCTGGTGGTACCCCAGAAGTTCAGGACCTTCCTACTGGGGCTGGCTCACGATGTGCCTTTAGCAGGACATTTGGGGATGGACAAGACCTATGACAGGCTTGTCACCCACTTTTACTGGCCCCAAATGCATAAGAATTCAGATTCCTACTGCAGAACCTGTCAGACTTGCCAGGCAAGTGGTAAGAGCGGAGGGAAGCATAAGGCTCCTCTGCAACCTTTCCCTGTGGTCGGTACGCCATTCCAACGAGTGGGTATTGATATTGTGGGGCCTCTGGACCCCAAGACAGCCCTGGGCAACAGGTTCATCCTGGTCTTGGTGGACCATGCCACCCGGTACCCTGAAGCCATCCCTCTGAGGACAGTGACGGCCCCCGTGGTGGGACGGGCACTGATGGGAATTTTCTCCCGAGTGGGATTCCCTCTAGAGGTGGTGAGCGACAGGGGGACCAATTTCATATCCACATATATGAAATCCCTGTGGAAGGAGTGTGGGGTAACTTACAAGTTCACCACTCCTTACCACCCCCAAGGAAATGGGTTGGTTGAGAGATTCAACCGAACCCTCAAAGGCATGATCATGGGCCTGGACGGTCCAATGAGGCGTAAGTGGGACGTCCTCTTGCCATGCCTGCTCTTCGCTTACCGAGAGGTGCCGCAGAAGTCTCTAGGGTTCAGCCCCTTTGAGCTTCTGTATGGTCACCCGGTAAGAGGACCTCTGAGTTTGGTAAAAGAAGGCTGGGAGCAATCTCCCAGGCAACCTCCCCAGAATGTATATAGTTACATGCTGGCCTTCCGAAACCAGACTCGGCGTTTCAGGCAACTTGCTGAGGCAAATCTGGAAGCCAGCCAGGAGGAGATGAAGCGGTGGTACGACCGGAATGCCACTCTGGTAGAGCTTCAACCTGGACAAAAGGTGTGGGTCTTGGCCCCAGTGGAGCCGTGTGCACTTCAGGATAAGTGGACAGGTCCATTTGAGGTTGTGGAGCGCAAAAGTCCTATCACCTACTTGGTGGACATGCAGACTCCCAGGAACCCTTTGAGGGTCCTACATGTTAACCGCCTTAAGCCCCACTTAGAGAGGACCGAAGTGGGCATGCTGCTGGCCACTGATGATGGAATGGAAGAGGAGACCGAGCCTCTTCCTGACCTCTTAGTGGCCTCTGAGAAAGATGGGTCAGTGGATGGAGTTAACCTCTCACCCACCCTGACGCCCGAACAACAGGAAGACTGCCGCCACTTGCTGGGACAATTTTCCGACCGATTCTCCCTGGTTCCTGGTGTCACAGATTGGTGCGTCCATGATGTGGACACAGGAGACAGCTTACCTGTGAAGCACAAGGCTTACAGGGTAACTGACAGGGTCAGAGCTTGCATTAAGGAGGAGGTCTCCAAGATGCTTGCGCTAGGGGTGGTTGAATCCTCCAGCAGTCCTTGGTCCAGCCCCGTGGTCTTGGTCCCAAAGGCTGCTGCGCCGGGAGCCACACCTGAACTCCGGTTCTGTGTGGACTACAGAGGACTCAATTCAGTCACGAAGACTGACGCGCACCCCATCCCCAGAGCTGATGAGCTCATTGATCGGCTGGGGGCTGCCCGGTTCCTCAGTACGTTTGATTTAACGTCTGGGTACTGGCAGATCGCCTTGACCGATGGGGCCAAAGAGAGGTCAGCATTCTCTACACCAGATGGGCACTTCCAGTTCCGAGTCATGCCATTTGGGATGAAGAATGCCCCTGCCACCTTTCAGAGGTTGGTCAACCAGGTACTGGTTGGGCTGGATGCGTTCAGTGCCGCCTACCTGGATGACATCGCAGTGTTCAGTGCCACCTGGCCTGAACACCTGCGCCACCTCTGGGAAGTGTTGATGGTGCTGCGCCGAGCAGGCCTCACGATCAAGGCAAGCAAGTGCCAGATCGGGCAGGGTTCCGTGGTGTACTTGGGACACCAAGTGGGGAGCGGCAAGGTGGCACCCTTGCAACCCAAAATTGAAACCATCCTGGCTTGGGAACCCCCCAAGACGCAGACCGCAGTGAGGGCCTTCCTGGGGCTCACTGGGTACTACAGGAGGTTTGTCAAGGGCTATGGAACGATCGTTGCCCCCTTGACAGAGCTGACTTCGAAGAAGCAGCCCAGGAACGTGATTTGGACTGACACCTGTCAGAAAGCTTTCGACACCCTGAAGACTGCCATGTGCACGGCGCCCGTGCTCTTGGCCCCTGACTTCTCCAAGGAATTCCTAGTACAGACAGACGCTTCAGAGCATGGTGTAGGGGCTGTTCTCTCACAGAACACTGAGGAGGGCTGGGACCAACCCGTAGCCTTCATCAGTAGGAGGTTACTTCCACGGGAAAGTAGGTGGAGTGCAATTGAGCGAGAAGCATTTGCTGTGGTCTGGGCGCTGAAGAAGCTAAGACCCTACTTGTTTGGGTCTCACTTCCGGGTTCAGACGGACCACAGGCCCCTCAGATGGTTGATGCAAATGAGGGGTGAAAACCCGAAGCTGTTGAGGTGGTCCATCTCCCTACAGGGGATGGACTTTACGGTGGAACACCGTCCTGGTACAGATCACGCCAACGCTGACGGTCTGTCCAGGTATTTCCGCCTTAGTGACGAGGAACCCCCTGGGCAAGGGTAGTTCTCCCCACATTTCAGCTGGAGGGGACACGTGTTAGACCTGGCACCTTGGCGTGAGTTTCCCTCCCACTTTTTGATGGTGTGCCTCGACTGTTTTGCTGGTGTTGTCCGCTCAGGGCACTGCGCCACGGCTAATCCGTGCCGCAGTGCAAGTGCTCCCTAAGTAAAGTGTACCTGTAATTGATATCCATGATTGGTTTATTGGATTCACTGTCAGTCCCCAGTAAAGTGCACCAGGGGTGCCAGGGCTTGTGAATGCCAATGCTGCTGGTGGGCTTGCAGCGCTGGTTGCGCCACCCACGGAAGCGGCCGTGTAAAGTGTGTCTAGGGTCTGCCACCGCAGACCCTGTGCGCGGTCCGGGACCGTCGCGCTGACTGCGCAAGTGCCCCCACTTGCCAGTCCCTAAACCTTCCCTTACCTACATATTAGCCACCCCTCTGGTAGGCCCAAGGGCAGGGTGCATTGTAGGCATAAGGTAGGACATGCCCTGATGTGTGTGGCATGTCTTAGTAGTGAATTACAGCCATTTTCGTTCTTCACTATTGAAGGCTACCTGCTCTCCATAGGCCAGAATGGGCTGCCGGGATCACGCCAACGCTGTGACCCCAGTGGACTCAGAGAGCATGGTAGAAGTGTCAAGTTTAGTATGCCTGAACTCAGGATGATAAAATACGTCTTGTAGTCAAGTCTATTTTAATATCCTGGGTTTGTAAATACTACTTTTAGAAAGTTAGTATTTACTGACCTGACCATCTCAGTCCGCCTCTGCTGTGTGTATGTGTTCTGCCTGGCAACAGTAGGGAGCAGGGTTGGGGAATCCCCAGAGACAGGTTGGCTGCCAGGTGGTGGGTAGAGAGGTGACACCTGGATGGGTGGGAGGAGTACACCTTGACTCTTGAATAGACCTGTGCTCTGCCACCACAAAGCCGGCGCCACCCCCTGTGGGGCGGCTGATGTCTCTGCCCTGCTGCTGAAAGGAAAGAGCAGACTCACCATAACAAAGTGCTCCAGAACTGGACTGAGCCAGGCCTAGGCCCCCTGGCGCTAAAGAACAAAAGAATCATGGTATAAAAGTAGGAGCCTGGCTCCTAAGAAATCGGAATCCTGTTTACCACAAAGAACCTCTGCCCGACTAGAAGGAGAAGAAGACGCTGGAGGAGCTGGCCTGCTGCTTGCCTTGCTGAGAAAGGAGAGGAAGAGACTTACTGAAAAGACTTTGCTACTTTGTGCTTGAACATTCTCCAAGGGCTTGATCTGAGCTTGCCCCCTGAACTGAACCCCAGGAACAGTGGGTTCTCTGTGCTTTTGCTCGTCCTCCAATTCGAGCCGTGTGTGCATCCCGCTGGAAAGAGACTGCGCCCCTCATCGCCCCTCCTAGGGCCGTGACACTCAGAAGCTCGCCTGCCTCAAACCCGTGAGAGCCCCACTCCGTCCCGAGCCGCTCTCTGTCCCCGGGCCAGGCCGCCTGCATCCCTGTCACCGCCTGCTACTGGAGCGCGCTGACCGCGCTATCACCCCTCCCGCCGGAAGCCGTCCGACGACTGTGATCTACGCCGGGTCATCCAGCTGCACTGACCGTGCCCTGCGACCCCGCTTCGCTATCCCCGGACATCTCTGGCCGCGCCGCCCCCGCTGTGGAGACCCTCCTGCACCGCCGTGCTAAAGGGTCGCTGGCCGCGCCTGCCTACGTGCCCACACCTGCTGATTGAGGACCCAAGAACACTTCCCAAGCTGAGAGTCGCACCGACCTGTGCCGACTCTCCACATCACGAGAGAAGTTCCAGTATCGGGCTCGGGGCCCGCAACGCCTTATTTCCCCGTTCGCAGGAGCCGATCTCTGTGAGTACTGGAACCACGAGTAACATTTGCAAGAGACTATAAAGTATCCATTTGAAGCTACGAACAACGAACATTTGCCTGCTTTACAACCTGGTGGCATCGCGAAAACGTTATTGGTCTTGTGATAAGTCTGCTGAGATATATATACCTATTTTTACATAAAGAATCGTATTTTTATATATATCCAAGTCTGGTGTCCGTTTCTGGGGGGATTGATGTATTTACTGTGTGTACGATTGTAAGTGCTTAACCAACAACGCCTGAGGAATCGCCTTGGCTGCTCACGCCACGCACCTAGAGGGTGAGCAAGGGTCATTCGCGAGGGGTTATCCTGCGCCCTGACGTGGAGGAGAGGGTTCCTGCTTGACACAAGGGCAACCTTGCGCCAACCTGAGATCCCCGACTCTAACACTGTCTGATTCAGTTTGCCTGGAACAAAAAGGCTGCTGGAGTCGGTCTTTGGTGGCCCGTAGCTGGCCCCCCTTCACCCAGGGCCCTCTGAATTGGGCCTGTGGGGGTACCCATGGGTCCCCTCTTCACAACCATGCACAGTGTGGCAGGCACCAAGAGGTGCCCACGACAGGGTGCAAGATTTTCCACAGTCACCCCTTTCTTCGATGCGAGTCTCTGTATGCATTCGGTACACAGCCTCCGATTGAAGTAAACGGGAGTCCAACCGAATCGTATTCGGATGCATTGAAATGCATCATACTCGTTCAGTTGGACTCCCCAGATCCTAGTCATACGGAAAGCTTTTTGGACCCGAGTCGTTTGGTATGCTTTCCGAATGAGATCGGAATCGAGCCCTAAGTTAGTGATAGAGAAGGTAAAAGACAATTGTTTTGTGATGATGATTGTAAGGAATTTGGTTATTGATTAAGTGGGTAAAAACCATGATCAGGCAACAGCCACAATCCTTGTCAGGGTTAACCACAAAAGTCACTAAATTAACCTGTGTTTAACCTGCTGGTAGTTTGGCAGAAAAGCGGTCACACTTAACTTAGAGGTAATGTGTAAAGTAATTATTGAACACACAAACATTAATACAGTGAATACACAATATAAGAAAAATCCATTTAGAAAAATAGAGTAATGTTTAATAAATAAAATAAAGTTGATAAGTTCCTGAACTAAATCATAAGGGGAATAGGAGACCCAATAAAAGGTACAAGATACACACACAATGTCGTATGAAAAGCATTGATGTCAGCTGTCTCCAGGATACATGTTTAACGAAAACTGAAGGGGGAAGGGTATGTAAGAAACGGCGGTAACAAATCCTTTGCAATACAATCTTGTCCTACACAGGGTGGGGGACTTTATTAAGGATTCAGCCCTGCATTCCTTTTACAGTGGTGTTCAGAAGGGCTCACCCAGAAGAGAGATATGTGGTGATGAGGGTTATGCTGGACGGTAAGCCACTAACTTCCACAGTAAGTGAGCCGCTGATAAAAGGAGAAACCAGAGAAAATTTGTATTTCAGGTGAACCACCAGGATTCCCACTTTTCAAAGTATTGAAGTAACATTCTTTATTGCTCTGAAAGGATCAATGCATACAACTGAAACAAAGGGGCAGAGTATTGCAAATGAAGAAAGCAATGAGCACAGTATACACACACCACAGTCAAAAAGGGAAAATGCAAATGGATTGTTCAATGGGGATCACTTATTATTACTGTGTCAATAGTGAAGAAAGGTCAATCTCAAATCAAGAAAACTGACACTCACACATAATTGGCTGTTAGGCAACTAATGTCTGATTGAAAGTTTGGCGGCTAGGGCATGCAACCGAAAATATGGTGAAGTAGCCTGTCAAACTGATGGTCCAGTTGCTCTAATTGGAGTCTGGCAGACTGTCACATTTCTGACAGTATATCTACACTGGCTCCACCTACACAATTGATCCAATGGAGTTTTTGCTATCAGAGTAGGTGCGTCAGACTATCCTCCCTCTTTAGAGTGGACACTTTAAGAAAAAAAAAATGTAATCCTGGGACCACCACGGTAAGCCTGGCATTGTCAGACTGAAACAAAGGCAAAATGACTTGACTTTCATACTGTAAGAGAAACCATCCAGGGTGTCAGGGTAATGTAAATGTTGTTTAAAAAAAAGAAAAACAATTATCTTTTTTATGCGTCATAAGGAGTAAACAACAAAAGAAAAACATAGGAAGAACCGAGCTTCTAAGGAAATCATGCTACATTAAACATATAAACATATGAAGACTAGAAACAGAAAGAAGGAGGGGGAGAAAGAAAAAAAGTACAATATATATATTTTATTTTGCTAGGACGATTACAGTGCTGTTTTAATCTAATTTAGCATAGGACCTCAAATTCGATGAAACTTTCATTCCAGAACGAACACCTCTGCTTTTGGCTATAGACATCTTGTGATAATGTGTACTTCCTAAGCCTGCGGCTTGGAATGTGGTGAGCTCATGGAGCAGGGGAAGAGTGTTCTCTCCCTGACATTCTGTATTGTGTCAGTTGCTCCAGGGCCCCTTCTTGGCCAGATGTACTTTCATCAATAAACCCACTTCTTCAAATATTTACCTGGAAGAGTCTTCACTACAAAACTGGCGACGATCGGGAACCACTTGGCTTCTATTGGACAGTGTTTTGATCATTGATTCTTGAAGGGGCCAGAGAGCAAACGAGCGAATCGCTGATGACTGCAATTTAATATGAGGGAACATTTATTCACTAGTAAGTGAATAACTAAGGTGAGAAATCCCTGAATTTCTTGTTGTTTGCATTTTCGCTTCCTTTTAAATGAGGATTACTGTCATTTTATACAATCTACATCTCGCAATCAAAGTTATGCTTGTTGACTAGCAACTGCTGTCTTTGAATTGCCTGCGCTCTGACGTTTCAAATATAGACTTACAAAAGACTACTGTTCTAACCGCACTTCGAGTACTGTGGGTTTTTCATCAGAACTACGAAGTTATTTACCTACCTGCAGTGTCTTAAAGAAGAGCATGCATTACATCCATCTTGTTTTCTAGCGTGTCTGTGAAATCTTTCATTAAAACTGCGAAACTCCAGCACGTCATACAGTACTATTTACAAAGTGCACATCAGTGAACAAGCGGATGCGAAACTCCAGCGTGTCACTCAAATTTATCTACAGAGCGGACACCAGTGAATAAGCGGCTGAAGGAGTGCGTTTTATACATCTCATATTTCACGAGCACGTCGATGAAACTTTTTCAACGAAGCGCGCGTGCTACGAAACCCTAGCACGTTTCTCTGAGCCACCTGCAAAGTAAACTTCAGCACTTTAACAGCACATAAAGAGTATTAGATCAGCACATACTAGTCCCACTTGCTTTCCGTACACTGCTTCTTCCGCTTCTTCTGCAACTTCATCCTCAGCGAGAATCTCCAGACTTGCAGCGTAACTCTTAGAATTTTCATTTACAGTGGAATACATACCGGGAGGAAAAACATTCCCGCGCAGATTGTCTCTCTAGACTTCCCATTGAAGAATCAGAAAACCAAGAATGGGAAGCAGAAATTGAAGAATGTTTCATTGCTTATATAGGGGAGGCAAGTTTTTCTGGAAATGACTGGATTGCAGCCCTTCAATCTGATTGCATTCTAAATGAAGTGGTTACATTAGTAAAATCTGGTTGGCCAAAAGAATCACAATTGAAGAATGATTTACAACCATTTTGGAAAATCTCTGATGAGTTATCTTTAGAAAGTAACCTACTAGTTTGTGGTGACAAACTAGTTGTACCCTTCTCTCATCGACAACAGGTAATAAACTTAGCACAAAGTGGTCACTTAGGCACTACCTTGACAAAAAGAAAGGTCAGAGAAAAATTCTGGTGGCCACGTATAGACTCAGAAATTGAAGACTTTGTTTCAAACTGTATTAAATGTAAGTCAAGTGATAAAGTGTTAACAACTGAGCTAGAATCTGTAAATCCTTGTCCAAAGAAAGCCTGGCAATGCATTGGTGTTGACTTTTTAGGCCCATATACTTTATTGTTATGGTGGATCATCTTTCTAGGTGGGTTGAAGTTGAACTTGTTTCGGAACCTACCACCAAGAAAGTACTAGAGTGTTTTCAAAAAGTTTTCTCTAGAGAGGGACTCCCAAAGGAGTTACTCACTGACAACGGGGTTCAATTTGTGTCCTCAGAAATGTCTTCCTTTTTAGAGAATTGTAACATCAAACATTTAAGAACACAACTTCATCATCCCCAGAGTAATGGAAAAGTTGAACATTTCAATAAGGTGTTAGTTGAATGTATTCAAGCTTCTATCAAAAGTAATGTGAATATTGTAAAATCCATACAAGAACTAGTTTGGTCACATCGCACCACCCCGCATTCAGTCACTGGAAAATCTCCATTTGAATTAATGAGAGGTAGAGAAGCTGCAACTGAGTTATGTCCTTTTTGGGTCTTAAAAGGTTTACCAAAGCCTGGGGATGCCAATAGCTGGTGCAAATCTGCTGAATCTAGCTCCAAGTTCTTCAATTTTAAAAAATTTGCCAAAAACATTTCTCTTCCAGTGAAGTCCTGTAGATTGAAAATAGGAGACTGGGTTCGTGTCCAAAATCCCATTATAGTTGGCAAAGGTTTTTCGAAATTTAAAGACCCTGTTCAAGTCTGTGAAATAATTCTGTGAAACTTTCCGATGGTAACTGGTGGGGCATTACTCGTGTAGCCCTAGTTCCTCGTAATGGCCCAGTTCCAAAGAAAGTTGAAAATTTTTCTAAAGCCAAACCGCTTCTACCTAGAAGGAGTGACCATGTTCCCATGAAACTCAAAAAATTAAATGATTTTGTTTTGCGTTAAAAAAATGTTTTAAAGGAGAAGGTGATGGTCTGTGTTTTAACTTGAATCAACTTGTTGTATCTCAACTGCTCAATTATTTTATTTCTTTTATGGAAAGTTTTATGGAATGTTTTGCCTTCTCAGAAATGTATGTGTTTTAGAATATTATAGAGCTTGATATCTATTTAATTGTTTTCTTTGTTTTATCGTCTGGTCTTATAAAAAGGGAGATGTGTGGTAATGTGTACTTCCTAAGCCTGCGGCTTGGAATGTGGTGAGCTCATGGAGCAGGAGAAGAGTGTTCTCTCCCTGACATTCTGTATTGTGTCAGTTGCTTCAGGGCCCCTTCTTGTACAGATGTACTTTGATCAATAAACCCACTTCTTCAAATATTTACCTAGAAGAGTCTTCACTACACATCTCCCTTTCGAAGATCTCCCTTAACATTGCCCACCATTCATAAGCGCTGGGTGGAAGTTTGGATATCCATGCGCGGGCAATGCAAAGTCTTGCCGTTGCTATAATGATTGATATAAGGGATCATAATCCCAGAGCTGCATCTGGCTTATAACCAAATATCAGTTCTTTATCCGTTAAGTGTATATTACTTTTCAAACTACTCATTATTATACAAAAGACATCCTTCCAGAAATAAGTCAGGCCTGGACAGGTAATGAACATATGCGTTATGTCAGCAGCAACCAATCCGCAATTGGCGCATTTACATTTGTCATTCATGTTTATAGCGATGGGATCTGTCCATTTAGCTATTCGCTCTGGGGTATAATAGAGCATTTACAGTTTTAAGCTGTTGCAACTTCAAATTAGTAGAACATATTGCAGTATCTAAACTTTCCAATGACTCTTCTATATCCCCAGAGCTTACATCTTGTCTCAGTATCTCGCTCCATTTTGATGCTATTTTAAGGCTGTCATTCTCCCATATTTGAGAAAGTAGTTCGTAAGCCTTGCTAATAGTCAGTTTCCCCTCTAAGTGTAAGTAAGTCGGTATATCTGAACCCGTAGGATGTCTTGTTTCTCTAAACCCCCATAGAAAGTCTATAATCTGTAGGTATTTATAAAACATATTCTTGGGGATACCATATACCTTCTGAAGATCTAAAAACGTAAAGAAGCCCATATCATTATATAAGTGACTGAGTTGATTAATACCATATGTATTCCAGGATTTAGCTTGCATGTCATGAATGATTTCCGGAAGCGTTGGGTTGCTCCATAATGGTATGCTGAGATGCGTCAAAGGTAGATTGCATTTAGCTGTTATATCCTCCATATGTACACCATGTCCCTCAGTGTCTTGAACCTTACTCTTTTAAAGTAGTTTGGATCGTGAATCCTATATCAAAACATAGTACTGGCATTGCCAACAGTGAGATTATAGCAACAATATTACCTGTCAGGAACAAGAAGGTCGCGGAGACGTCCTACAAAAGAGGACCAGAAATATAATTTTAAATCGGGTAGCTGTAATCCTCCATAGCTATACGGTAGTTTTAAAAATATTATTGCACGTCTCGGTTGTTTATAGCTCTAAATGAAACTACTTGTAGCCCCCTCCAGTAAAAAAATAGTCTTGGTCTTGTTAACATTTAATTTATATCCAGAAAAGTCCCCAAATGTACCAGCTTTAATTTGAATAGCCTCTATAGCCCTGGCTGGATCCGCAGAAAAAACGGCAATATCGTCGGCATAAACCGTCACTTTTAGTTCTTCAGAGCCTAATATAGCTGGTGGAATATATGGATTGATAATTAGTGATCTAATAAATGGCTCTATACATAGAGCAAATAATAAAGGTGATATAGGGCACCCTTGCCGAGAGCCCTTCAAAATGGAGAAATGACCAGACTGATAATTTAAATAAATTAATTTAGCTACTGGGCTTTTATACAAAGCTCGAATCCAGTCGTAAAAGCGGCCATGGATATTATATGCTGAGAGTGTAGCCCAAAGGCAATCCCACGTTACACAATCAAGTGCTTTCTCAGCATCAAGCATGATCATCCCTAAGGGGCCGATTCACAGAACTAACTTAAGACAAAATCCTAAACTTACTACTTTTTTTATTCACAGAAGTTAGGATTTTATCTTAAATTTGTCTTAAGACAAACTTAAGACAGACTTAAGACAGACTTAAGACAGACTTAAGACAAACTTAAGACAAACTTAAGACAAAATCCTAACTTAAGTCTGTCTTAAGTCTGTCTTAAGTCTGTCTTAAGTTTGTCTTAGGACAATCTTAAGACAAAATCCTAACTTCTGTGAATACCAAAAGTAATAAGTTTAGAATTTTGTCTTAAGTTAGTTCTGTGAATCGGGCCCCAAGTCTTTATTAAGTTTAGAAGCTGCATCAAAAGCGACTAAAGCCGTATTCACTTGCGAGGTTGTGTCTCTACCGGGAATGAATCCGTGTTGTTGGTCAAAGACTAATTGTGCCATGCAAGGTGCAAGACGCATAGCCTATATTTTTGCGAAAATGTTCGCGTCAGCGTTAATTAATGAAATTGGTCGATATGACCCACACTCTTCCCTTGACTTATTTTTTTTCAAAAAGAAGACAATGTTTGTCATATCCCACGAATTCGGCACCGACCCCCTTGCACCAATATGATTCATAATCTCAGACATAATAGAAACTAAGTTAGTCTTAAATATTTTGTAGAATTCCAGTGGTATCTTATCTTCTCCTGCTGCTTTTCCAGAAGGGAGTAGATCGATAGCGTCAGATATTTTGTCGGCTATAATATCTAGATTAAGGTTTTATATCTGATCTATTTCTAATCTGTGAATTGTTTCATAGATTTACATTTATCCATATATTCAAAAAATTTCCTTTCATCAAACACATTAGGATTGCTATAAAGTGCCTGATAGAAGTCTGAAAATTCCTCTAATATTCTTCTGGATGTGTATGGAGTAACCCCCACCTCCTCTTTTTATTACTCGCCCCGCTGTTTTATCAGAAAGCTGGCGTGCAAGCACTTTGCCTACTTGTTCACCATACTCATATTGGAGAGCTCTATTTTTATTGTATTTAGCCGCAGTTTTAACTTTTAGGGACCATCACAATGCAGCACGTTTCTCAATTAAAAGTAAGTATGTTTGAGAGTATATAGGAACTGAGGTTTTTTTAGTATTCCTTAGCCTAATTTCATCCGCATGTACTATTTCTAGTTGTCGAATTTCTGCTCTGGTATCTTCACTTATCTGATTCTTAATGCGGTTTTGTCTCCAAACATATTGCTGAGTGGCTCCTCTTAGATAAGCTTTAAGTGAGTCCCAAATGGAAAAAAGGGAAGCAGAGCCTTCATTTTCATTAATAAAATTGCTAATACCCTCCTTCATAAAGTCAAGAGATAACGAGGGAAAGAAAACTGATGCATTTGTTTGTTAGCTGAGTTAAATGTGAGTGTCAGTGTCAAGGGATTATGATCTGAAATTATCTTAGGACAGAATTCACATTTAGCTATATTAAAAATAGAGTTACTAACAAATGTCATGTCAATTTTTGAATACGGTCGGTGAGGTATGCTATAATAAATGTAGCCAGGTATTAAAGGATGCAATAGACGCCATGCGTCTTTCAGATCATGCAGTCGAGCCATATCCGTAATTTCAGCCCTTACCTTCCTCATTCTGGTTGAAGCCCCTTGGTAAGTTGAGTCTATATGTGGGTTCATAGTGCAATTAAAGTCACCCATAATTATTAGAACCCCATGCCACTCAAAAAGGTCCAAAGATAGTGACTCAAAAATAGATGGATCATCCAGGTTTGGACCATATACAGCGCATAGTACAAACTTATGGTCCTTGATAAGCAGCTGCACAATTATCCATCTGCCTCGATTGTCATGGGAAGTTCTGAGCAGAGTATAGTCAAGCCTTTTATCAAATAGCAAAGAAACACCTCTAATAGACACCGTCTGCGAAGTACAAGCAACTGTCTTATAACCCAGTTGTTTTAACAAATGCCTGTCCTTATATGCCAAGTGTGTTCCGGTCAGAGCGATGACATGGGGTTTTTAGTTCTGGAGTTCTGCCCGTACCATCTGTTGTTTGTTTACTGAGTTCAATCCAGCAACATTCCAACATAGGAACTTAATTAGAATCATTTATAAATTGTGTAATAACCTAAAGCCCGCATAGCATAGCTCTGCAAATTATCTTTAACCTCTATACAAAAAAGCTTTGAGAACATGGGTTTGTAGATTTCTAAGCTATATAGACCAGCAATACTAGCAATGCAGTAGTTATAAGCATTAGAATTCAAATCATAGATTGTACCAATGGATGCCCCTTCTGACACTCTTGTAGAAAGTTTTGGAGTCCACTTAGTTGCCTTGAACAGTCACAATATTATTTCAGCCAAACTTTGATAAAATACTAAACTATACATATTAGCAGAATTATAGTGCTAAGCGGTGAAGCTCAGATCAAAAACTGTTCCACTGTTTTTGTCTTTGTCCCCATTAACCAAACCACCCAAAGCCACACCCAGGTCCTCCCCCCAAACCCCCCCCCCCCCTGTGTCCTAGAGGATGAACCACCCTAACCAGACTGTCAAAGAGCCCCATAAATCAACCGTTCATAGATATATTATCTTTTAGAGTAGTCATAGAGACAGTAAGCAGAGCCTGGCATAGCCAGAGAAAAAGTACTAAGAAAAAACAGAAATGGAAAAAAAGAAAGAAGCAAATTGAGAACTGCAATAGGATGCAATTATATGTGTACTCTCAGTTTTAGAGAGTCCGGTTTCTACGAAGATTTCCAAGAATTAAGGATTTGTTGAGCCTCCGCAGTTGTATGGAACATCCAGGTGTGTCCACCACGTATGACTTTAAGTCTTGATGGCTCTTGGAGGAACAATTGTGCACCAGCTGCTTTCATAGGGTCAATCAGTTGGCGTAAGTTCCAGCATCGTTCCATTGTTTCTTTGCAGAAATCTGACTCACGGAGAAAGCAAATGAGTTAGTCATCCCTGGGCAAGCTCGAAAATAAACAGCTTGTCTGAGCAAAAAGTTCCCAAAATAGACAATCATAGGCCTAGGATGTTGTCTATTTACTCGGGCATTGTGACTTAGAAATAGAGGAAGTCTATGGGCCCGTTGGATCTGGGAGTCCCAATCCCAGTCAGTGAGATCCGGAAATGACTTTTGAAATATTTGAACGATATAGGCCCGAGGGTCTGCCTCCTCTTTCTCTTCAGGAATACCAAAAACTCGTAGATTATTCCTACGCTGTCTATTTTTGAGATCTTCAACCTTGCTTCTGAGAGATGATATATAAGTTTTAGGTATTTCAATTGTATTTGCTGATACTGCAACAATATCCTCAGTATTCGACAGGCGCTGTTGTACCTCTGTTATTACATGTGTGAAAGCGGCTACCTTAGCTGAGACCTCTGACAAGCTCTGTTGAATCAAGCAGCTGTCTGCTCTGGCCTGACTAAAGCTGCTTTGGATCTCTACTCTTTGTTTATGAGGCAGTTGAAGAATAGTGGATAAGGAAGGCTCCGTGATGCCAGCAGCCCGTTGCTCTCCTTCTATAATAGAAGTAACGAAGGTAGCAGGAGTTATTGAAGAGGAAGAAGGTGCTATCATACCGAGTGGGAAAAAGGGCGTTGGAGGGGCAGAAGGGGATAATGAACTTGAAGGAGATGATGACCAGGGGGTAAACAACCCTACAGAAATAGACCTTGCACACATAGCGGATGGGGAAGAATGCCTTATAACACGTCGATAGCAGACCACCAGGATGCGGCTGTGCTAGGAGATGCTATCACTGACAAGGGCATACTAGATACTTCCCCTTCAGCTTCTACCCCTGACATAACAAGGGGCCCGAATTGCAGCGCAAGAGTAACTGGTGCTCTGAAAAATAAACGGATGGATGCTGCCACTGGGTTAAATAAGGGGGTCAAGCAGAAAAAGAAACAAAAAGCTAAAGAACTTACTGCAGCATATTCTAATGTCTCAATATTAGGAGCTAACGGGCGTTTCATTAGCGGGCGGGGTTCATGACGAGCTGGACTCGTCATGGGCACAGCGCAACCGCGGCCCATGACGAGTCCAGCTCGTCATGGGCACAGAAGGGGTTAAAGGAGATGTTCAAGCTCTTATATCGAGACTATCTGGTTCATTTCCTAGTAGCGAAGCGCTATCATCTACCATATCAGCCCTGGCTCGGTTAATCAAACCGGTACCATCTCTGGTGACTTACATTTATTTGTTGTTTTTCAAAACAAACTCACACCCTGGAAATCATAAAAGTTATATGAGCGGCTGCCTGAAACACGGTGGCTGCTCACCAAAATGTGTGTGCCTTCAGGGAATACGCCAACACAGCGTGTCCTCTGAAAGCACAGAGATCTCTGCATGGGCCAGCGGAAATCTCTAAACATGGTGGACGGCAATCCAGTCAGGCTGGAATAGGAAATTACCTTCACCATCCTGATAGGAATCACTGACACAATATCAAAATAACACAGAGAAACAAAACTATTGAGTAAAAATATAATTCACAAAAATACTGTGTCCCTATACTGTGTCCCTATACTTATAATGGTAAGTACAAAAATATCGCAAAAACATTGTTTCACACTGTTATTGTTTAATTGTTTAATATATAACATTAGTATAATGTACACTAAATACATTTAAATAATATGTAGTACTATATAAAAATATATACTTATAGAAGCACACATTACATTTCACAGTATATATTTTTTTGAGTGCACTACAATAAAAAAAATATATATTACCTACTGGCAGACGCCAGTAGGTAATTACAGTTAGGACCTAGTTTCCATAGGAAAAGCGTTTTTTGATTTGCTAATATCTTTGGCGCCGGTTGACAAATCTTCGCAAAAATTTTAAAACTAATAGGGCGCTCAGGTCAACTCCTGTCTTGAAAGTTTCTGGGTGATTCATCAAGCGGGGGCCATGAAAAACGGGGATCCTAAAACACTTTTTCTCCATATTAATTTCCATTGGAAATTTTGGAGAAGGCTACAGTCCGAAAAGGTACCTCTTGGTCCAGAAAGCGTTCCTCTTTTTTAATTGGTGTAAATCCGTTCAGTAGTTTCTGAGAAATAAAAAAATATTGATATCTGGTGACCGCGGTGGATCCGCGAACCCTCCCGAGCACGAGCTTGATTCTGATTGGCTGCAACACTCCAAACTAAAGAGTGTTGGCAGCCATCTTGTAACACTGTTGAACTGAGTCACAAAAAAAACGTTAAAAATGAAGAAAAGGGGGCAGGTCAGAAACACCCTGACCTGCTCTGGGGGTCAAACAGGGACCCTCAGGGCCAAAAAAAGCTATTTTTTTTATTTCTTCGGCGGGATTCGCGTAGGACCTGCAAATCTTGCCGATTTTTTTTTCATACAAAGCATGTTTTAATAAGCCCCCGGGTGGGCCTGGTCCCCGGGGCAATGAGGAAAGTGTATTTTAATCAGCCCTGGGACCGCCACCTCCCTGGGGCATGATTAATAGTATGCAGGGGGCTCATGGTCCCTCGCAGCCCTGGGGACCGCCACCTACCTGGGGCTGTTTAAAATGCATGGGGGGGCTACTGCCTCCCCTACGCTGCCCCAGGGACTGCCATGTCCCCAGGGCTTTAATTAGTTAGGGTGGCCCACAAGCCCGGGGGATCGCCACCTACCCAGGGCTTAATGTAAAAACTAAGCTTGGGCAAAGCACTACGCTACGCTCTCGTAGTTTGCGAAGTTCGTGCTACTTCGCACTACGCGAACTGCACGTAGCACAGTGCGAACACGCGTAGCGTAGTGTTGCGTAGAGCTGCGGTCATTTTTTGCTTGCTCGCGTTCCTCAACGTCAAGTTGGCGACCGCGAGCAAGCAAAATGACATCCCGGCGAGACTTTTTCCTTGTTCGCGATCAGCAACATAAAGTTGGCAATCGCGAGCATGGAAAATAAACCTCCCGGCGAGATTCCCAATGTGAGGAGGTCAGGTTTCTCATTGCAAGTGGTCGCGTATGCTCGCGACCGCTAGCGATGAGAAACTACCAGTTCGCGTTGAGAAAGCTGCAGCTCGAGTAAAAATCTACTCGAGCAGCAGAAAACTACACCTCGCACTGTGCAAGATGCCATTTTCAATGATTGCACAGTGCCGGTTGCTTGTCCGCACTGTGCAATCATTGAAAATGACATCTGGCACAGTGCGAACAAGGTACTACGCAGTTCGCGAAGTGCTACGCGTAGCTCGCGTAGTGCGAGCTGTACTTTGCGTAGCTTCGCGAAGTGCTACTTTGCGAACTACGCCCAGGGTTAGTAAAAACAAAGTGTGGGGGGCTCATGCCCCTCCACACTGCCCTGGGGACCAACACCTCCCTGGGGCTATGTTCAAGTTGGAAGTGGGGCCAGGAAGCCCCCATCCTGGAGCCTTCAATGGCCCTGGGGACTGCCACCCCCAGGGCCGCCTCTAGCAATGTCCCGGGGATAGGCATCCTGCCCTGTCTTTGGAAACTCCTGCTTTGCTTCATGAAAGCAAGAGCAGGAAAACTGCTCTCGCTACCATGAAGCGAAGCAGAATTGATTTTGGACAAGGAGAGCTGCATGTTTGCAGCTCCTCTTGCCCAAAAGCATTGTCTGCTTCCACTGAAGGTGGGAAGCCAGCTGGGACCGCGGGGACATTGGGGCTCCTCCGCGGTCTCCAACATGAGGCCAGGCCACGGGGGATAGGGTCCCCAGGGCCAAAAGTGGCCAAGGGAAGGGGGGCCATGTGGCCCCCCTCCCTTAAAGTTTAAAAAATAAAATAAAATAAAATAGAAGGCCAAGCCCAGAGGGCTGGTGTCACCGGGGCCGAAAAAGGCCTCTGGAGGGGAGCTGCGCTTCCCCCTCCTTGTCCCTTTTTTAAATAAAAAAATTGGCCATGCCCAGGGGGATGGGGTCCCCGGGGCAGAAATTGGCCTCGTGAGGGGGCTGCGTGGCCATTATAGTTCTTTGTGCTATTACTTGTGCACCCCCGCAATGCACTAATGATGACATCTCAAATGACATCACTGGTGACATCATCCACTGAATAACTGATGCACCTCCTCATACCCTAATATATTCTTTCATATACCCACTCTAAAATACAGACTACCATTCTCGAAATCATAAACACACCAATACCAGCTAGTACATGCTCACTCACTGATTCATAGGTCTACAAACACATCTACTCACTCATCCATAAAGTCACTCATACACGCAGTCACTCATGAATACAGCCTCTGGTGTATGCTCTCATACAGACACTCACATACCACCACTCACCCCTAGAATTTCTCACACACCTAGTCAGTCACCCAAAGACTCAATCACACTGCCATTTACTCACCTATACAGTTATAGACACACTACCTCACTTATTCATACAGATACTAACACATTCTTACTCTCCTATAAAATCAGTTACAAGCACATTCTCATCCATACAGCCACTCTAACAATCACTCACTCTCACATATAGTCACTTATATACTCCAACACTCACATATACTGCCTTTCACATATGTAGTTATTCATACATATACCACTCAAACATCCATTCACTCACTAACACAGCCATACGCACACTCACTCATCTATACAGTCCCTCGCAGATGCACTCACGAGCCCATACACCCAGTAAATCACCCACTCACACATCCATGTGGGGAGTCGCAAACACCCCACCCACCAACACAGACACTCAGGCACCCATACAGGTACTCAGACAACCAATCATTAACCCATATAGACACTCATGTAGCTATACACCAACCCATGCAACCACTTACACACCAACTGACAGACTGATACAGACATTCATACAGATTAGTCATTCACCCATGCATTACCTAAGGCACGTTTAATCACTCACTTACACACTCAGTCACGCACCCACTAAATCATCCATTCAGACACTCATAAACCCACTCATTCTTCAATACACCTTGGCAAAATATATATCTATATATATCTATATATATATATATATATTCACTGAAAAAACATAGGTTTCACACATGTTATAGTTAGCTGCACATTTCACTCGTACAAAACCATTGAAATTCCCCCGTTATAGTTAGTTCAGCTAACTATAACTCGCGCGACCGCAATCCACTTCTGATGACGTCACATATTACATCACTCATGACATGGTCAGTGACATCACTCATGACATCACTGATGACATCTCAAATGACATCACTGTTGCAAACAACACTTTTCATTGGTTCATAGTAGTTTCTGTTCCAGAATCTTCAAAAACCACACCCACTCCCACTCCCCTCACTATTTCTACTTATTTCCTGAGAGAAGGTTGCTGAAGAGCTACTCCAGTGAAATGGCAGAACACCAGTCATCTTCAGACAGTGAGGAGACCTTTCAAGAACCACCAAGAAAGAGCAAACAGAAGCACTCTTTTATTTGGAATTATTTTACTTTTCCAGAGGGGCAAAAAAAAGTGAATGCGCCAAAGGTCACTTGTACAATTTGCGGAAGTGTCCTGTCTAGAGGGGATCCGGCCAAAAAATACTCCTTCAGTATTTATTGCATGCTCAGGCACTTTAAATCAATGCATCCAATTCGGTATGCTCGTGAAACCACAAGAGCCCTAAGGGAGAACCCTCCACCTAGACCTTCTCAGCCGAGCACATCATCTGCGGCCACAGATTCACCATGCACCAGGCCTCTTGACTAAGGGTGGGCGTAGTTCGCGAAGTAGCACTTCGCGAAGCTACGCAAAGTGAAGTTCGCACTACGCGAGCTACGCGTAGCACTTCGCGAACTGCGAAGTAACATGTTCGCACTGTGCAAGATGTTGTTTTCAATGATTGCACAGTGCGGACAAGCAACCGGCACTGTGCAATCATTGAAAATGGCATCTTGCACAGTGCGAGCTGTAGTTTTCTGCTGCTCGAGTAGATTTTTACTCGAGCTGCAGCTTTCTCAACGCGAACTGGTAGTTTCTCATCGCGAGCGGTCGCGAGCATACGCGACCCCTCGCAATGAGAAACCTGACCTTCTCGCGTTGGGAATCTCGCCGGGAGGTTTATTTTCCATGCTCGCGATCGCGAACAAGGAAAAAGTCTCGCCAGGATGTCATTTTGCTTGCTCGCGGTCGCCAACTTGACGTTGAGGACCGCGAGCAAGCAAAAAATGACCGCAGCACTACGCAACACTACGCTACGCGTGTTCGCACTGTGCTACGTGCAGTTCGCGTAGTGCGAAGTAGCGCGAACTTCGCAAACTACGTGAGCGTAGCGTAGTGCTTCGCCCAGGCCTACTCTTGACATCCGGCCCCTGTTCCAAAAAGTGCACATTCATTGCAATGTGTGCAAGGAGGTAATTTGCTACGGAGAGAGTAGCATAAATTTAATTGAAAACCGTATACAGCAGCACACATGCTCCAGGTCATAATTTTTTCGTTTGGTTTTTTTTGTTCCTGTTGAGCTGTTTTTGATTCCCAGTTTTGTTTTGGTGCTGTAAAAAATCCAAAAAAATAAAAAAATTGTTAAAAAACTAAAAAAAAATATAAAACAAAAAAAAAGACAAAAAAAACAGTTCTTTTAAGAACTCACTTCACTTCTCCAAAAAGAGCTATATTCCTAATATACTGTTTTTTATTTTGATTGAATGAATGTGTACTGTGTACATGAATGATTGAAATGATTGAAATGAGTGAAGAGGAGGAAAGGACAGACAGAATGAGTGAGAAAAGGAAATTATGATCAGTCATGAAAGGGAAGTGAAAGACTGACTGCAACAAAAGGACTAAGGGTAGAGGATACAGGTAAGAAGAGTAAATGAGTAATGGAATGGCAGTGAGTAATGGAGGGAGAGGGAGGGGGGGGTGAGAAAAGGAGAGTAAGGGACGGAGATAGGAAAAGGGAGTAACAGACGAAGCGGATGAAGTACAGAAGGGTAAAGGGATTGAAAGTAAGAGAAGTGGAGTGATGGTGAAATAACAGGTATGAGGATTAAAAAAGGGGGTAAGAGAAAGTGAGAGATGGGGAGTGAGGGGATGGAGGGATTTAGGAAACTGGAGTGAGAGAAAGGGAGTCAGGATTTCAATGAGCAAAGCAGAATGAGGGAGAGTGAAGGAAAGAATGCGAAAAGGTGAAGGGGTGTGAGATACAGACAGGAGGAAGTGAAGTAGGAGAATAGGAGTGACTATGAGTAAAGGATAGTGACAGTTAGGGAAGGTGAGGGAAGGAGAATGACGGAGAAGGTTAAAAAATTAACATAGATGGAAAATGAGTGATGGAGAGAGGAGGAGTGGTAGAAACAGAGGGGCAGATTTATAACAAACTAACGCAGCACGGTGCAGCAAGTAATTTTGCTGCGCCGTGCTGCGTTAGTTTCGAAGCACAAAGATGCAACATATTTACAAGAATATATCGCATCTCTGTGCTTCCCCTGCACTGGCGCAGAAACTGCAGCCATGCGCCAGCGCAGGCTCCCTTGCACCATGCTGCAAGCATGCCTGTGTGGTGGGGAGATTGTTCTTCTGCAGGAAGGGACACCTTCCTGCACAAAAAAAAATCACAAGAGGCTTTTTCCTCTTTCAATGCGCACTGAAAGAGGAAAAAACGAGGAGAAATGAAAACCTCGTTGTGCCTCGCTACGCCACCTCTAGGGTGGCGTAGCATTCACATGCATCTCCAGAGTTACGATTTCTCATAAATCTGGAGATGTGTCTAGTTCTATGGGTGTTGCGTGGGAACAACCACAACAACAACCATTGAACGCCCCTTCAACACACAGTGCTGCGTGTGAAGTGGCTGTATTTACGAGGAGAGGAAAAGTCACGCAGGGTGGCTTTTCTTCTCCTTGTAAATATGGAGGAGGCCCCTGCGCCACCAGTACGTCATGAAAAGTGACGTACTGGTGGCGCAGGGGGCTTGTAAATCTGCCCCAGAGATGTTAAGGAAATTAAGGGTAAGACAGACAAAGGGAGAGAGACAGAAACAGAGACAGAGAGCAAGGAGAAGGAGTAAGGCAGTTAGAATAACTGAGACATATCGAGACAGGGAGAGAATCATGGTTGAAAAAATAGTAATGGAGGCAGTAAACCTAGGGGAGTAGTAGAGAAGGAGTGAGGGAGTTACGAAAGAGCAGTAAAGTAAGAAGAGAGAGGAAAGGGGAATGGGAAAAGCAGAGTGAGGAGAAGTGAAGAAAAGGGAGCATGAAAGTGAAGGGGTGACAAATACAGATATTTTAAACTTACCTGACCAACAAAATAACTTAATTAGAAATAAATGTTTTTTTTTAATTACTAGAAAAATGGATTCAATTTCCTAAATTTTCTTTCTCGATCTGAAAAAAAAGAAAAAAGTAGTTATATTTATCAATACATTTTAGAATACAGTACACATATTTTCATATTTAACAAAGTAATTTTTTGCCCTTTTTTGCTGTTTTCAGAATATATTGAATTTCACTGAAAATAGTGATATCAATTGCATTCATCACTTAACAGCGGGCAAAAAAATAAACAATCAGAAAGATTGTTTAAAAAAGCCCTGAATCTATCCTCAGTAAAAAATACCTTGATAGAAATGTAATATATATATTAAAAATATCTTCTAAGAACAATAACTATTTACAATAAATAACGTCTGTAAATCTTGTTGCTTAAGCACATACACCAAAATAATATCTGTCAAAGAAGTCCACAATAGAAACAGTTACCTTTCCATGAGGCCAAATGGTAATTTTTAAATTCTTTTTTGGTGAAATATCCAATGGTAATCCAATAAAATCGAAATAATGGTTTCTTCAGATGCTGCAATTTGTATCTAAAATTTTGGTTTTAGAAAAATTAAGTAGGAATTTGGTAATTCTGCAGGCAAACGTTGCTTGAAAATCAATTGAGAATCATTACACAGTGTCCAGCCTTTTTCACATTTTAGATAAACTGTCTAATGACCAGAAGTTATAGAAGGTCCATCATGGAAAATTATTGCAACTGCAACAAAAGTCTTTCCTCATTTTGATAATTGATTTACTACAAACTTCTTTATTAATGTGTCCAATTTTGTTCCATCAGCTCTACAACGTTGCATCATTAAAATTATATACTGTCCATATTTCTTTAAAAATAACGTTGATTACATTTCTCATTTACATTGAGAACATTCCATGTTGTGATTTGCATCTTTAACTAATTTACTAAAAGTCACTGATTTACTCTCTGGTAATGTTAAATATATGAACCTTTCAGAATCAACATTAGAGCTGCATGTCTTCAAACAGTTTTCACAACAATGTTCCCATTTATAAGAGAGACCAAACATATTTTCTATTTCTACCCCTTCATCTTCCAGTACCATAGGCATATACATTAAGAATTCCTGTGAATCTTGCTGGACATTTTGTGTAAACTGAGTACATCCAGAACATACATCTAAAAGATTTCTAACATCAGAAGCACTTTCTATTTTAGTTTTATCATTACTCAACTTCTCATAAAGGAAACTCAGCAGAGAACAAAATCTTTTTTCATGATTTAGTATTATCTGCTCTTGCAAACTTTCAAGATAAAATACAACATTCAACACTACATTAGCGTAGCAGTTGACACCAGAGCTATTTTCAAAATGACAACCAAGAACCTCTTCAACATTGTCCTTTTTCTTTTTGCTTGCAATCACATCACTCTCCTTTTGATTTCTCTTCTGTACATCCTCATTACAGATATTCTCAATTCTCCTTTTCCGACAAACAACACGTTTTTCAAACACAGGATACTGTCCTAAATGAGGAGCATAGCTTCTTCTTAATCTATTATACTCCTTTACACAATTTGCATCAGCACTCACTTTTGAGTCATCAAAGTCTATCATGAATAAACCAGATAATGTTTTCACTCGTGACAAAGCAACATATGCCATACCTTCTTTAAACACACTAGATCCAATGTTTACAAAAGCCCTATCTACAGTTAATCCTTGAGATTTGTGAATAGTTACAGCATATGCTAGAGAAAACGGAAACTGATTCCTACGTAAATATAAGTCTTTCACAAGCAAAAAATGAAATGAACAACGACTATTGTCTTTAACCTCTTCAATCTGATCAAATTTTATTTTTAAAAATTCAATTCCATCTTTTTTCTGGTAATTAACAAAACCCACAACTTTACCCATAGCTCCATTCACTAAATCTTTTTCTACATTCAAATTACGTCTTAAAATTACTCGACAGTTCATACATACATAAAGATTCTTTTCTAAACCAGCTGTTTTCGATATGTTTTTCTCTAGAGAATCCAATTTAGTTTTCAATTTGCCTGTCAATGTAATAGTTATTCCTTCATGCTGTATTTTGTCCACTGCTTCCATTTTCATAATCTCTTCATTTTCCAATTTCAAAAGTTCTTCATTGAATATAGAGCATTCATGTAGTGTTGGCATTAAGCAGATTACAGTATTTTTTTCTGCAATTTTCTTGTATATTTTCTCTGGAACTATTTGTTCTGTTGGAAACAAATTACATAGCAATCGACTCTGTAAAGCTTTTCTGCCATGTTCTGTGAGTAGTCCAATTCTGATATCTTTGAGAATACTTGCATAATCATCATCATTTGCTTGCCGCATATTGGTAATGAGTTCTTTGTACTCAAAGTATGACCAAATATTCACATTACCTATACTCCCTAATGACTTCTTCGTGTCTTCATGTGTAACAGTATTAAATACTGGTTGTCCTTTAACTGGAGTGAGCTGCAGTAGATCCCCAAAAACTATACCATGTTTTCCTCCAAATAACACGTCATAGTCTCTCTTTAGAATTTGCTGCATTCTTAAATGCACAAAGGCAAGCATTAAGTTTGATACCATGCTTACCTCATCAATAATGAGAAGTTTCATTTTCTTCAACACTCTTGAAACTTCAAAACATGCTTCTCCTGTTAGCTTGTGTTATTCTATTTTGTTCTCATGCTCTACTGGTAACATTAGCAAATGATGTAAGGTAATTCCTTTTATGTGATATGCTGCTAACCCAGTTGTAGCAGTAACAACACAAGACAAAGTTGAATCAGTTTTTTTCTGTAGGTAGCTTCTAATTACTTTAATTAAGAAACTTTTTCCAGTTCCAGCTTGTCCACTCACATACATTCTGATTGGTTCAAATGATGTGCATGAGCACTCTTTATTTTCATGTAGTAATCCATGATCAATTTGTTTTGTGACTTCTTCATAAATTTGTTGTTGTTCATCATTCAGTTGTTGTTCCAAATTTGGTAAGTCTATAAAATCCTCCTGAGCTTGATTCATAGCTGTTTCCACTTCAGTCATGGCTATTGCAGATTCATTTTCTACGATTGGTTGTCCTAGGGGATCTTGACTGAGCGTACCCGAACTTTGACTGTCTTGAGAACTGTCTCTAGCTACTTCAGCTGCAATTGTAGCTTCTTGTTCAATTTCTTCATTTAACATTTGTACATAATTTATGAAAGTACTGCATTCTATGCTATCTTTACATGCATTAAAGGAATCTTCAAAGCTGTGAAAATCTCCAAGTAATTCATCCTCTGAACGCCATGGTTTAAACAGCTGTAATAGTCCTAAGTAGTAACATTCCTTTTTGTCAATAGCGTCGCAACTCAGCTTTCTGTGATTAATCAAACTTCCTTTTGTTTGTTTCACCAAACATCCTTCCTCACCAATGACTTTATATTTTCCATTGTTGATGTCTTCTGTGGCATTCCGTGTAAAAATGTAGTTCTGCAGCACTTCATAGAGACACATGTTCTCAAGATGATGACTTCTGTTTGGGTAATATGTGTCCAACATATTTGTTTTCAAAATGTCTGTACTTTCTGGTTCGTTCTCTGCTAAATATTCAATTTCTCGAACAGATTTCAGTACCCGATTTCGGATTCCTGCAAGGCCTAAACTTACCCAAATTATTCTTCTGGATTTGGAGTACAGACTTGCAGATGATAATCTATCTGAGCATTCGTATGACCCAATTTCTCGATGCGATAACATCTTCAAACTGAAACTGCATAGCTTTTTACTGACAGTCTTCTCATGAGAAATCTCTTCCCACATTTCTTTCAATTCCGTTTTCTCAGATTTAGTGATGTAAGATGTGACATACCGAGCAACAGCAATAGAATTGTCAGCTACATACTGAATATCCATGTTAGCATTCCACATGGATAAAATGACTGGATTGTAGTCATTTATAAATTTTGACTCTTCTTTTCTTCTTAGGTTGTAAGTATTTTTCGGAGATTTTCTTGTAATGGTATGTCGCACAGCTGACATAAAACTGTTTACTCTTCCTTTTGAAAGAACAGGTCGTGGAAATCCAAATCGACATTTTGTGTAGAATTTATCTTTACTCTTGTACTTTCGTCGACAGTATTTTCCACACCGATGACTTTGGAAACGTAAAACTTGCTCTTTTAAGTTTTTCTCTTCTGTGCTTTTAGGTATAGCACATGTTGCATATTCTTCAATGAAAGTTAAAACTGCATCATCAGAATCTGTTCCAAATTTTGGGGCATCCTTGATCCACAACAGCATATGAATATGAGGAGCACCTCTTGCTTGGTACTCTTTTCTCCAAAAAAAATCCACAACTTCTCCAAGAGTTGGATTTTTTTTATTGCAGATGAAGGACATCATAGCCTCAAATCTATGATTGAAATATCTGCAAACATTAACCGGATCCAATGAGCACAATTCTCCTGCTGTCTTGTATTGGATGTTTTCAATAATTGAATTTGCCTCTCAAAGAAAATCCAGTAAATCATCCAGAGCGTACACTACTCAGCACAGCTTCGGGTAAGGAAGGATGTAGGAGTTCCTAAATTCTGTAACATACATTTCAATTCTCCATGGCGTCGGTACCAATATTCATTAGTTCCACGCTGACAAGCCATCAGAATAATCAATTGAGATTCCAAATGATCATCTCGCTGTTGCACTTTGTTCATAAAATCCTTTGCAGACACATTATGTAGATGTACTCCACTTTTTAAAATGTGATTTACTGCATAAGATAGTGCAGACAAGACACTTTCAAATAAAAGATGGAACAAATAAGGAATACTTTGACAAAATCTTGGATCTTCTGCATATAATCTTGGAGTCCAATACTCAGAAGCAGGAATCTGTACTGGACGTTCATCATATCGTCCACCTTTTCCTGAAGGAAACAGCTGGGGAAAACATCGAGCTTCCAAGCTCTCTTCCCATACACTCACGGGAGTTCCTTTTGCTTTTTTCATCTGAAACAGATCAATAGTGTTTGCCATAACTTCTTTAGAATGAAGAGGATGTATGCTGAAATGTTCATAAATTTCTTCTTCTTTTGACTTTTCCACTTTTTCAATTTGCCCAGTTGGTATTCCTGTGTCTCCTAGTAAAACTTCTTCATCTTCATCCATATAAATTGATTCATAGTACTTATTATTTCTTTTCAAATATAAATTTGCTCTTTGTACTTTTCGTACATCTACTAGCTCTTGCCAAATTTTCTTATTCTTTGTAGGTACATCATTAACCAGAATAACTAATGGTTCATTTTCCAAACTATCTGCATAAATTGTTTCAATATTTTTTTCAAATCTAACAGCAAATAGACAACTCTTCCTTTTAAATCTCTTTGTAAATCTGAAGGAGGTAATTTACCTCTTTTGGGCTCCATACGAACTATAGTCTGAAACGGATGGACACATTGAATGACTATAGACTCATACGTATTTAAATCACTAAGTTCTGCAGGAATATCAACCAATTGTAAATTATTATGTACAGCTCTAGCTGCCATTTTATTTTCTTCTAACTTTTTATAACAGTATTTACAAATACGCTGATCTTCACCCAAATCAAAACAATTTTCCAGAAACAAATATGTAGCAAAATCCTTCCACTCATAATTATTTTCTTTTTCACTTTTGTTATAGAGATCAACATTCCTTGTTTGAGTTTTATAATGGGTTCTCCGGCAACAAATACAAGTAATATTTGGTCTTTCATTAGAGATGATAGTAAATTTTGTCATTTGATCTTCAAAATTTTTACTAACAGTAAGTTCTACATTCTCTTCCACATTTTCCTCAATAACTGTGTCAATTCCTGCACTTTCTTGCTCTGGACCAAAGTAACAAAACTAAATATCATCAATAACCTTCTCTACATCTGATACAGATCCATGGAACAGAGCACTATTCAACTCATTTAACTTTAGTGCTGGACTTTTAGCAAAATACAATCTTCTCACAAACTTTCTCATTTCAGTATGATGTACTGCCAGCATCCTAAAATGGTGAAAAACACTTTGACAAACTTTCATAGAAAGACAAGCCAGAGAATGTCCTTGCAAACCAGTATTCTTTCTCACTCTGCATGGATCTAGTCTTTGAAGCACCTTAATCTTCTGTTTAACACTTTTTTTACTATATTCTCTTAGAAAGTCACGTAATTTATCAATAGATTCTTGTTGTACAGTACAAATACTACTACAATTCCAAGTGTACACTGGGGCTTTAGGACGTTTCCCCATAACCTCATCAGCTAACACTTCTTCCTCATTTCTTGGAACCATTTTCTCCTTTTCCATCACACAACCATCTTTAACTTCATATGCACGACCTCTGGTGTCAACTGCATGCAGCAAACTATTACTTTGAAGATAACTCTCTTCATTAAAAAATGGTTCTGTACTTGAACTATGCTTCCATTCTCCTAAGAACACTTTACAAAAGTTATTTTTTTTCACTACTCTTTTCCTTTTGCTTTTCGACTTCATTACATTGACTATTTTATCTAATTTACGGATCCTGTTCAAAATTAAAATGAATAGTTTTCTTTTTAATTCCAAAGCCTTTGCAACAATTGATTCAATATGTTTCTTTTTCGTATAAAATTTTGCTTTCTTCTTATATTTTTTCACATCCTTTAGCAAATTGAACATCACTCTTCTCTGAAACATTTTTCTACGAATGTTTTGAAATTCTGTTTTTCTTTTTAAGTCATTCTTTATTGCTTCTGATTGTACATTAGCATTTACTATTTTCTTTCTATTGTCTTGTTGTTTTTTACTTGAAACACTATTTGCAGTGGATATATTTTATACATTTTTTCTTTGAGGATATTTAAAAAAATATCCTTAGTCTGCTTACCAGAAGACTTTTTCTTTTTTCCAACATGAGGTTCTTCAACTAATTTGTGTTGTCCAGTTGTCTTCAAATATAGATGATTTTGCTGTTCTTTTCTCTTTCCTGATTTTATAGGCATGTTTAATTTATTTCAGTGTTGTTCAGCAATACCTAAAAGAAACTAAAAAAAAAACACCTTTATGTAATTTAAATATATTACTATTTTTTTTTTAGCTTTTCAAATCATATCATATTATCTGCCCCTTTCCTACGAGTGAAAGTCTTACACAATAATAGCAACACAAATTAAATCTCTGGCAACAATTCGTGTGTGCACACAGATTCATGGTGTGATTTTAGGCAGAAAACGATATTTGATTGGCAATTTGAAAGCACATTTACTACTGTGGTTTTGCAAGTGCTAATTACTGTAACAGCCTGACACATTTTCCTTATAGTTTAGAGAAGCAGAAAAGAGCACATGTCCTAACAGCTACTTGAGACCATGAGCATGTGTAACCTGGGTGAGTGATTAGACTACAGCAAAGGAAATGAGCCTTGGTGATGTTGAATGTGTTAGCGTTACTCACTGCTATCTGAAATACCACACAGTGCTGAATAGTAAGCATGAGAGTGCAGGACAAGCAGCTGGCTGAGTGCTAAGAGTGTGCTTCTGGAGACTGTGTATTGTCAGGTGCAAGAGAGGTCTGCATGGACGCTTGCACAACTGCATGAAGACTGCACAGATGTATGTAAGAGTACATGTGTGGTAAGTTTTAATTGGAGTTTTGAACATGTAGGAACTACCTCACCCATTGCAGGAGTGGAAGGAAAATCTACCATGTTGATTTCAAATGTGTTAGCATTTGCCTCTCATTTGTGAGATATTGATTTGTGCTGAATGCTAGCCATCACAGTTCAAGAAAACAAGCTGCCCCTTTCCTACGAATGCAAGTCTTACAGAACCAGACCAACACGAATTAAATCTCTGACAATAATTCCTTTGTGCACACAGACTCATGGTGTGATTCTAGGCAGAAAACTATATTTGATTGGCAATTTGAAAGCACATTTACTACTGTGGTTTTGCCAGTGATAATTACTGTAACAGCCTGACACATTTTCCTTATAGTTTAGAGAAGCAGAAAAGAGCACATGTCCTAACAGCTACTTGAGACTATGAGCATGTGTAACCTGGGTGAGTGATTAGACTACAGCAAAGGTAATGAGCCTTGGTGATGTTGAATGTGTTAGCGTTACTCACTGCCATCTGAAATACCACACAGTGCTGAATAGTAAGCATGAGAGTGCAGGAGAAGCAGCTGGCTGTGTGCTAAGAGTGTGCTTCTGGAGACTGTGTATTGTCAGGTGAGCATGTGGAACCTGAGTGAGTGATTAGACTACAGCAAAGGAAATGAGCCTTGGTGATGTTGAATGTGTTACTGTTACCCACTGCTATCTGAAATACCACACAGTGCTGAATAGTAAGCATGAGAGTGCAGGAGAAGCAGCTGGCTGTGTGCTAAGAGTGTGCTTCTGGAGACTGTGTATTGTCAGGTGCAAGAGAGATCTGTATGGATGCTTGCACAACTGCATGAAAACTGCACAGATGTATGTAAGAGTACATGTGTGGTAAGTTTTAATTGGAGTTTTGAACATGTAGGAACTACCTCACCCATTGCAGGAGTGGAAGGAAAATCTACCATGTTGATTTCAAATGTGTTAGCATTTGCCTCTCATTTGTGAGATATTGATTTGTGCTGAATGCTAACCATCATACTTCAATAAAACAAGCTGCCCCTTTCCTACGAATGCAAGTCTTACAGAACCAGACCAACACAAATTAAATCTCTGACAACAATTCCTTTGTGCACACAGACTCATGATGTGATTCTAGGCACAAAACAGTATTCCTGAGTGATACCAGTACACCTTAACTTATGGTGAAGGCATACTCCATAATATCTTACAAGTTCAAGGCAGTTAAATATCTTCCAAAACATAAAATGTAAAACACAACTTTAAAAGAAGAATCACATTTCTATTATTTATATCAAAATTCACCACATACATCCCCTCTCAAATTCATAACTCACCTTTAAAAGTAGTTAGTTGAGAAAGAAATGTGGCACTCACACAGCAGATTATCAGAGCCAGAATCTCTGAGCTGTACACCTCTCACCAGAACCAGTAAATAGCAAACTTTCCCTCTCTTTTTTCACACATATACATGTTAACTTCAAATCACAGTGCTTCCCACATTTTTTCAAATGGAAACACACATTTCTATTGGTTGCAAATTTCAACCCTATCCAAATGATCCCTACCCCCAACATGACTTCTGCCTGCTAGCATAGCAACAGGTCATGGAACACTGGTGTGAGCAGAGAGGTCAGAAGTTCAGCACACAAAGTTTCTAATCCAAAGAGCAAGAGTGTTTGACTTTTCAAACCTAACAGCAAATCCAAAGTAATGTTCTGTGGGAACACATTTTTCTGAACCAATACAAAACATGCTAGTAAAAATGTAAACATACAGCCTAGTTTTTAGTGTAGAATGGTGTGAAACAGCCAATGAGTTCATTTTATTAAAAAAAAAGTATGTAAGCCTCCATCTTACAACTATCTTTCTTTTCATATTGCCATTCGAATGTTGACTGACATCTAACCACCAATCAGAATTACGCTCGTGCATGGCACCATGCGCGCACGGTGCGCGCCTACAGATATTTATGTACTTTTAACTGCAATTTTCTCAGGAACTACTAAACAGATTGACTCCATATATGCAAAAGGCACATCCCTGACCTGAGGACTACCTCTTTGCCAACTTTCAAGTAATTCTGTTCAGCCGTTCGGGCTGTACCTTCGACTAAAGGTCCTATGGGAAAATGCATGGGGAAAACGCGTTTTGGGACACCCCTTTTTTCTTAGCCCCCGCTTAACGAATCACCCCGAGACTTTCAGGGTAGGAGCTGAGCGGAGCGCCCCATTAGTTTTGAAAATTTCGCGAGGATTCGTCAACCGGCGCCAAAGTTATTCAAAATAGAATTTTCAGATTTCCTATGGAAACTCGGTCCTAACTATAACTATCTACTGGTGACCGCCATTAGATAATATTCACTAAAAAAAACATAGGTTTCAGGGGCTTTATCTGGACATTTCCCTCATACAAAACCCTAGAAATTCCCCTGTATAGTTAGTTCAGCTAACTATAACTCGCGCCCCCGCAATGCACTGCTGATGACGTCACATATTACATCACTCATGACATGGTCAGTGACATCACTGATGACATCACTGATGACATCTGAAAGGACATCACTGATGACATCATCCAGTGAATGTGTGTTTTTCTGAAAAGTTTAAATATGTTTTATATATTTATAGTGAAAGGCCTATGGAAGAATGAGTGGGTGTATAAGTGTGTGAATGGGTGATTTTCTAGGTGCGTAACTGATTCTATAAGTGAGTCATTAAATCTATGTTACTGCAGACTAGTGACTAAACTGTGTGAATGTCTGTATGTGTCTGTGTGGTGTATAAGTGGCTGCGTGGTTTTGTGAATAGCTATATGAGTGTCTATATGGCTTATTAATTGGTTATCTGAGTATCTGTATGGGTGTCTGAGTGTTTGTGTGGGTAGGGTGTGTGTGACTCTGTGCATAGATGTGTGAGTGGGTGATTCAGTGGGTGCATGGTTTTAAGAGTGCATGTGTGATGGACTGTATGGTTGGGTGACTGTATGTAAGGGTGTGTTAGTGATTGAATGTATATCTCAGTACATGTGTCAGTAACTACATATGTGAAACACAGTGTATATGTGTGTAAGAGTATATAACTATTTATATGTGAGAGTGTGTGATTTTGGGAGTGGCTGTATGGAAGAGTGTGTGCTTTTATCAGTAATTGTATAAGAGCATCAGAATGTGTTAGTATTTTTATGAGTAAGTGAACTTGAGTGTATTTAACTGTATAGGTGAGTAAATTGGACTGTAATTAATTATTTGCACGATTGACTGGGTGTGTCAGTACCTCAATGGATGATTGGCGGTGTGTGAGTGTCTATATAGGTGTATAAATGGATATGATTGTCCTGTACTGAGTGACTGTATGAGTGACTGTACAGGTGAGTGAGTGGAGGTGTATGTAGACCTAAGAGTCAATGAGTGGGTATGTAGTTATTGGTATTGGAGTATCTATGGTTTTCAAAATGGCCGTCTGAAATTTTGAGTCGGTGTATCAAAAGTTATATTAGGGTGTGAGAAGATGCACTAATTTATCACATGGATGACGTCATCAGTGATGTCATCAGTGATGTCATTTGAGATGTCATCAGTGATGTCATCAGTGATGTCACTGACCATGTTATGAGTGATGTAATATGTGACATCATCAGCAGTGCATTGCGGGGGCGCGAGTTATAGTTAGCTGAACTAACTATAGCAGGGGAATTTCTAGGGTTTGTACGAGGGAAATGTCTAGCTAACTATAACGCCCCTGAAACCTATGGCTTTTTTAGTGAATTTCTAAGGTTTTTTAAACGCCAATTCCTAACTATAACGCCCCTGAAACCTTTGGTTTTTTCAGTGAATTTCAAAGGTTTTTTAAATGCCAATTCCTAACTATAACGTGCATGAAACCTATGGTTTTTTCAGTGAATTTCAAAGGTTTTTTAAATGCTAATTCCTTTCTACAACTTATCTCTAAAGATTTCATGTTTAATGATTTTCATTGGATTTCTATATTTTTCAAATTCAGTGTGTCAATTTCATTAATTATTTTTTTTTTAAATTCTTTTTTATCACCATTTTTTAAATTTTTTTTTTTTATTAATTCTTTTAAAAATTAAAAAATATTATTTGTTTTTTTGGGGTTTTTCAAACATATTTTTTTATATTTTTAAAAATATTTTTTTAACTATATGTTCAAAACTTTATTTTATATATTTTTTTGCAATGTTTTTGGATCCGCGCACCCTATGCGCACCGTTCTCGATCCCTACGCATTAGCATCCGCACATGGTATGCGTTGGGTACGTGTTGAGTGCGCGATCGCAATGCGACCGGTTCGCGACTCCCAGCCTATACACGACACGTTCGATGAACGTAATGCGACGTTTACGCCCTTCCGCGATGCGTCATCAGACGCGGTAGGTGCGCGGATCCCGCAAAATATTTAACATTTAAAAAAACATATATATATGTATTTCATGTGAATATTAATTGAAGACAAACTCTAAACCAGTCTTAAAACTAATATATTTTTACATCTAATCCTATAATTTTTTTTTATTCAATTTTGCGGATGCACGCTGGGTGCGTGCTGCGTATGCGCAGGGAGCGCGGATCCCATGTGACCTGCAAAAAAAGAGATTTGATTGGTTTATTACACTTCCTGTTCTAACTATTGAAAGACCCCACCCAATTCAATCATTCTTCTTTGACCTTCTTTGGAGGAGCATCTCTTTGCAGAGAAGAAGATTTTTTAGACTAAGTTTACACTTAGCTCTAACTTTTTCCAACTAAAAATGGCTTCAGGGCAGCAGGCATCACCTGCATCTCCTCATTCATCTGAGGATGAATTTTTGGAGGAGGCACCACGCAAAGAACGTTTTTCTTCAGTGGTGTGGAAATGTTGTACTTTTCTCGAGGGGCAGAATAAGACCAATGTCACCTTGGTCACATGCAAGATTTGCAAAAGAGTGCTGTCGCGAGGGGATCCTAACAAGAAATACTTGTGCGGCACGGCTAGTATGATGAAGCACCTAAGGACCCTTCATCCAAACAATCTTGCACGAGAAGAGTGCAAACGGATGAGAAACACTCCTGCTCCTCCGCCTTCCACCTCATCGCAGCCGAGCACTTCAAGAGTGCATCCATTAGCCCAAAATTTGGTTACGGTGATCAGTCGATCGATCTGATCTGCCGCCGGCAAGAAAGTCACATTTGTTAGGTTTTTTTTGATTATTTTTATTGTTCCCTGAAGTTCATTGTTTGGTTCCTCCTGTTTTGTTTTTTGTTTTTTTTCTGCAGAAAAACCCCCCAAAATTAAAAATTGTTCAGAAAACCCCCAAAAAATATAAAAGAAGAAAGAAGAAAAAAAAAACTTGGGGGCATATCAACAAGGGCATTATCTCTGCTTTTTTGGCTTTAAAAGTTAAAAAAGGAGAGAAAAAACTAGCGCCCTATCAACAACAGGGTGCTAACATGCAAATTTGCATGTTAGCACCCTTTTACTCTACGCTTCCCCTTGCATCTCTAATGAGATGCAAAGGGGGCGTTCCAGAGTAAAATAATAGAAGAAATGTCGCTAAGCGACATTTCTCCTATTATCAAGAATGTCGCTAACCCTGTTAGAGACAAAAAAAGCAGCGCTAACCGCGGTTAACGCTGCTTTTTTACGTCTGGTATTTTTCTGACTTAGCCATGATATCCTATGGAAGGAGGATATCATGGCTAAGTTTGCCTGTCCCTATCAACAAGGTAACGTGAGATTATCGCTGTGTTTCCAGCGATAATCTCACGTTAGCCTGTTAGCGTGAGGATTTTTATCGCTATTGAGATAAGCGTTGCTAATAGCACGCTATCTCAGCAATAAAAATTCACGCTAGCCGGCGATAATTATCCTAGCGCTAAGTGCGCTTAGAGATAATTATCGCCGGTTGTTGTTGATATGCCCCTAACTTTCCTGGTTTTAAAAAAGAGGTACATTTCTTTGTTAGTGTGTGAAAGTATAGATGAATGTGTAGTACGTAATTGACTGAATGAATGCATTAGTAGCGTATGGTGAATGTATAAGTGCAGAACTATGAGGAAGTGCTGCAGCATCACACAGTAACCTCTTTAACTACAGTGTGCTGTAGTACTTCCGAAGCACAGGGATGCAACATATGTACAAAAATATGTTGCAAATCTATGCTTCTCTCTGCACGGCTGCTTATACTGCAGCCATGTGGTGACACAGGCACCCTTGCACCATAGTGCAAGGATATCTGTGTCATGAACTGTTTGTTTTTGTGCAGGAAGACACACCTTCCTGCACAAAAATAATCAGTAGAGACATTTTTCTCCTTCAATGTATGCTGAGCATTATAGCATGCATTGAAGATATAAAAATGTGGAGAAATGAAAACAATTCTCCTTGTTGTGCTTTCCTACACCAATTTTAGAATGGTGCAGCATTCACACACATATCGAGATTTATGATTTCTGACAAATCTAGACATGTGTCTTGTTCTATGAGTATTCAGTGCACTCATGCACAACAACACTTATAGAACACCCTTTCAATGCAAACTGGTGTGCATAATGAGGTTGTATTTACATGGAGTATAAAAAGTGCACAGAGTGCCTTTTCCTCTCTTTGTAAATATGAAAGAGTGACTTGCGCAATAACTATGTTACAAAAAGTGACATATTTCCAGTTTTAAAATTTCTTGCGAATGATAGAAGGTAAGCACAGAGTTTTGTCTGCAAAGATGTTCAAAGAAGAATGATTGAAATGATTGCGGTCCTTCAATAGCTACAATGGAAAATATAATGAACCCCTCAAATCTCTTTTTTTGCAGGTCACATGATATCTGATTATGGTCAGATTTCAAAACGACATAGGTATAAACAGAGTGTTTTTAGAAACGTGTTTCAACTTTGTAGCTTCTTGCAGACCTCCTCATTCTGCATATTGAGACTTAGTTAATGGTATACATTTTTTTCAGATTTTCATTGCAATCTAAATTCATATAAATTGCTTATTTTTAAATTTGGATCTGTGAAAGAAAAGGAAAAAAAATTATAACATGTAATAATACATTTTTTACAACACAGCATAATTTCCACAAAGTAATTTGTTTGCCTTTTTTGCTGTTCTCAGAATATATTGCATTTCACTAAAAATAGTGATTTCAATCGTACTCATCACTGAACAGCGGGCAAAAAAAAAACAATCAGAAAGATTGTTAAAAAAAAAAAAAATGCCATTCTCAGCAAAATACCACAAGATACAAATCACAGATATATAAAATGCTTACGGCTAACAAAATTTGATAAGTTTAACTTACAAAAACTGTAAATGTTGTCGCTTTAAAATATTCACCGAATCTAAGGATGAATTTTTGGAGGAGGCACCACGCCCACAACGGTTTTCTTCAGTGATTTGGAAATTTTTTACTTTTCCCGAGGGGCAAACAAAGATCAATGCCACCTTGGTCACGTGCAAGATTTGCAAAAAAGTTCTGTTGCAAGGGGATCCTAACAAGAAATACTCGTACGACACGGCAAGTATGATGAAACACCTAAGGACCCTTCATCCAAACAATCTTGCACGAGAAGAGTGCAAACGGATGAGAAACACTCCTGTTCTGTATCTGTAAAAAAGAATCACAAATAAATGTATATTAATAACTAGGGGGGGGCGGAATTTGCAAAATTCACTTTCGCAAATTATCGCGAAAATGTTACAAATCTCCGCAAACACGTGGAAATATCGCGAAGATGCGGCAGTTTTTTTCCCGCCCGTTCGCGGTATTTTCTGCGTGGTCGCGGCTCGCCAACTTACCCATGTGGTTGCTCGCGGGCGCGGCCATCTTGTTTTCACTTGTCTCGCGGTGCATGATCGCAAAAGAAAGACGTGATCGCACGACGCAAGACAGCGCAAATGGCTACCAACAATCCAACATCTCGTGGAGAACGCGACCGGATCGGGAAAACTTGTCGGCGAACGCGGGGATTCAGGTAAGGCGATCGCGCGCACACGAGAATGTATTATTTTACAGCGCGAGCAAGAAACAAATTATCGCTAAGCTGCGGAATGCGGAAATTTTGACATTTTCGCACTTTCCGCGGAACGCAAAAATGCCAAATTATCGCAATTTCCACGAACGGAACGGAATTTTGGCCCAGGCCTATTAATAACTTTCAAATTTATATTATTCCATTACTGTACAAACACATTTTATATAAAAACTGACTAAGAAACGATAGCCCTGAACCACAAGTGTGACGATGGTTAAAACACTACATGCATAGTGCATACTACTTTGAAGCAGTTCATGCCCTAAAGCCTACCTCACTAAAAGACTACATGCTAACTGACTGAATGATTACAGTACTATAAGGAGACACACTGGGTGAGTGACAGGGTGTTTGCTAGAAGTGTATGAATACTGACTGGGGAATTGAAGGTGTGAAAGACAACTGTGTAGGTGGTTAGAGGCCTGCATGCATAGTGAATAGGCATTTGAAGCAGTCTATGTGCTAAGGCCTGGCTCACTGCATGAGTACTTGGGAACTGATTAGAGTACAGCAAAGAGAGTGCCTGGGTGAATTTATAAGTGGTTGGCTTTTGACAGAGTGAATGGATTAGTACTTGGTACTGAATGGGTCACTAGAGGAGTGCAAAGGGAGTGACAGGATGTTTGCTGGACTGTATCGATACTGACTAGGGAATTGAAGATGTGAAAGACAAGTGTATAGTATTTTAGAAGACTGCATGCATACTGCATAGACATTTGAAGCAGTCTATGTGGTAATGTATGGTTCACAACATGAGTACTTGGAAACTGACTAAATCATCAGACTACTGTTAGGACAGTGCCTGGGTAAAACTTTTACATTTTCAGTTCTGGCACAGTGGAGAGAATACATGGTACTGCACTTCAGTGTCCAACCCTGACTCATTTTATCAACGCAAAAGCAAAGAATAGCTTCTAAAGCTACTAAAACTTGACAACATGACCGGTTTTAAAACAGTTATCTGTCAGCAAATACACGATGTTACCAAATGCTTCTATCACAATCCTTACCCAAATGTACACAGACTCACAGTGTGATTTTAGACAAGCAACACTATCCTAGCAGTTTACCAAAACTCATTCACTTGTCTAGAAGAGATAAGGGTACTGCACACAATCTACATATTTAAGTACAGCACATTAGTGTCAAAGCATGACTCATTTTATCAATGCATGACCAAAGACTGGCTTCTAAAGCTACAAAAACTTGACAACATGACCAGTTTTTGAAACAGTTATCTGTCAGCAAATACACGATGTTACCAAATGCTTCTATCACAATCCTTACCCAAATGCACACAGACTCACAGTGTGATTTTAGACAAGCAACACTATCCTAGGAGTTTACCAAAACTCATTCACTGGTCTAGAAGAGGTAAGGGTACTACACACAATCTACATATTTATGTACAGCACATTAGTGTCAAAGCATGACTCATTTAATCAACACATAAGCAAAGACTGGCTTCTAATGCTACTGAAACTTGACAACATGACAGGTTTTAAAAGAGTTATCTGCCAGAAAATATACAATGTTACCAAATGCTTCTCTCACAGTGGTTCCCAAATGCACACAGACTCACAGTGTGATTCTAGACAACAACCACTATACCTAGGAGTTTACCAAAAATCATTCACTACTGTGGAAGTGATAAGGGAACTGCACACAATCTACATATTTCAGGACTGCACTTTTGTGTCAAAGCCTGACTCATTTAATCAAAGCATAAGCAAAAGCTGGCTTCTAATGCTACTAAAACTTGACAACATGACAGGTTTTAAAACAATTATCTGTCAGCAAATACACGATGTTACCAAATGCTTCTCTCACAGTGGTTCCCAAATGCACACAGACTCACAGTGTGATTCTAGACAAGCAACACTATCCCTAGCAGCTTACCAAAACTCATTCACTACTGTGCAAGGGGTAAGGAGACTACACACAATCTACATATTAAAGTACAGCACATTAGTGTCAAAGCCTGACTAATTTAATCAAAGCATAAGCAAAAACTGCCTTCTAATACTACTGAAACTTGACAACAAGACAGGTTTTAAAATAGTTATCTGTCAGTAAATACACGATGTTACCATATACTTCTCTCCCAGTGGTTCCCAAATACACACAGACTCACAGTGTGATTCTAGACAAGCAACACTATCCCTAGGAGTTTACAAAAACTCATTCACTACAGTGGAAGTAGTAAGGGAACTGCACAACATCTACATATTTCAGGACTGCACTTTTGTGTCAAAGCCTGACTCATTTAATCAATGCATAAGCAAAGACTGGCTTTTAATGCTACTAAAACTTGACAACATGACAACTGTGGATAACTGTGGACTTTGCATAAATTACGGCCGACCCGGCCGGGGGGCGCACCGCCGTGGATTCTTATGGCTCCGCTGCTGGTCTCAAGATCAGCGTTGCAGATACATCTGGCGTTTGCTTGAAATGGTGAGAACTGAGCAGAAGCACCCGTGATTTGAAATATATTTTACTTAATGCCTGCTTTCAGCTCACTGGGGTTTCATGTTAAGGACTACCAGTCCCAGAAGGCTTTGTGATTATTATACTCACCTGAGTGCAATATTTGAATAAATATGGGAGTATTTCTGGAGTCCTTTTGTTGGCAGTCATTGAGTAAGCAGCTAGCCTCAGAAGAAGGGCGAAGCCCGAAACGCGTCAGGCGCTGCTGACGCTGGATGCTCCTGTTCCTTGCCTTAATTTGAATGTGCTGATGGGAGAGTGCGCCCCGCACCTTTGGGTAACTGTGGACTTAGCATAAATTACGGCCGACCCGGCCGGGGGTCGCACCGCCGTGGATTCTTACGGCTCCGCTGCTGGTCTCAAGATCAGCGTTGCAGATACATCTGGCGTTTGCTTGAAAGGGTGAGAACTGAGCAGAAGCACCCGTGATTTGAAATATATTTTACTTAATGCCTGCTTTCAGCCCACTGGGGTTTCATGTTAAGGACTACCAGTTCCAGAAGGCTTTGTGATGTGATTATTATACTCACCTGAGTGCAATATTTGAATAAATATGGGAGTATTTCTGGAGTCCTTTTGTTGGCAGTCATTGAGTAAACAGCTAGCCTCAGAAGAAGGGCGTAGCCCGTAACGCGTCAGGCGCTGCTGACGCTGGATGCTCCTGTTCCTTGCCTTAATTTGAATGCGCTGATGGGAGAGTGCGCCCGCACCTTTGGGTAACTGTGGACTTTGCATATATATATATATATATATATATATTCAGTGAAAAAACCATAGGTTTCACACATGTTATAGTTAGCTGGACATTTTACTCGTAAAAAACCAATGAAATTGCCCCGTTATAGTTAGTTCAGCTAACTATAACTCGCGCGCCCGCAATGCACTGCTGATGACGTCACATATTACATCACTCATGACATGGTCAGTGACATCACTCATGACATCACTGATGACATCTCAAATGACATCACTGATGACCTCACTGATGACATCATCCAGTGAATGTGTGTTTTTCTGAAAATTAAATATGTTTTATATATGTATATCTCAAGGTCAATGGAAGAATAAATGGGTATATAAGTGTCTAAATGGATGCTTTGTTTTTGAAAAATTTATTGTGTAACTGATTGATTAAGTGTATCATAGTGAATACATGGCTTACTGTGTAATGTTTAAATATGAAAATATCTGTATCAGTCTCTCACTTTGTGTATAAGTGGTTGCATGGGTTGGTGAGTAGCTACATGGGTGTCTATATAGGTTATTAGTTGTTTTTTGAGTATCAGTCTGAGTGTCTGTATGGTTCGGTGGGGGGTATTATGTAGTGCATAGGTGCATGAATGAATGATTCACTCTTTGTGTGTGTTGAACACAGCATGTGTGCAGGACTGTATGGGTGGATGAGTGTGTGTATGGGTGTGTTAGTGAGTGAATGACTGTCTCAATAGTGTCTTTATGAGTAGCTACATATGTTTAAAACTAGTATATGTGACTATTAGTGTATATATGTGAGTATATGTGAGAGATTGAAAGAGTTCCTGTATGAATAAATATGTGTTTCTATAAGTGATTGTTTAAAAGACTAAGTATGTGTAAGTTTCTGTAGAAGTAAGTGTGGTGGTGTGTGTATAACTGTATATGCTAGTAAATGTATGTTTGATTCTTTATTAGCATGAGTGACTATGTGTGTGAGTAACTCTGTGGATGAGTGGCATTGTGTAACAGGATGTATAGGTGTATGAGTACATATGATGAGTGAGTACATGTATGAGTGACTGTATTGGACTGTTGGTAAATGAGTGGATGTTTATGTGGATCTTAGAATTACTGAATAGGTTGTTGTAACTGGTATTGGTATGTCCATTGTTTTGAAAATTTTAGTCTCTATTTTTGAATGTGTGTATCAAAGGTTATATTAGGGTGAGAGGAGGTCTGCCACTCTATCACAAGGATGATGTCATCAGTGAGGTCATCAGTGATGTCATTTGAGATGTCATCAGTGATGTCATGAGTGATGTCACTGACCATGTCATGAGTGATGTAATATGTGACGTCATCAGCAGTGCATTGCGGGCGCGCGAGTTATAGTTAGCTGAACTAACTATAACGGGGCAATTTCATTGGTTTTTTACGAGTAAAATGTCCAGCTAACTATAACATGTGTGAAACCTATGGTTTTTTCACTGAATTTCTAAGGTTTTTTAAATGTTAATTCCTAACTATAACGTGTGTGAAACCCATGGTTTTTTCAGTGAATTTGTACGGTTTTTTAAATGCTAATTCCTAACTATAACGTGTTTGAAACCCATGGTTTTTTCAGTGAATTTGCAAGGTTTAAAAATGCTAATTTTTTTTTTATTCTTCAATTTTTTCTAACATATTTTTAATTTAATTTTCTTTCCTTTTATAAAGACTATGCTTAAATTTGTAAAATTCTTTAATATGTTTTTTTAATATATTTTTTAAAATAAACATGTAAAATTTATTTCCAGTTTTTTTTTTTTTAATGTTTTTTTTTAGTACGCGTACCGTAAGCTCACGGTAAGCGTACGGTTTACGCAACGTCCGTAATCTTTCTACGCTGCTTGCGTATAGTTACGCACTTTGCGTAGCCGCGCGTACTGCGCGTGGGACGCGTGCGCGCTTACGCCACGCGCGCACGTTACGCGGAAGTGTCGGGGAGTGACTGTTATGCGCATGCGCGCAAGCGCGTGTCTTTTTTACGCGCATGCGTACTTTTTGCCGTAAGCGTACCGTAAGCGTACCGTAAGCGTACGGTAGGTCATGTGATCATGAAACACAACTTTTGATTGGTTGAAACTACTTTCAGTTCTAGAACTCTCCTACACCACACCCATTCCCCTCATTTCTGCTTGTGATCCCTTGGGAGAAGGAGCTGGTTTGTCTTTGGGATACGATGGCAGAACAGCAGAGCCCTTCTGAGAGTGAGGCTAGCACCAGCAGCACTGTCTTGAGGCAGAGAGCGAGGAAACAAAAGCCTTCTTATGTTTGGGATTATTTTACTTTTCCTGAAGGCCAGCAAAAGGTGAATGCACCCTTAGTGACTTGTAAGCTGTGTAAGCGTGTACTTTCTAGAGGTAATCCTGACAGGAAGTATTCCTTTGGGAATCACACCATGAAGAGACACCTCCAGGATGTACACAGAAGGACACATGGTCATCTTTTTGGAGGTAACTCTTCAGAAAGACGAGCCAGTGCATCCACAGCAGCTCAGCCTGGACCATCATCTGCAGGGCTGACTCCTTCTTCTGCAGGTCAGGTGAGCCCTTCATCTGTGGGGGGAGAATCTCCTTTTGCTGGCCCTCTGGAAATTAACCCTCGGTTTGCGAGGGTTGAAGTACGGTGCGCCACTTGTCACGATCTAATTACTTATAGGGAGACCAGTGTTTCCCTGGTGAACAGTAAAATAGATCAGCACAGTTGTCGTACCGTCTAATATTCCCAATCTTTCTTTCCTCTGTCCCTGCATGAACACAACGGTTCTTTTAAGAGCCAACCTTATCTTTCATCTTTTTTTTACATATGTTTTTAAAAACTTTTTTTTATTTTTTTTTACCGTACGCGTACGGTGCGCGTACTTTTTTTTTTTTTTTTTTAAAAAAACACTAAAAATCATTTATGACATTACATTGACCTTGAGAGACTACAATTATTATTATTGACTTACCATACTCACTGAAAAAATATTTATTCATTTCTTTTTTTAAAAAATAGTTTTAAAAATGTTTGTAGTTTTCGTAAATTTTCTATATCTATCTGGAAAAAAAAGAAAAAGTATTAATATTTTAAAAACTTTTTATAATACAGTACACATATTTACATTTTTTCCCCAAAAATATTTTTGCCTTATTTTTGCTGTTTTCAGAATATATTGCATTTCACTATAAATTGTGAAAGCAATTGCATTCATCATTTTACAGCGGGCAAAAAAAAATACCAATCACAAAGATTGTATTAAAAAAGCCCTGATTCTTTTTTTACTTAAACTTAACATTATAGAAATGCATAATATTGTAAAAAAATATCATCTAATACCAATACTTATTCCTTTAAAATACCGTCTGATATGTTTGTTTCAGAAGTATAATCACAATATTATATCTCAAATAACTCCAAAAAACATCTGATTTCATTTCCTTTAGGCCAAATAGTAATTTTAAATTTTTGTTTGGATTAAATTACCAACGGTAATCCAATAAAATTCTAAAGTTTAATTTGTCCAGATCTCACAGATTCTCTGTAACATTTTGGTTCATGAAAATTTTTTGATTAATTTATTTAGTCCACAATAGAATTGGTTACTTTTCCACATGGCCAAATAGTAATTTTTTAAATAATTTTTGAAAAAATTTCCAATGGCAGTCCAATAACATTCCAAAATATAAAATGTGCAGAAGTTACCGATAATCTCAAAATTATTGGTTTTTCAAAATGTCATTAAAAATTAAAAAAGTCCACATTACAATTGGTTATCTTTCCATTAGGCCAAATGATAATTTAAAAAAAAATTTTTTTACAAAATTGCAATGGTAATCCAGTAAAATGGTAAAATTGTTTTGTCCAGATCTTGCCAAGTCTCTCTAAAATTTAGGTTTCAGGAAGATTAGATATGAATTTGCTAAATCAAAAGGCAAACGTTGTTTGAAAATCAATTGAGAATCATTACACAGTGTCCAGCCTTTTTCACATTTAAGATAAACTGTGTAATGTCCAGAAGTAACAGTAGGTCCATCATGGAAAATTATTGCAACAGTTACAAAAGTTTTTCCTGAAATTGATAATTGCTGTCCTGTAAACTTCTTTATTAAAGTATCCAATTTTGAACCATCAGCTCTACATCGTTGCATCATTAAAATTACATACTGTCCGTATTCCTTTAAAATTAATGTTGAAAACATGTCAGAATTACACTCACCACATTTCATGCTATGATTAGCATCTTTAACTAATTTTGCAAAAGTGACTGTTTTACTCTCTGGCAATGTCAAATAAATAAACCTTTCATTATCAACAATAGAGCCACTTATATTATAACAATTATCACAACTATGTTCCCATTTATAAGAGAGACCAAAAAAAATGTCAATGGGAACTCCTTCTTCTTCCACTACCTGAAGAAAATACATCAAAAATTCATGTGCATCTTGCTGTTCATTTTGAGAAAACTGTGTTCGTCCTGAACATACATCTAAAAGTTTTCTAATGTCAGTAGCACTTTCTATTTGAGTTTTATCTTTACTCAGCTTTTGAAAAAGGAGACTCAGCTCTGAACAGAATCTTTTTCCCTGATTTACTATTATCTGCTCTTGCAAACTTTCCAGATAAAATGCAACATTCAGCACTACATTTGCGTAGCAGTTGACACCAGAGCTATTTTCAAAATGACATCCTACAACCTGTTCTTCATTTTCCTTTTTCTTTTTGCTTGCAATTACATCACTCCTCTTTTTTTTCCTCTTCTCTACATCTTCACTACAGATATTCTCATTTTTCCTTTTACGAGAAACTACACGTTTCTCCAACACAGGATACTGACCTAAATGAGGAGCATAGCTTCTTCTTAATCTATTATACTCCTTTACACAATTTGTATCAGCACTAACTTTTGATTCTTCAAAGTCTATCATGAATAAACCTGATAATGTTTTGACTCGTGACAAAGCAACATATGCCATACCTTCTTTGAACACAGTTGAACCAATGTTCACAAATGCACAATCTACAGTCAATCCTTGAGACTTGTGAATAGTTACAGCATATGCTAGAGAAAACGGAAACTGCTTCCTACGTACATATAAGTCTTTCACAAGCATAAAACGAACTGTACAACGACAAATATCTTTAACTTCATCTATCTGATCAAATTTTATTTTTAAACATTCAATTCCTTCTTTTTTCTGATAATTAATAAAACCCACAACTCTTCCCATCGCTCCATTAACTAAACCTTTCTCAACATCCAAATTGCTCCTTAAAAACACTCTACAGTTCATGCAAACATATAGATTTTTTTCTAATCCAGCTGTTTTGGAGATGTTCTTCTCTAGTGAGTCCAATTTATTTTTCAGTTTGCCTGTTACTGTGACAGTAATTCTTCCATCCTCAATTTTGTCCACTGCTTCCAATTTCCTGATCTCTTCCTTTTCCAATTTCAAAAGCTCCTCATTAAATATTGAGCATTCACGTAGAGTTGGCATTAAGCAGATGACACTTTTGTTTTCTGCAATATTCTTGTATATTTTCTCTGCAACTATTTCTTCCTTTGGAAATAAATTATGTAGCAGCCGACTCTGTAATGCTTTTTTGCCAACTTCTGTGAGTAGTCCAATTCTGATATCTTTCAGAATACTTCCATATTCTTCATCGTTTGCTTGCCTCATATTAGTTGTAAGTTCCTTGTACTCAAAGAAGGACCAAATATTTGTATTTCCGATGCTTCCCAATGACTTCTTCGTGTCTTCATGTGTCACAGTATTAAACACTGGTTGTCCTTTAACTGGAGTAAGTTGCAAAAGATCTCCAAAAACTATGACGTGTTTTCCACCAAATAACACGTCATAGTCTGTCTTCAAAATTTGCTGCATTCTTAAATGCACAAAGGCAAGCATTAAGTTTGATACCATGCTCACCTCATCAATAATGAGAACTTGCATCTTCTTCAATACTCGTGAAACTTCCAAGGATGCTTCTCCAGTTAGCTTGTTGAATTGTATTTTGTTCTCATGCTCCACTGGTAACATTAGCAAACGATGTAAGGTGATTCCTTTTATGTTATATGCTGCTAACCCAGTTGGAGCAGTAACCACACAAGACAAAGTAGAATCGGTTTTTTGCTTTAGGTAGCTTCTGATAACTTTAATTAGGAAACTTTTTCCAGTGCCAGCTTGTCCGCTTACATACATCCTGATTGGATGAAATGATGTGCATGAGCACTCTTTTTTTACATGTAGAAATCCGTGATCAATTTTGTTTTTGATCTCTTCATAAATTTGTTGCTGCTCTTGATTCAGTTGTCTTTCCAAATTTTCTAAGTCTATAAATTCTTCTTGAGCTTGATTCATAGCCGTTTCCACTTCATTCATGGCTATTGATGCTTCATTTTCAACGATTGGTTGTCCTAGGGGATCTTGACTGTGTGTTCCTGAACTTTGGCTGTCCTGAGAACTGTCTCTAGCTATTTCTGCTGCAATTGTAGTGTCCTGTTCAATTTCTTCATTTAACATTTGCAGATAAGTTGTGAATGTATTGCATTGTATGCTGTCTTTGCAAGCATTAAATGAATCCTCATAGCTTTGAAATTCTCCCAGTAGTTCATCCTCTGTACGCCATGGTTTAAACAACTGTAAAAGAGCCAAGTAGTAAAATTCTTTCTTGTCGGTAGTGTCGCAACTCAGCTTCCTGTGATTTATCAAACTTCCTTTGGTTTGCTTCACCAAACATCCTTCCTCACCAACGACTTTATATTTTCCATTGTTGATGTCTTCTGCAGCTTTCCGTGAATAAATGTAGTTCTGCAACACTTCATAGAGACACATGTTCTCCAGATGATGACTTCTCTTGGGATAATATGTGTCCAACATGTTTGTTTTCAATATATCTGTACTTTCTGGGTCATTCTCGGCCAAATATTCAATTTCTCCAACAGATTTCAGTACCCGATTTCTCATTGCTGCAAGGCCTAAACTTGCCCAAATTATTCTTCTTGACTTCGAGTAGAGACTTGCAGAAGATAACCTATCTGAACATTCGTAGGATCCAATTTCTCGATGCGATAACATCTTCAAACTGAAACTGTACAGCTTCTTACTGACAGTCTTCTCGTGAGAAATCTCTTCCCACATTTCCTTCAATTCTGTTTTTTCTGATTTCGTAATGTAAGACGTTACATATCGTGCAACAGCAATGGAATTGTCAGCTACATACTGTATATCCATGTTAGCGTTCCACATGGATAAAATGACTGGGTTGTAGTCATTTATATTTTTTGATTCTTCTTTTCTTTTAAGGTTGTAGGTATTCTTAGGTGATTTTCTTTTGATAGTATGTCTCACAGCTGACATAAAACTGTTTACTCTTCCATTTGAAAGAACAGGTCTAGGAAATCCAAATCGACATTTAGAGTAGTATTTTTCTTTGCTCTTGTATTTCCGTCGACAGTATTTTCCCCACCGATGACTTTGGAAACGTAAAACTTGCTCCTTTAACTTTTTCTCTTCTGTGCTTTTTGGTATAGCACATGTTGCATATTCTTCAATGTAAGATAACACTGCTTCATCAGTATCTGTTCCAAACTTTGGGGCATCCTTGATCCACAACAGCATATGAATATGAGGAGCACCTCTTGCCTGGTACTCTTTTCTCCAAAAGAAATCCACTACTTCTCCAAGGGGTGGATTTTTTTTATTGCAGATGAAGGACATCATAGCCTCAAATCTATGATTGAAATATCTGCAAACATTAACCGGATCCAATGAGCACAGTTCTCCTGCTGTCTTGTATTCGATGTTTTTAATGTTTGAATTGGCCTCTCGTAGAAAATCCAGTAAATCATCCCAAGCGTACTCGGCACAGCTTAGGGTAAGGAACCATGTTGGTGTTCCTAAATTGCGTAACATGCATTTTAGTTCACCATGGCGTTGGTACCAATATTCATTTGTCCCATGCTGACAAGCCATCAGATTGATCAGTTGTGTTTCCAAATGATCATCTCGGTGCTGCACTTTCTCCATAAAATCCTTAGCAGACACATTTTGTAAATGTACTCCACTTTTTAAAATGTGATTTACTGCATAAGACAGTGCAGACAAGTCGCTTTCAAATAAAAGATGGAACAAATAAGGAATACTTTGTCGAAATCTGGGATCTTCAGCATATAGTCTTGTAGTCCGATACTCTGAAGCGGGAATCTGTTCTGGACGTTCATCGTATCGTCCTCCTTTTCTCGTAGGAAACAGCTGGGGAAAACATCGAGCTTCCAAGCTCTCCTCCCATACACTCACGGGAGTTCCTTTTGCTTTCTTCATCTGAAAGAGATCAATATTGTCTCCCATAACTTCTTTCGAATGAAGAGGATGTATGCTAAAATGTTCATAAATTTCTTCTTCCTTTGTCTTGTCCACTTTTTCAATTTGTCCAGTTGGTGTTTCTGTGTCTTCTTGAAAATCTTCGTCTTCTTCTTCTTCTTCTATATAAATTGATTCATACCATTTGTTATTTTTTTTCAAATACAAATTTGCTCTTTGTACTTTCCGCACATCTACCAGCTCCTGCCAAATCTTCTTATTCTTTGTAGGTACACCATTAACCAGAATAATTAATGGTTCAGTTTCCAAAGTATCCGCATCAATAGTTTCCATATTTTTTTTCAAATCCAAGGGCAAATACACCACTCTACCTTTTAAACCTCTCAGTAAATCTGAAGGAGGTAATTTACCAGTTTTGGGCTCCATACGTACTATGGTCTGGAACGGATGAACACATTGAATGAGTATAGACTCATATGTATTTAATTCAGAAAGTTCAGCAGGAATAGCATCCAATTCTAAATTATTATGTACAGCTCTGGTCGGCATTCTATTTTCCTCTAACTTGTTGTAACAGTATTTACAAATACGCTGATCTTCACCCAATTCAAAACAATTTTCAAGAAATATATATGTGGCAAAATCCTTCCACTTATAATTATCTTCATTTTCACTCTTTCTGTAGAGATCAACATTCCTAGTTTGTTTTCTATAATGAGTTCTGCGGCAACAAATACAAGTAACATTTGGTCTTTCATTAGAGACTATTGCAAATTTTGTTATGTGATCATTAAATGTCTTACTTACAGAAGGTTCTACATTCTCTTCCACTTCTTCCTCATTTACTGTGTCCTTCTCTGCACTGTTTTGTTCAGGACCAAAGTAACAAAACTGAATTTCATCAACAACCTTCTCTACATCTGATACCGTTCCTCGGAACAGAGCCCTATTCAATTCATTTAACTTTATTGCTGGACTTTTAGCAAAATACAACCGTCTCACAAACTTTCTCATTTCAGTATGATGAACAGCCAGCATCCTAAAATGATGGAAAACACTATTGCACACTTTTCTAGATAGACAAGCCAGAGAATGACCCTGCAAACCAGTATTCTCTCTCACTCTGCATGGATCCAGACTTTGAAGCACCTTAATCTTCTGTTTTACACTTTTTTTACTATATTCTCTTAGAAACTCTCGAAATCTGTCAATAGATTCCTGACGCACAGTGCAAATACTACTACAATTCCAAGTGTACACTGGGGCTTTAGGACGTCTCCCCATTGCCTCATCTGCCATCACTTGTACCTCATCTCTTGGAACCATTATCTCCTTCTCCATTATGCAACCATTTTTTACTTCGTATGAACGACCTCTGGTGTCAACTGCATGCAGCAAACTATTACTTTGAAAATAGCTCTCTTCATTAAAAAAAGGTTCACTACTTGAACTATGCATCCACTTTCCTAAAAACACTTTACAAAAGTTTGTTCTGTTCACTACTCTTTTGCTTTTGCTTTGTGATTTCAGTACACTAACCATTTTTTCTAATGTACGCATCCTATTCAAAATTAAAATGAATAGTTTCCTTTTTAATTCTAATGCTTTTGCTGCAATGGCTTCAATTTCTTTTTTTCTCTTATAAAATTTAGCCTTTTGCTTATATTTCTTCACATCCTTTATCAAATTGGACATAACTCTTCTCTGAAACATTTTTCTACGTATCTCTTTAAACGCTGTTTTTCTGTTTATGTAAAACTTTTCAGTTGCAGAAGGTATATTTGCATTAACTAAATTCTCAATTTTTTGCTGTTCTCTTCGTTTTGTTACATTCTTTCCAGGACAGACATTTGGTACATTTTTCTTTGTTTTGAATATTTTTTTAAGAAATTGTTTTTTCTGCTTACCAGAAGATTTTTTCTTTTTCCCAACATGAGCATCTTCTACTAACTTTGGTCCTCCAGTTGTCTTCAAATATAGTTTTTTTTTTAGCGTTTTTTGAACTCTAGATTTGGTAGGCATCTTAAATTTTGTTCACTGTTCTTCAGCAATACCTGAAAAAAACTAAAAAAAAATCCTTTATTGTATTTAAATATATTACTACATTTCTTTTCACAATAGTCACAAAACGAAATTTCTTTGCCAATTTGAATGCACACAAACTGCTCTTTTTTTTGGGCAAGTGAAAATCACTTTTACAAACTGTCACATTATGAAACCACTTTTCAGATTTTTTAAAAAGCCCATGTCCAGAGTGCTACACTCCAGCAAGGGCAACCAGCCTTAGTGAAGCTGAATGTATTTGCATTACAGACTGAAACCTGAAAACCCCACTCGCTTGTAAATACTGTGCATGACTATACATGGCAAGCACATGGGTGTGTGCTAAGACTCTGCTTCTTCCCCCAAAAATTCGCTCCCCCTTTCCATCTAATGCAACTGTGAAATCACCAGAGCAAGACGCAATAAATCTCTGCCTATAATTCCTCTCTGCACACAGAGTCATGTTTTCACATTAGTCCCAAAACGAAATTTCTTTGCCAATTTGAAAGCACACTTACTGCTCTTTTTTTTTCCGGGCCAAGTGAAAAACACTTTTACAGACTGACACATTATGAAACCTTTTTTTTTAATTTATTTAAATGCACATGTCCAAGCTGTTTTTTCAGACCACCACCATGTGTATTCTCGGTGACTGCCTACACTCCAGCAAGGGCAACCAGCCTTAGTGAAGCTGAATGTATTTGCATTACAGACTGAAACCTGAAAACCCCACTCGCTTGTAAATACTGTGCATGACTATACATGGCAAGCACATGGGTGTGTGCTAAGACTCTGCTTCTTCCCCCAAAAATTCGCTCCCCCTTTCCATCTAATGCAACTGTGAAATCACCAGAGCAAGACGCAATAAATCTCTGCCTATAATTCCTCTATGCACACAGAGTCATGTTTTCACATTAGTCCCAAAACGAAATTTCTTTGCCAATTTGAAAGCACACTTACTGCTCTTTTTTTTTCCGGGCCAAGTGAAAAACACTTTTACAGACTGACACATTATGAAACCTTTTTTTAAAATTTATTTAAATGCACATGTCCAAGCTGTTTTTTCAGACCACCACCATGTGTATTCTCGGTGACTGCCTACACTCCAGCAAGGGCAACCAGCCTTAGTGATGCTGAATGTATTTGCATTACAGACTGAAACCTGAAAACCCCACTCGCTTGTAAATACTGTGCATGACTATACATGGCAAGCACATGGGTGTGTGCTAAGACTCTGCTTCTTCCCCCAAAAATTCGCTCCCCCTTTCCATCTAATGCAACTGTGAAATCACCAGAGCAAGACGCAATAAATCTCTGCCTATAATTCCTCTAAGCACACAGAGTCATGTTTTCACATTAGTCCCAAAACGAAATTTCTTTGCCAATTTGAAAGCACACTTACTGCTCTTTTTTTTTTCGGCGCAAGTGAAAATCACTTTTTACAATTGGAAATCACTTTTACAGACTGACACATTATGAAACCACTTTTTTTGATTTATTTAAATGCACATGTCCAAGCTGTTTTTTCAGACCACCACCATGTGTATTCTCGGTGACTGCCTACACTCCAGCAAGGGCAACCAGCCTTAGTGATGCTGAATGTATTTGCATTACAGACTGAAACCTGAAAACCCCACTCGCTTGTAAATACTGTGCATGACTATACATGGCAAGCACATGGGTGTGTGCTAAGACTCTGCTTCTTCCCCCAAAAATTCGCTCCCCCTTTCCATCTAATGCAACTGTGAAATCACCAGAGCAAGACGCAATAAATCTCTGCCTATAATTCCTCTCTGCACACAGAGTCATGTTTTCACATTAGTCCCAAAACGAAATTTCTTTGCCAATTTGAAAGCACACTTACTGCTCTTTTTTTTTCCGGGCCAAGTGAAAATCACTTTTACAGACTGACACATTATGAAACCTTTTTTTTTAATTTATTTAAATGCACATGTCCAAACTGTTTTTTCAGACCACCACCATGTGTATTCTCGGTGACTGCCTACACTCCAGCAAGGGCAACCAGCCTTAGTGATGCTGAATGTATTTGCATTACAGACTGAAACCTGAAAACCCCACTCGCTTGTAAATACTGTGCATGACTATACATGGCAAGCACATGGGTGTGTGCTAAGACTCTGCTTCTTCCCCCAAAAATTCGCTCCCCCTTTCCATCTAATGCAACTGTGAAATCACCAGAGCAAGACGCAATAAATCTCTGCCTATAATTCCTCTATGCACACAGAGTCATGTTTTCACATTAGTCACAAAACGAAATTTCTTTGCCAATTTGAAAGCACACTTACTGCTCTTTTTTTTTCGGGGCAAGTGAAAATCACTTTTTACAATTGGAAATCACTTTTACAGACTGACACATTATGAAACCTTTTTTTTTGATTTATTTAAATGCACATGTCCAAGCTGTTTTTTCAGACCACCACCATGTGTATTCTCGGTGACTGCCTACACTCCAGCAAGGGCAACCAGCCTTAGTGATGCTGAATGTATTTGCATTACAGACTGAAACCTGAAAACCCCACTCGCTTGTAAATACTGTGCATGACTATACATGGCAAGCACATGGGTGTGTGCTAAGACTCTGCTTCTTCCCCCAAAAATTCGCTCCCCCTTTCCATCTAATGCAACTGTGAAATCACCAGAGCAAGACGCAATAAATCTCTGCCTATAATTCCTCTATGCACACAGAGTCATGTTTTCACATTAGTCCCAAAACGAAATTTCTTTGCCAATTTGAAAGCACACTTACTGCTCTTTTTTTTTTCGGGGCAAGTGTAAATCACTTTTACAGACTGACACATTATGAAACCACCATGTGTAACTACAACAAAAACAATTCCCATTTCTATTATTCATTTCTTAAGTTACCACATACATCCCCTCTCAAACTGTAAACTCACCTTTAAAATTAGTTAGTTGTGAAAGAAATGTGACACTCAAACAGCAGATTATCAGAGCCAGGATCTCTGTTGTGTTCACCTCTCTCCTCTCAGCAGAACCAGATAATGGCAAACTTTCCCTCTTTTTTTCCACACATATACTTGTAAGTTTCAAATCTCAGTGCTTCCCCCTTTTTTTCAAATGTAATCACACATTTCTATTGGTTGAAAACCAACCCTTTTCCAAAAGTACCCTTCCCCCAACTTGACTTCTGCCTAGTACCCTTCCCCCAACTTGACTTCTGCCTGCTACCATAGCAACAGCTCATGGAACACTGCTGTGTGGAGTTAGGTCAGAAGTTCGCCACACAATGTTTCAATTCCACAGAGCAAGAGTGCTTGACTTTTCAAACCTTACAGCAAATCCATAGTACTGTTCTTTGGTTACACATTTTTTTGTACCAATACAAAACATGCTTCTATTAATTTACACATACAGCCTAGTTTTTTTTCTAGAATGGTATGAAACAGCCAATCAGTTCTTTTTGTTTTGTTAAAAATATGTATGCCTCCATTTCCAAACTGTCTTTCTTTTCATATTGCCATTCTACTGAAAGACACCTCCTGAGTGCATCCAGTTCTCCTTTGAAGATGTTCACAGTGTGGATTGTAGGGCACAGCTATGTCTTCTGGAGTGAAAAGTATGCAGAGAAAACAGATATGGTGAGAGACCTTGCTTTGCCAAATGTAGACATTAAATGGATTGGTCAGAGAGGGTTAAAGTGGCACCAATTGATGCCATTGGTGAAATCCTTCATTCAAATCCAACACCCTGACCTCATAATAGTGCACTGTGGTGGCAATGACCTAGGCACTTTGACTGGGGTAGGTCTGGAAATGCTTATGAAGGACACCTTTGCACAACTGTTTACACTTTTCCCTAAAACTGCCTTTGTGTTTTCCAACATATGCCAAAGGCAAAAATGGAACTGGTCCAATCATTTCTGTCCGCAGATTGACAAAGCAAGAAAGCACGTCAACAAATCTGTTTCTGCTTTCCTCCGTGACAATGGTATGGGTGCCATTTACCACAACAACTTGCGTTATGACATGCAAGACATTTATAGAGGAGATGGTGTGCACTTCAATGATGAAGGGAACAGAGTCTTCCTCTTGAACCTTAGACTCTGCATCGGTACTTACTTGTTGGTACCACTAAAAAAATTACTTCATAAACACAACAGCTCTTTTTAGAGCTCCCTAATTTCTAAACTCTTAATTCGTCATTTCATTTATTCATTTTTATTTTTTTTAACCGTACGCTTACCGTAAGCTTACCGTACGCGTACCCCGTGATTTTTTAAAAAATCAATAAATGTTTTTTTTGTACTTTTCTGTCCTTCTTTGACCCCCTTACAAATGTTAGGGGGTCTGTAACTCTCCTCCTTGCCCCCTTTTCTTGTTTTCACTCTTTTTTTTTCAGAGTGAAACACAGAAAATGGCGGCCGCCGCTTCCTGGTTTCGGCCGATTCGAATGTTTACTAAGATCTAAGAGCCAATCAGAATCGCGCTCGCGCACGCCACCGTACGCTTACGGTAAGCGTACGGTAAGCGTACCGTAAGTGGGCTCAGATATATATATTGATTTAAACGCTATTTTCTCAGAATCTACTGAACAGATTTACACCAAACCTACAAAAGGCACTTCCTTGACCTAGGGACTACCTCTCTGCCAAATTTTGAGTAATTCTGTTCAGCCGTTCGGGCTGTAGCTCGTTCTAAAGGTCCTATGGAAAAATGCATGGGAAAAACGCGTTTTGGGACCCCCCTTTTATCTCAGCCCCCGCTTGACGGATCCCCCCGAGACTTTCAGGGTAGTAGCGGAGCGTAGCGCCCCACCTATTTTGAGAAATTCGCGAGGATTCGTCGACCGGCGCCAAAGTTATTCAAAATAGAATGTTGCGGATTTCCTATGGAAACGTGGTCCTAACTATAACTACCTACTGGCGACCGCCAGTAGGTAATATATATATATATATCATTCTTCAACTTTTAAAAATCACTCTGTCACTGGGTGATGTCATGAGTGAAGTCATTTGACATGTCATCAGTGATGTCATCAGTGATGTCACTGACCATGTCATGAGTGATGTAATATGTGACGTCATCAGCAGTGCATTGCGGTGGTGTGAGTTATAGTTAGCTCAAATAACTAACACCCACATTTTTCTGGTTTTGTACGAGTGACATGTCCAACTAACTATAACGTCCTGTGTTTTTTTAGCCCGATACTCCAAATGATTCAGAAAGATGAGCATGGCCCAGAAAAACTTCATGCAAGGTTCTTTATTTGGTAAGTACACCCAGCACCACCGCCATGACGCATTTCGGCCTTCAATAGGCCTTGATCACATGATCACATGTCATTTGAGATGTCATCAGTGATGTCATCAGTGATGTCATCAGTGATGTCACTGACAATGTCATGAATGATGTAATATGTGACATAATAAGCTGTGCATTGCGGGTGCGTTAGTTAAAGTTAGCTGAACTAACTATAACGGGGAATTTCTATGGTTTTGTATGAGAAAAATGTCCAACTAACTATAATGTCCCTGAAACCTATGTTTTTTTCAGTGAATTGTCTAAGGTTTTTTTAAATGGTAATTTCTAACTATAACGTGCCTGAAACCTATGGTTTTTTTCAGTGAATTTCAATGTTTTTTTAAATGCAAGTTTCTAACGATAACGTCCCTGAAACCTATGTTTTTTTCAGTGAATTTCAAAGGTTTTTTAAATGCTAATTTCTGACTATAACATACCTGTCACGTTTCCAGAGTGGTGGAGAAAGGTGAGCTTGACCTCCGAAACACCTCTTAGCAATCCCACTGTGTGGGATTTACTGGAGGTAACAGGAGGAGTAGTTACCCCCCCAACGTCAACCTTGGGGGCCAACTATCCCTTTTATTACCACCAGTAAGTCCCACACAGCAGGATTGCTAACTTCTTAAATCAGGCCCCGCCCCCTCCCTCCACCACTGTACAAATGTGCCCACTAGCACGTTGTAAGTTAGGGGATTAAATCCCCTTGAAGCCAACTAGCCCACCATGTACCTCCAGTAAGCACCACAGAGCTGCTTTGCTGAGAGGTGGTCCAAGGCCATGCCCATTTTTACACCTCTCTGCACTGTATGCTTTGGGGCTGGCTGCAGTGTATGCTGCGGTGCCGGCTGCAGTGTATGCTGCCGGGATGCCTGCAGTGTATGCTGCGGGACTGGCTGCAGTGTATGCTGTGGGACTGGCTACAGTGTATGCTGCGGGACTGGCTACAGTGTATGCTTCAGGAAAGCCTGCAGTGTATGCTGTGGTGCTGCCACCATTGTATGCTGCGGGGCTGCCTTCAGTGAATGCTGTAGGGCTACTTGCAGTGTATGCTGCGGGGCTGGCTGCGGTGTATGCTGCAGGGCAGGCTGAGGTGTATACTGTGGGGTGGCTACAGAGTTTGCTGCGGGCTGGCTGCAGTATATGCTCTGGGGCTGGCTGCAGTGTATGCTGCAGGGCTGGCTGCAGTTTATGCTGCGGGGCTGGCTGTGGTGTATGCAGCGGGGTGGCTGCAGAGTATGCTGCGGGGCTGGCTGCGGTGTATGCTGCGGGGCTGGCTGCGGTATGTGCTGCGGGGCTGGTTGTGCTGTATGCCGCATTCTTCTGAGAGCTGTGCATACTGGGCTCTGACTGGGGGCCGGTCTTAAAGTATAATATTCAAAAAGGAAACTAAAATGCTATTACGTTTGTACGGTTAGAAGAGAAAATGTTTGTTACAAGACCATTGTATTTTCTTTAAAGATGTCAGTAAAAGTGAAGTGATGGTTCCTAAAAATATCTGAAACTCGCTGGTTTTGGTGAAGGGCCCATGTGTACCTCTGCCCAAGGCGCTGCTCGTGGCTTTACGGATTGCATCACAGATGACATCATCAAGAAGATCTCATTAGTGGTCATAATATAAAAAAAAATACTGGAATTCGGTGACACAGGACAGATGTGGATGCTGTCTGTAAGCCTGTAGTGTTCTTGAATAGATGAACATTGAAAATGACCTTTCTTCTGCCAGATTTAACAGATTTTTATGTATTTCCTTTTAATAATTGTGGAATCATGACCGTCTTACTATCTTCTGACGGTGTTTTTTGCCTCTGCTGCATCTCGTTCTTTGTATGGCTTGGCCGAAACTATAAATACTACTAAATAATCATTAAGGGCGCATTGCCGCAGCTAGAGGGGTTTTAGTGGTGACCCGAGGCCTGCCTAGCGGCCAAAATTGTGCCCAAAGTCCTTGGGGCTGATTGATGGTCAGTGTTAAAGTATAGCTACGAGTTTGAATGAGCATAATGAAAGAATACTGGTGTTCCCTCACACTGACAAGTGGGTGCTACCCCCTGCAGGTGCATTAATGACTCTTAAGTCCCTGCCTTGAATAGAGCCTGATCTGAAAGCGCATAACGAGTCCATGGGCAGTTAACATCTGCTAATGGGCAGCAGCACGCGAACGGTGAAGCCATTCGCCACAGTTCCCTCATCTCACACAACACTGGTAAATGCAAGTAATCACTGCCCCTGCCGCATCGGCTGTGCCACAGATCCCTGAATGTAGAGGCAAACAGTAGTCTGTGTGTGCGCATTAGCAGCGTTTTGATTGTCTGAGTCAATATCTCTTGTGTATTTATTGTGACGGTTGATTAATGTCATTTGATTTAAGGATCCTCAGACTCATGAGGTCAGCGGCAAATAACGGGCAGTATAGCCCTTGGCAACTGACTATAATTGTATGCCATTGTTCTGTTAAAAAAAGCTGCATTGCCAGTGATACCAGAAAAATGTAATTAGAGACCCAACCTAGCGCAACATTTTTGCATTCAGCTTTTATTTGATTTCAACTTGGATTACGTTTTATTTATTTTTATCAGAGGACTGCGGCACGGTGTTTAAAATGCAAATTCTGGATGGGCAAAGGTAAACTATCCATCAGGCAAAACAACACACAGAATGCATGCTTTCAGTGACGTTTAAAGGCGCGAGAAGGCCTTCATATCTGTTGGCATATTGTTTCCTGGCAGTGATGTCATTTGAGATATCATCAGTGATGTCACTGACCATGTCATGAGTGATGTAATACGTGATTTCATCAGCAGTGCATTGCTGGGGCGTGAGTTATAGTTAGCTGAACTAACTATAACGGGGGAATTTCTCTGGTTTTGTACGAGTGAAATGTCCAACTAACTATAACTTTCCCTAAAACCTATGGTTTTTTTCTGTGAATTTCTAAGGTTTTTTAAATGCTAATTTCTAAATATAACGTGCCTGAAACCTATGGTTCTTTCAGTGAATTTCAAAGGATTTTCAAATGCTAATTTCTAACTATGCCTACAGAGGTAGGACATGTGAAGAAAGAAGAAAAAACACACCTAAAGAAGCAAAAGAAATGCAGAAAGAAGCAACAGAAGTGCACAAAGACAAAGAAAAGTGCAGGGAGAAGCAAGACATGTGCAGAAAGAACCAACAGAGGAGTAGAAAGAGGCCTTGATCCAAAATCATAGCGCATTTTAAGTTGGGGATTAAGTCCCCTTGAATCCTGAGGTTTTTTTCTTTAAATTTTATTGGGTAGGGGGTTGCGTGGCCCCCCTCCCTGGCCACTCCTGGCCCCCGGGGCCCGGCCTTTCCGTTGGGGACAGTGGGGGGTCCCCAATTCTGTCCCACCGGCTCGCCACCTCCTGCGGGAGCCGGCATTGCTTTTCCACACGGGGAGCTGCTGACATGCAGCTCCTCGTGTGGAAAAGCAATCTGGTTTGGTTTTTGGAAGAGAGAGCAGGTTCCCTGCTTTCTCTTCCAAAAACCAAACCAGAGTTTGCTATGACTCGGCTCCTGCCGTTCCATAGCAAACTGCAGTGTCCCGGGGGTGGGCACCCTGGGACACTGCAGGAGCCAGCCCAGGGGTGTGGCGGTCCACAGGGCCATCACTGGCTCCAGGAGCGGGGCCACGTGGCACCCTCCCAACATTGGCAAAGCCCCAGAGGGTGGTGGTCCCCGGGGGGTCCGTTACTGACCCCCGCATTTAAATATTAGTGCCCCGGGGAGGTGGCGGTCCCCGGGATGTGTGGGGAGGCAAGCCCCCCACACAGTTATATTTTTCTTTAAAAAGAAGCTCAGGGTGGCGGTCCCCGGGGCTGTGGGGGGCAGTGTGCCCCCCACAATTATAATTAATTAAATCCCCAGATGGTGGTCCCCGGGGGTCCGTTACGGACCCCCGCATTTAAATATTAGTGCCCCGGGAGGTGGCGGTCCCCGGGGTGTGTGTGGATTGTGGCTGAGTGAAAGGAACAGCTTTAGCAGCCATGTAGGAAGGAGCACCTGTTAGAGGACGGGATGTTTCAGGAAAAAAGGGCATAGCCTGGCATTTGTAAACAAGTAGCTGTTATCATGCGGAGCACCATTAAAACTGTCCTGGTGCCATGGCTGAATGAGACTGTGCCCCTGCATGCCAACTGTGTGACTCACCATCAGCAGCATCAGTGTAGGCTGATGACCAACTATCCAAAATAGACACACAGCATGGTAGAGGTTGTGGTGGCCATGGAAGGAAAATAGGATCACAAATCTGCTACCCTGACCCGACTGCTGGTAGTAGAGGATGGAGGGGGGGGGGCTGCAGCCGCTCAAGTAATAACCATACTGCTTATTCGTTTAACATGGAGACTGGTGTCTACTGTTCATTCTCTGACTAAAAAGTAAGAGGGTTTTGTAAACTGAGCTTTGTGAGAATCTCGATGGAGTACAGAAAGAGTCAAAGGAAACGCTGTAGGATGTTATTTATTTCTAACCCAACATAATTTAAATACCTGTAAATGGACTATACAAATATTTCAAAATATATTCGCGGTTAAGAATGCACAAATGAAGCACCTTTTTGTAATTCTAAAGTATGACTGAAATAAAAAAAAAATACAATCAAAAGAAATTAAGATATTTTACTAGGTGGTGTGCAAATGATAGTTATTCATTGAAAAATGATTTCCACACGCTGCTGGTTGAGCACTGTATTGTTTTATCAGTTAAACTGCCTTTCAATAAAATATGCGCTGACTGCAAATGACAGTGCAATACCACACCATGTTTTAATAATATACTTGTGACAGTGTGTGCTCGAAAATGCACCCCCAGCTACATACCACACCGTTAACATCGTCTGCTGACTGGGAGCAGCTAAATTGCAACACTTGTTCATTGTGTGTTGCTTGGATTTTTCACAATCCAGGAGTTATGTAACTTTGATGGCAGCACCCCCTCTCAGAAAGTTGTACAGCACCACTGCAGTCCTACTGTCTTGCATACACTGCATAATGTATTTACTCCTGGGCAATTACTAAGATGAGCATTGCTCCCGCTTCCCTCAGTAGCAGAGCTATTTCTGCAGTAGAATAAAAAGTTAGCTGCACTTACAGTAAATCTTCTCCTCTTTGGCATCCATCATAACTTGATAGTTAAATTCTTAAATGTGAAGTAAGTCGTGTTACCACAAGTATTGGAAATACAAGAATTGCACTAAAAGATGGCAATCCTGAAATACATTTCAGCAGGTCAGACCTGGTAAAGACAAAGATCTGAAGATTTTGGTGCAAAAAGCATTAGCAAAAAGCTTGTTATTCCTCGTTATTGGGGAAAGACTCATAATAGGGTGCTATTTATTGAACCCAACAGTCAAATCTTATTGGGTGTGTTTGACCAGGCCCTCTCTGCATGGCCACTTCTATACTTTTTTTGCCTTCACTTCTGTTTTTCATATTCATTTTTGTTGGCATAAGGACTCTGTGTACATTACACTCCTAACCAGTGCTGAAGTGGTTTTGCTTTCTCCCTGGAACATTGTAAAATTGCCATACACCTGATTGGCACATTTTATTTACTTTTAAGTCCCTAGCATATGGTTCTAGGGTACCATGTATCCGGCCTTAAACTGACGCTTCAACCAGTCAAAATAAACCTTTTGCCAGGCCTACCTCTTCTTTTTATGTCGGCCCTAAAGCCTCATAGGGCATGGGACATTGTGCTTACAAGGTGTTTATATGTTTTGCATGTCCTAGCAGTGAAAACCTTCTAAGTCATTTTTCACTGCTGCAAGACCTACTGCTAACAGTGGGTTGCCTTATTGCATTTACTAAGTGCTAACTTTGGATTAGGAGCAGATATTGATATTCTGTTTAGAATCAAATGAAATTTAAAATCCTATTTAATGGTAAAGTTGGATTTTAAGTCATAATTCTGAAAATGCCACTTTTAGAAGGTTTGTATTTTCTTGTTCTAACCATTTATGCCTTCTGCCAGCATCCTGGGTAACATGACTGTGATGTGCTCTGCTGGTGGGGTTTGGGTATTCCTGCCAGACCGTGAGACAAAAGGGGCTTAGGTGGGGATGGGATGGGCCATTGTGCTGGGGGTAGAGCTGTGCTCTGCCCCACTTACACTTCAACAGGCTTGCCTTCATCACACACAATAACCCTGACACCAGCCTATTGTCACCCAGGACATTTTGGAGCCTTGACAAGGGAACGGAACAGCTTTCCAGAACCAGATGTGGGAGTAGGACAGGGTGTTCTGTAGTGAGATTCGTGACACGCGTTGTAGAATTTAGGATTTATTGAGTAAATACGGAGAAGTAAAATAAGGGTGCTGGTAACACCGCTGCTAAGCATTCTTTAAGATTAACACATTCTACGTTCTACCTTATATACACATTCTACCTGATGTCGTGGTAACCTTCCACCCACAAGGTTCTAACTAATTAAAGGAGCAGATTACTACACATCCTCTTTCTTAATAACAAAAGAAACATAAATCTCATAAACGTAATGCTACAAAAAAAATGTTTACATAACATATCTAAAAAAATACATAACTTGTACAGATAATTACTTAACATTGATATCAATCTGAATTATTTACACACATACTAATTTAAAACTTTAGGCTATATAACTCTTCTGCCAAACCTCGTGATTACAAGATCATTATCCATGCCACTGGTTTGTTCTGATTGAAGAGCATAATTAGAGTTGGTATGTGAATTACCTTGGACAGAATCAGATGCCGCTTCCGACCTCATTTCACCAACTTGGAGTTCAAATGCCACACCTTGTTTAGTAGAAATCTCCTTACTAATGGTGTCATTAGGGGTGCGAGTGGTGTCAATTGGTGTGAATGTGTGAATGTGTTATGCGAGACTTCAGGAATGGTACTTGAACTCGAACTACATTCAGGGCTTAGCCACCAATAATCACCACCCCTCCCCATTTCCTCGACATCATTGTCATTGTCTTGGTGTTGACGTCGTGCAATTGCAACCCGGTTCATATGATGAACACTGCCATCATCTAACATAACCGTATTGCGCATTACTTTAGACATTTTTCTGGGTGAAGATAAACGAGGCTGCAGTTTTCCCACTTTATTCCCTTCTTTAATCCTGACCCATTGTCCCACTTGCAAGTATACATTTTTGGTACCATGTTTGGAATCAAAATAAACCTTGTTCTTTTTTTGTGAATTCACAATGCAGTCTCTGACCTTATCGCAAACCCATACATATTTTTTACTTCTACCCATCCATGTTGGGTTAATATTGCAATAGGGAAATCTCCCTCTCATAAGACCAAAAGGACTTTCACCACATGTATCATGCTTAGTGATCCTGTATGACCATACTAGTTTATCAAGCTCTAAATCCCAATTCTTTCTTTCTTTGCTGGCCATTTGTAAAGCACCTTTAATCACTCTGTTGACCCTTTCTACAACTGAATTTCCTCTAGGATGGTACAAAGCAGTGAATTTTTGTACTATACTGGTGGTGCCAATAAACTGTTTCATTGTATTCGACTTGAATTGTACACCATTATCGGTCAAAATTGTTGCTGGTAACCCTTCTCTAATAAAGCATTCATCAAGAAATGTAATTACCACATTTGTACTAATGCATTCCACCACTTTGACTTCAATCCATCTGGAGAACAAATCAACTAATACCAAGATATATTTACACAACCCATCCTGCCACATTATAGGACCCATAATGTCCAAGGCTAAATCTTCCCAAGGTAATTTCGGACACCCTAAGAAAGACATTGGGGGGTTAAGTGTTTTCTGACTCTTATCAGCACCATCACAACTCACACAGTCCCGGACCTGTCTTTCAATATCTAAGTCAACTTTAGGCCACCAGTATAATGCCTTAATGTTTTTCTTAGTTCTAGATGCCCCTGGATGACCATCATGACCTATTCTAATAATTGTTTGCCTTATTCCAACAGGAGGAATAATTCTTTCGCCTCGACAGACAAATTCTCCATCAAGACTTAATTCATCTCTTATTTCCCAGAATGCTCTAAATTGTGCATCAGATTTGTCTGTACTCAACCAACCATCAGAAATTTTCTTTGCAACTTCCACGAGTAGGTGATCCTTAGCCCCCTCATGTTGCCATTCATTAATTTGTAAGCCACATGACTCTGAAAAAACCCCTGCAACACAGTAATCATTCCAAATACTCTGATCCACCTCCCTGAGTGGTAAGGACATTCTACTTAAGAAATCCGCAATAATGTTCTTGACACCCGGTACATACTGTACTTCATTGACAAAGTCCTGGAGTCTCATGGAAAGTCTAGCTATTCTAGCCGAAGCTCTACAAAGGCCTTCAGTGGTGAGAAGTTTGGTTAAAAGTTTGTGATCGGAACGAAGAGTACATTTTTTCCCCCAAATAAACTTTCTGAAATGTTCCATTGCCCAAACACACGCCAGCGACTCCCGTTCTATAACCGAATACTTCTCCTCACAAGGAGACAAGGATTGTGAAGCAAAAGCTATTACCACTTCTACTCCTTGCTTTGTCATTTGGGACAGAACTCCCCCAAGCCCTGTGCCACTGGCATCTGTAGTTACAAATGTTTCGGCAAACGGATCGAAGCCTTGTAAAGTGGGTGCACATGTGCTTGCATTTTTGATTTCTAGAAAGGCTTCCTGACAAGCTGCATTCCATACAGATGGTATCTTGTTTTTCATCAATTGTCGCATTTCGTAAGATTTTGGGAAAACTGGTTGACAAATTTTGAATAAAATTCGGCTAATCCTAAGAATGATCTGAGATCATCCTTAGACTTAGGTGCAGGAGAATTGACGATGGCCTCTACGAGTTTTGCTTTGGGTTTGATATCTGCATCACAAATCTCATGCCCTAAATACGTGACTTTTGTTTGCGAAAATTTACATTTAATACCTTCAGCCACTAACCCATTAGACTCTAGGATTTTTAACACTTCTCTCAATTTAGAGTCATGATGGAGTTTGTCTTTGCCCATGATTAAAATGTCATCCTGAAAAAATACTACTTCTAGAATATGACCTAGTAAGTTGGACATAAGTCTTTGAAAGACGGCAGCTGCCGAAGCTAGCCCGAGTGGCATCCGTTTGAATCTGAAACAGCCAAAGGGGGTACAAAATGTGGTGAGATGCCTGCTTTCTGGATCAAGAACCACTTGATGGTAAGCAGCCGAAAGATCTAGGGTTGAAAATATTTTAGCATCACGAGTGAGGGACAACATCTCATCAATTCTGGGGAGTGGGAATTGGTCAACTAGGATGTTATTATTCAAATATCTCAAATCCACACATAGACGGGCTTTTCCATTGGCTTTGCGAGCCACGACCAATGGAGAAACCCATTCAGCAGCTTCCACTGTTTCAATAACGTCATTCTCTAGTAGTTTCTCTAATTCCTGTTTCACTTCTTCCCTAACTATGAATGGTATGTTGCGAGCCTTGTGTATTTTGGGTATGGCCCAAGTTTTCAAAATAATCTTATGTGTGAAACCTTTAAGCTCGCCCATTTGGGATGAAAAGACCCTTGGAAAGTCTTCTAGTACCCACTTTTTAGTGTTTTCACTTTCACATGCAATGAGAACTTGATCTTTACTGTTCGGATCTAATATGATGTTGAGGTTTTTTTGATCTTTCCACCCAAGGACAGAAGGTCCTTCTTTGGAAATGTATAATTTTCCCGTTGCATGTCTTCCCTTAAATCTAAACACCAGTACTCTGAACCCTAGTATATAAATTTTATCACCCGTGTAACTTTCTGGCGAAATGTCACTAGGTTCCAAATCCGTTCCAATGTGTGACACAAAAAACTTTTCCCAAACTTGTTTGGCAATAATTGTGTAAGGAGACCCAGAGTCGGCAGCTAAATGGACTTGGACCCCTCCCAGTGACATCTTACAAATGGGTTTAGAAGAGAAATTATCAGTAATGTTCAAAACAACATTTTTTTTTTAATTGAGTTTGAAGCTCTTCATCAGATGATGCTGAATCACTATACTGTTCAGAATCATGTAAGCAGGCAACCTTGCCTTTGTTTTTCTTGTTGAGCTTCCTTCTGCAAGCTTTCGCAAAATGACCCACAATACCACATTCTAGACATTTTGCGGATCTTGCCGGACATTTATCAAAATTTGCCGCATGGAGAGTACTGCCACAGCTATAACAAATTACGTTCCCACTTTTTTTTGGTTCAAATCTATATTTCTTTTTGACCTCTGTTTTGGGATCTCTGTAATTTTTGTGATATGTTCTACCCTCCAAAATTTTATTTACCAATTCAGTGTCCTTTTTATCAACAGACAAACTTACTTTTGCACACCTTTCAGAAAGTTCTGCTTTTTTGACCATTACTATGATATCTTTAAGACTGCTTTCACCCTCAACCCACAATTTATCTTGTAAAGACTTATTTTTCGCGTACATGACGATTTGATCCCTGATCAACTCGTCATGTAACTGAGCAAATTTGCATTTGCTTGCGATTTTCTTCAAAGCAGATATGTATTCTTCAATACTTTCTTGTTTGTCCTGTTTTCTTTGGAAGAAACTGTGTCTGGTTACTCCTATGCATACTGTGGGAGAAACATAGTCATCTAAATCAAAGATTGCCGCTTTGTAAACATCCATATCTTCACCCGCCCTCTCTTGCTTTTGAAGTTCATTGTAGATTCTCAAACCCTCAGGACCTAAACAGTACATTAAAACTCTTTCAGGCGAGAAGATGCCGTTGGAGTCTTCCATGTTTGCAATATTGCAATATAATTCAGGAAGTATTCTTTCCAATCTGTCCAAGCCACAGGTGGTTCTCCTGGTACAGCTAGAAATTCTCAAGGGGTATTGATGTGCATAGATGTTGTAGCGGTAATGGGTTCAGTACTTGTGTTAGCAGTATCAGGCATGTTGCGTTCGCTAACTCGTAAAAATAGTGAATGCAAAAATATTTATCTTCTGAAATGATTCAGTGCCTTAAAAAGATGTGCCTTGAAAAATCCAAAGGAATGTATTACTGACCCAGCATCCTTATAATACCAAATTCCTTCTAATATAAATAAACTTACAGTTTAGGTAATATTGTGATTACTCGTATGCAAGAAGTGTTTCTCGTAGCCTTTATCTGCAAAATCTCAGTGTAAAAACGTTGTTCCGATGACCAGAAAGCTTCGTGTGGGCGGTACTATGGTAACTCTCCTTTCAAAATGGCCACTACGTTGCGTGACCTTTGCGTGCTGACGTTGCTTAGAGTCGAGCGCGCATGACCCGGCAGAGCAGAGAAGCAGAACGCGCTGAAAGAGAGATGTTGCCGTCACACTCACCAAAAATGAGGAGCGCGCTGAGCACGCAGAGCAAGTGCGGGGGTGCGGGATTCAAATGTCTCTCGGTTAAACGGTAAGCGCTCAAAGGCTCTCTCTGTGGCTCATCTCGGTTCCGTGCTGGTTTCTTCAGGTGGCTCACGATGTGTGAGGGTTCGAAAGACAATCTTGCGTATCTTCTGCTTTTCTTTCCATAAACAAAACACTATAAAAATAATAATAAATCCTGTTCTTTGACGATACTGCCAGGAGATTCTTGATCACAAAGCAGGTGTGCTCATCCCGTCGCCAAATTTGTAGTGAGATTCGTGACCCACAGTGTAGAATTTAGGATTTATTGAGTAAATACGGAGAAGTAAAATAAGGGTGCTGGTAACACCGCTGCTAAGCATTCTTTAAGATTAACACACTCTACGTTCTACCTTATATACACATTCTACCTGATGTCGTGGTAACCTTCCACCCACAAGGTTCTAACTAATTAAAGGAGCAGATTATTACATGTTCCCTCACATAAAGGCTGGCACAAGGTATCAAAATTGGACCTCTTGAGCCACTCATCAGTACACTCCTTGACCTGCAGCGATTACAGAAGGACTCCCTTGTTCTTCAGAGAATTGCCCTGATACTTAAGGTCTGTTTTGTGGCACAGAGGACTGCCCTACTGCTTGAGGCCTGCTTTGTTCCTCAGGGCTGTGCCCTCCTACTGCCTGAGGATTGCCTAGATTCCCAGAGGACTGCCCTGCTGTTTGAGGCTTGTCCTGTTTCCCTGAGAACAGCTCTGCTGTTTGAGGCCCATCCTGCTCTCTGAGAAGGGAGACTGGACCTGCTCCCTTCATCCCAGGCTTCCTCAGTGACTCCAAGGGTCCATTGTCTGACCTCCTGTTCCGAGCTATGGGGACCCAAGCTCCAGAAGTCTCCCTGCAACTGCCCAGCTGACGTACTGCAACTGGACCTGAAACTAGACCTTCCTAAGCCCTGATGGCCTCTGCTAGACTGAGTATCTGATCTCCTAGAGGTGCCTCCCCAGGTCCAGGATCCTTGGCTGACATCAGTTGAGCTCCTTCTCTGAAGAAGTGAGGAATTCTGAATATGTTGGCTCTTTGCGACTGTGAACAGGCTTTGTTTCCACCAAGACTCTATTGCCCGTGACAACCACCAGCTCAAAGCTCCGATAAACCTGACTCTTTGACGGCCAGTGACGACTGTTACCACAAGATCTGCACTTCCTGCTACAGCACCAACAGCCCTTGGTCACTGCCATCACAAAGCGCCATCAGCGACTATCAGCGGCGCTTAACCAGCTCTTCAAATTAGAGCAATGACAACCCACTCCACCCGGTCTGTTCTTTGCACTACAGCAATGACCACCTTTGACACTCTCCCTGCTTCTCGTGGCCTCCTATACCATGAACTGGACTATTTGTGCCGCACTTTTAGAATGTAACTTATGCATCAGGACCACCCTGGTCCCTGTATCGGGCCCATGCTCCATCGCTATCAGACAAACTGAACTTGTGGGTTCCTCGGCCTAGAATGACCAGATGACTGTGTGTGGCGCATTATGCTACTAGGCACTGTGCTTACCTAAAACTTTGAAATTAAATATCTTAGGTTCTACTGATTGGATTTTTATAGTTTTTGTCTCATCTTGTTTATTAAAACGTACATATATTTCCTATTTTCTTACGTGTTTCTGCTTTATGATTGTCTGTGTGCTGCATAGATTCTTTACACTTTGTCCCTAAGTTAAGCCTGACTGCGTTTGTGCCAAGCTAGCAGGGGGTTAAGCAGGAGTTACTGCACATATCGGAATTTAACAACAAACTGGTAATGAAGGCGTTAGTCTTTCAGATGTGACTGACTGTTGGATCCTTAAGCCATGCAGCACTTAGCTCTAAAAAAGGCCACCTTCGCCGACACTGATGGGAGTTCTCTTTCTTCGGCATCCTTGGCTTGCAAGATTCAATTGATTGGCTGAGGCTCACCCTTCATCCGATGTACTTTATCACCTTGAGTTCTTCCAAGGCCAGTAAGAGGAATACAAAAACACATGCTTAACAAAAATAACATTTACCAGGCCACAGATACATAGGAGGGAGTGGGCCATTCAAAGAATTCCTAAAAGTTTGATTCACAAAAAAAAACCAGAAGAAACTCAGGACAGCTTCTTTTGTTGTGATGATATTTCTTTTTCTGCCCTGGCTCCTATTTTCGAAATCAATAAACAGTTTCTCAGGGACACTCGAATCTCTGCCCGGACCTGAAACCTTTATCAAATCGAGACAGAAAGGGGTCAGCAGCGCAGCCCCTTGATGCTGCCATCAGCCCAGCTGCACAAATGGAGGTTTTTGTTGAAGTGAATTGGGTCTGGGGACGCCCAAATAGAAAGGGAAGAGCTTCCTCTGTGCGGTGGAAATGCCTGGGCGCGCGACAATGGGGCTGTCTCCTGCCGGAGCCGGGGAGGAGGCTTTTTATTAGCCCGGTGGCAAAGCAATCAGCGCGAGGCCAAGAGGGCCTTCTGTTATTTCAGCACTTTCGGAAACCTGGAATCAGAGAGTGATTGACACCCTGGGCGAGCTCTAAAGAGCTCCTGGCCAAGAACACGCCAATTAGTGTTTATGCTTGAAACTTAAGAGAGATTGTTTAACGTCAGAAGTAACGCTTGCACACCTTTTGTTAGGATTCCTACCGCTATTTACACCTGGTTGGAAAACGTTGCATTTTTATTTTGTTTGGAGTAATTTGCATTTCAGCACGTGTCACTGAAAAGCAAAGTTCTTGTTGCCTTTTCCAGGCGAGAAGGATTGGGCTGACAGGCTTGCCTTGTGTTTTATTGCAGTGTTTCGAAGTGCAGAAGAGATTACCGTAAGGAAACCATTGGCCCTGAATGCAAGGTATTAGTGTAGCAATTGTTTGAAGCGTAAACAAAGTTAACCGGAAGTCGGACATTAGGTTGGCACTGCCCATTCAGGAATACTCAGTCACCCACACTGATCACTCTGGATTCTATTTGTTGATAATCTGGTTGGCAGCCTCTGAGGCAGAGGGGAATCAGTACTGATGTGAGATGTGACTGATCTAATAAACAACTTTTTAAATGTAATTACTTTATGTGTTTGTCAATTTATTTCTGATTATTAAGTGCACAATTGCTCACTGAAAGCCTCAAGGCAGCTGTAGGAGAGTGAGTCAGCCGAGTGATAAAAATCGGCCGTCAGCTCATAGAGCGACAGGCAGGTAGACAACAAAGAGATTTAAATATCTGTAAAATAACCAGGGTTTTAAGAACTTCCTAAAATTAAGAAAAGAGTTTTCGGATTTCAGTTCAATGGGAAGGTTGTTCCAAATCCCCGGTCCCTGAAAAAGGAACAACCACCCCGTCCTTCACAGATTACATACATTTTGTTGGAATATTTTAGTGGACTATTCAGAAAGACCTAAAAGGTATACCTCTTGGAGTATCCATGCGCTTTAGAGATCTCATTACATTAACATTAACATTAAAGTTACATAGGTTTCATGTAGGATAAGTACAAAGACCACCCTCTCTTGGCAGTGGTAAGAGTTCACTTTCTTCAGTTCCCTTGGCTTGTAAGATATAATCGACTCCCTAAGGCTCACCTTTCATCCGATGTATCAGATCAATGCTTAATTTGTAGAAAAAGAACTGCCAGGGCCCTCGTCAAGATGCCACTGCAGATTGCAACACCAATGGCACCTTTCAGCCCCAATCAGGCACGCAACGCCCATTGGGCTCAAAGGGCTTCAGCCCCCCCATCATGTGTGGCAGCCCGGGCTGAGCCAGCTTCCCGGGCACACACACAGCTGCACCCGAGTACTTCATAGGTCTTTAAAAGACTATTTGCTTGTTAATGAGGATTTGTTGTTTTTCCACCCCATCTTAGATCCCCTGCATCCTTATTCTGCCTCTTGGTTAAACGTCGGACTGCCCTTTGTTTTTCTTCGTTGTTCTTCATCCAGCAACTCGTCGGACCCGCTGCCCGGGTCCTGCAGCGCGCCAGATCTTCGCGGGAGTTGCCAGAAGGGGCTGCCTCATACCTGGGGTGAGTGCATTCAGACCAGGGCTGCGAGCAGCGGGGACTCCATTGCCCAGGAGTCCCTGCGAGCCCAATTAGTCACACCTGGGCTGCTCTCCCTGGTCGCCACGCCCCCTCGCCCAATCATCTACCTACTTCAGGAACACAGTTCCCCGCTGCGCGGGAGCGCCCGGGGCTAAGCCCGGGCAAAGGGCGGGCCGTTTGAGGCCGTTCGAGGACGGAAGAGACCGGACCGGGCCATCTCCCCAACTTTTATTCATTCGGACTGTATATCCAAAATTGTACGTATTGGTACCTCATTGCCATTGCACCTGTGAGTTCTTAAAGATTTAGTATCATTGACAATCTGCTTACATAAGACGTTAACTCCCCGTATTGGTCTAACAGGAACTATGGTTTTAACTAGAGGAAACAAAACCAAAGTGTTGGGGGGTGGGGGCAAGCTTTTGGGCCCCATGGATGATTTTATTACCAAGGCAAATACATTCATAGACCAAAGTATTAGTTTGATAGAAGGTAGGGTGTCTTTGGATTTAGCGTTGGCCAAGAGATCCTCCATGGGGAACTTAGTGGATGCAAGAACCCCCGAAATACCCAACATCTTTGGGAGAAGGACGCCTGGTGAGGGTAGGCGTAGCCTACCAAACAATGTGGACCTGTCGGCCTCCCAGCTTTCCGATTTCCAGACAAGCTTAGACCTAGAAAGGACACCAGAACTGATACCCCAAATTACACCGGATGAAACAAGGCAAACAAGAGGGAGGAGGGAGGGCGCTATAAGGAAAAGAAAGAATGTTCGGAAAAATCCCATTCCAAACGAGATTAGTGACATGCCTAGCAGAAAAGAGAAAGCACCCCCTAGAGCAGAACAGATAGTAGAGTCTGTGATCACAAATCAGTCCACACATGATACTCCAGACCTTATTAGTCTGGAATCCTCCATTCATTCACCCTGTAGTAAGGAAATAAGCGATAGCAACAATTCTCAACTGCTAAATAACATTTCAGATCTATTAAAATCTTTCCTTGCTCCAGTAGAAGTAAGATTATCACAGATAGAGCACCAGCTATCCAACTTCATAAATCTCACAAAGTCCAAGCAAGTGCCGGGGGCCCAAAAAATGGGGGGAAACAAGCAGACCCCTCTTAAGCCAGCACTCATACAAAAAAATGTACCTATACCTCTAAAAGTAACATCTAAACCAACACCCCCTGAAACATTAAATATCAACAGAGCAGTGAAACCTTCCACTAATGCTACCATAACCCTACCTCAGGGTAATGCCTTGTCAGTAATAACACCGGCGCCTAAAACATCGGCACCCAAAACATCGGCACCCAAAATATCGGTGCAGAAAACTCCGCCTTCCAAAATACCTGCCCCAAAAACTTCGGCCCCAGTATCCAACAGAGGTGATACTAGGGGACCCCCTGAAGCTAGATTTGCTGTCGATATGCCACCGGAAGCAAGTCCCTTCGTAGTTGTAATGACAGGTGTGCCCGAGTTAGTGTATTATAATGCAGAACCTACGTGGTCATTGAAAAACAAGGCCCAACATTGGCTAAATACCAATCGCCCTATTCCAGCAACTTGGACATGTAGGATTCTGATGGTACGTAGGACTCCCTGGGTGGGAAACAGCAAAAAAACAATACCGGGAGACTGTATTCTGATTACATTCGAAGATCCCCGTGTGGTAGATTATATTTGCTCCTGGGAGTTTCCGAATGTAAGCGGAGATATAGGCACCAAGCGACTTTCCTTTTTCTATCCTTCAAGGCACCGCAATGGTCCCTCTAATGATTGTTACAGCCCCTGGGAAGTAGCAGCTCTCCGTCATAGTGAACATGGCAACTCAAGGCAAATAGTGGGCCCCCGACATCATGATTACGACAGTTCCTGGTACACAGTGGGGCCACGTCATCGGGGAGGAGGATGGGATGTTTGGGGTCCCTACACTCAGAGGACGGCCTATAGAGAGCTGCCTCGCTGGGATGCCTGGTTCAGCATCCCGACGATGAATAGGTTTAGTGCCCTTGAATCGGTCGATTGACCACTAATGGTGACCGAATCTATCAATCCCAAGACACCCCATTTAACGCCTAAAGTATAAACAATTTGTTTAGTAAATGAAGCTACGGTGATCAACACAGAACTGTTGCCCCTACCTATCATCTTTTGGAATGTTGCGGGCCTTCGTCCCAAAATTGAGGATGGAACTGCCATGAATTTCTTGGAGCTGGGCAAAATCATCTGCCTCCAGGAGACATGGTCCATGACGGAGCTCCACCTCCCGGATTATAAAACATACTTTACTCCAGCTCTGGGCAGTGGTGTAGGCAGACCTAAGGGAGGGTTGACCACGTATATTGCAAATACAGTGAACCACCTAAAAGTATCTGTAGTTGCTTCTGACCCAAATTTTCAATTATTTTCCCTTGCTTTTAAAAATAAAGAGTCCATCCTCTTGCTTAACCTCTATAATAATTTAGAGGAGGACCAATTCTTGACCTTTTTCTTTAACATCCAGGAGAAACTAACCCATTTTTAAAGGCAGGAAAAGGGGTGGTTCATCTTCTATGGGGAGGAGATTTTAATCTGCATCCATGCCCACACGCTGGAAAAAATCGTTGTGGGATAGTGGATGAACATGATGCTCCCCTCATGCACTTTGTCCATACCAAGGTGGGGATTGCTATGAATAATGTCTTATCAGACTTGGAACTCTCGATAGCTAACGAGCCAAGTCCAGGCTTAAACCTCCTGCAACCAACATATGTGGGTAGGGGATACAAAATGACAGTCGATTACATCCTTCTCTCGTCCGGATTGTTGCCCCGAGCTAGGTCCTTTGAGGTCCTGACTAACACACTAAGCAATCATTCTGCCTTGAGTATGGATCTTTATGCAATTAATTCTCACCCCCTAACCGTAGTTATAGCTAAAACTCTTGCCCAGAACAAATTGGAAGTAGGTAAGCAAAACGGATATATATTAAAGTGGGGGAAGATAAACCCAGCAGAAATTACTGAAAAATTGGTAAAAAAGGCATACTCAAACATAACTAAATGCCTGGATTTACGAGAAACGGATGAAGAAGTCCTAAATAATTTTACCCAGATATTAGAGAAAATTAAGGGACTTCTTACAGTAAATCCAAAGAGCTCGAACCCAACTACTAAAAGGTGGTTTAATCATAGCTGTACCAGGGCCCTAACTAAGTTAAAGATGGCCCTGAATAAAACAGTCAGAGACCTGGAGCAGATTCAACTCCTTCGACAGCAATATGGAAGAGCACGTAAACAAAGAATTCAAGAACTAAAACAGAAATTATGGGACGATTTGCACATTAGTGCCGTCTCTAAAAATAGTGAGGCTTTCTGGCGAACCGTTAAATCCCCCTACCTAATAGATGATAACAGTCCCAAGATAGAAGTGTGCATAGAGGAAGATACTTGGGTGTCACACTTTTCCAAAATCTTTAAAAATACAGTAACATCACTAGGGACAGAAATCTCACATCCAATTGTTGAATACCCAATATCCCTGCATTTTGACATTTCCAAGGTTTTAGTGGCACTAGAAACAAGCAAAAACGGGAAAGGCCCAGACGGGGTCCCAGTGAATCTTTCTAAATTCAATCCGGATCTCTGGGCCCCCATTCTCACGAGAGTGTGCACTGCAGCCGCAAAAGTGGGTCTGATAAAATCTTGGACCAAATCTATCATGGTCCCAATTTTCAAAAAGGGGGATCGTCAGGACGTCAAATGCTACCGCCCCATCTCACTGCTGGATTCTCTGGGCAAGGTCGTTGGCAGGGTCGTGCTTGAGCGACTCCGGCAGTGGGCTGAGGAGGGAGGCATCATTTCCGATCTCCAATTTGGATTTCGGGAGGGGTTTGGAACGGTGGAGCAGGCCCTCAACCTTAGTTTGATGGTGGGCAAACATATCCAAGCAAAGAAGGACACGGTCTATATGGTGTATGTAGACCTGTCCGCTGCTTTTGATTGCGTTTCACACGCAAAACTCTGGATGGTTTTGAGACAAATGGGAGTGGATCCCCCTCTTTTAGATTTTTTGAGAGAGCTCTATTCTAAAGCCTCTGCGAGGGTGCGCTTTGGCATGAAGGGGGAGTTGACAGCATCTTTTGGATTAGAGCGGGGTGTCAGGCAGGGGTGTGTCCTGGCCCCCTTTCTCTTCTCATTGTATACGAATGGCCTGGAGGAAGAGATGTTGAGGGGGGCCCAGGATCTCCCGCGGGGAAAACAGCGCCTGATTCCCGCTCCGCTCTATGCAGATGATGCTGTCATTTTGGCGCACACTCCGCGTGAATTACAGAAGTCCCTGAATAGGTATGTTGATTTTATGGGTGGGCTGGACTTACATGTGAACGTCAATAAAACGTTTGTCATGATAGCAGGCAGTGGGAAAAATCGAGCTAAGGATATCTATCTCAAAGACCAAAAACTTGAGGTAACTGCCCAGTACTCGTACTTGGGTATCATGATTGACGAAAGGCTAAACTGGAGGCCAGCAGTGGAGGCCAGGTGCCATCACTTTAAAAGAGCCATAATGTCCCTGATGAGCTTCTCCCAGAGACTGGGTAGAAGGGCCCCAGTGGAGCTACTAAAAATCTATAGCGCCAAGTGTCAGGCGATTGCGTTGTATGGGGCGGGAGTCTGGGGACACGTAGATGTTAGCGCCCTTCAGGTGGCAGAAAACACCTTCCTCAGATTCCTTTTAGCAACACCGAGATGTACATCAGTTTACGCATCCCACTTGGAACTTGGAATCCCCTACTTAGAGGATTTGTTAAGGATCCAACCATTATTGCTCTGGCGGCGCATTTGGACTTCTGACAAAAATGCCCTAACCCAGGCAATCGTGGTGGACTCAATGACTCTTGATCAATCCTTAAAAATAAAATGGCTTCGGTATGTTAGAAACTTCTTCAAGGATCTTGGTTTGGAGAAATATTACCTTGAACCCAAAGATATCATTGATCTACCAAAGAGAGCATTGAAACAACTGGCTCTGAGTCATCTAGAGTCCCTGAGGTTGACCTCTGAGTCGACAAAACCCTTGGTCCTTCATGCAAACATGATCCAGTCCACCTATGTTATCCAGCCTTATTTAACACTACAGATTAGTACGTACGGTAGAATGTTATTGACAAGATTCAGATTAGACTTCTTTCATAGACTAGTAGCTTTTCCCGAGAGAAACAGGTGGGATCCAATTCTCACTACTTGTCCATGTGATGAGGAATCAGTACAGTCTAACTTACATACAATATTGTTTTGTAAATTCCATCATCCACATCGGAAAATCTGGCTACTACCTCTATTAAGGCGATGGGGACTTAGACAATGTCGCCCCGCAATGCTACGTCTCCAACTGTTAGAATCTGAACCGGTTTGTTATCATGTCCTTAACTTTTTAAAATGCACTATGAGGCATAGGAAAAATCTGTAAAAATTACGCTGGACCTAGTGCCATATGACGTAAGGAAATCACTTGATTCTTTGTTTTTAATATATATGATTTTGTGTTTGTATGAACTCCATTTTGTAAGATGTTCTCTCTTTTAATATGAATTTGTACTATCAAAATGTTGCTTTTATGGTTTTCGAATGTGTAAAGCCGAATAAAGAAAATTAATAATAATAATTATTTCCTATATAGCAGTCTTCCAAAAAACTACTCAACGCTTAGTGGCCATGCGTTTCATTCCGATTAACCACTTCAGGGTTACAAGCAAAATCATAATACAAACATAAGTGTTTTAAAATTTCAAAAAAGGTCAAATAAAAACATTATGTACAATTAAAATCCAATTATTCTGCCTATTGTTGGAAGAATTAGCCCCCCCAAAATGAAATCTTGGCCCCCCGCCCGAAATTTGGCTCTAGTTGCGCCTCTGGCACCAATGACAGTACCAACATAACTACTAACCATGACACTCCTACAACTGTGACAATCCAGACTGTTCCAGGTCATTGAAAGCCATAAGAATCGCTTGAGCAGAAGGTATTAGGCATGTATACTAAATTAATAAAGAACTGTAGTTGTGCTCATCTCCAATTAGATAAACATCGCCATCATGTGGCAAACTATCATAAGTGCCCGTGTTGACAATTAAGTGCGGGTGCCGAGCACTGGAAACCACATGCTCAAATTAAGTACTGGATTTTCGTTTTTAACTTGAATTCTAACATGGTCGGGAAGAGGAACAAAAAAGCACATGCTTAAGAAAAATAACAGAAACATTTACTTGACCATGGCGATAGGAGGGAGGATATCAGTCAAACCATTTCTAAAACATCTATTTCTCAGAGACACGAAAAACAAAAAAGCGTGTTTTGTTCCGAGAATATTTCTTTTTCTGCCATGGCTCTATTCTCAAAATCTATAAAGAGTTTCTCTGGATCACTCAATCTATCTGCGGACATGAAACCTTTACCAATTTTTAAACACTTCCTAAAGTTAAGTAAAAAGGTTTCATATTTCAAGTCAATGCAAAGGTTGGGGGATCCCTGACCGATTAAAAATGACTAACTTTCCCTGCCGTTTTTAGATTAAATGAATTTTGTTGGAAGATACCAGTGGACTATTCAGAAATACCCAAAAGGTCAATTGGTTTCCCAAAGAATAACCTTGGCTCCTTTATGGGTACCTATCCAGAGTAGGAAGGCAATCCTTAGAGGACATGTGTGTGGTGTTGTGTGTAGCAAACTAACAAAAAATAGTTACAGCTAAAGAAACAAAGGACTTAATTGTGTGGCCAACGTTTAACTAAATAAAAATATATATTAATGCAAATGTCACCACAAAGAAGAAAACTAATAAAGGAAACAAGTATTGGCAAAGCCAATAGGGCACCTTGTAAGACAAAATGCAATTACAATGCTTGGAAAAGTTATTTCAGTGAAGTCATCTAATAAGGTTTGTGAGCTATAATCCCAAAATTCAATTATACTCTCAATAATGTGCCACACTTAAACTCAGCTGGATCAAAAAAGTTTTGAAGCTCCAGAATATGTAAAGCTGCAGCAGTCAATGTGTGAGAAAAACAGGGCATGGGCGAGGAGATATCTCTAAAAAAAAATCTTTATTGTGTTTTATTTAATAATAACAATAACAAAGCAAGAAACACTTCCCATTCGATGACCACAACCAGTTCTTCCTGTTGCAACATATCTCTTTGTCCAGTGGGACAAAGGAACTGCAGCTGACAAGTGCCTCCAGTGCAGGTATGCTCTTTGTTCCCCTACCCTTTGAGTGTACTCAGAGAAGTTTATTTCATATCTTATTGATCTCTTATCATATATGTTGCCTTCTATCCTGATAAGCCCAAGGTACTGATGAAAGTATCTCGGGAAACCAGGGGGGGGGGGGCTGTGCGTGACACATCTGCCATCCCCTCTACCTTAGAAACATCAGGCACTCCCCCTCACCCTCCACCAACCTGTCCAGCAAGTGCCCCAATATTTGGAGATCATCTTGCACCTTCTCATCTCTTCTGGATAACCTGATGTGTTTACTCTGCAAAAGGCCATTCCATCATGTCTCTACAGCACTGGTGTAGGTAGGCGCGGGATCCTGGTGCTCATCCAGTACATTGCAACTCTTCTGTGTGCCTACACAAGTGCCAGGCTCAAGAAATGTTGGTGCATTTTTTTCCTTGTTATGGTGTTGGTTACTCCCAGTATACCCTGGACTGGACCAGGGTCCAGAGAGTTCCTTATGAGGGGTTCTAATTTGGAGAATATTTTCTCTGAGTAATTCCTCACTGGGGGCACTCCCAGGCTAAGTGAAGAAATGAGGCCCTCCCCTTCCTGCACCGGGGGTAGGCAGCACTTCTCTTTGGGTAAATTCTACTCTGGAAACTGTATCAATTTAAATCTTCAGTTTCAGGAGACTTCCTGTACCTATGCACATGCCTTGTCCCAGGTTCCTTCCACAAAATCGTTCCCTATATCCACCTCCCACTCATATTTACCCTTGGGCTCTAGATGTGGGTGGTCACATTTGAGAACCCTCTACATATGCGTAATCCCAGCTGTAAAATGGCCTCTAGTGTTCATTTGTATTTAGGTGTAAGCAGGAACATCTCCCTGGCTTTCTCGCCAATTTAGCACAATGAAGAAACTGGCCCTGACCCACCCGAATGTGCCTTGAGTCTCCTGAAGCAAGATTAAGGTGTCAGTAGGGTATAGGTCTCCCAGCATTTCACATGCCCCTCCCTCACAATCGATTCATTGCCATTATCTCCGTAATGCATTTGAATGGTTGCTGCACCCATAGACGTAAATCCATTGCCAGATGTAATCTTCAGAGTAGACTTTTTATGATCTGCCCCTAAACGATTACAGTATGTCTGACAATGGATGGGAACCCTACGGGGATGCAGGCACCTCTCATCAGGAGCTCCAACAGTGAATACGTCCTCCAAATGTTACTCAACAGTCTTTGTTCCCAATTATCCTCCTCCACCATCCATTTGGCCACATGTTGTGTGTGTGAAGCATAATAATAAGAATCAGACAGACCAACGCCTCCGTCTTCTATGTTCTGTTTGAGTAAACCCATGGATACACTACTACGCTGACCTGCCCAGACCAGTCGAATCAGATGGCTATCCAGTGTGTTGAATTTAGATAATGAGAAGGGGAAAAGGGAGTTTTGCAGTATGTAGAGACAGCATGGTAAATCTTTCATTTTTGCTACCACACCCGCTCCATCACCAACAACAACAGTGATGACCAGACAGTGGCGTTCCCTTGTCACTCTCCCCATATTATGTTCATATTGTTTGTCTGCCGTATGGATGAGGAGGCTCTTCCGGAAGTTTGTTCTGAGGTCTGATACCTCTCCAAATTGTTCCAAACAGCTTAACAGCAAGAGGATTGAAATTCACAGGAGTCGCAGGTAAAATAGCATGTCATCAGCATTTGAAAACACTAAGGGGTCGTTTCCGGTTTCGCTCGGAAGGGCTCCGAATGCGATCCCGCTGAAAAAAGTACGAGCCGTACGTGTGTTTACCGACCGACTCGTACAGCTGTACGAGCGAGCAAGTACGATGCGAGAAACGTGAAATCGCCAACCGACTCGTTTCTGTGTCCGAACCGCTCTGTACGTCTCGTACGTAAGCAAACCGTGTTGTGCAATGGAGGCGATTTCCGACCGAGCCAGTATGATGCACGATTCAGACAGCCAGATCGAGTCGGAGCCTCCAATATGTAAATGCACCGGGAAGCGGACTTCAGGGGTCCGCGCCGGACCCCCCTTCACCCGTAGTCATACAACCCAAGGGTCCCCCCTACACATGCATGTACATTGCAGATGGCACCAACACGTACACACTACAAGGGGTGCCCTTGTTCGCAATGTACCCATTCAGTCATTGGCAGCCCATGTATGCGTCGTACGAACGGCTCCCATTGACTTCAATGGGAGTCCGAGCGAGCCGAGTCTGTCAGCATACAGCTGCATCGTACTCGCTCGGTCGGACTCCAGGGGCACGCCCGATCGGAAAACCCTTCGGATCCGACTCGGACGAAGGGCTTTCCCAGCGAGATCGGAATTGGCCCCTAGGTGGGAGACCTCTCCCACCCTGATCCCTTCTCCAATCGAACCCGAAGAGCCAGTGGTTCCATGGCCAACGGAAATAACAATGGGGAAAGGGGGTATCCCTTAATTGTCCTTCTCTGTACATTCCATGGATTCAAGAAAATTTTACCTCTAGCTATAGTTTGCTTGTATAGTAGTGGTAACCAATTACTGAATCCTGGCCTATTTTCATATGCTGTAGCACTTCCCATAAATATTCCAAATTAAGAATGTCAAAGGCCTTTTCCAAGTCTATGGCCACAAGGGCCATTTCCTCTTCCCTATCTTGTGTCGAGTTAACACATACATCAGTCACCAAATGTTCATGGCTGTATTATGCCTTGGAATATAGCCAGATTGGTCTCCGCGCACCAGGCCTCCCACCATGCAACTCAATCTATTTGCCAAGACGTCACAGAGTGTTTCTGTATTGTAGTTGATCATTGGTATGGGGCGGTATGATGAGGGGCTCAATTCCTCCCCAGTAGGCATTGGCATCATACTGATAATCTCCTTTCTCATCATGGGGTGCAGGATCTTGGTCCTAAGAGCCTGTTGGAGAGGGTCCGTTAGGTTTGTGCAATAAATCCACTCCACGCTGTATGTTTAGCGTAAAAGGCACTTTATTAGAACAAGGTTGTCAACGCAAAATTTAACCAAACATCATTAACATATAACAATCCCCAACCTCTACCTTTCATCCACCAACCATTCCCACACTCCTGTTACTCTCTCCCATTTCACTCTATGACCCCTTCCCTCATTCCATTCACTTCTTCACTTATCTTTCAACCTACTCTCCAGCATCTCCAGCCGTCACACTCTTGCATCCCGCACCCCCATCATGAACCCGTATCTCCCTCCTCGGAGGGGTGAGTATGCACATCACTGACTACCCACCCCTCCAAAGTACTGCTAACACCTCCTAGCAACTGTCCTAAACTGGCACGCCATGGCCGGGACAAAACCCCGGTCCCCAACTCCTGAAACTTGCAGGGTGGGTGGGTGGTCCAACAATCTCTAGACCCTTCCCCAATGGCGCTGGGTGCAGGAAGAGGCTGAAACCTCCTCCCCTGCACCCTATAACCCCTTGACCCCACCCCACCCCACCATGTCCTTCCTGTGATGCACGAAACACCCCGGGGGAAGACTGGTCTGCCGACCCTACTTCCTCCGGGGGCCGGCATTGCACAATAAATCCACTCCACGCTGTATGTTTAGCATAAAAGGCCATTTATTAGGACAAGGTTGTTAACACAAACTTTAACCAAACATCATTAACTTATAACAATCCCCAACCTCAACCTTTCATCCACCAACCATTCCCACACTGCTGTTACTCTCTCCCGTTTCACTCTGCGACCCCCTCCCTCATTCCATTCACTTCCTCACTTATCTTTTAACCTACTCTCCAGCATCTCCAGCCATCGCACTCTTGCATCCTGCACCCCCATCATGCACCTGTATCCCCCTCCCCAGAGGGATGAGTATGTCCGTCATTGACTCCCCACCCCTCCAAAGTACCCCCAACCAGGGACACCCCCGTAGGGTGCTTACCTGCCCCACCTGACTCTCAGGGCACCTTTCTCCCTTCAGACCCTTTGACACCAAATGGATTTGTTCCACAACTTACTAATGACATCCCTCATCTCCATCATGTAATCGGTGTTGCCCATCTGCGAAAGGTGCACCCCATCATCGGGAATCAACAAAGGCTTTTCCAGCCACAGACCCCCATGCATTATCACCTTGATACCCTTATTGCCACAGAAAACTCTCACGGCCCTGTTTAATTTCCTTCTCCACAGCGGCCGGCTTCTGAGCCCCCCTCCAAATTCTGCGCGGCACAAATTCAGTCCAATCAATGCATGAACCAGAAAGATTGCTCCTCATGACTTCCAAGTCCCGTTGCATCAAATTTAAGAGAGACACACCCGACTGTCTGATTGTCATTTTCTCCCAGGTGCAGTACCAACATATCTGGGCAGCCATGCTGTGAAATCTTTTTCGTCAGCCAGGGCAGCAATGCCCCCCAGCGCATCCCACTTTTCCCCCACGAATGCACCTCATGTTGGCTGCTCCTCAGGCCCAGGTTACGACCGTAGACCTGCCTGACCGCGTACTTTGCTGCCCAATGCACGAACAAATGACCAACGATCCAGGTAACCGCCTTGGCTCCCGGGCCCCCCACACAGCCTACAAGAAGGAAACAGGTGTTAGTACAAGAAAAAACGTGGCAGCTATCCCTTCGTGCTCCCAAAAACCTCCCTCCCACCCAACAGCCTACCCCTTGCTCATTTGCGCACACAGCGTTTGCAGCACCTGGACCTCCACTGCCCGATCTGCCGTATCCTGTCACACGACCACCCCAGGCGTGCTGCCACCATCGCTGCACCAATGCAAAAGGAATGCGTCCAATACCTCACGGGGTCCCTACCTACGCGCTTCAAAGCCGTTCACAACACCGCCAACAACTGAAAAGCCGTCAAACCCTTGTGAGATATATGACAAAAAATTTCGCCTGATGTCCCCCTGGCCTTCCGCAGGAGGTTTTGCCACTCCTGCACAGGACACGTCCCCAAACAGCCACTTTCGCTCAGCCACACCCATTTACCCCTACCAACCTGGTCAGTTTTCGAACGCCCAACCAAATCTACCCACCTTCCCCCTCGCACCTACCAACTCTGAAACCCTAAAGGCCCCAAAGAACATCCACAACATGCACAGGCAAACCATCGAGACCTCATACTCGTCATAACAACAATTGGGCAACTCAGCCAACAAACCCCAAAAGTAATCGCCTCCCTAGCAGCCAGCCCCCCTCTCTCCCCACGCTCCCGTCCCCAACCTTTCAAAATCCTGCTCAGCAACTCATCTTTAGCAGGATCAAAACCCATGTACAACTTGCTGTAAAAAGAGATCTCTGCCAATTTCCCCGCAATCGTAGTCGGAGACAAACCTTTGTCCATGCAACTTAAAACAAAACGTATAACTCCCTGTTTGCTTTCCTGCTGTGACATGCACCACGTCTCACTGGTCAATCCCAGAAAGGGGCCGAATTCTACCTACGCCAGCCTGTAACTGCGCCTTGTAGAGTCTGCTATGGATTTTTCGACCAGGCCCACCACTCTCACTCCCCCCAGACCCAGATGCCGTCCGGCACCTTGGTCTTTCAAGCATCCGCTCCCAGCGCCAAACATCTGAAACGCTGCCACTGCGAACGAGACAATGCATCTGCAATGTCATTTCTTGCTCCTGGAACATGTTGCGTGCGAAAGATAACATTTAGATGCAGGCATTGCAGCATAAAACTTCGCAACAGGCGCAAAGCCCGCAAATCTCTCGCCTTCTGCTTATTCACTAGTTCCACAACAGTCATGTTATCGACATGGAACAGCACTGACCGGTTCCGAAATTCAGGGCCCCAAACTGCCAATGCCACCAACAAAGGAAAAAATTCCAGGAAAGCTATGTTTCTCCCTTGTCGCAATCAGTACCCTGGCCATTGCTCCAAGCAACACCTGCCATCCCAAAAGACCCCAAAACCGGAAGCCCCTGCAGCGTCAGTGAACAGTTGCACCTGCCATATTATCCTGTCATCCACAAAGTCCAATGACACACCGTTAAAGTCTGACAGAAAACTCTGCCACACCCTCAGGTCCGCCCTGACCCCCATGGAAATCCTGACTCTGTGATGAGGCAGTATTGCCCCCGACATGGCCATGCCCAGGTGCCGGCAACATTTTTTCTCAGCCCTCACCACACGGCAAGCAAAGTTCAGAAACCCCAGGAGTTGCTGCACTTTCTGCAGGTTGATCTTCCTTTCTCCAATCACGTGCAGCAGGAAAGCCTGCATGCCCCCCACCTTCCCTTCAGGTAACCTGGGCACCCACCAGACAGAGTCCAATTCAATGCCTAGGAATGTCAAACTGCAACTGGGACCAGCTGTTTTCTCCGGCGTAAGGGGGACACCAAACTCCTGAGTCAAAGCCTGAAACCGCCCAAGCTCCCTCCCGCACTCCCCGGAATGACGTCTCCGATGAACAGAGAGTTATCCAGGTAGTGAGTAACTTCCCGATGTCCGCTATGGGTCGTAAATACCCACTGCAGGAATGTGCTGAAGGTCTCAAACAGCGCACAAGAAATCGCACAGCCCATGGGCAGGACCTCATCAACAAAGATGGCCCCCTCAAACTGCATCCCTAGTAACGAGAAATCTGCGGGGTGTATGGGGAGGAGGCGAAAGGCCGATTTGACATCACATTTTTGCCAAATCCGCCCCCAGCCCACACAAATGCACCAAATGGATCGCGTCTTCCACTGAAGCATACAGCACCCTGGAATCCTCCTCGGCAATGAAATCGCTAACGGACTTCCCTATGGGCCAAGACAAATGGTGAATCATCCTGTATTCCCTCGGCTCTTTCTTAGGTACCACTCCAAGGGGAGAGACAATCAGATCCTTCATGGGCCAGTGGTCAAAATGGCCTGCTATCCTGCCTTCCACCACCTCCTTCCTCAATTTGGCCGCAATGACTCCCGGCAACTCTTTGGCTGATTTCAAATTCTCCACCCACCGCTGTTCCCATGGGCCTTGGTAACCCAAACAAAACCCTTCTGAAAATCCCCAGTGAATCCGCAACGCAGCCTCTCTATCTGGGTACCTAGAGAGCCACGGACCCATGGCCTCAACCCTAACTGGGGTAGGAGCCCTTTGGCCCAGATTGCCCCCGTCCCTTCATGGCACGCCACTGTTCAAATAGTGTGGCCAATGTAAAACACTGCGTAAGCGGGTGGCATCTCCCACAATTAGAGCACTCATGTTTGAACTTGCAGGGGTACAGGGTGCAGAAACCTTTGTTGAAGTTCCAACAGGCTCCCGTGGTACTCCCTCCCAGCTTGGGTGTCGGACCTGCAGACCCCGCATAACCACTGTGCCCTCTCGCCCCTGCTTGGGCGGGACGCACCGGAAAAGACTGATTCGTTATTGGCAGGCCACTGGCTGTGTGTGTGAATGTGGATGACTAGGTGGAGGACATCCACTGCATCCACAGCTCCTGATCCACTACCTCCCATGGCTTGTCAGGGTTGACGCTAATTCTGGCCCTAAACTCCTCATCATAACTCAACCGCTCAAAACCACCAAAATGCATCTGCGCCTTCCAGATATTATCCATTTATTTTAATAATGCTATTGCCCTATCCAGATGTTTCTCACAATAGATTCTAGCGTAAATAAGAAACGCGGACGTCCAGTTCTCCATGTTGACTGGCACCCGAGGCCTCCTTGAAAACTCCCACTCCTCTTCCATCGAACCCTCCTTGGCCTGTACATTTGTAGAGTGCACAACTCACCCGTGAGGAACTCAAGGCGCTGAGGGGGGGCGGCAGCGCTGCTATTGCTCGAACAGCCAGGTCTTGAGGAGTCTCCTGAAGGCCAGCAGGTCCTGGATCTGTCGTAGGCGGATGGGGAGGGTGTTCCAGGTTGTTGCAGTGAGGTGAGAGAATGATCTGCGGCCGATGGTCGCTCGACGGATGTGGGGGACTGTGGCGAGGGCGAGGTCAGCGGAGCGAAGCTGGTGGTTCGGGGTGTAGAAGGTGAGTCGTTCGTTGAGGTACGCTGGTCCAGTGTTGTGGAGAGCTTTGTGTGTGTGAGTGAGGAGCTTGAAGGTGATCCTCTTGTTGACATGGAGCCAGTGTAGGTCTTTCAAGTGGGCTGTGATGCGGCTGTGGCGGGGGATGTCGAGGATGAGGCGTGCTGAGTCGTTCTGTATGCATTGTAGTCATTTCTGGAGTTTGGCTGATGTTCCTGCGTAGAGAGCATTGCTGTAGTCCAGTGTGCTGCTGACGAGGGCCTGGGTGACCGTCCTTCTGGTACCGTGGGGATCCATCTGTAGATCTTGCTCGCCGCCTTGTTCCTGCTGGTGCTCGCTTGTGGCACATGTAAGACACCATCTTCCCTGTTGCCGACCCTGCTGGTCCCACTTTCATCCACCCCATTCCTCCTCTTCACGCACTTCCCCTTTTTCCAACTCATTGCTCTCATCATCATAGTCCAATTGCACTTCCAGGTCCACTTCATTTGGTGCACACAACACCTCATGTACCGCTCATTTCACACCTTTTCCTGTCATACCAGTCACACCACTGCCCGCTGCCGCTGATGCACAATCCCTCAATGTAGGGTAGGCCAGCGTGGACCCCCCCTACTGCTTCCGGCCGGTGTCTTGGAGCCGTTGTGCACCCCACCGACCCCTGCGTATCTACCAGCTTCTACCGCTGATTTGAGCCCCCCCAGGCTGCACCAACCTGAGGAGGCCCCAGCACCATCGGGTCTCTGTGCCATCGCAGCCATCCCTAACCCCGTCATGGGGTGCCTCACATCTTCCACCCAGACCCACTTGCCCCCTGGCCCTTTGACACCATGACCTGCCCCAGCCCGGAACTCCTCCTTGGGTGGGGGCACGGGGGTCCCTCCACCCCACTAGCCCCGCCAGCTCCGCCCTCCCTGACAGCGCACATGACCTGCTATTTCTGTTCTTGTTCCTGAATAATTCGACGCTGGTCCCGAATCTATTCTTCCAGCGACATGCTTTTCCACCTTGTGGTAAATAATTTTCCTTTACCGGGACTTAATTTGATACGGAAACATAATAAAACAGCTCAGTAAAATGAGAGGCAGAATCCGTGGTATTAGAGGTTCGGAATGGGCTTTATTCCAATGAACGATTATAATCGGTTGCTCCAAGTTCCATCACCACGGAGGTTCAGGAAGTGAAGTACATACATTATTGACATGAAATGACTTTTATAGATCATACATTACAATGAAGCGAATGCAGTAGGCGTAACAATTGATAAGGAAAATGACGATTTATCTCCGTAACCGAAAATGGGTGTAATAAGGAGTAAAAAGGAACGTAATTGGTTATGATGTCACATATAGGTGGATCCATAAGATAATACTTGGCATAGATGCGCGCGCAGCAACATGACGTGTAATTGACGTGTAACTAGGGGGTGAAGGGGACTTGACATTTAGCTCTACATGTGGAGACGAAAAGTCTGGGGGGTCAAGTCAACCTAATCCCAAATCATATCTAACATCCTATGTTTAAAGAACTATGTTATCCATAAAAGAAGGACTCTCGGACAGAATCTATTCTATACTGACCGTGCGTGCGTGTACAAGCGTCTAAGTGTCTACACTAGATGCGAGGGCAGGAATCTTCCATAGTAACAGGGCTATGAATTACTTGTATAAAGACAGAGAAGCCGGGCCTTTTGCTCGGTAGCTGGAAGAATGTTTACTTAAACTACTAGACAGGAATGCATTGGCTGAGGGGGAAGCAGATAATTCGAAGGTGAAATACAGTTCTTGGCAGAGAATAGGCTGATGTCAGGCTTCGTTAGCCGCGCAGAGAATGAGACAAAGTTCATGGTCACAGATGCAGGCTCAGACTGGAGTTTTCAGAGGCAGAAGGCAAGAAGAGTTCGATGACAGAATCAGGGCCTACTTGCCTGGACTGTAAAATGGCATAGGTGAACCATATAAAGCCGGTGGCCTTTCGTACTTAGGAATGGAATATCCGGCCTATTCATGGCGGATCTGACAGAGGACATGTTGACGGTGGACGCACATGTATTTGCGTCTTCATAACTGGAACTGGAGGGAACATACATGTACTTGTGACATGCACATAGAACCGTTGGGGTCCAAGATAGGGGACATAACTGACCAGAAAAATCCATATTTCCACATTCCCTCCTTGTCCCCTACTTGCCCGTCAAGAGATATCAATCTTCATTAATCCATTGATCTGTTCATATAACATCATTTGTTCTTCTTTCTTCTTCCGTGACGAATGAGATCTTGGTGGTGGAATACACGATGTGGCACACAGACCACAGATCGCTGGTCCACATTGTAGACATAGACAGCAACTGAATAGTATGAGAAGGCCAATACCTAGGAAGGATAGAACTCTCCATCCCCAGGCTGATATCACACTCCAAAACCAACCGGACCAAGTCCAAGTGCCTGGGTTCTGGTGTATCTGGCTTACAATCTTATGAAGGCGAGTTATAGCTTTATATACAGATGGCGAATTTTCTGGTATGAAAATGCAACAGTTTGATCCAATGACCCTACAAGCTCCGCCCCTATCAGCCAGGATGACGTCAAGGACAAGACGATTTTGAAGCACAACAATCCGCATAGCAGACTGCTCTTTTGTTAAATTGCCTAAGGCGGAAATAGTTTCATTCACTACTGCTTCAAGGGTTCTAGTTAATCTACGTATCAGCTTACTATTAGTAACAGTACCTATATAGGGAAAGATGCCTTTATTGAAATCTGTGTATTTTTCCCATGCTGTTTCAGTGTAATCGACAATTGGGAGATCTCTCCGCTCTCTATTGTGTACTAAATGAATATTTCTATAATAATCAGGAGGAGCTAGGAAAACAGGTGGCAAAAGAAATGCAATGTAGCAGGTACCATCCCAATCTAGAGGTAGACGCATATATGCAGTCTGACCACATATAAAGTAGGAGTGGCGATAAGCTCTAAATGAAGATTTGCCTTGATCACTGAACTCTACTATAGTAGTGCATTTACTATGGCCCATATGTATGGAACCAACCTTTCTTACACACAATTCACCTTTCGCTGGGAATACTGACATGGTTGGTAAAACTAGTTCAACTTCGGATTCGACATTTAGAACCATGAGATTAGGAGTAAAGTTACCTAATCCATATACTTCATTTTCTAGATCAGTTCCTGTTCTTTTGGGGCGACCCTCTTTGTCAGGGTAGCAGACTTTGAATAAAACTAGGTTCAGATTTCCCCATACCCAATGGTCTTGATAAACGGCTGTATCTGAGTCTATGGAATTGATTAAACTAAACCATGCTCCACAGGAGCCATTATGTGTAAACGGATGTGGAAAGAAAGGCAGGACTCCTTCATAATTCTGATAGGGAGGGAGCCGGCCACACACCCAACAATTAGTAGCATTACTAGTCTGATGGGAATGATGTAACATACTAATGAAAGTGTTATTGCGCAGCGCAAGTCTATAAGACAATTCATGCGGAGGTAAGTCACTAAAAGAATGTTCTGCGGTAACATTGTAAACGTTTCTGGCAATAGGGTAATATATGTGCAACAATATACTTGCAGTAATTATTAAAAGACTCAAGAAAAACAAGATTAATAATGTCACTATGCAATGGCTACGCAGTGATTTACAATACGCCTGTCGTTTCAACATTTTCCGCGACTGTCCATGATTCAGGTCTAGAGGATACATGTCAGAGACAAATTCAACCGCTTCACCTTGGAGAGGACTTAAACAATCAAATTGTCTGACGTTCTAGGCCTCAATTTTACTTTATAGAGTTCGGTTTTAGTCTTTTCAACCAAAGGAAGTTTTGAATCAGTCTGTGAGGGAGTGCAGGGCACAATGTCTATATCCGAGGATAGTCCATGAAATTTCTTGATATGACTTGAATGAATCCAGCCCTTGCGGCCCTCGATCTTCACGGCTGTCCTTGTAGTGAGCAGAACCAACTTGGGTGTCTTCCACCTGGGCTCCAGCTGAGTCTTTCGGTCGAAATTTCTCACAAATACGAGATCACCCGGAACTACGTCATGGGGTTTCACCTCAGTGTTGTCGGGAAAGGCTGCAGCTACCTGTGAACGACAAGATTGTAGTGCAGACATCAAGGAAGCCAAATAATCTGTCAGCATATTACAGTCAACATCAGTTATTTTGCGTGGTATAGGCGTCCCCCACATATTTGGTGGTCTGCCAAAGATCACCTCATACGGGGATAGCCCTGTTCGAGAGTGTGCTACCATTCTCATGTAAAAGAGTGCAACTGGTAACGCTACTACCCAGTCGACACCTTTCTCCCTGCATATTTTGGACAATCTGATTTTCAGTATCTGATTATGTCTTTCTACGAGACCTGCTGCCTCGGGGTGTCGGACACAGTGGAATTTCCACTGATATCCTAACAGAAGTGAAACATGTTTCATTAATTCGGATGAGAACGGCTGGCCGTTATCTGAGTAGACAACACGTGGTAAACCGTATCGTGGGAAGAATTCTCGAACTAACTGTTTGGCAGTAGTCGGGGCAGTGTAATCTGAAACCGGGTATGCCTCCGTCCAGCGGGACAGAGCGCAGACAACTACGAGAACATATTTGAATCCTCGACATCATTCCATCTGGATATAATCCATCTGGAGCACTTCAAAAGGGTGATCAGGAGGATGAAATCCACCCTGTTCTACGGGAACGCTTTTTCCTGGGTTGAACTGGCAACAGATCATACAGGTACGGACTTTTTGTTTGGCTGCTGCTCGTAAATGTTTATTGAACCAAATGTGTTGAATGCTGTCTAGCATAGCTTTTTCTCCTAGATGTGCTGGACTATGTATAGTGTTAACTATAACTTGGACCATTGAATCAGGAAGGAACCATACAGACTTTTCCTTCATCATCCATCCTTGGTCCGTTTGGATCCCTCCTAATTCAGTCCATTTCTTTATTTCGTCTGGTGTAGCATGTGTCTGTATGTCAATTACGTCAAGAGTAGGATCTTTAACTGTCATACACTGTGTCGGTGTCGGGACTATTGTCTTTGTCATGTCGGATGTTTGGGTTTGAGCAGTCTGTTTAGCTGTTCTATCGGCTAGGTCATTGCCTTGAGAAATGATATCAGTAACTTTCGTATGAGCTTTACATTTCATAATTGATATTGCAGTCGGTAGATGTATTGCATCTAATAAGGCATGAATGAGGGGTCCGTGCTGAATGTGGGCACCGTGGGAAGTTAAATAACCTCTCTCTCGCCACAGCACGCCGAAGTCATGTACAACTCCGAATGCATAACGTGAATCAGTGTATATGTTGACTTTTTTATTCGTGGCTTGAATACAGGCTTGTGTCAGAGCGATGAGCTCTGCGGCTTGAGCTGACAAAGTATTTATACGATTAGTTTCAATGATTTCAGTATCTGTTGTGACTGCGTAAGCAGCCACTAATTCTCCTGTATTTGTTCTCATACATGAACCATCTACATACAATGTCAGGTCTGGGTCTGACAATGGGACATCGGTTAAATCTTGTCTGGGTTTCGTCGTTATAGTAATAACTTCAATACAGTCATGGGCTAGTGGGTCTGTTCCGGTTACTGGCAAAAGTGTGGCAGGATTCAATGTGTTACAGCGTCTGATTTCTATATGTGGCTGAAACAATGTAAGCTCGTACCCTGTAAGTCGTGCTAAAGTCAAATGTTGTGTTTGCGTTCTATTTACGAGAACCTCTACTGCATGTGGTACTTGAACTGTCAAGGGATGTCCTAACACTATGGCATCGCTTTGTCTGATTGCTAAAGCTGTCGCTGCCACTGATTTTAGGCATGCAGGCAAAGCCTGAGCTACGGGATCTAATGTACTAGAAAAATAAGCACATGGTTTGTGTGCTCCTGCTTGTTCCTGTGTGAGTACTGACAAGGCAGTACCTTCGCGTTCTGTAACAAAGAGTGTAAACTGTTTTCTGTAACATGGTGTTGCTAAAACAGGTGCTTGACATAAAGCTTTCTTTAAGCTTTCAAAAGCTTGTGTATGTTCCTGAGTCCAAGGGAGAACAGTCGATGTGGCTGCCTCCTGTGTTGTCAACTGAATGAGTGGTTTTGCTAGAAATGCGTATTGCGGGATCCACTGTCTACAGTATGAAGTGAGGCCTATGAAAGCCCGCACCTCCTTTTGTGTCTTGGGTATTGGCATGTTAGCTATTAACTGAATGCGGTCGGGTGTAAGCTGCCTTCCCTCCTTGGACAGCGAGTGTCCAAGATAAATAACTCGCTGGACACAGAATTGCAGCTTAGAAGGGGACACCTTGTGCCCCTTTTCGGCTAGAAATTGTAAAACTGTCAGTGATGCTTTTTCACATTCCGGTTCGCTTCTTGCGGTGATCAGCAGATCATCGACATATTGAAGCAGAGCAGTGTTAACTGGCATGTGGATACTGTCAAGTTCTCGTTTCAGTGCTTGGCTATAGATGCTGGGGCTTTCTGTAAATCCTTGAGGTGCGCGTGAGAATTTAAAGCTACGTCCATTTAAACTAAATCCGAACAAATATTGGCTTTCCGGGTCTATTGGGACGCTGAAAAAGGCATTCTTGAGATCAATTACAGTAAAGAATGTTGCTTCGGAATCAATAGCTGTCAGTAATGACGAGATATCTGGGACCACAGGAAATTGTGGCACAATGCATTTGTTTAATTCGCGCAGATCAATAACCAATCGATATACTGGCGGGCCTTTGGATCTGTTCGTTTAAGAATCGGAATTATTGGTGAATTACATATATTGGAGTCGGTTTCTACAACCACTCCTTGGGCAATGAGCTCGTCAATGATTTGTAGTAAAGCCACTACAGCATCTGGTGGTAACTTGTATTGTCGCATTCGTGGTAGCACCACTCCTGCCTTTAATGTGACTCGATATGGTGTAATATTCATGCAACCAACATCAGTAGGGCCTTGTGCCCATAGATGTGTAGGTAAAGTCTGCAATCGGGGATCCATGTCTCTAGACACATAATGACCTTTAAAATCACGTAAAAACAACCTTACTCCTTCCGGAGAACAACATATTATGGCTCCTAGAGCTTTCAGTGTTTTTATTCCTAGCAAGTTTTCTGGACATGATTTAGTAAGCAATAAATCTGTAGTTCGGGTCAGAGGTCCTATCGTAAGTGGCAGAGGTTGTGACACTTCATTAACAATAGGTTTTCCTGAAAAACCAAGGGAAATATTCTGTGAGCCTGAGAGGGGTGCCCCTGGAACTTCACTACGTTTTATGGTTGTTCGACTTGCCCCTGTATCGAGTAAAAATTTTCTGTCTTGGCCTAATAATTCACTATGTACATAAGGTCCTTCTTGATCTACAGGTATTTCAATAAGGGGTAAGTCAACTTCCCTCTCTAGGCTAGTTCATGCGTAACGCTGATACTCAGGATATTCATACTGGGCGGTCTGATACATTTGTCGTGTTGTTGTCTGTGTGGCAGCAACAGGCAACGGTGGTGCAGCTGGCACAAACTGCACAGATTGTGGTGGAGCTGGCATGGACTGTGCATGCTGCGGAGCTCCTTGTTCATTCTGGTCCTGTCTAGGTGGCCGTGATCTTTCTTGTGTTTTACCTATGGCGATATTATGTTTCAAAACTGGACAATCGTGTACGTAATGACCTGGCTTTTTACAATAATTGCATGTCCCTTTTACAGGTCCTGCTGAATCACCGGAATGTGTCATACCCTTCTTATGTCCTTCAGCTGGAACTGTCTGAGAAACTAGCATTTTCATTTTCGTGTCTTTCATGCGTCTGTGTTCATGTTCTTGTTCCTCTCTAATTCTATTGTGATGGTACTGTAACATTTGTGATGGAGTGTTACCTTGCCAGGTACTCTCGAATTTTAATACTCTATTCTTTACTTGGGGTAGAGCATTTTCTACTAATTTTGTTACAAACAGATGTGGGTATGATTCGCTACTTGCTTTTATGCCACTATTTATACCAAAACATTTTTCAAATCGGGCATAGTAATCACTAGTGTCTTCATCTTGCTTCTGTTTACAGGCTGAAATTGTACCCCAATCTTCCTTTTTCGTAGTTAATAAACGCGGCAGTACCTGTACTAGTAAACCTGGCAGTGCTTTAGTTTTATCCCCAAGTCCTGCTCCTGCAGTTCGGGCCTTTTCTTCTGCTTCTAATACTGACCATTCTATCTTTTGGTCTCCTACCTCCCACTCTTTTTCCTTGAGTTTCTCATAAATACCAGCAGGCATCAATACCTTTAATATTGTCATAATGTCGGGATAGGTATACTCTCCCATGAGTAACATGTCTTTAATTTCTCGGTGAAAACCCGCTGGGTCTTTGTCATGACTGGGTACCACTTTCTTCATTTGTAACAATTCTATTTTCGATATGGGCGTATATACAAATACGCGCTTAAACTCGTTGTCCTCGCCCTTTATTGGGCGCACTTCTCGTAAGGGATTCTGTCTATCCATGTGATACATGGTTCTTTCCTTGACGGGCAATGAGACACGGTCTGAACATACAAAAAGAATATACTGCTTTCTTGATTCTAGAATTTCTTTAATTAATTTAGTACCTGAACCTCTCCATCTATTCGTGAGTAATTCGGTCAATATATCAGGTAAGGGACCAGGATCTGAATGTTGACTCTGATATAGTATAATGAGTTGTTGAATCATATAAATCCCAGCTAAACGCTGTTCATCTGGGGTGAGATTCAAAAATGTGCGTGCTACTGTATCATCACTATATTTTCCGGGACTGTCAACCCAATGGACAGCTGACCTGGCTAATTCTTGTTCATCCATAGAATCGAGAAAATGATAACCCCTTCGTTCTCGGAGTAGTTTGTCGGCGGTTTGGAACGAATGCTCGTTAGACCTTATATGGACTATGGGTGTTGGGAAACCCCTGTTATTGTCTGGACATATCGGACGTATCGGGTCAATAAGACATCTAGTACTATTACAAGATCTTCTTCTACCTACATAGGCTATAGTTTCTGACTGTCCTGTGGGCAGTCCTGATGCTTCTTCCTCGTTTTGTTCGAACTGATCTACCGCTAATCTTTCTTCGTGTAGGCGTTCTATTTCTTTACGGATCTTTCGGCACATGGCTATTATACAATTTTGTTTATCATGTCTACCTTCTGATATATTCTGGCTCCATCGGGTAAGAATTTGCATTGCTTCCGGGTCTACCCCCGGTCGGTCTTCATTTCTGATCACACAATTTATGAGGAAACGTAACAGTTCCCCCTGTATCTCCACTTTCTGGTATTCCATAGCTCTGTTAATACATTCTGGATCTCGCCCTGTTTGGACAAAATGGTATATTTTATCTAGATGCGCAGTCATTCCTGGTAATTTCCCTAAATACACTGCGGCTCGTCTGATACGCAATGATGCTAGGGTCATTTCGTCCTCTTTACCGGGCACAGGGTCATATCTGCAATCTATAAGAAGTTCCTTAAGCGTACGGGCATTTATGAGTTTGGGGGTACGTGAATGTGCTGACTCTTGAAAAGCAAGTTTATTTATTCTGGGTGGCGTGAAAAAAATATTGGTAGCACCTCCCGTGGCCCCATCTGGGGTGTCGGGTGTGAAAGGATTCGTCGAACGTGACACAGCAACTACAGGTGTGGACACAGCTATAGAAGTAGCTGTAGGAGCGGATGCAGAAACAGATGTGCTTGCCGGAACTTGTGACTCGATCTGTTGCTGTAGGGATACGGGTACTGGATCTTGGCGTTGGACCTCCCTGGTATGCGGTCTATGCGGGGCGGAATTAGCATACTCGGGAGCTGCGTCATCTAAATATGAGGAAAGAAAAACATCTTCTGCGGTTCTAGGATGCCCCTTAGGATGTACCTTTATTGGGAACAATGGGGGTGGCAAGTCTTTCGGTATTTCTGGAGTAGCCTTAGGTAATCCTTCGGCCAGAAGGGGATACATACCATTCATAAGGGCATTCCTTTGTCTATCTACTTGTTCTGATTTCACTCGGATACCTTCCTCAATTAATAGGTTTTCTCGGACTTCATTAGAATTCTCTTTACTCTTCTCTTCCTGTCTACGTGCTTTTTCTGTTCGTCTATGTGATTCTTTACGCCATAATTCAATGGCATCTTTCTGTGACTGTCTGACTTTCCTTTTCCATAACTCTTCTTCTACTTTCATGATGCACTCTGCATCCCAGGTTCCCGCTGTGGGCCACCTCTGACTTTCTGGTAATCCCTTGGTGTAGTCTACCCATAAATCAAGAAATAATATAGCGTCTAAGCCATGTTTATGATACATGAAGTACCCTGGAGTGTCCCTAGGAGGAATAGGAACGGCTTCTTCGAGTACCCCTTTTCTTGTAGTGATCTGTCTTAGTTTCGAAAAGAACGGCATATTGAGAACTGACCTTATACTTGATTTTGACCAACTGACCTGATACTTGATTTTGAACAGACTTAATACAATAACCACGATAAAGAACAGTCATTCATACCACAATATGCAGAACGTACTTAAAACATTTAACATTTAACATTAAACCTTTAACTGAAACAACAATGATGATCGTCTGCATAACTAATCACCAAACATAATTCTTGACAATAACTAGATACTTCGGAATACTTGATATACTGCTAAACAGTACAGATACACTGCTAAAACAGTGCAGACCGGATTTGTGTACCCAAACCCGTCTTGACCGGCACAACCTATGTGCACGTCAGAAATGCCTCCCCAGTAATGGTACTCACCGGGTAGCTTCGGAAACGGAAGGCCTCGGAAACCGGACTTGGACCGGACTGGACTCGACTCGACTCGTCGGAAACTGGACTCGACTTCGAACTGGTGGGCCTCTGTATACCTCGGATCTTGCTCTCTCAGCTAGGCTCTGGTCGGGATACTTCGCACTTCTCACCGCCTCGTCTGGGTGTTGATCGCAGCCTCAGTCGCCCCCGCTTGACCGGAGGGAGACACAGGAAATCCTGCTGGTACGCGTTATTGTCCGTCCAGCTGTGGCAGGAGACCGGGCCTGCAACTCACCGCCGGCGCGTGAGATGAGAAAGTGTCCCTATTCGGGCGCCATTCATGTGGTAAATAATTTTCCTTTACCGGGACTTAATTTGATACGGAAACATAATAAAACAGCTCAGTAAAATGAGAGGCAGAATCCGTGGTATTAGAGGTTCGGAATGGGCTTTATTCCAATGAACGATTATAATCGGTTGCTCCAAGTTCCATCACCACGGAGGTTCAGGAAGTGAAGTACATACATTATTGACATGAAATGACTTTTATAGATCATACATTACAATGAAGCGAATGCAGTAGGCGTAACAATTGATAAGGAAAATGACGATTTATCTGCGTAACCGAAAATGGGTGTAATAAGGAGTAAAAAGGAACGTAATTGGTTATGATGTCACATATAGGTGGATCCATAAGATAATACTTGGCATAGATGCGCGCGCAGCAACATGACGTGTAATTGACGTGTAACTAGGGGGTGAAGGGGACTTGACATTTAGCTCTACATGTGGAGACGAAAAGTCTGGGGGGTCAAGTCAACCTAATCCCAAATCATATCTAACATCCTATGTTTAAAGAACTATGTTATCCATAAAAGAAGGACTCTCGGACAGAATCTATTCTATACTGACCGTGCGTGCGTGTACAAGCGTCTAAGTGTCTACACTAGATGCGAGGGCAGGAATCTTCCATAGTAACAGGGCTATGAATTACTTGTATAAAGACAGAGAAGCCGGGCCTTTTGCTCGGTAGCTGGAAGAATGTTTACTTAAACTACTAGACAGGAATGCATTGGCTGAGGGGGAAGCAGATAATTCGAAGGTGAAATACAGTTCTTGGCAGAGAATAGGCTGATGTCAGGCTTCGTTAGCCGCGCAGAGAATGAGACAAAGTTCATGGTCACAGATGCAGGCTCAGACTGGAGTTTTCAGAGGCAGAAGGCAAGAAGAGTTCGATGACAGAATCAGGGCCTACTTGCCTGGACTGTAAAATGGCATAGGTGAACCATATAAAGCCGGTGGCCTTTCGTACTTAGGAATGGAATATCCGGCCTATTCATGGCGGATCTGACAGAGGACATGTTGACGGTGGACGCACATGTATTTGCGTCTTCATAACTGGAACTGGAGGGAACATACATGTACTTGTGACATGCACATAGAACCGTTGGGGTCCAAGATAGGGGACATAACTGACCAGAAAAATCCATATTTCCACAACCTGGGCAATGATGGCGGAGGGCCCTGACCCACCACTTCTAGTTCCCGGTTCCTGGGTGGCCCAGACACACTACCCCCTGAAGCACTTGCTGGGACCTGCTGGGTAACCTTACTGAGGGTGGCCACAGCTCCCCCCTACCGCGGCACAGGGGCCCTCCCCCACTGCAGGTGAGGTCGACAAGCACATCGTCCCTTTGCCCCTCTTCACCTTCCAGGGATTCGCTGCCCGATAGGATCAGGGAAAATCATCCCCCACCGGCTCTCCCCCCTCCTCTCCCTCTTCACTGTCTCCCCATGTCTCGGGTCCAACCGCTGCCTGGGCCTGCTCCCAGAATTTCTCCCCCTCCCCCGCCCTGCTGTGCACACAGGCATGACTTCAGCCACTCGCTGCCTCACAGGGAATCCCTCCCCCTTTTCCTCCACCCACCGCGCCAAGCTGGGTGCGGCCGCCTCTGCACCCAAGGCTCCTGTGCCGGAACCCACGCTTCACTGGCTCACTCACAGTCGGCCCCCGCCCTCTCCCTGATGTACATTTTTTGGGGGATGGTGACTCCTCTTGACATGCCAGCACCGCCGCGGCAACTCCAGCGGATGCGGACCTCGGGCATGGATCATTCCGACCCATGCTTAGTCCAAGACCCCGGGCCGCAAGAGATACGCTCTCCCTGCCCGGCCTAGGACCTACAGCCGCGTCGGGTACTGCCATCACAGCCTCACGGTGAGTTGCCTGACAATGGGGACACTCGAAAGGGGTGGGGGAGTTTGGGGGTAAGCAGCTCCTCGGCTACACTACACTAACCAAGCCGCCCGCAGCAAAAGGCGCCCACCCAATCGACCGATTGGGCCTACTCAAACTTTCCACCTATGCCTATTCTCCTAACTCTTCACTCCAAAAATCTCTAGACCATTCCCCAATGCTGTTGGGTGCAGGAAGAGGCTGAAACCTCCTCCCCTGTAGCCTATGACTCCTCTCCCTAAACCCCACCCCTATCCCAACCCCTTGACCCCACCCCATCTTGTCTTTTCTGTGATGCGCGAACACCCCAGGGGAAGACTGGTCTGTCAACCCTTCTTCCCCCGGGGGCCGGCAGTCCTGTTACTGGAGGACCAATAGTTTGATAGAGTTCAGCCGGAAAGCTGCCACTCCCCGAGTCCTGGCTTTCGGCAGCTCTTGAAGGACCTCACGCAGCTCCTCCACAGAAAGGTTTCTCTCTAGTTCTTCCCTGTGCTTGTCCCCAAGAAAAGAGAGAGCAACTGCATCCAGGTAACTGGCCAGAAGATTGGGCGACACCTGCAGCCCCCTAGTATACATCTGTTGTAAGTGCCTGGCTAGTGACCTGTTGATAGCCATCTGCATAGCAGCTATCATTCTGGCTGGGACACAGAGTGCTAAGATGGAAGGGTGATGTCTCTCTTTAGTTAAGAGCCAGGCCAATAGCCTGCTCTGTTTATCTCCCTCTCTGTGGAGCCTCTGACAGTGCTCCTTAAGCGTGTATTTGTCTAATCTGACCCACGTTTCTCGTAGTTCCCTTTCTGCTATTAGTAATGGCTGTTCACACATGGCTAATGTTGGTGAGGCATTGGCTAATCTAGCCTTACGCCCCTTAACTTCCTTTTGTAGCCGCTTTTCACTCCACAAATCAGGCCTACACATTTCCACCGTATGATTGATTTCATGGCATCTCACTCATTGCTACGGTAAACCATAGTTACCCAATTGCCTTCAAAGTAATCTGTTAGTGCTATGCCCACTGTTTCCATGGCTAATGAGTCAGTGAGCAAATCACCCGGGAGTCTCAACCTGTGTGGCCCTATATAGACATCCTACAGGGCATATACCACCAGTAGAGGGCGTGGCCTAACAAGAACATACTGCAGTATTGGGTGGACTGCAAAGCCAGGGAAGTGATGGTGGGAACTAGTACCCGATGTAGTCTGCTAAATGTTTTGTGGGTCAGGGAGTTGCAATAATAATATTTCCTGGCAAGGGGGTGCTGCTCTCACCATATGTGGAAGCACCCAATGTTGTGCATGAGCTCTTGTAGAGTGAGTATCACTACTGGTTTTGCATCCAGTCGTGGTGGGGACCTGTCCAGTGTGCCATCTATGGTACAATTGAAATCCCCTAACTATAGAATCAGGGCATCTGCACAGTCAGAAAAGAGGTGCTGGAGTTTGGGACAAATACAGGGTCATTGATATTGGGAGAAAATATATTCAGAATACTATGGTCCCTCCCGTCCAATGTGCCACACAATAAGAGGTATCTGCGTTTGAGTATTTTAGTTTAAAGGGTACACCTGGTGAGATACACACATATACCCCTCTGGCATTAGTCGAGTAGGTGGAGGAGTAAAATTGTCCCCCAAAGTTTTTAACTGGTTCACTGACACATCAATATCGATGAAGAATATAGACTACAAAAATATCGACTCCTATACTCAAACAGGTAAGTAGAAAAATATTGACTTAAAAATAAAAGATAGTTATAGCTAGGACGTAGTTTCCATAGGAAAAGCGTTTTTTGTTTTCCCAATAACTTTGGCGCCGGATTACAAATCTTCGCGAAATTTCCAAAACGTGTGGGTCGCTCTGGTCAGCTACTATCCTGAAAGTTTCGGGGTGATTCGCCAAGCGGGGTCCGAGAAAAAAGGGGGGTCCCAAAATGTGTTTTCTCCATGTTAATTCCCGTAGGAAACTTACACACGGCTACAGCTCGAACTGCTGAATGGAATTACACTAAATTTGGCAAAAAGGTATCCCTTGTTACAGAAAGAGACCTTTTTTTTAAATCGAGTAAATCCGTTCAGTAGTTCCTGAGAAATAAAAAAAATAGAGGTTGGAAAATCAATTTCCCATAGGAAACTTTAGACACGGTTACAGCTGGAACTGCTGAACAGAATTTCACCAAATTTGGCAAAAAGGTAGCCCTTGGTTCAGAAAGAGACCTTTTTTTTAAAAGGTGTAAATCCGTTGAGTAGTTTTTGAGATATTAAAGGAAAAATGTGTTTATATAGCTGGGCGGGACCTAACATCACAAGAACGAGCTTGGCTCTAATTAGCTGACAACACTTCAATCCAGGAAGTGTTGGCAGTCATCTTGGTGCAATGCTTTTAGGTCTCGCCTAGTGACGCAGCACATGCGCTGCTCGCTTGGCAAGATCTAATGTTGTCGATCTACCCAAACACCACTGCACTAACCTAAACCTTAAAACATTACCCCCAGCACGACCCCCTACATTACACAAACACCACTGCACTACCCTACACCCTAAAACACTACCCACAGCATGACCCCCTACATAACCCAAACACCACTGCACTACCCTAAGCCCTAAAACACTACCCCCAGCATGAACCCCCACATGACCCAAATACCACTGCACTACACTAAAACACGACCCCCTACACTACACAAACACCACTGCACTATCCTAAACCCTAAAACACTACCCTAAACTCTAAAACTCTACCCCCAGCACGACAAGCTACACTACACAAAAACCACAGCATTACCCTAAACCCTAAAACACTATCCCCAGCATGACACACTGCACCACAAAAAACACCACTGCACTACCTCAAACCCTAAAACACTACACCCAGCATGACCCCCTACACTACCCAAACTCCACTGCACTACCCTAAACCCTAAAACTCAACCCCCAGCATGACCCCGTACACTACCCAAACATCACTGCACTATCCTAAAACACGACCCCTGACACCACACAACACCACTGCACTACCCTAAACCCTAAAACACTACTGCCAGCACGACCCCCTACACTACCCAAACACCATTGCACTACCCTAAACCCTAAAACACTACCCCCAGCACGACCCCCTATACTACCCAAACACCACTGCGCTGCCCTAAACCCTAAAACACTACCCCCAGCATGACAGCCTACACTACACAAACACCACTGCACTACCCTAAACCCTAAAACATTACCCCCAGCACGACCCCCTACACTACCCAAACACCACTGCACTGCCCTAAACCCTAAAACACTACCCCAGCATGATCCCCCTACACTACCCAAACACCACTGCATTGCCCTAAACCCAAAAACACTACCCCCCGCACGACCCCTACACTTTCCAAACACCACTGCAATACCCTAAACCCTAAATCTACCCCAGCATGACCCCCTACACTACACAAACACCACTGCACTATCCTAAACCCTAAATCTACCCCCTGCACAACCCTCTACACTACACAAACACCACTTCACTACCCGAAACCCTAAAACACTACCCCCAGCACGACCACCTACACTACCCAAACACCACTGCACTACCCTAAACCCTAAAACATGACCCCCTACCCTACACAAACAACACTGCACTACCCTAAACACTAAACACTACCCCAGCACAACCACTTACACTGCCCAAACATCACTGCACTACCCTAAACTCTAAAACACGACCCCCAACACTACACAAACACCACTGCACTACCCTAAACCCTAAATCTAACCCCAGTACGACCCCCTACACTACACAAACACCACTTCACTACCCTAAACCCTAACACACTACTCCCAGCACAACCCCCTACACTACACAAACACTACTTCACTACCGTAAACCCTAAAACACGACCCCCTACACTACACAAACACCACTGCGCTACCCTAAAGCCTAAAACACTAACGCCAGCATGACTACACTACACAAATACCACTGCACTACCCTAAACCCTAAAACACTATCCCCAGCACGACCCCCTACACTACACAAACACCTCTGCACTGCCCTAAAACACTACCCCAGCACGACCTCCTACACTACCCAAATACCACTGCACTGCCCTAAACCCTAAAACCCTACACCCAGCACAACCCCCTACCCTACCCAAACACCACTGCACTATCCTAAACCCTACATCTACCACCAGTACGACCCCCTACACTTGACAAACACCACTGCACTACCCTAAACCCTAAAACACTGCCCCAACACGTCCCCCTACACTACACAAACACCACTGCACTACCATAACCCCTAAAACACTACCCACAGCATGGCCCCCTACACTACACAATCAGTACTGTACTACCCTAAAACCTAAAACACTACCCCAGCACGACCCCCTACACTACCCAAACACCACTGCACTACCCTAAACCCTAAAACACGACCCTCTACACTACACAAACACCACTGCGCTACCCTAAACCCTAAAACACTACCCCCAGCATGACCCCCTACACTTCACAAATACCACTGCACTACATTAAACCCTAAAACACTACCCCCTGCACTACACAAACTCCACTGCACAACCTTAAACCCTAAAACACTACCCCCAGCATGACCCCCTACACTACACAAACACCACTGCACTACCATAAACCCTAAAACACTACCCCAGCACTACCCCTACACTAACCAAACACCACTGCACTACCCTAAACCATAAAACATTACCCCCAGCATGACCCCTACACTACACAAACACCACTGCACTACCTTAAACCCTAAAACACTACCCCAAGCAACACCCCCTACACTACCCAAACACTACTGCACTACCCTCAACCCTAAAACACTACCCCCAGCAAGACTCCCTACACTACCCAAACACCACAGCACTACACTAAACCCTAAATCTTCCCCCAGCATGACCTCCCACACTACACAAACACCACTGCCCTACCCTAAACCCTAAAACACTACCTCAGCATGAACCCCTACACTACCAAAACACCACTGCATTCCCCTATACCCTAAAACATGACCCCCTACACTACACAAACACCACTGCACTTCTCTAAACCCCAAAACACTACCCACAGCATGACCCCCACACTATCCAAACACCACTGCACTACCCTAAACCCTAAAACACTACCCCCTACACTACACAAACACCAATGCACTACCCTAAACCTTAAAACACTACCCCCAGCATGACCCCCTACACTACACAGACACCACTGCACTACCATAAACCCTAAAACACTACCCCCTGCACTACCCAAACACCACTGCACTATCCTAAACCCTAAAACACTACCCCCAGCATGGACCCCTACACTATACAAACACCACTGCACTACCCTAAACCCTAAAACACTACCCCCAGCACAACCCCCTCACAACACAAACACCACTGCACTACCCTAAACCCTAAATCTACCCCCAACATGACCCCCTACACTACCCAAACACCTGCACTACCCTAAACCTTAAAACACTACCCCTAGCACTACCCCCTATACTACACAACACCACTGCACTACCTTAAACCCTAAAACACTACCCCAGTACGACCCCCTACACTACACAAACACCACTTCACTACCCTAAACCCTAACACACTACTCCCAGCACAACCCCCTACACTACACAAACACCACTTCACTACCGTAAACCCTAAAACACGACCCCCTACACTACACAAACACCACTGCGCTACCCTAAAGCCGAAAACACTACCGCCAGCATGACTACACTACACAAATACCACTGCACTACCCTAAACCCTAAAACACTATCCCAGCACGACCCCCTACACTACACAAACACCTCTGCACTGCCCTAAAACACTACCCCAGCACGACCCCCTACACTACCCAAATACCACTGCACTGCCCTAAACCCTAAAACCCTACACCCAGCACAACCCCCTACCCTACCCAAACACCACTGCACTATCCTAAACCCTACATCTACCACCAGTACGACCCCCTACACTTGACAAACACCACTGCACTACCCTAAACCCTAAAACACTGCCCCAACACGTCCCCCTACACTACACAAACACCACTGCACTACCATAACCCCTAAAACACTACCCACAGCATGGCCCCCTACACTACACAAACAGTACTGTACTACCCTAAAACCTAAAACACTACCCCAGCACGACCCCCTACACTACCCAAACACCACTGCACTACCCTAAACCCTAAAACACGACCCTCTACACTACACAAACACCACTGCGCTACCCTAAACCCTAAAACACTACCCCCAGCATGACCCCCTACACTTCACAAATACCACTGCACTACATTAAACCCTAAAACACTACCCCCTACACTACACAAACTCCACTGCACAACCTTAAACCCTAAAACACTACCCCCAGCATGACCCCCTACACTACACAAACACCACTGCACTACCATAAACCCTAAAACACTACCCCAGCACTACCCCTACACTAACCAAACACCACTGCACTACCCTAAAACATAAAACATTACCCCCAGCATGACCCCTACACTACACAAACACCACTGCACTACCTTAAACCCTAAAACACTACCCCAAGCAACACCCCCTATACTACCCAAACACTACTGCACTACCCTCAACCCTAAAACACTACCCCCAGCAAGACTCCCTACACTACCCAAACACCACAGCACTACACTAAACCCTAAATCTTCCCCCAGCATGACCTCCCACACTACACAAACACCACTGCCCTACCCTAAACCCTAAAACACTACCTCAGCATGAACCCCTACACTACCAAAACACCACTGCATTCCCCTATACCCTAAAACATGACCCCCTACACTACACAAACACCACTGCACTACTCTAAACCCCAAAACACTACCCACAGCATGACCCCCCTCACTATCCAATCACCACTGCACTACCCTAAACCCTAAAACACTACCCCCTACACTACACAAACACCAATGCATTACCCTAAACCTTAAAACACTACCCCCAGCATGACCCCCTACACTACACAGACACCACTGCACTACCATAAACCCTAAAACACTACCCCCTGCACTACCCAAACACCACTGCACTATCCTAAACCCTAAAACACTACCCCCAGCATGGACCCCTACACTATACAAACACCACTGCACTACCCTAAACCCTAAAACACTACCCCCAGCACAACCCCCTCACAACACAAACACCACTGCACTACCCTAAACCCTAAATCTACCCCCAACATGACCCCCTACACTACCCAAACACAACAGCACTACCATAAACCCTAAAACACTACTCCCAGCATGAACCCCTACACCACCCAAACACCTGCACTACCCTAAACCTTAAAACACTACCCCTAGCACTACCCCCTATACTACACAACACCACTGCACTACCTTAAACCCTAAAACACTACCCCAGCACTACCCCCTACACTACCTAAACACCACTGCACTTCTATAAACCCTAAATCACTACCCCCAGCACAACCCCCTCACTACACAAACACCTCTGCACCACCCTAAACCCTAAACCACTACCCCAGCACGACTCCCTACAATACCCCAACATCACTGCACTACCCTAAACCCTAAATCTACCCCAGCACGACCCCCTGGACTACCAAAACACCACTGCACTACCCTAAACCCTAAAACACTACCCCTAGCATGACCCCCTACACTACACAAACACCACTGCACTACCCTAAGCCCTAAAACACTACCCCCAGCATGACCTCCTACACTACCTAAACACCACTGCACTACCCTAAACCCCCACCCCATGCCCAATCCCCCTTACCTCTCACTCCTTGTGGTTCCACTCTCCTCGTGGTTCCTGCTTCACGTCATCTCTGAGGGGTGGTGCACGTCGTTGGGAGGAAACGGAACAGCCTCTGTTTCCTTACAACGACGTGGATCGTCTACATGTTTTTTTGAATGCATGGTCATTTACCATACATGCCTTTACAAAACAATTTGTTGTAGAGGCATGCATGGTAAATGACCATGCATTCTAAAACAATGTGTAGTAATGTCTTCGCGATGTACAATGCATACGTGGTAATGCATGCGTTGTAATGGTATCGCGAAGTAAAAAAGTCATTGTAACGGCTGTTTACCGATTGAAGCTGGCCTCTGTTCTTCAGTGAGTCGTTTATTTGATATATTAGGGGAAAGGAATGTGGTTTTTTTACCAAAAAGTGCATTCTGTTGTATTGTGAAAGTGTCCGCATGGCCTGGTTTCACTTCCGGTGAGATAGTGGAAGAGTCTGTTTGGATCTAAAGGAGTTCTGTTGTTGGACGGGGCCGGAGCGACACATCATCAGAAAACACAGCTAAGGGAAAGCGTCCTCCCGGAAGTGTGGAGCAGTGCCATGAGAGGGCAACGAGTGTGTGTCCCACCGCAGTATGACCATACCGCGTGACCCATATGCCGCCTCCAGGGCACGGGAGGCAGAAGCGGCATCGCAGGTCCTCTTGAAGACCATTGTAGCACTAATTCTACATTTTGGAACTAGGGCATTTTAACCTTGTTGTTCCTGCCAGATACTAACAAAAGATCCTGTGTTATTCAGTGCCCTCATTACTTTCTTTGTGGGTTGTGGTGCTTATTACTTCGCTGCCCTGCCGGTGCACACGACTGGGCACCCCACCTCATGTGCCATCTGCAGGGCCTCTGCCCTCGGATCACTGGTTTCAGTTTCTGGAGTGGCAACATAAACAGTTGCTCCCAAAGGACTAGCCTGAACACTTAGGTGAACATCCCCTGCACCAGCATTCAATTGAAATTCTTTCCTAGCTCTCCCACGTCGACGAGGACGTCATAATAGCACGGCTCCACTCGCGACACCGTATGACGTCATTGGAGCCATAAGAGGACCTCGTTGGCGTGCTGTTGTTAGTTCCACCCATTTTTTCTGTGCCACCGAGGCAAACAGGCGGACTGAGACATTTTCACATGTGTACATAGTATTCTAAATATATATATATATATATATTCACTGAAGAAACCATAGGTTTCAGGGGTGTTATAGTTAGCTGGACTTTTCATTTGTACAAAACCATTGAAATTTCCCCCGTTATAGTTAGTTCAGCTAACTATAACTCGCGCGCCAGCAATGCACTGCTGATGACGTCACATATTACATCACTCATGACATGGTCAGTGACATCACTCATGACATCACTGAAGACATCTCAAATGACATCACTGATGACATCATCCAGTGAATGTGTGTTTTTCTGACAATTAAGTATGTTTTATATATGTATATCTCAAGGTCGATGGAAGAATAAATGGGTATATAAGTGTCTAAATGGATGATTTGTTTTTGAAAAATTGATTGTGTAACTGACTGATTAAGTGTATCATAGTGAATACATGGCTTAGTGAGTAATGTTTAAATATGTAAATATCTGTATCAGTCTCTCACTTTGTGTATAAGTGGCTGCATGGGTTGGTGAGTAGCTACATGGGTGTCTATATAGGTTATTAGTTGGTTTTTTGAGTATCAGTCTGAGTGTCTGCATGGTTCGGTGGGGGGTATTATGTAGTGCATAGGTGCATGAATGAGTGACTCACTCTTTGTATGTGTTGAAGACAGCATGTGTGCAGGACTGTATGGGTGGATGAGTGTGTGTATGGGTGTGTTAGTGAGTGAATGACTGTCTCAATAGTGTCTTTATGAGTAACTACATATGTTTTAAACTAGTATATGTGACTATTGGTGTATATAAGTGAGTATATGTGAGAGTGAGAGATTGAAAGAGTTCCTGTATGAATAAGTATGTGTTTCTATAAGTGATTGTTTAAAAGACTAAGTATGTGTAAGTTTCCGTAGAAGTAAGTGTGGTGGTGTGTGTATAACTGTATATGCAAATAAATCGATGTTTGATTCTTTATTAGCATGAGTGACTATGTGTGTGAGTAACTCTATGGATGAGTGGCATTGTGTAACAGGATGTATAGGTGTATGAGTACATATGATGAGTGAGTACATGTATGAGTGACTGTATAGGACTGTTGGTGAATGAGTGGATGTCTATGTGGATCTTAGAATTACTGAAGAGGTTGTTGTAACTGGTATTGGTATGTCCATTGTTTTGAAAAGTTTAGTCTCTATTTTTGAATGTGTGTATCAAAGGTTATATTAGGGGGAGAGGAGGTCTGCCACTCTATCACAAGGATGATGTCATCAGTGATGTCATCAGTGATGTCATTTGAGATGTCATCAGTGATGTCATGAGTGATGTCACTGACCATATCATGAGTGATGTAATATGTGACGTCATCAGCAGTGCATTGCGGGCGCGCGAGTTATAGTTAGCTGAACTAACTATAACGGGGGAATTTCAATGGTTTTGTAGAAGTGAAAAGTCCAGCTAACTATAACACCCCTGAAACCTATGGTTTTTTCAGTAAATTTCTGAGGTTTTTTAAATGCTAATTCCTAACTATAGCGTGCCTGAAACCTATGGTTTTTCATGTGAATTTCAAAGGTTTTTTAAATTCTAATTTCTAACTATGCATACAGAGATAGGACATGTGAACAAAGAAGAAAAAATGCACAGAAAGAAAAAAAAGAAGTGCAGAAAGAAGCAACAGAAGTCCTCAAAGACGAAGAAAAGTGCAGGAAGAAGGATAACGTGCAGAAAGAACAAAAAGAAGAGCAGAAAGAACCTCGTTGCAAAATCATCCTGTACCCTCAACTTTTTCAGACGGATACTTGTGGTAACTGAGTACTAACCAGTACTAGAGCCAGTGCTATGTTAAAAGACACTTAGAATACAGTGAAAACACCTACATACACTAGGGAACATTATGCGTTGGGGTCCCCCTGTGATTAGCATGACCTCCTCTGTAAGCCCCTAGTATATGATAGGGCAGGGGGATTAAAACTACCTCTTAAAACAGGCCACAGGGCGTTTTTGCACACGTTAACTCAGGCCCCGTCCCCTCCCTTCACCACTGGGTAAACACGCCCTGTGTCCGTTTTTAGTTGGGAGATTAAGTTCATTTGAATCCTGAGGGTCCCTAGGGTCCAACTAGCCCACTAGGTACCTCCAGTAAGTGCCACAGAGCTGCGTTGCAGAGAGGTGTAAAAAGTGGCACGGCCTGGACCACCTCTCTGCAATGCAGCTCAGTGGCGCTTACTGGAAGCACTTGGTGGGCTAGTTAGCCCCCAGGGGCCCTCAGTATTGAAGGAAAATTATATCCCCAATTTAAAACGTGCCATAGTGCGTGTTTGCACACGTCATCTCAGGCCCCATCCCCTCCCTTCACCACTGTGTAAACGCGCCCTGTGGCTGTTCTAAGTTGAGAGATTAAGTCCCCTTGAATCCTAAGGGTCCCTAGGGTCAAACTAGACCACTAGGTACCTCCAGTAAGCGCCACAGAGCTGCGTTGCAGAGAGGTGTAAAAAGGGGCTTGGCCTCAGTACACCTGTCTGCAGCGCAGCTCCCTGGTGCATACTGGAGATGCCTGTTGGGCTAGTTGGCCCTCAGGGACCATCAGTATTGAAGAGGAATTAATTCCCCAACTTACAACTCGCCAGGGGGCGCGTTTACAGAGTGCTGCAAGGAGGGGGCGTGGCCTCCGGCACGATGCCAGTCTTTTATTTATTTTAATTTTTTAAGAAGGGGGCTGTGTGGTTCCCCTTCTTATTCTAATTTATTGGCCCTGATGACCCCATCCCCCAGGGCCTGTCTCCTAATTATATTTTTTTGACCCCAATCCCCAGGGCCGGCCACTGTTTTTTATTATATTTAAAAAATATATATTTATAGACACACCTAGGACATGCTGGACAAACCGTATGTACCTATCACCATGACGATTTGCGTGATATTCATTAAAAGGCGACTATGCATACAATGAATCCACGTGGAATGTATTTACACCACTAGTGAAGCTCTGACATGTCTGATGCCCTACCGTGCCTAATCCCGGTAGACACCCTTGTCGTTTATTTATACAAACATGGGTAGCTATTGACGGGCACATTTAATGCACATGCACACCAAGCCATTCAAAGGGGATTCGACAAAAATTCGACCAAAACTATGCAAGAAACCCCTCTCACGGTTAATAAAACACACATCCACTGCCGGATGTGTAATACTTTTTATTTTACTCTCCGGAAAGGGGACGAACATCACTTGAGAGTCACAGCGCGCTCCTGGCAGAGCCCAATGCTGTGTTACACCCACCATTGCCTGCTGAGTGCCACACACCTCTGTGTTGTATTCCACTAGCTAGTGGATATGCCATGACACTCTCTAGCCCATGTGCACTGTAACACCACCCCGTGAATATGTCATGCCACACTTGTCTTCGCACGTGTTAGATTGCCCCATCTAACGTGCCTTCCTCGATGCCTATGTTATAACGCACAGTGCTATGCCATACATATTACAATCTGGGATCCATATCTTTGTCACAGTGCATATGCAACGTTACACTCCCCAGCACATATTTTATATTACAACTTTAGAGACTAGTTAGGTTACACAACACTGCCCTGTGCATATTACACTCCAAGGCGCATATCGCATAGCACGCGCTAGTGCCTGTGCTATCTCGCGCTCTCCAATGAATCTGTCATTGCGCACGATGTATTGCATATTATATTTCACGCCGGGTTCATCTTATATCACACTTTTTGGTGCATAGTTTATACCATACACTATATCTAGTTTTCATTTTCAATCGTGCTCTCAGGACTATGTTCTATATAACACTGTGTTCACCTACCCTTTTCACGGGCATTACATTTTGCGATAGGGGGTGGAGGGTCAGGGGGTGTTTCTGCCAAGTGAGCCCGGAGTCACAGTCACAAACATCCTCTTCTTCCTGAATAAAAGTGAGATTATGCTGCATACTTGTTCATATTTTAAGTAGTTCGCACAGACACACGTTTTAAAAACAATAAAGTTCCTAATACCCGCCTTCTCTGAACAGTTAGCTTGCTGCCCCATCCCCCTCCTCCCTATCCTCTGTTGTGTGAATCCATGGACTAGCCTCCTCCCTCCTGCCATGCATGGTCTGATGTGCTGCCACTGCCCTCAATTTAGTATGATGTACCAGTCCACTCCTCCTGCCCTCCATTGCCCAATTCTATGCCCCATCATTGACCTCCTGCTTAAACTCTGTGCTTAGCTTGCTACCCCTATTCTCCTTCCCCCTGCACTCCAATGTCTTTGTGTATGCCCCTGCTCCATCCTTTTTGCCCACCATGTTCCATGGACCTGCCACTCCTATCTACTCTGAGTGTTCTGTTGAGCTGCCACTCCCCTCCCACCTGCCTAGCATTGTCAGATGACTGTAACCTGTCCCTGCCACCTCCACCCTGCCTGTCCACATGCCATGCCCCTATCCTCGTCCTCCCGTCCTACATGGTCCATTGTATTGCCACACCCTTCTGCCCTCCCTGGTCTGTTGTGCTGCAACTGCTCCTCCTGCCTGCCCCGTGCGGTCTGTTGTGAGGCCCCTTCCCCTGAACTTTCTTGTCTGTGCACAGGTCCTGACCCTCCCTTCTATCCTCCATCGTCCTTTGTGCATGCCCCTGCACCCTCCTTCTTGCCCATCATAGCCATTGTGCTACCACTAACCCTCCCATTTGCCATGCATGGTCTTCTGTGCTGCCATGGCCCCTCCCACCTTCCCTGTGTGGTCAGTTAGCTGCCCCTGAACCCCTCCCACCTTCCCTCCATGGTCTGTGTGTATGCCATCACAGTCTCACTGTTGCTCTTCATGGTGTGTCTTGCTTCTAGTGCCCATCCTGCCTGACCTCCATGGCTATCTTGCTGCTCCTGCCCTGCCCCAACCCTCTGTTTACATGTGCAGACCCCTACTCCCTCCCTCCTGGCTTGTCTGTTCCATTGTAATGCCCCTGATCCATCCCTCTTGCCCTTTATGGTCTGTTATGCTGCAGCTTTCTATCCTGTCTGTCCATTATGGTCCTGCCTCTTGCCCCTCTGTTCTCTGTTGTCCATGTGCATGGTCCTGTCCCCTCCCTCTTGCTTTCTATGGATTGTTGTGCTGCACTCCCGTCCCGCATGCCCTGTGTGGTGTATTGTGCTGCTGCAAACCCTGATGCCTGCCCTGCAGGGTCAGTTTGGTGCACCTCTCCATGTCCCTCCTGTCCTCTGTTATCCAAGTCCATGTCCCTACCCCATTTCCTTCCATGATCCAATGTACCATACTTGCGAACATTTTGAACTTGGTAAGAGGGAGATTTTGAAAAAAAACGGGGGTATTGATTTTCCCCTTTGAGTTACATTGAAAAAGAGGAGATTGTAGACAGGAGACAGATCAAATAAAGCCCATTTGAGCTTAAAAACATTGGACGTTTCCTGGCTGAATCGCGTCTGTTGGCATGTATGGTTGTACTACCATTGCCTCTTCCTTCTGCCCACAATGGTCTATTACATTGCCACAGCCTCTCTTGCAAGTCCTGTATTGTTGGTTTGTTGCCCCTGCCCCCCTTTCCACTGCCCTCCATAGTCTGTTGTGCTGCCTCGGCCCTTCCTGCCTGCTCAGTGTGGTTAAAATGTTGCCTTTGCACCCTCCTACCTGCCTTCAATTTTCAGGGTCCGTGCCCCTGGCCTCTGCCTCTCAACAGTATCCTAATGAACAACTAGATTGCTAACACTCTATATTTATTACAAAAGTGTGGAACGCCTGATGTCATCTTGATGTAATCAAAACTGTAATACCTAGAGTATTTCCTTTAGAAATTACATATATGAGAGGGTCTTATTGGCATCAAAATTATAGTTAGTGCTCTAAAAGACTAAAATAAGGACATATTTTCTGAGTTTTCAAATAGCGAGAAAGCACTTTTAAATGATTTGTTACCTTTATGTTTTTTTATCCAGTTGACCACTTGATTAAATGTTGCACTTAGGGGAGAGGATGTGGTGTTACTTCCAGAACTGCAGACTTTGCAACTGGGGATCCAGGTTGGAGTTTCTGCTTCAGCTCGACATTCTGTGATTCTGGTCAAATCACTTAGTCTCCCATGTCTACAAACAAAATGAATTTGTTCTTGTGTGATGTAACCAATGCTCATGTAAAGCACTCCAATACCTGACAAGTCTGCACTATATAGCACTGCAAAAACACAAAATAATAAGTGTTTTACACACTTCTGTCATTGGGCTATATTTGGGCTACATCTGGGTGATTTTGGGCTACATTTGGGCTCTTTTGTCTCCGGTGGCCATCTTGGGAGATTTATTTGTTATGAAGTTTCCTAATTTCCTCATGTACTGCAGTCTCCTCAGTAGGAAATGCTTTCAGTTTTTTACTTTGATTCCATCATGAAGGTATTCAGATATGTCACACATTTGCCATAAATTCTGAATGTTAGCACTCTAGTTGCTCATTAGATCACTGTAGTAAAACTACTGTTCACCATGGAAGTCTGCTCCTGGTATTAAAAGTGCATGTTTGAGTCTGCATGTCAGAATTTTTTAATGAAATAGAAGAGGATTTGAGAAGTCACTCAAAATGTGCCCTCATTTTCTTTCTTCATCATTAATCATAATTTCTATGGCAAAATGAACCCCCTCATTGTGTTCCTTTTTAAATTAAATGTTTTAACCCCTTCAGTGCCCATGACGAGATGGTCTCATCATGGAGCGCGGTTGCGCTGTGCCCATGACGAGACTATCTCGTCATGAACCCCGCCCGCTAATGCAACGCCCGGCACAGGGCGGGGAAAGGGCAGGGCACTGAAGAGGTTAAGTGTTACCAGTTTATTCCAATCAAGACGGCTTCAGGTGTGCCATACTTTTGTCATAATGAACACAGTAAGCGCTCTAGTTGTTTTTAAGAACACTCTGGGACATTCTGTCATTGGGCTATACTTTGGCTACATCTGGGTGATATTTGGGCTACATTTGGGCTCCTTTGTCTCTGGTGGCCATCTTGGGAGACTTATTTGTTATGAAGTTTCCTAATTTCCTCATTTACTGCAGTCTCCTCAGTAGGAAATACTTTCAGATTTTTACTTTGATTCCATCAAGAAGGCATTCAGATGTGTCACACATTTGCCATAAATTCAGAATGTTAGCACTCTTTTTGCTCATTAGATCACTGTAGTAAAGCTACTGCTCACCAGGGAAAACTGCTGCTGGTATTGAAAGTGCATGTTTCAGTCTGGATGTCAGAATTGTTTAATGAAATAGAAGAGGATTTGAGAAGTCACTCAAAATGTGCCCTAATTTTTCTTTCTGCAGCACTAATCATACTTTTTATGGAAAAATGAACCCCCTCATGTTGTTCCTTTTTAAATTAAATGTTTTTAGAGTTACCACTTTAATCCAAGCAAGATGGCTTCAGGTGTGCCATACGTTTATCATAAGTAGGACTGTTAGCGCTCTAGTTGTTCTTTGGAACACTCTGGGAAGCTGCAGTAGAACACAAAGGAATCAACTGACAGTCTCTGCCCTTGTTGGATGTACATGTTTTACTGAGAATGTCAGACTTCATTCTCACATGACTGAGAAAGATAATGTGAATTTACAGAAAATATGCTCTCAGTTTAGCTTATAGATCACCTTCCAAACCTCTGTGGGAAAAGCATGAGAAAATATTTTTCTCTCAATCATGATATCCCAGCAGAAGGCTTTTTCACATGGTGAAATCACCTTAGAACATACCACAATTCCTAAAATGAGTATGGTACCATCAACAAATGATTTATAATGTAACTAAAGTCTTAAAACCTTCTATTAACTGCAATGCTTTTTAATGAGGTGCTATCATGTATATTGGTCCCAAGATGGCTGCCAACACTTCTTGGGTGAAGTGCTGACAGCCAATCAGATCTCAGGATGAGATGTGTAGTTAGGCTCCGCCCACATATATATATGATTTTACTTTTGATTTTCTTAGGAACTACTGAACAGATTGACACCAGACCTGCAAAAGGCACTTCCCTGACCTGAGGACTACCTCTCTGCCAAATTTCAAGTAATTCTATTCAGCCGTTCGGGCTGTACCTTGGACTAAAGGTCCCTATGGAAAAATGCATGGGGAAAACGTGTTTTGGGACCCCCCTTTTTTCTCAGCCCCCGCTTGACGAATCCCCCCGAGACTTTCAGGGTAGGAGCGAAGCGCCCCACCTATTTTGAAAATTTTGCGAGGATTCGTCAACCGGCGCCAAAGTTATTCCAAATAGAATGTTGCGGATTTCCTATGGAAACACGGTCCTAACTATAACTATCTATTGGCGACCGCCAGTAGATAATATATATATATATATATATATATATATATATATATATATATATATATATATATATTCACTGAAAAAACCATAGGTTTCAGGGGCGTTATAGTTAGCTGGACATTTCACTCGTACAAAACCCTAGAAATTAACCCGTTATAGTTAGTTCAACTAGCTATAACTCGCTCGCCCTTAATGCACTGCTGATGACGTCACATATTACGTCACTCATGACATGGTCCGTGACATCAGTCAGGACTTCACTGATGACATCACTGATGACATCATCCAGTGAATGTGTGTTTTCTGAAAATTAAATATGTTTTATAAATGTATATCTTAAGGTCGATGGCAGAATAAATGGGTATATAAGTATCTAAATAGATGATTTTTTTTGTAAAATTGATTGTACAACAGACTGATTAAGTGTATCTTAGTGAATACATGGGTTAGTGAGTAATGTTTAAATATGTAAATATCTGTATCAGTCTCTCACTTAGTGTATAAGTGACTGCATGGGTTGGTGAGAAGCTACATTAGTGTCTATATGGGTTATTACTTGGGTTTTCGAGTATCAGTATGAGTGTCTGAGTGTCTGTATGGTTCAGTGGGGGGTATTACTTAGTGCATAGATGCATGAATGAGTGAGTCACTGTTTGTATGTGTTGAAGACAGTGGGCCCGATTCACAGAATTAATTTAAGACAAAATCCTAAACTTACTACCATTTTGGTATTCACAGAAGGCACTTACTCATTTCGGTATTCTCAGAAGTTAGGATTCCTAACTTTAGGACTCCTAAATGCCTTCTGTGAATACCGAAAGTCTTAAAGTTAGGATTTTTCTCAGTTTAGGAGTAGTAAAGTTAGGATTCCTAACTTTACTACTCCTAAACTGAGAAAAATCCTAACTTTAAGACTTTCAGTATTCACAGAAGGCATTTAGGAGTCCTAACTTTACTACTCCTAAACTGGGAAAAATCCTAACTTTAAGACTTTCGGTATTCACAGAAGGCATTTAGAAGTCCTAAAGTTAGGACTCCTAACTTCTGTGAATACCGAAATGAGTAAGGGCCTTCTGTAAATGCCATAATGAGTAAGTGCCTTCTGTGAATACCAAAATGGTAGAAAGTTTAGGATTTTATCTTAAGTTAGTTCTGTGAATCGGGCCCGTATGTGTGCAGGACTGAATAGGTGGATGAGTGTGTTTATGGGTGTGTTAGTGAGTGAATGACTGTCACAAACTAGTATATGCGAGTATTGCTTTACATAAGTGAGCATATGTGAGAGTGAGAGATTGGAAGAATTCCTGTACGAATAAGTATGTGTTTCTATAAGTGATTGTTTAAAAGAGAAAGTATGTGTAAGTTTCTGTAGAAGTAAGTGTGGTGGTGTGTGTATGACTGTATATGCAAGTAAATGGATGTTTGATTCTTTGGTAGCATGAGTGACTATGTGTGTGAGTAACTCTATGGATGAGTAAGCGCCACAGAGCTGCGTTGCAGAGAGGTGTAAAAAGGGGTGTAGCCTCTGAACACCTCCCTGCAACGCAGCTCCTTGGCGCATACTGTAGGTACCTGGTGGGCTTTTTGGCCCTTAGGGACCCTCATTATTGAAGGGGAATTAATTCCCCAACTTACAACTCGCCAGGGGGCGCGTTTGCACAATGGTGAAGGAAGGGGGCGGGGCCTGAGATGACATGTCTGCAAAAACACGCCCTGTGGCGCGTTTTAAGTTGGGGAATTAATTCCTCTCCAATCCTGAGGGTCCCTGGGGGCCAACTAGCCCACCAGGTACCTTCATTATGCGCCAGAGACCTGCGTTGCAGAGAGGTGTTCAGAGGCCAGGCCCCTTTTTACAACACTCTGCAACGCAGCTCCGTGGCGCTTACTGGACGTACCTGGTGGACAATTTGGCCCCCAGGGACCCTCAGTATTCAAGGGGAATTAGTTCTCCATCTCCAAACGCGCCGGGGGTGCGTTTGCAGAGTGCTGCAGGAAGGGGGCGTGGCCTCTGGCACAATGCCGGTCCTTTTTTTTTTTTTTAAGGGGGGGCTGTGGAGCCCCCCTTCCTTTTCTATTGTATTGGCCCTGGGGACCCCATCCCCCAGGGCCTGATCCCCCTTTTAAGAAAAAAAAAAATTACGGGAAGGGGGCTGCGTGGGCTCTCCTCCCCTGGCCAAAATCCAGCCCCGGGGACCCCCTCTCCCGGGGCATGGACAAATAATATTTTTTTTTATTTATGGAGGGGGGATGCATGGCCCCCATCCTAAGGCCTCTATTGGCCCCGGGGACCCCATCCCCCGGGGCCAGCTTTTATTTATTTATTTATTTTTTACTTTGGGAGGGGGCCGCGTGGCCCCCTCATGGGCACTTCTAGCCCCGGGTACCCCATCCCCCGGGGCTGGCCCTCTCTGTTTGGGACCCCCACGGTCCCACGGGCTCCCCATGTTCTGCGAGAGCCAGCATTGCTTTTCCACATGTGGAGCTGCTAAGATGCAGCTCCCCGTGTGGAAAAGCAATCAGCTTTGGTTTTTGGAAGAGAGAGCAGGTTCCCTGCTCTCTCTTCCAAACTCCCGCCCTGCCATAGCAAACCTGCAGTGTCCCAGGGATGGGCACCCAGGGACACTGCAGGAGCTGGCCCTGGGGGGTGGCAGTCCCCAGGGCCATCAAGGGCTCCAGTAGGTTGGCCGTGCGACCGCCCTCCCAACATTTACAAAGCCCCGGGCTGTGGTGGTCCCCGGGGCTTGGGGGTCCATCACCCCCTAATTTTAATATTTAGTGCCCCGGGGAGGTGGCAGTCCCTGGGGCAGTGTGGGGGGGATTGGGCCCCCCACACATTTTTTTTCTCTGCCCCGTAGACCTGGCTCATCCAGGGGCTAAAGAATAACGAAGCGCGAGAGCCCACACTTCGTTTTTTTAAAAAACTTTTGGCCGAAATTTGCGTTAGGTGCGTGAATCTTGCCAATTATTTTTTTACAAAAATTCTTTTTTGGGCCCTGGGGGTCCTTGTGGGACCCCCTGAGCAGGCCTAGGGGGTCAGGGTGTTTCTACCCTGACCCCTTAACTTGTTTTGCGCATTCGTTTTTCTGTTTTGTTGTGCCTCGGTTCTACCGATGTAAAAAGAACAATTGATGGACAGAATGCAGAACAATGTCATACATTCACCCCAGTATAGAGATCTGGGCCTAAATCCATAATTTTTTTGCTCACCATGCCATTCCAGTTTGGACCCAGCCATATGCAAATCAGTCTTAACCCTGTGCCCAATGGGAACAGTCCAACCCGAATTGCCAGGCCAGGTCCTCCCTGGACTGGAAACAAGCATCCTAGGACCGGTTTCGGGTTTCACCCCTCTTCAGCCATGGTAGCTTGATTTTAGGGTCCTCCCTGGACTGGTAACAAGTATCCTAGGACCGGTTTCGGGGTTTCACCCCTCTTCAGCCACGATAGCTTGATTTCAGTGGCTCACGTCTGAGCATACCCGTCCCACTCGGGTGACAAATGCAAAAAGAAATATTGATGGACAGAATGCAGAACAATGTCATACATTCACCCCAGTACAGAGATCTGGGCCTAAATCCATCGTTTTTTTGCTCACCATGCCATTCCAGTTTGGACCCAGCCATATGCAAATCAGTCTTGACCCTGTGCCCCGAGGCACAAGATGGCTGCCAATACTTCCTGGTTTGAAGTGTTGACAGCCAATTAGCATAAAGCTCGTGCTCGGGAGGATCCGCGGCCCTAGATTTCGAAACTTTTTTATTTTTTATTTTCTCAGCAACTACTCAACGGATTTACACCATTTAACAAAAAGGGATCTTTCTGAACCAAAGGCAATCTTTTTGCCAAATTTGGTGTAATTCCGTTCAGCCTATGGGAAATTGCATGGGGAAAACACGTTTTGGGACCCACCATTTTTCTCGGCCCCTGCTTGACGAATCACCCCGATACTTTTAAGATAGGAGCGGACCAGCGCGCCCCACGAGTTTTGAAAGGTTTGCGAAGATTCGTCAACCGGTGCCAAAGTTATTGGGAATAGAATGTTGCGAATTTCCTATGAAAAATAGGTCCTAACGATAACTACCTACTGGTGACCGCCAGTAGGTAGTATATATATATATTTTTTTATATATATATATATATATATATACAAATGCATACCCAATAAAGGTATAAAGAAATAGCAACGGATCAAGCATTTCTCACTATTAAAACATACGAATGATTAAGACATATTAAAAACAGTAATAGCATCTTTTTGGTAGAAACAGGTGGACCAGAAGGAGGTGGGTGGGACAGTGAGGAATCCACAGGCAGATACTGTATCCACCAGAAAAAGCGTTACTGAAGGTAAGTAACTTTTTCTTCTGATGGATACTTCTGCCTGTGTATTCCTCACCTTTTGAATAGAATCCCCAAGCCATACCTCGGAGGAGGGTGTCCACCTGACTAGACCACAAAATCTTGCAAAACAGATGAAGCAAAATAGCCATCCCTCCTAACCTTCAAATCCAATAATAATCGAATAATTTTTTGCCAAAATTATATTGAAAATATTATTTTAAAATACTTTTATTAATAGATGTAGACAAACACTTAAAGAAAAACTTTTATTTATAATTAATTTAAAGATATTTTTTATGCTTTACAAATTAAGCCGAAGTCGCGATCCCAGCGTGACTTTTCAAAATGGCTACCAGAATGCGTGCAGCCATCGTGTAGGGTGGGCGAAGGGTGTGCAACTTCTGTATAATATTAAAAAAAAAAGATTGACTATAGTTTTCCTAACTAAAAATTATTCACATTTTTTTACAAATATATATATATATAGGAGACTAGTAATGTAGTACTAACTGTGTGAAAACTATAAACACAGAATGTATTAATATTGTATTGCTGTACAAATATTTTAATGCACTTGTGTTTGATATAGTGTCTCTTCTCTCTCCCTCTTTTATTAATCCTTTGGACAATTGCAATTTATAAAATAATGTGTGACTTTTAAATTTTAATTTTTATAACATTGAATGAATTTCCAAGGAATTAAGCAAATTAAGAGTAATGAGAGTTAGACAATATGTTACAAAACAAACAATTGTATTTCGAACCAGCAATACATGAAGCACGCGCTAGTCTGTTTTCCGTGTTTATTTAGAAAGTGATCAGGTGACCTTGTGACTTCTGTTTATATGTAACTGATTCGTTTGCGATAAACTGTGTGAACAAGGCAGTTGTGCCGAAACGCGTAGCGAAAGAAGAATAAAACCCAAGCCGGTTGGCTAAAAGCATCTCCTGTGTCGGTGTCCGATTTTATTCAAGTCGGGTTTGGTTGGAATATATATATATATGTATATATTCAGCTCCAAAACTCCACTCGACGAATGAAGGGGACCGCACTCAACAAGGTATTATTTAGTTTATTATGTCGGAGATAAACGCCAGGACGCGTTTCAGCAGTCGCACCTTTTTCGACTTTGTTTGCAGAGTGCAGTTTTTTTGGGTACAATTATATCCGGATCACTGGTGTCAGTTCCGGTTCACCAGTGATTGACATAAATAAAAGACTTGCTTAAGTAAATAAATTACAATTATAATAAAGAGCATGAATCTCTCGCAATTGCATACATATGTCATACAATTTCATCCGGATCGATGTTATCGCTTCCGGTTTAATTCACCGGTGATCAACATAAACAGAAGGCATACGAGAATAAATAAATCACAATTGAAGCAATGAATATTAATCTTGCGTAATGGCATAAATAAGCAGCCTTCGGAATTCAAAATAACAATAACAATGAAATAGGTGAGGTAGCAATTCAGGATGCATAAATTCATGGGCATCCGGTCAATCAAGCCCTGTATGGGCAGGCAAAATACATTCAATGGCAATTATCATGATGCCCCATATAAGTAGGGCACGGAGAACGGTGAACACCGAGTCAGCATATAAAATAAGGCCCTGTATGGGCAATTTCAGATACGCAGACCTGGTGAACAACGCATTCAGAATGAAAGGGGAACAAACATATCGAACTTCAGCATAACATTTATAGTAATTAATGGGTCCCTAAACAACTGAGTACCTGCACATTACCCTAGATGACATGCCAATTCTTCTTCGGTATTAAGACCATGGGGAGTAGTGATTTGAAAGTCAATGATAAAACGGGATTCTAATCTTCTTAATTTGAGTTCCCGATTACCTATCCGATCACTAGTTGGAACATGGTCTAGACAGAAAAATGATAGTAGGTTTCTATCACTGTTGTGATATTTAGCAAAATGCCTAGCCACGGGATAGGTGGGATCTTGTTTTTCAATGGCTCGTGCATGTTCTAAGATGCGTTATTTGGTAGGGTGAATCGTGCTGCCAATGTATTGCTTCTGGCAAGGACATGTACGACAAGACAATATACGCAAAATGGAGTGTTGCACGTTAAAAATGTATTGATATTTCTTGGTTTTTTCATGCCTGGAACATTATACGTCAACACTTTTTTGCTATTTCTGCATGCCTTGCATTTGAGACAAGGGAAAAAGCCAGTTAGGTTGCTGATCCGTTGAATAAACGGTGTAGCTGCATAATGGCTTTGAACCAGTTTATCTTTTAAGGATTTACTCCTCCTAAATGTTATTTGTGGATAAGCTGGTAAGGAATCGCCAATGACTCCGTCTGATTTAAGGATATGCCAATTCCGACAAAGAATCTTTCTCAAAGCATCAGTCTCATTAGAAAAAGTGGTAATAAATCTACAAGTATCTTGTTCTGTCCCATTCGTTACATGTCAGGTTCCCAATAGAGATTGCCGAGGTATTCTATTGACTTTAGTTAAAGTTTTCATTAACAAATCAGAACAATAACCTCGTAATTTAAATCTTTCGATTGCAACAGAAGCCTCATACTGAAAGTCAACATCACGAGAACAGTTTCTTTTAAGGCGTAATAGTTCTCCATAGGGAATACTATTTTTTAGTGATTTTTGATGACTACTATGTGCTTCCAGTAAAGAGTTCCCTGCAGTTTCCTTTCTAAAGAGAGTTGTACAGATTCTCCCATCTTTAACAAAAACTTTAAGATCTAAAAAGGGAACTTGTTGGGTACTGAGTTGTCCACTCAGATGGAGATTCAAAGTATTGTTATTCAATGCTGCAATATACTTTTCTGCCTCTATTTTAGGACCCTTCCATAAAATAAACAGATCGTCTATATATCTGTACCATAAGATGATACTTTTGGTCCAGTGGTTGTATGTTTCGGCCCAGGCCACCTGCTTCTCCCACCAGCCCACGAACAAGTTCGCGTAACTGTGGGCAAAGCAGGTGCCCTTGGCCGGCCTTTGGATCTGTCGATAGTGTTGTTTATCGAATAGGAAGATGTTGTTATTGAGACAGAACAAGATAAATTCAATGAGCATGGCATTATGTTCAGTAAAGTGGAGAGATCTACCTTTAAGAAAATACTGAAGCGCGTGGACACCATGCTCATGTTTGATGCTCGTGTAGAGACTTGTGATGTCAAGAACAATCATGAGCATGTCAGATTCCCATGGTATATCCATTATATTTTTAATGAAATGTGTAGTATCTTTAATGTACGAAGATAGTGTCTGTACAAATTCTGCCAGGAAAAAATCAATATATTGAGACATGTGTTCTGTAAGGCATCCTATGGAGGATACAATAGGACGACCCGGTGGTCTGACTGGATTTATGCACTTTAGGTAAGTGATAAAAAGTGGCCGTGATAGGATAAGGACGGGTTAAGTACTTGAATTCGTTATAATTGAGCATATGTCGATCAAACCATTTTTGAATAAGTGTATGGTATTCATCAATACTTACAATATACTCTGATTTAGAAATTGGACAGTAACATGTCTTATCTGAGAGTAGTCTCAGAGCCTCATCCACATAGAGTTTTCTAGTCATCAACACCACATTTCCTCCCTTGTCAGAAGGTTTGCAAATTAGATCAGAGTCACTCATTAATTGTGAAAGGGCAGTCCTTCGTCTCATAGTAAGATTATTTTGTAAGTTCTTAGATTCTGTAAGTCTCAATTTCATAAGGTCTTTCTTTACGGATTCCTCAAAAATGTCTATAGTATCAAAGGAGGACATTGGTACGAAAGTAGATGGTTGTTGAAAGTTTGTTCTCAGGGCACGCTGTTCTATGCCAAAACTTTGAATGCAGGCGACGTCATAGGTTACATCAGATACTGCCAGATCTTGCTGGCTAGATAAAGTACGTAATGTGTTCAAATCTTCGCATGTGAGGGCAGTTGATGAATCAGATAAATTAGATGGTACAGAAATAGTGTTAGGTGAGTCACTGATATTGTCTTGTATACCTTTGAGTTTAAAGAATTTTATCAGTTTTAGCTTCCTAGAAAAAAGGTATACGTCAATCCGAGTCTGTGTATATTCACATCTTTTAGCTGGACAAAAAGTCAATCCTTTTTTGAGTACTGATTGTTGATCTTCCGTTAACTTGTTTGGAGTTAGGTTAACGATAGTTAGGTCATCATTTACTCCTACCTTTTGAACCCCCTCTTGCTGCGAGTTTGCCACGCGATTCCTTGACCTGGATCTTGACTTTGCGCGGCCACCCTGTCTTGGTTTCCGGCCGCATTTCGTCTTCTTGTCGTTTGGAATCTGCCGCGTCCCCCTCTTTGTCGCAAATTCCGCATCAAATGGAACTCTTCTAAAAAATTACTCTGTACGGAGGAGGGCATGAGAGTTTCACCAGCGTCATCTCCTGATTGTTCTGCATCAGTACTTACATTGGATTCCGAGGTGTCACGAGTTTCTAGATCTTGAGAGACAGTACTCTTTAATGCTCTTCTTGGTCCATCAAATCTTCGTGCGAAAGTGAGTATTCTTCCTTGAGCGTAGTCTCTAGCATCTCTATTAAATTTGATGTGTTTGCGCGTCTTGATTTTTTCCTGGTAGCTGATTAACCGGTCCTTCATGGCTTGTCTCAGTTCTTCTTTGGTTTTAGTATCTGAATTAGTAGCAATAATAGCCTCTAGCTCATCAATCTCTTTAAGACATTTGTCACGGTCACTCCACGTGAATTTAATCAAAATTTTCAACATGCCTACAGAGGACACTGTCGTGTGTGCTGCCCATTCCTCCAAGAGCGCTGGGTCAGGATTCTCCTACGAGGGAATTGTGTATATACGTAAGCCTCGAGGTATGCGTTGAACATCGATATAATTCTGGAGGGAGGTGGCTTCCCACCATTTGCGTGTCTCAGGTTCCAAAAGTCTTTCAAGTTTCGCAAATTGGCTAATGAGAGAGCTGGGTAAATTGGTTTCACGTTCACGTTCGGTATTCTGTGCTGGGACACATCTGAAGACTTGTGCTGCCTCAGCCTGTCTTGATTCATTTGAAAACATTGTAGCCTTCGAACTTTTATGAACTGCACAATACGGATAAACGCCTTGATTTCACGCTCGTGCTGCCGTTATTTAATTCCAACACTGGGCCATCTTTTTGCATGCAATAGCTAATATCGGCTGGAATCAATTCACCCAACCAGGTCCGCACTTTATGGTGGCAATGCAGCGGTGCTCGTTGCGGAAGAAATACGCTCAGAAGTCCACCAAGAAACCGCCGTGATCACTCGAGAGCGGGTGCAGGTCCCAACCGTGGCGGTGGCTCCACGTCAATATTCAGCTCCAAAACTCCACTCGATGAATGAAGGGGACCGCACTCAACAAGGTTCTCGGAAAATATTTAGTATATTATGTCCGAGATAAACGCCAGGACGCGTTTCGGCATTCGTGCCTTTTTCGACTTTGTTTACAGAGTGCAGTTTTTTTGGGTACAATTATATCTGGATCACTGTTTTCAGTTCCGGTTCACCAGTGATTGACATAAATAAAAGACTTGCTTAAGTAAATAAATTACAATTATAATATAACATTTAAAAAAAATAGGATTGAGGTACATTAGACTTACACATTTTCATTTAAAAAACCTTTGAAATTCACTGAAAAAACCATAGGTTTCAGGCACGTTATAGTTAGAAATTAGCATTTAAAAAAACATAGAAATTCACTGAAAAAAACATAGGTTTCAGGTACGTTATAGTTAGTTGGACATTTCACTTTTATAAAACCATAGAAATTCCGGTGTTATAGTTAGTTCAGCTAACTATAACTCGCGCCCCCGCAATGCACTGCTAATGACGTCACATTTTACATCATTCTTGACATGGCCAGTGACATCACTGATGACATCACTGATGACATGTCAAATGACATCACTGATGACATCATCCAGTGACTGTGTGTTTCTGTAAAGTTTAAATTTGTTTTATATATATGCCAAGCTGTATTGAAGAATGAGTGGGCGTATGTGTCTGTATGGAAGATTTAGTAGGTACGTGACGGACTGTATAAGTGAGTGATTAAATGTGTCTTACTGAATGCATGGGTTAGTGAATAAACTGAGTGAAAGTCTCTATCAGTCTGTCTGTTGTTGTGTAAGCTGCTTGAGAACTGTAAGTGAAGATTTCGCCTTAACTATACAAGGGATTCATTGGAAGACCCCATTGCGCTCAACGAGATCACAAACGCAATTGGACTACTGGCAACGGGCAAGACACCAGGGACGGATGGGTGGCCAGCGGAATTTTATTCCATTTTCTCCACGCAATTGGCACAAAGGCTGCCCAAGGTGTACACCGAGGCATATGAGACAGGCGTGCTCCCGCCCACTTTAAGGGAAGTGGCGCTAGTAGTCCTACCCAAGCCAAACCAAAACCCTCTTCAACTGGCCTCATATCGCCCTTTGTTGATGTTGAATATCAACTATAGGTTGCTCTGGAAATTATTAGCAAATCGGCTGATCACTGTTGTTCCCTTGTTAGTCCACGAGGATCAAAACAGCTTTATACCTCGTCGTAATACGGGTCTGAACATGCAGTGGCTGTTTGCATTGTTGGACTGGACGCAGAACCCGGCAGTTAATCCCTGGGTCACCTCCTTAGATATAGAGAAGGCATTTGATACTTTAAGTTGGGCACATCTTGAGGCGACACTGGCCAGATTTGGTATTGGCACCAATTTCTTGTGATGCATTCGACTGTTGTAATTCAAACCACAGGCTAGGCTAAAGACAGGTCGCACTTTTTCACAGCTCTTCTCGATAGCGAGGGGCTGCCCCTTGTCACCGATTATTTTTGCCTTGGCTATGGAGCGACTGGCGTGCAAACTGCGACGATGAGTTAAAGACTGGGGTCTACAGGTTGATCGACCATGGCACATTGTGTCATTATACGTGGACGATGCATTAATATACCTGCGCGGCAGGGCTGAGATACTGCAATCAATTATGGACCTTTTAAATAAAGACGCGAGTGTCTCCGGATTAATTGGACTAAGTCAGTAGTGTTCCCAATGACACCAATGACACCGGCACAAAGACTAATGGCACCAGACACACAGTTGACATGGGCGTTTGATACTTTTAAATACCTGGGGGTCAAGATTTATCACCTGGGGACAGATACTATTGATGGGAACCTTGGCCGGGCAATAGCGCGAGCCCGATCGACTTTCCCGTTTTGGCTGAACCTACCCTTGTCACCTATGGGCTGAGTGGCCATTTCAAAGATGTTAATCCTGCCCCGCCTACTGTATTTCTTTTATACACTTCCCTACCGTCTACCTCGGAGAATCTTGAGGGAGCTGGAATCGTTACTGGTCTCACTGATTTGGGGAGCCTCAAGGGTGGCTCTTCATAAATGATGTCTTCCATTGTCGGAGGGCGGCCGGGGTGCCCCAAATTATGAGCGATATAATGCAGCAGCTCAAGTACAATGGCCAATGCGGTGGCTTATTAATCACTTAAATTACTCTAACAAATCAACCATGGTTGATATGGGTGCACTTCAGTGGGGAGAGATGTGAAGGATTTAGATAAGGTAAATACTTCTATCTTCACCGTAAGGTGAGCAAGGAAAGTCTTCCTTTTTGTTTATTTACCCTCACACACCCTAGTGGTGTCATGCTTCATCATCGGGTCACCCCGACGCCTAAAAGTCGGGGTGAAAAAAAAAGGGGATGGTGATGGACGGAGCATCAGAACCAATCAAACACTCACACCCAGTCAACAGATCTGGGTTTAATCCATCACCGTTCTTTAGCCCACTCTGCCACCCCAGTTCAGATATGGCCATATGCAAATCAGTCTGACCCTGTGCCTCATGGGAACAGTCCAGCCCGAACTGCCAAGCCATGCCTTCCCTGGACCGGAAACAAGCTTCCTAGGACCGGTTTCTGGCATTTCAGCCGTCTTCAGCCAGGCTTGCTTGAATCCAGTGGCAAAGTGAGCAAGGGACTCACGTCTGAGCATACCCTGCCAACTTATGGCGAACAAAACGGTACAAAAGGGGATGGTGATGGACGGAGCATCAGAACCAATCAAACACTCACACCCAGTCAACAGATCTGGGTTTAATCCATCACCGTTCTTTAGCCCACTCTGCCACCCCAGTTCAGATATGGCCATATGCAAATCAGTCTGACCCTGTGCCTCATGGGAACAGTCCAGCCCGAACTGCCAAGCCATGCCTTCCCTGGACCGGAAACAAGCTTCCTAGGACCGGTTTCTGGCATTTCAGCCGTCTTCAGCCAGGCTTGCTTGAATCCAGTGGCAAAGTGAGCAAGGGACTCACGTCTGAGCATACCCTGCCAACTTATGGCGAACAAAACGGTACAAAAGGGGATGGTGATGGACGGAGCATCAGAACCAATCAAACACTCACACCCAGTCAACAGATCTGGGTTTAATCCATCACCGTTCTTTAGCCCACTCTGCCACCCCAGTTCAGATATGGCCATATGCAAATCAGTCTGACCCTGTGCCTCATGGGAACAGTCCAGCCCGAACTGCCAAGCCATGCCTTCCCTGGACCGGAAACAAGCTTCCTAGGACCGGTTTCTGGCATTTCAGCCGTCTTCAGCCAGGCTTGCTTGAATCCAGTGGCAAAGTGAGCAAGGGACTCACGTCTGAGCATACCCTGCCAACTTATGGCGAACAAAACGGTACAAAAGGGGATGGTGATGGACGGAGCATCAGAACCAATCAAACACTCACACCCAGTCAACAGATCTGGGTTTAATCCATCACCGTTCTTTAGCCCACTCTGCCACCCCAGTTCAGATATGGCCATATGCAAATCAGTCTGACCCTGTGCCTCATGGGAACAGTCCAGCCCGAACTGCCAAGCCATGCCTTCCCTGGACCGGAAACAAGCTTCCTAGGACCGGTTTCTGGCATTTCAGCCGTCTTCAGCCAGGCTTGCTTGAATCCAGTGGCAAAGTGAGCAAGGGACTCACGTCTGAGCATACCCTGCCAACTTATGGCGAACAAAACGGTACAAAAGGGGATGGTGATGGACGGAGCATCAGAACCAATCAAACACTCACACCCAGTCAACAGATCTGGGTTTAATCCATCACCGTTCTTTAGCCCACTCTGCCACCCCAGTTCAGATATGGCCATATGCAAATCAGTCTGACCCTGTGCCTCATGGGAACAGTCCAGCCCGAACTGCCAAGCCATGCCTTCCCTGGACCGGAAACAAGCTTCCTAGGACCGGTTTCTGGCATTTCAGCCGTCTTCAGCCAGGCTTGCTTGAATCCAGTGGCAAAGTGAGCAAGGGACTCACGTCTGAGCATACCCTGCCAACTTATGGCGAACAAAACGGTACAAAAGGGGATGGTGATGGACGGAGCATCAGAACCAATCAAACACTCACACCCAGTCAACAGATCTGGGTTTAATCCATCACCGTTCTTTAGCCCACTCTGCCACCCCAGTTCAGATATGGCCATATGCAAATCAGTCTGACCCTGTGCCTCATGGGAACAGTCCAGCCCGAACTGCCAAGCCATGCCTTCCCTGGACCGGAAACAAGCTTCCTAGGACCGGTTTCTGGCATTTCAGCCGTCTTCAGCCAGGCTTGCTTGAATCCAGTGGCAAAGTGAGCAAGGGACTCACGTCTGAGCATACCCTGCCAACTTATGGCGAACAAAACGGTACAAAAGGGGATGGTGATGGACGGAGCATCAGAACCAATCAAACACTCACACCCAGTCAACAGATCTGGGTTTAATCCATCACCGTTCTTTAGCCCACTCTGCCACCCCAGTTCAGATATGGCCATATGCAAATCAGTCTGACCCTGTGCCTCATGGGAACAGTCCAGCCCGAACTGCCAAGCCATGCCTTCCCTGGACCGGAAACAAGCTTCCTAGGACCGGTTTCTGGCATTTCAGCCGTCTTCAGCCAGGCTTGCTTGAATCCAGTGGCAAAGTGAGCAAGGGACTCACGTCTGAGCATACCCTGCCAACTTATGGCGAACAAAACGGTACAAAAGGGGATGGTGATGGACGGAGCATCAGAACCAATCAAACACTCACACCCAGTCAACAGATCTGGGTTTAATCCATCACCGTTCTTTAGCCCACTCTGCCACCCCAGTTCAGATATGGCCATATGCAAATCAGTCTGACCCTGTGCCTCATGGGAACAGTCCAGCCCGAACTGCCAAGCCATGCCTTCCCTGGACCGGGAGGACCTGGCTTGGCAGTTCGGGCTGGACTGTTCCCATGAGGCACAGGGTCAAGACTGATTTGCATATGGCTGGGTTCAAACTGGAACGGCATGGTGAGCAAAAAAACGATGGATTTAGGCCCAGATCTCTGTACTGGGGTGAATGTATGACATTGTTCTGCATTCTGTCCATCAATTGTTGTTTTTGCATTTGTCACCCCGAGTGGGAAGGGTATGCCCAGACGTGGGTCCCTTGCTCTCCATGCCACTGGAAATCAAGCTATCCTGGCTGAAGAGGGGTGAAACCCCGAAACCGGTCCTAGGATGCTTGTTTCCAGTCCAGGGAGGACCTGGCTTGGCAGTTCGGGCTGGACTGTTCCCATGAGGCACAGGGTCAAGACTGATTTGCATATGGCTGGGTTCAAACTGGAACGGCATGGTGAGCAAAAAAACGATGGATTTAGGCCCAGATCTCTGTACTGGGGTGAATGTATGACATTGTTCTGCATTCTGTCCATCAATTGTTGTTTTTGCATTTGTCACCCCGAGTGGGAAGGGTATGCCCAGACGTGGGTCCCTTGCTCTCCATGCCACTGGAAATCAAGCTATCCTGGCTGAAGAGGGGTGAAACCCCGAAACCGGTCCTAGGATGCTTGTTTCCAGTCCAGGGAGGACCTGGCTTGGCAGTTCGGGCTGGACTGTTCCCATGAGGCACAGGGTCAAGACTGATTTGCATATGGCTGGGTTCAAACTGGAACGGCATGGTGAGCAAAAAAACGATGGATTTAGGCCCAGATCTCTGTACTGGGGTGAATGTATGACATTGTTCTGCATTCTGTCCATCAATTGTTGTTTTTGTAAAAGTCGGGGTGGGCTCAACCACAGTGTTGGGAGCTCTTGTTAGAAGTTTTTGACCTGGGGGGCTGAATAAGTTAAAATACCTCAGATAGATCCCCGGTATCCCTTTATTCTTGGGTCTATCTGGGTAACTAAAAAACAAATATTGGGTCTTATTGGGAGTCTTATGGTCCTAAGACCCTAGTGCCAACATGTTTCAGTCCTATAGTGGCCGTAAAGGTCCTGGACTTTCTTCAGTGCAAGGTTGGGCCTCCCTAGGAGACAGGAAAGGTGGGAGTTCCCTATCCTGTACGTGGTGCAAGGGCAGAGTAGCTGCTCCTTGTTTAAATCATTAATTATTTATCAATAATGTGTTAAACTCCATCTGTAAAGAGAAGAACAAACAACGAAGAAAAACAGAACAAAAACAAAACAACATACATTTGTATGGTAATGTCATAGTATTTCTGTAATACTGTATCCCACATTGCGTGCTGTGGAAGTGATTAAAGAACCACACGTGCCAAATTGTGTCTATGACATAGTGGTTATCAATTTCTTCCAAACATGTGCCACTCACGTCCATATCTTCACATAAAACTATTACGTGATAGATGATTGGTGGGGTGGCAGTTGCACTCAAAAGACTGACAAAATTTCCTGTCAGTAGGTCTATATATTCACTAGTAACACACTCCATGCCTCACACTCGCTCCACACTCATACCGTGTTTGTGAAAATAACGGTAATCTTAGTCATGTTCATATATCATTAACCCTCCTCATCAAGGTTTGTGCATTAAAATTCAACGAAAATTCCCTTACCCAATTCTTGAATGGTTTCTGTATCTCAGGGGACCGTAAAGCATCTAGGGGTAGCTCTATAGTCAAACCCTAAAGTTATGACCCCAGGAGGTTAAGGGAAATGTGGGTAAACAGGGTAAGTGGTTTTTACCAAAAGACGCGTATCTTCACCCACGTATTCCCCATCTGGAGGAACACGGAATGAAAACGATGGCAATGGATCTCAAAAATGCCTATCTGTCACTTACTTCGTCAAGAGTCCTGCCCCGTGTGCACACCTACTTGGCTTCGGTTCCCGGCTTTTGCGATAGTAATACGAAGGAGCCGTGTTTTTGTACCTTCATGTTGTCAGAGGCACTGATTGGTAGGCGGCAGTCGGCGCGGTCAGAATGACGTTATGGCGCATATGACGTAAAAGGACTCATGGGAGTTGTAGTATCTCTTGATATTAGTGAGACGCAACGGAAAATAAGTGTATACCTTCCGACAATTTGTCATAGTCTCTTAAAGAGAAGGACAAAAGGTTAAAATAACGCGTAACACTCAAGCGTTAGATTCAATCTATTGTGCTTAAAGAGTGAGTTATCGGAGGCACAGTGTTTTTTTAATTTATTTTATTTATAGCGCTTCTCCGACAGATGACTACGTAATTTTAAACGCAACTGTTTATTTCATTACAACATTCACAGATTCGAACTTTTTGAAGAATGAATCGGTACTAATGGTAATTAGTCGGCTCACACTATACGTGAACCTAAGTAGATGTATCGAACCGGGACTCTTGCTAATATTATGTTACAAGGTTTGTGGGAATTGTAGTTACCCAATTTTTGAACTATTGTACTGTATGAGTAAGTTGTGGGAGGCAAAGTGTGTTTTTATTATTATGCTTCTCCGACAGATGACAATGTTATTTTGAGCACAACTGTTTATTTCATTGGAACACACGCAGGGTGGCTTGCCAAAAGCAACCTCGCAGAAGTGACCTCGGGAGCCATGACCTGGGATCTCCCGATGTTACTGGAATGGATGTCGGGAACAACTACCCTGACCCAGAAACAGCGAGGCAACATATTAATGACAGCAGCTAGGCGGCACTGGTCCAGATATGTGATGCCCGTTAACCGCCCGGCGTCTTACGCTCCCAGCCTGCCTCTAGAGCTCCTTCCTGGCACGTACTCTTGCCATGGTCAACCGTAGTTGGGGGTGTGGAGAGAGAGTCGGTTGGATACGCAGACTCGCAAATGCAAACATTTGAAGACTTGGTAGACACATACGGAGTGCCGCAGGGTTCCTTTTTACTGCATGCATTGCTGACGAGCCAATCCAGCCCAGTGTGGTATAATGACCGGACAGAACCTACCACATCGCATCTATTACAAACACTGCTCACAGACGGCCGCGGTCGACACACCATAACAGCCATATACACTTCCATCAGATTGGAAGACCCGCCCGCATTGGCGGCACTGCGGGGGCACTGGGATGGTGAACTGTTCACCACCCTTTCAGACAAACAGTGGCTACAATGCCTTAACCACCCAAAGATTATTTTGGCCAATGCCAGACTAAAATACAACCAGTTCAATTATTTGCACCACACATACCTCTCCCTCCACAGATTGGCACACATGTTCCCTGCTTCCATAGACATATTCCCTAGATGTCGTGATCAAGGAGCAACATTCACACACATGGTATGGAATTTTAATGTTATTCAAACATTCTGGTCTGAGGTGGTCACTGTACTCGCAGAGGCAACGGGAACGCAGGTGGCGGTTGAAACCCTTCACTTTCTATTGGGAGTCACGAGACGTAGCTCGTCTCGTAAGGGCCTAAACAAATTCCTGGACTTTGCTCTAGGCCTGGCTAAACTTAAGATTGCTATGGCCTGGAAAGCCCAAATAGGCCCCAATGTCAAAGCATGGATGCATGATCTTTGTAGGGCATTGGTCTCGGAGCATGCAAATCAGCTATAGACTATGGCATATGCGTCAGCACCCCTGCAACAGATCCCTACACAATGGCAGGAGTATTTGACCGTGATTGAGACTATATTATCTATTCATCCCCCTCCCTCCGAGACTCACTCCAACTGCCCGTCCCTTCACCTGTCGCTTTCCTTTTTCCCAGCCCCCGCGCCAGCACTCCCCTACCCTTGTCATATACATTAGTGCACGACCTAACTCGTCTCTGCAATCACATATATGTTACTCATTGCTATACCTATTTGCCAGATGCATCCACGACTGCTATTCCATGAAGAGATCAGTTTTAATTTCCTTTTCTTATCCTTCATTTTCTTCCTCCCATTTCTTTTTTGTCCCCCCATTCTCTCTTTTTCCTGTGTTCCTCTTGTTCAAGTTCGAACTTATTTTGCAGTTGTATGTAACGCACAAGAGAAAATGTTTTGGGGAACAATGGCTGATTCATTATTTGATAATCCTGATCTAATTGACTGTTTTTAGATGTGCGGTGCTAAGGAGTGGAGCGGCATGCCAGCCAGTAACGTGGACTTTTATATCTCCTAAATGAGTGTTTCCCTATACCCTCACCTATGCCATTTCAATGTATTGCTATTTTATAATGAAGATGCCAGATTGAATCATCCTGCAAAAGTTATTAGTGTTACTTAATTGAAATTAATAAAAATCATTTATTAAAAAACTATACAAGGGATGCATGCACAGGAGCAAAGACATAACTCCTTGAAACCCCCAGAGAACATGGTCTCAAAGGAAGAGAGGCACATGCACCCGCTGCCTAATCTAAAAAAACTTTAAAAACGAAGGGAGGAGTCACCATGGGGACATAAAGCACGCTGTCATACATACTCCCCACATCATATTGGGTATAAACAAATCATTACATATATGTCTTTGGTGTGGTATACAATTTCCTCAGCATACTTATGATCTTAATGCCTCCACTGTGTCCTGTGACCATTCAGTCTCCAAGCCTGGCGTCCCCCTTGACGAGGACGGGGAAAAATCTAATCTAGATGTTAGTAAAGATCAATGTCTTTTTAGATTTTTTCTGGGGTAGTAGTTTGCCTTTTCCACAACTGTTTTGCCTGGTGCGGAATCCAGAAATGGAGACTGATGCTGGGGTCTTAATGAAAGGGCAGCTTTTTGCCTGAGCCAGACACACCAGTGGAAAGATGGGAAGATGGAGAGGCAGGAGCAACAAGCGGTAGTGAGGAAACACCAGGGGAAAGAGGGAGGGGTGGGCCAGAGCAAGGATGGAACAGGCACACCAGGGAAAAGGAGGAGGGCAGGAGCGTGCTACCTGGGAAGGGATATACCTGAGGAAAGAGGGATTTGTTGGCGAGGAGCCAACACATAAAGCATCACCTGTGAAGACTACCATGTAACATGTGAAACCAGTAGTGCCTAGTTGGCTCTTGGGAGCTGCAAACTCCACAGGCACTTCTTCCATCACACCCAGGTGCATATTTATGACCTGGCTGCATTGCAAATGCTCTACGAAACATGGTACATACCCAACAAAATCTTAAGTGACATTTATTAAGACACGCAAGGCCACTTTGCATGGCCTTGAGTGGCTCCATAAATCTGGAGCAAAGCAATGCAGCGTAGATCGCTGCACTGCCATACTCTACCCTGGGAAGGTGTTCCATCGGTGTTGTGTGGGTGTTCCCAAGTAACTCTCATGAATATTGATGCATTCTCCGAATTTCCGTGAATTGGTAAACTGGGGAAAGCTCTAAAAAGATACACCTTCCCAGGAGTGGCGTAACAAGGAGAAATATCTTTATTTCTCCTCGTTACTTTTTGCGCAGGAAGGTGATCCTTCCTACACAAAAACAATCCTGCATGCAATAGAGGAACCCTCACACAATGGTGCAGTGGTGCCTACGTTGGTGCTAAGATGCCAAAATGGAGCCAGCACAGGGAAAAAGGCAGGAATGAGCCATATGTATTTATTTTGCCAGTAATTGTACCTCTGTCCTCTGAGTTACTTAGCCGTTTCTGTCTCTGTGCCCCTTGTCTTCCATTCCCTTCCTGCCACTGCTGCCCCCACAGCCCCTGCCCCCCTGCCGGGTCCCGCACTTTCCTCTCCCCTTCTCTACTTAATGGCAGCTTGCTGCAAGGGAGTGCGAGCAAGACCTCTGGCCTCATGGTCAGGGACCTGCTCTCCCCCCGCAGTTCCGCTCTTAAGTGCCACCTCTCCGGGCACTGGGATCTGCTCGCTCAGGTAGGTGTTTGAGGCCCTCCTCCACCCGCAGGCTCCTGCCTGTGCCTCATCCCTGGTGGTCGATTGGGAGAGCCTTGCTCTTCTGCTGCCCACTGTTGTCTGTGTCTGCCTCTGTGCTATTTTCCTGTTATTCTGTCTCTGTACCCGTGTCTGTCATTGGGCTATTCTTTTGTTTTTCTGTCTCTGTGCCCGTGTCTGTCCTTGTGCCATTTTTCTGTCCTTCTGTCTCTATGCCGTGTCTGTCTTTGTGCCATTTTTCGGTCTTTCTGTGCCCGTTTTCTGTCTTCTGTCTGCATTTTATTTCGCCAATAATTGTACCTGTGTCCTCTGTGTCACTTAGCCATTTCTGTCTCCATGCCCCTTGCCCTCCTGCTGCCCCTGCACCCCCTCCCCCTGCCGATTCTCGCGCTTCCCTCTCCCGCCCCTACTTAATGGCGGCCTCCATGTGGCTACGCCACCTGCGCACCCAAGGCACGCGAAAGGCAAGCCTATCTGCACCCGTCCGCGACCCTACCGCGGCCAGCGCCAGGAACCCTGGATCTATGATCTCCTACTGCTACAACTCCGCTGCTCTCCTCGCACTCAACCCCAGAAGGATTGACAGCTGCCAGCGAGCAATGCCGAACACCACCCACAGACAGCTCTCCTGCCGACACTGCCAACAATCCTTCACCATGACTGCCTCCCTAAGGCCAATGAACCCATGCCGGACGCCTGCAACACCGAAGCCCTGATGTGCATCCTACTCAACATGCGCTCCCTACAAAGACACGCCATAGAGATCTGGGACCTGCTCGACACCCTCTCACCAGATGTCGCTTTCTTCACGGAAACATGGACGTACGACTCCAACATCATCACTGCCATTCCCGACGAATACATGATCCAGAGAAAGGACCGCCCCCCCCCCCCGCCCAGGAGGAGGACTCGCCATCGTGCACAAGAGCTCCCTCCGACTCTCCACCTCCAGCACGAGCGAACCCCTCTCCAACAGAGAGCACATCCACTTCCATAACCAGACCAGCCCAAGAACCACGCTGTGCAGAACCCTCGCCTACAGACCCCCTAGGCCTTGTGCCTCTTCCACCACCACCATTGCCAACCTCTGCCCCCTAGGCCATCGCCTCCACAGACTACATTCTCATCGGAGACCTCATCTTCCACATCGACAACAGCAGCGACCCTGACTCCGCCACCCTCCTGGACAACCTCGACAAACTCGGACTAAAGCAGCTCGTCACCACCCCCACCCAGAGAGCCGGACACATCCTCAACCCCTTCGCACGATGGACAAACATCCACTTCAGCCACACCACACAGCCCCCCTCGACAGATCACCACTGTCTACACTTCACCTTCAACACCACCACCACACCTGCACCCACCCGGCGCCCGCCACAAAGGAACTGGAGCAAGGTCACAGCAGAACACCTCAACACTACCCTCTTCCATGACCCCCCCTCCGTCACGACCGATGCCAACTCTGCAGCCAAAGAATTACACCGCTGGTAACAAGCTGTGCAGGCAAGCTTGCAATCCTCCACCACCCCTGAAGGCCGCCTGGTTCACCACCGACCTCCAAGAAGCCAGGTGCTCCTGCAGACACCTTGAGAAACTCTGGAGAAAAAGGAAATCCACCGAAGACCAGAACCCCTACAGGAACGCCATGACTAAATACCACCCGCGCAAAAGAGACACCAAGAGGACCTTTATCAAGAACAAAATCCACACCAACGCCAGCAACGCAAAAGAACTCTTCATCGTCATACAGCAGTTCACCAAACCACCCAGCGAAACCACGGACTCACACCATACCAGGACCTCTACAACAAGCTTAGCGCCTACTTCCACTGGAAAATCAAGGGCCTCTATGACAACTTCAGTGAGCAGACTCCAGACACCTCCCTCCTCTCCACCACCGACACCCAGCCCACCATCACTTCTGGAAACCGGCTGCCACCGAAAACACTGCCACGGCCATGAAGTACACCCACTCAGGAGCCCCCACGGATCCCTGCCCGCCACACATCTACCACAGAGCTGCCGCCCCCATAGCACCCAAACAATGCCGGACCATTAACACCTCCTTTGAATCCGGCTTCTTTCCTGATTACTGGAAGCGGGCAGAGGTCAGGCTCCACCGCAAGAAACCCTCGGCTGACCCGACGGACCTGAAAAACTACTGGCCCATCTCTCTCCTTCCCTTCGCAGCCAAAGTCAATGAGAGATTCGTCAATGCCCAGCTGACCACCTTCATCGAAGAGAATGCCGACCTCGCCTTGGCAGAGACCCCGTGCATCCCCAGAACTAGAGCAGGCAGAAGAGCCTTCTCTTACGTCACAGCAAAAAGGTGGAATGAGCTCCCAGTCAACATCAGACGCTCCACCACTCTGCATACCTTCAGGAAGAGCCTCAAAACCTGGCTCTTCGACTGATCCGGAGCTGCACTCCCCCCTCCCCCAGTGCCTTGAGACCCTCACGGGTGAGGAACACACTTTATAAAACCCTGATTGATTGAATATCGTAAATCTACCCCTCAGTGTGTAGATACTATGCTGCTATAAAAGAAAACAAATATAGAAACTAAATGTCCTACAGCAGTGAAGTGAAGCTGCCAGGTGAGCAAACACATAAATAAAAATACGGTAAGATTTAGGATTATGCATTCTAAAATTGAACAACTCGCTCATTTTGCAGTACATAACATTCCAGAAAAAGCACATTATGAAATGCCATGGCACTTTTATTCTCGGGGAAGACTGATTCCAGGAGAAAATATCTCACCGATAGACATTGTATACACAAACTAGCCCCCTGTTTGAATCTTGAATAACACATTTACATATGGTAAGCCACTGAAAATTTCAAGCGAGATCCCAACAAACCACATTTTGCGGCATTCGCATAATTGCATGTAACTTTCACAAAATGTTATGAAATTTAATGGGAAAAAATTACCCGATTTGCACACCTCTTGTTTATTCCTCTGACGACCATTCTATGTATAGGTATTAGTGGCAAAAAAGCTCTGTTAAACAGCTAAGGAGGTCATCTCTGAAAAATGAAAAGAGGCATAAAATGACTCTTGGGCCTATCATTTTTCTCCACCCTGAATGCGCATTCTCCGTAGTCATAAAATGACTTAGTTTGTGAATAGCAAATAAAAATGCAACCTTACACAGAAGCGTGTCTATCTTCGTGAATCAGACCCAAAAGCTTGCCCTGAGTTAATTAAAGCTAATCAGCAAAGACAATGAAAGAGGCAACTAGAGACAAGAGTTCGACATTGTGCGACCACACAAGCAGATGATAACTACAAGAAAAAGCATCACCTGCTAGTTAGCACTGCCAGGATACATGTGTGTGATTGTGTGTGTGACACACACACACTGGTTATGCATGTATACATCTAGTGATCACCCATTGTCCTCATTTGTTATAACATATAAATGCAGATATGTCTAAATAATCAAATCATGCACAAAGTTTACATATTGATGACTGGGAGGAACAGGTATTTATTAATTAGCAGGGCACAGATGCAGAGTAGCCATGAATCGCGTCATTGTTTAATTGCCTTCATACTCGAAAATATGTATCATGGCCTGCTCCACAGCATATAGGAAAAGAAAAATCTTTTGCAAAGTAGCTTTGCAAATTTTTGTAAAATGAAGTCCAGGCTTGAGTTAATTAGTGAACGTGACATAGTCCTTTGCTGTTTTTGGACTGCTGCCAAGATTCATGAGACTCCTCCGTTCATTGCACTTGGGAGCGTGATACAGTCAGACATAGTTTATCATTGACACATTTTAATTGTCCCAAAGCGCCAGTGTTTATCTCATTGAAAAAGTTGATATAATTAAGAGTAACTGTGCAATGAAGAATCCGTGGGCAACTTATTTTGCAAACTACCCACTGCTATTGAGACTGAACCAAAGTGGTAAACATGTGATAAATGTATGTTTTGTGCGCGTATTGCGCAGATGGCCATCTTTGGCTTATTCATATCTGCTAGACCTGAGCCAAACTCAGTTATGTTTTTGGTTTGTGGGAACCAGCTCTATGAGAAAGAACTGGCAGAACCAAAAGGTCTCATGAGTACATCCACTTTGGTGGAACTAATCTGAATGATTTATAATAATGTTGTCCGTTGCATTATATATGTTGTTTTACATTAGATATCCCTAAACTGAATATAATTTAACGTGCTTCAAATATTAAATTGGTCTTCTTCACAGTGAAAGTGTATGTAGCCCATAGTATCTCATAGTTCGTCTAGATGAAAGGCGGAGTCGGGGAAGGCCTAGGCCCAGGTTCTGATAAGGACCATTAGTACCTAGAATACCATAACATTGGTGGGTGTTTGACCCTGAGCCGGGGTGAAGGCTTTACCATTTGTACCACCCTTTAGTTTACCTATACCATAAAGTGCCTCCACTAGGTACTTTCCAGTTCAGAAACTGGATAACAGCACTTCTCCTTTCTCCCAAAGGACTACAAATGCAAATTAATGTCAAAACCAATTATTTATTCTAGAATTACAATCTGTTTGTCAATGCTGCAATCACATCATGTAACACAAGACATCACAGGGAGTAGACCAACCCACAGCCCGTGTACAGCGTTATGGGTTCCATACCATTCCCTCAGGCACACACAGACATGTAGAGTCATTGTTGGAACTGGCACATTCTGGTTGGCTGAGGGGAGGCCCTAGCCAGACATAGCTTACCACTCGCATCAGGGGTGTGTGATTACACTCATTGTATAACCTGAGCTCACCATTGGGTAGCTTGGCACTGAGCAGTCAGGCTTATCACAGAGGCAATGTGTAAAGCATTGGCACAGCACTCTCACACAATAAATACACTGAGCTTCCCTAAGAAGACTTCACACGTGGTGCACGTAAATAAGTTTGTATTCAACACACAGATTAATTAACACAACATGATCATGTATTTCTGGACATAAATCACATTTGGAAATATCACTAGCAGTACTAGGCCAAACCTTGTTAAAATGACATCGGTAATATGCACACTTGGGAAAGATCCTCCTTTACTCCCCAGCACTCAGGTGCAGTGCGAAACATCAGAACGAGGCCCACCCTCGTAATTACTATAATTCAATACCACAGTTATAGGGTGCACCAAGATCAAAACGATATCAGAAATGTACACACACACATAATTACAGCACTTTTGAACAGCACCATGTGCCAAGGCCATACCAGTAAAAACCAATGTTAACTGTGGTATTCTTTTGGTAGGGAATCAACATGTAATGCAACGCAGCCATACGGTGTAATTAATAACAGGCATTCACTCCCACACACTCACTCAGCACCGATACGTGTTGCCACGGATATCAGACAGGTCCGTACCCAGTGCACTCGCACACACACAGCACCATAATGTTGGGTAACTGATATCCAACAGGTCACTTGATAATGCACATGCAGACCCCATGGCCCAAGCCCTCCTCCACCATTCAGCTAACCCTGACTACAATACACCCACCATCTGGCGATAACCCTGATACTAGGCCCATCACAGCTGGAGCCACACGTAGTACTTGGGCCTCCCACACGAGTGAGGCACCGTTTTTATCGGGAGACCCGGGGAAAAACTGGGTGGTAGGAAATTTGTGTCAGATGGCCATCTTTGGCTTATTCATATCTGCTAGACCTGAGCCAAACTCAGTTATGTTTTTGGTTTGTGGGAACCAGCTCTATGAGAAAGAACTGGCCCGGTGATGCCACAACTTTCCCATACAAAAATGTGTGAAAAAGGTGATTTTTTCAGCTAAATTTGAGGTTTGCAGGGCATTCTGGGTAAGGAAACGTTGGGGGATCCATGCAAGCCATACCTCCCTGGAATCCCCCGGGTGTCTAGTTTTCAGAAATGTGTAAGTTTGGTAGGTTTCCCTAGGTGGCCGGCGAGCACCGGGCCAAAAACCCAGGTGACCCCCCTTGCAAAACCAGATCGTTATGAGGCAGGCAATTTTCATGTCGCTTCACTACGTTGTGGGCTCTTGCCTGTCGCGGGTACTTGGGCCTCCCACACGAGTGAGGCACCGTTTTTATCAAGAGACCCGGGGGAACGCTGGGTGGTAGGAAATTTGTGTCGGCCCAGTGATGCCACAACTTTCCCACACGAAAATGTGTGAAAAAGGTGATTTTTTCAGCTAAATTTGAGGTTTGCAGGGCATTCTGTGTAAGGAAACATTGGGGGATCCACGCAAGCCATACCTCCCTGGAATCCCCCGGGTGTCTAGTTTTCAGAAATGTGTCGGTTTGGTAGGTTTCCCTAGGTGGCCGCCGAGCACCGGGCCAAAAACCCAAGCGACCCCCCTTGCAAAACCAGGTCGTTTTGAGATAGGCAAATTTTATGTCGCCTCACTACGTTGTGGGCCCTTGCCTGTCGCGGGAACTTGGGCCTCCCACACAAGTGAGGCACCGTTTTTATCGGGAGACCTGGGGGAATGCTGGGTGGTAGGAAATTTGTGTCAGCCCGGTGATGCCACAACTTTCCCACACAAAAATGAGTGAAAAAATTTTCAGCTAAATTTGAGCTTTGCAGGGCATTCTGGGTAAGGAAACGTTGGGGGACACATGCAGGCCATACCTCCCTGGAATCCCCCGGGTGTCTAGTTTTCAGAAATGTGTGGGTTTGGTAGGTTTCCCTAGATGGCTGCCAAGCCCGGGCCCAAAAACTCATGGGACCCCCTTTGCAAAACCAGGTTGTTTTGTGATAGGTAATTTTGATGTCTCCTCAATAGGTATTGGGCCCTTGCCTGACGCGGGCATTAGGCCTACCCACGCAAGTGAGGTACCATTTTTCTCTGAAGACTTTGGGGAACGCAGGGTGGGTGGAAATTTGTGGACCCACGCAGATTCCAGAACTTTCCACCACAGAAATGTGAGGAAAATGTGTTATTTTGGACACATTTTTAGGTTTGCAATGGATTCTGGGTAACAGAACCTGGTGAGAGCCAGTGAATTTACCCCATCCTGGATTCCCCTTGGTGTCTAGTTTTAAAAAATGTACAGGTTTGCTAGGTTTGCCTACGTGCCAACTGAGCTAGGGCCCAAAATCCACAGGTATGCACATTGCTAAAAACAATTCGGAGCCCAGTGGGCTTCCTGCCGCCCTGGGGGGGAATCGGGGAAGGGGGTTTCATCCCGATATGCCCCTAAAGGGGCAGAAAGACTGTGGTTATTTTTTGTGGGGGTGGGGGCATTGGTATGACCATTTTGGGCAGCCCCCACGCATAAAAAAAGCCTGCGTACTCGCTGGCGCCTAGTGGGCTTTCTGCTCCCCCAGGGGGCAGATCAGGGGCCACTGCAGAAATTACAGAAAGACTGTAATTTCTCTGGGGGTGGGGTGGGGTATTGTCATGCCCATTTTGGGGAGCCCCTACCCCTACACTAATAAAACAAAAAAATCCATGGTTTCTAGTGGGCATTCTGCACCCCCCAGGGGGGGCCATATTGGGGGCTACAGCTCCCATCTGCCTCCTGGGGGGCAGAAAGACTGTCATTTTTGTGGGGGGGAGGGTGGGGGCATTGGCGTGCCTGTTTCGGGCAGCCCACACCCTAAAAACAATGGCGCAAAAAAAATCCTTGGTGGATAGTGGGCTTTCTGCCCCTCTGGGGGGGGGCAGATTGGGGGCTGCTGCCCCATTTGCCCCCCCAGGGGGGCAGAAAGGCTGTAATGGTGGCGGGGGTGGGGGCATTGGCTTGCCCGTTTCGGGCAGCCTCCACCCTAAGTAAAATCCATCACCCTAAATAAAATTGCACGAAAAAAATCCCTGGCGTCAAGTGGGCTTTGCGCCCCCCCCGAAGGGGCAGATTAGGGGCCAATGCCCTATCTGCCCCCCAGGGGGGGTAGAAAGGCTGTAATGATGGCGGGTGGGTGGGGGCATTGGCCCCACCCTTAAAAAAAACTAAAAACAAATCCCTGGTGTTTAGTGGGCTTTCTGCCCCACCGAAGGGGCAGATTAGGGGGCAATGCCCCATCTGACCCCCGGGGGCAGAAAGACTGTAATAATTGGGGGGTGGGGTGGGGGCATGGGCCTGCCCGCTTTGGGCAGCCCCCACCCCTATTTTCATTTTTTTTTAAATTCCCTGGTGTCTAGTGGTCTTTTTGCCCCCCGGGTGGGGGCAGATTGGGGGCCAATGCCCAAAGGCTGTAATGGTGGCGGGTGGGTGGGGGCATTGGCGTGCCCGTTTCGGGAAGCACCCACCCTAAAAAAATATTGAAAACAAATCCCTGGTGTATAGTGGGCTTTCTGCCCCCCAGAAACGCGGCAGATTAGGGGCCAATGCCCTGTCTGCCCGGGGGGGCAGAAAGACTGTGATAATTGGGGGGTGGGGGCATGGGCCTGCCTGTTTTGGGCAGCCCCCAGCCCTATTTTTATTATTTTTCAAATTCCCTGGTGTCTAGTGGGCTATTTGCCACCCCGGGGGGGGGGCAGATTGTGGGCTACTGCCACCATCTGCCCCCCAGAGGGGGCAAAAAGACCTATGGTGCCAAAAAAATTAGGGGGGAGCAAAGGCCCTTGCCCAAGGGGCCGCTCCCCCCTCCCTGGTGTCTAGTGGGTGGATCCCTGCTTGGGGATCGCCCTCCTGTGGCGATCCCCAAGCAGGGATCCACTGGGGAGGGGTACCATTGGAAAGGAGATAGTCCCCTGAGCACGTAGAAAGTGAAACTGAAATGAGCCTCTTGGCTCATTTCAGTTTCAGTGTAATGACGTCGGCGCGACGTGCGCGCCGATCGTCATTACACTGAAAGCAGGGTGGGGGGCCTCGGGAGCTGGGGAAGCTCTTCCCCAGCTCCCGAGGCTATTTTTAGTGAAAGGGAATCCCTCTGGTGCCCACACCAGAGGGATTCCCCAGGGAATGCCTCATGACGAGCTGGACTCGTCATGGGCACAGCGCGACTGTGCTCCATGACGAGTCCAGCTTGTCATGGGCACAGAAGGGGTTAAAATCGCTGCAGCTCATTTCCCAAACAGCACATACCGATATTAGGTAGGGCCTTCTTGCGCTGGACACCCTGCAAGGTGCTGTGTATCTGTTTCGCAAGACGTCTCCTGTCTCTTCACATGCATCTCAATTCACAGTTATAGACCTTTCTGGTTCTAGCAAGGTTTACACATTCCCTTTCAACAAATCTTGCACATCTTGCAAATCACTTACTTCAACCAGGCATATTACCAGCCAGGCCCTCTCTATTGCTTGAAGTTTCTGGTCAGCTATTCAAGACTAGTTACAGAGTGCCATCTAATGGAATCACAGGTGTATGCATTCAGCTATTATTCACCCTCCCACTGATGATGTACTTAGCAGTGACCAAGTGACTTTATTAACTTGTGCTCTTGCTATTAAGGGAAGAACCCTTACAAAAATAAGCCTTGTCTAGTCTTTTTAGGGCATGACCCACCACAATGTCCAACCATAAATATTGAAACATTACCGAAACGACAATCCTCTCAAAATGTGATAATGCAATCTCATGCAGGTTCATTTTCAATACATATTCTACTCAGTGCAACAATCCAATGCAGTTAATACTTTCGAAGATGCTAATTATTGTTGGTTCTCAGTCTTAAATTGTACACCACTGGCACTTTGTCTTCCATTCACCGTTGCCGGTAGATTTTATATTCTTTATGTTTTACTTTATATGCAGTACCCAGCACTCATGGCTTAGAGCACAATGTAGAGACCTGGCAGAGTTGTTCCCCAATGAGTATGTATTAACTCAAAACAAAAGAAGACACTATACCTCTTCAAAATGGGTGGTACAGGTTTGTCTAATATTTTTGCTGTAGCAATATGTTGATTTGTGTCTTTATAAACTTTTTTCCACCTGAAGAGCCTCTTCCAACTGAAGTGTAATATCGAGAAGACTAAGGTGCTCTATGTGGGACATAATTGGGCCTCAACTTCGAAGTGCACTGGCCAGAAGGGGCATCTCAACTAATAAGCATGTGGAAACAGTTAATAATCTGGGTGTGAAATTTGGAAATAAATTGTTCTTCCATAATCAAATTAATTCTGTGGTTGGGAAATCTTTTGGCATACTACGCATGCTCAAGAACTTTCTGCACTTCTTGTCAGTCCCAATACGGATTATGGTGATCTTGACATTGGTCATATCCAGGTTGGACTATGCCAATGTATTATACAGTGATCTCCCGCAATATCTTGTGAGAATACTTCAAACAGTACAGAATGCTGCTGCTAGGCTCGTTCTCAGTCTACCTTGTAGGGGGCCCATTTGACCTCATCTGCAGAATTTGCACTGGCTTACGGTACAGAAGTGGATTCTTTTTAAGACTTTTCTTTTAGTGCACAGAGTGCAGCACCACTAGGGACCAGACTACTTGTCCTCTAGGATTTCCTACTACTGCCCTTTGAGAAAGCTGCACTCCTCTAACAATCACTTGGCCATGGTTCTGAGAGTCCGCCTAGTGAGAGTTGGCAGGTCTTTCTCTCTTTTGGGGCCTGTGACTTGGAACAACTTTCCAGTAGAACTCAGGCTAACGGAGTATGAAAGACTGTGTTGGAAAATCCTTAAAACCTGGCTCTTTGTTCAGTATACAGCTGGTTCATTCTATTAGACCTTACTATTCCATTAGCACCGGGACACTCTTTTGAGTAGCTGTGCTATCTAGAAATGCTTCTTAAAATTACATAACATAACATAATATAAACAACTTTCATCTAAACTTCTCAATGATTTGGAATCAAGAACGTGACCCTGCACTCTTTTACAGGGCAAACAGCCTCACTTGGTGCAATGTTTTTCACTGCATTCCACACTGTTCCTATCTATAAAAGTATTATGCAGATGTGGAGGTGTGGATTAGTGCAAAATGTTAAAGTATTTGTTTTAAGTGCTTGTGTAAGGCAAGTTACAATCTGTAGTTCAGCTACCTTACAATACATTAGTGGAAATCATTATATTGATTTGAATTGTTAAATTGTGGAAACACAGCAGGTTTTGGTGAGTGCTATGACGGTATTTCATTATATCCATCTGATAGGATAAGATTCCATTACATCTTTGTTGGAATGTTGTTTATTAGAAGGTGTAGGTAGGTACCTACCACTAATAATAAGGTACCAATCACAATATAAGGTTCATTCAAGGTCTCAATATGTTATTCCTTTGCTCTACCCTTGGTAGCTGGCTGCTTAACTTAGGAGACAGCTGTCTAAAGCATTTAAAAACACCAATACATTAAATAGGTAAGACACAACACACAATAAAAATCCAAGATCAATTTATCAAAATAGGAAATATAGTTGCAGTTAAAATGACACCAAAAAGAACAATATTCAATGTAGAGAACCAGAGATATGAGATTTTAAAGGCTAAAAGTAAAACTAGGGCTAAGAATCCAATAGAGCTCAAAGGGTTAAAAAAGGTCGCGCTGGACCAGGATAAAGTCCAGACCATCTACGATGTAACACTTTTACACTTACTTCCAGAAGTGTTTCTTAATGCAGAAAAGTGGTCCAAAGCACTAGCCATGGATTCAGAAGGTCGGGTTTGCCTCTTGAGGTCCGGGACTACAACTTCCACAATTCACCTGGTCGATCCAAGTAAAATCCAGGTGAAGCTTGTCAGATGGAGTTGTCCTCGCTGTTGATGTTGCAGGTAACCCTTCCAGCACTTTTCTATCTAATTCTACTGAGGGAGTCCACTCCTTATCCTTTAGGGCATGCAAAGTCAATTTGTTGTGAAGACTTGTGAGTGCAATCCTCTCTTGTGCAGTCCAAGGGTCCAGCAGGGTATTCCTCCTTCTCCAGACATTTCATTTGGGTGTTTGAGGGGCCACAGCACCAATCTAAGGTTCCAGAATCTCTGAGGAGTTGCCCCTTGAGATGTTGGGACTACAAGACCCACAATGCACCTGGCCAAATCCTGCAAAATGCAATGAACGCTGTCCAGCTGGGTTCTTCTTGGTGGAGATGGTGCAGGTGGAGCTCTTTAGACCTGTAGTTTTCAGGAAGTCTACTCCTTCAACTTTCAGAGCAAGGCAAAGTCATTTTTGGGCTGAAGGCCGAAGTCTGCAGAAAGTGCAGTCCTTATGAATGCAGTCCTCTCTTGTTCAGTCCAAGGGTCTAACAGAGCAGTCCTTCTTCTTGTAGTTTCAAAGTAGGAATCTGAGTTTCTGGGCAGCTCTCGCATATGTATTCAGTGTTCCTTGGTGACAAGCAGGGGGGCATCCCAGACCAATGGGGTACTAGATGATGCTCGGCAGTATGACAACTACCTCCAAAGTGTGCTATATTCTTGTCCCAGAAATCCCTATTCCTTTAAAATCCAAAATGGAGAAACTCTCTCCTGGAGGTTAGAATCTGTCTAAGCCAACCTACTGGAGTGGGTAGGAATCCCAAACACTCCGCTTACAGCTCCTCTGGCAATTTAATAACTGGGGCTCCAGTCTGACTAGGGTGCAGGAAGTGGGGTGAGCCTGTGTCCTGTCCTGTCATTTCCTCTATGAAGACCAGTTTCGCTCCTCAGACCCCTTCCTGCCTTTTGCTCTGCCGCTTGCAGATCTGCTCCCAGCAGATGCCCTTTGTCTCTATGCAGGCCACTTCACATCTCATCAGAGCAGTTTGGCTCAGCCTGCCAAAGGCTGGCCAGTCAGTAAAGGCTGCTGTAAGGCTGGATTTTAGTTAATCAGAAACGAAAGTTCATAACTTCTTTTCTGTGATAGTTATAATACATATTACCTTGGCAAGTTGTTGTATTTGTTCTAACTACAATTTACACACTTTGAAGTATATATTTAGCTCACTTCTATCAATAGTTATAATTTGTTAAAGTTTCCCATTTTGGCCTATGAAGCCATTGTGCTACAATAGGGAAAAATGAATTTTGCAGTTTTTCCATCACCAAGGCATATAAAACATCAGTTAAAATGTCACTGATTATAGGTACAAGGCACCCTACCCATAAAGCCCTTAGGGGAGAAATGTATATGTACAAATTACTTAGGCAGTTTAAGATTTTGAAAGTACCTTTAATTCAAATGTCGAATTTGCTTATCATTTTATTTTAAAAGCAGCCTGCAGCACTGTCTTTAAAATGACAACAGGCAATACAGCAGTACACTTAAATGCATTCAATCTACTGGGCCTCTAAACCTACATGCCATTTCTGGACCATAAATAGGAATATAGAAAACAGTGGTCAGTACTTTTAAACCATTGCTAATACACGTTGATTCTCTCACTGCAATTGCCAAACTTTCTATCATTCGAGCCATAAAAGTGTACAAATACATCAAAATAAACTCATAAAAATGCAATATCACAAACGGAAACAGAGAATACTATGCCCCAGTGTAGAATTCTCTGTTGAGAACTCCACATAGAGAACTAGGACCCTGATTGAAAAGTTATATGACTTTTTCTTATTGTACACCTGGAAACTTGGAAATCCTCCAACATCATTACATAGGTTCGGTTTTTTAAAATGCGTTATTAACATTTTGCAATTAAACATCACATCACATTCTCCAAGAAGCTTCTTGGAGTGTTTGTTATAATGCGTGCTAAGATATTCCAAGTGCCATCAAAACAAAAACAAACATGACACATCAACCAAAAGGGATGCTGTTAAGCTCACATTACTTTTCTGGTTTGGAGTGGTGGCAAAGGAATCCATTATTCGAGACAGAAGTAAACATGGATATGGATCTTCAAGGTGCTCAGAATGGGAAAGAGGATCTTATCTTCTGCAGCATAGCAGTGTCATTGTCCTTACATATTATTGGGATCGGTGTTTAGGGGTTATACCCAGCAGAAACTCAATGGGGCGTATCATCCGTTTTGGTTTTTAGTGTTGTAATAGTTGCATTACATGTTGTGATCCCACTTCACCCCCAGCCCGACTCTGAAATCAAGTGACAGTATCACCCTCGACTTCAGACCATTTTTGTAGCTCACTCAATTACACACCAACACAGGGTACCTGAGTCACCTTCCAAACCAAGCTACCTGCCATTTGCCCAGCAACCATGCTAAATCAACCAACATGTTTTTCAGATTCACCACCTTTGCCCTTTGGTAGAATCCCAGGACATTCACTGTGAGAAGTTGGCCTGGTATATGCTGTCCACAAGTTATAGTGGGCACCTTGCACCAGTCCAAACGACCCTTATTGAGGATTAGGTTAGAGACAACCTTTATTGAAAGCTATCCTAGTGGTAGCTATGGAGAGCAGCCTTCAGGCTAAGTCTCGAAGGAATGTAAAGCAGCTTGGTTTACCAGATTATAACCTCCTGAATGACCAAATGAAAGGAGAACCACACAAGGTATATATAAAATATATGTATTTATTACTAAACACTCTCGACTAACCTCTTTATGAGATTAAAGAACAAGGTACACAATATTAAAGCACTAGAACGACAGTAAATAGCACAATACTTATTTATTTATTTATTTTAAAGGTTTTCTATAGAGCTGGCTAGACCCAGAGGTATCAGAGCGCTTTACAGGAATGTAAGGACATACAGTATACAAGAACACTTAATAATAAACATTGCAACAAAAAAAGAGTCCATATAGCCAAGAAAGCAGAAAAAAGGAATGTTATTTACAAGAGAAATCAAATTAGTTAACTTGGGAAGATCAAACTAAGTTTAGGGTAGGTGGGAGAAAGTGAGAGAGAAGGGATGATTGGGAGACAGGGAGAGTAGGGAAATAGGGGTTAGAAAATCAGTGGGAGGTTGTGCGTGTGGTTAGAGGTCGTATGTGAATACAGAGAACAGGGAGGGGTGTTGGGTGGGGAAAGAGTAGCGAGTGGGTGGGGGGTTAGGAAGGAGAGGGTGGGGGGATAGACTTGGAGGGGAAATAGAGAGGACCCTGACGGGGGTGCAGAGCATGAGAACAGAATCAGAGGTAGGAAAATTATGGACCCCAGTATTTGTTGAGAAGGTATGTTTTGAGTTCTTTTTTGAAATTGGAGTAGAAGGGGTTGCAGCCTAGGTCTTTAGGCAGAGAATTCCAGATGGTGGGAGCGTTTCCAGAGAAGAAGCGAACTTGTGTGCATTTCTTCTTTAACAGGGGATAAGAATGAGGGCGTTGGTGTTCCTCGTCGGTCGGGGGCAGTCTGCTTTGTGGAGTTTGTCAGAGAGGTGGCGTGGTGTATTTTGGTGAAGGGCTCTGTGCGTGATACAAGCAATCTTATAGGAGGATCTGCCTTCGATGGGCAGCCATTTGAAGGCATGACTCACCTTTGTCAAGTGAATGATGTATGTCTGTAATCAACTATGTTGAGTATGGCAGATTCTGTGCTGCATCCTTTTCTGAATCCAGATTGCATTGAGTCAAATAGGTCAAAAGTGTTGATGTGATTATCTAATTGTAACAGGGTGCATTTTTCAAGGGCTTTGGAGATAAGAGGGAGGTTGGAGATGGGGCGGAGGTTATTTGGGTCGTTGGGATCTGCCTAGGGATTTTTGGGAATGAGTGTGATTTGACCCAGTTGGAGGGAGGCGGGAACACACCCCGAGGCCAGGGAGGAGTTAATAATGGTGGTCCAGATAGGGGCAATGATATGCTTAAGGTCTTGGACAAGGTTAGGGGGCATAGGGTCTTTGGTGTGGGAGGATGGTTTCAGCTTAGCGATGATGTTATAGACTTCATGTTCAGTGACAGGGATAAAGTTCTGCCAGGAGGCGTTGTTTTTAAGTTGCTGGGGGAGAGAAGGGTAGAGTTCCGTAGGGAAGGGAACGGATGGGAGATGGGCAGGAACAGGGGGAGGATTTGACGGGGCAGAGAAACTGGGGTAATGTTGGAAGAAGGTGGAGGGTGAGGGGAGAGAGGATTTAAGATGAAGGATTGGTCAATTTTGGTGATTTTATCAGAGAAGAACTTAGCAATATCTTCACATCTCTCCTTAGTGGCCGTTAGCTTTTGGGGGGCAGGGGATGTTTGGTTTTTGACGGTGTTGAAAAGTTCTCTAGGTCTATTTTGACCCTATCAAGCTGTGTGCAGAAGAAGGCAGATTTTTCATTGAGGATGTGTTTCTTGTAACTGGACCTAGCAGACCGGAGGAGGGCTAGATCAGAGGGGGACGGGTGTTGCCTCCATGTTCTTTCAGATTGTCTAAGAAAGCGCCTTTCGTTGTTGAGATCAGAGTTGAATCAGGATTTGGAAGGAATGTTTCTTTGGGTTTTAAGTTTGGGGGGGGCAATTGGTCTAGGACCTCAGTAACTGAATTATTATAATGTTTGGTGAGGGCGTTAGCATTTTTGGAGGGGGGGCTAGCAGGAGTTGAGTTTTGATTTTCAGTTCTAGTTCACCAGGGGGGATAAGGGTAAAGTTTCTGGTCAATTTCCTGAGTTTGGAGCTTCTTGCGTGGATGGGGGGGGGGGTCATGGTGTTGATCGTGAAGAGGATGAGGTGATGGTCGGACCAGTTGATAGGGATGATGCTGGTAAGGGAGGCCAAATCGTCATTAGTAATGATGGCATCAAGAGTGGCCCCTTTGGAGTGGGTTGGAGAGTGACAGATTTGTTTGAGGTCATTGATCTCCAGGAGATTCCAGAGGAGGTAAACTGCAGGGTCTTTGCTGTGATTCCAGTTTAGGTTGAAATCACCAAGGAAGAGGTTTTTTGAGTTGGAGGGTGAAGATTGGGAGAGGAGGTCGGAAAGTTCCTCAGCGAAGGGAAGGGATTCGCCTGGAGGATGGTAAATGTTATGTAGGAGAATAGGGGGGGGCGCCCTGGATTTTAAGTTCAGCTCCGAGGTATTCGAAAGTGATGGGGTCCATGTTTTAACAAGCGAGAATTTGAGTTTATTTTTGTAGATGATGGCTAGGCCACCTCCAACTTTATTGTGTCTATCTTTCCTGAGTATGGGGGAGAGTAGGTTGAGGATAGGAGTAGAGTGTTCCTTGAGCCATGTTTCCGTGAGAAAGGCAATGTCAATATCTTCACTGAGGATGGGTTCAGCAATTTCAGTCACATGCCGAACAGCTGAGCGGCAGTTGATTAGCATGCATGTAAGGGGTATCAGGTTGATTGTGGGAACACAATGGGTTCCAGGGGGAGACCAAACCACATCCTAAGAAAGTGGTATAACAACGACGACTTGACTAGACACAGTGCCTAGAGCACGTAGAATCCCTGGGACCCCAAGGAACCACCCAAGGTAGTGACACAGGGGACCCACAAAGAACACATGCAGTGTGAGAACTAACCCTGGGCGTAGTTTGCGAAGTAGCGCTATGCGTAGCTACGCGAAGTGCACTTCGCACTACGGGAGCTATGCGTAGCTTCGCAAACTGCGTAGTGCACTGTGCAAGATGCTGTTCGCACTGATTGCACAGTGCTGGATGCTTGTCCGCACTGTGCAATCAGTGCAAACTGCATCTTGCACAGAGCAAGCGGTCATTTTCTGCCGCTCGAGTAGATTTCTACTCGAGCGGCAGCTTTCTCAACACGGACTAGTAGTTTCTCATCGCGTGCGGTCGCGAGCATACGCGACAACTCGCAATGAGAAACCTGACCTCCCCGCGTTGAGAAGCTCGCCCGGAGGTTTATTTTCCACACTTGCGATCGGCAACTTGATGTTGCTGATCGCGAACGAGGAAAAAGTCTCGCCGGGATGTCATTTTGCTTGATCGCGGTCGCCAACTTGACGTTGAGGACCGCGAGCAAGCAAAAAATGACCGCTGCACTACGCTACGCTACACTATGCGTGTTTGCACTGTGCTACGTGCAATTCATGTAGTGCGAAGTAGCGCAAACTTCGCAAACTACGCAAGCATAGCGTAGTGCTTTGCCCAGGCTTAGTGAGAACACAGGCACGAGCTCCGTACAATCCTATGGGAAAGTCACAGTTTGAATTTTAAAGATTAAGGACACTTAGGAGAGGAATTCAAGCAAACCCTTTGGAACATAGAAGGTTCTAAGGCCAGCACCCTTGAGAGTACCAAGGTACCAATGTTACCTATCCCAGGAGAGCCGGGTGCATAGGGGTCAAGTGGTGTTGGAAACGCTCGTAGAATTCAATGGCGTGATGCGAATAAGTGCTGCTGCCGGGAAGATGAGAAGTATCCAGTGTGATCCAAGCCTGGATCAGAGCTGAGAAGAACCTGAAAGCAGAGGGGACAGAGTCTGGGTCACTTCACAGTGACCAGGGGCACGATAGACGAATGCCCACCAATGTCGGGTGTTTCAGGTGAGATGAGGGGAAGCTTGACGCTGCAGCCACGGGGGAGCAGGAGACACCGACGACAACCAAAGTCTGCAGGTGAGCTGTCCCACAAAGGATGTCGAGTGCTGGGGGGTCAGTGTCCGGATTGAACACCAACAAGCCTTGGCAACTAACCCACGCGGTCAGAGAAAAGATGCTTCGGTGGGGACCAGTAAGGTCCTGGGGACTCCCCAAGCAATGGAGAGGCAGGGCACGTCTGGAGCAACCAGGAAGGCCAACTTAAAGTCAAAGTTCCCTTCTCAGGGACCCTCAGGTCCACACACCAGGGATCGGGAAGGAACCTTGAGCTGAATCACAAAATACCAGCTCAGGGAACACTCGTGGAGTGTAAGCTGGAAATCTTCAGTGGAAATTCTGTTCGGGGTCTGGACTACAAGTAGCTCAAAGCACAGTCTAAGGGGTCGCCAAAAAGCATATGCTGCTGCAAATGTACACGGTGCCAAGGGGTTCGGGTAGCACGGTCCCCACGAGGAATGCAGATCTCAGAATTGCTGAGAGCACGGATCAACCTCAGAGACCACGGGAACCCACCTCCTGTACAGGCACCTATTTCAGGTGCCTGCCTTGCAGGGGAGTAACTCCTTTACTCCAAGGGAGATTCTTCAGTCATCCAGCATAGTGTAGATAGTCGAAGTACTTGGTTTCTGTAGCAGAATTTTGTCCAGGTATATCCAAAGTCCTGTAGCCAGGGATTCTTACTTTATACCCAAGGAAGGGGTGGGACAAACTCTGGGGACCCACCTATGGGAGGGTCAGGACAGAGGGGTGGCTACACCCATGTCCTTTGTTCAGTTTCGCACCAAAGCAGGAGCAAATGGCTCCTACAACCGGTTTGAGCTGGACTATGCACAGGGACACCAAATGTGCCCCCAGTGCAGACATCAAAGCACTCTCAGACTGCACCCACCCAGCCCCAATACACTAAAGCCTGTTTGGGAGGTGGTCACACCTCCATGCGACAGGAAACCTATTGTCCAGCCTCCCCTGCCGGAGTTTCATCCAGCAGCAGGAGGGCAGATTCATGTCTGTGGCTGGCAGCATCCATTTTGTGATGCCAGGGTTCTCTGAAGCTGGTACTGGGTATTCTGGTGTTGTCATATTTCTCCCTCTAGTAGGGTGGAATCATACCTCCCACACCAGTTACTGGTGTGGAGGTATGACTCCAAGGTGTTTGACACCAGACGCGACATGTTTCCATGTAGCCGTTTTAAAGTTAGCATTTACCACGAGGGTTTAATGCACTTAAGAGTATATGGTTGGCTGCATCACAAACAACCACGGAATAGAGGTTCCAAAGGCTGCAGATGGGCTTTGCTCATGCAGGTGCACCCTCTCACATAAAACCCAGCACCCTGCCTTCAGGATCGATAAGGCCTGCCATAGGGGTGACTGATAGTTTTATATGTGCAGTGATATAGGATAGATATAGTGAACCTATATCTAAGTAAATGGTGCATGCACCACCTTACATAGGCTGTTGTAGCAGACCTGTTGTGTCATTTTGAATGGTCTCCCAGGGGTGGCAAAATACATGCTGCAGCCCCTGAGAGGCCTCTGGGGTACCTATGCCCTAGGTACAGAGTAAACCATATACTAGGGACTTATAAGGGTACCCCAGAATCCAATCTGGAGTGTTCCTAAAGTACATGCAATCAATTTTGAGGAGAAAGCAGCTAGGCTGGTGTCCTGGATAGCAGGATCCCAGCCAGTCTACTTCGAAAACAGTGAAACATCAGCAAAAAGTGGGTGTAACTATAAGAAGCAGATCCTACTCTCCTATACAATCTCCCCCCCCAAAAAAAAATATGTAAGGATATTAAACTAACCTTGAGCAGTTGAGTTTTCATGTTCTAAGTGGAAATATCTAGAGAGTCCATCTGCATTTGCATGGTTACTCCCAGGTCTATGTTCCACAGTATAGTCCATCCCCTGTAGGGAAATGGACCACCTCAAAAGTTTGGGGGTTTCACCCTTCATCTGTCTTAGCCATAAGAGAGGCTTATGGTCTGTCTGAACAATGAAGTGAGTGCCAAACAAGTATGGCCCTAGCTTCTTCAGAGCCCAAAGCAAAGCAAAGTCCTCCCTCTCAATAGCTGACAACGTTTCTCTCTGTGGGTCAGCCTTCTGCTAATAAAAGCTACTGGGTGATCCTGACCCTCATCATTCAATCCCCCCTACCCCCAACTCAGATGCATCTGTTTGGACAATTAATTGTTTGGAATAGTCAGGACATTGCAGAATGGGAGTAGTGCACATGGCCTGCTTCAGGTTATCAAATGCCTTTTGACAGCTAACAGTCCATTAAACTTTCTTTTGCATTCTCTTGGAAGTTAAGTCATTCAAAGGGGTCACTATGGATCCATAGCCATTGACAAACCTCCTATAGTACCCAGTCAGGCTCAAGAAAGCTCTGACCTGAGTCTGGGTGGTTGGAGCACCCAGTCCATGATGGTCTGGATGTTGCTCTGCAATGTTTGAACCTGGCCTCCACCCACAAGGTGGCCCAGGTATACAACCTGACTCTGCTCTATCTGGCACTTGGTGGCCTTGATAATGAGACATGCTTTCTGCAGGGCCTCCAAAACATTTCTCAGGTGGACCAGGTGATCCTCCCAGGTGGAGCTAAAGACAGCAATATCATCAAGATAAGCTGCACTATAGGCTTCCAGGCCTGAAAGGCCTTTATTCACCAATCTTTGAAAAGTGGCAGGCGCATTCTTCAAACCAAAGGGCATCACTACAAATTGGTAGTGCCCACTAGGGGTAGAAAATGCTGTTTTTTGCTTTGCATCATTAGCTAATCTGATCACCAGTAGCCAGCTGTTAGGTCAAATGTGCTCAGAAACTTGGCTGAGGACAAAGTATCTATACGCTCATCTGCCCTAGGGATTGGATGGGCATCAGTCCTAGTGACTGCATTGAGACCTCTGTAGTCAACACAAAACCTTATCTCTCTCTTACCATCTTGGGTGCGGGGTTTGGGTTCCAAGACTACTGGACTAGCCCAAGGGCTATCTGAGGGTTCAATCACATCCAAATCCATCATCTTCTGGACTTCAGTCCTGATACAGTCCCTGACGTGGTCAGGTTGCCTGTAAATTTTATTTTTAACAGGCAGACTGTCCCCAGTGTCTACTTCATGAGTGCACCAGGTAGTCTGACTTGGAGTCAGGGAGAATATATGTCTAAACTGATTGAGAACTTTTCTGCAATCAGTTTGTTGCTAGACAGTGAGGCTGCCTGCCAAGGCTGCACCATCAACTGAACCATTATCAGGCTTCTGTGAGAGCAAGTCGGGGAGTGGATCACTCTCTTCCTCCTGTCCCTCATCAGTAGCCATGAGCAAGCCCATGTCAGCCCTGTCAAGATATGGTTTGAGCCTGTTGACAAGGAGCACCCTATGGGGGGTCCTGGGAGTTCCAAGGTCCACCTGGTAGGTAACCTCTCCCTTTTGATCAATTATGGTATGAGGCCACTCAACTTGTCTTGGAAGGCAGCTGGGGCCACAGGCTGCAACACCAATTCTTTCTGCCCTGGCTGGTAAACAGTCAGCACAGCCATTTGGTCATGCCAGGCCTTTTGCAATTCCTGGCTAGCCTCAAGGTTTATATTTGCCTTCTTCATGCCCTCAGCCATCCTGGAGCCGAGACCAAGTACATAGTCCACAATATCCTGTTTAGGGGGTTTGAGAGGTAACTCCCATCCCTCCTTCACTAGACACAATGGATCCCTAACTGGATTGTCAAACAGAAGTTCGAATGGGCTGTAACTAACCCCCTTCTGAGGAACCTCTCTGTAGGCAAAGAAAAGGCAGAGCAAAAGTATGTCCCATCTGCGCCTAAGCTTTTCTGGGAGACCTTTTTTAATCATACCCTTGAGGGTTTTGTTGAACCTTTCAATTAACCCATTGCATTGTGGGTGATAAGGGGTGGTAAATTTGTAATTTACTCCACACTCCTTCCATATAGCAGTCAAGAAACTAGACATGAAGTTTGCATCTCTGTCTGATACTACCTCCTTAGGAAACCCCACCCCGAAAAAGATTCCCAGGAGGGCCCTTGCCACCACAGGTGCTGTGGTAGTTCAAAGGGGAATTGCCTCTGGATACCTAGTGGCATGGTCCACCACCACCAGTATACATCGGTGCCCAGATGCAGTTTGAGGATCCATGGGACCAACTATATCAATCTCAACCCTCTCAAAGAGAACCCCCACCACAGTTAGTCGTATCAGGGGGGCCTTTGTGGTGGCACCTGCCTTACCATTGTCTTGACCGGTGACACAAGAGCGACAAAACTCATTGATGTCTTCAGACATATGAGGCCAATGAAAGTGTAGCACAATTCTGTCCCAAGTCTTGTTTTGGCCTAGGTGACCTGCTAAAGGGCTGTCATGTGCTAGTGTCAATAGGAAGCCCCTACACTTCAGAGGTATAAGCAACCTCCTGGTGGCACCAGGCTTGGGGTGTCTACTCTCCGCATAAAGGAGTCCATCTTCCCAGTAGATCCTATGGGATTCACTAGCACTCCCAGCAGCCTCAGCAGCAGCTTGCTGTCTGAGGAGTTCAAGAGAAGGTCAGCTCAGCTGCTCCTGGCTCAGATCTGCCCTGGAAGGCCCCCTGTCCCCAAGAACTTAACCTGATCAGGTTCAAGCTCATCTGGGACAGTTCCTTCTTCAGGACTAAGATCAGCTCCCTCAAGAGACTGGTCTGGATTCTGAGTCAGGGGGGAAGACACTGACTTACCACTACTGCTCCTTTTCTTGAACGGCTCCTGGTCCATTTTTCCTGAAAACAGGGCCTGCTCAGGGTTAGACTTTTATGACTGTGACCTGGTCATAGCAAACACATCTGCAGGGATTCCCAACATTTTGGAATGAGTCCTGAGATCCACTTCAGCCCAAGCTGAAGTTTCTAAATCATTGCCCAACAAGCATTCAACAGGGAAGTCTGCACTTACCATAACCTTCTTATGGCCAGTTACCACTCTCTAAGGAGAAAAACTGCCAAGGAATGGTCTGTCCTGACATTGCTATCATTGGTTACTTTGTATATCTCACCAAGTATGATTTGCTCAGGAACCACAAGATCTTTTGTCACCATTGTGACACTTGCTCCTGTGTCCCTGAATGCCAAGGCCTCTTTTGCATTTATCAAAGGCTGCTGTCTGTATTTGCCAAGATTACTGAGACTGACAAATAAGGAGCCAATATGCATGCCTCCATCACAGATCAGTACAGCCTGAGTCGGAACTCTGACTAGGCCAGAGTCCACCTCAGATCCCAGGGTTGACCCTACTACACCCTTATTCGGAGTACCACCGTTTGGAGCTGAACTAGGGGGGACAGTTGCCTTAAGGGCAATGATGGCTGGAGTTGAGTCCTTGGGCTTGTTACAATCACTTGTTCAATGGGTCTTCTGTTTACAGATTTGACACCATGGTTTCTTCTTGCCTTTTCCCTTGTTGGATTGTGACTCCCCACCAGATGCATATTTTTGGAGCCCTTGAGAAGACTTCTGGTCTTTACCCTTCTCCCCACCTTTATCAGAGTTTTTAGAATCTTGCTTTTTTGGAGTCACTACCTTGGTTCTGAACCTTCTGCCTCACCCTGATTCTGTCCCATTTGTCTGGCCCAATTCCTGGGGAGAGGTCAGATCAGAGTCCACCAGGTACTGATGCAACAACTGATTTTGACAATTATTAAGGATCTGAGCCCTCATAATTAAATTGTACAATCCTTTAAAATCACACACTTTACTGCCAAGTAACCAGCCTTCCAGAGCCTTGGTAGCACAATCTACAAAGTTAACCCAGTCTTGAGTCTGTGCCATTTGGGTATCTCTGAACTTAATCGTGTATTGTTCAGTGGTTAAGCCAAACCCATCAATCAGAGCACTTTTCAAGACTGTGTAATTATCAGCATCCTCTTCTCTAACAGTGAGGAGCTTGTCTCTACCTTTTTCTGCAAAGGAGAGCCACAAGATTGCTGACCACTGCTCCCGAGGGTCCCTCTGTACTTTACAGACCCTCTCCAGTGCACTTATCCATTTGTGGATGTCATCCCCACTCTGGTAGGGAGGGACAATCTTGTTCAGGTTCCTATGGTCATGAGTATGTTCTCTACCTCTAGGGACACTGTTGCTGCCACCATGGGGCTCTAGCCCCAACTTTTTAGAAGCTCTCTGAAGCTCCAGGGATTCCCTATCTAAGGCCAATTGCTCTCTCTTGATAATGAGCTTAGTTCTCTCAAACTCAAGCAGTTGGCACTTCTTCTCATAAGAGGACTAAATTTTATGAGAAGCAGAGGTCCTATGAGAAATAGAGGTCCCTACAGAAGTACCACAATGATTAGATTCCTGAGAAGGAGATCTTGATCTTCTTGGTAAACTGTTAACCCTTCCAGGTGGGGCCACTGAGACATTCTCCCTCACCTTCAGGAAGAATTGGATTGTCAAGGTTAGAATCATCTTGATCCTCCTGGTCAGCATCAGAGTCTAGGTCCTGGATGTTTTCACTTCCTGGCCTTTCCTCTTCTGCTGTCCCACCCGACTTGCCTGCCCCATCAGTCCCTGGGGTCTTTCTGAGGTCATCTAAAAGCGAATCCTCTATTAGTCGTTGAGTGCTTGGATTTTTCCCTGTCTTCAGTTTACTAGCTGTACACATACTCCTCAATTCTTGGAATGGGATATGGTCATACTTAGTTGCCAGATGCCCACTGGTTTCTGGTCTAGAAGACATACTAGTGTTATGTGGTTTGGCACCTACTTAACCCAGTGGGAACTACTAAACTCTCTTACGTTGGAGAAATATTGTTATATATAACCACACATTTGTAAAAAAGCTGTCAACACAATGTGAAGTTTAAGGTGATACATGATCAAGTGACATATTGTGCTCAGTGATAAAGTTAGGTGTGTAATATGTACAAGGTGATTAAAATATGTATAAGGGAAAGGAAAGCCAGAGTAAAGCGGAAAAAACAATGACTGCTGCTTTATCCAAATTAATCTTTCACACGCAAAGCCTTGATCTGGACCAAGAAGGCTCGTCAACATTGTAACCAGGCTTGCCAGTATCCAGCTGCTGCACGCCGTAGTGCGACGTGCACACGGACGCCTTTTCACGTTGTGGCAGCCTTATCTGAGGCTTGCCATTAACACAGAGGCTTGCTGATGGTCTGCAGCGGCTTGACAGGACTCATGCCTGGCAACGACTTTAGCATTTGAAAAATCCAACTCGTCTCTAAGGAAACTACATTAGGTAAGCACTTGAGAGGAGAGGTTCTTGGAAATGCGGGTAAGTTTGCCTCAACGAGTATGAGCCAGTCTAATCCAGTTTCTCTCTCTCTACAGAAGTATATCGGATTCACCTACTACACTTCAAGCGTGCCCGTGTGCGTTTTGAAAATTCTGGAGAGCGGATTTAATTATCTCTACCGCTTCCACGCTGACAGTATGACTTGGTGAGTCTTTACTGCTTAAGCCTTAAATACAAGGGGTCTGTCACAGTTGGGCAGGTACCTTTGGACCGCCATTCGCAGACTGGTCTGAGCGGGAGTTCAATTTAAATTTAAATTAAAATATCAATCCCGCCTTTTTCATTTTTTATTGTTCTTAGAATTGACACGATGGGGCCATGACCACACCGACTTGACCCCTATTTGCCATTGTTGATTAGCTAACCAGGAATCACTCTGGTTACCTGTAGGTGAGATACTGCCACTTCACACTTTCACCAAATATAGGACCATTCTTGGTGGGTATTTGAAACACACCTAATTTGCGCTCTGCTAATTCGCAGGCTGTCATCCCTCCTCCCCTACCATTGTCCTGATGAAGACCCACATTGACTACTTTATAGTGCAGAGATTTGGTTGAAACATCGATGATACTTCTTGGTCCAGATCAAGGCTTTGCATGCAAAAGATTAATTTGGATAAAGCAGCAGAGTCATTGTTTTTTCCGCTTTACTCTGGCCTTTCTTTCCCTTGTACATATTTCAATCACCTTGTACATAATACACACCTAACTTTATCACCGAGCACAATATGTCACTTTATCACGTATCACCGTGAACTTCACCTTGTGTTGACAGCTTTTTTACAAATGTGTGGCTATATATAAATGATGCAATTTATATAAAATAACATAATACCCATCAACCTGTGTTGCTTTTACGTTTTTTGTGTGTTCCGTATGTCTAAAATTGCTCAGAGATGAATACTTAGGAATTGTAGAAAATAAAGTAGAAAATGTAATTGTCTGTATAAGAAATAGTTGTTCATACCCGACAGAACCATTGTTTTTGTGTACATATCCATACCGAGGTACTGAGGGACACAGGGTCGCCTCATTTTTATTGAACACTAGTGATAGTGGGCACCTTGCACCAGTCCAAACGACCCTTATTTTCTGATTAGGTTAAAGACAACCTTTATTGAAGGCTATCTTAGTGGTAGGTATGGAGAGCAGCCTTCAGGCTAAGTCTCGAAGGAATGTAAAGCAGCTTGGTTTACTAGATTATAGCCTCCTGAATGACCAAATGAAAGGAGAACCACACAAGATATATATAAAATATATGTATTTATTACTAAACACTCTCTACTAACCTCTTTATGAGATTAGATAACAAGGTACACAATATTAAAGCACTAGAACGACAGTAAATAGCACAATACACAGTGGGCTCCAGGGGAAGACCAAACAATTTACTAAGAAAGTGGTATACAAGAGCACGTAGAATCTCTGGGTCCCCAAGGAACCCCCCAAGGTAGTGACACAGGGGACCCCCGGGGGAAGCGTGCAGTGTGAGAACACAGGCGCGAGGTCCATACAATCCTACGGGAAAGTAGTGGTTGGAATTTTAAAGATTAGGGACACTTAGGAGAGGACTTCAAGCAAACCCTTTGGAACGTAGAAGGTTCTAAGGCTAGCACCCTTGAGAGTAGCGAGGTATCCGTTTTACCTATCCCAGGAGAGCCGGGTGCATAGGGGTCAAGTGGTGTCGGAAACGCTCGTTGATTTCAATGGTGTGATGCTAAGGAGTGCTGCTGCCGGGAAGATGAGAAGTGTCCGGTGTGATCCAAGCCTGGATAAGAGCTGAGAAGAACCTGAAAGGAGAGGGGACAGAGTCTGGGTCACTTCACAGTGAACAGGGGCACGATAGACGAATGCCCACCAATGCCGGGTGTTTCAGGTGAGATGAGTTGAAGCTTGACTCTGCAGCCACGGGGACCAGAAGACGTTGACATTAACCAAAGTCCACAGGTGAGCTGTCCAAAGGATGTCGAGTGCTCAGTGTCTGGATTGAACACCAACAAGCCTTGGCAACTGCAGCCCACGCGTTCAGAGGAAAGATGCTTCGGTGAGGACCAGCAAGGTCCTGGAGACTCCCCAAGTGATGAAGAGAAAGGGCACGTCTGGAGCAACCAGGCAAGCCCACTTAAAGTCAAAGTCCCCTTCTCAGGGACCCACAGGTCGACGGACCAGGGATCGCAAAGGGACCTCGAGCTGAATCACAAAATACCAGTCCACGGAACACTCGTGGAGTGTAGGCCGGAAATCTGCAGTGGAAATACTGATCGGGGTCTGGACTACAAGTAGCCCAAAGCACAGCCTCAGGGGTTGCCAAAAAGCATATGCTGCTCCAAATGTACATGGTGCCCAGGTGTTTGGGTTCCACGGTCTCCACGAGGGATGCGGATCTCAGAATTGCTGAGAGCACAGATCAACCTCAGAGACCATCAGATCCCACCCCCTGTATTGCAAAAATCTTCAGAGTTCTTCAGGAGCTGCATAGATGCAAACCGGTCAGATGCGTTTCAGGTGCCTGCCTTGCAGAGGAGTAACTCTTTTACTCCAAGGGAGATTGTTCAGTCATCCAGTGTAGTGTAGATAGTCGAACTACTTGGTTTCTGTAGCAGAGTTTCGTCCAGGTAAATCCAAAGTCCTGTAGGGAGGGGTTCCTACTTTATACCCAAGGAAAGGGTGGGACAAAATCTGGCGACCCACCTATGGGAGAGTCAGGACAGAGGGGTGGCTACACCCATGTCCTTTGTCCAGTTTCACACCAGAGCAGGAGCAAATGGCTCCTGCAACCGGTTTGAGCTGTACTATGCACAGGGACACCAAATGTGCCCCCAGTGCAGACATCAAAGCACTCTCAGACTGCACCCACCCAGCCCTAATACACTAAAGCCTGTCTGGAAGTTGGTCACACCTCCCTGTGATAGGAAACCTATTGTCCAGCCTCCCCTGCCGGAGTTTCGTCCAGCAGCAGGAGGGCAGACTTGTGTCTGTGGCTGGCAGCATCCATTTTGTGATGCCAGGGTTCTGTGAAGCTGGTACAGGGTGTACGGGTGTTGTCATATTTTTCCCTCTAGTAAGGTGGAATCATACCTCCCACACCAGTTACTGGTGTGGAGGTATGGTTCCAAGGTGTTTGACACCTATCACAACATGTTTCCATGCAGCCGTTTTAAATTTAGAATTTATCGCAAGGTTATCATGCGCTTAAGAGTATATGGTTGGCTGCATCACAAACAACCCTGGAATAGAGGTTCCGAAGGCTGCAGAGGGGCTCTGCTCATGCAGGTGCGCCCTCTAACATAAAACCCAGCACCCTGCCTTCAGGATTGATAAGGCCTGCCATAGGGGTGACTGAAAGGTTTATATGTGCAATGGTATGGGATAGATATAGTGAACCTATATCTAAGTAAGGGGTGCACGCACCACCTTACACAGGCTGCTGTAGCAGGACTGTTGTGTCAATCGAATGGTCTCCCAGGGGTGGCATAATACATGCTGCATCCCCCTGAGAGGCCTACGGTGTACCTATGCCCTAGGTACATAGTATACCATATACTAGGGACTTATAAGGGTACCCCAGAGTCAATATGGAGTGCACATAAAGTACATGCAATCAATTTAGAGGAGCAAGCAGCTAAGCTGGGGGCCTGGATAGCAGGAGCCCAGCCAGTCTAAGTCAAAAACAGAAACATCAGCAAAAAGTGGGGGTAACTATAAGAAGCAGATCCTACTCTCCTTCACAACCCCAAACATAAGGACATTAAACTAACCTTTACCAGTTGAGTCTTCATGTTCTAAGTGGAAATATCTGGAGAGTCCATCTGCATTTGCATGGTTACTCCCAGGTCTATGTTCCACTGTATAGTCCATCCCCTGTAGGGAACTGGACCACCTCAAAAGTTTGGAGTTTTCACCCTTCATCTGTTTTAGCCATAAGAGGGGCTTATGCTCTGTCTGAACAATGAAGTGAGTGCCAACAAGGATGGCCTCAGCTTCTTCAGAGCCCAAACCACAGCAAAGTCCTCCCTCTCAATAGCTGACCAACGTTTCTCTCTGGGGGTCAGCCTTCTGCTAATAATAGCTACTGGATGACCCTGACCCTCATCATTCAATTTTGATAACACAGCCCCTACCCCCAACTCAGATGCATCTGTTTGGACAATGAATTGTTTGGAATAGTCAGGACTTTGCAGAATGGGAGCAGTGCACATGGCCTGCTTCAGGTCATCAAAGGCCTTTTGACAGCTAACTGTCCACTGAACTTTCTTTGTCATTCTCTTGGAAGTTAAGTAATTCAAAGGGGTCACTATGGATCCATAACCTTTGTCAACCCTCCTATAGTACCAAGTCAGGCCCAGGAAAGCTCTGACCTTAGTCTGGGTGGTTGGAGCAACCCAGTCCATGATGGCATGGATTTTGCTCTGCAATGCTTGAAACTGGCCTCCACCCACAAAGTGGCCCAGGTATACAACCTGACTCTGCCCTATCTGGCACTTAGTGGCCTTGATAGTGAGGCCTGCTTTCTTCAGGGCCTCCAAAACATTTCTCAGGTGGACCAGGTGATCCTCCCAGGTGGCACTAAAGACAGCAATACCATCAAGATAAGCTGCACTATAGGCTTCCAGGCCTGTAAAGACTTTATTCAGCAACCTTAGAAAAGTGGCAGGTGCATTCTTCAAACCAAAGGGCATCACCACAAATTGGTAATGTCTACTAGGTGTCGAAAATGCTGTTTTTTGCTTTGCATCATCAGCTAATGTGATCACCAGTAGCCAGCTGTTAGGTCAAATGTGCTCAGAAACTTGGCTGAGGCCAAAGTATCTATAAGCTCATCTGCTCTAGGGATTGGATGGGCATCAGTCCTAGTGACAGCCTTGAGACCTCTGTAGTCAACACAAAACCTCATCTCTCTCTTACCATCTTTGGTGTGCGCATATGGCTGGGTCCAAACTGGAGTGGCGTAGTGATCAAAAGAACGATGGATTTAACCCAGATCTCTTGACTAAAGGTGAATGCATGATTTACTCAACAATCCGTCCATCATTTATTTGCATAGCTTGTGACAGGGAAAGGCCAGGAATTCACTGAATTTAACTTATTACGGCACACAATGTTTTGCCTAGCGCCAATGCAGGCAACCTTTCACCATGGTGTAAGGGTTATGGTACACCTTCCTGCACAAAAACAATTCCCTGAGGAATTTTCCTCTTTCTATGAAAGCAGCACAGATAGAAAGAGGAATACATGAGGGGAAATAAAGATATTTCTCCTCGTTACAGTTCCCCTGGGGATGCATAGCAGTTTTGACGCATTCCAAGTTCTACCACGTATGATAAATCTAGGCATGAGCCAAAACCCATAGTTGTTGCATTGGAACACCACACACCACTCATGGAATGCTTCCCTGGGACAGAGTAATGCAAAACAGTGATTTGCACTGCATTGCGTTACTCTGGATTTATCAAGCCACTCTGGGCTACGCAAGGTGGCCTCGTGGGCCTGTTAGGTCACACTTAAGGATTGAGTCACTATTGCACCCCATTGAATGGGGCAAAAGTGATGCAACCCTATGATAGATATGCTCCTTAGCCTGCCCATTTCAGAAAATGGTAATTTGGTCCAAACTGTCATCTCCTCTCTTGTGGCTGCCAACTTTCTACTAAGTTTCCCTTTAAAAATGCCCTGATCCTCATGAAATATTTGAATTTCCTGGGGTCTGAAAATGTTCAAGTTAAATTGTAGCGGGACACCAGAAGGAACTGCATCTGTATCTAGCAGATGGCAACTGGAATCTAACATTGTTTTTTATTATTGGGCACAAGCCAAATCTATTTAAATGGTGGTGAGTTAGGTTCAGCTCCACAACTGGGTCTCTCAGATATATAAAAACATCATTCACATAAAGCAAAAGAGTGCCTGGGTAACCATTCAGCATCCCTTCTCTACCGTGTTCGCCTAATCTGAAAGTGGTGGCTGTGGTCTCGATTGCTTGGGTGAACCTCAAAGATGACAGTAAGCAGTCATGCCTCATGCCCCTCTGCATCTCTAAGGGCTCAAAAGTGATCCTACCATAGCACACCCTTTTCACTGGGCAAGTGTACAATAAATAGGCCCATACCCTGAACTCTGGTCCAAATCCCATGTCCTACACCATAACCTACAGAAAGCTCCAATGTTGCTATTAAATGTCTTTTCCATGTCAACTGAAAATCCAAGCAATACATTGTTAACCATATGAAAATGTCTTTGCAAGTCTAGGGATGTGTTTCTGCTGAGGACAAACCCCAATTGATCTGGAAAATGTAGTCCAGGCAAAAGAGGGAAGAGAGGGTTAGCTAGCAATTAGGAAAAACAATGCTTAGTCTATATTTGACATGGATATGGGTCAATAGGAACCCAACTCTAATAGGCTTCAACAGGGTAATTATAACTGCATTCCATGAAGTGAAGAGCAATAAATGTGTCTTCCTTAGAAGTTTAGATGCCAAAGTATCTGCTAGAAATTTGGTTTCTGGTTGGCAAAGGTATGCACCCTGTACAAGCAGAAGCCACAATACTTGTCAGGGTAAGCTAGATATACACTAAAAGATAGTCTTTGCTCACCCTATGGTAGCTTGGCACAGAGCAGTCAGGCTTAGCTAAAGAGGCATTGTGTAAAGTATATTTGCAACACACACACACATACACACACACACAGTAGCACAATGAATACGCCACAAAAATACTCCACGAAGATTTATACAAATATATTATTATATTATAAAGAAAACAATGTCATTAATCCAATGTATAGAAGTAGAGATATTGAATTTTAAAAGAATAAATATAGTAATACACTTAGATTCAAGTCGCACTAAAAAGGTTATTTTAGTTCATGCTGGACTTGTGCAAAGTCAAAGTTAGGGCCGACTTGTGCAGGTGGGCAAATGACCCATGCAGGCTCTGGTGAACAATGTACCTTTCCTGGCCGCATCTTCTCCACGCAGTAAGGGCAATGCATTAGTTCTGAAGGTGGGTGCCGGAGTCGAGCGATGCGCTGGATTCTGCATACAGTCAAGGGGATACGTAAATCCCATCAAGCTGCAGCTAGTATTGCAGTGCATTGATCGCTGGAGGCAACGCACTGGACGCAATGATTTTACTCCTGCAACCAGGTCAATGCACCAGTTCTGTTATTTACAGACAGGAAATGCTTCGAAATCGTATTGCAAGTATCTGGGCCACTTTCAGTGAGCCAGGCACAGGAGCAGGGGTAGAGACTTTGATTTTCCTGAGTCTCAAGCCACAGGAAGTAAGCCAACAAGCCCTTGGATATCACTTGGAGTAAAGGCAGAGCCAAGCTCTCCATCAGCAAAGTCAGAAAGCAGCAGGGCAACACAAGAGAAAAGCAGGCCTTTCTTGTTTGAAATCGAAAGATGAGTCCTTTAAGCAGCACAGCAGTTCTTCTGACAGAGGTTCAGTTCAAGATTCAGAAGTGTCTGATTTTAGGGGGTCAGAGACCCAGTACATATACCATAAAAAGTACCTTTGATGTGGGGGTGGCTTCAAAGCAGCTCTCTGAAGTGCACAGGTTCCCCTTTCATCCCAGTCCTGTCTGCCAGGCTATCTGTGGGAGTAAATCAGCCCTTTGTGTGGGGACAGCATACTACCTTTTCAAGTGAAGTGCTAGCCCCGCCCTACCATCCTGCCCAGACAAAGCCATCAGAATGCAGATGCATGTAAATGGATACCTCAGACACATCTATCCTTTCTGGAATTTGGCTGTCTAGAAGGAATGCACAAAGTGTAGTGGTCACCCACCTCAGACATGTATAGGAGACAGGCTGTCAAGCACACCGACCATTAAGTGCAGAGAAACTTACTAAAAGTGGCATTTCTAAAATAATAATGTTAAATCTAACTTCGCCAGTAAATCGGATTTATCAATATCATTCCAAAGTATTGAAACATGAAAAAGCTACTCCTCTCTGATCTGGAATTACAGTTTAAAAGTGTATTAAGGCAATCCCAATGATAACCTATGAGAGGAGTAGGATTCAAAGTAGTGAAAAAGGAAATAGGCTGTTTGTCACTACCAGGACATGCAGAAAATGAAATACATGTCCTAACTTATACTCACATAGCACCCCACCCATCGGGCTTCCTATGGCCTACCTTAGGGTTGACTTATATGTAAGAAAAGGGGAGTTTAAGGCTTGGCAAGCAGTTTTAAATGCCAAGTCGATGTGGCAGTAAAACTGCACACACAGGCACCCGCAGTGGCAGGCCTGAGACAGGTCTAAAAGGCTACTTAGGTTGGTGGCACAATCAGTGTTGCAGCTCACTAGTAGCATTAAACGTATATGCCTTGGGCATATGACACCAAACTACAAGGGAAATGTGGGGGCAAAAAAGCAACAGGATTGGGGGAAGACCACCCTAAGGCTGACAGTATTATTGTTGTGACATACATTTGCTTCAGCAGTTCATCACTGGGTGTTTGGACAATATATCGATGAAAAAATATTGTGTGGAAAAAATATGTATAGAATATGGAGGACAACAATACAGTGAATGTAAGTTTGTATAGGAAAGTAAAGTTTTACTAAACTTAAATACTCATATAGGTACCTTGATGATATATGTATCTTCAAGGTACGCAGTTCTGGAGTTAAGAATTAGAAATCTATACTTATCTCTTTGCACTTACCTTCTTAATATTTTTGACACAAGATTCTGCCCACATGATATTTTTGCAATCAATATTCTATCCGACATCCCTTCACTGCCAGGAGTTTTACTTGCTGCTAAAGCAAGTATGATTTCATTATCTATCAAGGGGGAGTCTAGCTGGATTGTGCCAGACTGATTCTGTGCACACCCTCAGGATGTGTTGGCCTGGAATCCTGTTCGCTCACAGTTCAACCATAAGTAAGCCTAGGATGGTAACACATGGATTATCTTAACATGAATCATGATAACAGATCTAGATCATGTTCGCTACGTCATTTGTGCATACACAGAGAGCTACATAAGAAATGCACAACAAGATGTATCAATATTTATTGAACTATTGTATTATTGTATAGAAGACCTGCTGCAATGATTAATAGAAAGAAGCAAATGAAAGTAATCAGCATTACGAGAACAGTAAAAAAGATAAAGTATTCCAGAATAGTGATAAAGCAGTGTAAATATGCTAGCATGTAAGTACTGTGCACAGTGTACTCCTAATATGCGCTTCCCTAACCTAGTTGCCTAGTGCGGGTGGTCTGTCGAATCTCGTACTGCATGATATAACTCCCCAGAAAGTGTATGCAGGTCCCCATCTTGGTCAAAAGTTGGACATCCCTCCTCGCAGAAGAAAACAAAAATCAGAAGGGCTAAGATTTCTGACAAGCAGCGACCTTACAGTGACAGCAGTGTGCTTCTCTCTCGAAACCCAGAAATCTTTGTGTATTTATAATAAACTGCACCTGTGCTTCCATGTCGATGCCTCATCCAGGTTGACATTGTTTATCCTCTTGTGATAGCTCTATCACCTTACGGATGATCAACAAACAATAATATTTGCACAATGTACATTTACTCCTTGTAGAAAATGTTCAGGGTGTCGTGATAGTATGCCTACAAAGTTGAAATGTAAGCAATGGGTTTTCAGAGAAACTAATGCTGCACAGTCATGCAAGCAAATGTATGTCAAAAGTTGTTGTGTAACAATAGAAGGCAACTTAAGAAACGTGTGCACGTAAATGATGGCGTTGTATTGCCGGGCCTATCCCAGCCACATGACAATACTTTCTAGGTTTTGGATGTAAAGGGACAGATTTATCATTGGATTTGCATTTCCCTTGTGTCACGCATGGTATTGCAAGGGCAACGCAATCCTTAAGTCAGATTTACCAAGCAACGCAAGGCACCTTACGTGATACTGCGTAGCTTGATGAAACTGGAGTAACGCATGGCAGCGCAAGTTGCTGCCTTTGACTATTCTTCCCAGGGTAAGCTTTCACAGGTGTGGGTGTTCCCACACATCCACCCATTGATTCTGGCACATTCCCAGATTTACCAAGACTTGTAAATCTGGGAATGCACCGAAATTCTATGCCTTCAAAGGGGAGGTGCAACGAGGAGAAAAATTCCATTTTGCAGCACACTCAGAAAGAGGAACATGCCTTTAAGAATTGTTTTTGGGGGGGAAGGTGTCCCTTCCTGCACAAAAATAATCCTGCCTTGAATGCAGGCACACTTGCACCATAGTTCAAGGGTGTCTGCATTGGTGCTAGGCAGCAAACAGTGCACCAGCACAAGGAGAGAGCAGGAATGTGTTATATTATGTGAATATGGCACATTCCAGCCCTCTCCATTCGACGTAGCGCAGTAAGTTGTCTTGCTCTGTTGCACTGCATGAAACTTTGATAATCTGTCCCATAGTCTGGTGACCGAGTGCAGAACCTCATGGTGCGTTGTATTTGAGAATCAAACTGTTAAAAATCGAATTGAACGCCTATCAAGATTGCCCTTCAGTACTGTATACCTCCCCTCTTCATTGTTTGTGTCCCTAATTGGTGTATTTAGCTGAACTAGTGTGCCACAAGCAAATCAAAAATGTGTGGTACCAAAAATCGGCCCTCTCCATCTACACCTCGGTTCCTCAGATGCATTTCTTGCTGATAAGAAATGTCCACCCCCTTCTTTATTATATACACATATTTATGCAGTTTCAGTAGGTTTCCCATACCTCTCACGTTACAGGATACCAAATTATACATTTGACCCACACCCATTCCCAGTTAAAGTGAAATCAAGTTTACAGCGCGATCCCGATGGAGTCTGTTGTGCCCCAGGACACAGGATAACACCGCAGGACACAGCAGGTAAGTTTATCCAAGTACAACAGAGTCCTCCTTCCCTGGGGCACAATCAAAACAATTGAGCTACCCACTCTCATTGCCTCACCACCTTCCATCTAGGCGTGCTAAAAAAATGAACAACCCAATAACAACCACTCAGTGCCAAGAGTGAATACACGTCAGCCCTTCATTAATTGCCAGGTGATAAAACCTCCTGAGTCTATAACTCAGACACGGTGTCGGTATAAGCGTGTCCTTCGTCCATATTCCATGTGCTCCACGGGCACAGGACTTTAATGGGAAGAACACTCTCTGGGCCCAGAAGTAAATGTAATCTCCTTCAGCCCCTTCACTAATTACGGGGAAAAACTTGACCTAGCCCCTGTTATAGTCAAACAGCAGACCAGGGAAAGTAAGTACATTTAAATAAAGGACCTTTAAGAAGGAAAGGACATGGGGCCAGTGCCCAGCTTCGGGGGTGGATGGTGTTTTGGAGTGTTACATACCCCCAAACAAATTTCTTCTGTGGTAAATAGGTGGGTGCAAGTGCTTTCCGTTGGGTAAAGGGAAGTGTCTGTAGGATGCACCTCTGATTTTTACAAACCCCCACTGGCAATAACACACACACTGGATCTTGTCAATGTTTTGAAGGCCTTAAAAATGCTTATTAGTTTGAAAGCAATTGTGTTTTAAGTACAACTAACAATCTGCACTCCTCTCTCTTTCCACTACCCACTACCCTTTAAGCCCACCCTCATGTCCTGCTTCTTATATAATGCTTTTAACAAGATGTCCCAGGGTGAAATCTGAAGCTCACAGCCCCCTCCAGCCCCCACACAGGGTGCCAGATGTACAAAGTATTTTTCAGGTCGCAAACAACCTTTTGTGACAGAAAAATGCTTTTTTAAATGCACAAAATGCGATTTATTAACTTTTTACCAAATAGCATTTTGCATTTGCAATTTTGTATTTGGTACAGGCGTGTTTAGGGCATCCTTTTCAAATATCGAATCGGTATGGCATGTATGTGGATAAGTGTGGCTCAATGGTTAGAACAGGCAGACCTTGATGCAGAGCTCTGGCCAGGGACCAGGGTTCGATTCCCGCCTCGGCGGGTCTCGTGCTCATTAATTCCTCTGACTGGATATTCTCGCCTCAGTGCCTATTCTAATCATGGGTCCCACGCTGCAACTCTGGGCAATAGCTTGCTTAGTCTCCACAACGGCCCCCACAACACGAGGGATGCCTGGTTTCACCATGGGGGTGCCCAGGAGTGGACACTTCACAAGGAAAACCAGGAAGGGTTCCCTTGCGGTATTTGTACAAGTGCCGGGAAACCCACTGCGGGTAGCTGTGCGCTATACAAGTACAAAAACATTTACATGTATGTTTTGTGACTGTATTCTGGTCACAAAAAGTAATACTTTACTACAAGCTTAAAACTGGTAGTAACCTTATTGCAAAGGGGATGGAGCCCCAAGGGACCCCTTCCCCTTTGAGAATTTAAATATATATATTTTTAAGAGCAGGCAGTGGTCCCACGGACCACTGCCTATTCATAAAAAATGAAAGTTCAAGGTTTAATTTTCTTCTTTTTAAATGCATCCCATTTTCCTTTAAGGAAAATGGGCTGCATTAAAAAAAAAATTATTGCTTTATTAAAAAACAGGCCCACAGACATGGTGTTCTGCTGACTGAAGCAGGCTACCACCCCAGTGATAGTTGTGATTCCTACTGGATCTCAAACTGTGACCTACCTCATTAATATTCATGAGGTTAGTCGATTTGCGACTCACGAGGAATCCCTAAATGAAACTCAATTAATTTAATAAATTAGGAATACTGATTTCCTAATTGCAATTTGGAGAGAGAATTCTAATAAGGAAATCAATATTCCTAATGTTTTGACATCTTGCCCAAACAGTCTGCCCCTCACCTTTTCCAACACAGCCATATCCGCTGTTCACCAGTTTTCCTTTTATGTCTCAATTCCATTTGGCCACGAAGTTGGTTAGGCCACGACTTTGTCCAATGTTAGTAGGGTCACCACTGGCAAATCAAAGGAGACGATTTCTTCTTCTCCTTTATCTGTCCGTAGGTGCTCCTAGATTTAACCTGAGTTTGAATCTTTAGCTTGGGAATGGACTTGTCCTTGACCCCTGGCTGTTCTGATACAATTCTGCTCAGTCAATGCAGGCCCGCGCTATTATTCATTCAAATGATGAAGAGGTTGTTATAGCTCTGTACATAAACCCACTAAGTACTCTCTCCACTGTTTCATATCAGTTCCCCCTAATTGAAGCAACATGGGCGTTCTTCCCAGCAACTCATGTACACAATGATTGCATAATGCCACAGTGCGTCCAAGCCTACGGCTTATTTACAATGTATGGATTCCCACATGCACGCTCCTACTCTTATTCCAGGGACAATAATATTGAACCATGCTGGAGAACGGTGATCTGCCATCTTCTATCCAGTGCAGTGCCTGCCGCTGGTCCACTCCCGTGAGGTATGCCTCAGTTTCCTAGAACACTGCCTCATGCTCCTGCTGGGGCCCAATTTTCTTGTTTCCATTTATCTCCAAGAACCCACTCTGGTCGATTGAACCTTTTTACTTGCCCAATAGCGTGGAGGGAGCAAACACAATTATCAGAGAATACTTTCCGCAATTTGACATAATTAAGGACTCGAAACTCAATCTCTATTGCTCTCGGGATTTTATTATCAACATAAACATCTGCAGATATAAGCACCTTAGCACAAGGCACAACAGGTAAATGGGTACTTACTAATACAAATGCCACTCTACGAAGAATCCGCATTCGACTAAATATAAACAAGAGTACAGCTTCTAAAAGCATGATGTAGATAACTACCAAAATAATGTCGATATTAGGAATCATTAAACCAAAACATCTCTGTCCCTACTCTATGCTAGATGACATTCCTGCTTACCATTCCCTTAAGACCCAAGAAATTGTGAAAAAGGTGTCAGAAGTGAGCTTCCTAAGAAGTCTTCACTTGGAGAGCTTGATCTAAATGCTCCTTCTAGCTCCTCGCCTACCTCTTCTCTGCTCAACCCTCAGGGCGCTGTCCCTAATACAAAACCCCAAATCACTGAACACGCCCTCCGGCACACCTCCTCGACCTGGTCTTCTTCCAGTAATTTTCCATCCAGCTCTGTCCATCTTCCATCGTCCATCAGCTTGGCCTTGAGTCCCAGACACCGTCCGCACTAGTAGTTGCGATTGGCACATTCCAATGCACTCCCATGTCTGGCTTCCCCCATAATTCAACTCTTAGACAAAGACCTTTTCTACTAACGAACCAACTGTCCTTGCACCTGCGGTGAGATCATGGGATAGAGAAATACTTCGCATCTTTTAACTTTACAATTTACTACAGCCCAAAACCTCTACTAGAATAAATCATTGCGGCCTACCGCATTCGGCTAACATAGGAAATACCAGGCCTTTCTTCTCAACGATATATGTGTATTCGGACCTCCACTAGGTTAAACGCGCTATTAAATCACATTCTAAACATTAGTGCTTTTACTTTCATATACATGAATAAACGACATACATGAGTTAATTCAATCAGGTTACACGTTTAGCCTAATACATTGCATTGAACGGGAACTAATCGTTATGCATTTTACTAAATACGGTCACAATATGTGTTCACATCTCTTACACTTTTCGCATGACACATCTAAATATACATTGATTATATGCGAGTGCCAACTAACAGTGAATATGATGCACCCCTATAAATTTCAAAACCTTTAGGCGCTACATCAGTTCACCCCTTTGATGACAACTGTCATCACACCATCATTCTCATTTCTCCTGGAATACGAAGCTGATCTAAACTGCAGTCGCTACCATTCTACCATGTCGGATCCCTTCCATTCTTTTAAGATTCTGATATTGACGGTCCTGCAATCTCGCCATTCTCTGCTCATTCTCTCTGAGGGCTCTTTCGACCCTATTCCCTCTGTACCATTTCCAGGCTCTTAAGAGTCCCCACAAACAGATCACACATACCACTGCAATTATGATTGGCTTCAACACAGATCCAAGAAATCCCATTCCTAAGTTCGCAAACCAAGTTCCCACTCGACCAAATCCTTGACCAATCTTTTCCCACACATTCTCTTCCATCAAATCTACTATTTCCTTATGGATCGTGGTAATATTGTCTATGTATTTCTCCAGGTCCTTACTATTGTCTGGAATATACGTGCAACATTCTTGGACCTTCAGCAATTTACAGACTCCGCCCTCTTTTGCCAATAATACGTCTAACGCAAGTCGATTCTGCAAAACCATATTCCGTATCGACAACATTTCTCCATTCAGCAATAGCAATGACCTCGCTGAATTCATTGACAAATCATCCACCACAGTCGCCAGTCTTCTTATTTTCACATCATTCAGGACCACACCCAGACTAGGTATAGTCACTCCGAATATATCACCAATCACCACTCATGCATTTGCAGCTCTACACACTTTAGAATGACGTCCCGTCTCTAGTAGATTCAAATCTTCTGTATGATAAATCTTTGGGAAGATGATTGCCAAATAACACGTACCATACCAATTCGCAGGTAATATCACATATGCATTTCTCCCACACACATAATACACAGTCGGAATCACCTGTACCGAATCTTGCAAGAAGTTCTTAGCAGAGTCCTCCATGGTAAAGGTATGTTCACACGTACTATGCCCCACTAAAATCTTCTCCTTAGGAGTTTGATGACTTCATCCAATGCAATCGGTCCATAACTTCCCTTAGACTTATGCAATCTCTCCTCATCCGTCCAGTCGACTGGACTATCTCCTGTATCCCGTGTCTGGGTCAGTTTTCTATACCTATCCTCTATCTGCCCTATGAACTTCTTTTCCGTTTCGGACAACCAACATGTCAGATTATGTCTATGAGCATAAGCTGTATCTAGCTTCAAAGTCGGTCTGAAATACTTCTGAAGTCTATCCTCTGACTTGTAATAATCATACTTATTCAAAGGCTTGTATGCCAGAACTTCAGGAAGTACTGTATCATAATTTGAAAAGAAATACTCAAACTGTTTTCTTTCATAAAACAAACTAAGCAACAGGCTACAAGAAATCCCATATGTCAATAGGAGATGATGGTATCTAATACCTTCGTCTACTGAAGCAGGCAACTGCATGCACACATAACAATCCTTTGCATCCATCGCATCAACGTACTCATACAACAGCTTCGCATAAGCATTAAGTTTAAAATCAGCTCTGGACAAATCTATGTGAAACACACGACTCTCCTCAAGCGTCTGAGCTCTCTGATCCCTAATAGTGACCCCTCCCTGTCATCTTTGAGCGGACTTGAGCGGACTCGCGCGCGTAGGGTGACGGGAGAGCCTACTTAAAGTCGCCCCTTCCGCGCAGCGGAACGCGCAGGTGGAAGCCTTCGCTTAGCCTGAGTCGTGCCAGAGTCCTGCCCGTCTGCGCCCGTCAGCGTCTCGGAGGCGGCGGGGCGGCTGTGGATTCTGATTGGAAGCGGGGAGCATGTTACATTATACCTCTGCTACGCTTCGAGCCTTGCGTACTACATCTAGCTTGTGTCGCTCTGTTTTCCCCGGTCGACACAAGGGTAAACGTCGCTGCCCGGCGTGTGGCTGGTCGCCCACTGGGTCACTCTGCTGCGCCCCAAGGGTATCTAAAGTACATGCGAAACATCTCTGTCTGCTGTTGAACACAAGATCGGTAGGAAGACATGCCCAGTACATCTACGATCTTCTTGTCAGGGATAATCCTCTTTGCCTGCTCCTGACCGAAACTTGGTTGGGAGAGGGGTCCAATCCGGACATCTTTACTGCGATCCCTCCAACCTATAATATTTTCCGCCAAGACAGGGCGAAGGGTAGGGGGGGCGGAGTTGCTGTAGTGGTGAGGAAGAACATTTCCTGCTCTGTTCTTCCTGTTAACTCCATTGAGGGGTCTGAATCCCTTGGTTTTACGCTCAGACTGTATCCAGCTCAAGCACTTAAGGGTCTGTTGGTCTACAGGCCTCCTGGCCCGGTGGGTTCCTTTTGGGAGGACCTACAGACAGCCATCTCGGAGCTGGCGCTGTCTGCACAGCATTGCTTGCTGGCAGGCGATTTCAACTTTCACCTCGATGTCACGGACGATCCGAATGGGGTTAAACTGCTGGATATTACATCTCCGCTTGGCTTGGCACCGTTTGTGTCAGGGCCTACACATGAGAGAGGGCATACCCTCGATCAAGTGTTCTCTTCTGTCCCAATTGTCGACATCGAAATACGGCCGGTGCTCTGGTCGGATCATAGATTGATTGGGTTTTCCGTGTTGGATAATGGGCGGTCTGACATCTGCGCCCCCACGGTGCCCAGAACAGCCTCGAGAGCGTTGTACAGAGTGACGCCTGATATGTTGGAGCAGGCGCTCACGGAACATCCCTGCCCCCTCTCGGGGGATCCGGAAAGAGACACTGAGGCCCTGCAGCTATGGCTGACTGAGAGGTTAGATGATCTTGCACCAAGGGTAACCCCCCGGTCCTCGGTGAGACGGCAGTCGGCGCCGTGGTTTACGGAGGCGCTGCGTTTGGCTCGCAGTCAATGCAAGGTTGCTGAGCGGGCCTGGCGCCTTCAATATGATGGGGAGGCCAAACTCGCCTATAGATCGGCGGTGAAGGCCTATCATCGTGACGTTCTTGGTGCCAAGCTGGAATATCTTGCTAGGAGGATTGAGGCGGCGGCGAACTCCTGTAAGGAGATCTTCACGATTGTGAAGGAGTTCACGGCCCCTTCCTCCTATTCACCCCCCCCTGTATCATCGGATGCGTGGGCATGTGATCTTGCCACTTTTTTCACCGACAAGATCAAGGCAATTCAGGCCTCCTTCTCGGAGAGCGTGGCGGAGGTTTCCTGTGGCCTCGGGGCAGGACTTGGAACATCGTCCCTGCCTACGGCAGTACTGGCTGACTTTCCTCCTGTCTCCAGTGATATGTCCCGGGCTCTGCTGGCCAGTCTCAAATCTGGCTCCCCACTTGACCCCTGCCCTGCCAAATTTTTGGCCGGGATGGCGGCAGTGGTGAATCCCCTGGTCAACCCGATCCTCAATGCCTCCTTGAGGGAGGGGAGTGTCCCTCGCACCTGGAAAAGGGCGATGGTGATCCCCCTTCTGAAAAAGCCTGGTCTTGATGCCGAGGTCTTGGCCAATTATAGGCCAATTTCACTTCTCCCGGCCCTGGCTAAGATCACCGAGAAACATGTTCATGGTGTCTTGTCGAGCTTTTTAGAATCTAACAATTTGCTCCATCCATCCCAATCCGGGTTCCGTCCGAACTTCAGTACGGAGACGGCGTTGGTGGAGGTCTCTGAGATCATCAGGGAGACCTTGGATGTGGGTGGCAAGGCCATGTTAGTCATGTTGGACCTGTCGGCGGCCTTTGACACCGTCCCCCATGAGGCGCTCCTCGCTAGGCTTCATGACATCGGCCTAAGGGGGACGGCGTTCAGATGGTTTTCATCTTTTCTGGAGGGCCACCGCCAGACGGTCTGGGTGTCCCAGAGCTCCGCCGAGATGCCGCCATTGGGAGTTGGGGTTCCACAGGGGTCTGTATTGAGCCCGACATTGTTCAACATCTTTATGTCCCCCCTGGCGGCTGCGGTGGAGGCTTACGGAGCCCAGATCGTGTCCTATGCCGACGACACGCAACTCCTTTTCACATGTGCTAAAGATCAGCCATTTGATGGGGAGAGAATACGGGACTGCCTGGATATGATCTTTGGCTGGTTCCAGCGGAACAGTCTAAAGGCCAACTCCAGTAAGTCGGAGGTGTTATTCTTCGGCTGTGTCATCGATCCCGAGTGGCGGCAGTGGTGGCCGGCCGCCATGTGTCCCCCGGCACAATCTTCCCTGGTGGCCAAAAATCTCGGCGTTAAGCTTGACAACAAGCTTTCTCTCAGATCGCATGTTCTTGGCCTGGCCGGCACCTGTTTCGGTGTTCTGAAAATGCTCCGCAGGTTTCTTCCACTATTATCTGCGGAGCATAGACGGATTACGGTGCAGGCGCTTATCGGATCCAGGCTAGACTATGCCAATGCCCTTTTCCTGGGTCTTCCAGACTATTTGGTCCAGCGTCTGCAGGTGACACAGAACTCTGCAGCGCGCGCAATCTTTGGTTTGCATAGACGCGCACGGGCTTCTGGTCTTCTGCAGACGCTGCATTGGCTCCCGATCCGAAAGCGGATTATGTTCAAATCCTTGACGCTGGTACATAAAGCTCTGTTTGGCTCAGGCGCAGGTTATCTGCAGAAGAGATTGGCTTTCTATCGTCCTGCCCGCTCACTGCGTTCGGAATCCTTTTTCACGGCTGTGGTTCCACGCGTGAGGAAGGCTCGGATTGGGGGGCGCTCTTTCAGCCACAAGGCCTCCCAGCTGTGGAACTCGCTCCCACTGGTACTTCGCAGTACTCCCAATTTGCTTCAATTCAGAAAGAATTTGAAGACTTGGCTTTTTAATCTTTCTGTTTAGGTGGATTTTTTTTCCTTTTCTCTTTTGGGGCTCCTGTTTTTCTTGTGATGTTGTTATACACTGTAGCTGTATGTGGAAAGCGCCGGGACACTCTTTTAGAGTAGCCGAGCGCTATATAAACGCATCTTAACATAACATAACATAGAGTGGTAGGTGTGGGTGCTCCCTGAACCTCCCCCTCCTGGCTATGGGCCACCATGTATGAAGTCACTACTACTGCAAATATAACCGCTATCACTACCCCTAACAGTGTGCCTATCACTATTTTGGCTCTACGATGTGTATTTCCAGGTTCCGCCATCTCTGAATTGTTCTCAATGTTCAGTACAGTCTCTGCTGACACAAGTCTCTTTCTCATCCAGCAAGTTCAGTTCAGCTGCTCTCTTCAACCGGGAAACCTTTAACAGAGTTCAATTTCTCATCTCCTTTGATCAGAAAGACTTCCCTAACTCTTCTTCGTCTTCCAACGGAAAATCACTAATTTTATTCTTCTTCCTCTCGGGCCTAAGTTATCTTCTTTTCAACCTTTATACACAGTAACTTTTACAGTCAGTCCCGAATAACTGCTGGTCCCAACAGCTCTAGGACCGCCTGCAAAATTTCAAGTTTAAGGGTTGTCAGTTCTTGGGGAGCTGGTATGACTGCAAAGGTTGGGATGTCCAGCGTTTCCAAAATCAGACCACGGAGGATACTCAACAGCGGCGGATTCGGAATATTGATGGTCAATATTCCTTCGATCTCCAATCCTGGAATCTTCAACAACACTTCCACTCTCGGAAACGGGAAACTGTTGACCAGTGTGATCGATCTTAACCTTCCCGTATTCAGTAAACATGGCATCAGTCACTGAGTATGCCCACTCTGGTGAGGCGTACTTTTGGCACGGCACTCTTGTTCTCTTCGATCTTCTCAGAGCACCTTGGGGTCGATCTTCGTCACCTTGCTCTGCTTCTGATTCTTCGGAAACTGGGGCGAGATCTGTTATTGGTGCCGATCTCAAGTTTACCCGTCTCTGACTCACAGGCCAAACCCTTTCTGCTTCTGTGGCACCTCCACTCTCCCTACTGGTACCCTGTGCACTACTTTCTTCTTCAGCAGAATTCGACTCAGTACTGCCCACTGCAGCTCTTCTTCTTCCGAGTCCGTTTCAGGGTTACTTTCACGTTCCCTTTTGGCTTGATCTAGTGCACAACCAGCTGCGTCAGCAACCCCTACAGCTTGACTTGCTCTCTCAGATGGCTCTGCCACCTCAACTGGGTTCTCGTTCTTGAGAGGGGCTGTTTCTTCCAAGGATGCTGGAACTCTACGGGTATGGGAGGCGTGTACCCAGTTCGGCAATCCTCCACACTTTACTGCTGTGTTCGTAATTAGAATGATTTGATATGGCCTACGCCACCGAGCATCCAGGCAACTTGCGCACCAATACCCAGTCCCCTGGGCACAAGTCGTGGCACAGGTCGCTTGCGGCTGGAACCGTTGCTGTCTGCACCTGCTGAGACACAGAACAGACCACGTCAGCCAGGCCTTTACAATAGTCCAAAATCATATCATCAGTGATGTTAATCAAAGCAGTGGCAGGTATTGCTGGCAAGCGCATCGCCCTTCCCATAATGATCTCGTGGGGTGACAATCCAGTCCTCCTATCAGGGACACTACGGAGACTCATGAGAACTAAAGGTAATGCATCTGGCCATTTCAAAGATGTCGAAGAACACACTTTCGCCATTTGGGCTTTCAAAGTTCCATTAACTTGTTCCACAATCCCAGAAGCCTCTGGTCGGTAGCTGCAGTGCAATCTTTGGTCTACATTTAAGGCAGCGCAAAGCAGCTTCATGATTTCACTGTGGAAATGCGTTCCTCTATCTGATTCAAAAGAGATCGGAAAACCGTACCTCGGGATTAGTTCTCTCAATAGTAACTTAGCTACGGTGAGTGTGTCACACCTACGTGTCGGGTAAGCCTCCACCCACCTGGAAAAGATACATACTATGACTAATATGTACCTCAACCCATTACACTTCGGCATTTCAATAAAATCCAGCTGCATTCTATTGAAAGGTCCGCCTGACCTACCTATGTGACTCAACGTCACAGCGGTCCTCTTTCCTACATTCAACTGTTGACATGTAACACACCTCTGGCACACAGCTTCAGCTACCGTCCGAAACTTCGGATTGTACCACATCTGGCGAAACACTCGCATCATTGCATCTCTGCCAAGGTGTACAGCACCATGTATCAATCTCACCATGGGATTCAGCAAACATTCCGGTAACACAGCGCGTCCATCATTCGAAACCCATATATCCACATCTCCCTTCTCACATCCCGCTCGCATCCAGCTGTCCCGCTCCTGATCAGAGACTCCATCTTGCAACTGCTTCAGTTCCTCCCATGAGTCTGCCATAGCTAACATCACAGGGTAATCTGTTTTCTCTTCACTTTCCACAACATGGTTCTCAGTATAATTACATCCCTGCTCTGCACAAAATCGAGCAACTTCATCTGCGTAATTATTACCCAATGACACAAAATCGTTTCCTTTAGTGTGTGCAGAACATTTAACAACAGCAATTTCATCTGGGCTTTGCAATGCTTCCAACAATTGTCATACATAATCCCCATTTCTGATGGGTGAACCAGAAGATGTCATAAACCCTCTCTGGGACCATAGCTGTCCGAAATCATGAACTACACCAAACCCATATTGACTATCCGTGTAAATCGTTACACGGATCTTATCAGCGGCCAAACAGGCACGGGTCAAGGCAGTAAGCTCAGCCACCTGCGCGGAGTGTACTCCTTCTAGACAAGCGGCTTCAACCACCCCTGTGATGGTACACACAGCAAACGCTGTTTTCAGTCGACCAACACTGTCTCTTAAACATGAACCGTCCACAAAGAAAATCTCATCTGAAACTGAGAGCGGTTCATCGACAATGTCTGGTCTCGGTTTGGTGCATAGTTCCGTCACATCGAGACAATCATGGTCCTCACAGTCTTCATCATCATTTACATTTGGAATAGGCAACAATGTAGCAGGATTTAAAACAGAACACCTCTTCAGCGTCACATTATCGGCAGCAAGGATCACTTGCTCATAACGAGTCAACCTATTATTTGCGAGGTGCTGTGTTTTAGACCTGGTCCTCAACAACTCAACAGAATGTGGCACATGAACAGTAAGCGGATGACCCATCACAATGCTCTCACATCTTTCGATACTGACACCTGTTGCAGGAACGGATCTGAGACATCCGGGCAACGAAGAAGCTACTGGATCTAAAGTAGCTGAAAAATAAGCAACTGGTCTACGGACACCTCCGTGACTCTGAGTCAACACTGCTAATGCGCAACCTTCCTTTTCGCAACAGAATAAGGCGAATGCCTTGTTATAATCTGGCATTCCCAAAGCTGGAGCGCTGCATAAAGCTTCTCTCAGCCTCAGAAATGACCTTAAACAGTCGTCATCCCATGGTACCGGATCACTCACATCCTTTCGCGTCAGCCACTGTAAAGGCTTCGCTTCAAAGGAAAAGTTTGGGATCCACTGGCGGCAATAGCCCACAGTTCCCAGAAACATTCTGACTTCCCTCTGTGTCGAGGGAATCGGCATTCTCAAAATCGCATCAATACGATCTGGAGACACCTTTCTCTTGCCTTTCTCAATTCGGTGCCCCAAATACTGTACCTCGCTCAAACAATATTACAGCTTGTTTGGAGACACCTTGTGACCATTCTCTCCAAAGTAATTCAACAGAGCAATGGTATCAATTCTGCCGGCGTCTTCCGTCTCCGACGCAACAAGCAGATCATCAATGTATTGCACTAAAACAGAGTTTTGTGGCAACACAAGACCTTCAAGATTTTTCTTCAAGATCTGATTAAAGATAGATGGGCTCTCTGTAAACCCCTGTGGGATACGACACCACGTTAACACACTATTTTCCAGCCAAAATGCAAAAAGAAATCGGCTGTCCTTATGTAGAGGAATCGAGAAAAAAGCTTGACACAAGTCAATCACCGTGAACCGTTGAGCTTCACATGGGATCTGAAATAGGATCACAGATGGATTCGGTACCACTGGACAACATGGAACAACTATTTTGTTTATCTTTCGCAAATCTTGCACAATCCTAAATTTCCCACTTGGCTTCTGTAGTCCCATAATAGGCGAATTGCATGGGCTACCCATAATCTCCATTAGTATTCCCTGCTTGATCATAGACTCAATCACAGGTTTAATCCCTGTAATAGTTTCAGGAGATAACTTATACTGGGGTGTCCTCGGAAACTCTACATTTGGTTTAATCTGGATTTTCACTGGGTCTACCCCCTTAACTAAACCGATCTCCTCACCACTAAAGTTCCATACGTCAATAGACACTGAATCCCTCATATCAAGTGGAAGCTCCTCCACCGTCAATGCTGGGTACATTTCCACACACACACGCTGATTCGCAACCTTAAAGGTTGTGTCATCGTCTCTCGTCTGTACCTCCAATCCTTTCGGGGTACAGTAGATCGTGCAGTTGAGCTTGCACAATAGATCTCTTCCTAACAGGCAAACCGGACTAGAATCGCACACCACGAACTGGTGTCGATCACTGAAATTTCCTATCCTGATTGGAATTGGCTCCGTCAGTGGACTAATCAGTTTCTTATTTGCCACTCCAACAACCTGGATACTTTGTCCAGAAAGAGCTAAACCTGGGACCACTGCCGATCTTATAGTCGATCTGGTAGCCCCCGTATCAACCAAAAAGGTTGTAGAGTGACCGTCAAGGTCTGCTTCCATGAAGGGTCCTTTCTGATCTATCTCTAGAATGGCTCTAAGCATGCAATCCTTATCTCTTTTTGACCGTGATCGTGCCATCAGGCTTGTATTATTTTCCTCGCTCACTTCAATCATTGGCATCTGCAAATAAGTCTGAGCTCCCTGCTGTACATTCTGTATTCTGGGTGGCTGGGGAACCTGCACCTGCCGAACACCAGTCCCCCCTTTTATCGTTCTGGGTCTAGTCAGTGTCGGTACCGCGTCCGCCCCAGGGACCTGAATTACTTCTCCTTCCGGCTGTATCTGATTCCATGGATTCAGGGGACACTCGCTTCTCCAGTGTCCAACCTGGTGACACTGATGACATGCTGTAGTCTTTTTCAATGTCGCCACATCCATACCTGTTCTAGGGTCTATTGGTCTCGGCCTTCCCTGCCCCTGAACGTTCTGATTTCCCGCCTGATAATTTCCCTGTCTCCTTACCAACGCTCCCCCATTAGACTGTCCCTGAGCGGTTTGCATCTGAACAAGCATCAAGTTATCTTTCATCTTCCTGTGTTTGGATTCAATCTCATCTGTGCAATATCGGGCGTACCGTAAAATCTCGTCAACAGGCTTGTTTTGCCAACAAATCAAATGCTGCTGTATCATGAGACTGACCTCTGGCCTCAATCCCAACACAAACTTTGAAACAAACTATCCCATATCTTTCGTGTCCAACGCATATAGACCACTGTACTGCTTAAACGCCTGCAAGAGTCTCTCATAGAATTCATGTACCGTCTCCTTAGGTTCCTGCACTGTCATGTCTATCTTCACCCAATCGATATCTTGTGGTGAAACCTTCGACTTCAACCAGGCAATCACTTGCTCGTATTTCCTCATCACTATCATTGCCGGACCATTCGTGATCGCGTTCCTATCAGGCTCGTAAGTCGGCCAATCAACTGCAATCTTGCATGCTGCCCACAAATCTCCGGGAACTACAATATCAAACAAGGTATTCAGATCGATCCACAATACCTTTGAAATCTTGACAAAGCGGTCAACCTGCTTATACCACTCTGCAGGCTTCTACCTAAGCCGGGGAAAATCATTGGTAAACGCCACCAAATCAACCCTGCTCCAGGGCACATGCACGTACCCTCCATTCTGCACTTCCCTCAAAGGGAAATTCCCTATCTCCAACACCCCTCCACCCGGAGGTGGGGTCCCTCCTGTCGTTCTCCTAGAGATTTTCTTCTTTGCCAACCTTTCACCCCACCTATCAAGCATCATCCATGCACGCATGGATCTCTACGGTGGGATCTCAATCCAGCAACCCTTTTCTCCTCCAGTTCCTGGTCACTATACTGCAACCTATGACCTCCTTCCAATGTTTTCGTTTTGGACAAATCCACCCCATATCGCCTAGCCAATTCTGACAATTTCTCATGTGCAACTCGTGCCTTCCGAGTCACATCCTTCGCTACGAAGAGTAATTCATCTGGTCCATATATTAATATTCTCTCAAGGGGTAAGCTTCCACCTACTATCTCATCCACTTCCGCTTTTAACCTTACTACGTCTATCATCATCCCCCCTTTCAGGGCTCCTCTCAGTATTTCTCGGCAGGCTGCCCCTTCCCTACCGCTGTCCTCACATTCTTGGTCCTGTGACCTACTCTCTTCTGGTATACCCATTGGAGTGGACCGATCCCTGAAACCGACCCGTTCTCTCTCTGCTGTCATCACTCTTGGGCTTTGGTTTCTCACTGGTGGTACCCATGACTGTAGATCTGATCTCGACTCTATCAGAGACCTCGACCTCTCTGGTCTCTGCTCTCGTTGTTCCCCAGATGAGTCTGACATGGCTGGCAAGGGTGTACTCCATTTTATAGGGTCCGGAGTCCGAGCCCTTGCACCCACTAGGTCACTTCCTGCGACCTCTCTCCTTACCCCCTCGGCTGTCTGCTCTGGGTTCGCAACTTCCTCTGAATCGGGGTGGTAAATCGAAACAATAGGTCCAATAGTGACCGGTACCTTGAAAGCATCCGGTAACCTCACATCTCTCTCGACTTTTACGCTAGCCTCGGACGAGCTCCTTGTGCTCTCTGTTCCTATCGAGATCCTTCCTTCTACTCTCATCTCTGGGTGGATTGTTACTCCTTTAGTCTCTTCTATCTGAACCAATGTCCCTTCTGGGACCTCTGGGTTATACGGAGGTGGTCTCTCTGACAACAACCTCTCCAATAGGCTATCATCCGTATCACTATCATCCTCGTCTTCTGACTTTACGTTCTTTACCCCCTCGGAAGTGATCAATAAGGGGTACAGTCTATCTCCCTCTATTGCCTGTACCCTCCATCTTTTCTCCGGTGCATCCCATCAGGCATCCTGAAAAGCCCTGATCGACTTTTTCACCCTTTCCTGATTTCTTCCCCTTTCTCTATCATGCGCTGCTCTAATCCACGCATGTAGTGCTTCAAATTGTGTTGGCCTTGGCAAAGGTCGTAAAGCCGTCATCACGGACTTCAACCGGTGCAACACTGCTAACCTAAATGAGCCATACCTCGGGAATGCTAATTCTCCCTCACTTTGAGTCATTTTATGCCAATTCTCAAGCCAAATTATCGTATGCAATCCCACATTCTTTGCCATGTAATGTGCTGGAGTATCCTCTGGAGGGGCTTCTTCTCCCTCTCGAGTAACCACATGTTTATCACCTCTACACAGTTCTCTAAAAACCTTAAAACACTTCAAGATTGACAAAATTCAATCTCACACACTGTTTACCTCTTGACGTCGCACCCTCCAATAACAGCGCGACTAACACTAACCAGCCTATCACAGTGCGACACTCTCTGACGTCACCTTCCTTCGTTCGCAGCAGTTCCCTTTCCTTACGCTTACGTCTCACGCCTGCACTCGTCCCATTCATACACTGAAATAACCGTTTGTCCCGAACAAGTTACTTCTCTGGCTGTCCGTCCACAGCCTCTGACTGTTCGTCCACAGTCTCTCGAAATTGTTGACCTCGGTTGATAACTGTCTGTCCCCGTCTGGGCAGAAAGTTCGCCTCTGATAGGTTACAAATACTCAAATCCACATACAACAACCCATGACCAGCGTCGAGTTGTCATGCACTCACATGTTCGCTCCCCCCTATCTCGGTCCAGGTGATCGATGGTACCTCACGATCTCCTTTGGGTGGTCAACAAAATCTACCACGGATGTCTTCTACACCACAATTCCCGGGCTGCGCGCGCTCACAGCCTGATCTCACAATCACTCAACATTCACTTCAACTCCGCAAGACATCACACAACAAATCAACACCGCAATCTACAACATCCAATCCTATTCATACTCACTCCACAAACTGCTGCTTCCTGCCGCACTGCTACTCGCCGTCAATGTTCATCATCTGCCGTCGTCTGCTGCTCACCATCTGATAATTCACCATCACTTATCGTCCATGGGTCTCAAGGATCACTTATCCTAATCTAATCGTCCCTCACTATCGGAAGTAACCATCCTCTGCTACCAACTGCTGGGGCCCAATTTTCTTGTTTCCATTTATCTCCAAGAACCCACTCTGGTCGATTGAACCTTTTTACTTGTCCAATAGCGTGGAGGGAGCAAACACAATTATCAGAGAACACTTTCCGCAATTTGACATAATTAAGGACTCGAAACTCAATCTCTATTGCTCTCGGGATTTTATTATCAACATAAACATCTGCAGATATCAGCACCTTAACACAAAGCACAACAGGTAAATGGGTACTAATACAAATTCCACTCTACGAAGAATCCGCATTCGACTAAATATAAACAAGAGTACAGCTTCTAAAAGCATGAGGTAGATAACTACCAAGCTAATGTCGATATTAGGAATCATTAAACCAAAACATCTCTGTCCCTACTCTATGCTAGATGACGTTCCTGCTTACCATTCCCTTAAGACCCAAAAAATCGGGAAAAAGTTGTCAGAAGTGAGCTTCCTAAGAAGTCTTCACTTGGAGAGCTTGATCTAAACGCTCCTTCTAGCTCCTCCCCGACCTCTTCTCTGCTCAACCCTCGGGGCGCTGTCCCTAATACAAAACCCCAAATCACAGAACACGCCCTCCGGCACACCTCCTCGACCTGGTCTTCTTCCAGTAATTTTCCATCCAGCTCTGTCCATCTTCCATCGTCCATCAGCTTGGCCTTGAGTCCCAGACACCGTCCGCACTAGGAGTTGCGATTGGCACATTTCAATGCACTCCCATGTCTGGCTTTCCCCATAATTCAACTCTTAGACAAAGACCTTTTCTACTAACGAACCAACTGTCCTTGCACCTGCGGTGATATCATGGGATGGAGAAATACTTCGCATCTTTTAACTTTACAATTTGCTACTAGAATAAATCATTGCGGCCTACCGCATTCGGTTAACATAAGAAATACCAGGCCAACGATATATGTGTATTCGGACCTCCACTAGGTTAAACGCGCTATTAAATCACATTCTAAACATTAGTGCTTTTACTTTCATATACATGAATAAACGACATACATGAGTTAATTCAATCAGGTTACACGTTTAGCCTAATACATTGCATTGTACGGGTACTAATCGTTATGCATTTTACTAAATACAGTCACAATATGTGTTCACATCTCTTACACTTCTACATTGCGATATAGCTGATACATTTCTTAATACATTTCGCACGACACATCTAAATATACATTGATTATATGCGGGTGCCAACTAACAGTGAATATGATGCACCCCTACAAATTTCAAAACCTTTAGGCGCTACATCACTCCCATCTGTATTAGTTGTGGTCCCCTCGAGTGGAGGCCTCGTCCCAAATCCTCCATTTCTCCTAAACTCACCACATGGCAACTCATGCTGGTTTGTGCTCCTCAAAACCCTGTTTAGCGCTGGGATAATGAGAACTCATATGCCGCCTTGGATTGGGAGCAGCCTGGCCCTGATCTTCATGTGGATCCCCTGGGAAGCCCTGGCAGCACTCAACAGCATGGACAAAGCGGGTTGCCACCCTGGTACGCTAAGGCATATCACATTTGGCATGCTCCCTGCACCGTCTTTTTCATCTGCACTGCATCGATCAGCGGCTCAGTGCTGCTTCAACACCAGAATGACTTGCTCCTTTGGCTGTTCTCATTCTCTGTGGAGAAGATTTCCAGCAGAGCCCAATGGCCGTCAAAGCTGTTCACAGCAACCATACTTAGATTGCAAGGCTGACATAGCAAGATAAGTTGGTTAGTTTGGACTAACCAATTTATGCTGCTACGTCACAGCACATCCAGCTCCATTGGCTGTTGGCCTCTCCCCAGTCAGTTATGTACAGATGAAACATGTTACAAAAGATATATACTAAAAATTTGAAGATTATATTTCTGCATTTACAACTTAAAGGTCTGCAGTTTGACACGTTTTGGAGTGTTCTACTTTGGAGCACCCTAATCTGTTAGCAGTTGCTCCTAAACGAAATTTTTTTTTTTGATAAACAATTTTTATTGGAGATTTTGAAAAACACAGTATTAAAACCTTGCGCCGGACAACCACCACTATACATTCACACAGGTTGAAAGCATGCCCCCCCTCGTCCCCACCCGAGCCCTGCCCCCCACCCCTACCCCCAAAGCACCCAATCACAGTATATTGCCCAACCACTTCCCCCATACCCTACGGTATTTCTTAGGACAGCCCCTCGCCTGATAAAGAGTACGTTCCTGGGCCGCGCACCAGTCCACACCAGCACTCCATTTAGCCAAAGTGGGCGGCCGTGGGTGTTTCCATGCCGCTGCAATGTCTCTCTTTGCCACCATGAAGGCCGTCATAAGGAACAGTTTCTCTGCACGAGTGCCTTGTAGACCGTCCGTGATGCCCAGCAGGGTGTGCCTAGGGTTATGTGGTACCTCCCAACCCAACACCTCCGTGAGGTCGGCCTCTATGCCCCTCCAATAATCTCTCAGGTCCGGACAGGACCACACCATATGGATAAAGTCGGCCGGGTCAAAGCCACAGCGGGGGCAAGATGCGGTGACAGAGAGGCCCGCTCGGTGTAGACGTGCCGGTGTGAGATATGCAGTATGGAGGTAGTATATCTGAATCAGCCGCAACTTGGCCGAGGCCGTCACCAGCCGGGGGGCCATTAGGGCGTCCCTCCAGTCCACCTCGTCCAAGGGCCCCACCCAGCCCTCCCATCTCTCTCTCAAGCCATCCCGAACCGCGGGGGTATTGTTAATAAGTGAGCGGTGTATACGGGAGATACCCCCCCTCCCCAGGTTACCCAGCAAGACCTGAGCTTCAGGGGGACTGTGGTCTGGCAGTCGAACATCTAAAGGAGTATAAGTGCGTATGGCATGGCGCAGCTGGAGGTACCTATAAAACTGTGACGTGTGAAGGGAGAAGCGTTCCTGTAGCTCTGCGTATGAGCACATGCGCCCCCCCCGCCAGACGTCCCCCAATTGGGAGATGCCGAGCAGGTCCCATGACCTAAAGCCTTCCAGGGCAGTAACGTCCCGCAACAGCATCCCGTGCCAAAGGGGAGTGGCGCGAGTCAGCCGCCCAGTCCACCGGGTATGGCGAAGCGCCGCTCGCCAGGCCAGGAAAACCGCCCTAGTGATTCCGGGGCAAGAAGAGGGGATGGGAGCTCCGTACAGGCGATCTAAAATGCAGGGAAACCCCAAATCGGCTAGTTCCAACCTATAGGCCGGGTCGGACCATCCCCCTCCGAACCAATCGTGAATGACGAGAAGGCGAGTGGCCAAATAGTAGAGGTATAGATTGGTCATACCCAACCCTCCATCAAAGGTGGGTAGGCGACACGTCGACAAGGCCAGCCGCGGCCGTCCACCGCCCCAGAGGAATCGAGTCGCCAGTCCGTCCAGCTCGCGGAACCAAGGCCGCGGAAAGGACACGGGGGTGTTTTGTAAGATGTACAGGAACCGGGGAAGGATCATCATTTTGTAGAGTGCCACCCTCCCCAGCGGATTGAGCGGGAGCGGTTGCCAGCGCGTCAGGTCAGCCTTGGCCTTCTTGACCAGGGGAGCCACATTGAGGGCCCAGCTCAGTTCCGGGAGCAGAGAGACCCAAATGCCCAGGTATTTAAAGGACAGCCGGCGAAGGGGAATCCTGTCCTGCCAGTCAAAGCATTCCCGAGAGGGGTGCAGAGGCACAAGGACCGATTTGTGCGAGTTTAAGAAGAGGCCAGACACGCGGCCAAAAAGGCCCAAGAGATGGAGGGCACGGGGACCAGATCGCGCCGGGTCGCTGAGATACAATAACACGTCGTCCGCATAAAGGGCTATTCTGTCGGGCGCAAGACCCGGCCACTCCCAGCCCCGAAGAACAGGGTCTGTGCGGACCAGGGCAGCAAGGGGTTCCATAGCGAGGGCAAAGAGGAGAGGCGACAGTGGGCATCCCTGCCGCGTCCCCCGACCGATCCGAAACGGCGTCGACAACGCCCCGTTAACTAGCACTCGAGCACGAGGGCGCGCGTAGAGGACCCGCACCATTCCGACAAATTTGGGGCCGAAACCCATATGAGTCAGGACCTCAAATAGGTAGGACCACCCAACCGAATCAAACGCCTTCTCAAAGTCGGCAAGTAGAAGGGTAAGATATGGGGATATGCGGTGGCGATGAGCCAGGGCCACGTGAAGTCGACGGAGGCAATGGCGAGTACCGCGGTCCGGCATGAAGCCACATTGGTCCGGGTGCACCAGGTGGGGCAGAAAGGGCCGAAGCCTCTGTGCCAGGACCGCCGCGTAGAGTTTGATGTCCGTGTTGATGAGAGAGATCGGTCGGTACGCTGACCTATCGCAGGAGGGCGGCGCGGACTTGGGCAGGACCACAATCGTGGCCATATCGGCCTCTGGGCGGAAGGAACCGCGTTCAATCGCATCGGCGTAAAGGGCGCTCAACCGGGGGATCAGGAGGTCCTTGTAGGCGGCGTAAAGTTCTTGCGGGAATCCATCCGGTCCCGGGGTCTTCCCCGCCGACGTGCGCCCAATTGCCTCCCCAATCTCCTCCAGAGAGATGGGCACCTCCAGACTCTCCCGGTCACTGGGCCGAAGACAAGGCAGTTTGAAATTGTGAGTTGCCAGCAGCGAGGCTAGAGACAAATCCGACGCCCGGGCCCGGTATAGTTGAGCATAGTATTGAGCGAAGGCGTTGGCCATGGCCACGGAAGTGGACTGAAGCTGGCCTTCTGAATCAGTGACCGCCGGTATGATGCGCGACGCCCCGGGGTAGGTAACCAGCCGGTGCAGCAGAGCCCCATTCTTGTCCCCCCACCCGTAGACCCTCGCCACCGAGGACCGCCAGAGGAGCTTGGCCGCATCCATTGACCGTTGGTGAATCTCGTCCCGCAGAAGCCGCAGTTGACGATCTACGGTCGGATCCCCATCCGCGGACAGAGACTGCTCCAAACGTAACGCCCGAGCCTCGCAAGCAGTAAGTTGCTGAAGCTGCGTCTGGCGGTGCCGCACCACCAACGCCTTGGCCGCCCCCCTGATGGTGGCTTTACCCGCCTCCCAGAGGGTGCCCGCCGAGGAGACAGATCCATCGTTGTCATTAAAGTACTGCGCCAGCGCGGACCCTACCTCTTTGCAGAGTTTCTTATCACGGAGAAACCAGGCGTTGAAGCGCCACATTTGACGGGCCCCGTGGGGCGGGGGCCCCAGACCCAGGAGGACAGGGGAATGATCAGATATCCCTCTAGGAAGAATGCGGACATCTTGGATGCCCGCACACTCGGTGGACGGGACAAAGATTGCGTCGATCCGCGCATGAGTGTGGTGAGCGGCCGAGGTGTGGGTGTATTGCCGCGCGCGCGGATGCCAGATACGCCAGGCGTCGCACAAGCCCTGAGCCTCCGCCCACCCCACCAGCTGTTTAGCCCGCGCGGCGCGGGGCGTCGAGACCGGTCCAGAAGAGTCAAGCAACGGGGCAGAGACAGCGTTGAAGTCCCCACCCAGAACCACAGCACCCGGCGGTAGAGCGGCCAGCAGGGACGCGGCATGGGATAAAGCTTGGGTCAACCCGGTGGGTGGCGCGTAGAGCGAAAGAAAGGTAAGCGGCCGACCTTCCAGTGTGCCACAGACTGCGATCCCCATCCCCTGGGGGTCACGGGCCACCCGGGTAAAGACAAAGGGAACAGAACGGCGCAGCAGGACGGCGACCCCCCGAGACCCGCGGGAGAACCCAGAGTGCCACACCCGATCGTACCCGTATCTGGCCAAGAAGGGACACCTCTCGCCTAGCAAATGGGTCTCCTGAAGAAGGAGCACGTCGATCTCGTTACGGTGAGCATATTTAAGGACTGCAGTGCGTTTGAGTCTGTCTAATAGGCCATTCACGTTCCATGACAGGATGCGCATAAGCGCTTTGGAGGGGAGGTCATCCATGGGAGCGAGGGGAACAGAGTATGCCAGAAAGGAAGCGGCCAGAAGAAGCCAGGACCACGGGTCCTCCACCAGGGAGGGGCGATGGACCACGCGTGAAGGCAGGCGGCAGCAAGGCGCGCATGAATGAATGCAAGGTGAGGCGCAGCAGTGTGTCGAGTGTGGTGTAGTAACAGACGCCCAAAGAAAACCAAAACCAACCCAAACAAAACAGTCCCTTAAGAAGAAACGGCCAACAAACCCCCAACCCCAGACCCCCACCCCCCACCCTACACTTCAAAAACGGAAGCATCTGTCGCCCGAACAACCCAACAGGTACGAGACCCCAAGCCTAGATGCTCGGTTGTGGAGAACGTAGTGGACCCCTCCAGAAGAACGGATTTCAATGATACGTCCCAGGTAGTTGTAAGAAAGCGTAGGAGTGGAAACCCCCTCCACCCCACCATCAAATAAGGCAATCACCCCTCCCCGTAGAGATTTGGCTCAGTCAGCAAGTTACATGGCGGGACTACGGGAGAGGTCAGACAAGTCAGATTGTATGGTGAGGGGGGCGGGAGATCCCCCCGGTCCGGGCGACAGGCGGCGCCGGGGACCCCCAGCCACGTGAGATGATGCACCAGAGGAGGCCGAAGAGTCCCTCACACGCCTCTCAGAAGCATTGGCAGACCTGGTTCGGGCCACCGCCCCTCCGCGGCGCAGCCGGGACTGCGTGCGTTTCCTGCGCCGAGGCCGTCGGGCTCCAAGCACCTCCTTGCCCCGGGCCCCCGTAGCGGGCGATGTCGCCGCGGCATGGCGCAGAGGCTTCTCCTCCGTGAGCCAGGTCCAGGCTGCCCGAGGGGTATCAAAGAAGAGAGTCTTGTCCTGGAAAACAACACGGAGGCGGGCCGGGAATTGGAGCTGGTACTGAAGACCCAGGGAGCGCAGCTTTTGCTTCACCTCTGTGTAGGATCGGCGCTGCTCCTGGACCTCCCGGGTGTAGTCCGGAAAAATCATGATTGTGTGATTGTCAAAGGTCAAGGGGCCACGCACTCGCGCTTCCCGCAAGATAGCGTCCCTGTCTCTGAAGTTGAGGATTCGGAGGATAAACGGGCGCGGGGGAGCTCCCACAGGAGGTTTGGCCGCCAAAGACCGGTGCGCCCTCTCCACCACAAACCAGGTCGACAGCCCGGTCTCCGGCATCCAGGACTTGAACCATTGCTCGAGGAAATCATCGGCGCGGCCAGATTCCACTCCTTCCGGAAAGCCCACCAGGCGAAGGTTGTTACGACGGGCACGATTTTCGGCGTCCTCTGCCCGCCTGTGTAGTTCTTTAGAGTGGGTGGTGAGTTCTCTGACCTGGTCTTGCAGCAAGTGAATGTCGTCTTCCGCTGTGGAAATCCGGGATTCCGCCTCCGTAATGCGGGCCGTGGCGTTGCGGAGGTCCTGCCGTAGGAGCGCAACGTCGACCTTCACCTCGCCAACCATCCCCTCCAGGGAGGTGCGGGAGGCGTCGATGGCCTGAAGGATGACGGCCAAGTCTTTATTCGGGGCCGAAGCCCCCCCCCCACCCGGAGGGTCCGAGCAGGCAAACTGGTCGATCCTCGTCTGGTGGGACGTACCCGGCAACTTGGATCCCCTCTCCTTGCCCATGGCGGACCGAAGAAGTAGGGGTCCGATCCGTGAGGGGGCCCGGAGGACAGCAGGCGACTCCCGCTCCACGAACGCGGCACCGCTCCACACAGGCCAGCGAGGGAGGAGGTCGGGGGCAAGGAGGAAGGGCACAGGCACCCCCCGACCGCCTCGTCAGGGTCCGACCAGGCCGCCGTCACCGCGGCGCGCGCCACGAGCCAAAGCGGTCACCCGCTATCCAACGGTGGGTTGCTGGGGGCCTCCGAGGCGTCGTCTGGTCAGGGCAACAGGAGACACCAGGGCCGAGAGCCCAGCCCCCCCTAGATCCGGGGGCAGGAAGGGGCTCGAAGGGGGGGGGCCCCCCCCGCCAGCAGTGGTCCCGGGGCAGCGATTCGGGGGCGCAGGGGGTCACCACCCCATCCAGCACAGGTTGGCGCCAACAAGAAACAATTAGTCCAAGTGCTGCACCCTACCGGGATTACGCCAGGGAAAAGCGGCAGGAAGGGGCCCCCTCAAGCCGCCACAACGCGACAGTTCCGATCCCCCCGACCTGGGTCTCTCTCTCTGTGCGCGGGCCGACCTGCCCGCCGATGAGGGCTACACCACCCCCAAGAAGCGCCCCTCCAGCTTCTCCCGTCCCGGCTCACCTCAAAGTCACCGCCAACCGGGGCCCAGATCACAGCTCCTCCGGGCGTGAGGCTGCCAACAACGAGCCTGCGCTCCTGTAGGGCTCTCCCGGATTCCAGCAGCCAGGGACCCACCAGGGGGGGCACAGCGGGGCGGGCAAGGAGGTCCACCTCCCAAGAGGCAGCAGCGGCAGTCCAGACCTCCAGGCGGCCCAGCGCCGCCAAGGCGAATGCGGGTCGATCCCCCCGCCGACTAGGGCCCCTTTCCCGCCAGGTGAGCGCCGGTGATCAGCGGCAGGGGCAGGTCAGTCAGTGGCAAGCGTGGGGCCTGTGCCCCTCGTGGCGCGCCGGGGCCTCGCGTAGCGGGCAGCGCCGCACACAGAACCAGAAGGAGGCAGCCAGGTGCCGGCGCGGCTCGCGGGCCGGCCAGCTCCACCGCGGGGGCGTCGGATGTCTCAAAACTCGGGCCGGGGGTAGTGCGTCAGTTCCTCCACCCGCGCCGGTCTGCAGCCAGGACCTGGGACGGCATCAGTGGAGGAGGATCGGCGCTGAGGGGTCCGGCAGCCGGGAGCCTCACTTCGTTGCGGCCATCTTGGCCAGCGCCGGAACCGGAACCTTCCTAAACGAAATTTACATTAGCAGAAAAGCCTCTGCCAAGATGGTATTTCTAATATTTATTTCGTAAAATAAAGGTGCTTTAAACAAACTGAAATATTTGGACAACCGTCAGATTTTTTTTCTTTAAAGAAAAAACTGTATTACATTTATTTAAGGACTGTTTGATAGTACTTTTTAATGTATAGGGGACATTTGGCAGTTTAAAAATAAACTCATATATAAAAATTAAAAAATAAAAGCAACCGTTTTTTAGTTCTTTAGAAAAGGCAACATTGCGTGTTAAAAAGTTATAAAAAAGTGATTTAACAGGATTCAGTGTTGCTTCACAGTGAAATGAAGGATCTCTTTGCCCAGGGGCGGGGGAGGAGTTGTGTATGGTATGATAAAAGAGCTACTGTAAGTTCTGATCTGTGCTTGTTTTATTTCACACATTTACTGGAAAATAAATGTGCAATTTGTCGAAGCTTCTTTCCCCAGCCTCATCAAGCTAGAGGAGTCCTAGCTTGATAATGTGGGCTATGTCGAATAAACATAACATACATTTTTGCCAACTTACATAAAGATTTATTTAGCATCTCCCCAGCCTGGCTACAGAGACTAATTTGTTGCTTGTAGGAGCAATTTTGCACCTCTGTTGGTGACACTTTTATATTGTCTTCTCAGAAATCTGGACCAAACTTCCTGGAAAGTCAAGCACTGATTGGTTTAGATAATTTATTCTGGTTTAAAGAATTCATACTCTGATCATTTTTATACTGTTATGAATGTATAAGCTGCACAAACAAATGTCACCTACGCGGCGAAAGAGCTACATTTATCCATTAATCAATTTTGGCCTGGCCCTAAACTCTCTTCCTTTAAAGATGACATTAAAGAACGCGATTACAAATGCCAATTTGTAATGCAACCCATTATCATAAGAGCTCAGGACCAGCTTCGAAAAAACTAAAGAAAAGGAAAAAAGACACAGGATGAACAGGCTGGGAGAAAAGATGAAAGGCCAGAAAATGTTCACTTTGGGGCTAGGATATCGAATTGTCAGAAAAGGGTATTTCAAGGACTACAAGGACAAATATTTTGAAAGGGGCCACAATCGAGAAGAATTGGTGCAAAGTGGCACTGACTAATGGAAGGGCACAACAAGAGAGAAAAGGCACTCAGGGCAGATAATGATGGGAGAGTTGAAATAATGTTCTGATTCTGAAAAGACTTAAGCGACAGATCAGGAACATATGAGTTAAGGTTCTGATTTGAAAAAGACATACACGGGCTCAACATGGAGAATGAGAACAGAATGAGTAAGGAAAGAGGACTTTGTTTTTAGATCGAGTCAGCTTCAATGCATGCACTTCATGCACTCTCGCTTGTGAGACACTATTGTGTACCACGAGGGGCATGGAGCCTGCCCACTGCATAAAGTTTTCTTGGTTTCAGTTTGGCTTCAGAGTCACTCTTCTTTGCAGACCCCTGCTTTGCCCATGCAGGCCAAGCACCACTTCAATTCTTTATGTGGAGCATGGACCTAGCACAGATTGATTCAATCTAATTAGTACCCATCTGCTGCTTGTGATGTGATTTAGGTACTATATTCTCCCTCTACTCCCTGTCACCCTCTGTGCTACAACCTCCATGGTTTTGTTTTCCCCATACCCCGATTTTCCTGCTGCTCCCTACCCTCCCTCGTGATGCAACCCCCGCTTTTTTTAAACATGTGCTCTTGTGCAACATGATTTGAAGAAAAGCACTATGATGCAGTCAACGCTAGCCTTGTCACTTTATTCTTGACTTTAAGCGACACTGCAAAGCAGCAAGACATTGACAAAGCGGCACAACTTATTGGCTTTGTCATTGCTTGTTTTAAGTGCCAGCTCATCAGCCTGTCAAGTTCTCAAAGCCCTGGCCTGTGCTCTGCTGGTTAACATGTGCCCATCGTCCTTCATGAGCCACTCCTGCCTGGTCGGGATTTCTATACTTTCAGCGAGTGTCTGCTAGTGTGGTGGATGTACTAAAAGCACACGTGACCACCGAGCAGGGGCCATTCTTTTACCCAGTCTGCACTAAAAAAACTATTACTGGCACAAGCTCCCAATGAATCAGTTGCTTCAGGAAAACACAAAAAAATAGCCATGCTGTGAAGTGAGTTTTCTCCTTGCACATCAGGGGCTTTGGCTCATTGTTTGCTTTCCCTGCTGTCATGACAATCGTGGGGAGGGAAACCCATTAGCGTTCGCTCTGCCCTGAATAGAATGGCGAAATCATAACTGAAACCTAGCAGTGTTATATCGAAGGTTTTTATACCATGCATCTTCCCTGTTTCTCTGTCCCTGCTGCTCAGCCAGTGTGAATGGTATGGGTAGAATGTTGGTGTGGATGGTGATGTCATTGGAATGTGAGGATTGCTGTGAGGTGGCGTGTCAGGTGAAACCTGGACTGAGCAGCAGATGGGCTGCTCCTGGTGGGGCGATTTACATCTTTACTACTGAAATTACTGGAATACCTACTTAACATCAAGAACAATAAACGTATTCACCTTTAACCTAACCACATCTACTGGAACTCCTTACTATGACACAACATAAATTGGCGACGAGTTGGATCCAAACTACGCGTGAGGACTTACTTCAAGCTTTTATTCAAGATTTTACTTAAAAAAGAACCTATCTAAGGATTTTACGCCCTCCCGCCCCTCTAGTGTCCAGATTCTCACGACAGCTCATTACAGGGCGTATGTTTCCTGCTGCCATTGTCATGGTGTATGGTTCCTGCTGCCATTGACAACGTGTATGCTTCATTACATCTGCTGCCTGTTTCATGCGGCCTTTGATACCCTGCTGCCATTTACTAGGCGTGTGTTTTCGGCTGCCACTGTCAAGGTGTCTACTTCCAGCTGCCATTGACACCCTGCTGCCATTGACAGGGCGTATGTTTCTACTATCTACTGGGTGAATTTTTCCTACTGCTATTTTCAGGGCACATGTTGCCTTCTACTTCCACATCCACTACAAGTCAAGAGACAAACCTTTTACAGTAAGTGCAGCTGCGCTTTTACAGCAACTGCAGCAGTGAGTTCCGATGGGATGGCAGACTTACTTTATGTGCTGTGCACCTTGCACCTCACATTAATTTTGACTTGAGCCTTGTGCCATTTTGCCCCGGTGCACTCACCCTAGATCTGGCATGTGTTTTATTTGTGGAACTTTTCTCTCCAACACACTTCTTACGGATTTGGTTTCTTATGTGCTGCCACGGGTTTCGGGAGTGAGAGAGAAGTGCTACCATTCTTTTCAAGCCAGGCCGGATCTGTTTTTCAATCTTTATCGGTGAATTTACTAGTCTGGTGTCAACATGCGACTTCATGACTTTACTGGCTCAGCGAGCGCACACTTACTGTCAATACCGTGCGCCATCCGCGAGGAATCTTCAACTGCTTATGTTGCATTGATTAAATTGCCCGCGAGGACTTCATGGACATTGCACGTACTCCCTTCCTTGTGAGTGTGCTCTCCGATGTCCTTCCTTCTTTCACCTGCCTTCCTTGAATCCTGGGAGCTTCGCTGCTTGTGATGCTTTTACACACTTGCGCGCCTTGAGCCATCTGGTGTGTGTCTTATCTACGTGCCGCCATTTTATTTGGGGAGATCCTTCATGCTTCAGTTCGGATCTTCCCCTGCTCCTGTCTCTTCGATGTCCGTGGAGCCTGATGTATGTGAAGTACTTTGGGGCATTTTACTTTCCTGACTTCAGCCTTATCGCCGTCTTTTGAGGGTTCGTCACTGCGTCTCTATCCTCACCTCTTTATGTGGAATTTCAGGTTATGCTTCGAAACTGAAGCAACGGTGTTTTTGCTAATCTACTGGCTCCCCTTCAACGGCATTGTAACTATTATTCTACCTTTTTGTTTCTCTTTGCACCTGCATTCATTTCATTTCTTGCCATGTCACATATGCTGTGTACCGTTTCCTTATGATAGAATGTGTTGATACTTATGTAGTATAGAACTGCCATATTCTGATTTCTTACATATTATTTTCATTATTTTCCTGTTTTGTCTAGTGTACCACTTATTTCATCCACAGTGGCTCTTACGGAAATAAGCCCTAACCCTACATCTTCTGCTCCAACGGCACTTCCCCCATTTGACCTAATTTGCCCCTCACATTGTTTGTCTAATGAAGTTCTGCATGTTGCCCCTCTTGAGAGTATCGAACGACTATTAAGGTCATTCGTATTACCTATAATGGAAAGGTTAAAAAAGATGGAGCAACGGCTGGGGGATCTAGAAGTGGCCATTACTAATAATGTGGGGGTACTTAAAGATTCTGTAAACCCAGTGCCCCCCCCTTCTGTAGTACCAGTGATACCTTCCCTTCTTATAAGTAAAAATAGCAAGGATATTCCTGGCAGTCAACCTAGGGTTATACCCCCCAAAGCAGCTCAACAACAACTAGTACAAAATGATTTGGGTGAAGTAAAAAAGGGAGCGAAAGAATCTGCTTCAGGAAACATGCAAGATGAGAGGGGAGGTACTTTCTCAGCTAGGTCAGCGGACCATTTGAGGTATCAAGTTGATTTACCCCCAGAAGCGGTCCCTTACGTGGTAGTGCTTACGAGAGTTCCGATACTGGAAAAGGGTAAAAAGGAAGGGTTTTTTGAGCTTAAAAATAAAACTATGCATTGGCTTACCTTAAACAAACCCCTTCCCTTTAATGTTAATGGAGAGATATTGCACGTCCGACGACTCCCCTGGTTGGGACGTAGAGCTAAGGACATTGAGGGGGACTTAATTGTCATTAATTTTAGAGATCCTAGAGCTGTCATTCACATTCTTAATCACACTTCGGGCAAAAGTAGCGGGTCTATTATGCCTCGTGAACTGACATATTTTTATCCAAGATCCTTAGTCTCTCACATGACGTATTCCGGGGTTTCAGCTCGAACGCAGATATACCAGCCTGCATCATCCATACCTTCTGACAATCAGCATATAATTTATGCACCAATTTCTGTGGCTTGTGAAAATGCATCCGACTGGGTCACTGTACCTTTTAGGAGCCACCGAAATGGTTTTAGGAGGACAGACTATCGGCCACCATTCACCCCGTTGGAAGTTGCAAATAGATTTGATGCCTTCTCAGGCTTTGATGATTGCGATTGACAGGGGGGGTTTCTAATTAATAAGCCCACTATTATGGAGCAACAGGCTGAGAATATTGAGCTAACTTCCCTAGTGCAGACTTTCTCCCCAGAACAATCTATTCTCCCTGTAATTGCTCCTTCTTCTTCTGACCAGCATGTATCGTCCCATAAGCACGTGTCTGTATCAGAAGCTGGATCTGCCATGACTAATGACCTCTATGGTCCCTTGTTCCATGATCCAACCAGCCAAGACCTACCGACTGGCCATGTTAAAATTCTTTCTTGGAATGTGGCGGGCCTTAAGAGCAAATTGCCCATCCCCGAGTGGGGCTCTTTTATGGCCCTCCACGATATTTGTATGCTACAAGAAACCTGGGCACTAAAAAGCAGTTCAGCCCAGGGATTTGCTACATTTGATATTGTGGCCAGTAAGGGCGAGAGGGGTAGACCTGCGGGGGGATTGTCCATATGGGTTGGCACGCACTTGGGAGTCACGGCATTACAAATTAGAACTAATTCGCCGGACGTTCAGTGCGTATTGCTGACTATACCAAATGGGCCAAACATCGCCCTGTTTAATGTATATTCAAGGCCAGTTAGGCGGGGCCTTGTGTCAGAGGCCATTGAAACTTTGTTGACCCTTATTCAGTCAATGGACCCTTCTACTGTGTTAATCCTGGGTGGTGATTTCAACTGTCACTTTGAGCCACTCATGGATTTGAATATGGGTGGCTCGGATGACGTTGATTCACTGTGGGCCATCCCTCAACCATTGACTTCCCGGGTCAAGGCTTGGACCCCGTTAGTTCTACAATTGCAGTCATTTGTGCTTACAACCTCATTACGAGCCTGCAATGGGAGGGTGGAACCTGACAGACCAGGGAATGCAACATTTAATCGGCACAATCATTCCTCGATAATTGACTACATTTTTTTAGAGGCTAGGCATTGGGACAAGGTGCATGAGTTCAGAGTTATTGAAAGAATTGACAGTGATCATAATGCCCTGGTACTCTCACTTAAGATAGGGAGCTTTGGGCTTAAATGTCAAATTTTGGATGATCACTCTGCCACTGTGCCTTTAATCATAACAAACTGTAGACGTAGAGTTAAATGGCCAGATTTCCAGATGTCCGTTTCCAAGCTTGCTGCCTTATATAAGACTATTATCCCATTTATTGAAGAAATGGGGAAATTTGGTCACTTAGGCAGGGCATCTGAAATTCATATCAATTTGGTAGCAGCAATTATGGATATTCTCTGCCCTGAGAGAAGGGTTATTCGCCCACGGACTTCGTCCCTCCAGTGGTACAATGCCTTCTGTCGGGCTACCAGGAAGGCTCTCTTTAGAGCTTTAAAAACCAACAACAGGGAAGCCATTAAGGCACATCGTTCTGCGTATAAAAAGGCACTTAGTGACGCAAAAAAGGAATGGGAAGTTGCCAAGTGGGAGAATCTGGGTTCTGCACTTGGTAACAATAATTCCAAACTATGTTGGTCTATAGTAGCAACTGGACTTAGTGGGCATAGCTCGGTTCCTGCCCCCAATATCGCCCCTTCCGTCTGGGAAAGCCATTTTTGTGCCCTTTATGGCACTTCTGAGTCTGGTGTTATGGTCGTTAATACCATTGAATCACAGCAATCCCATAGTGCCAGTGGAACTGAAGAGCTTGTTCGGTCTATTGCCGTCCGCCCATGCCCTTCCACAGATGAATTAATTACCCTGCGTGAGGTAGAGACTGCACTAGGAAACCTGCTCCCAAATAAGGCTCCTGGCTTGGATAAACTGCCAGGGGATCTGTTTGGGACGCAACCAAAAATCTGGGCCCCTTATTTAGTCGCCTTATTTAATGGTATCCTGCAGGGGGACGATCTGCCGCCTACTTGGTTAGGAGCAGAAATTGTGCCGATCCTAAAAAAGGGCTGTCCTTTAACCCCTTCAAATTATAGACCCATCAGCCTAATCGATACATCACAAAAGCTGATGGGGAGGGTTATTTTGGATAGGATCCTTGGGTGGATCGAGGAAAAGGGGATACTATCTACACTCCAGGCAGGATTTAGGTCTGGTACTTCTAATCTAGACCAGATATTCCGCCTGCAGGTCCTGTACTGGAAAACAGCTAAGGTGGAGGGTGGCAGCCTCTACCTTGTGTTTGTGGACCTGCGGGCTGCTTTCGATCTGGTCCCACGTGGGAAACTCTGCAAAGTGCTTGCGGATATGGGTCTTCCGCCCTATTTGCTAGCCATTCTCTCGAGGTTACACCTAAATAATTTGGCGCAGGTTAGGTGCGGAAGGCATGGTGAACTCACAGATCAATTTCCCGTTTTGAAAAGAGTCCGCCAAGGGTGCGTCTTGGCACCCACCCTTTTCAGCCTTTATATTAATGGCCTCATTAAACACCTGAATGGTGTGACCAATAATGACGCCCCTAGACTGGCTACAGGTAGAGTGCCCACTCTGATGTTCGCGGACGAAACACTTTTGTTGTCCAGAACATCATCGGGCATTCAAAAAACCCTTGACGGTTTTGTAGAGTTCTGCCATCTCCGGGGGTTGGAAATCAATATAGGAAATACAAAGTTTATGATTTTCAACCCCCCAAAGCGCACACGTCCTAACCCAGTACTTTACGGTAGCCCCTTGGAAAGGGTCAAAACATTTATCTATTTGGGCGTTACCCTTACAGAGAAATTTGATTGGCATAAGCAGATTGCTAGATCTACGCTTAGGCTAACTCAGCTAGCGGGGGGACTAACCAAAGTTTTTAAGGAATCTACTTTTAGGCCGGTTTCTCCTGCACTTAAAATATACAGCCACCAAGCGAGAATGGCAGCAACCTAGGGGGCTGAACTCTGGGGGCACAAGCAGACCCTGGATCTTAAAAGGGTGGAGCAGTCTTTTGTCAGAAACTACCGCCTAGTACGCCGTTGATCCCTCTCAGATTTGATCTTGGGTTGATCCCAATAGAGGAGATCATAAGCGCTAGACCAATTATGTACTGGAAGAGGTTGTGGTCCGTCTCTGAATTGGCTGACTATAGAGTAGAATTTTCGGAGATTTGGCCTATTCTTAGATATAAAGCGATCCCTTGGCTTCAGCACATTAGTGCAGTTTGTACTCGGCTTGGCTTCTCCGGATTATGGGATACTCCGGAGACTAACTGTACCGGGATACCTAAGAATATACTTCTCTCTCATATTCATACGCTAAACCATCAGACATTAATGAGCTCTACATCATTGGGTAGGCTGTCATCTGAGTTCCTCCTAATAAAAACAGAGCCTAAGGCCGAGGAATTCATGGATTTAATTGAACCTCCAGCTGCCCGTAAGCTGTATATTCAGCTAAGACACGGCACTCTTCCCATAAGATCTTTTACCTCTAAATGGACCAAATCGAACACTGTAGCTTGCCCCGCATGCACCTATAATATCGAGAATATTTCTCATGTCCTGTTTTTCTGTCCTGCCTACTCTGTACTTAGAAAACGCTGGTTGATCCCTATCTGCAGGAACTTGGGATTCTTGCATTTTACACAGGCTTGCAGGATATTGACTTACGATACCCATCCTCCCATTGTGTTTGCGGTTTCTCGCTACCTGTTGTATATGTGGCGCATTAGGCAGAACTTTTTAACTTAATTGTCCTAATTGTCCTATTTATTGTTTCTCTTCAATGTCTTTTGTACTTTTTATGGTCTGTCGACCAAAATAAAGTTATTACAGCAGCTTTGATTTATTCACATAATGTACTTTTTATCTTACTGCCATTTACATGCTACTGTGCTGTTAATATATTTCTTTCATGGCATGCAGGTTTCCATAGGTTTTTCCTGTCTGTACTTTGACGAGGAGAGTTTTTCTCTTCATTATTAACCTTTTCTTCTTTTTAAGACTTTCATTTTCAGTGTACGTTTCTATTGTGCGCAACTTCTTGCGCCTGTATCTTCTTTTGCGTTTTTCTCTAGCGTGGTCGTACTTGAGGTGTGATTGCATTACTTATTTTCTGTGTAGTAGTCCTCCCAGGCCACACTCTTCATCTATCTACAGTGTATTTTGCTCTGGTGTGCAAGTTGTTATGTCTGCGTTCTTCTTGCGGATATTTGTCTTGCGTGGTCTTACTTGAGGTGTGACTGCACTTTTATTTTCGGTGGAGTGCAGTCCACCCAGATCACATTTTTAATTGTATTTGCGTGGTGAAGTTCCCATTGCATGCTTTCTTACTGGGTGTAGTCACCAGTTTCTTGCCTTCTGTTTTGGTGCCTGCCACCTGTAGCTTACTTTCTGGTTGGGTATATTTCCCCCGTTTGCTTGCTTTCTGGTTGGGTGTATGTCACCCGTTTTCTTGCTTTCTGGTTTGGTGTCATTCACCTGTTGCTTGCTTTCTATTTGGGTTTATGCCACCCTTTGCTTGCTTTCTGGTTGGGTGTAAGTCACCCGCTGCTTATTTTCTGGTTCAGTTGTTTTTTTCTTGTTTTTAATTTTGGAGTTCTTTCTGTGTTTTGTTATGGGAGTACTTGTTTTTCCTGGTTGTGTCTTATCCCTGTTTTCTGGTCACGTGGTATCCTTTTCTTCTTCTTCTTCTTTTCCTGTGGTCCGTGTTCCCCATTTTCCTCACCAGTCTGGCTAGCCGGTGTGGTTGTGGTGGTAATTTGGTGCACTCTACTCTTATTTGTTTTCGTGGAATACTTCCTTCTTATTTATGCATGTCTCTTTTTCCTTTGCTTTTGCGTTTTTGGACAGTTTCCTTCCTTTTTTAAATTTCTTGTTTCAAATTTGCTCTGCTAAGGAAGGAGATGTGTGTCTTATCTGGTTTGCACATTCTACAACTCTATTTTTGTGTTTTACTTATTACAATGCTGTTTACATTTCTTTATTTTGCTACATGTTCTCTGTTCCTGTATTGTTTCTCTTTAGTATCATATTTCCACCTTGCTTAATTTTAGCATGTTTTTGCATATTTACTTTGCAACTGCAATTCTTCCTCTTGCAAGTTTCTGTTGTATTACTGTGATGTTTCTACTTATATTCGCTTTTTCTTTGTGCATTTTATAAAGGGGGAAGGTGTGTTATATCTAAGGTTTTTATACCATGCATCTTCCCTGTTTCTCTGCCTCTGCTGCTCAGCCAGTGTGAATAGTACGGATAGAATGTTGGTGTGGATGATGATGTCATTGGAATGTGAGGATTGCTGTGACGTGGAGTGTCAGTTGGATCTGGGCTGAGCAGCAGATGGGCTGCTCCTGGTGGGGCGATTTACATCTTTACTACTGAAATTACTGGAATACCTACTTAACATCAAGAACAATAAAAGTATTCATCTTTAACCTAACTATATCTACTGGAACTCCTTACTATGACACAACAGGCAGCCCAATGGGGGATAGGAAATTGAGTCAAAGGGTTCCATTGGCAGAGCCAGATGAGGCTCTGCTGTGAAACCCTCTGTGTCTCCCAACTATAAATAGGATGAGGAAAAGCATGGATGGGCGACGGGTCATGAGCCATAGTTGGCAGCTGTCCCATATCTGCTAACCACTAAATGGAGGTAGTAGTCACTTTGTTCAGCTTAAAAACCTCCAAAATGGCATGGCGCAATGCTTGACCCGTGTAGGGCTCTACCAGGCTGAATACCTTTTCTGCACAGTCCTGTTGAATTATTTTTCTTTGTAGCAAAATCGTCCAAATGAGATAAACTTGAAAATCTTTCTGAACACATTTCCTGAATTATCTCTTCACCTTGCCCTGTTCCTCCAGTTGCCTAAAAATGACAAAGAGTGGCATTTAGAGTTTGGTCTAATGGTGCATCCACCATAAAATGGCAGGGGAACCATTCTGTTTAACCTGTGATTGTCCCACCCCATTTAGATGTGGGAGAACTGCTGGGTTTTCACATTGCTTACACCCAGAACCTCCAGATCATAATGGTGGTTGTCAATGCAACTTTCACTAGATTTGCCTTTTCGAAACTGTATGGTCTCGTATCGGGATTTTGCAAAACGGGCCCCATGCAGAGCAATAAATTGACACTGCCTTGTAAAGGATCAGTGTCTGGACTGGAGTTGCCTCCGCTAATTCTCATATAAAGCACTGAGAACACTGTTAGGCAGGTGAGGATTTCTTAATTTGGCAGGTGGTATTCTCTGATGTGTCATACAGGTGGGCCACCAAATGAAACCCCAAGTTCCACGTTTCTGCAGGTTCTTTAAAACATCCTCCTGGCCGGAGACTTCAAGGGAGAAGGGTTCACTTCAGAAAGGATTCAAGCAACATCAAGTGCAGTGCACTCTCGGCTGGGCAGCTAATTCATACACAAAGGGAAGTCTTTCTTTAGCCTTTTCTTTCACAGGAGGCTAGCCACCTGACCCTTGGATAGCACCTCCAGTACATGGATACAAGAAGAGAACAGGTCACGCCTCTGCCTCCCCATCAGGCAGACACAGGCAGAACTTTCCTCTTCTGTTTCTTCACCAGGTCCTGTTATGATCTGAGGTGGGGCTGGTAGTGGAATCCAGTTCTATAACACACAGTAGCTATTAAGTTATGACAACATAAACCAATGCTAAATTAATTCCCACAGTCAGCTGACCTAACTTTTCAGCAGCATCTATTTTCCTGCAACCTATCTTGGATTACCATGTTATGGGGAGTTTTAAGATGGGAGGACACCTGTCCCTCTGTCCATAGCTCCTAAACTTCACTCCTAGAAGTTGTCATTAGTGGGAACAGATGCAAGGTAGCTGGGAGTAGGCCTGGGCGGTAAATTCCGTTCTGTTCGCGGAATTTGCATAATTTGGGTAATTTCACTTTCTTCGGAATTGCTGAAAATTCCGCAATCCGCGACTTCGCGGAACTTTTTGCTTGTTCGCCCTTTCAAAATGCATGTTTGTGAGATATTTCCCCCGAGCATGCAAACAGCATTCGCGAACAGGAAAATAAGCATCGCGAACAGGCAGAACAAGCAATTCCGAGTTTTCACTGAACTTTTGCATGCTCGCAAAGATTTTTCACCGTTTCGCGGAGCTTTGCGTGGCGCGACTACGCAAATTCCACCCACCCCTAGCTGGGAGTGCTCCAGTTCAAATGTGTTCCACACACACATCTATGTTTGTTGTAAATTTCTTAAAAGACCTAGCCTCAGCTTGGCCATTATAGATGAGGACTGCATTCCTGTCCTCTGCCTGCTCCCATATTCTAGGATAAGTAAGCATTGGTTTGTTAGAAATGGGATTTCTGGTTGGCTAGGGATTGCGCCTAAGCCAGGCATAAAGCCACCACTCTAGTCAGGGCAAGGGAGTTACACACTGATGATAACCCCTTCTCACCCCCTAGGTAGCTTGGCACGAGCAGTCAGGCTTACCTCAGAGGCAATATGTAAAGCGTTTGCGCAACACACACACCCAGCAGCAACACACTAGGCAAACTACAAAGGAAACTCCACACAAGGTTATATCAAAAATAGCCTTTGTATTATCAAAAACACATTAGAATCATAATCACACAATATATACTGTGCCAACTGGCACAGGCAATATTCACAGGGGATTATAGACCGGACCAGGCCAATCGGGCCACGGTCAGAAACCATCAGAACAGGTAAGTAATTGTAAAACACAACCAATAACTACTGGTACAATAATGACCTCAGCATTATCACATTAGGCATAAAAGACATTATGCCCAAACCTCATCAGCATAAACACATTACGCAATAGGCTTCACTAGCATAAACACATTAGGCATAAACATCCTGAGCATAACATAAATGGCATGGGGCAATTAATCACATTAGGTCTAAACCTCAGTAGAATAACCCCATTATTCAACCAAACAGCAGTGCACCATAGTAACACTGACAAGGAGGGGCTCACATCACCTTAGGGCCTTGCGCCCTTTTACCATCACCCAACTGACCCCCAGGCCAACTGGCTTTTCGCTGGGGCACAAATGCCCTATGTCCCCAAGAATGTCAGGGTTCTGGGGGGTTCTCTCAAATGACCCCCTGCCTGCCTTGACAGCAACCACAGAGTGCACACTGTGGTGGGGCCTGGGGTGCTTTCTCACCCCTTTCCTGTTGCAAACACAAATGCCCCCCAAAGGAATTATCACAGGCTCTCACTGGGCCCTCGGGAGCCCCCACGGGGACTCTAACATAATCACAAGGGCCCTTCCATTGCAACAGCCCGCTCTCCTGTGGGACTGCTGAGCAATTAGATCTGGCATCACTGTGCCTGGGGAGCCCTTCTGTCTCGGGCTCCTCTCTCCGCAAATACCCCTCTTAGCAAAACTGGCCCTGGCACCACTGTGCCTTGAGAGCCCCACTGGGACTCTAAGAATCAAAATGGGCCCCTCGTTGCAGCTGCCCACGCTCAGGCGGGGCAGCTGAGAACTCAGCACGGGCACTCACGGTGCCCTAAGCACTACCACAGGGGGCAGGCACCGGCAATGTGCCCTGACACACCCCCAACCAATGTACAACTGAGCCCCACTCACCGGGCTCTCTGTGGGTGACTCCGCAGGCTCTTGACAATGGAAATGTGTCCCGACAGGCCACGCTGCTGGGACCCCTTCTCCAACCTCACTAGAGCCTTCTCCTCTTCACCAGCTTAGCATGGGCAGGCAACGACAATGTGCCTTAGGCCCCCTCCACCGCAGGACTCCTCCTTCCTCAGCTGCTGCCAGGGGAAAGGTGAAAATGGCGCCTGTGAGGCCCCTCCCACAGTCAGGCACAGGCGCCTGGCTTTCTAGTGGCTTGGGCCGCGCCCATGAATCTCGTGGAAGCTTCCTCGCGTTGCCTGGCAACCGGTACTGCTGGGGCCAATTCCAGCGCGGTGGGTGGTGACGTCAGCAGACTCCGGGTCCGCAGCGGTGAAGGCTGATTCCAGTCTTCCGTCTCTCCCGGGCCAGCGGCGGTGATCTTAGTAACCTCAGAATGCGAGGTGCTTTCACCTGCACTATGCAGGGTGGGCTCCCGCCACCCAAATAAGCATAAATGCGGGGTGGGCACCGGCTCTTCAATCAGGGAAATTGCGGGGAAGGCACCCCCCACAAAACGACCAAAAAGGCGGGGTGGGCACCCGCTCTTCAGAAATGTACAAAAGCAGTTTGGGCACCTGCTAGAGCACCCAAAAAGCAGGGTAGGCTCCCGCTCGATTCCCACGCTGTGTAGGGGAATCCCCATGCTGGGATTCCCTCCAGACACTCTGGCAGCCCAGCGCTGCAGAGCACGCATGCACCGCTCCTCTCCTCTTCCTCTTAAATAACCAGGAAAGAGCACAGTCCAGCCCTTCTTGGGCTCCACACAGGAGCAGCCTACTGCAGGTCAATTCACCCCTCACACCAGGGCAGAGCTGGGCACAGGCAGGCCAGTATGTAGGGACCCCCCAGGAGACATCTGCTGGGTCCCAGAGCAGTTCCTCCTTGCCCAGCAGTCCTTCAGGCTCATCCAGGTCCCATGCAGCACACCCTTTCATGGGGTCACAGCCCCAGTACTTATATTAGCTCTTTCTTTGTCTGCCCTGGCACAAGGCTTGGGGGGAACCAGTTCCAACTGGTTCTGGGGGGTGTTAAAGCACTTTGCTTCCAGTGCTCACACCCTCCTTTCAGAGATGGGGCTCTGCTATCAGACATACAATAGGGGGGCAGAGCCAGCATTGTACAGGCCAGGCACTGACCTATTCAGGGACCAGGGATTACTCCTCCCACTACTCCCAGCACAGATGTCCCTTTCATCCTAGTGCTGACTCACCCTGATCCTCCTGGAGCCACACACATCTCCCAACCCGTCACTCACAAGCCAGACATGCAATTCACATAAGGTAGGCAGACACATGGCACACAGAAATGCCAACTTCTAAAAGTGGCATTTCTAAAATATTATAATACATCTGCGCACACGATTGCGTAGCATTTATTATTACTATTTCAAACATACCAAACTTGACCATGCTGCGCCTCTCATATCAGGAACTACCACTGAAACACTGATTAGGGAATCTCGAATGCATTCCTATGGGAGGGCAGCCCCACAGTAGTGAGAAACCTAAATGGCTGTTTGTCACTACCAGGACATGTCACACACTTAACCCCTTCGATGCTCATGACGAGCTGGACTCATCATGGGACACAGTGGGCGTGTGTTCATGATGAGTCCAGCAGCGTCTAGTAAACTTTCAGCCCCCCCGGGGGGGCAGATGGGGGCATTATCCCCAATCTACCCTGCTGGGGGGGCAAAAAGCCCACTAGACACCAGGGTTTTTTGGGGGGCAAATTTGAATTAGAGTGGGGCTGCCCAAAACATGCATGCCCATGCCCCCACCCCCTCCCCTGCAAAACTTACAGCCTTCTTACCCCCCTGGGGGGCAGATGGGGCAGTAGCCCCCAATCTGCACCCCCGGGGGGGGCAAAAAGCCCACTTGATGCCAGGCATTTTTTGGGGAAAAATTTTATTAGGGTGGGGGCATTGGCATGCCCTTTTTTTGGCAACGTCCACCCTAATTTAAATTTGCTAAAAAAAATCCCTGGCATTTATTTATTTATTTATTTTTAGATTTGTAAAGCGCAGCGTATGCCCGTAGGCGTCTTGGCGCTATGACTCAGCTAAAGTCTCCTTGATAAACGGAAACAGCATAGGCTAAGGGGGACAAAGAAAAAAAAACTACTGGTCAAAGAGCCAGGTCTTCAGCAATTTCCTAAATTGGAACAATGTGGGTTTGGATCTAATCACCAGTGGAAGGGTATTAATTCCACAGTCTGGCTGCGGTGGTAACGAAACGTTTATCTCCCCAGGAAACAGTCTTAGTCCGTGGCACCACTAGTTGGTATAAATTTCTGGATCTCAGTTGACGAATCGGACAGTGGAAAGAGAAATTTTGTTTGAGAAACTCTGGCCCTAGCTGATGGAGGGCTTTGAATGTGTGACACAGTGTTTTAAATTTAACCCGATTTTTTACCGTCAACCAATGATAGTTCCTTATTACTTGCATAATCGGTTTGAATTTGGGGGTCCCCGATAGTAGTCTAGCGGCCGCATTCTGGACCAATTGTAACTTGGCTATCACGCGACATTGAGCATTTGCAAATAAACCGTTACAATAGTCCAGAAACAGGCTGCCCATGCCCCCACCCCTTCCCCCGTAAAAATTACAGCCTTCCTGCCTCCCCTGGGGGGCAGATGGGGCAGTAGCCGCCAGTCTGCCCCCCCAGGGGGCTAAAAGCCCACTAGATGCCAGGGATTTTTTCAGCCAAATTTTAATTAGGGTGGGGGCTGCCCAAAACGGGCATGCCAATGTCCCCACCCCCACCTGCAACAATTACAGCCTTTCTGCCCCCCCTACAAGTGAGGTACCATTTTTCTCGGAAGACTTTAGGGAACGCGGGGTGGGTGGAAATTTGTGGATCCACACAGATTCCAGAACTTTCCACCACAGAAATGTGAGGAAAATGTGTTTTTTTGGACAATTTGTTTGGTTTGCAAGGGTTTCTGGGTAACAGAACCTGGCGAGAGGCAGTCGAGTCACCCCATCCTGTATTCCACTGGGTGTCTAGCTTTCAAAAATGTATAGGTTTGCTAGGTTTCCCTAGGTGCCGGCAGAGTTTGGGTACAAAAACTACAGCTAGGCACTTTGCCAAAAAAGGGTCATTTTTCACTGTGAAATTGTGGTGTGTCCACGTTGCATTTTGCGCCATTTCATGTCACGGGCTCTAGGCCCAACCTAGCAAGTGAGGTACCATTTTTCTCGGAAGACTTTGTGGAACGTGGGGTGAGTGGAAATTTGTGGATACACGCAGATTCCAGAACTTTCCACCACAGAAATGTGAGGAAAATGTTGTTGTTTTTTTAAAGTTTAGGTTTGCAAGGGATTCTGGGTAACAGAACCTGGTGGGAGGCAGTCAAGTCACCCCATCTTGGATTCCCCTGGGTGTCTATTTTTAAAAAATGTATAGGTTTGCTAGGCTTCCTTAGGTGCCAGCAGAGCTAGGGTTCAAAAACTACAGCTAGGCACTTTGCCAAAAAAGGGTCATTCTTCACTGTGAAATTGTGGTGTGTCCATGTTGCATTTTGCGCCGTTTCATGTCGCGGGCACTAGGTCTACCCACGCAAGTGAGGTACCATTTTTCTCTGAAGACTTTGGGGAACGCAGGGTGAGTGGAAATTTGTGGATCAACGCAGATTCCAGAACTTTCCACCACAGAAATGTGACGAAATGTGTTATTTTTGACAATTTTTTAGGTTTGCATGGGATTCTGGGTAACAGAACCTGGAGGAAGCAGACGAGTCACCCCATCCTGGATTCCCCTGGGTGTTTAGTTTTCAAAAATGTATAGGTCTGCTAGGTTTCCCTAGGTGCCAGCAGAGCTAGGGTTCAAAAACTACAGCTAGGCACTTTGCCAGAAAAGGGTAATTTTTCACTGTTAAATTGTGGTGTGTCCACATTGCGTTTTGCGCCGTTTCATGTCGCGGGAACAAGGCCTACCTATGCAAGTGAGGTACCATTTTTCTCGTAAGACTTTGGGGAACGCGGGTGGGTGGAAATTTGTGGATCCACATAGATTCCAGAACTTTCCACCACTGAAATGTGAGGAAAATGTGTTTTTTTGGACTTTGTTTAAGTTTGCAAGGGATTCTGGGTAACAGAACCTGGTGAGAGCCAGTCAAGTCACCCCATCCTGTGTTCCCCTTGGTGTCTAGTTTTCAAAAATGTATAGGCATGCTAGGTTTCCCTAGGTGCCGGCAGAGCTAGGGTTGAAAAACTACATCTAGGCACTTTGCAAAAAGAGGGTAATTTTTCATTGTGAAATGTGGTGTGTTCACGTTGCGTTTTGAGCCGCTTCCTGTCGTGGGCACTATGCCTACCCACACAAGTGAGGTACCATTTTTATCGGGAGACTTAGGGTAATTCAGATTTATAAAGCAACTGTTATTACCTATTTTTTTTTGTAAAATGACCGATAATTCTCATGCTAGTATGAGTGTTCCCAATTTCGGATAGGTGCAGATATCTACTGTTTCTAAACTCTATATTTTGTTCCCATTTCTGCAATACAGAGGTGTCTTGTTTACCAATTTTTCAATGTATACATTTCCCCAGAGTAATTGCTATATACCCGCTACATAAAAAGCCATTGCAAGTCGCTGCTCAGTTTTTGGCTCTGGGTTCGTCAGGTTCTTGGTGAACCTACAAGTCCTATATATCCCCCCACAACCAGTAAGGTCCTGCGGATGTAACGGTACATTGCTTTCAAAAAGCTGTCATAATTAGAAGAAGTTACAGGTGAAAACGTTGACACAAAGAGCTGTTTTTTTCAACGGATTGTCAATTTTTCCTGTATTTATCTGTTAGTTTCTATAAAGAAACCTTGAAGGATCTACACAAGTGACCCCTTGCTGAATTCAGAAGTTTGTCTACTTTCCAAAAAAGTATAGCTTTCCAGGATCCACTATTGCTTTTATACCCATTTCTACCATTAACTTGAAGGAGGATGAAAGCACAAAAAATAGCAAAAATAGGCTACGTCACAGAAAAATGCCAAAACTGTGTAAAAAATTTGGGTTTTCTGAGTAAAGTCTGTCATTCCCTAAAATTGTGATTTCAACCCCACAAACCCTTTTTTTATACCATTTGGAGGGAAAAACCCAGACGCTTTCATTTGCAGCACTTTTTTCCAATTTTTCCCGCCAAAAAACCATTTTGCTGTATTTTGGCTAATTTCTGGGACCCCTCCAGGGGAATCCACAAACCCTGGGTACCTTTAGAATCCCCATGATGTTGGAAGAAAAGGACGCAAAATTGCGTGGATACATTATGTCGTCAAAAAGTTACAGGGGCCTAAGCGCAAACTACCCCAAATAGCCCAAAAAAGGCTTAGCACAGGGGGGAAAAGGCCTAGCAGCGAAGGGGTTAAGGTACATGTCCTATCTCTTACCTACAATGCACGGTGCCCATAGGGCTAGCTAGGGCCTACCTTAGGGGTGACTGACATGTAGTTAAAAGGGGGGTCACGGCCATCGAACACACTTTAGGTGCCACGTCACAGCGACATTAACACTGCACGCACAGGCCCTGCAATGGCAGAGGCCTCAGATAGGTTTTAAAGGCTACTTTGGTGGATGGCGAAATAAGTGCTGCAAGGCCACCAGTAGCATTTAATTTACCAGCCCTGGGTATGAGATACCACTTTACAAGGGAATGACAGGTAAATTAAATAGGCCAAACAGGTGTAGACCAATCTTACTACATTTATCACAGAGAGCACATGCACTTTACACTGGACAGCAGCGCTACAGTGTCAAGAGTCCTAGAACCACCAACACCATGTCAGAAAAAAGGCTAGGAGAAAGGCAAAATGTTTAGGGGTGACCCTGCAAAAGGGCCAAGTCCAACATGGTTGCTCTTCCCAGTTTTCTTTTCAGCCGAGACAGCTCTATTGTCTCTGGGCTGGGATACATTTAACACCTCAACAAAGTCTATTTGGTGTAAATCTGTTCAGTAGTTTTTGAGAAATGTAAGTTTAAATTTATAGTGATAACTCTGGCCGAAGAGTCTTCACGAATAAAGACAGCTTGTGCAGGGAAATGCACTCCTCTGATTGGCTGGCAAAACACAAAAAACAACGAAGTGTTGGAAGCCATCTTGGGACAAAAATAAAAGTGAAAATAAAGACAAAGGGACAGGATAGGAATACCCTGACCCCCAAGCCATGGCCGTGGTGTCTCCCTGGGATGGTGCCATGGCATAAGACCAGTTAAAAAAAGAGATTTCCCGCAAAGTTACAATAATCGTAAATTCGCAGCAAAGTTGTTTTAAAAAACCAAGCGCCTGCTTCAAAATAACCCCCGGCTGGCCAGGGGACATATCATTAATAGGCGGGAGGCGAACGGGGCACCCCTCCTATGGTTTATGAAAGCCCCGGGGACCGCCTCCTCCCAGGAGTACTTCTGATAACCCTGATAATCTTTAAAAGGAAAGGAAAGTGTAGCTGACCATGGTTAAGCACATCGATTTCAAAAGTCACTTTGTAAGTCCTTGGTTTGTGCACGAAACTTCCGGAGCACGCCACACTTATGCTCCACTGTAGAAACAGATACAAAACTGTTGAAGGGCAAGGACGGTGCACCATGTAACACAATTCAAGGAGTTTCCAGTCTTGTGAAGAAAAGTCTTTTATTCTTTTTCAATCTTAAAAATAAGGCACGGCCAACGCGTTTCGTTCCTACGGAACTTTGTCAGGGCTTTTAGTACAATCTTTATACAGGAAATCCTGTCAATCTGTTTCCTTTTAAAGTTCTAATAATCCAAGCATTATAGTAAATCGATCTCAATGTATAGTGGGGCAAAAATAATCCCCAAGGTCAGTCCCACCCGTCTACATATTTCTTTTCTGGTGCGTCTCCCTGGTCGCCTTGATATAGGTCCATCCGTGAAAAGTTCCCGCAAGTTCTGAACTTGCTGTAACTTTTGTTTTTTTTCAGTGAATTTCTAAGATTTATTCAGTTTTATTTCCTAATATAACATCCCTGTAACCATTCTTTTTCAGTGAATTACTATGGTTTTTTAACTAGTAGTCGTGTTTGCAGTGCGGTGGAGAAAGGGGGCGTGGTCTTCAAAGACCTCTCGGCAATCCTGCTGTGTGGGACTTACTGGAGGTAACAGGAGGGGTTTTTCACCCCCAAGGACCATCAGCAGCCAAGGGGACATCATCCCCCAACCATTAGTGCACCAGGATGTGTGTTTGCAGAATGGTGGTGAAAAGGGTGGGCCTCTGGTGACTTTTTGAAAACAAATTGTTTTATTAGGGAAGAATGGCTGCGCGGCCCCCTTTCTCTGGTCCCCTTTTGCCCCAGGGGACCCAATCCATTGGGGCCAGGTGTTTTTAAAATGGGGAGGGGGTTATGAGGCCCCCCTACCTGGTCAATTTCAGCCCTGGGGAGCCCATCCCCAATGGCATGGCCATTTATGGATGACGGAGTGGGGCTGCACGACCCCCCTCCAAAGGTTCAATTTAGCCCCAATGTGGATCCTGTGCATTTGTTGTGGGTACCCTCAGGGCCTCCTCTCCCCACTGGGACCATAGAGGGAGCCTGCAGGCAGCCACGGTCCCTGGGGCCAGGGGGTTCCCATCTGCCACCCCCATAAAAATGCATTAGGCCCTGAGAGGTGGTGGCCACAGGGCATGGGGATCCAAGAGGCCCCTCGATTTGTTTTCACAATGAAGTTCTCGGGAGGTGGTGGTCCCCGGGGCAGCGGGGAGGCTGTACGGGCCTCTGTGTATAAATTAAAAATGATAAGCCCTGGGGAGGTGACGGTCACCAGAAAATTAATAAGCCCCAGGAGGAGGGGCCTGTGTGCCCCCCTTCTTTATTGAAAAAATGCCCACATGGGGGCCAATTACCAACAAAGCTTTGCTTTTTAAAAACATTTTTGACAGGAATGCCAGATCCAAAGCAACTCCTGCCCTTTTTTTTTTTTTTTTTAAATGCTTTGTTGGCCCTGAAGAGTCCCTGTAGCCCCCCCCCCCCCTCCAGAGGCCTAGAGTGTCAGTATTTCCACCCTACCGCTTTTCTTTTTTTATACATTTTTTCTGGCTGTCAACACTTCCTGGTTTGAAATGTGGTTAGGCAATCAGATCTTAGCAGATCTGATTCACCCCTTTATACACTATTGGAATTTTTTTTTAATTATACCATGACTACTGAACGGATTTACACCAAATTACAAAAAGTCACTTCCTTGAACCAACATCTACATTTCTGCCCTATTTGGTATAATTCCGTTCAGCAGTTTGTGCTATAGCTGTCTCTAAAGTTTCCTATGGAAATGAACATCGGGAAATCCTCCCTTTTTCTCATCCCCTGCTCGATGGATCACCCCGAAACTTTCAAGACAACAGCTGAAGTGAATGTCAAACTAGTTTTGAAAATTTCATGAAAATTCATTAAACTATGCCAATGTTATTGACAAATCAAAAACGAATTTCCTATGGAAACTGCATCCTAACTATACCTACTTATTGCTTCCACAGGAAAAGCATTTTTTAACTTGACTATAACATTTTCCCCCAAAAGTGTCATAGTAAGTCTTGTTGTGCATGCGTAGTTTTGGGGTTATCCGTTAATCGTGGACCAAGAAAAAGGGGGCTTAAAAAAGGTGTGTTTTGCCATTTTATTTCCCATGGAACGCGTAGTCAAACCTATAGTCCCAACCGCTGGACAGAATTACAGCAAATTTGGCAGAAAGGTAGATGTTGTTATGCCGGATGCACATTGTTTTATTTGGTGCAAATCCGTTCAGTACTTTTTGAGAAATTTAAGAAGAAAACATTAGTGATATTTGTGGTTGCAGAGCTTTCGTAAAAAACAGACGAGCTCGGCAGGAAAATGCACAGCTCTGTTTCCGGCCAACACTTCAGCCAGGAAGTGCTGACAGCCATCTTGGGAATCAGCTTCACCAAGTCCCGCCTAAGAAGGTGAAAATAAAGAAAAAGAGGCAGGGTAGCAATACTCTGACTCCCAGGTCATTGTCTTAGGGTCCCATGCAAGAAAAACATTTGTTTTTTAAATGTACGCCAAGGTTGCAACAGATTCATGAAATCACAATAGAATTTTTTTTTAAAGCAGCAGCGGAGGGTCCCGCGCTTGTGTTTAATAATGCCCCCAGGCGGGCCAATACCCAGGAGCATATGTAATAGTATGTGGGGCGCCACGCGTCCCCTCGCACCCCTGGGGAACTCCACCTCGATGAGGGTTTATGTTTAATGAAAGCAGGGGGGCAGTGTTGAGGCGCCACTCACCTGAAATCCAGGCTGTTCCTTTGAGGTTACAACTGGTCCCCACACCCTGGGACTGTACCCCGGCAGCAGTAACACAATTGAACACTGTGCCTGAGGAGAGTCCTAAGGGGAGAGAATGGGAATGAGAAAAAAGGGAGAAGACACAGCAACCTCCTGAGCGATGCACGTCAAATAGCACCGGCTGTTCTTGACACTGTTCTTTTTGTAGAGGGTAAAACTTGGATGTACTTTCTAGAAACATGGCCGGATTAGCCGTAGCGGGCACCGGGCCTTTCCGCGGTGGGCCACCATGGTGGGGGGCAGTTTTGGGCACCTGGGCGGCCGTTTTTGTTACCGGGGGCGGGCAATATTGTTCCCCTGTAATAAAATCGGCTAAAACGGGCCCTAACAGACAACTCGCTCGCACTCACAAACCGGGGGGCCAGCCGAGCAGCTTGTCAGGGCAGGTTTCCAGTCCTCCCACCTTTCTAGAAAGTATAAAACTTGATCTCAGTAATGCATAGACTACATGAAAGCACCAACTTGTTACAGGTAATAACTGTCCTTCTCTAAATAGCGCTCTTTAATCGCAAACACGTTCAGACGTCTATGTAGTTAATCCTGACTGTAACTGGAATTTTGTCTTATATGTCTCTTTGTCAGACTGTCTTCACCTGTCTTTTAAACTAGGATAAAACAAATACAAAAGAAGAAAGAAACAACAAATTCTCTTTTCTGTGAAGAATGATATCACATATATGTCAGTAAAACCAATGTGTTTTTTGAAAAATAAAATTTACTTAAACAAATTCAATTAACTTACTGTCTACGTAGACGTTATCTTTGGTTCACTAATGTCACTTGTACAGTTTCAGATGAAGAAAACACAATAAGTTCTGTGCGCTTAATCATTCTGCAATGCAACGTGGTGTTGCTCCCAAGGGTCAAGCTAGAAGAGAAATAATAATAAACAAAGTACCTGAAAACATCCAAAGACGGTACCTGCAAGATGCCAGTTCCAAGAAATAGCTCACACTTGTTGTCTCTTTTATCTGTCTAGAAACTGAAAGCAAAGGGACCGGAAAAGCAGGAAGACCCCAAGAGCGTTGCCAGGAAAAGGTCAGGAGGAGGCGTGTCCGGAGTGCGACCAAAGCCAAAGACTGAAGAAGCCATCTTTTCTGCCGCCTGAAGACACTGGGAGAGCCGTTCGGGTTGAGTGGCGCTGGAGTCCAGGTAAGCAAAGACATGAAACGAGGCCAAGCACCTCCGTTGACTGTCTGTTCCTTTTTATACTGTTGTTGCACGGTGTTGAAACACACGTGGGGGGCGTGCCGCAACCTGCTCACGAGGTCCATTGTCACCCGTAGGCTACCAACACATGGATTAACCGTTAACCATGTGCAACAAGCATTTTCAATGCAATGGTCTCGGCATTGTTAAAGTTAGAGATATTGGCATTGCTCATAACCTCCACCACAAATCTTCATCACAACACTTAACCAGCACTCTTAACCCCCTTTATTCTCCCGATGTAGGCAGCAGTAGAACGAAAGCACCAGCTGGCAGAGTTATATATTTATATGGCGCAAACTCGCCCAGAAGTTATTGGAGCGCTTTACATAACCCCGTATTTACATTACACATTCAGGCACGGGGAGATTTGGAGCGCCCCGCATGAGTGCCGGCTACGTTACACATTCAAGCACGGGGAAGGATGTGGATGCGACCCCGAGGGACGAACTCTGGCTTCGAGCACAAAAGTCGGCAGTCTAGCCGACGGACAAAGTAATGATATAGCGTGAACTCGCCCGGAAGGTATTGGAGCGCTTTACATTGCCCCGTTTTACATTACACATTCAGGCACGGGGAGATTTGGAGCGCCTTACATGACTGCCGGTTACGTTACACATTCGGGGAAGGATGTGGACGCGACCCTCAACACAACACTTAACCAGCACTCTTAACCCACTTTATTCTCCCGATGTAGGCAGCAGTAGAACAAAAGCACCAGCTGGCAGAGATATATTTATATGGCGCGAACTCGCTCCAGCATCCCCATACCAGCACTAACCTCCGCTGAGCACTTGCATGTTACTTTTAGTTCAGGGACGATGCAAGTCACGTTTAGCACTTAATCCCAACTCAAAACCAACCCCTCCCCCCACACACCCAATAAAAGTCTGCCCCCAAGAGCCACCTTACATTAATGCTTGCAAATGCAATGAAGCAGAAATTTTGGGCAGCCCCACCACAGCCATGTATGTCAGGTCCAGCTCGTCTTCCCTCTAACACGTGGAGACATTTATTGCGCAAGCCAAGCAGCATCCACTTCCATCACGAACCATACATGTCGGCTGCTCTGGTACTCGGACCTCACAGCAATCACCAACCTTAAGTTCCAGACTGCATATTCACAACAAACTGAAAAAAACAGCCCATTAACAGCAACAAAGCCACCACCTTCAGCAGCTTAATGTATGCCAACAGCCACACATTCTGCTCCAGGTGCTGGGCATGTTTTTCCCCACAATATTATCATACTAGATCCAAGACATTCGCGGCCTCCACAAGGGAATACCCACTCCCATCGGGAACCATGCATGCTATCCTAAGGGGCCGCTACTCCCATGAGGTCGGCGTTAGACCCTGTAATACTCTGCTGTCCACCCCAACCCCTGCCACCAGACCTATGAATCCATACAACCTGTACCTGATTGATTGCATTGCAGCCTTACTCCCACTTACACATGAATATTGCAATTACTTGCACAGTGCGCTCTGACCGGGGTTTATCAGTCGTAAAATAGGTACTGTATGCCAGGCTTAGTCACTAATCTCCCCCATGATCCAGACATGCTAGTCTCGAACGCAACCTACTCGACAAAGAATGTATACCCGGATTAGACCCGAACTCGTCAATCATAGTCAAAGAGTGCCAAACCTATGTTATGCGTTACCATATATGTTACATTTAGACACTGACGTCCTGCAGGATGCATGCATGATACCGGACCCACACAAAACAGACCAAGCCCATCATGACACCAAGATATATTCATGAAAGTCTTAGCCCCTAATCACATGTGCGTCGGCCCCTGGTCACTCCGCCTACAACATACGCATGCTTACTCTTGTCCTGTCGTCTTCCTGCATAGGAAGCATGTATGGCTGTTTTGGAAATTGGAATACGACCTTCCTCGGGACCTCTTACATGCCAGCCACAGCAGTCACCTCCTTCCCGAGAAGCCTGCAGGCTTGCCATAGCCTTCGTGACAGATATTACGATTGGAGGGTCTACATTCAAATCAGCAGGACCAATCCATACCTGCCTTAGATCATACCTTCCCTCCCATCTTCCACCTACCAGATCAAGAGACTGTCCCGAATGAAACCAGGTATGTAGTCCTAATGCGTGGCCCACTCAACACGACGATCCCATGCGTGCTTGCCCATATACCTTCCTACTAGCCGCAGTCCAACCGTAACACTCGCTTTTACCCACGGACTAATGCATAGATGCGGCAGCGTTACAACTCAACCCTCCTCCCACACAACATACCTGCATAGCAGTCACCCTCCTTAGTTCCACATCATTTAACCAGAATAAATTTTTTCGTGCAGGTTTTTGCAATGTAAGAATACGCGACATGCCCGCCCGAAGACACGTACCACACACACACAAAACGGCACTCAAAGAAAAGTCTACACTTTTTAAACACACACCCCGAACAGAAAAATACCAAATAAAACATTGCGCATTCCCTCTCCCCAATAGAAACGGACAAAAACACAGACTACTTCTAAGTAAACAACTCATAGCCTTAAAAAGAAACGCATACCCCGCAAAAACGTAGACAATGCACAAGAGCACAGCCAACCGAAAATACCTCACAAAAGAAGACCACCGCATACCCACCTCATAAAGGGAGGACTACTCAAGTACCATATACTCCCAAAACAGTCTCCTCCACAGTCTCTGACTCCCGTACTGAAGCACATAACCCGTATATTCTCAAAAATAATTACACTCTGCAATTCTGCCTCGATTATCTCCCCCTTCCCCCCAAAAGTCCCCTCCTTCCACCCAAAGAAGACACAGCTGCAGTTCCTTACCGGCCACAAGATGCAGCCACAGTAACGACAACAGCAGGGCGTACAGCCCCTGCAGGCTCTGCAAGGGGACACCGGGGCAGCTAGTGGAGGGGGGCAGGCGAGCCGTCCCATGTACAGTATCTGTGCTCTCTTTAAAGGCACAGATACCCCGACTGCGTCTCACCTCGCCACTCGTGTTGCCAGGTCTGAAATCCAAAACAAGCACACTCCCCCTTGAAAAGAAACCCTAAACAAGCGCATGCCCTACCAAAGAAAATACAAAACAGGCCCTGCCCACAAAAATCACGAAACTGCTTAGCCGAGGATACGGACCACTAAAGTCTTATAAAACAAGGAGGAAGCTGCGCGCTGCACGAACCTGATGCTGGACACCACCGCCTTTCTCCGAGGCAGAGCAGAAATGCCTCGGAGAAACGCAGCGTCCTTTTCGGATTCGGGCCTGATCGGAGTGACTGACCTCTTCTCCAGTGGCCAGCATTGAAGAGGCCAGCCAATGGAGAACAGGGGAGAAGAGGGGCGGGTTCAAGCCCCTCTTCTCAAGTCATTAAATCTCCGACTTCCGGTTCTGCCTTTCGGCAGACCGGTAGTCCTCGACCTAAAAACGTATTCCAGGCTGTACCCTGAATTCTACTGCCAGTTTTACAAATAGTACTTGCACGATTATTAAACCAACAGATGCTGTTCATGGTATAATGTTCTGTGTTGGGCTAATTCAGCTTCTTCAAAACACTTTCATGAAAAGCAAGGTACCAGAAACAAACTTTCTCCTGTGTAACAATATGTGCCCATGCGATTCTCTCCTGTAAAACGTTATGCGCTCATGTGCACGGTGTTTGCCATATTCATATTAAGGTTCATGACAGGCAGTGCGGACCCCCCCAGCCCTTGGACCGCCACCTCCCTGGGACAAAGAATAAAAGTAATGCAGGAGGCCACGCGGACACCCCCACAGCCCCAGGGATCACCATCTACCCGGGGCAGTGAATAATAGTAATGCAGAGGCTGGGCAGACCCCCTCCCCCACAGCCCTGGGGACCTCCACAGGAATTAAAACTTAAATAATGCAGGCCACGTGGCCCCCCTAGGCCCTGGGACCGCCACCTGCCCGGGCTCAAAAAATATAATGCAGGGGGCTTGTTTTGGACCCCCAGCCATGGGGATCACCTCCTCCCCGGGTCTAAAGTAAAGATTGGAGGGGGGCTTGCGGCCCCCCATCCTGAAGCCTGGGGACCGCTATTGCAATGTCCTGGGGTGCCCACCCTAGGGACATAGCCGGTGCTATGGCTTGACAGGAGCTTTACCGCTCTCGCCAAACCACAGCAAACTGTGCTCCACTTTGAACAAGCTTGCTTGCTCAAAGCGGAGCACAATAGCCTTGAGATGTCATCAGTGATGTCACTGACCATGTCTTGAGTGATGTAATATGTGAGGTCATAAGCAGTGTATTGCGGGGGCATGAGTTACAGTTTGCTCAGCTAACTATAACTGCTGAATTTCACTAGATTTGTATGAGTGAAACCTGAGCCTAAGTATAACGCGTCAAATCAACAAGGAGCTTAAGGGGGAAATAGAATTGGGTCGCCCCCCACTTAAATCAATGCTACAACAAAGTGTCCCAGAACAGTTAAGGTTGGTGTTATATTAGTAAATACTTTAGCAATCAGTATGAAGGTGGGCGTGAGCCGGCAGGATGGTGAGCTGGTTGGCTACGATGTTTTGGTCAAAGACTGAGGTGTTTGGGTGCTCGCTACTGCAAGTGAGGCGCCGACTTACACTGTAGATACACACAAGTGAAATTTGAGATGAGAAGGGGAGTGAATAATGACTCGTAGTAAAGGACAATAATAGATTTAAACAACTGTTAGTAAATTTAAATAACTAACAGAAATAAAGGGATGTTGAATGGTGGAAACGATCACTTTGCAATCGACAGATGAAGTCGTCTTGATGATAGTGCAATTTGGGCAAATTTTTATCCGGTTTGTTTCCCTTACAGAACGATGACATTGCAAATGTTTTGAGAGACAGAGGATCACTGAAAAATTACAGTGCCTGTGTGACGCGGTGTCGAGCTGGTACGAGAGACCTAGGCTGACATCGGGTAATAATGATGTTTTTATGCATTTTCAAGTAAAGATAGAATGAATGTAGTGTTTGTTGATGGGTTCCGTTTTGGCAGTCAGTGTATAATGGCAGGAACCTATCCTTTTGTTTTATGCAGTCACTGATAGTTCGCAACAAGTGTGCAGATAAGGTGGACGAAGTCCTGGTCCCTGAAGAAATTGCCATGAGAGTAAGGCAATGAAACATGTCGGCCCAACGGCATTTGGTCTGTTAAGATACAGCACGTTTTTATTTTTGAATCGATCCATGAGCTAAGAATAAAAATATGGTTGCTATGGATTATTCTCAATTTTAATTTGGGACTGAAGTGTGTGATGTTTTCACATATGTTCACCTTTTTTGATTAATAATAATTTTTTCTGATACATGTTTCCAGTTTTTTGTTCAAGGTAGTAACCTATGATGAGAAACGTGGCATAACTGGCGATAATCTAACCAGTGTAAGCCCATTGTGGTGTTGCGCACGTGAGGTTCTACCTTGTTTTGCACATATTTTTTCAATGATATTCATGTGGTGGTTTGTTTACATCTGTGATTTCAAAGGGTATTTGCATAAATTTGGTTTTTTGAACACAGTGACTGCTTCATTTGGACAAGGTTCTTGTAGTTTTTACGTGATACGGAGTCTTGTGAACTAGGGACCTCTCTAACATACCTATGTGGTGGGGAGTGGGTCAGAAGAACTAAAGTTTATACTTCTCAGTCCTTTTCACAAAGTGTTTAATGAGTTTCCGTATGATTAGATTGGGTCACTTTGTTGTAGTATTGACCTAAGTATAACACCCCTGTAACCTTTCTTTTTTTCAGTGAATTTCGAAGTTTTTTAAATTCCATTTCCTATCTATAATATCCCTGTAGCCTTTGTTTTTTGTAAGTTAATTTCTAAGGTTTTGGTAAACGCTAATTCCTAACTATAATGACCCTGTAACCCTTGGTTTTTTCAGTGAATATATATATATCATTGTATAATTGTAACCACCAAGCTTGCATGCATGATGCCTTGAACTGTACTACAGCCCCCAAAACTCTTAGGGTTAGACTTTCTGGCCCTCCATGTTTCTATGAGGAGAAATACAAGTCTATCTCGTTTGTCCGACACCTTAACCCCACTCTGTCTCCCCTAGTACCTATTGTGGCGAATCATTTCACTCAACAGAAGTCCCAACTGGAGCCCATGGTGGCCTGGAGTCTGAGGCCTCTTGCTGCGAGTTACAATTGTCAGGGCAATATTCTGAAGATGTTCACATACTTTGGAAAGAACTTCCGACACAACAGTAATAGTTTTGAAAGGGTGAAAAAGCTATTTTTGAAGAATGCAAAACAAAAAAAGCAATTGAGTGAGTGGGATATAACGCTCTTTCGTAAAAACATTATTTTTATGGCTAGAATGACAAGATGTGTGAGGCAGCGTTGCATGAAACTAAATTGTACCTCCCCCACACACTTGTTATGCTGCAGCATCAGATGAGTGCAAAAGGTTGTGCTGTCTCAGAGGAGAATCAACCGGCAACTTGTTAGCAAACGTTCGCAGCCCACATCAGCGGTACCATTACTGTGGATTCGTAAACATTTAATTACACAGAGGTTATTCATGTCTGCTACAATTATTTGTACCAAATTATAATTGTTTTATCACGTGATTCGACGGGTCGAATGTCATTCTATGAATAGCCTCGTTGACGAATGGTTGTGATTTTGTGTGCAGCTTTGAATACAGGAATCACACGCAGGCATGTTCAGAGTCTGGCATGCCCACAGTGCATGGAGCGCCCCAGTGTGAGCACATATGCTCTTCAGTCATTCGTTTTTTCTGCAATTAGAAAATGCAGCAAAGCCATTGGGGCTGCTAGGCTGCGCTAGTTTTTTTAAACCAGACACATTTTCCTATTCACATATTAGCTAAAATCTGTCCAATTTACCTCTGTCAACTGGCTTAAACAGAACAAACCTCTGTTTCAAAGGGAGACTATGATAGCGGTTGCCATGAAATTCAATGTGCACAAAGGAATGCTTGCTTTACTGTGAATTCCAGTTGACCATTTATGAATGCTTTATACTGGTTCCAATTGATAACTTTCCCAGCATCCATCTGCTAAGGAAGTGACATCAGTGGATTTCCCAGCATCCATCCAATCTGCACAGGAAGTGACATCACTGGATTTCCCAGCATCCATCTGCAAGGGAAGTGACATCAATGGTTTCCGCCAAAACAGTCCAAAAGAAGAACTCAAAAAAGAGGACTCATTCCCAGCATATATCCGCACAGGGAGTGACATCACTGAATTTCCCAACATCCATCTGCACAGGAAGTGGCATCTCTGGATTTTCCAACAGTCTTCTGCACAGAAAGTGATATCACTGGATTTCCCAACATCCATCTGCACAGGATGTAACATCTCAGGCTTCCTGCCAAAACTGTCTTGAAAAGAAGAAGCCAAACAAGAAGACTCATTCCTAGCGTCTATCTGCAAAGGAAGTGAGACATTATTTGATTTCCCAGCATCTATCTGAACAGTAAATAACATCTCAGGTTAACTGCCAAAACTGTCTTTAGAAGAAGAATCCAAGCAATAGAATAGAATCCAAGCAGTAGAATCCCAGCATCCCTCTGAACAGAAGATGACTCTTTCCCACTAAAACTGTCTTCAAAAGAAAACGCCAAGGAAGAGGAAACTTTCCCAGCATCCATCTGCACAGGAAGTGACATAACTACATTTCCCATTATTCATCTGCACAGGAATGCACATCACTCGTATTGTCTCCCAGGACCTACTTAATGGCTGCCACAGTATGGATGCACAGTGGCACACCTTTGGCATGCCAATAGCGTAGCAAAGGCAATCCCATTCCCTCCTGGACCGGGGCCAGCACCAAGAACCCTGCTCCTCCCCCATCCTGCTGCTACAATGCTGCATCCCAACATCCATCTGCACAGGATGTAACATCTCAGGCTTCCTGCCAAAACTGTCTTGAAAAGAAGAAGCCAAACAAGAAGACTCATTCCTAGCATCTATCTGCAAAGAAAGTGACATTATTTGATTTCCCAGCATCTATCTGAACAGTAAATAACATCTCAGGTTAACTGCCAAAACTGTCTTTAGAAGAAGAATCCAAGCAATAGAATAGAATCCAAGCAATAGAATCCCAGCATCCCTCTGAACAGGAAATGACTGTTTCCGACTAAAACTGTCTTCAAAAGAAGACGCCAAGCAAAAGGAAACTTTCCCAGCATCCATCTGCACAGGAAGTGACATGACTACATTTCCCATCATTCATCTGCACAGGAATGCACATCACTCGTATTGTCTCCCAGGACCTACGTAATGGCTTCCACAGTGTGGATGCACAGTGGCACACCTTTGGCATGCCAATGGCGTAGCAAAGGCAAGTCCATTCCCTCCAGGACCGGGGCCAGCACCAGGAACCCTGGTCCTCCCCCATCCTGCTGCTACCATGCTGCAACCGTCGCTGCACCACACAGCACAGAGGGAGCATTCTCTTGAACTTCCTGCAAGTTTTCATGCACTTGCCCTTACCCAACATTTACCAAGCCAAAACACTCAGCACCCCACTCTCTCACAATCACACAGACCTACAACCACCCACACAACACTCCACACTTGCATGCATGCTCCTCAACACCTGCTCACTCACCAAACATGCCACAAAGATCCGGGACCTGCTTCATGACAATACCCTTGACTTACTTTTCCTCACAGAAACCTTGCTGAACCCTGCAATAGCACCTGCCCTTGCTAAAACCATCCCCCCTGGCTGCAAGATTGCCAGGCAAGACATACTCCACAAGCCTAGAGGCAGAATCACCATCATCCCCATAAACACCATCAGCAACACATCTACGGACACATCATCCTCCAATGTGGAACAACTGCTATTAAAGCTACATGTCACAGCTAATGTCACTCCAAGCAGCACTCTGATCTACAGACATCCAGGACCACACACCAACTTCTCTGACACCATCATGGAGTTCATTGCACCACTCGCCCTAGATACTGGTAATTACATCCTACTTGGAGATCTGAACTTCCACCTGGAAGACCATGCCGGGACCACCTCAAGAGCACTCATCGAAAACATTGGAAACGGGGCCTCACCAAATGAATAATGGATTATAGCCATGTTGCAGGACACCTCCTCAACCTGATTTTCACCAACTTTCATACATCCGATTCAACACGCACATATCCGTCCCCTGGACGACATACAGCACCCCATCGAGTCCAGCAGCCCCGTTGTGGTTCAATGCACACGCACCCCGCCTGGCCAGCCCACCAAAACTGGAACAGCATCCCTGGAACGGACTGGAACACCCTTTCAATGCCCACAGACCCAAACATAGCAGCAACCTCCCCAAAGCCATCAAGAATATCAACAATTGGATCACCTCCTGCGCAGACTCCTTGGTCCCCTTCAAACACAGCATAACAAGCTATAGATCCCATGCCACTTGGGACATGGAAGAACTCAGACAAATGAAACTTTAATGGAAACAACAGGAGTAGAAATAGTGATTGAGCCAGGACAATGCACACAGGAGAACATTCAAATCTGCTCTAAGACGCTACCACCAAATCATCTGGACCACCAAATACGTTGCTCTGGCAGATTGCATCAACGCCAATACCAACAGAACTAAATAAATCTTCACCATTGTGAAAGATTTCACCTCATCATTGACCTCCTCCAAGCCGATCACCCCCTGGCAGGACCTCCACAACAATCTCTCTGATTGCTTCAGCAACAAAATCACTGCCATTTACAGTAAATATAACCCACAACAGGATCCAACCAACCTCACTAAATGCCTCCCAATCTTAATCCAAGGATCCAAAGTTAAACACGTGGCCAGTCATCACCCCAGAAGACTACTATGAAGTCCATCTGCTAAGGGGCCCTATCGGACCCCTGCTCTCACCATGCATACTCCAGAGGACTGCAACCCATTAAGGCCATGCTCACACCAATTTTGAATGCCTCACCCTCTTCCAAGACCTTTCAAGATGCTTGAAAATGTGCAACTGTTTGCCCTCCGCTGAAGAAATCCTCTGTAGACCCTTCAGTGCTGGTCAGCTACAGACCGGTTTCCCTCCTACCATTCCCAGCCGAGGTCTTAGAGAAAATAGTCAACAGACACCTCATCTAATACCTCAATAACCACCAACTCCTCAACACCACTTCAGGCTTCAGTCCCAGCGACAGCATGGAAACAGCCATCATCGCTGCCACAGAGGGCATGTGCATGACTCTGGACTGAGGAGACAGAGCAGCTCAACCAATCGATCAATACAAAGTTTATTGTGTAGATTACTTAAAACCAAGACAATATAAAACATTTAAAAGGCATATTAGGCTGAGAAAATAGGAGAACGGTGGGTCTGTGCAATATCTGCCACTTGGTGCCCACAGATATCATTCGAGGTATGCAAGCAGTTTTAATTAAATTAGTGTGTTTGACTTTTTAAAATCTGTCATGAGAAAGCCAGTTTGAATTTTTTATACAAAAAGTAAAAATAGTTTTAAAATCAACCGCAAAATAGAGTGAATGCATGACAGATGTTAAAACTCAAGTGCAAGGAGGTCAAACATTACTATGCCTAATGTCCAAGATGCAAAAACTAGGAATTGTCAATCCACAAACATCTCTTTGCTTGGTTGTGTGTTTTTAAGATGGTCCTGCACAGCTTTGAAAAATGTACCTATTCTTACCAATTCAAGGGTAACCATGGTACTAAAAATCCAGTTCATTGTGTTGTTGCATGTTCTTATGCCGTGGGATAAAAAAAGTGGCTTTAATAGTGTTCACCGGAGCTCAAGCAGCATCGGACAACTGCAAAGTAGATGTAAAAAGGTTTCAGATTTGTAGCCACAGAGTCTGCACTTGACTATCTTGGAAAGCATTGGCAAGTTGGGGTTGAATTCTTTAATGTGTAATGCCAGCATCCTTACTGCCAGAATTTGGGTCAGGCAAGCTATCCCGATTGTGCAATTGAGAAAAGATTGAGCCTGGAGGCTGACTTGGCTGTCGTTGTTGTATGATAGTGCCAGGGCCCTTAGTGGTAGGGTCGACTTAATATTTTCCAAGTCCGCAGACTTCTAGAGGAATTTGATCTGTTTTTTCAATATGCGTTTTACTACGGTATGCGTAAGTAATGGGGTGTTCAAGACGGTCAAGTCGATGTGAAGGGTGACTGCCGCCGTTGTTAGGTAGGTGGACCACGGGTTATTATTGTGTTTGAATATATTTTGCAGGATAAATTTCAAGGTGCCTGGCGTCGCTGTGGTACATCTATAGAAGTAGTTTAGAAAAGACCCCATACTGGACCATGGGATGCACTCCAGGCCAAATTCAAGTCTAACCAAAGATCCCCTGATGTAATATGGCAATTTGAACGATCTTTTGTAGACTTTTAGGTGTCGTTTTTCGATGGTTTTAATGAGTTGGCCTGGGAAGGCCTCACTGCCATAAGTGACTGCAGATGGTAATATGGCCCTGAGCACTTTTCTGATTAGGGCTGAGGTGGGGCTTTCAAGGGCTGTGTGTAATTGGCAGAGTCTAGTTGTTATTAGTGACGCCTTATCCTCTAGGTGGCGCTTGTGTGCTGTGGATTCGCCGTTTGCAGAGAACCATGTGCCCAAGTAGTTATAGGATTTGGGTCCTGATATTTTTAAGGGGCCGAGAGACCAGTTGCTGCTTAAGGGTTTTAGCGTCCTTCTGAAAGATAACACCTTTGTTTTAGAGGCGTTTACTGTCATTTTGTTTGCTATATTGTATTGGTGCAGAGAGTTTAATGCTCTCTGTAGTCCTATTGTTGAATTGGCTAGCAGAACTATGTAATCTGCGTACTGCAATATTGTTATCTTAGTTTTGCCAATTTTTGGAGGGATTAGGTTAGCGTTGTTGAGTGCCCGAGACATGTCCGCTGTGTATATATTAAACAACATTGGTACAAGGACACACCCTTGCTTTAGCCCTTGGTTGGTGGGGATGTTCCTAATCAACGCAGTGTCTGACAGCTTGACCCTCACCCAAGTTGATGAATATAGTTATATAAAGGCGTTAAGCAGACCGCTTGGAATTCCCCACACCTAGAGTTTTCTCCATAGGATACCTCTGTCCACCAGCTCGAATGCTGATGAATAATCCACAAAGCATGCATAAAGAACAGAGGATTACCGTCTGATTGCCTGGTGGGCAAGATAAGATAAGGTAATTATGTTGTCCAGTGTGGAGGAGTTGGGTCGAAAGCCTGTTTGGCAGAAAGGAATTATTTAATTTGTTGTTGCCCAAGTCTCCAACTCATTTAAAAGTGTTGCTGCGTAGATCTTGGCCTCGATATCCAATAGGACTATCAGACGGTAGTTAATAGGGTTCTGTCTAGCCCCCTTTTTAGGTCTCGCCTACGCAGCGTGCATGCGCTACATATGCAAAATGACCTATTCCTATCGCTTCGGCTTTTAGGCCAAACCCGTGCACGCGTTCCATTACCTTCAATGGCAAAGCGTGCACGTCTGGCAATTTCCTTGCGGGAGCGTGCGGTGCCATATGGTGGCGCAAGGGAATCGCGCAGGCCCCCTCCCCCTGCTGCCGCGCGAGCCCTTTAGGCTTTGCCAAGGCTTGTTCAGTGTTGAGTGAGTAGAATTAGAAGTGAATAGAACTACAAAGGCGGCACGGTTCAAAAACATGATTTTTTCTACACGTAAGGGAGTGAACGCCTGTCGGCGTCAGCCTGTGTTTGTGGTGGGACAAAATGCATTAACAATTAAAAATACATAGCGCCGACCTTCTGGGGCAGTTGCGTTGGTAGAGCTGAAGACACTGTGGGTATTGCGGGTTTTAGAAAAAGCAGAAAGACGGGCATGGCCTATGCACCCTTTTGACATTAATTGTTATGTCTTAATAAGGCATTTGTAAATAAACATTTCGCTCAGGCTGTACTTTTCAATGACGTATTCTTTCCTGTAAGTTTATGACTGGGTGGAGGAACTGAGGCCTGACGAAGTTATGGGTCGTTCAACTTAGCAGGCCATTAAAAACCGGAAATGCCCGAGCTCGGGCCGTGTTTGTCCATTAGAAGCCTTTGAAAATACCATTCGTTTTTTCGTCGTGCTTCATCTAATCTCGGTTGCCTAAGTAACGTTTTACTGACCAGTTAATACCCACTGTCCTGATTAATCTCTAATCAAAGCACAGCCTCCTTTCCCCATTGTCTTATCGGCCTCCTAGGTCCCGAGGTTCACAATATACATTCAGAAGTGACAGCAGAAAGAAAGGAGACACGCGAAGCTTTTCAGTGCCCTGATTACATCAGTGCCTCGGCACAAATCCTTTGTCAATAAAAGCATTGAGCAAAGTGCATTGTTTTTTCTTTGGGCTGGGAAAGTGTCCCCGTCAAGATAGTTTTTTCCTCATTTTTTGAGGCTGCGTCATCGAGGTCGGTGAAATGATGTTTCACAAGACTTTTAAGGGGTGTGGGCACTGATGAACGAGCATAGAAATATTCTTGTATTGCAATTTGCTTTTTCTGTAATCGGTAAAACAGACTGCTGAAAACTGCGCGCTTCGTCAGCAAGGCGTGTTAACGTTATGTCGGAGATTTATGGAGCACGATCATACCCTAAGGTCACTAGGCGCTATGAAATTATGTTCAGCCAGTTAAATGCAGTAACAGTTACAGGGAAAAAGGAAACTTTTAAGCTTCTTCCTAAAAAAGAGGTAAGGGGGACAGATTTCAGCCGAAGTCGGAGACTGTTCTCAAATCGGAGAGCCAAAGTGAAACAAACATTGGCAAAGACAATAATTTTTGCCTTTGGGAACTATTGGCTCTGTCTGTGGTTTTTAGCGATGCTCTACAGTATCCCCAATGCAGTGCAGCATGGCTACAGAGTAAACAAAGAACCCTGTTATGATGTGTCATTTCTAAGTGCATGCAACACACATGCGCACACCTTCGTAATGAAGAAGGCCATTTTTTTAGGTCTCGCCTGGCGAAAGCAGTGCATGCGTTGCTCTCGCAATGCGAGTGCCTTTTGCAAACAATTCTCCCGAGGGCTTACATGCACGTGTCTGTATGGACAAAGATGACTGCTCTCACCATTTGTCCAAAGCAAACAGCATGCGCGTGTCCGTAGGGACTGTGGAAAGTCCGACGCCATCTTGTGACAATAGCTTTCTATTGTCATGGCAACCAAACTTCTTATCAGAAGCTTCGTCACGTTATTTCCTGTTCCCACCCACCGTGACGTTTTTTCGTGACATTTTTTATTACTTTTATGAGCGCGGCGCCTGCTAGGGACACCGCACTCACTTTATTTATATTTTCGCGGCGTCCACTTCAGGGACTCCGCGCTCTGTTTGTTTTTTTGTTTTGTTTTTTACTGAGCCCAGGGAGCCTGCAACGCAGCAAACTTCAGGGCTGTGAGCTCGGGATGAACACGTCGCCCTGAAGGTAAGCCAGCCTTTTACTTACTTAATGCCGAGCCCCTGGCATACCCACACTTTGCACATTTTCACTTGTTTTAACTGGCTATGAACCTTTATATATATTTTCATTAAGTTATTTGGCCGGCATCTGAAACAGATATTTTTATTTAGATGGTTTTAAAGTATTTACTGTCATTTTAAGATCACTTTGGAGCACTGAGATTGCAGAATGAAGGAAAACAAACAGAAAATAGGATCCTCTCAGCTGGAGTCCTGCAGGATGCGGGGACAATCCCAGCCCAAGATTCTTCGAGCACAGGCTTCATGACATGAAGTTACATGAAAGGTACATCAAAAGCGCTACAGTGGACCTCTCAGCGCTAGGAAGCAACCCCCAAGATCCCTGGGTGTGAGAGCATAGTGAGAAAGTACAAGACGGTAGAGCAATTACATAATGGTCCTGTGTACCTAGCATATTAGGAGCTATAAACCAACTTTATATATTAGGAGCTATAAACCAACATTATACATTAGGAGCAGTAGATCAACATTATATATTAGGCGTTAAAGGCCAACTTTACATTTCCATCAGCGGAATGCTTAGAACTCATCGGAGACGGGTGAGATGCCCACATGAAGCTGTGATTAATTACATATACTGGACACATGGCTTAAATTAAGATGTACAGCAGGCAGTTTTCTCGGTTTCGGTTTATACTCCGTGCAGTACACACACGGACACAGTCGATGATGATCTGGCTCAGTGTACCGGACGGAGGAGGTGTTGCACTGCTTGATGATCGACTACGTATATATTTTTTTACATGTGAGGACCACATGGCTTCATTGATGGCGTTACTCCTTGTAACTTCCTGGCGTGTTTTGTTTTTGATATGCCTCCGTAAATCGGCCTGGTTATGCTTGCTCATTATCGAGTAGACATATAGCCAATCCTTTTCCCTCTGCTTGTTTTTTTCCTGCCATATCAATTGCTTTTGTTGTTTTCTTGCGACTTGAAGTTCCAATAACAACGCAGCGTTAGCTTGTTCGTTCTGGGTTTTCTTACGTGACCTCGTCAACTTTCAGATGCGCCGGGAGCTAGTCAGTATAAGTTGATTTTTGTTAAAGGATTTTAACTGATGTCGCCCTCGGCCTGTGCGGGAGTTCATTGTTTTGTGGATGCCCCTGGTTATAGATGCCCAGTGGTTTAGTAGGTATTCACCACTTTGGGCCTGCAGGGACTGTCCTGTGTCAGCTTTCCATGATGCTAGTTCACAGAGGTTGACATGTCCCCATTTTATTCTCTGAATTAGATTTACTGATTCGTCGTTACAGGCAGTGCCCAGAACCTTATGGCCTTTACATTTAGGTAGGTGGAGATTAAAAGTTGTACAAAGAGGGAGGTGGTCACTATCGTTAGTGGGATGTGCTTTGAGACTCACAAGATCGTTCATGAATTTTTCAGGGGCAAAAACGTAGTCAATAGTGCTTATCCCCCTGAAGGTTTTTATAGTCTGAGTTGATGGTTCAAGGTTGTTAACTGTAGACTGTGCGGATTTTAATCCATGTTTACTTAAGGTTTTGTTTATTTGAGTACTTAGGGGATTTGAAGATGGGCTGATGTTGTGAAATGATCCTAGGTGTCTCAGGTTAAAGTCGCCGCATATTATTATTTCATGATTAACATGATCGCAGAGGATTCGATCCAAATTATTGCTCAGCTGGCTCAGTCTTGTTGCTCGTGATGATCCAAAACTATTGAAGTAGAGACAGAGCAGCTTTCATCGTCTTGAATCTTTGTGCAGAATTTAACACAGTCTCCCAACCCATCATTGTCCAACACCTGAACAACATCAGAATCCAAGGAGGCATTCTGATAGATCTCCTCCTTCCTGATTTGAAGGACTCAGTTAGTCAATGCGGCATCATACACTTCGTACACCTTTGAGCTCATCTGCAGAGTTCCACAAGGATCCTCCCTGAGCCAGAAGCTCTTCAATGCATACATGATCCTCTGGTCAGCATCATAAACTATCACAACATCAATGTCCTCTCATATACCAATGACCTGCAACTCAATCTCTCCCTCACAGACAAGACGCCCAGTATTCAGATCAAGTTCAATGCCTGCATGACTGAAATCACCAACTGGATGAAGGCCAGCTATCTAAAGTTGAAAGACCGATAAGACCGAAATTGTGATCCTAGGGAAGAGCACATCACACTGTGACTCCAACAGTATCCAACAGAGCTAGGACCAGCACCCACCTCTACAACCCACACCAGGAAACTCAGCATCATCGACAGCAAACTCGACATAACCTTCTAAGGCAATGCTGTTATCACCTCATGCTTTCATACCCTGCTGGGAAAGATTCTCAAACAGATCCTAATCAGCACCCAGAAAACTGTCATGCATGCCTTTGTCACAAGCAAGCTGGACTATGTGAATACTCTCTAAGCCAAGACCAACGCAAAACTAACCAGAAGGCTTTAGACCATGCAGAACTTGGCTGCCAGAATCCCTCTCAACCTCCAATGCCGCATTCACATCACACCATCCCTAGAGGAGCTCCACTGTCTCCCCTTCACAAATGTGCACAATTCAAACTCCTCATCCACACTTTCCAGCCACTACATAACACTGCCTTAGAATACCTGAACATTGCATCTGTTTTCACAAACTTACCAGAACGCTCCACTCGTCCAGACTCTTACGTGCACAAATCCAAGGCATATGAAAAACCAGATCCGGCCATCAAGTCTTCCCCTAGATTACTCCTAATGTGCAGAACGACCTCCTGGTATACATAAGAGCCTCCCCGTCACTGCTTGAATTCTGCAACAAGCTGAAGACCTGGCTTTTGGAGTAGTCCCACTAGGTCCTAGGTGTGGCTAGACTCGCACCTGCTCAGTGTAGGATACGCTTCCGGTGAGAGTGCACACTACAAATCTACATAAAATAACATAGACATGACATCGTTGGAGTGGTACTGCCCCAAACTTTTTACCTTCAGTCCTCCTATTTGCTGAATTTGTTTTTGTTGGCTTTATGCCTCCGTGCACTGCTAACCAGTGTTAAAGTGTTTGTGCTCTCTCCCTAAAACATGGTAAAATTACACAAAATTGGAACATTTAATTTACTTGTAAGTCCATAATAAATGGTACGACAGGGCCTGTAAATTAAATGCTACTAGTGTGCCTGCAGCATTCATAGTGCAACACACGAAACTAGCCTTTTAAAACATTTTCAGGCCTCCCACTGCAGCCTGTAGTGCAATTTTAAACTTCTCATTCAACCTGGTAAAATAAACCTTTTGTTTGGCCCAAACACTCCATCTGCAATGTTCTACTTGCTCCTCGTGGCCTCCTCCACTGTTAATGAAACTCTTCGCACCATACTCAGTAGATAATTCTTCAATAGGACCTACTTGGTCCCTGTGTCTGGCCCATGCTCCAATGCCTTCAGCGTGAGCTTGTGACTTTTCACCGGACTAGTGCTACCAGATGACTGCTAGTGAAAATGTGCTTTTAGGCATTAATTTCACCTACAACTTTAAAAATTAATATCTCTGGTTTTACTGATTAAACTTTTGTCGTTTTGGTATCATTTTCATCAGTTTACTCTATTTTTCTAAATTTGTTTGGGCTTTTCTTTTGTTGTGATTTCACTTCAGTGCTGTTTGAGTGCTGAACAAATACCTTACACATTGCCTCTAAGTTAAGCCTGACTGCTGTAGTGCTAAGCTATCGGAGGGTTAAACAGGGGTTATTTAGTGACAATTGGGGTTCACCCTGACAAGACTTGTGTTTAATTTTTTAATAGGGCTCTCACCCCTCTTCACGAATAACCCAATTTCTTACACAAGTTGATATTGAAAATAAATTGCTTGATTTTTTTTTTAATCTTCCTTTTCCTTTTCAGGTATTGCCTGCAGAGAGTTTGTGCTGTGCTTGTGAAATCTCTTGTATTTAATACATCTTAAAAAGGAGCTCTTATCAGTTTCCAAACCAAATTGCTGTGTTCATTTGCTTTTGTGTGGAACTCTTTTTTTGTTAACTTCCCCTGACTGCACGCATTTTCGATACTTCTACTAAAGATGTTCACACTGTTTAAGCTCCATTCACTATCAAGATAAGATCTCTTCCCAAGGAAAAGGCAGGCAGGTTCTAACAGTATGCTGGAATGCTTGGTTTTTATTAGTTAGTTGTGTAAAGCAGATGCCTCAGCCTTAGAACATTTGTGGCATTTTCTATTTATGCCTCAGTACTTTCTTTGCACTTTGTAGGCATTATCGAATTGATTTTTTCATCTTAATCTATTTAGTCATTATGATCAAATTCTAATTGTTGCAATAAATATTGTGTGTTAAAAATATAGTTAATATATGTTAGAAATGGGATTTCTGGTTGGCTAAGGCTTGCGCCAAAGCCAGGCAGAAACCACCACTCTAGTCAGGGCCAGGAAGTTACACGCAAAGATAACCCCTGCTCACCCCCTTGATAGCTTGGCACGAGCAGTCAGGCTTATCCTGGAGGCAATGTGTAAAGCGTTTGCGCGCGCACACAGCAACAACACCCCAGGCACACCACAAAAGGAACTCCACACAAGGTTATGTAAAAAAATAGCCTTTGTATTATAATAAACACATTAGATCCTAATCACACAATATACACTGTGCCAACTGGCATGGGCAATATTCACAGGGGATTATATACACATGACAGGGCCACATGGACCACTGTCAGAATCATCACTTAGAAGAAATTAGCGAATGTAGAACATATACTAACTGTAGCACAAATTATAGATGTAGAGCACAACCAGTAATTACTGGTAAAATAATGACCTAAGCATTAGCCACCGTCCTAACATTATCCTGGCATGACATTAGGCTTCCGCAAGATAAGACTACGTTCTTATTTCATGGATAAACCACTCACCCAAGTGGATGGTTCAGGACTATGCAAACCATCCACCTTCACTCCTCATAACGGGATGATCCCGGTTGAGGTTCTCACTTTCGAGAAGGCAGTTCTGAAAGATCTAGCATCACTACCGTCCCCTACACCTTTCCACAATTTGTCAAAATCTGAAACAGAAACAGCGAATACTCTCGCAAGAGATGAATCCATAATCATTAAACAAGCCGATAAAGGTGGGGCGACTGTCATTCAGTCTATTGATGATTACGATGAGGAATGCAAACGACAACTGAACAATGACCGATACTATGCCCCCATCACTATTGATCCCACCCCTCGCCTTTCTAACACTATCTCCATGTTAGTTAATGAGGCACTAACTAATGGGTGGATTAACAAAAAAGAAGCAGATTTCCTGATTGCCACAGAGCCGAGAACTCCCTACTTTTACACTCTACCAAAGATACACAAGGGCACGACACCGGTCCCTGGGCGCCCAATAGTGTCGGGGATCGGCTCAATTTTGGAACCACTTTCCAAATTCGTGGATCATTTCCTACAGCCTTTGGTGAGGGATATCCCGTCCTTCATCAGGGATACGACTGACGTCCTCAGAATCATTGACTCCATAGAGGATTCATCCTGTATCGACCTCCTCATCACACTTGATGTAGAGGCGTTATATACTAACATTCCTCAAGGAGATACACTGACAGTTGTAGAAGCAGCTTTGAACGCAGTAGAGTGGGATTCACCTACCCCAGTTACATTCATAATGGACTGTGCTTCCCTAGCGCTAACTGAGAACTTTTTCGAGTACAAAGGGCAATTATACCATCAATGCCAGGGTACATCGATGGGGAGCACTTTTGCGCCGAGCTTGGCCTGCCTATATATGGCAACATTTGAGAAAGAAGTCATCAATACTGTACACAACCCTTTTCAACAACATCTTATCCTTTGGAAGAGGTTTATTGATGATATTTTGATTTTCTGGCAGGGTCCTATCGATACTTGCAATAGATTTGTGCAGTGGATTAATCAACAAAACCCATTTCTGAAATTTTCACATACTATCTCAGACACAAACATTGCATTCCTCGATCTGAACATAAAGTTATCAGGCGACCAACTCTCCACAGGCCTTTATAAAAAACCCACAGATCGCAATAGCCTTCTCCTGTACCAGAGCCATCAACCCAGAGCGCTAAAAGATAACCTTCCCGTGGGACAATTCCTACGTATTAGGCGCAACTGTACCTCCAAGAATGACTACAAACTAGAAGCCTCCTCTTTAGCCAACAACCTAAAGACAAGAGGCTATCCACAGAAGGTGATAAAAAACTCAAGAAAGAGAGCCTTAAACAGTCCTAGGGAGGCACTATTAGAAATACATCAGAAACAACCTGAGGACATCATCACATGTGTAACTTCGTTTACACCCAATTCTACTCCCACCAAAAAGATTATCTTGAAACACTGGGGCATTCTAAACACAGGCGACCTACAGATACCTGCACCAAGGTTTGCCTACACTAGAACTAGTAGCCTGAGAGATATCTTGATCCATACAAGACCCAAGAAGTACACTACCCCATCACAAACCACCCTGTGGGGTTTACCACCAGTCAGAGGACATTTCCCCTGTGGTACATGTACAGTCTGCAAATTCACAACAGCCACTAAAGAAATTGCATTAAGACCCAATTTTAAGTGGAACATACAAAAACACACTAATTGCAACACTAAACAGTGTATTTACCTGATTACTTGCCCCTGTGATCTACAGTACATAGGGATGACCATGCGTCCAGTTAAGATCCGCATAACTGAACATAGGAGTAACATACGTTGCCAACGAACAACGACAAGACTATACAGACATTTTTTGGAGACACAACATAATCCCGACTCATTACATTGGGTGATATTAGAATCGCATGCCCAGATATCTAAATCCTCCCTATTCAGGCTTGAACAGAGATGGGTACATAGATTATCAAGTCATATCGAGGGTCTCAATGATGATATACCCTGGAGCACCCTATCTTAAACTGGGAACTGTATGCCCTAACCTCCTGATCCTTTTCCACTCTGAATTCTGGCCCGTTCTTTTGAATAGCTCATGATATCAACTTCCTTTTTGGCAGGATACAAGGCTCCTTTTGTCCCTATGTTTCCTTATTGCTTTATATGAACACACTAAGCATAGGACCCCTCTTTCAAGCTTGACTCGTTTACCGATGGGCCAATCTACGCATTGTGTGATTACTGACACAACATTTCCTACACCTGGCCCTCAGGAAGTTGAACTATATAGGGACCACAACATTGTTACTCACATCACACGCCATGTTGGCGGCATACAGATTGCCTTATTTTCATGACATAGCCCCCAAGCGATGCAGTGCTTATATATCACCATTGATGAGCCACAATTTCCTGATCGATATACGACTGTTTTGAATTTCACACGTGAAAAATTATGTTACACATCCGACGCCATTCGGGAGTGGTGTATTTGTGCCTTCATCATCTGATGCATCGTATATTCTACGACAACGTCACGCACAATTGTGTCGCCCCCTCCCGTATTATGAGTCCTGTGGGTTTGAAATTTTTTGCTCTGGTCTCTGACCCCCGATTCATGGGTCAATTGCTTTGGACGCATTTGTTGGTCCACGTACTATTTTACACATGGCAAATCCATCGGCGAGGCCCATCATTTGTCCTAGAGACAACGTCACGAGGCCGCCTAGCAACGGAGACGCCCCGCTGTGCCTGGGACCAATCACTTGCCCGGACTCCATTAGCGTAACACGTCACACTATGGTGGATCACGTACTATTGCATACTTCGTAATCCAACAGCGAGACACTTCACCTGGCCCAGAGACTACGTCACGAGGCTGCTTAGCAACTTTAACGCTCCTCCGAGCCTGGGACCAATCACAGGAATGTAGTCAATGAGCGAATGTCGTCACGACGTGCTTCACGCACTCGATGACGCACCGGGAACCACTGTTTATCTTCTCGTACTCCCTCTCGGTACCTACCACCCCGGTTCCTGGCGGTTTGGGTAGGTCGTTCCCCTGTACGTGAATCCACGTCGGTGAGTACTGATTTTAATATTGCCTTGTCTCCCTACACCCGAGGAGCCACATCTGCCTACTGTCCACCGGAACCCTCCTGATCTGTTCCAACGGACTCCTTGTACCGAGGCCAGCATTCCCTGACTCGATCTTGGTGTCCGGCACGGATGGACCGGTGAGGGGTATGGTAACTGCGGCTCTGCCCGGCTGCCTTCCACCCCGTACACCTCATATTTGGTGAATCTTTACATGTATATTTCTAAAAGACACATATACTAATTAAGACGGTTTTCTGGCAACTTTTTGTCCCCTCTAGGACCCAATTGGGTTCCTTTTAACCGCCAGCACCGTTGCTAACAACAGTAGCAACCCCTTTAGGTGAGTCCCCTTGCCTTCCGTAGAAGTTGTGGATATTAATTTATCCTCCCCACCCCACACTCCCGAATGGCGTTCGAGACACCACTATATAATGAAATTGCGTGTTGCACGCCCGAGCACGGTGATCACTTATGACACTAAATTCATACCTATGTACAGTATGAAGAGTTACTTTTATTTGTTATAAAGAGTCTCTTTTTTCCCAACAGGAACAAACCTTAAGAAGTGGTATGTAGAAATCACCTTACCACGTTGTTTTGTTGTAGACAGTATTATCTTGATCCTGATGAATTGCCTTGATCCTCCTGACTTCTGTGGCAAGAAACATGTTGATCACATAGAGTAGAGCTCATGTCTAGATACCTAACCCCTAGCATTTAGCCACTCTACACATTTTTAACAGGGCAGTTGACCTTTGGTATAAAATTGAAGTAGGACCAACTGACCCCTTTTAAATCCACTTTTCTGCTACATCACTTCACACTAGGCCCCTCACCCCCAAGCACCTTCGGCAGGAACAAAAGATCCCCGACAAAGAGCCCCGGTTTCGGGAGCCCGTCAAGGATTGCAGCGCCGACTTGACGAGGGGCAGTGCTCATATGATGAAGCATGACACCTAGCTTGCTGGGTGTGTGAGAGCACTAGTTCAAATTAAGGGAATTTCCCTCGCTTTCTTCTGACTGGTCTTTCTTAGCATTAACCAGCTAAGAAATTCTCTTACCTGCTCTTCTCCGTCACTGTACACGAGGAACTTTGTACCCTTCTGTGTTATTAGTCGTATGGGGTATGTACACTGGACCTCTCTAAACAACAACACCCCTAGTCCCTACCTTTGATATATTAATGACATTAGGCATAACACACATTACGCACTAGCCCCCACTAGTATAAACACGGTGTGAAATTACCTCCTAAGCATAAATCATTTTCAGGCAGGACTCACATGAGGCCTATATATTACATAAATCACATTATCATAGGGCCCACCTTAGAACCTGACCCCAGGCCATCATTTGATGTACACAGTGTACCCCAATCGGGGGCACACACACTAAATCTGGGTCTAGGCCGACTGCCTCTCACAGGGGCCCTAACGTCCTATGTCTAAAAAGTCAGGGCTCTAAAGGGGGAGAGGGACCTCTCACAGGGCCCCCTTGGCTGCTCCAGCAGCAAACTCAAAGGGTGCAAATGCCCTGGGGCAATGGGAGTGTATCTCACTTCTTTACTCTTATTACGAAATGGCCCCCTCGTTGCAGCTGCCCGCAATGGTGGCGCAGCTGTGACCAGAAAGTAGTAAGGACACTGGCCCCACAATGTGCCATGAGAGCCCAACTGGTGCTCTAAAACAAAAATGAATCCCACGTTGCAGCTTTGGTGAAGGCAACAAGCGCTGGCACCAATCAAGCACTCTACGGGGAGTCCCGCTCTGGGACTCAGAATTAAACGACAGTACCCAAGCGTGGCAGCTGCCCGCAACAGACGGCTCAGCTGTGAAGAATTCGGCACCGGCACCACGGTGCTTCCAGGAGCACCAATACTTCTCACTGTGAGCCCCACTCACCGGGCTCTTTCTTGCTTCAGCCGGGCCCTCTCCCAGGGTCCCAGGACTTTTGCAGGCACGCGGGGCTCTCCTCCGGTAACGAGGGGCCCTGCAAATAGCAGCGCTTGTTCTGACTTCACCCGGGCCCCCTCCTGGGACCCGGGACTATGATGCGGAGCCTGCACGGCTCCTTCCTGCTTCCTCTTGGCCACGCAGCGATTGGCGGCCACTTAGCCCCACCCACAACCAGGCACTCTGGATGCCCGACTTCCGGGCAGACTCTTCCTTCGGCCGCGGCTGCACTCTCCCTAACATAAGCGGCGGGGTGGGCTCCCGCCTTATGATTTAACAACAGTTGCGGGGTGGGCACCCGCTGATTAACAATCTCAGGAGAGTGGGGTGGGCTCCCGCTCTCCCACGTAGAATCATTCACGCGGGGTGGGCTCCCGCGCATGTCAGCGCTCGGGAGAGGGAATCCCCACGTTGGGATTCCCTCAGGCAAAAACGCGGGGTGGGCACCCATTATAAATTAAAGGCACCAGTGGCTGCAAAAACGCGGGGTGGGCACCCACAATTAAAATAAGCACCAAAAGCGGGGGAATGCCCTTTTCAAAATGCTCGCAGCTCCGTGCTGCAGTGAAAACAGAAGCGCTGCTCCTCAAAGTCTGCCCAAAAGCGCTCCCAGGTGCGAAGTCCCACTAAGTCCCCAGGAAGGCAGAATCAGAGGATCTTTGGTGCTGGGGAGACCCCAGCAAGGCGCAGCCAGGCAGGCCAGCACGCAGGGACCCACAGGAAACAGCAGCTGGGTCCCGCAGCGGTTCCTCCTTGAAGAGTGTCCCCTCAAGAACACAAGCACAACAGAACATTTTCATGGGGTCACAGCCCCTTTTTATACACAGGTTTCCTTTGTCACCAAGGTGCAGGGCAAGACCAGATGCAACTGGTTCTGGAGCACTTGGTTTTGCTCAGCCCCTCTCCCTATTCACAGGACAGGCTAGGGACATCAGACGCACCACAGGGGGAGGAGCCAGCATTTTGGAGGGAAGGCATAGCCCTATTCATGTCCCTGTTGCAACTCCTCCCTCCCATCTAGCTGCTGATCTCCCTATTCACCACTGGGCTGACTCATCCTGGCTCCTGGAATTCCCCACACCATCCAACACCTGTCAATCACAAGCCAGACATGCACTCCACATCAGGCAGGCAGACACACAGCACACAGAAGTGCCACTTCTCCTATAGTTATAATAAATCCACACACATCATTGCGCAGCATTTATTCTTACGAGTTCGCACATACTAAACGTGACCCTGCACTCCTCTCACATCAGGAATTACCATGGACCCACATATCCCCCATGCATTGCTATGGGAGGGCAGGCCAGCCTCAGTAAATGTAACACAGAGCGCACGCACTTTACACTGGGACACAGTGTTAAAGTGCCTAAAGGCCTAAAACAACTAACATCAGGTCACATTAAAAGGCAAAAAGTTTAGGGGTGTGTTAGATCTGGGGGTCTCTAGTTGGCAGGGTAGGTACCTCTGTCCAAGTAGGGACCCTTGCTTCTAGTCAGGGAAAGGGGGATACACTGTTAAGATAACCCCTGCTCACCCTCTAGGTAGCTTGGCCTGAGCAGTCTAGGCTATCAAAGGCAATGTGTAAAGTATTTGTACCAACACTCACAGTAACACAGTGAAAACACCACAGATTTACTCCACACCAGTGTTAGAAAAATAAGGTATCTTTACTAAAAACTTCAAAAGACCAACATACAATTAAAAAGATTACTTTAAAGATAGTTCAAGAGTTTGCAGAAAGTACTCCAGGATGTAAAAGTCAGTGTGCTGCACAATGCGACTCTCTCGTGCCAAACAGTACCTGTAGTTGCGATAAGGTTCCCAAAAGCTATAACAAGGAAGATGGCAAAGGCGATGCGATACTCCTGAGATCTTGGGGAGGCTTTGCAGCAGCCCTGCTTCACGCAGCAGAGGTGGATGCGCCGGCTCCGATCTGTCGGGGGAGAATGCGATGACTTTGTCTTTCGTTGCGTAGGTTTCTTAGGGGGAAGCTTCACGCATAGGTACGATGCGACGATCTCCGATGCGGCGCGATGCGCGGTGCAGCGCTGACTTCTGGCGCCGCCACCCTCGATGCGTCACGGGATGGGACTCTGCGTCGACACATGCAGCGACTGGATACTTCCACGCACCGGCAGTGCTGCGGCCCGCAAACTGGTTCTGCGACGACCCTCGCAGCGTCAGGAATCTTCACGCACCGGGACGATGCTCGACGCACTCGGCAATGCGGGGACTCCGGGTGCTGCGATGACGCCGTGATGAAATTCTCCTCGCACTCTCGTTCTTGCGACTCGCAATCGGATGATGCGTTGGGTACCAGTTACTCTTTTTCACGCCTCTGCTTCCCAGCTCCCAAACACAGCAAAACGACCTCCTGAGGCCCCAAGACTGGGCAAGCACTTCAAGGCAGGTCAGAACTCCTTCAGCAGAGTTCCAGGGGAGCTGGTGGTGAAGTCCTTTTGTTCCTGGGACTTCTTAACAGGGAGCCAGCTCTTCTCAGGCCCTTGGAGATCAGAATCAAAAGAAGGGGACACAGCAAAAGTCCTTCCCCTCTCCTTGGCAGCAAAGCAAAACAGCAAGCAGGCAGTCTTCTCCTCTTCAGTTCTTTTCAGCTTTCTCCTTGGCAGAGGTTCCTTCCTAGTTCCAAAGTGATCTAAAGTTTAGGTGTCTGGGGTCCTCTTCTTATACCCCTCCAAGTCTTTGTCTCTCTTTGTTTCAGTGGGGGGATTCCCCTGCTCAAACCGGTTCCTGGGTGTGCTCTGCCCTGGAGCACCTGGTTCCTTTCAGAGTGAGGGGCAGGGTCGTTAGACGCTCAGCAGGAGGTGGAGCCTTCTTTGTGCTGGCAGAGGCAGAGTCCTCAGCTTGGCCAGCAGGGGGTGGAGCCAGCATTGTGCTGGCAGAGGCAGCCCTACTCAAACCCAGGGGCTACTCCTCCCACCCATCTAAAGCAGATCTCCCTATTCACCCTGCTGCTGACTCATCCAGACTCCTGGAGCCACCTAGCCCATCACATGACACCAATCAGCCAACCAGCACACAGGCACACAGGAAGGTTAAACAGGAGAATAGCTACTTTCTAAAAAGTGCTATTCTCACACAGTGAATTTAAAAAACATCTTGCTAAAAAGATGTATAATTAAATTCTGAACACAGAGATACCAAACTTGGATTTTCTATCTTGCCCTTATGGGAAGATAGGCATGTAAACAGCCTCCCCCATTCTGTCCTATGGGCCGTATAGCCTCTCAGCAGTGAAAAACAAAAATGGCTGTAATTCACTACCAGGGCATGTTACACACCTCAGTACATGCCCTACCTTTCAGATACACTGCACCCAGCCCAGGGGGGTACCTAGGGCCACCATAGGGATGCCTGACATGTACAGAAACGGAAGGATAAGGCCTGGTCAGTGGGTGCACTGGCCAGGTCGACATGGCAGTCCTGGACTGCACATAGGCACTGCAAGAAGGCCTAAGACATCATTTTAGGGCTACTCCTGTGGGTGGCACAATCAGTGCTGCAGCCCACTAGTAGCATTTGAATCACCAGCCCTGGCACACCCAGTGCACTTTACTAGGGGCTAACAGGTGAAACAAATATGCCAATCATGGATAACCAATCAATATAACAATTTACCAAGGGAGCACTTGCACTTTGACCCTGATCAGCAGTGGCAAAGTGCCCAAAGCATCTAAACCAGCAAAAACGAAATCCAGCATAGCGTCAAAAATACAGGTGGTAGAGGCAAAAAGTCAGGGGTAACCACGCCAAAGATGCCAGGTCTAACAGGGTGAATCTGCCAGAAGGGCCAAGTCCAACAATATACAAGAGCTATGCTACATTTTACTACTAAACAGGCAGCCACAAGTGCAGTTACCTTGAAGACAACAGGGTCATGATTTGAATGATGCAGCAGTAGCACTGGGTCCAAAAGTTGTCAGAACTCCTCAAAGCACATAATATTGCTAAATTTGACTACCAAACAGGAGGTCACAATTCCAGTTACCTTGCAGTTAAAAGGGACTTGATTTTAATGGTGCAGCAGATGCAGTAGCACCGGGGCCAAAAGCTCTAGGGACCCCACTAAACCCAGATTATTGCTAAAATGTATAACTAAACAGGCAGTCACAAGTGCAGTTACCATACAGACAACAAGGTCATGATTTCAATAGTGCAGCAGGTGCAGTGACACCAGGAGCAAAAGCTCTTGGCACCCCACTAAACACATAAAATCGCTATATTTTAATACTAAATAGGCAGTCAAAAGTGCAGTTACCATGCAGAGAGCAGAATCATCACTTGAATGGTGCAGCAGGTACAGTTGCACCATGCCCGTAAGTTGTCAGAACCCCTCTAAACACCTAATATTTCTATATTTTACTATCAAACAGGCAGACACAATTGAAGTTATCTTGCAGCTAAAAAGGGCTTAGTTTGTATGGTACAGCAGGTGCTGTGGGACTGGGGCCCAAAGCTCTAGGAACCCCTTTAAACACCAAATATTGCAATATTTTACTACTAAACAAGCATGCACAAATGCAGTTGTCTTGCAGGCACCAGGGACATGATTTGAATCGTGCAGCAGGTGCAGTGGCACCAGGCCCAAAAGTTGTCAGAACTCCTCTAAACGCATAAAATTGCTATTACATCAATTAATTCTATTATTTCCCTATTTCATTTCATTTTTATAAATGTTGCTATTACTTACCCACTCTATACCACTAGTAGCAGCACAATATATTGCCATTTTGTACACAGACAAGTCATACCACTTTAACAGACTTTCTGTAACTTATAATGTACACCTACTCAGCAAGCTACAACATACAACAAAAAACAGTATATTATGAATCACATTGACGAAACCTAATGCATTTACCAATGCTTGTTGTAAATGTTACTATGTTCCAGTGGTTGCATTCTCAACCATGATTCTGTGGACTCGTTGAACCCTATCAACAGAGAGGACGGGAGTGTTTATTGTGATCAAGTCTCAATTATGTCACCTCCTCAATCATGTTTACCTTGTGTGTGTGATTGGATACCAAGTGTGCTTCAGGGTCAGGCGAGAAGGTGATGGGAAATCCTTCAGCGGGTCCTTATCTTTTCTAATCACTATGGTCTTCTGGAAGACCCTGGAGAAAGCTTACTATGATTGTGATGATACCTTTTTTGGTAAAAGGAGAAAAGGCCATGGGTATAATCGTCCGATCAGGATGGATTTTAAACCCCTTGCTAAGGTGTATGTAGTGGTGCGGGGATGCAGCTCCGTGTCTTTGTAAGTCCAACCCTCCTGCCTTCAGCCGTATGAGGGAGAGTGGACCAACATTATGGGTTTTCAACAGGTGACAGAATGAGGAATAGTTTATAAATAGTTCAGAACAATTCAACTGTCACACTTATAGCATAAAATAAAGTGTCTTTGTAAAGTTTACGCTCACCCTTAGGCCTCTTGGCACTGAATAACAGATGTTTATAATTTGTAATATATAACATTGAAACCACATAAGTCCACGCAGCCGACATACTTCATTTTCCACTGGTTTAGTCAGTTTGTTAGATATTTTTATTGGTTGAAATGTTTGAGCAATGTCTTGTGATTCAAGCTATGCCACGTGTTATTTGCTATAAAGTGTTTGATGCTCGAGTAAAAGGTCATGTGATGTCACTTCCTGTAACAATCACAGGGGCACAGTGTGATTGATGTCACTTCCGCAGCCTCTGTAGTTTTCCGCATGCCATGCGACCCCTTGAGTGGGTCTGATGATGAATCAATATGGCAGTGGTGCACATATGCTTGTTTCTGAACATTGCTCGAGTGCTCACTTAGCTCTTTTAAAAGCAAGAAGCTTCAGGGAAAGTTGTCATCTCGCTGTAGCTCGACCCTGGACGGGCGAAGCTGGCCTTTTCTTTAAAACTGTGTCCTGTAATTAAACGGGCTGCGGGTTTTCATTACATCGAGCCGGCCGGCGCTGCCTAATGGCCCTAGCGGCAGGGCGCGCCAATTAATCATCATTATTGTAATGAATGGAGCACTTGGCCCCTGACAAAGGCAAAGGGCTTTGCGGTTAATGCTCAGCGCCTTGATTCGCCCCCTGCCCTTTCCTGAAGTGCTGTCAGACGGCACATTACCTGGAGCACCGTATGCTGAACCGGATGTCACAACATCGCAGGCAGGTCAGCCTTCAAAGGCCATAACACATTTTGCACGCTCTCTATTTCTTTCTCTCTCAATCTTATTCTGTGTCCTGCTCTATCTCTTTTTTTATCTTCCTCGGGGTCTTTTTATGTATTTTGTTTTCTCTCTTTCTATCTTCTCTTCTCCCTGTCTTACCACCCCCTTATCCCCCCTCCGCTTCGCTCTGTCTTTCCCTTTTACTCTACTAGGGCCTAGTTTGTACAAAACTGTGTGCCTGGGGCCCTTGTCTGTACGCCACTGCAACTTGCAGGACCCATTGCCCCTCCCCGCGCTGCCATGTGACAGCACCAATGCAACTACTGACCATCACACTGCTACGAGAATTGCAATTCAGAGTTTTAATACACAATACAAGTGACTAATACCTGCTGCCCGAGCTATTCTTATAGGCTTGATTGAAAGGTGTTAGTCAATTTTAATGTATATTCAATTAAACAATAGTTAAGTTCATCACACAATTTAGACAAACACTGTCACAATGCGGGCGCGGGGCGGGCTGTCATATGTGCTGGTGTTGACAATTAAGTGCTAGTGCCGAGCACTGGAATCCACCAGCTCAAATTAAGCAGTGCTGTCTACCCCACCAGCTATCTTGCTCAGTTTGTCTCTTCTGCACTCTCTCTCTCTCTCTCTCTCTCTCCACCTCTGTCTCTTTCTCTATTTCTCTCTCGCCCTGTATAGGAGGCTAGCTTAGTATATGGTGCACACTCTAAGGAGTGATGCACCTTGCAGCAATCCAGGAAACCCTTGTGGTGATTTTAGTGGTCTTTGATAACCATGGAAAGCTCTCAAAGTGGTATTTGCGGATAGCAGCCTTCAGGCTTATCTTGTAGGAGTGTAAAGCAGCTTGTTTTACCACATTTAATCAACAATGTAGATTAGATATAAAAGAACCACACAGTGTTTATAAAAATAGGTCTATTTATTATGCAACAGAATCACTAACACATTGGTTTATCTCCTACCTAGAGATATCAGCAATACACACAAGAATACTTCAAAATAATCTGTTAAGTAGCACAAACATGCTCTGGTCTCCAGTTGGAGACCAAACCGTGTACTAAGAAAGTGGACTGTGAAATGTAAGAAAGAACAGGACTTGGACCAGAAGACTCAGAGGAGCTGAGGAAACAAGGAACCACCCAAGTTAAGTATCCAGAAACCCCACGGAGACTGTGTGCAGAGTGGAAACACAGCGCAGGTCCAATGGAAGTCTATGGAGAAGTCACTCACAGTTGCAGTTTTAAAGAAGGAACCTTCCCAGAGGACCTCGAGAAACCATTTGGAGGATAGAAGGTTGGAGAGCGACCTCACCCGTAGATGCCCCGGGAACTAGGTTACCTAGGGAAGCCGGGTGCATAGGGGTGAAGAGCTGTCGAAACCTGCTGCAGACAACAATGGAAGACTCTGGAGAAAAGGCCTATGGAGAAGTTTGTGAAGAGGTCCGGTAGAATCCAAGGATTGAATTTTGAAGAGGAGAACCGGCAAGCAGAGCGGACAGACTCTATCCCACTCAGAGATGACCAGGAGGCATGGAAGCAGAATGCCCTCTATGACAGGGAGCTCAGGAGAGGTGAAGAGGGCCATGTCGTTACAGCTGTGGAGAACAGGCGATGATGAGGAAGACCAGGAGCCATGCACAAGTTGTCCCACACTGGTGGTTGGTATCTAGGTGGTCAGTGTCTGGCGGGAGCACCAACAAGCCTTGGTAGTTGCAAATGGTATGGAAAGCAAAAAGATGCAAACATTGGGACCAACAAGGTCCAAGGGACTGACCAAGTGCAGTAGCATAAAAGCAGGCCCTGAGCAAGCAGGGGAGCCCACCAAAGGCACAGAAGTCGTAAGAGAACCTCAGGCAGCTCACCCAAGATGGAGGCCCACGGTGCCAGAGATGCAGTGAGAATACTAATCTTCAAGGGATGAAGTGCTGGTGGCTGCAGCTTGTTGTAGCCTGAAGAACTTTGGAGTGCAGAGCCAACAAGTCTTGGCAACGGCAAGTCAACACAGTGCACAAGGGTTTGGGCTCAGAGGCTCCGACAAGGGATACTGTCCTTAAAATTGCAGAGAAGACAGGTCAGGCCTCTAGGGACCTACAGAACAATTACCTGTGTTTCTGGGCCTCAGGAAGTCCATATGACGACAAGAGAAGCAGCCCAGCCAGCTTCATTGTTGTGTCTGCAGATGCAGGGGAGTGACTCCTTCACTCCAAGGGAGATTTCTTCTGCTGTTCTTGATGTCCGCAGGTCTTCTGGAGAACCTGGGTGAAGTACAGATACAGACAAGGCAGAAGACTTGATGAACAGCAAGACCAGGAGTAGCAGGAATCTTCCTTGATGCAGTCTCAGTTCCAGTCAAAGTCCAACAAAGTTCATCTGTCCAGATGGTAAAAGAGTGCATTGGTGTCAGAGGTGAGTCTTGTTTTACAATGAATCTGGGGATCCACCCACAGGGGAACCCTTAAGTACCCTAGGAAAAGGCTTGGAACTACTCGGTGTCCCTCCCAGAGGAGAGGCTGGACATAGGGGAGGATACTTCACTGTCCTTTGTCCAGTTGGATGCCAGAATAGTAACCAAGGGTTTCTTAACTGGCTTAAACCGGAGTATGCAAGAAGGGCACCAAATGTGCCCTTCAATGCAGTCTAGTGGTGCTGGAAAGCACCTCTTCCCCAGCCCAATACTCTTAGTCCTGTCTGGGAGGTTGTCACTCCTTGTGACAGGAAACCTATTGTTCTACTTTCCCCTGCTTGAGCTCAGCTGAGCAGCAGGAGGGCAGATTCATGTCTGTGGTCGGCAGCAGCACTAGCTTGCTGACAGACACTGAAAGGCTGGTACCGGTAGTATAGGTGGACCCCTAAGGAGCCCATCAGTACAAGGGATCATCCTTCTAGCACCAGAATCAGTGTTGTGGTATGAATCCAACATGTTTGATACCAAACATGACCAGGTTTGGTGCAGCAATTATATAGTTATACATTTCGTAACGACTGATGTCCTCTATTTAGCTTAAAATGGTTGATCGTGCTTACAGAACCTGGGGAATCGACTCCAGGGTTTGTATGGGTGTCCTGCTCATGCAGGGGCACCCTCACACTTGTACCATGCACCATGCCCCCAGGAACCTACCTTAGGGGTGACTTACATATTAAAAGTGCAGTGACCTCAGATATAAGGAAACTTACATCTGGCGTGAGAAGTGCAAGCACCAACTCACACAGGCTGCAATGGCAGGTCTGTAATCAGAGTTTTCTGGACTCCCATGGTTGGCACAATACATGCTGCAGCCCATGGAAGACCCCTGCTGTACCTAACCCTAGGTACCTCAGTACCTTATACTAGGGGCTTATAGATGTACACCAGTAGCCAATGGTGGATGTACCAAAGTACTTACCATAGCCAATTTAGGGGAGAGAGCACAGTTGCTTGGCTCCTGATTAGCAGGATACCAACAGGCTTCAGTCAAAACACACTGAAACCAGCAAAAAGTGGGGGTAACCATGAAAGCAGATCCTACTATATACACCCTGTCTCCCATGTCCCATCTTGCTCTTTCTTGCTCTTTTACTATTAATTCCTTTCTCTTTTCTCCCTCTTTTTATCTTGCTCTATCTCCAGATAATTCTTTTCTGTTCTGTTTTACTTTCGTTCGCTGTAGCATCCTCTCTCTCTCCCCATGCCCGCGATCCAGAATATAAATTTGGGGTGTAAGGTCGACTGGCAGTGGAAATCTTTCGCAAAGGTTCAGAAGTTTTTTATTGCTGAGTCATTTCTTCTATATTACTGTAGATTTTGAAAACTATACATTATGCTACTATTCATAGCTATCACAAAAAGGTCCTGCATATAGGTTCGTTCGCAGAGCACAATAAGATTCAACCTGGTCTGAAACCCTTCTGGCGCACCTCCGGCTTGTCCTAACTCTTTACAGCCAGGGAGCAAATTGGACATCCTGGGGGCTTTTGACCGACGCCAAAGCCAGACCAGGTGCAAATTGGCTAAGTAAATAACGAAAATCTACAGTTTTGTAACGTCAGAATGGGAATAACCTGTGGTATTCGTGAGTAATTCCCCATTCTAAATCTTGCAGTTGTCTCCTTCCTGTTATCGCATCACTCCTGGAGTGAGTTTTTTTTTTCCTACTGCTCAATGCCGGAGAGCATAGGTAAATTTGTAGAAAACGTATGAACATTTTTCAAATGTTTCATTGTTCATAGAAAAACTTTGTAAAAGGCAAACGTTCCTAGAAAAGATGCATAGATATTGTCCAGTTTTGGTGGGATACTTGGACTGAAGAATTTATTTTTAAGTGGCTCCATACCACACCCCTCAACACAATTTTATCAATGCATAACACCGTTGCTCCACATGCCACTGTCCCAAAATTCAGCTCTAATCCTGATCGACACTCCCCTGCTCAGGCTCCCAGCCTTTCCCCATTAGCCCCTTCATGCAGCTCGGCTGGATCTGGGCATGCATTCTTTCTGTACTATGAAAAGCACCTGTTTGAAAGCACCTCTTTTTTTTTTTTTTTTTAAGTTTGAGTTTATTGAAGAAATAAAAAAAAAAGGGAAGGAGAAGGGAGGGGAAAGGGGGTACAATCATCATAATAAACATATACAAAGGATAAGCAGTTCAATAAAAACTCTCATGAAAAGCGAATATAACAAGCATGAAGTTACATGAACAGAACCTACGTATAGGAATGGAAAATACCATATAATATAGTAGAACGAAATATCATAGCAAAAAGGCATTAAAGAAACAAGAAAATCATGGTGGCTTACGCACCTCAACTGTGTCAGGGTCTGGAGGGTTGTGCGCTGGAGCAAAGGAGGAGAAATAGGATACCAAAGGGAGCCAAATCAGGTCGCGTTTAATTGCGAGGGAAATGGGAGATACGTAATTAGTATCTAGGCGATGATGGAAGCAAACTGCATTCCACCAAGAGTGATAGGAGACATTTGCAGCCTGCTTCCAATTAGAAGTAATGGTATGGAAAGCCACAGCAACTAGAAGGTCAAGTAATAGATAATGGGAAGGAGATTGCGGGAGTTGCGATGATAGGGAACCTAGAAAAACTTGCGAAGGGGAAAAGGGGATTTGAAGTTGGAATATCTTTTGAATTTGCATCCAAACTAGGTGCCAGAACTTGGATATAGGAGGGCATTCAAACAACATGTGTTTAAGATCTGCAACGGGGAGGAACAAGACCAGCAAATAGGTGATGTGTCAGGTGAAAAACAGGACAAAGCATGTGGAGTACATAAAGTTCTGTTATAAATAAAATATAAGATTTGGGTGGTATTAGCAGCTCTAGAGGCTTTATGAAGCTTAGCCCAGATTTTGTCCCAAAAAGGTATTGTCCAATCCTGAGAAAGATCCAATTCCCATGCATTCTCGATTTTAGATTTTAGTCTGCCAGTGGAGTATCGGAAAGAGATATAAATAGCAGAGGCTGAGGGAGACGTCTCCAATAATAAAGAGGTAGCTTTGCGGTCCAAAGGAATATCGGTAGATGGTACCAAAGAGTGAAGATATAAGATCAGGACTGGGAGAAGGGCATTGTATTGCGATCGAGCAGAAGAGGGCAGTGAGAAAGAGGATTGAAGTTCCTGGAATGAAAGGGGAATATCGTGGGAAATTAATTGAGAGATCCAACACAATCCTCGAGAATGCCATGTTTTCCAAAATATGGTGCGATTACGAATTTTGAAAAGAGAGTTATGCCATATTGGTTGTTCATAAATGGAAAGAAGGGAGGGATAAGATGATATTATGTAAGGGAGAAGGAGAGTACGGGAGTGAGAAATAACAGGCGTACGAAAGCGAACTAAAGAAGACTTGAAGGATAAGAACTCGCGAAAAGTAAAGGGGGACAGAAAGGAAGATTCCATACTTAACCAGACAGGCGGATAGTGCGGAAGATCCGAAAAGAACCAACGGGTCGATTGTTTCAAAGAGAAAGCTCGGTGATATTCTCTGAAATCCGGAAAGCACACACCAGACTGGGCCTTATCCTTGCACAATGAGGCCAAAGCTATCCGAGACCGCTTGCCATTCCATAAGAATTTCAGCAACAAGGAATCAATCCATTTAAAGAAAGAAACTGGAATGTGTACTGGAAGCATGGAAATGGTATAAAGAAGAAGAGGGGATAACATCATTTTTATAGAATTGAGCCGACCCCACCAGGACAGAAAGAGCGGGTTCCAACGTTGAATAGCCGTGTCCATTTTCTTGAAGACATAATCAAAATTAAATTTGAGCGTATCAGACAAGAGAGGGGCGAACCAAACGGCCAGATATTTGATCTTAGATGGTTGCCATGAGAAACCCGTTTGGGAAAAAAGATGCTTGTGACAAATAGGGTTTAAAGGTAGAATCTCGCACTTGTCAGCATTTAGGCGATAACCAGAGACCACAGAGAAGAAAGACACCTGCTGGAGAAAAGAGGGAATAGAGGACACAGGATCAAAGCAGTAGAAAAGAATATCATCAGCATAGACCGAGAGTTTAACCTGGCGCGAACCAAATTTAAAACCAGAAATACTGTTGTCCAGACGAATTTTGGTAAGAAAGGGTTCCAAGGCTAAAACAAAGAGTAGGGGGGATAGAGGGCAGCCTTGTCGCACTCCCCTGTGTAACGAGAAATAGTCCGAGGTCATCCCGTTGACAAAAATGGAAGCTTGGGGATTAGAATATAGTAAAGAAATAATAGAGATGAATTTAGAAGAAAAGCCGATCCAGCGTAAGGCCTGAAACATAAAATCCCATCCAATTCTGTCAAAGGCTTTCTCCGCGTCTAAAGAAATAGCCGCGAAGGGAAGTGACAAAGAGGGAGCCTTGCTAAGTATATTAAGGAAAACACGGGAATTGTCAGATGAGAGATGGCCCTTGACGAAGCCTGATTGTTCAGAGCCAATGAGATCGGGTAAAAGGGGATCCATGCGCAAAGCCAAAATTTTAGCCAGAATTTTATAATCTGTATTGACCAGGGAAATTGGCCTGTAATTTTTGCATAACGAGTGGTCCTTATCTTCTTTGGGAATTAAACAGATTAAAGCCTGTTGGAAGGAGCTGCTGGAAGACCCCGTTGCGAGGAAGGATTGGAATAATAGTAACAGTTAAGGAGAAGTAGAGAGGCGAAGTGGCTGTAGAATTCAATAGTGAAACCATCAGGGCCTGGAGACTTACCGTGTCGCAATTTAGAAACAGCATGGGAAATTTCAGAAAGCGAAATGTCCCGGTCCAGGGCAGCAAAATCAACGTGAGAAGCCGAGGGGGAGGGAAGCGAACGGAAATATGAAAGAAGATCCGTAGTCTCCGGGATGTGCTCGGGAGTATAAAGATTGTCATAGAATTTAACAAACTCAGACAGAATGTCTTTATCTTTAAAACAACAGTTCCCAGAGGAAGTCTTAATGGACTCAATCTTTGTACGCTCCCTTCTTATCTTTAAGTAATTGGCCAAAAGTTTCCCCATTGTGTCTTACCCCCATAATACCTGGAATTACATTTCAGTAAAAGATTAGAGGCAGCATCCGTTGTAAATTTATTGAAGGAAATTTTCGCATCAATAAGCTTATTAAGAGAAATCTCAGATTTAGAGGTATAGTAATCAAGCTCTAAAGTCTTAATATTAGCTAAAATGCGTTCGGACTCGGCTTCTCGAAGTTTCTTTCGTCGGGCTACAAAATTAATAATAAAACCCCTAGAGGCTGCTTTAAAAGAATCCCAAACAGTAACAAAAGAGGAATCAGGGTTATGATTGAGAAGGAAAAATTCAGTGGCAAAGGCAGTAAATTCAGAACAAAAAATAGGTTCCAAAAGCAAAGCATTATTGAAACGCCATCTGCCAGAGTGAGGGAAAAAAGGAAGTAGGTCCAAGTCCACATGAATCGGAGCATGGTCGGAGATTAGGATGGAACCAATGTCAGAGCGTATAGCGTGCTGGGAAAGGGATTTACTAAGGAAGATATGATCAATGCGGGATTGTGATTGATGTGGAGGGGAGTAAAAACTGTATTCTCTAAGATCGGGATTACACAATCTCCAGATATACACCATGGCATTATTTTGAAAGGTGTTAACAAATTGAGAATGCATCCTAGAGGGGACAAATTTAACATTGGAATGACGATCGAGGAAGGGATCAACAACTTGGTTACAATCTCCCCCGAGAAGTATGTAATCTCCAGAAAGGGAGGACAATTTAGTTGAAATAGAGGGCCAAAATAATCTGTCAATCCCAGTTGGGGCATACACATTAAAAAGGGTGATAGGAATATTATCTATAAGCAGTGTAACAATAGCCCAACGACCATCAACATCACATTCGTGAGAAATTGAGGAAACATTTAACTTTTTATGTACTAAAATCACAACACCATTTTTCTTGGAAACTGTGGGAGAGCAAAAAACATGGCCAACCCAACAACGCTTGAGTTTCAGAGCCTCCGTTTCAGAGAGATGAGTCTCCTGAAGGAGGGCAACATCAGACTTAAGTCTCGCTAAATGTGATAAAACCCTTTACCTTTTAATGGGATTGTTTAAACCCTTAACCTTCCATGATGTAACACGGAATGGAACAGCAAAGAAAAACAGCTAACAGCAACATGCTTATTATTGCAGAAAAAATAACTTGAGAAAACTGAGAGAATTGTAACGAATTGATGAAGGAGAAAGGACAGAAGGAGAAAAAGGAAAGGAAAATAAGGAAGGAACCACTATGAATATAGTACTAAATCTAAGGAAAGGAAGGAACAGGAAGGAGAAATGGGAGGTGAAAGAAAGTGAAAGAAGAAAGGAAAAAGTAAATGGTAAGAGATCAAGTATAAAAAAAAGGACAGAAACAGAAACCAACAAGAAGACAGTACACGTTCGAAGCGAACGACTGAAAAACATACTTACGAAATGAAAAAACTCAAGAACGAGGATGGGGTGATGGTGCCAGGAGACAGCGACGACGACATCCAGAGCAGACAACAAACGTCAAAATACCATGAATCCAAAAACGCATCATATAGAAAGTAGCGTGGCATATCGAGGTAGGAGGGGGTAAGGAGATGTCTGTAGAAACAAGAGAGATAAATAATTGAAAGGAAAAACGTATCACAGAGAAACAAGAAAAAACAAACTACAATTGAACTACAGAGGGGACACATGAGAGTGAAATGGCCGTCAGAGGAAGAGACAGTAGGGGATTGACAACATCAGCGATAATGGAGAGTCAACAGAATCATAACAAAACGAATTCCAAGGAGAAGTAGCGGGTCTTATCAACCAGGCCTGGAAACATCCATAACATCTGGGCTTTGCCGTTGGAGAAACGCCTGCAAGGCTGCAGGATCTTCATACGTGATTGTTCTGTCTTTATATGTGACCTTGAAGAGACAGGGATGTAGGAGTCCATATCTAGCATGCAAGGCCCGTAATTGAGGTCGCATGTCCAAGAACTTCTTCCTTCGGTCTGCAGTAGCCTTGGAGACATCTTGTGAAAGATAGAGGTGATGACCTTCCCACATAATTTGCTTCTTGAGCTTGGCAGCTGAAAGGACCTATAGGAGATCAGTGAATTGCAGGAATAACATAATGACACCTCTAGGCTTACTAGCGACCTTTGGGCCAAGACGATGAGCTCTTTGGATGTTAACGGAAGTTAAGGCCGGAGCATCTAAGATCTTGGCAAGAAAGGATTGGAAGAAGACGGTGGGGTTTGACCCCCCTGTAAGTTCTGGAAGACCATATAGGCGTAGATTGTTCCTACGATTTCTATTTTCCAAATCCTCCATCTGACATTTAAGTAGAAGTATCTCCGCCTCCATTGACGGAATATGGGAACAAGAGGATTGCAAGGAGTCTGTGGAAGTTTCCAAAGTTTGAACACGTGTCTCCAGAGATGACCATTTCTCCTGCATAGCCTGCATGTTCTTTGTGGTGGCTTCCATAAAGGGTTTGAAGGCACGAAGTTCTTCCAAAATGAGATCCATGGAAGCGGGTGAGGAGTTACTCTCTGGAGATGGTGGGTCCTTCTTCAAGCGGTTAGAGGAAGCGAGAGAGGACGTCAGCTTTCCTTTGTTCCGCGCCTTGGGCATGGCTCCTCGTGTTAAATCTAATTTTGGTGCCGTGGCGTCTACCATGTCCTGAGGAGGAGAATCAGAATCTGAGTCTACAGGTAATTGAGAAGAAGTAGCCAGCTTTAAACTCCGAAGTTTCCCCATGAAGAGTATTGACAGGTAAAGTAGAACCCATGCGATGAGATGTCCTGTAGGGCTCCTCAAATCAAATTAGAAGCTGCATGAGGAGAAATATTGTGGAGTCAGGCGTCATTCCCAGAGGGGCAGACAAAGCAATATGACCATGCAGGTGATTTGAAGAACTCCACGTTTACTGCGTTGAGGAGAGTAACGGCTCTGTCAGGTAGAATATTCAAAATGGCCGATGCGGGCATGTAACAGCCGCGCGTCGACTTACATGCCGAATAGAATCGCCGACGGACCGCCAAACAGCACAATACGAGGTTCCCTCGACGTCGCAGGCATACATAAGGCCAATTCTCCCAATTTGCAGTTCATTTGCGCAAGAGTGGTGTTCGCGCCGTTTCCGCTCCCATCAGCGTTGGAGAGCTACGGAGCAGCCGCCATCCTCGCCAGGCGCTAACCACGCTTCCCCAATGACATTAGTTCTATTAAGATGACAGCGTGACAATGTTTTCGTCTCTGTCAATACCATGCCAAAAACCAGGTATAGGTACAGGTAAAGTATTCAAAATGGCGGACGCGGGCGTGTGACAGCCACGCGTCGACTTACATGCCAAATAGAATCGCCAACAAGTTGCCAAACAGCACAATACAAGGCTCCCTCGACGCCGCAGGCATTCATAAGGCCAGTTCTCCCAGTTTGCAGTTCATTTGCGTGGTGTCTGCACCGTTTCCGCTCCCGTCAGCGTCGGAGAGCTACGGAGCAGCCGCCATCTTCGCCAGGCGCTAACCACGCCCCTCGAAAGCACCTCTTTTCTAATTGGCAGTACTCTGCTTTCCCAGCACGGGCCTCTCCGGAGCTCTGATGATGCACATCGGTCCTAGCCAGCAGCCTCCCTTACTGTCCAAGCAATTGGGCATGCGCACAGATCGGATAGCGCACCTGGCCCCTGGCTGTCTGCCAGTTACCTTTTAAAGATGTGGGGCCCACACACGGATCACCAGAATCACCTCATGTCTAACCTACATTCTTGCACCCTACACACATTTATCACTACATCTCCATCCAGTCCTGCATTCCCCATTTCCAACAGACACCCCCACCAGTCGACCTCCATGTGGCTTTGGTACCTTTGGTACGTCAACATTGGAGCCCTCACAGAACTGCAAATATGCCCGCCACCTGTGACCTGCAGTCTCCATTACAATCCAAGGATTAGGGCTGTCATGTGGTTCTAATGATGCACCTCACTCCTAAGCACATCAAAGATAACCTGCATTTTTACTGCACACATCTCATTCATTCATGTGCATTGTGGAAGTCCCATTTGTCTCACACAGCTCAAGACCTCAGTTATGATTTAGCTCAGTGCTTTAAATGGGCCGGTACTGTCTGGCACCAAGTGCCAGCACGTTATTATTTTGGTGGGAGAGTACCAGCACTTCTCAAGAGAAGTGCAGTACTTTTAATTGTAGAGTACCGGCACTTCTCTGAAACAAGCAGGTACTCAGATACAGAGTACCTGCACTTCTATTTTTCCATTTCAAGCACTGATTTAGCTTAGCCTCACAGACAGAACTAATGCTAAAGTTTAAAAATATAGCCTGGCCAAACTGCATGAATTCATATATTTTAGAGCAGGGCATATATGTGGCAAAGTCAATTCTTTTTTTAAATTTTTATGAAAGTGCATGGATTGGTGATTTTATGTGTAGTTATGCAGATTAGTGTGTAAAGGCAAGAATAATTGAAACACTGGCTGAGTGCATAGATTAAAGAATGAATAAATGAGTCCATTGATGAATGAGTGAGCGTCCACAGATTGATGGAGTGATGGATGAGTGATTGACTGCACAAATGAATGTTCCCAGTCCAGACAAGCGTGTGCCCCTTTTGATTGAAACTAGTATGTGCATATGTGCATGCTCTTATATAGTAAGCAGACGTGTTAGTGTATGAGCTTCAGACTGGACAGCTTAGAACACAGAGTTGTGGTTGCAGCTCGTCCACTAATGCGTCAAGTTCAGAGAGCCACCAAAGTAAAGCACTCAGGAGACAGCATGTTATCCTCAGAAGCAGGGTACAGAACTCTGTTCCGTACCTGAGCACAAATTCATGATAAGGCCCTAGGAGGTATGTAAATAACCAAATGGCTCCATCATAAACAAACAATTGCAATGTAATAGGTCTCACAATTGCGAGATTTGAATTGTAAATGACATTGCCTTTTATGTATGTGTTTAAAAAACCTGCAATAATAAAAAACATTGTCATTTACAATACCAATAGGTAAAAGTTTCTAAAGCGCAAGAGCTATTGCATTGCAAATGCTTGCTTTTTACATGCCCCAATGCTGCGCTTTCACTTCAATAGAGGCCACGCCGCTTTTTTACACGAGCTATGTCTAAAGAAAGGTCCATGGCCGTTATTAAAGTGAAAGTGCATATGGGGCAATTTTATCAAAAAAGCATTTGTTTGTCAAGTTGACAAACAAATGCTTTTTTTTATAAAAGCGCCACTTGAAAGCAAGCATGGCGTGCTGAATGCCTGAATGTTGCAGGAAAGCATGTAGTGCCTGCAGTAGGAGAAACGCATTAAAGAAAATAGTGCTTACACACTAAATAATACTGTGCATCAACCAAAGTAAAAGGGCCAGTCCTCATGGGAGGTTACAAATTAAGATAGGGCGGTACTACGGTGGGACTAACAGGCCTATTAATCAATCAGAAACCAGCATTTATGAAGGACAATGATACAAGCCAATGACAAATATGGGCAGAGAGAGGGCGGGGCTTTAAGTTAACACTCCTATACAGCATGCCTCGCGGAGCAGCACATGCGCTGCGCAGGCTCGAGCGAAAAAATGAATGCATTATTTGCAGCTCTGATCATCACCAGTACAGCCCTTTATCACATGACAACTGTACAAGTCCCTGCAGGCAGACTGTCCGTGATAACATGTACCGTAGTAACCAGGACTTTAAGTGTGCCGGGTCCTGCCGGTGCTCAGCACTGGCAGTTCTAAAAGGCAGCTGCTGAGGCGGGTCCCTATCGGGCTCTCCATTTTTGCCCTCACCCTCAGGATGGAAAAAAATTTTAACTCGGCAGCGGCACCACCCATCACTGCCTTTGATGTAACTTCAAATAGCCTCGTTATAGTTCTTTTATAGTCATTTCAGAATTGAAGCATTTTCAATATTCTATACAACGAAGCCATAGTTCTTGCTTATTTATCTTATGCAACCAACAACCACGGGCAAAGCCAATTGTCCTGGCTTGTTATAAGTGTAATGTTATTTGTATTATATATCTGGATGCAATGACAGAAGCAGCAAATTACCAGTCAGGCAGAACACAATGACTGAGCATCCATTTTTAGCTTATGTGTTTTAAGCCACGCCCTAATTACATCGACCACACCCCTTTGAGAGACATCCCGCACCCAGTTTATCCACCCCACTTAAAGCCCTGGTAGTAACTGTAGAAAATATGTATATAAAGCGAAAGGTGCAACTACAAGACACAGCAATCTTAGAGCTGTAGATTGAAGAAATGGGCGACAGGCCTAAAATCACCCTCATGAAACCGATTGTGATGCTGAGCTCTCACATTTCCTGGGTCTGTGACTGACAAGCTCATCTAGCCCAGGTTTCTAACTTTGCATTCTGGATCTTGTAGTCCTGATTTTATTTTGAAATACAACAAAACTACAAGTCCCAGAAAGCATAGACAAAGCACGGGAAAGATTGTCACGCATGTTCCTGGAAAAAAGTTAGAACTCAGCAGATGACAGCTAAAGCTACGCATCATAATCATCTTGGCCGTGGCTGAACATCTCTGGAAAGCCTTAGACACGGGGCAAACATCGGCACTGATCCTTTTGGATCTCAGTGACGCGTTTGACACGGTGTCTCACACCATTCTGCTAAGTCGTCTGACAGAGGCTGGAGTTACTGGCTCAGCACTGAAGTGGCTGGCATCCTTCCTCGCGGACAGGATGTTCCAGGTGATAGCCCCCCCTTTCGCCTCTAGCACTTTCCCTATAGGTCAAGAGGTTCCACAAGGCTCGTCCCTGAGCCCTCTGCTTTTCAATCTCTATGTTCAACCTCTGGCCAGAGTAGCCAAGAGCAGAGGGCTGACCATGATCTCTTATGCCGACGACACACAGTTGGTGGTGGCTCTCTCAAGCGACCCAGAGCGGGACGCCATGAAATTTCAGGGCGACCTCATGGCAGTCGCCGAGTGGATGACCACCAACTGTCTCCAACTGAATGCCAACAAGTCAGAGGTGTTGTTGGTGGGAGGGAACCATGACCATTGGAACGAGCTCGGGTGGCCAAAGAGTCTAGGCACTGCCCCTGTCCCTAAGCCTGCAGTGAAGAACCTAGGGGTCTGGATGGACACTTCACTCAACTTTCAGACTCAAACCAAAAAGGTGGCAGGAACCTGCTTTGGTCTGTTGTGTCGACTCAAACCCATCCTAGGCTTCTTTGATGCCCCGACGAGGCAGATCATCATCCAGGCTCTGATTATGTCTAGACTCGACTATGCCAGCTCATTGTATCTGGGAGTCAACAAGTCAGAAATACAAAGCCTACAGCAGAGTCCAGAATGCTGCCGCTAGATCCCTCTTCGGTCTGCGCAGAACCTGCTCAGTGACAAGTGCCATTCGCTGTCTCCACTGGTTGCCTGTGGCCAGGCGAATCGAGTTTAAGGCACTGTGTATAGCCTTCAAAATCCTGAAATTGGCATCCCCGCAAATATTGACCGACCTTCTCTTACCTTACACTCCCACGCGATTGCTCCAATCTATGGGACAATGCCTGGTAGTGATCCCCCGCGTGAGAAGGGTTCGTGCTGGAGGTCGTTCCTTCCGGAACGGAGCTGCCATCCTCTGGAACTCCTTGACGGAACAGAGCTGCCATCCTCTGGAACTCCTTGCCGGCCCATAATCGAGGGCTCACTAACTACCTCCAAATCAGGAAAGCCATTAAAACTTTTCTTTTCCCTTCCTGTGCCTTTCCGTGCGTGCCCATTCTTCTGCTGTTCAGCGCTGGGACGCTTCTTAGCTGGGCCAGCTGTCACACTTTAAAAAAGTTTTAACATAACATAACTTCCTTTCCCCAGCAATGCAGCTCACCCAAGGATAACAAACACTGCTGACTTAGGCTGCCCTCGGATGAGGGGAATCCATTTTGAGCATCTTCCCCAGGGGGAATTATTGAACAATCTATTAAGTGAATTTAATTTGATGTCCCTGATGTCCATATCTGACCCGCATAGTATAGCGCCTGTTTCCACTTTTAAAGGGAGAGGCAGCGGCTCTTTTATAGACTATATTTTAATCTCCTCTTCCTTACAAGCTTTATTCTGTGGTTTCACTATTCTGGAAAGTGCCTACCGTGATCATAACCCGCTCTGTGTCCAATTACGAGGTCCCCTTTTACTGAGGAATAGAAGCATGGTAAACAAGGGTACGCCAAGACCCACTGATGGTAGACGACGGCTCAAATTCTCGCAGATCTCCCCAGATGATTTTTACCATGAAGTAAGAGAATCCTGCGCCACTGAACTAGCGCTGTGTACCTCTCCAGGTATTTCCCCAGGTGAGGTTATCAGTGCTTATAATATTATCTCTATTAAAGTCAGTGAACTCTTAAGTGCACCGGCTTGTAGAGAAACTAGTTCTACCCCTAGATGGTTTGATTCAGCATGCTCCCAAGCGGTGTGAAAGCTGGGGAAGGCTTTGAATGCTAATCCGAGAGATCAATCCCTGGTCAGAGTGTGTCGCAAAGAGTACAAAATAACATTGGCCAAACGGAAGGGTGTCCCGAAGGAGGAGGCTTGGAGGGAGTTGATTGAGTCGAGTACCCTTAGGAACAGCTCTAGGTTTTGGAGCATTGTCAACAGACCGCTCTTCGAGCATGAAGTAGGGGGTGAACTAGGTTCACATATTACCGAGGAGGAATGGGTGCTCCATTTTAAAATTATGTTTGAATGTTCAATGGAGCAAATATGTCAGACAGGCAGTGATATGGATGCCCCTGCAGTGATTTTTGAACAGGGAGAGGTTGAGATTGGTATCGCCGGGTTAACTTGCAATGAAGCCCCAGGACCAGATGGCATACATCCGGATCTTTTTAAGTATTATCCAGTGTTCTGTGCGTCGGTCCTTGTGGCTGTGTTTAACAAAACGGCATGAACCGTTGCCCTGAGTCCTGGGCTACCTCAACTATAGTTCCCGTCTTCAAGAAGGGTGATCGTAATAGCACTTATTGCTATAGGACGATCTCACTTCTTGATTCAGTGGTCAAGGTAGTGGGCCGCGTTCTTTTAGAGAGACTGACTATCTGGGAGGAAGATCACAAGATAATTTCTGATGTCCAGTTTGGATTCCGCCCTGGTCGGTCAACCGTGGCCCAATGCCTAAACTTAACCGTGTTATTAAGTAAATATAAGGTTGCGCGTTCTGGTACTGTCTACCTTGCCTTCATGAACTTGTCGTCCGCATTTGATTGCGTGAATAGGGCCAAACTGTGGCAGTCCATGAGGGGTATGGGGGTAGATAGTAATATTGTCAACTTCCTTGAGGACCTTCATAGGGCAACCAAGGCCAATGTGAGATTCTCCCAGGACCTTTGTGTTTCACGGGACTTTGATATAAAGAGGGGTGTACGGCAAGACTTCATTCTGGCCCCGTTTTTGTTTAATCTCTATATATCAATGACCTAGATAGTGCCTTAACCTCTTCAGTGCCCATGACGAGATAGTCTCGTCATGGAGCACGTCGCGCTGTGCCCATGACGAGACTATCTCGTCATGAACCCCACCCACTAATAAAACGCCCGGCACAGGAGGGGGAAAGGGCGTGGCACAGAAGGGGTTAATAGCTACGGGAGTAGATTATCCGTATGCAGAGCGACGTGACCTTCCTGTTCTATTATATGTGGATGATGCAGTTCTTTTATCGAGGACTGCTAGAGGTCTGCAATCTCTGTTAGACACCTTTTCAAACATTATGTCGGAACGAGATTTATCAATTAATAACTCAAAATCCTACATAATGCAGGTGGGGACTCATCCTAAAAGAAGTTTTCAATTTAGAGTAGGTCCCACCAGAGTCCCCCGCACTGACGTCTTTTCTTACCTAGGGGTGTTATTGGACGATCGAAAAAAAATGGGGGCCACTAATCCATAGGAAACAAGCATTGGCATAGCCAATAGGTCTCGGTTTCGGGACCTTATAAGTGTTTAGCCATGCAACAGTTGCATAACTAAATACTTATAAGGTCCAAAAGCGAGACCTATTGGCTGTGCCAATGCTTGTTTTTGCCATGTGTACCTGTAGATTGAGTAATGGCTGTTGAAAGAGTGTTTTCTTGTAGCTGTTGTTTCCTCTGTAATTAAGTGACTAATAACATTATGCCAGTGGATTGAACATGTTGCATTGGAAGCGCCTAGGATGGTTGTCGCAAGCAGTCTATTAGTCAGTGACCCATCAAGGAAGCGTTATGTGACTGAACACACGTAGGCTGCAGACTCCTGAATTGTAAAATGTCTGTTCACGCTTGCCGATACCGGCTCATGGGGTCATTTCTGAATAGCAAAAATAAAGCGATTTCGTTATATTCCTGACAACCGCTGTTCTTACTAGCAGTTGCCTTTACGTGTCCTTTGGACGCACCTTTTATGTTCTATGAGTCTAGCATCGCCAGACTACAGTACTCCGCAAAATTGTAATTCGGACTCGATCCCTCGTTCAAAGTCTTCCCCGTAATTTACATCCTGAAACTATCCATGTTTATTTTATTTATGTATGTATTTATTTATGCCGTTTTCTATAGCGGGAGCTTGGCCCAGTGGTGTTGGAGCACTGTTTAAAAGAGGCCAACATCAAAAACCATCAAAAATGTAATGCAGTGAATAAATACATGAGACAAGGTATAGGCAAATGTGCAGGTGATATCCAGAGGAAGAATTAACAAGCATTGAAAGCGTGCGTCATCGCAATCGCAATCGCTCTGAAAGCGAAAGTGATCGCGATAACGCACAAGTTTTCAAAGTGCTGCTGAAGGCTAGCGCGCGTGCACGGTCGCCTGAACGCAAGCGCTAGGCCAGCCAGCAGCACTTTGAAAGCTCACACACAAAATGTCTCTCCAAGCCAGCGCATTCGCTGGGCTCAGCGGGACCTAAAAAGGGTACCTGGCCCGGGTGAACGCGGCCATTTTCAACTTCTCTTCTAAGCTAGGTAAGAGACCAATTGCAGCCATGTTGAAAATCTAAAAAGTGTATCTAGAGCTAGTTACGGATGCGAAATCTGGGGGCATAACTCAGTAAATTTATTACAGGTGTTAGAGAACGCTTTCCTGAAGCGCCTGTTGTGTGTCCCGCGTGGCCTGTCTAACTTGGTGGTCCACGAGGAACTAGGGGTGCCTTATTTAGGCGACATTCTGGCCTTTGCGCCCCCTTGTGTTTTGGTTAAAGTGCTGGATGAATAAAGAACTAACTCTTAGCCACCTGATCTTAAAAGAATGTTTGTCCTTTGATAACCCATCTAAAAATAGCTTTGAAGAGTTAGGCCGCGCTGATCTATACCCCAACCCAGAAACGACTGTAAAAAAGACATGGAGACAGTTAGGGAATCCTTCAGTAGTGTAAGGAAGCTGGAAAGGGATGAGCGGAAATTGCGTAAGGTAGTGTCCACATATTTTTAATGCTTAAAACAACTCCTTCTGCTGAGCCGTATCTCCTGGGGTCTTTATCTACTTATGAGTGGTTTTTATTGACCCGGTTTTGCCTGCATCTTTTTCACCTCCTGCTTGCAAGTCCAAGAGGGTGCAGTAGAGGTCAATTGTTAGCACCCTGTGGCTGCAACGGACAGTTTCCACATTTTATGCTTTTATGTAAATTTTATGCGGTACCCCGAAGGTACTTTTTAGTCCCTATTTTAAAAAGGATGAATTTTAATAAGGCTCGCCCAGCTCTCCTGTACCTCCAATCATTGAAGGTGGACTGTATCTTCTTCATTTTTGGTTTTTTTAAATCCACTGTGAGAACTAGGGCTTGTCTGGATAATTAGCTATTTGATTGAGGATCCATCAAGGAGATAAATGTCTATGAGGATTAGACTACCCATGTAGGGCAGAATTATTCCAAGGGGGATACTGCTTGATTTGCATTGTGTACTTTATTGCTAGAGATCAGTTTGGGAGGTTTTGCAATGGTATTTGTTAATATTTTATTGGGATTGCTATTTTATGGAATCATGTTATTTTTATTGTAATTTGGATCTTTTGCAACTTTTGTGGTTTTATCTATGTGAAACCGAATAAAGTTTATATTTGATTTGATTTGATCTAGCTCACCACTTCCCAGAAGAACACCCCAACACCAGAGATACGGAATGGTGAGATCAGCAGCTCCCGAGTCGAATGCCAACCCCTCTGCCCTCAACCACTTAAAGGGGCCAGTAGCCATGGGAGGTTACAAATGACGACATGGCCGTACTAAGGAGGGACTAACAAGCCTCATAATGAATCAGAAGACAGCATTTACAAAGGACAAACACACAAGCCAATGAAAAATGAGGGTGGGGGAGTGGGTGGAACTTCTCCCCATACTGAACTACCACACCCTAGAGGTCAGTAATTCTAGAAGGATTGTTACCATATTGAGCGGCGTGGAATAATTAATTCTAATTAGAATGGCTCAATTCAGTGTTTTGTTGTCGCCAGAGGGGGAAGAGCTTCTTAATTGGCTTAAAGGTGATGTGATCTTCTTAATTATATACGCTGTGGTTCTGTGCAGTGTGCACAAGACTCAGTAAATATCAGGTCACTACTTTCTTCCATGTATTCACACTGTGTAACAACCACATAAAGGGGCCAGTAGCTATGGGAGGTAACAAATGACGACACGGCCATGCTAAGGAGGGACTAACAAGCCTTATAATGAATCAGAAGACAGCATTTACAAAGGACAAACACACAAGCCAATGAAAAGTAAGGGCGGGGGAGTGGGCAGGGCTTCTCTCCGTACGGAAGTACCACAGCTCTTCGCAGAGCAGCGCCTGTGCGCTTGCTCACGCTCTACCTAAAAAGGGAAGCTAAACATCTATTTTATTCTCTGGTATGTGGTAGACTTGGAGCTTGGCACCCTTTTCTGCCAGCCATTGATGTATGCTCAGTCAGATAAAAATTGGTGGTTCTGGTCAAGAAGTTTATCTACAGAATTAGAAGATTTCTGGAGGTGGAAAACATTATATTCAGAAGTGAGGAAGGGTGGAAAGTGTGGCAGAGCCTGAATCTAGGAGGATGTTTACTCCTTTTGTTTATCCCACAGCAGTTTTAAACTAGACAGTCAAAATCTCAGAGCAGGGCAAAGTGCTAAAATGTGGCCTTCAGGTTTGTTTCTTTTTCGTGGAAACTTGATATCTTTTCTCGGTACTCCTGAGATACAATTTTCCAAAAGTCCCAACTTTTGCAAAATGTGCTGTAACTATATTCCGTATATCTCAGAAGTCTCCAAACTATTGGGAAAGGCTCCTAAGACACCACGCTGTTGCTTCAAGTTACAGGAAGGCACCTCACAACTCACAGCAACATATCCAAATACCACTGGGTACTGAAATTCTTATGTAGGTAGTTAAAAGCCTTGGGTATGCAAGGCCCTCTTCACTCCCCAGATGCAGATTAGAGCTTTCACAAGTGCAAGCTAAAGCTGTCCAGTTGCAACTGGTCGGCCATTTCCCTCGGAAAGGGGATACAACATTACATATCCCCATGAAGTTCTCAAATCCCCTCTTCCATGTGAGTAATTCAACCAACAGGGCTAGAAGGTTTCCTGGCTGGACCAGGATCTCTTTGTCCTTGGTGCTTAGCAAAGTCTGAACCATGAGACATGATTTCCAATGCCCAGAATGCCAGGCAGAAGTTTGTCGATTCAGCATATATGGAAGTCTTCTTGTTAAGATTAGAGATGGATCCTCAACGTGTAGAAAAACAGAAGTCTTTATTAGGTACACGGGGTACCAAATACAGCACAAGATGCCTCCTTAGTACTGTTCCAGGCTGTGGTTCAAACTGACTCTGACTCTAGCACACTAATCAAGAGACACATAAAAATGCCAGACGAAGATTCTAGTACATAAAGCAATAGAGCATTAATAAGCAAGCATCTGTTGACAAGTAAGACATAACACTCCTCACCTCCATAACCAACACATTATAAAACTTTAAGGAAATGCAGTATAACTAGATTCAAACAACATCTCCCAGACAAAACGTAATCATCAAGATACTTAGGCTTTCCAATTTTTCTTATATTTTTGTTTAGTAGGCCCACCGTTCCCATCCCATTCTTTTAATTATCACACTTTTCCTGATCAACAGACAAAGATTAATCTACTCCCACAACACCCTAATCCACTGAATAAGTGTATTCTCTGGATTCATAACGCAGACCTTCATCTGCTAACATATACCCATCCAATCGGCTACCAATCTCCAGCCCAGAGCTACCTTCATCTACAACATCCTCCACAAGCGGAGTACTTTAGCCGCAATTCTCCTGCTGCACCACCTACCAACTTCTATTTTCACTGCATGTTTAGAAACTTCTACAATATTCGATTTCAAATAATATTTGGAGGGACCTTTCCTTGATCCAGGTGGCTGCTTAATCCACACCTTATCTCTGATCTCAAAATACACCTCCATATCATTATTGATGTAATCACAACTTTTTTTGCTTTTACATTGCACATCTACTATTTTACACATGTCTAGAGTATACGGAATGTCATAACACACACAACCGTTTTTTTCAATACCCATGTTGGGGACACTTTACTAGAAGTGTGATGTCTCCTCAACAATACAAAGGGAGACACCCCTGTGGTTGAATGAATTTTGTGATAACTCCGCAATCTCATCTACACAGCTTCTTTAACTTCCTCTCCCAATGACATTGCTAATTAGATGGTTTTGTTCATGAAGTGGCTCATTCTTTCTACAAATTTAGGGAATACCCTCAGTATGAAATAATTTCTTAAGTGTGTCAATCATCACTATAATACTGGGCTCCCTCGTGAATTTCTGGAAAACCCACTCATTCCATTACCTGGTGGACCATAAAAGGGTGAAAGGCAAATGCTTCATCTCCAAGGAAGAAAGAAAGGTTTCCATGGAATGCAATTTGAACTGTACCCTATGGTCAGTAACTACAAATTTAGGGAATACCCTCAGTATGAAATAATTTCTTAAGTGTGTCAATCATCACTATAATACTGGGCTCCCTCGTGAATTTCTGGAAAACCCACTTATAGTGCTAATTTACAAAGACTAGGGCAAATCTCAGACTGCCTTTACTTAGGTCCAATAAAATCTCTACACGGTTTTTCGCAGGGTAACAAATGAAATTCCACTGGTGATAAAGGGGTATTATTAGTAAACAAAGACGTATCTGCCTTATTACACCCTTCACAACCAGTGACAAAAGCTTCCACCTTAACATACATGCATGGCCACCAATAAAAAGATTGTCATTGTTTCTTCGTGGCAGTCAAACATTCCTGACTCATATGAGCATACCTTATTAACATATTCCCAAATTTCATGGGTGTTAATAAAAGAGTTCCTTGCAACACTAACTCACTCTCAATGGGTAGCTCATCTTTCAGTCTGTAAAACAGTTTCAATTCATCTCCTACATCATTACTTTTAGGCCAATCTTGACCAACATACTTCTTCAGCCACGTAAGACACTTATCCCTAAGGAAGGCTATTCATTTGCATAAACTCAACACTACAGTGCTCTCTGCCAAAAATATGGTCTCCTTACGTAAACTACATTAAAATGCAATATGGGAAGATAAGAAACAAAAACAAAAGAAGGTGGGGCTAACAATACACGGATTGTGAACGAAAAAATCTGACCCACTTCTGGGACCACATTAATAAATTTCGCTTTTCCAACAAGAATAGGGGGAACGCAGTGTCTGAAGTGGCCTGGTCATGGCACGTCACTCAACAATACTGCTACAAAAGCCCCGGCTCCACTGATATCAAAAATAGAGAGTCATTTGATAACATGTCAGTGGATATCCGCGAGCTGACCACTCCTGCACAGGTCTGCAGGCTTCTGAAAACTAAGAAAAATGACAGTGCCCCCAGGCCCAATGGCCTTCCATCCACCATATTCAAATGTGTGCCGGATGATTGGTCCAAACTGTTATCCCCCGTGTGCAACCTAAGCATTCATTACATCCCAGATACTAGATTCATGGAGATGCTTGATTTTATGCCCTATACTTAAAAAAGGAGATCCCTCCCTTCCTGCCAATTACCGATTCATAGCCTTCTGAGATCTTAAGGCTAAGGTTTATGCTCAGTGTCTTCTCAAGTTATTAGAAGATGGGTTTCAGAAAATAACATCTTACCATACTTCCAAACTGGGTTTCGTGCTTCTGCCTCCACAATTGAGAACATCACTGCCCTAGTTATTCTGAGCCACCAAGCAGCCTAAAAAAGTCAGCTTCCCCTCTTTTGCTGCTTCATAGATTATAGTGCCTCCTTCGATAAAGTGTCTCGTGTGGGGGATCCCAGGGGATCTGCTCGGCGCCCTCATCTTGTTTCACAAGAACACATAGGTGCGAGTCAGAACAGGCCCCATGACTGTCCCTGCAAAAATCCCCACTTCAGACAGCCTAAAGCAGGGATGCGTTCTCGCAACCCTTCTGTGCAACCTCTACACCGCCGACCTTGGGAGATTCTTGGCGCACAGCAGCCTGCTTCCGCCCCAACTAGGTCACACGAAATCGAAATTGCACATTCTACAATATGCTGACGATATTGTCATAATGGATCAGGCTAAATCTGGCCACTAACGCGCCCTGAGCAAGCTCAACGTATATAATAAAGCAAATGCCCTTAAAATCAATCAGGACAAGACCAAGTATCTGATCTTTGGCTGTTACCAAAAAAAGAAATTTATGACAAGGAGCATCTGGTCTGTGAAGATCAAATCGACACCAAAGTATAACTACCTGGGAGTATGGTTTAGCGAGTCGTCTAGATCATCAGTCCGCCTAGCCACCCTGAAAAAGAGAGCCGGAGCAATAACAAACAGCCTGACCCATCTCAATCAGACCCTGAGCAGTCATTCAGCCGAACCCATGCTGAAGGTGATTAAAGCCACACTTCTTCCTGCCCATAGTTATGGGCATTAGGCCTTTCCTGATGCATGTGTGGCGAGTTTAGACTATGCCCAGAATATGACCCACAAACAAATTTTTCGACTCCCGAAATATACACACAGAGCAAGATTACGACTTGAGCTGGGCCTCACAGCACAATCCCTTTCAAGTGAAGCAGACACCTTGAAGTACTACATAAGGGTACTAAAAGCCGGGGACAACACCCATAAAGCTCGCCTAAAAGAAACCTTCACCAGTCCTGGGAATCCATGGAATCGACAAATTGAAAAGGCCATAAGATCCATACAAATTGATGAATCAGCGCTCAAAGCAGACTCTATTCCCTATGCAGTCTGGAAAAGGGCCATAAACAAGCAGGCAAGACAAACTTCCTACCAGATGGACTTTCAGGCATTAAAATAGACTACCATTTTGCTTGCTTTAAATTAATCATATCTCCCAGAGTTACCGCAACCATACCTTTCTAACAGCTTAAACTCGTTGGCTCACAGGAATATTATGTTAATGCCCCTTCTAGGCCTGCGAACCATTGATTTTAACCAATGGGCCCCATGTGGAGAAGAGGGGGCCTGTAGACTGTGCAACTACAGGTTCGAATCATGGCTCTATCTTTTGTGCTGCTGTCCTGTCTTAGCTGCCCCCAGAAGAGTTCTCCTGAAGCCATTATACCATAAAAGGGGCATTTACACATGATTGGAGGCATCTGCACTTTGCTTCACATGAACAGACAGTCAAACGCTTGCAAGGTCCGGAAAATACGTGAGAATCTTGTAAGACCTGCTTTTTCCTCATATCGCCTCTCCCAATCTGGTCCCTGCTCCTCAAAAACACATTACTGACTATTTTATAGTACGCCCCAGAGTTCTCTCACGACACTAAGTCACTATATTAATTTTATCTCTCATTTTAATGTTTTTAGGTCGAGCATTCGAGACCTTTTGTATATACTTTAGTATATACTTTAGTATATACTTATATGTGTATGTACTTTGTGGGCTCTGGAGATCAGCCCCTGGACTTGTCTGCTTCCACTTAGGGACTTTCTTTCTGTTCAAATGCCTCTATTTAACTGTCTTTATAGAACAGGACCAGCAGAGGTCACTAAAATACCAGAATTGCTTTCTGCTGAGGGACTTTCTTTTTTTAATTTTTCTGGCAGCTGCCTCTATCTAACTTTCTTGATAGACAACGACCAGCAGAGGTTAGTAAAATACCCGAATCACTTTAGCATTCTTTAGATTCCAGTCCATGGAAATTCTCTTCCACAAGCACCTGTAGACAATAATATATTTTTCAAATCTTGTATTTTCAGTGATATGACCACCGAAGGCCCTGCTTTGTTTTATTAAAAACAGAGCTTTGGACTATACCGTTTGGTGCTTACTTTCCCTCCATGTGAAAGAACAGTAGATGTTTCAGCACCCAGGCTAATGTACTGCATAGCTAAATACATATAAGGTCCCAAAGGCGAGACCGATTGCATTGCAAATGCTTGTTATTCGTAGTTAAGGCCACTGTGTAAGATTGCCCTGTATAAATAATGATTTTTAAATGTGATGGCCAGTTTGGCCCTGCTCCCAAGGATGTAAGGATGCTTTGGAGGCACTTCCATTGCAATGGTTTTAACTAACTGTGCAAAGAATTTAATAAAAGTTTAAGACACTTGTCCTCAGCAACTGCCTGTTCCAGCTCTTACTGAGAAATAACGCCCTCTGAAATGGCACCCTATAATCCCATTACACATTCTACACCCTCAAATAGCTCTCCAGTATGATCATCCACCATCAGATAAATTGACAGAAAATCAACTCTACCATTCTTACCCCCTGGTATATGCTTGATTCTGAAATTAATCTCTTGTATCTTAGATAACAGCGGTACGAGCCTAGGACTTGAGTTGTTAAAATTCCTTTCTAGCTTGGAAAGTCTCCATGATGCAAAAGCTGTTGCATTCACCTTAACAGTAATGATTAACATTGCACCCTGTCCTGTACCACTGGCATCAAAGGTGACTAATGACTAGGCACTGTCCTCAAAAGATTGAAGAGCAAGAGCTTGAAAAATACAACCTTCTAAAGTTTTATTTCTGAAAAGTTTACTTAGGGTTCTGTCTGTAAGGCAAAATCCTTAACAAATCTCAGATTATATTCGCAAAGACCAAGAAATGACTTCAATTGATCTTCATCTTTAGCTCCAGGCACTTCCTTAATAACCTGTAACAAATCCGGTTTAGGACAAATCCCATCAGTTGCCCCAAGTACTCCATGTCCTTCAATAGAAATTGACACCTACATTGTTTTTGCAGTATGCCAATGCTTGCGAGGACTTTATCAAGAGAATAACAATGTTGTTCGTTAGCATTAGAATTAATTAAAATGTCCTCCTGAAAGGCTAATATGTTAGACTCTTCCCCAAGTTTGTTTATTAATTTCTGAATAAAATGATGTGGCTGCTTGTAAGAAATTTGAGAGGCATAGAAGCCTCACTCAAATAATAAAAATATTAGTTGTCAGGGTGAAATACACAAGTCAATAAATTAACCTGTTTAATCCTCTGGTAGCTTGGCACAAAAACAGTCAGGTTTAACTTAGATGCAATGTGTAAAGAATGTATGCAACAAACCAAAAATAATAAAATGAAAACCCAATGCAAGAAAAAATCTAAACCAATTTGGCAAATACAGTCCATTTGAATGCATAAAATTATACCAGAATGACAGAAGTCCAATCAGTAGAACTGGAGACATGCAATTTAAAAGTCTGAAGTAAAAGTAGCACCAACAAGCACAAAGCACTAACTGTGGTTATCTGGTCACACCAGCCTTGGACGAAGTCTCAAGTTCAAGCTGACCAGGATGGAGCACGAGCCAGGTACAGGACCTAGTTCAGCCAGCTAGAAAGTGTACCTGGTTGTACATGAGCTAAGATAAGAGGTCCTGCTTCGCGATGAATCGAGTTGCGCTGCATCAGTTCCGTTGAAACTTCTGATCGGGAGTTGCAAGGGGCTGTGATGCAAGGTCCTACTACATCGATTCCGATGAGGCCGCCAATCAGGAGCTGATAAATACTGTGACGTAAGGTCCTGCATTGACAAGCATCAGGCTCCTCCCCTTCCTGAACTCGGGTAGGGACGTCCTCCAGGGGGAGATCACTAAGTCGGAGATAGCGTCTTCCCCCCGCCTTAACAACTCAGGCAGAAACTTTCTCCAGGGAAGATCTCCAAGTCAGAGATAGTGCAGAGATAGTCCAGTTTCCATACCATAAGGCCCCGGGGAGGATAGGTTACCGGTGGAATTCTACAAGCGGTCAGGTGAGGAGGTGGTGAACTTCCTCCACTAGGCCTGCTGGGAAGCAGAATAAACAGGGTCTCTTGGCTCTATCTCAAATAAAGCAGTGATAGGTGTTCTCCCCAAACCCAAGAAGGAACCTCTCCTCTCTGGTAATTATCAGCCCATATCCTTGCTTAACGGGGACGCCAGGATCCTAGCTGGGTTCCTAGCAGCACACCTCTCGGCAATGATACCAGCACTGATCCACTACTCCCAGGTTGGTTTTGTCCCCAGGCGCTCATCCTGGAATCATCTCTGCTCCCTGCCTCATGCACTATGGCCTGCAAGGGACCTACTGGAGGACACCCTTGCTCTCTCACTGGATGCTGAGAAAGAAACCAACAGGACATGATGGGGGTACCTCAGTGAAACTGTACAGAGGTTTGGCTTGGGTGAGGACTTTATAGCTAATTTGGGTGACTGTACGACTCGCCTGCTGTGCAGGTCAACTGTGGAGGATTCCTTTCTGACCCCTTCTTGGTCTGCAGGGGGAAACGGTAGCAGTGCCCACTGTCCCCCTCCTCTTCCTCCTTGCCATGGAACTGCTGGCTGCCACCCTCCACCAATCCCCACATTTGACTGGTATCCCGATCCCCAGGGTGGTTTTAACTTTATACCTTTAAGCAGATGATATCTTGTTAACACTCTCAGACATCTACCACGCAATCCCGGCCCTCCTGGCACTCATCTCCGATTTTTCAGATCTCTCGGGATACCACATTAACTGGGACAAGAGCAAGGACTTGCCAGTGTCTCAGATTACCACTTACCCTGCTGTGTCAGCCTACCCCTTCCAGTGGACTCCCGCCCACCTTAAATATCTAGGCATTTACATCAACCGGGGTCTAGAGTAAATGATGGCAGACAATCTTGAACCACTGATGGCCCTTGCTGCCATGGACTATGCTAAGTGGTCCCATTTTGGCCTCTCGTTGTTTGGCAGTAAACAGGCGGTTAGGATTAGGGGTGGGCGGAATTTGCGTAACCGCGTTACGCAAATCTCCGCGAAACGGTAAAAAATCTCCGCGAACACGCAAAAATTCCGCGAACACGCGGAATTGCTTATTCGCGATACTTTTTTCCTGTTCGCGATCGCTGTTTGCGTGCTTGGGGTGAAATATCTCGCGAACACGCATATTGAGAACGCGAACAAGCAAAAAATTTCGCGAAGTCGCGGAACGCAGATTTTTGGGCAATTTCGCGATCTCCGCGGAACGCGAAATTACCCAAATTCCGCAAATTCCGCGAACGGAACGGAATTTACCGCCCAGGCCTAGTTAGGATGGTGACTCTGCTGAGGTTCACCTAAGTCATGGGTATGCTGCCAATCCTTGTAACTCTATCCTTCTTATGCAATTTGGCAGGGATATTAGATCATTCATCTGGGGGTCGTCTCAGCCCCGGATGGCCGGCAGGAAACTCATGGCCCACAGTTCCTGCAAGGGTCTAGGCCTCCCCTCTTTGGAGCACTTTGCCTTGCCGCTACACATGTTACAATTGACCTACCTTCTCCACCAAGCCCCAGACATGCCACAGTGGGTCATGACGAATGTGCCTTTCTGGGGTGCCCACAGGGGCTTTACAGGTGCTACTCCTCCACCCCTGGCCCGAGGAACCTGATGCTTCAGGCAAAGGATAAATACAGGCCACAAGCTCATCGTCTCCTTTCTGTGGATGCCCATGTCCACAAACACCCACCCCTATGGGGGTAACACTGGCCTGTGGATTAGTGGTGAGGTGCTTAACTTGGAAGTGTGTGCACTGTGGGAATCCACTCCCCCCATCAAGTGCTCGGCCAGGGCACACTATAACCGTTCATGATGCTCTGAGAGGAATACAGCATCCCATCTAACCAGTCATGACAGTACCTCCAGCTGTGTCATTGCCTCACCCGCTGCCTCAGTGCAACCCACTGGGCTCTCCAAACCTTCCCAGTGGTCTCCTTCCTAGGGGTAATGTCCGGCCACTTCCACCTGTTGGTGCATCACCTCTGCACTCTGCCCCTGGCAGAAAGTCTTCATGTCAAGTGGCAGACCCACCTACAGGTGGAGTATGAACCAGAGGACTGCTGGAAGCATTGGACTGTGGGGCCAGGGAAGCACAGCTGAAATTCTGCCTCTTTAAGTCCCTCAATGAAAAACACTGGGCCCAATAAAACTGTGGGCGGCTGTACTGTTACCCCATTTCAACTGCTGGTGCTGTGACAATGAATGCTGCAACCTGGTCTGCATCCTCTGTGACTGTGATGTCCCATGTCCAACCCTTTTGGATGGTGGTCGGTGCTAAGCTAGGAGAGACCCTACCTGTCTCAATACATCTGGCCCGACCCCTGGTCTTGCTCCACGACCTAGCAGACTCCCCAGCCCTTATTCTGGCATTAGGGCTGGCTGCTACACATGGCGTTTGCAGTGGCCAAAAATGTTGTCTTCCGGCACTGGCGATTCACGTTTTCCCCCACCTATGAAGAGTGGATCTCGGCCATGTTCCAGATGGCCTCACATGAATGTATTATCTACAATCTGCATGACAAGGCGGAGGCATTCCTTTCCATCTGGGTGCCTTTCCTGCGCAACGGTCATCATTGAAAGCCAATGTCGCCTGCCAAATGCTTATTCACCCCCTCTCCCATGACCATTCCAGTCTCCTGGGCTAGATCCGACACTGCAGTCCATCGCCCACTCGCTCTCCCTCTCTCTTCTTCCACTGTCCTCCACCATCTTGCTTGCTGTCTTGGGTTTCCCCTTTTGTGCCCTGTCACAGTTAGCTCGCTCCCCGTTGCTCACCCTGGTCCGTTGCCCTCCCATTCAACGATGTCTCCGCTGCACTCATAAAGTGGCCACAGATGCCCTGGGTCCTTTGAGCAACCATGGTATTGTGTTATGTAATGGAACATGTTGTTTCCCATTGATAGAAATTGGGGTCTCTAGTTGGCAGAGGTAGGTACCTTTGTCCAAATAGGGACCCTTGCTTCTAATCAGGGTAAGAAGGATACACACTTTAGATAACCCCTGTGCAGTCCCTTGGTAGCTTGGCATGAGCAGACAGGCTTATCCCAAAGGCAATGTGCAAAGCATTTGTACCAACACTCACAGTAACATAGTGAAAACACCACAAATGGACACCACACAAGTTTAGCAAAATAAAATATCTTTATCTAAAGTTAACAAGACCAAAATGACAAAAATCCAACATACACAGTAAAAAATATGACTTTCAAAGATTTCAAGAACTTGTACCATAGAAAACTATGGATGCGTGACTTTTATACAAAGTTGTGTCAAAATTCACAAGGCCAAACAGCCGCAGAGTGAAGAAGCATCGAAAACAAAGAGATGCATCAGTTCCTGAGACCTTGTGGAGACAATGCAACAGTTCTGCTGCACGCAGGAGAAGTGTTGCATCAAATCCAGTCTGTAGGGGGAAGTGATGCGTAATTCTTCATCACGGTTCCGGTCCGCAGGTGACTTGTCGCACAGGTGCAATGCGTGGAAATCAGGGATGCATCAGTAATCGATGCGGTGGTGGTGAGCGGCGCTGCGTTGGTTTTTTTCAGCCGTGATCCCTCGATGCGTTGATTCTTGCAGCAGCGACCAGTGCTGCATCAGTTTTCGCAGCGGCACAGCAATGCATTGAAATTCTTCTTGTACCGTGGAGATGCATCAGAAAAACTGCCACAGGAAGAGCGATGCGTCGTTTTTGTAGTTCTTCAAGTTCCCTCTCTCTTTCAGCTCCTAAACAGAGGTCCAATACTGGCACAGGCACCTCCTGGCAGGTCTGAACCCACAGCAGCAGAGTTCAGGGGAGCTGGGGGTGAAGTCTTTTTGGCCCTGAGACTTCAGAACAGCCAGCACACACAGACCCTTGGAGATCTCCTTCAAGCAGGGGACAGGCAGACAGCAAAGTGCTTCTCCTTTCCTTGGCAGAAACAACAACTGCAGGCCAACCCCACACAGCATGCAGCAAAGGGGCAGTACTTCTCCTCAGTCTCTCCAGCTCTTCTCCTTGGCAAAGGGTCCACTTGAACTCCAGGGATGATCTAAAAGTCTGGGGTCTGGGCCCCTCTTTTTATACAGTAAATCTCTTTGTTCTCTTCTGGCCCAGGGCTCTGAGCCCAGTCCAACCAGTTCTGGGGGGCACTTTGCAAGTGCACAACAACCTCCATTGTCAGTGTGGGCCCTGACTCCAGACACATGAAAGGGGGTGGAGCCATCACTGTGGAAGTCAGGCACAGCCCTATTCAGGTGCAGGTGCTACTCCTCCCACCACTTCAAATGCAGACCAGGTCTATTCAGCCTAGCGCTGACTCCTCTAGACTCTCTGGAGCCACCGCACATCCCCAGCCCCTGTCACTCCAAAGCCAGACAGTCAATGCACATCCTAGTGGAGGCACACTGGATGGCTAAGCAACACAATACCTACTTTCTAAAAGTGGTATTTTCAAACACAGAATGTAAAACTCACCCTCACTAAAAGATGCATTTTAATATTCTGAATTCAGGCATAGTAAACTTTATTTTCCTATCTGGTACCCAGGGGCAGTTATGCTTATAAGTTGTTATAAGCAAACTTCCCATTCTATCCTATGGGAACAGCCAATAGTGAAAAACGAAATTGGCAGTATTTCACTATCAGGACATGCCACACACATCATGGCATGTCCTACCTTTCACATACACTGCACCTGCCCACAGGGGTACCTTGGGCCTACCTTTGGGGGACTACCATGTAAGAAAAGGGAAGGTTAGGGCATGGCAAGCGGGTGCACTTGCCAGGTCGATGTGGCAGTTAAACTGTGCACAGGCACTGCAGTGGCAGGCCTGAGACATCTTTTCAGGGCTACTCATGTGGGTGGCATTTGAATTACAGGCCCTGGCACACCCAGTGCACTTTACTAGGGGCTTATCAGTAAATCAAATAAGCCAATCATGGATAACCAATCATGATAATTTACACAGAGAGCATATGCACTTTCGCACTGATCACCAGCAAAAAGTCTGGGGATAACCCTGAAAAAAGGGCAATTTCCTACACCCATGTACTCATTATGTGCAAAATTTAAATAAGGAATTGCCAAACAAAAAAGATATGCATCGCGCTGTGTCGATTCCAAGGGAACCCTCAGTTGGATACGGGGAGCAAACTCTGATGCTAGTTACGGGCCCAGGACCTGAGGAGTATTTCTTGGGGATCAGGACGAATTTCAGCAGAGGCAAGCAGCTGGCAACAGGGAGGTCCAGTTGGCTTTGGTGGTCAGCTAGGTAGATGCAGGGCAGGTCACTGGAGTTTGGTATGTCCCTGTAGTTCACACAGGAGGCCCGCAACCAGCTACCTCTTGGAGTCTTTCTGGTGCTTCTGGGTTCAAGGAACAGGTCCCGTCTTTCTTCCTCAGCTGCCGCCTAACCATGAAAACCATCACAATGTTAGCGATGTATAACCAAGCTGTCACTACATGGCGATAGTATCAGGGAACGGCGGTGAAATCTGCCGCTAACATCAGCGCGATGGCCAAGGGAAATCCGGCGTTAGCGGGCGAAAACTACCCATAGGCCCATTAGCGGCAAAAAAACTCACGCTAGTCAGCCCAACGTGAGTTTTCTTTTGTCTCTAATGCAGAAAACAGTCAACCTCCTTTGAAGAAAGAAGTCGAAGAAATTATGATGGAAGTAGTTTAATTTGTGTAAATACAGCAACCCCCAACAGCAGCCATCCAGTGCACTCCTGTCCTGTCTCCGTGACTCCACAAACTTGACTCACGTAGCAGAACAGTAGTTGCTAAGCTGCAGTTGCTGGGTGTCAAACAAGATGACATCACAAACAGAATACATCAAGATTAGAACATATCCTCTTTCCTTAAATAAATAATAAATTGAATTTGAAAATTCAAGGAAAAATATAATCTTGTAATTTTTTGGGTGGTACTATCTTACGTGTGCTCTGTCTAATGCTTTTGTCATGATAATCATTGTTATGATTGTTTTTAGACACAACAGCTTTTCCAGGGACTGTAAGACTCCTTTCACCTTCAACAGAATTAGATTTGAACCATTCCTGAATTTCAGTCTCATTGCATTTGGCCACTCGATTTGCATTCCACCACTTACCATCCGAAAGTCTTAAAAAATCACCTTTGACATCTAGAACTTTTTTTGGATCTGATAATTTAGAACTTCCCTTAGAATGGATAACATCCGTTTTCACCCTTACATACATTCCCGATACAAACACTCTTGGTTTTTTAACCAAACTTTCAATATGCCTTCGTTCATAAGAATCTTGATACCTCTCAATTTTGGACCTAATCTCACATTCGTTTATGACTCTCTTACCACATCTTCCTATCCATGCAGGAAGAGCAATGGAATATGGTACTCTATCCTTCAATAAACAAATAGGGGTTTCACCTGTTACAGAATGAGGGGTTATTCCATAATTCCATAACATGTTTTTTACTTCACTCCTCCAACATCCATTATTATGTAAAGCCATCTGAATACTTTCACCAATCACACGGTTGAAGCGTTCTATTAAACCATTTCCCCTAGGATGATATACCGGAGTCTTGGAATGTTTTATACCCCATCTTTTGAGAAACTCAATAAACTCATTTGATGTAAATTGAGAACCATTATCAGTAAGAATCTCCGCTGGACACCCTTCTCTCCTAAAAATGTCTTCACAAAATTCAATTACATTGCTGGATTTAACCTCTCGGACGAACGTCACTTCCGGCCATTTGGAAAAATAATCCATTAATACAATCGCATATTTGCTGCCAATCCCTAATATTTCAAACGGGCCACAAATATCCATGGCTAATTTTTCCCAAGCACGTTCTGGCCACTTTGTATGATGAATGGGACTTTCCTGCACCACATGGGCCTTGTCACTTTGTGAACACGCTACACAATCTCTTACAAATCTTTCTATCTGCCTGTCCATCCCTGGCCACCAGAAATCCTCCCTTGCTTTTCTCTTCATTGCAGTCATTCCGCAATGTCCTTCATGCAACAAGTCAATTAGCCTTGATCTTAGGGAAATAGACACTACCAATCTATCACATCTCCTTATTATTCCATCCACAACAGACAATTCGTTCCAAACATCCTTATATTGTAACATATTCTCTTGGAGTTTCCATCCATCTATGATGAGCAGACATCCTATTAATTTTTTTATGACAACATCTTCCAACATGGCTTGTTTCCATTCATCCTCTTCAATAGCTTGACACACATCTGATAAGTTGGCTACAACCCACTCATTCACCTCAGGATCAATATCCTCATAGTCTGGTTTAGATACTGGGAGACGGGATAAACAATCAGCATTAATATTCCTAACACCAGGAACATATTTTAAATCAAAATTAAATTCCTGTAAATGATAAATCCATTTTGCTATACGAGGAGTAGATTTTCCCGCACCAGATGTAGAAAATAAATCACATAAGGGTTTATGATCTGTGTGTAGTTCGAACTTTGTTCCCCAGACAAAATTGCGAATATGTTGCACGCCCCACCAACATGCCAATGCTTCCTTTTCAATTGTGGAATATGTACTTTCAGCACCCTTGACTGTACATGATGCAAAAGCTATCACACGCTCCTTCCCATCATGTATTTGCATTAAGACTGCTCCTATACCATAGCCACTAGCATCAGTCACAATTATGCTCTTATCATTTGGATTAAATGGTTTCAATGAAGCAGCATTAGTGACAGCATTTTTTTACATCTTCAAATGCACGTTGACAATTTCCAGACCATTCAAAGGTTGCCTTTTTTTTCATCAGGTCTCGTAAGGGAGAGACACATGTTGAAAAATTGTAAATAAATCTTGAATAATATTCTGCTAACCCTAGGAATTACCTTAATTGATCTTTGTCACATGGAACGGGAGCATTTTCTAGATCTTCTACAAGTTTGAACTTGGGCTTGTCCCCTTCTGATGATAGTGTGTGCCCTAAATAATCTACTTAAGTTTTACAAAATGTACATTTCTGTAGATTAATTGTCAGACCAGCTTGTTCCAATTTGATTAACAAATTTTCCAAAAATCTGTCATGTTCACTTTTATCTTTACCCCACACTAATATGTCATCTTGAAAAACAAGTACATTAGAATTGTCACCTAAAATACTTTGCATGACCCTTTGGAATACTGCCGAGGCTGAGGCTAAACCAAAGGGCATGCGGACAAATTGAAACGCTCCTTCCGGTGTAATGAAGGATGTCAAATGCTTAGAATCAGATTGCAACAGAATCTGATGATAAGCACTTGACAAATCTAAGGTAGAAAAAAATTTCCCATTATCAATGCTCGATAACATTTCATTTATGTGGGGTAAAGGATAACGGTCAATCCATATGCACTGATTTAAATCTCTTAAGTCCACACACGTGCGGATACTGCCGTTGGGTTTGCGTGCGATAACAATCGGACTTAACCATTCCGATGCTTCTATAGGTTCAATAATGCCTTCCCTACATAGCCTGTTCAATTCTTCCTTGAGAGGACCCCTTAAGGGTAATGGAACATTCCGTACTTTATGCACTTTGGGAATGGTTCCTTCTTTCAGAATTATGCGATGTCTAAATTTTTTAAACAACCTAATTCTTTTTTAAATAAATTGGGAAATTTAGATCTCCATAATTCAGTATCCAGTGCTTCAGTTAACAAAACTTGAGCAGGTTGGTTAGGATTAAGTATGATATCTACATTTTTCTGCTCTCTCCACCCCAGCAAAGATTTTCCTTTTTCTACTACATATATTTTGGCTTCAGTTTCTCTGTCTTGGAATTTAATTATGGATGGAAAATACCCTAAAACCGGTAATTTTTGTCCACAATATCCCACTGGATTAACATCGGTAGATAGCAATGTTTTGGAACCTAGATTTACCCAAACTTGTTTGTCGACTAGTGTGAAAGGGGAACATGAATCTGCCCACATGGGAATTGTTTTGTCCTCTATTGTGATATTACATTTCGGAGGATTGTAACTATCAGAAGATTTTGTCCCAACATAATTAACATCATCAATGACATATATTTCCACATCACTTTCATTGGAGTTCACAGTAGATATATCTCTAATCACGTTCACTTTCGGTTTGGAATGAAAAACATTAGGTGCTCTGCACACTCTGGAAAAATGCCCAATTTTTTTTCATTTGTAGCATCTACTTTTTGCAGCCGGACAGTGAATGGCATCGGAAGAGTGTCTGTTGCTACCACATCTGTGACACATTTTGTTGGTAATAAAAGGTTGTTTCTTTTTTTCATTTTTGCTCTCTGCATTTTTGTTGCTCTGTCTGTCCCCAAGATTCACCTCACAAACTTTCGACATACCAGCTTCACCTTGTGTAGATCCATTGGGGCATATCAACAACAACCGGCGATAATTATCTCTAAGCGCACTTAGCGCTAGGATAATTATCGCCGGCTAGCGTGAATTTTTATCGCTGAGATAGCGTGCTATTAGCAACGCTTATCTCAATAGCGATAAAAATCCTCACGCTAACAGGCTAACGTGAGATTATCGCTGGAAACCCAGCGATAATCTCACGTTACCTTGTTGATAGGGACAGGCAAAATTAGCCATGATATCCTCCTTCCATAGGATATCATGGCTAAGTCAGAAAAATACCAGATGTAAAAAAGCAGCGTTAACCGCGGTTAGCGCTGCTTTTTTTGTCTCTAACAGGGTTAGCGACATTCTTGATAATAGGAGAAATGTCGCTTAGCGACATTTCTCCTATTATTTTACTCTGGAACGCCCCCTTTGCATCTCATTAGAGATGCAAGGGGAAGCGTAGAGTAAAAGGGTGCTAACATACAAATTTGCATGTTAGCACCCTGTTGTTGATAGGGCGCTAGTTTTATCTCTCCTTTTTTGGCTTTTAAAGCCAAAAAAGCAGAGATAAAGCCCTTGTTGATATGCCCCTTTGTTTGTTAACTCTTTCACATATTGTGATGTGTTCTCTATACGTTTTGCAATTTGTATAGTTTTGTCTAGTGTTGGATCTGTTAAATCTAACAATTTTTCTTGTATCTTTTTATTACATGTGGCGTAGATTAATTGGTCTCTAATAATTTCATCACGTAAGTCTTTAAACTTACAGGTGATGGCTAATTTCCTTAGTGCCGCCACATATTGCTCGTTTTTTCTCCTTGTTATTGTTTCTGTGAAAAAAAATTGTGCCTTTCAACTACAATGCTTAACTTTTTCCCGTAATTTTCCTCCAACATTGCTAAGGCAACTTCATATACGTCTTCATCATCATCCTCATCTGAGTTAGCATTACTATTAATGCTTCTCTCAACAGTCGCAGGTTTTGGAAGCGTTTTTAATACATTCATACCTCCCACACATAAGTGGTGTTTCAAATTTGCTAATTTTCTTCTAGCAATGTAAACCTCTGCACCAATTGCTTCCAAATATGTGGAGAAAGATTCTCTCCAATCTTCCCAAGTCATACATGGTGTACCCGGTTCTTGTAAAAAGGTGGGCGGAGGCATAATTGTTTGATTTGACATTTTGTAACAAGATATTATATATAATAGACGCTTATTTTACTCTTTGTATATCTTATTATAATGTTTGTTAAACTGGTAAGGTTGAAAATTGTTGAAGAATTATTATCAGCCTGTTTTTTGCTACAAAAGGTAATCCACAATTGTCAAGATGACTTCTGACGAAAATAGTATGACGTTGAGCCTCACCTCACTTTTCTTCTTCGCCTTGTGGTTGTTTCACACTACGTTGCGTTTCTGTTAACACGCTGATGCTTTGAGCTGGTTTGTTATCATCGTTGTGTTCCCAAAATGGCGGCACGCACGACGTGAGGTCATGTTTACTTGAATGAAGAGCGTATGCGTGTTGCGTACACAGCGCTGTTGCGAGGAAGGTCCGAGACAGCAGGAATGGTTGCGCGTCTCTACCACTGTTTTCCTTTGAATCCTCTGAGACAGCTGAGGTACAGCGGTTAACTGTAATTCGATCCATACTTACAATTCGATCTATACTTACAATATGATGCTCGTCTCATGAACTCCTATTGCTTGATACAAGAATTTTTTTTTAAACACGACGACACAGCATTCAAGTTGAAAAAGTTCAATTTCACGCTTCCCACCTTTCCTGCACGATTTCTTTACAGATGAGAAATCCTCCGCAGCGCATTTCCCACTTTCGTGCACGATTTCTTTACCGATCAAATATTCTCCGCAATACCAATCCTCTGGGTAATTGGCGCTTTCCTCTGGCCCTCTGCTTGCGGGGGCTTTTTTTTTTTTTTTAGAGTTCAAATAACAATGCACAGTCTCCACGAGTGAATTGTCACTCTTCCTCGTAGGACAACAAACACTTTTCCATGTGTCCTTGAGTTTGTTGAAGCATTTTCGGAACAAACACTTCCATATAAGACACATTGTTGTCTTCTACTTGCTGTTGGGGGTCTTCAAACGCCACACCCGTATTTATAGGGTTGCTCACTTGTCCTTGATGTATACTTCTTCCTTGTAATTGGTGGATCCCATCCTCGTCGCCATTTTTGAAGAAAGAAGTAGAAGAAATTATGATGAAAGTAGTTTAATTTGTGTAAATACAGCAACCCCCAACAGCACCCATCCAGTGCACTCCTGTCCTGTCTCCATGACTCCACAAACTGGCCTCACGTAGCAGAACAGTAGTTGCTAAGCTGCAGTTGCTGGGTGTCAAACAAGATGACATCACAAACAGAATACATCAAGATTACAACGCCTCCATTATAGAATAGGCATAAAAAACAATAAACTGCACAATGGAGCAGCCAGGGCCAAGTGCAGCACACATCAACAAACCCTGCTAGCCAGCCAACATCCAGATGACCAGGATGAGAGCATTGATGCCTCACTGGACCTGCGCCTGGATGCCTCGCTGGACCTGCGTCTGGAGCCTTGACGCCTCGCAGGACCTGCGTCTGGAGCCTGGATGCCTCACTGGACCTGCGTCTGGAGCCTGGATGCCTCGCTGGACCTGTGTCTGGAGCCTGGAGTAGGATGCAGAGGAGCTGTGGAGTCGATGAACCGTGGTGGTAGACATTGAGGCGCGACGATCACCTGTACCGGGTGGTGAGGTCTGGCAGGTCGCATGGAGACACGTTGCTGACCTGTGTGAGAAGACCGCCTTGCACAACTTGGAGCTGTCAATAGTAGAGGCGCTCCTGCGCCCCAACGTAGGGAGGTCTGCATCACATACTACGTTCCACCGCTACACCGGGTGCACGGAGGAGATTATCAATGGTGGGTGCCGCCTATCTGCATCACAGGCCGGATGATATTGGGCTGGCTGGATGCTGTGGAGGTTGAGGCCCCTAAGCTGCACTGAAATTGTGTGGCGTGAGTGCTGCAACTTCACGCCTAAGGGGGCCCTGCTGCATCAACTGCTTCGGGAGGTTAACCAGAGGACTTGGCGGCGACTGCCGTACCCAGGCTTGTGAAATCCCTCCTGGCTGAGGCTCCTGCTGGCTGAGCCACAGATTTGGAGAGAGTGCAGTGGATTGTATCACGGTGTCAATGTCCAGGTAAGGAGAAGGTGGGACGTGTAGCGCAGGATGCCTCGGAGTCGAGTCCCCCAGGCCTTGCAAACGTAGATGATGCACCCCCAGTGTCGGCTCATCCGCTATGTCGGAAGAGCGTCGCCCCACTGCTTCCAAACAGTGCAAAGGAGGAACAATCATCACATGATGATAACTGATGTAACCATGCTATGTTTCCCTTGCTTTAGGACTGATCCAAGCACGGGGCAAGGCATGGGTGGCTTGTCATGCCCACTCAAGTGTACAATGACTGTTTAGTCTGCCCACTCAGGCTGCCCAAAGCAGTCATGCGCACTTCCCTGTTCTTAATGCAGGCTGCAGTACAGCCTGCATGTTGTCAATTACAAATCCCACCGCCGCATCACAGCGTTGTGAATAGTCCCAGGGAGGGAGCCCGGCTGCCTACTTCCTGTTCCTGGAAGCAGAAGCAGGGGAGCAGGAGCAACAAAGACACGGGAACCGGCTTCGAGGTAAGACTTCCCATATTAAAATTTTTACAACACCCGCTCACAAATACATCCCTGCGTCCACGCCCCATCCATTGTTCTTTCCAGCATTTACCACCTCATAGCTGTCCAGCCCCCCCAGCACTTCTCAATGGTGGCCACTGTGCACCCATGCACAACGGGCGCATACGTGGTTGCGACGCATGCCATAACATCGCATTCCATTCCCATGCATACTAATACTAGGCACATTGCAAGTAGAGTAGGTGTTGCATAGCGGAAACATCAATATCACTATTTCCACATCAGTGAGTGAAACCCAAAACTAACCTTTTCACCCCAAACCCAACTGTGAACCCTGGAATTCCTTTTAGAGCCCCCATAACACACCCAAAAATCAAATTTGACCCAAATGCACACCCCAATTTCCATATTATACCCCAAAACCCCCCCAAATTCCATATTTTACCCCAGAACACCCCCAAATTCCATATTTTACCCCAACACACACCCTGATTTTCATATTTTACATCCAAAACCCACACCCACCCGAAAAACTTTAAATGACCCCATTACTGACCTCACAATGAGTTGTAATCAAATGCGATGTAAAGGCACCTGCGTTGTCGGAGTTGCATTATTAACGATGTATTGCCTGCATTGTAATGGTCATCTCCCGTGCCAAAGGCAACCCATAGGCTACGCTGTTTGCGTCCGTCTGCCCCTGGACGGCGCTCTGCACCGAGGAGCCTTCCTCTTGGGCACTCCACCGCTACGACGCCAGCACCCTCCTCATCATCAACCCTGGACGCCACCTCGCCTGCCAGGAACAACCTCTGCTCTGGACCGGACATCGCCATCACTGACGGTTGCAGTATCGTCCGCAAGGAGCACCCCGGCCATCAAGGAGGATGCATTGCCATCACCTACAGAAGCACACTCTGACTGACCACTTACTCTAATGACACAAGGGTGACCATGGACCACCTCAACTCACAGATCCGGACCAAGCCCAAGCACATCCTCTGCAGCAACCTCATGTGCAGCCCCCCCGGGTCATGGCCCTCCATTTTCCAATACCATTGTAGACCTCATTGCACCCCAGGGTCTCCCATGCACCGACGACATCCTACTCGGTGAATTCAAGTTCCACCTGGTCATCCCCAGTGACCAGGACACCAACCCCTCCTGGGGAATGTCCCCTACATCAGACGCAAGCAGCAAGTCACCTCAATAAGCCACATAGCAGGACACACGGTCGAGCATGTCACCTCCGCCAGTGGTAACTTCAACTACAGCCACCACACCGGACTCTCCTGGTCGGACCATCATTGGTAACATCACGTCTTTACCTTGTCCACCGGACGCCACCACCTTCATCGCACCCCCTTGCAGCTGGATCAAGGCCACCGAAGAATGTCTCGTCCACTCCCTCCGCAACAACACTCCACCAATGCTTCCAAACGATGACACCACAGCGCACAACCACCCCCAATGGATCTGCAACAGTGCCGACATTCGGGTACCCCTGATTAACGGCACTGCATCAGTACCTTCCGCCTGCCCTATGGCAGGCGTGAGGGTGATGCATTGCCACACGGATAGGCTGGCCCCATGTATTGCTGGAGTTGCATCATGGTTGTGACACAACTGCTGCAATGCGTGACTTTAGCGTAGATAGATACTCAGGATTCCTGAAGTATCTGTCATTACTTGTGTCATAGAGCACTGTCCAGTGAATACAGCGCATCCATGCTGTCGCAAAAAGGGCATAGTGAGAAGTGCTGCAACGCTGTCTTGTTGCAGAGCTGCAACACTTTTCATGAATGGGGCCCAGGAATGTGCACTATCTTATTGATGGTGTGCATTCCTGCACTGTAGTTTTGTCGCAGGTCAGTGCTGCAACATTGCTTGCAGCGCTGTCCAGCACCAAAACATGTTGAGATGTGGCCACAAGCGTTATCCCCATTTTTAAGATCAGCTATTATCTGGTCTTAAGTAACTGGCTCTAACTGCAGTTGGAGCCAGTTTTTTTGGTCTTCAGAAGTTCAAGGATCCCCTTGTGAATATGGAGTAGTGTTGTTTGCGGTGTTTTTGCATGGGAACGCCTCTCCTACATGTAATTATCGCTAACAGAAGTAGCGATCTTTATAACGGCGTTTTCGCCTAAAAACCGTTGCTAATGGCTGTTAGCGACAGCTTGGTAATAGGGTGATAAAATTATTGCCGCATTAGCGTCATAAAAGTGCAGCTAACACGGCGATAAGTCCATGTGAATATGCCCCTAAGTATGTTATACCCTCTTTGGGCTACATACACTTTAGCATAAAAATGTCTATCCATGTAGTACGGATCTTTATGAAACTAGCCCTACAAATCAGTTTTCAACCCCCCTCCCTAAACCCAACAGTGTAAATATATGGGTAACTAAGATCCAAAAACCTCACTTTTTTTACAATAAAGTACCCTTGAAAATACAAATTGGAGAACCTGGATCCACAGTTCCATCAACTATAACATTACCAGGCTTCACTTTACACACATGATTCCCCCTTACTCTTTACAATTTCATCAGTGTCATCCATTTTAATAGATATCACTACTATGTATTCTGATAAGTTCTCATTGGAAACAGTATCTTCAAGCTTCTGGTCATTCACCAACACAACACTTTGAATATATCTGCAAGCTTTGCAAAATTTCCAATTTTTTTTGCATGTTATACACATTTTTCAGATATCAGGGCATTGTTGAGTATTTGCCAAATTATAGTTTTAACCACATCTGTAACAAGAACCCTGAGGAAATGTGGTGCTTTTACCAACTGTTTTCAGAGAAAGGGGAATTCAAAGAGATCTTAGGTTTGATTACAACAACAGTGACACATTTGTGGCCAGATTTACCAGTTTCTCATGCGCTGCGTGAGAATGAGAGAGCAGGAGACCACCATATTTACAGAACTATGGCACTCTCCTCCCCTCTCTCTAATGCCGGTGCAGAAATGTGCAAGGGTGTCTCCTTTAGTCCAGGGTAGGTTTTGTACTGGAAGGATTCAGAAACATTGGGTGGTTGCATGGGAATGCCCATGCACCACCCATGGTACGCTCCCCTGGTGCTAAGTAATGCAAAGCAGGGCTATGGGCTGCTCTTCATTAATTTCAAGTGATTTTCCAGTGTGAAATAGGTTTTACGATGGAAAGTATATAGGTAACGCAAGATTTTGCATTGTTTTCCTTCACTTTCGTGATGGAAATATAGTGCTAAATCTTAGTAAACAGACCCCTTGTATCTTCAATTTGCCCGAATGTACACAACTCTGTGCAAACCATGACAGAATGCTTAATGTCTTTCACAATTTCTAATATCTCCTCTAATGTTGGACTCTGACAACAAATCAACCTTTCTCATGTTCTATTATCACAGCAATTCACAACAAGTTGGTCTCACAAATAGTTGTCTAATATGTCATCAAATTCACATGTTGAAGTGAGTGTTCTCAATTGTGCCAGAAAGCAATTAATCCACTCATTGGATTGCTGTTTACAAGTAAAATATCCACATCTTTCAGCTAAAATGCTGAGCTCATCCTTACAATAAGCTTCCAATCTGTTTACAGCGTCAGTAAACTCACCACACCAAGGGTACAGGGGGAAATTTAGGAGGCAAATGATCAAAAAGTACTTGTGCAAAATGGCTTTTTTTCCTAAGTGGATCAAATATTGTGCCATCCACAGCAATTAAGTAGCTCTCAAACTCTCTAGACCATAGTTTCCATTTTAATTTGAAGCCCCTACTTCTGGTAAAAAGAAAATTAACAAATTAGCATTTTGCATATTTGTCACATAGAACCACAATGAATCTTTTTTCAAACTATAAGTGGAATATATAATCAAGAAGCACTGTGTTCAATGTTCTATTTTTATAGTGAATAATTGTCCAAGACCCTCTGCTCTCAAGGATCAATGGGAGCATCCAATAAGGATGCCACTTCAACCAATGAGCCAGCACATACAAGTGGGTGAGTACATTTTGACTTTTATTTATTATTATTAACCCACTGATGCACTCACACTGCCTTCAGCCTCAACACCCGAGTTCTCAGTCATCATTCGTTATAAACTGTTTATAATGAACCATGACAGACAACTTCAGCATTGACCAAGCATTGCTGGTCAGTGGTGCCTCACCAAGGGCCTTATGAGGTGGCCTGGCATTTACCACTTCATAAATACCGAATCATACCGATTCGGTATTTATGAAGTGGTAAATGCTATGTAGGTATTCATTCGGTAAAAATTACCGAATCGTAGAAATTCGGTAATTACCGAATCGGTATTTACCGATTCGGTAATGAGGCATACCTTCCCATTGATTGAATCAATGGGAAGGTATGCCTCATTACCGAATCGGTAAATACCGATTCGGTAATGGGGGGAGCACAATCAAGGGTGGCAGGGTGTCACATTGACACCCTGTTGCACCCCTGATTCCTGCATGTGTGCACATGTGGCACACATACATGCCCTAAGGGCATGTATGTCTGCCACATTGCACACTTCTAAGCGCTTGAAAATGCATTTACAGAGCCATTCTTCATTTACCACCAACTATTAGTTGGTGGTAAATACCGACTCCACACAACACCCACACACTCCCCCTACATATCATTACAGGATTCGGTATTTACCGAATCGGTTAAATTACCGATTCGGTAAAATTACCGATTCGGTAAAATTACCGATTCGGTAAATTACCGAATCCTGTAATGTGCCCCCTACATTGCAAAAGCCTAAATACCGGTCGGTAACGGTATAATTACCGAAAATCGGCCGTTACCGACCGGTATTGGGCTACCTACATGAGGCCCCAAATCTTTAGAGGGCCAGCTGCCACTGAATGCAAATACAGTCCAAAAAGTGCTAACGGAAGAGGAGGAGCGACCAAGCTGTCAGCAACTTGGACAAAGTAAGTGCAGAAATGTTTGTTAATAGTGAGGAGACTAGGTTATACATCACTAAAGTACAGAAGCTAGAGCGGTCATGAGGCGTATCCATCACTTGACAACAGCAGCTGGATGCAACCACAGCCGCCAACAGACTGTGTGATGCAAGGAACACAAGATTGCAGGCAGCAGTCGGAGCAGCGTGATGACTGGAACTCCCACGAGCATAAACAAAGCTAGTGAAGACTGGGTGCTGACAAAGTATTAGCACTGAATGAAATAGAGTGCGTATGCAAGCGGGAATTGCCGATTCACTGCTTCATTTTAAGCAGTCATAAAAAGCTAAAGTTGTTAAGACGTAGGGGTCTACACTTACTTGTAATTTTGTAAGGTAACACTAAAACAGGTTATTGTGAAAAACAGTAGGTACCACTTGACACAGTTGCCGAAGTCTTAATAAGGTGCTGTATTGAAGAGGTGCCCCCAACTTATCACCAAGAATGTTAAGATGAGAGATGAATCCACAATGTGTAGAAAAGCAGGGTTATTGGTTGAGAGGGTTTGAATCCCCACTCAAGCAACAACCACAAAACATGTCAGTGCAAACCTCAGTAGTGACTAAATTAACCTGTGCTTAACCCTCTAGTTGCTTGGCACAAAAGCAGTCAGGCTTAACTTAGAATCAATGTGTAATGCAGCACACAAACAGTAATAAAGTGAAATCACAACATAAGCAAAAATCACAAACCATTTTTAAAAAAAAGTTGATTTTAATAAATGAAGTGACACCAAAATGAAGAAAATCTAATCAGTGTAACCTGAGAGACTGATATTTAAAGTTTTTTTGTGAAATTAGAGCAAGATGTAGAATGTGCCACCGGCGCTTATCTAGTCGCTCTAGACCATGGAAAAGTCTAGTTTCAGGTTCCTCTGTGTGTGTTGCAGGTGGAGCCCTTTAAAATGTAACCAGGACAGGGAGCAGCTCTTCCCCAGTCATCCAGTCAAGAAGACCCTCACCCCTCACACCTAGGTTTCCTTTTCCTCACTGTCTGGAAGAAATACACAAATTCCACCAGCAAAGACATTCACAGTCATGTGACCCTGCACATTTGCAAAAAGGCAAAGTTGGCCGGGACAAGAAAATACATTCTAAAACTAAAAAGAACAATTGATGTACAGAATGCAGAACAATGTAATACATTCACGCATGTACAGAGATCTGGGCCTAAATCCATCGGTTTTTTGCTCTCCATTCCATTCCAGTTTGAACTCAGTCATATGCAAATCAGTCCTTACCCTGCGCCCAACTACCAGGCCAGGTCCTCCCTGGACTGTAAACAAGCATCCTGGGACCGGTTTCAGGGGTTCACACCTCATCAGCTAGAATAGCTTGACTCCAGTGGCATGGAGGGCACGGGACCCAAGTCTGGGAATACCCGTCCCACTCACGGTGACAAATGCTAAAAGAACAATTGATGCACAGAATGCAGAACACTGTAATACATTCACCCCAGTACAGAGATCTGGGCCTAAATTCATTGTTTTTTGCTCCCCATGCCATTACAGTTTGAACCCAGCCATATGCAAATCAATCTTGACCCTGCACCCAGAACAGTCCAGTCCGAACTGCCAGGCCAGGTCCTCCATAGACTTGAATCAAGCATCCTTGGACCGGTTTTGGGGGTATCATTCCTCATCAGCTAGGATAGCTTGATTCCAGTGGCATGGAGAGCATGGGACCCACGTCTGGGCATACCCGTCCCACTCGGGGTGACAAATGCAAAAATAACGTAATTCTTGCCACCTGCACTAATCACAGTCCACCACATGGTGGCACTGTCTGTATTGAGCACACCAAGAGTATTTAAAAATTCAATTTAAATTAAAATGAATAATAACTGCCACCAACGCCATTCTTAAAGCTTTGGATGATCTGCATATACTAAATCGTCACACTTGGAGTTTGATAGTTAGTAGTTACGTTGGTACTCTCATTGGCAGTGCTGACAGGAGATATGGCTGGCACTACCTGCAGTGGCCCCCTGAGAAGGGCACTGGCTCTTGCTGTTTTACATAATAAGCACTTTTGCTCTTGGAAGTAGAACTTCAGTTATTTTCGACAGAGAGATTATATTAGACATACTTGTTTTGGACTTCGTAAAATATAAAGGGAAAAAAACATCTAGAAAAGCGATTTCATATATTTGGTTTAAAACGTTCTACATGAACTTGAATTGCTGTAAATTAAATCTGAAACCGCGATCAGTCCTCATATTAACTAAACGCTATAACATATGATGTAAAAATGTAGGCATACATTCTAAGATCTGTTGTTCATGAAATCACGTGTAATGTGATTTATTTGACAGGTTCTAGGGATTCTAGATGGCCAGGCTGTTTTGTAAGGGGTGTTCCAATGAGAGATGCTGTTTATTTCTCCCGTCTCCAAGTCTAGCAACAGAGACTAGGAAAAATCATTGCCCTTTGAAAATGGCAAGAGACTGCAGCCCAGAACAAAAACAAAGCTTAATCCTTCAGCGCCTTAGATTCCTAATCGAAAGTGCTTTATTGACTAGAGAAGGACCCTCACAGTCGCGTGATCAATGGGATAGTGTGTCTCAGCACAGCAAATCAATATAGTGATGCATGACCCGGGATTTGAAATAATGTTTTGCTGTGGATAGTTAAGCCTTGTGGATATACATTTATTCTGTGTGTCTGTGAATGTGGTGTGCCCTAAACATGGCGACTGATTGATGGTGGAAAGTAGCAATCTGAAATTGCATCTCTGAGTGAAGACTGTGTGACCTCTCCCTCATTCAGTGTCATTCACCTAGAAGGAATCTCGAATGCCATAGGACCACCTTACTGTGTTATATGGCTTTAGCTGCCTACTGTTGCTGGGGCCAGACTACATTTAATCTGAGCAGTCTGTGCATCCGCATTCAGGTTTTCTGATCTCCCAGTGAGGCCAGGACCATGGGGCTTTTCACCACTCTCAGCACACGGTGGGGTGGTAAGCTGTCTTCTGCCGATTTGGCTCTGCAAGATAGAATTCATCAATTCACTTTTCAAATATCTTACTTTTGGGGTTATTGCCTTTGAAAAAGCAAGGTCTTCATTGGTTCTACAGTTGTAGGTCATGCACTTTTTTGTTGGCAATACTTGTAAATGCCTTGCAATAGTCACGGAGGGCCATGGTGCATAGACTGATTAAACTAAATACATTGCTTGCTATTAACAGAATATATTGTGCACAAATAACCCTTGTAGTAATTCTGAAGTTATTCCACAACAGGGTGCTGTAACAACCTATTCCATTGAGTGAACCGTTATGAAAAATCTGCTGCAATGAGTCAACATCCATGTCCATGCCCTACACTTACATCCCACAAGACGTAGGAGTCACTCAGAGTTTAGAGGGATAGGGCAACCACCATAACATGACAATTCTCTCACACCAAGTTTGTATTTCTCCCATCCCATTTAGAACTGGAGAACCACTGATTGCCCCCTGGTGGAGCCACAATGGCAACGACCTGTCCATCACAGGGTTCGCTCCTTCCATGCACCAACACTTCTTCCTAATGCATAATTTCTCTTTCTAGGCGCAACATGTGAGGTAAGCGCCCCCTGGGCATGGCATATAAAGAATGTTCTCCATATGCACAGAACAACCTGTGTGGACCATAGATTTTTTGTTTTCCGCAGCAAACTCCCGTTTTTAGAGTTCGTTTTGGAGGAGGGGCAATCAGGTGCAGAAATATTCAGCAGAGAGATCCCTCCAGACAGGTAGGAAACGCTAAATATGGTGAGTGATCCTTCACCAGGGTGGCATGTGGCAGGGCCTCCACCTACCTTGCATGCCACCCACCAGGTTACCAACTAAATTAATCTTTTATTTGCCCTGTTATGATCATGTTTTACGACTGCCTGTGACAGTTTTAAGAGTGGCATTACTGGCCGAACACAGTCTTACAACTGTGGCTTAACATAGTCCCATTACTGTCTTAACCCACTGCAAACCATTCACAATTCAGAATAGATTATGCTAAAAGGGGCCAGGAGAGTCCGCTACTTGTTGGTGAAATGCAGTTTATTATAGGTACTTCATCCATGTTCAGCTTGGAACCTTTTGTTGGAGGGACACTTAAGCGCAGACTATTCAAAAGTTTTGATAGCATTCTACAGAACGCGTAGAACATTTTTCACCTTTTATGAAAAGTGCTGAAACACATAATCGCTTTCAAAGTATGGGAATAAAAATAATTCATTTTTTAACATCATAAACACCCAGGCCCAGATTTACTAAGGTTTTGCGATGCCCTTGGACCATGCAAGGAGACGTAGGGTGACACAAAACCTAGAATGAGACTTGCCAAGCCCCGCAAGGCCACCTCGAGCAGACCTGCGTGGCTTGGTAAATCTGAAGTAGTACAAGGCAGCGCCTGGCAACAAGGCGCTGCCATGCGGTACTCTGCATGGTGGGGGCATTACACGGGTGGAGCGTGGGTACTCCCACACATACCCCCATTGTTAGACCTGGCACCTTGGCATGGGTCTCCCTTCCATTTTTGCTGTTGCCTCATGTGTTTTTGCTGGTGTTAGATGCTTTGGGCACTGTGCCACTGCTGTCCAATGCCACAGTGCAAGTGCTCCCTATTGTAAATTAATATCTGAATTAGTGATTCCATGATTGGTTGGTTTGGTTTACCTGTCAGACCCTAGTACAGTGCACCAGGAGTGCCCAGGGCTGGTAATCCAAATACTGCTGGTGGGCTTGCAGCAATGGTTGTGCCACCCACAGAAGCAGTCTGTAAAAGTGTGTCTAAGGCCTGCCATTGCAGAGCATGCATGCAGTCTGGTTAATGAGAAAGGAAGATACCACTTTACCCTAATGAGCAACAAACCTACAAACCCTTCTTATACTCATTAGGCCCTAGATTCCATATTTGATTTTACCCTCATAACTGGGACGGATCTGTTAGTTGTAGTTTACGTGAAATTCTAATTCCCTAATTAACCTTTTCATTAACACATTTCAATGAATTAACAACCCAACTCATTTCTGTAGATGTTCAAATCCAATTTTATATTAATATTTCAAATTAAATCATTCATTTGATCAAGTTGCCATTCATATTTACCTATTCTTGCTAAAGTCGTCCTCTATGTCAAATCTGGCAGTCACGCAAATCTATGCCCATCAATTTTAGCAGATTCAGTTCATCAGGAGTTTGGGCATTAATTCAGTCCATGAAAGACTCAGGCTAACAGCTGTCCTGCTGTGTCACCGTCCGCTCCGTCAGCATAACGTCAGGAAATCGAGAAAGGCCAGAAACGAACCCGCCTCTACCTCTCTATTCTACCATAATTTATAGAAAAATCAATATCAAATGTATCAAAGCTTTAGAGATCCGAGTTCGCTGATTGGACAATCAGGGATCATCATTTTGGTTTCTCACGAAAGTGTCTTTTGGGTTATGACCCTTGTCAGTTCCGGTTCACACAACAGTCTTTGTTCGGAATACTTGGACGACGTCCCAGACTGTCCTTGAAAGGTACATGTTCATCTGGGGTCAGGTCCAGGCCACTGTGTATCTGTTATCAGCGCAGGCGCACTTCACCCAAGCCTTGTTGAGCGTTGGCAGTCGGGTTAGGCACCAAACTCAGCCATCTTTCAGCAGGCCAAAATGGTCAACTTAAGCAAAGAAACACAAAAACGTAATTAATACATAGAAATGACTAACTAAATGTTATTCCCTCGCTAATACCCATATGTTTGTGTTTTTATCTAGCCAAAAGCAACACTCAATGCGGTTTATACTTACTAAATAAAGCACAAATCACAATTACATCACCAAAGCAACATATATCATGCAACGTTCTAATTATCTATCATTAGTATGCGTACGAAATTTAGTTCACGTAATTAATTAGGCCATGCAGATGCAAATGCCACGTGTATTTCAGTCATTAATAAGGTTGATTTGTTATTTCCACATCACTCCAAACCATTAGTACGATTATAATTAATTAATTAATCTAATTAATAAAACAACATGCAAAATGGGGTGGGTATACAAAATTTTGCATAACCCGCTCCAGCACTGTCATGCTGACTGGGCAAGTGCACCTACTTGCCAGTCCCTAAACCTTCCCTTTTCTTCAAATCAGACACCCCTATGGTAGGCCCAAGGACATGGTGCATTTTAAGTATAGGGTCGGACATGCCCTGGTGTGTGTGGCATGTTCTAATAGTGAATTACAGCCATTTTCGTTTTTCACTATTGCAAGGCTACCTGTTCTCCATAGGCCAGAATGGGCAGTTTGATTATTACATCTTATAATCCTAACTGACTCAGGGAACATGGTAGAAATTCGAATTTCGTATGCCTGCCCTCAGAATACAGTCATTGCAGAATGCCACCGTAAGATTACTCTTAAATATACCAAGAGATCAATCAACTTCCACTGGAATCAGAGCCCTTCACTGGCTTCCCATTCAGCAGCGGGTGGACTTTAAGGCTTTGTGCCTGGTCCACAAAACATTCTATAGACGGGAGCCAAGGCTATTCAAAAAATGCTCAGACCCTACACTCCGGCTCGTTCATTAAGATCCAGCACGTTGGGTCTTCTCCATATCGATAGGATTAGGAGAGTGAGATGGGGTGGAAGAGCCTTCTCTTACTGCGCAGCGAAGCTGTGGAATAAACTGCCAACAGCCATGCTATTTCAATCAAATAGACAAGCATTTAGGAAAGAATTAAAGACCTGGCTGTTTGCCGTAACATAGGCCTGCGATACAGGCTGCAACACTTTTACTCACACCAGCGCCAAGACGCCACGGCATTCGAGCGCTTTAAAAACATATATCCTATCCTATCCCATCCTTAGTGAAATTGGTTTTAACATTCTGGTGCCGATTCCGAGCCGTTAAAAATAATTCTCGTACGACTCGTATCCGTATTTTTTTACTTATGAGTCGTAGAAGCACCGTACAAACGGCCAAGTACGATTCGTTCGTGAAAAATATCTACGAATAGCGTCGGTAAAAGTCTACGAGAGTGTGTCAGAAAGTTTTCACGTCCGAATATCGTCGGGAAAAGTGTACGAAAGTGAGCCGGACAGTCTCACGTACAAATCGTAAAACACAAGTCCAAGCGCGCAAGTACGATCCCGACCGTCCGTCCGAATACACAATCGCACATAAAAAGGCCCGTACGGAGCCAACGCAGGAGCACACATGTACACGGGTAAACTCATGCCCGTGTACGAGCCGGACAGCCCCCCACCCCCAAATATGCCAGCACCGTACACCACCCTGTCCACACTGTACCCCAGCCCCGCATGTACGCCCTGTACCCCCAGCCCCCCACCGCATTTACGCACCGCACACCAACACCGCATGTACGCACTGTGCCCCCAGCCCCCCCACCGCATGTACGCGCCGCACACCAACACCGTACCCCAGCACCCTCACCCAGCATCGCGTATGTATGGATCGTAGCTACGCCAAAAAGACACATACAGAACCAGGACAGTGTAAAACAGTACAAGGAGGGTCAAAGCGACTCGCACAACAACACAAAACACGTCTACATGACAAAATACAACTCAATGACTGACCTGCCACATCCAAACTGGCAAACAGAGGCCCCAAACACAACCACCTCTTATAACACACCCACCAAAATTCAAACACAGCCACACTCAAAAATTGACCAATAAAAAGGGCCCATACACACAAACCATGAGCCTTTGCAACAGACCTACTGCAGACAGAGCCCACACACAAACCACCCCACAGAACTCATACCTTCGCTACACCACTACACCGCCACTCACACACCTCCACACAACCTCCTCCACTAACATCCCCCTCTTCACATTCACACACACATTCACACCCACACACCCACAACCACCCACACCCCACACCATGCCCACAGACAAGAATCCAAAGTTCACTACGGCGGAGCTGGAGCTCCTTGTCAACGAAGTCATCAGAGTCGAGCCACAGTTGTTTGGAACAATAGTCAGACAGACCAGCATAGCTGAAAAATCTGCCATGTGGCAGAGGATCGTCGACAAGGTGAATGCTGTTGAGCCCGTTCAAAGGACTAGGCATGAATGCCAAGCCAGGTGGTACGATCTGTGCAGGGCGGTCAAGAGGAAGATGAATGAAGAACATGCCCAGACCAACATCACTGGAGGTGGGCCGCCCCGCAGACCCGTACACTACCATCCCTGGGAGGAGAAGGTGATGGCCATGCTACCACCGGTGGGACTACACGGAGTGGAAGGAGTCGTAGAGCCTGGTGAGTACACAAACAACTCACGTAACATAGGGGGAATGGCATCCACACCCCAACCACCACAAATGCACGCACCTACCCCCAAGCACTCACCGCAAACAACCACACTCCATAACCACGCCCATGCCACGAACATCACCATCCACCCTTCACAAATCAAGGCAAGGCCATGTCCAAGGCCACAACAACCACAAACACAAGACTGGATGTCCGGGAGGCTGGGAGGCTGGGCCCCACACAACACATCGTCAAAATGAGACGCAGACAACAATGTCCTCAGCCCATATGGCATAGGAACATACCCATGCACAATGCACAGGGACTGGCAAACTACTAACAAGGTCGCTGACACTGGGCCCTGCTGTATGCAGCACAAGGCCCTCCTGGGACCCCTGTACACTCAAACACCAACTCCACAAGCACAGGTATCTAGCACAGGAACTCACACACACTGTCATGCCAGCATACACCTCGAGGGGACACACACATCACCTGGGAGACCCAATTACAACTCACACTACACACAACAGCACACCCGGTCACACACACCCCCCTAACACAAGCACACACCCCCGGGGCAGGCAACGGATACACACACTCCCACAATGGACATGTGACACAACAAGACCAATCCAGAGCCAAATAAGCATCAGAGCCAGGTGGGCAAATAGAGCCAATTTCCGGGGGGGGGGCAGAAAAAGATTTCGGGGGGGGGGCTAAATCCTCCAGCCATAGGCAGAGTGGCTGTAAGAAGGGATGAAAACACAACAAAAGCCTCATTAACGAGTAAATGGTCTTCCAAAGACCTGTGAAGTACTCGGGTCCGGCTGCAATTAGACGGACGCCAGCTGTCTCAGCCGGGCTGACACACATGGGGGGGGCTGAAGCCCGGTGAGCCCAATGGGTGTTGCGCGCCTGATCAGAGCCAACTATCTACAGGTCACACACTCAGGAGAACATCCCAATCTGTCCCCCGCAACATACCCATCCCCAAGTGGACACTGACTGGAATGCTAGGGACATCCAACTACCTGGGGGAACTGTGTCAACTTGAATATGTATGAAACATCGATGTGGCATGAAACAGCATTAACATAGTCTCTCTCTCACACACAGGGCAACGTCGACGATCTCCCCCCAACGCTGGGGGGGAAGAATCACAGTCCCAGGCACTGTGTGAAGACGATCCCACCGGCAGTGATGACTCTCACCACTCCGTGGATGACCCCGACCAACCTGGCCCCTCTGGTGTACAAGCACCTGCAGCACCTTCGTCAGGTACATCTGTGCCAACCACCACCCCCATTCCCGCCACATCCCAGGACACACCCAGGATCCCTGCTCGCACTGAACAACACAGCCAGTCTGACCAGGAGGGACAAGGTTCTGCGGGCACCCAGGAGGAGGCAGACAACCCTGCCAATGCCATCCCTCAGGGGTCCCGTAAACCCGATGTGCCCACAACGGCAGGCCAGGCCCGTGTGGGCAGGAGTGGTGGGAGTGGAGGCAGGCAGAGGCGCAAACCTGACCAGCCAGCTCAGGACCCCGGTATGTCACACATACGCAACATCCTGGACTCAACCGGCGTGACACCAGAGGCATGGACCAGGTCGTGTCCAGACTTTCCGGGATGCAGGGGACCCTCGATGAGATAAAGAACCTGCAGGTCAAGCATCATGCCAGTCATCAACAACACCAAGGACGGATGGAGGCAAGACTGGCTGAGCTCCTGGCGGTGCACAGGGACGTGAGCCAATCACTCCGTCAGATTGCCCAAAGTCTGGCAAACCCTCCCTGTGCCACCAGGCGTAGACCAGCACCAGACACAGGGAGGGACGAGGAGGAGGAGGATTCATCTGACGGAGCGTCCCTAACATCGTCCAGGCCTGCATCTGAGGGTCCCCAGAATAAGGTGGGTCGTCCACGTAAAAGACCATGAGAGTCAGCGGACCATCGCCATCTCCCAGGTCACCTGGCCTGCCACCTGGCCCTCTGGCGCAACAGCAGCACCTCACCCAATGACATTCTCTGCCACATGGACTTGCTGGTCACAGCCTGACCAATGATGACCAACACTGTGGTCTGGACTCTGATGACTTCCAATGCCAAGGGTGCCATCTCCCCCAGTGAACTTTGGATTCTATTCCCCCAGTAGAGCACCTTCGCACATCTACCAAAAGAATCACCCCACCCAAAATAAATTCACATTGTTCTGCACATGAGATGTTGCTGTCATTCTACATTATTCTACGACAAATGTGTGTGGAAATGTCTAACCATGCCTGAGTGTTGAACCAACTCCAGCCATCCATACCCTGGGAACAGAGTCTGGTACAGGACACACATGGGTCACAAGGTATCATTCAATGTAGGCATGGAGCACCATACTCACCTGTGATGGGCGCTAGCTGCTGAGGGGGTGCTTGCAAAACTGTGCGGAGAGACCTATTTGGGAGATTATCATCAAGGCGTAGAGGTCATGGCCCATGTGGAGGTACCCGGGGAGGGAGTCCCAGGTATGTGTGGCCAGGTAGGAGTACAATGGTTCTTTTGGCATAGGCGTACCCGCCGACGCTACTTTATGGACCACAATTCTTTGGGGCAACACGCTGATAGGACTAGCAGAGTGCGGCCAATCGGATTTTTGTTTATATTCAGGCTCCCTTGAGCCGGTGGGGCTGACGAGCCCATGGATACGCACCTGCGCGCCTTGAGTGGTACTTTACCTGAGAATATTTTTTGGCAGCCTACGCAGCAACCCCACACACATACCTACTCCCTGCTGACGAGAGGCAACTACCTCAAAACACGTGTCCAGGGATGGCTAACGCGACACTCTTTTTCATTTTAAACTTTTGGCATAGGCGTACCCGCCGACGCTACTTCATGGACCACAATTCTTTGGGGCAACACGTTGATAGGACTAGCAGAGTGCGGCCAATCGGATTTTTGTTTATATTCAGGCTCCCTTGAGCCGGTGGGGCTGACGAGCCCATGGCTACGCACCTGCGCGCTTTGAGTGGTACTTTACCTGAGAATATTTTTTGGCAGCCTACGCAGCAACCCCACACACATACCTACTACCTGCTGACGAGAGGCAACTACCTCGAAACACGTGTCCAGGGATGGCTAACGCGACACTCATTTTCATTTTAAACTTTTGGCATAGGCGCACCCGCCGACGCTACTTCATGGACCACAATTCTTTGGGGCAACACGCTGATAGGACTAGCAGAGTGCGGCCAATCGGATTTTTGTTTATATTCAGGCTCCCTTGAGCCGGTGGGGCTGACGAGCCCATGGCTATGCACCTGCGCGCCTTGAGTGGTACTTAACCTGAGAATATTTTTTGGCAGCCTACGCAGCAACCCCACACACATACCTACTCCCTGCTGACGAGAGGCAACTACCTCGAAATACGTATCCAGGGATGGCTAACATGACACTCATTTTCATTTTAAACTTTTGGCATGGGCGTACCCGCCGACGCTACTTAATGGACCACAATTCTTTGGGGCAACACGCTGATAGGACTAGCAGAGTGCGTCCAATCTGATTTTTGTTTATATTCAGGCTCCCTTGAGCCGGTGGGGCTGACGAGCCCATGGCTACGCACCTGCGCGCCTTGAGTGGTACTTTACCTGAGAATATTTTTTGGCAGCCTACGCAGCAACCCCACACACATACCTACTCCCTGCTGACGAGAGGCAACCACCTCGAAACACGTGTCCAGGGATGGCTAACGCGACAATCATTTTCATTTTAAACTTTTGGCATAGGCGTACCCGCCGACGCTACTTCATGGACCACAATTCTTTGGGGCAACACGCTGATAGGACTAGCAGAGTGCGGCCAATAGGATTTTTGTTTATATTCAGGCTCCCTTGAGCCGGTGGGGCTGACGAGCCCATGGCTACGCACCTGCGCAACTTGAGTGGTACTTTACCTGAGAATATTTTTTGGCAGCCTACGCAGCAACCCCACACACATACCTACTCCCTGCTGACGAGAGGCAACTACCTCAAAACACGTGTCCAGGGATGGCTAACGCGACACTCATTTTCATTTTAAACTTTTGGCATAGGCGTACCCGCCGACGCTACTTCATGGACCACAATTCTTTGGGGCAACACGTTGATAGGACTAGCAGAGTGCGGCCAATCGGATTTTTGTTTATATTCAGGCTCCCTTGAGCCGGTGGGGCTGACGAGCCCATGGCCACGCACCTGCGCGCCTTGAGTGGTACTTTACCTGAGAATATTTTTTGGCAGCCTACGCAGCAACCCCACACACATACCTACTACCTGCTGACGAGAGGCAACTACCTCGAAACACGTGTCCAGGGATGGCTAACGCGACACTCATTTTCATTTTAAACTTTTGGCATAGGCGTACCCGCCGACGCTACTTCATGGACCACAATTCTTTGGGGCAACACGCTGACAGGACTAGCAGAGTGCGGCCAATCGGATTTTTGTTTATATTCGGGCTCCCTTGAGCCGGTGGGGCTGACGAGCCCATGGCTACGCACCTGCGCGCCTTGAGTGGTACTTTACCTGAGAATATTTTTGGCAGCCTACGCAGCAACCCCACACACATACCTACTCCCTGCTGACGAGAGGCAACTACCTCGAAATACGTATCCAGGGATGGCTAACATGACACTCATTTTCATTTTAAACTTTTGGCATGGGCGTACCCGCCGACGCTACTTCATGGACCACAATTCTTTGGGGCAACACGCTGATAGGACTAGCAGAGTGCGTCCAATCTGATTTTTGTTTATATTCAGGCTCCCTTGAGCCGGTGGGGCTGACGAACCCATGGCTACGCACCTGCGCACCTTGAGTGGTACTTTACCTGAGAATATTTTTTGGCAGCCTACGCAGCAACCCCACACACATACCTACTCCCTGCTGACGAGAGGCAACTACCTCGAAACACGTGTCCAGGGATGGCTAACGCGACACTCATTTTCATTTTAAACTTTTGGCATAGGCGTACCCGCCGACGCTACTTCATGGACCACAATTCTTTGGGGCAACACGCTGATAGGACTAGCAGAGTGCGGCCAATCGGATTTTTGTTTATATTCAGGCTCCCTTGAGCCGGTGGGGCTGACGAGCCCATAGCTACGCACCTGCGCGCCTTGAGTGGTACTTTACCTTAGAATATTTTTTGGCAGCCTACGCAGCAACCCCACACACATACCTACTCCCTGCTGACGAGAGGCAACTACCTCAAAACACGTGTCCAGGGATGGCTAACGCGACACTCATTTTCATTTTAAACTTTTGGCATAGGTGTACCCGCCGACACTACTTCATGGACCACAATTCTTTGGGGCAACACGTTGATAGGACTAGCAGAGTGCGGCCAATCGGATTTTTGTTTATATTCAGGCTCCGTTGAGCTGGTGGGGCTGACGAGCCCATGGCTACGCACCTGCGCGCCTTGACTGGTACTTTACCTGAGAATATTTTTTGGCAGCCTACGCAGCAACCCCACACACATACCTACTCCCTGCTGACGCGAGGCAACTACCTCGAAACACGTGTCCAGGGATGGCTAACGCGACACTCATTTTCATTTTAAACTTTTGGCATAGGCGTACCCGCCGACGCTACTTCATGGACCACAATTCTTTGGGGCAACACGCTGATAGGACTAGCAGAGTGCAGCCATCGGATTTTTGTTTATATTCAGGCTCCCTTGAGCCGGTGGGGCTGACGAGCCCATGGCTACGCACCTGCGCGCCTTGAGTGGTACTTTACCTGAGAATATTTTTTGGCAGCCTACGCAGCAACCCCACACACATACCTACTCCCTGCTGACGAGAGGCAACTACCTCGAAACACGTATCCAGGGATGGCTAACATGACACTCATTTTCATTTTAAACTTATGGCATAGGCGTACCCGCCGACGCTACTTCATGGACCACAATTCTTTGGGGCAACACGCTGATAGGACTAGCAGAGTGCGGCCAATCGGATTTTTGTTTATATTCAGGCTCCCTTGAGCCGGTGGGGCTGACGAGCCCATGGCTACGCACCTGCGTGCCTTGACTGGTACTTTACCTGAGAATATTTTTTGGCAGCCTACGCAGCAACCCCACACACATACCTACTCCCTGCTGACGAGAGGCAACTACCTCAAAACACGTGTCCAGGGATGGCTAACGCGACACTCATTTTCATTTTAAACTTTTGGCATAGGCGTACCCACCGACGCTACTTCATGGACCACAATTCTTTGGGGCAACACGCTGATTGGACTAGCAGAGTGCGGCCAATCGGATTTTTGTTTATATTCTGGCTCCCTTGAGCCGGTGGGGCTGACGAGCCCATGGCTACGCACCTGCGCGCCTTGAGTGGTACTTTACCTGATAATATTTTTAGGCAGCCTACGCAGCAACCCCACACACATACCTACTCCCTGCTGACGAGAGGCAACTACCTCGAAACACGTATCCAGGGATGGCTAACATGACACTCATTTTCATTTTAAACTTTTGGCATAGGCGTACCCGCCGACGCTACTTCATGGACCACAATTCTTTGGGGCAACACGCTGATAGGACTAGCAGAGTGCGGCCAATCGGATTTTTGTTTATATTCAGGCTCCCTTGAGCCGGTGGGGCTGACGAGCCCATGGCTACGCACCTGCGCGCCTTGAGTGGTACTTTACCTGAGAATATTTTTTGGCAGCCTACGCAGCAACCCCACACACATACCTACTCCCTGCTGACGAGAGGCAACTACCTCGAAACACGTGTCCAGGGATGGCTAACGCGACACTCATTTTCATTTTAAACTTTTGGCATAGGCGTACCCGCCGACGCTACTTCATGGACCACAATTCTTTGGGGAAACACGCTGATAGGACTAGCAGAGTGCAGCCAATCGGATTTTTGTTTATATTCAGGCTCCCTTGAGCCGGTGGGGCTGACGAGCCCATGGCTACGCACCTGCGCGCCTTGAGTGGTACTTTACCTGAGAATATTTTTTGGCGGCCTACGCAGCAACCCCACACACATACCTACTCCCTGCTGACGAGAGGCAATTACCTCGAAACACGTGTCCAGGGATGGCTAACGCGACACTCATTTTCATTTTAAACTTTTGGCATAGGCGTACCCGCCGACGCTACTTCATGGACCACAATTCTTTGGGGCAACACGCTGATAGGACTAGCAGAGTGCGTCCAATCTGATTTTTGTTTATATTCAGGCTCCCTTGAGCCGGTGGGGCTGACGAGCCCATGGCTACGCACCTGCGCGCCTTGAGTGGTGCCAATCGGATTTTTACAATGTCCTGTATGCGTACGGTGGATGTGAAGAACGGTGGCCAGGGCAAATTTGGATGCACGGAGATGGACCAACGGGATCTAGGATGACAGACGTACAAGGTTGGTGTGGGGTCGGGTTTGTGGACTGCCTCCTGAGTGTGGGTGGGGTGTGTAGAGGACACCCTGCAGCAGACAGTGATCCATTGCAGCTATCTATGGTGAACGGTGAGGTGGCTGGGGCGCAGGGTGTAGAAGCTGAGGTGTGCATATGCCCCCTGGAAGTGGACTAGTGTCCTTGGAGTTTGGATGTAGTTGCTCCGTAGAGGGCAGGGCAGTATATGAGATGGATGTTGTCATGCACCTGGGGGATGGTCTGTCGTAACTTGGAGTGGATATATCTGTGGATCATGTGCATGATGCAGAGGGCGTTGCAGCATGAGGTACAGATGCAGTGGACTAGCAGGGCATATGTGAGCGAGCCAAACATGATGCACACCATCTTGTGTGTGTGGCCACTGGGTGCTTGTGCAGGGCCTGCAGCAGCAGGCGCCATCTCCCTGCCAAAAGGCCCATTTTGCACGCAAAGACTAGGATGTCAGAAGGAAAACTGCAACAGGCGCGTATGTAAAGTGAGGAGTGTCCAGTGTCACATGGCACACCCAGAGACAATGCATGCACAATCACCAAAGAACCATTACACCGGATCAGGAAACTGAAGGTCGCCCTGCGCACTGGAGACACAGCCTCAGCAACTGGTGATGGCCCATTGTGTGGTTGACCTCGCCAAAAAACATACACGACCATGTACTACATGCCCAATAGGGATCCTAATCCATGATCAACTGCATGCATGTCGCTAAACTACACATGGACTCCTATGCATTATCTACAGCAAGTATGCCAGAGATGCCGCATGCCAAGTGGCAAGAGACCTACATAGACAGAGACGAGGCACCTTGGAGTGTGACAACACCTTTATTACTCATCCTCACACTAATGGAATTGCATCCATTGGAACAGAAGCACAAGTCATTCGGCTGAACATGTGTGACCTACACTGGACACCCCCTGCAACACACAGATGTGGTGAATCCTACTGAGCTGGCACACAAGTGAAGGGGTTGAGCCTCACACCCCTCGCTGCACACGGAGAGTCTACAATTCCACATTGAGCCTCATATGGGGATGTCCCACACCATGTCCACCATGGCCATCCCGTATGTTCCTGAGGGACGTTAAACACACATTGATGCCTTCATCAGAATCCACAATCCATGACAGATGACTGTCAGGAAGTGTGACTATCAATTCATGGGAGCCATGCAAGACATCACGTGGCCCATGGTGAGTCGACATGTATGCATGGTAACACAACATGCACAGGAGCAGTCCCCACATATCACAAACACGTACCACCCACAAAACGCCTTGCTGCACTCCTTACCCCAGATGACTTTTCACCATCTCTGTGCATGTAACTCTGATCCAGCACACGTTGCAATACTCATGAGGAATAGCAGGAGTGCAATGATGACATGAGCAGACGACAGCCGCAGGAACCTGGGGAGGACAGACACACAACAAGTCAGCGAGGAGCTAGTAATACGCAGACATGTACAGGCACTCTACAGGATTGATGTTGTCACCATGGTAGTAATGAATTTTGTGTTCCTGCACAAATATGGGGAATGACATTATCACATGTATGACACATCAGAACAGACCTCCAAGTCACTTTGCACACAGTCAGCTCGACACACACATTGCAACACATGCCACACAAGGCTCTAAGCGTGCACACTCAGACACAGGGACTCACCATCATGAGAAGAAGTTGCGGATAAGCTGACTCCGGATGTCCTCATCCTCATCCTCATTGTCACTTGCCCCGTACCCAAGCCCTTCATCCTCCACGGGTGGATGATCCTGCTCATCAGGATCCAGGATGAGTGGCACAGCCTTCTCCACTGCCATGTTGTGCAGCATGCAGCACACAAGGAAGATTTTGCAGACCTTCACCGGGGCATATGGGAGTGCGCCACCGGTCTTGTGGAGGCACCGGAATCTGCTCTTCAGGAGTCCAAACGTCCTCTCAATCACGTGCCTCCTCTGCCCATGGGTGTCGTTGTACCGGCGTTCTGCGGCTGTTCTGGGGTTGCGGAGAGGCGTCATCAGCCATGGCATGTTGGGATAGCCAACGTCCCCTACATGGAAACATCATGGACAGAAGTGGGTCAGGAGAAGCAGTAAGATATGAAGAAACCGCTAAATACAGGACTGACAGAGTATACCCACCAACAAGACATGCACGTTCGTTGCGCAGCTGCAGCATCATTTCCGGCACCCTGCTACGCCTCATGATGTAGGCATCATGTGCTGATCCTGGAAATCGGGCACAGATATGGGATATCATCATGTTAGCAAGACATACCACAAGGGCATTGATGGAGTGGTAATGCTTGCGGTTACGGAAGGCTACCTCCTGTGCAGGTGGTGGCACCAAAGCCACATGTGTCCCATCAATGGCCCCAATGACATGGGGCATCCCTCCAAGGGCATAGAACTCACCATTGACACCTGTCAACTGCTCACGAGTTGGAAAAGTTATGAATTCATCCAGGTGTAACAACATGGCCTCTAACACATCATGCAGGACACGGCTGAACATGGTCTGGGACATGCCACCTACATCAGCTATGGTCAATTGAAACGTACCCGTGGCAAAGAAATGTAGGGCTGCCATCACCTTCATCTTGGCTGTCAGTGCAGTAGGATTCCTGTGTAGCGGTTGGAGGTGTGGCTCGAGCCTTGTGGTCAAGTTGTCAATCAACGGTTGGGAGAAGCGGTAGCGGCGTATACAGTCACGTTCCCTCATGGCAGCCAAGTCTGGCATTGGTCGGGGGAGAGGCGGTGCCCTGCAGAAATTTGGAAGGAATAACTAAGATTGAGTACAGCACTACACCACTGTCAATGGACTGAGCACAAGTTCAACAGCTACTACACATATGCTACATACAGAGTCTGTACTGTGCAATGCATCCAGGACACGTATGCCAGCCAGGTAACACCCCTAACAACAGTCAGCTACACACGTGGGTGCGCAAGGTCAACATGACATGCCATGGAACCAGCTGTGGGCCAGTGTTAGTGAAGAGGCTGACGCATTAAAGGAGTGACAGACATCCACATATGTGCATAAGAAGGATGTATTATCACACAGACCAGTTGCGGGACACTAGAGGCACAGGACACATGTCCTTGAAATAGGACAGTCCACACACCTTGCCATGAAGGGGCACATGTCAGGAATGATCACACATACATTGAGACTACGCAGATCTGCCCTTGTCTCGCAAGTCCATGTGCGAGGCATACATCCGTTACGTCTTCTTCCACATGTGGCCTGGTGTGCGTAATAGTGTGCCATGCCCATCGACACGCACACACATGTTGGATGCAGCAACTGCGGATGCATGTCACGGAACAACTACAGCAAGCTCATGGGAACACATGACACACACATGACATAGTCACATCGTACAACGCCGGTAGTTACATGTCAGGTGTCATTATCCGTGTCCCTGGCATCGGGGGACAGTTGCGGGTGTAGGTGACTGTGCCATGCCAGTGATGCAGTGCTCGACTGTCCCCAGAGAGTAGCTCCTCTATATCGATTCAGATCAAGTGATTTGCTGTTGTGTCATGCTCCCCATTGTTTCCCAGTGGCATGGTGGGTAAACCAACTGTGTGGTGCAGGGCCTACATATGTTTGTAGATTGTAGATGTCACTCATGTTGCTGTTCATGCTATGCGCTGTGTCCTATGTAGTTTGGACTCATGTGTCATATGTATACAGGTGTCTGATCATTTCCTGTCTCTTCACCTTGGCCACAGCATCGTCGGGGGAAACCGAGGGAGACACTGGCACGGACGTGGGGGAGGGATCCAGCACCGGGGCCACCAGTGCTGGGGAGTCTGGCGCAGCAAGTGGCACGGAGGCCGAGGGGAGTCAGGCGGAGGACCTGTCCAGTCCCAACACCGACTATGACGCTGACGGGTCCGAGGCTGAGCCCCGAGAGGGGGCGGAGGCTGCTCCCAGAGCTGAAAGCAGCACTCCATCTCTCGCCGCACCCTCCATTCTCATCACCACCCTCCCAGTAGCTCGGGTCCCTTGTGTCCGTGCTAGGCGACAACAGGTGCGTGAGAGACGGCAAGGAGGTGTATTTAAGAGGTGAAGGGTGCACTTCCACTCCGGATCATTCTGTGGTGTGTAGGCACATTCAATAGCATGGTGCTTGTCACATGCACGCTCATGATGTAGCTTGTATTCTGATAGGGATTTGTGTGCCAGTCATGACCCCGTCTTGTACGCTGCTTGCTAACGGTAATTATGTGCTATTCAATGATGAAGCTTGCTGTGGGATGCTTCCGGGAATTCCTGAAATCATGACTGTATCACTACGAGTGGTTTACTGTCATTACGTCCTTTTCCCACCCCCGCATGGCCGGCTGGATGTATCCATCTGGCCTTCCATTCCAACCTTGAAAGCAGAGTTCAACAAGATGAGCAGTATAAGGGCTCCATTGTCTCAAAAACAAGTCGTGTTGACTTCATCCCGAGAAACATTTGTCCTTCACGTAGCTCACACGCGCACAGAGGTGCAAGCGCTTTTTAACACTGATCTCCCACTACATATTTTGGACTCAGATTCAGACTATCTTTCATGCCTCGTCAATAGGTGGCCTGGCTGTTTTTTTCTACATTGTGTGCTCCGGCCTCGTGACCTCCTTCCAAACTCTGTTTGGTGTGATCCTCGCATTTCATCATTCGATTTTGTCTAGCGTCTTCGGAGGAGTCCCTTTGCTTCTCGTCCTCGTAGCTGGGGTGCCATAATTGATCTGCGTACTACGCTGTGGCTTCACAACTTGCGTTACAAGACAGCATGCACTGGCTGCTCCATCTTCGGAACAAGATGCTTGAATTCTACGGCACTCTGCCGCTGGCGACCTTAAGCAGTGCCTATGGATTGTCCTTCCGGTTTCCCTTCTTTACCTGCGTGCAACCTGTCTTTCATTGCCTAGATTGTCCATTCGAATGGGCTCTGGATTTGTGCCTGTGTAACTTGGTGTCTCCTGACCCGGATTTTGATCGACTGATGAGCCCCTTAGTGGCTCATGAGTTGGACTGTTCTGGCGTCAGTATCATGGCCTGTGCTGCTGCACATGGAGTCCTAGGCAATTGGGACATCGGAACGGCTGCAAATGAATTCTTATCCAGAAGTTATCTTGATGTCCCCACCTGTTGTCCACAAATTGTGCTGGATGCCCCGATTGTTGAGGAACACGTGTGTTCTTTCCCCCTGCTGAACTGGATGGCAGACAATTTTTCGGAACATTCAGATGATTTCCTCTTGGAAGCTGTTGCAACTTATAGTGCTTATAACTTGATGGATTGACTTTAGCCCTGCTCATTTGATGGTGCATCCGCTGATGTGATATTTTTTCCCCTTTTACTTGGTTAATTGCCATCAACATCGTTCATAATTGACATTTCTTTTCTGACTTTTTCGCTTCCCTTCTATGGACTTCCAGTTCATGCCCTGGGTTCCGTTCTATCAAACTTGAACTCTGCGTTCTGGTATTTGTGCCCCTAGTGGTTAGTGGTACGAACAAGGGGGGGTGTAGTGACGATTCCTATCTCCCCATGTACAATGCTAAGTTGGCACCACCGCGTTAGTTGTTAGTAAGCCATCTTGCCAATTTTGCTGCTTTTGCACGCGACACTGTAGTTGCGTGTTATTACTTTTGAAATGCCTACTCGAGTTTACTTCACATGAGGACTGTCTGTTGATTGACATCCTTCACAGTGAGCAGCGAGCTTGTACTGTACATTGTGTACACACACAGTCTGGGTGACTAGACGGTGCATGTTGTTGTGTGCAGGTTGATCGTCCCACTAGTTAGCCATAACGTGCACGCAGCTGCAGATACCTGATAGACGAGTGCTTGCCATATTGCAGTGCAGCACGTTTTAGTTTCATTGTGATGGAGGACTTTAGCAGGAGATGGGACTCGATGATCCTGTGATGTGATTCCACTGAGCTGATCTGTACGGTGGGAGGTCCCCCGTTCTAGCTTAGAGACCTTCTATTAGTCGAATGATACTACTATTAGTTTACTGGCGACAGGAAGGTTGCTGTTTCCACTGTCAGTTTCTTATGATTGCTCCTTTCAATGTCTATGATATTGCAACAGTGCTGATGCTTCTGGCCTTAACCATTTGTCTGCTTATGTAGGCCACAGTCCTGCATCTTAGGACGCGAGGTTCATTGAATGAACTCTTTCAACTTTACCTTGTCTGTGTCTATTCTGTTATGGAGTGATCTGAGAATAATGACGAACAGGTATGTCTGATTCCCACCATTCCTGAGGATGTTGTAAGTCGCTTGTTCTGGCTTATCTATACATTGGGATCGCCGAGCCCAACCTCGGCTAACGAATGGGACACTTAGCTAGTCGGATGAGGGGTTATGGGTTCTGAGGGGAGTTTGTGGTACGCCAAACATGTCTCCTTCGTGCCAGGCACCGCACCCCCTGCCCCTGTCTCCCCTGCTGCCGTCAATGCAGAGTCTGTGGACATTCAGCGCCAGTTGCAGGGTGCTCGGACATCGCTGCTGCGTGTCCTCCATGGCCACACCAGACTGCTGACACGGATGGTGTCATACATGGAGGGCATGTCATCAGCGATGTCTGACCACCGGATGTTGCTGAGGTCCATGGACTCGTCACTGACGGCAGCGGTGGGTCTCCTGCAGTGCTCCGTCCCACTCCCTACCCCGGCACCATCCGCACTTCCCACTCCCATGCCTGTCCCATGCACACCCAGACGTCCCCATGCACGCACCCCACCGGACACAGGCAGCACACAAACAGGGAAGGCCAAGCGCACACCTCCTGTCACGCACACACAGGTGGGAGAAGGCACAGGCACTGGGTCGGGGGGCAAACAGCAGCCACGCTGTCACAGTAGGAGTCCGCATTCCTCACGACCCACTACCTCCAATACCACTCCCCTTGGCTCTCTTGCCCAACAGTCAGACAGAGTGTCCTTCATGGCCAGTCTGTCCCTCAGCCCCAGTGTGACACCATCCTGCAAGCGTTTGAGGGATTCCCCGGGCAGAGTAGTTGAGTCCCCCCCCTACCACACCCTCCCCCAGTTGCGCTGCGACCCATCCCTCCGACCCCCCCTCCTTGGGGACTGTGGTGCCTTCGGGTGCAGGGGAGACACTGGAAGAGCTGGCGGCCGTGTGCAGCGCCATACTGCCCTCCTCCTTTGGCGCTGCCCCACCCCCTGTGGTGGAGTCGTCCGTCCCTGCACCCACGACACCTACCCGTGCACCTCCTGTCCCTGCGGTGCCTGGTTCTTCCCCCCCACATGATGCCCCCCTTCTGTGGATGATATGGTACAGTGAACTGTGCAGGCGAGCTTGGGGAGACGCGTCCCAACGTGTCCCCCCCCCCGGGACTTCGCATCTGGCGTGGCCTATGGGCTTGTTGAATGGTGTACTGTAGCTACTTTTTTTCGAGATGCTGAATGTGGTTGTTATTTTTTCGTTTGCACACTATTTCTTTTCTGGTATTGCTGCTGGTGCTGCTGCTCCCTGAGTTGGGGTGGTGATGATGTGTTGGGTGTCTGGTATATGTTGTTGTGTCCTGCTCATGGGGTGGACCCTGGTATCTGCATGCCGTCACAAGGTGTCTGCATATATTTGTAGGTCATGTTAGCTCTTACTGCATGGTGACATTGTCCCAAGGTGTGTTCCTTCCTCTGTGGCACCTGTCATCTTCCCTGCAGGGTGTTTCCCAATTGTTGTGCTGAGCTGTGTCAACATTTCCTCGGTGTGTGACACATCCCTTCGACTTTGGCCATGCATGCTCTGCAATGTCTCCACCTGCATCGTTTGTGGCATCCTTGGTGGACACTGTACTGGTGTATGGAGTATATTGACATGACTTCATGTGGACATTTCCCTTTTCCGCACTTTGCATGTGTGTACTCCCTGCCTCACACACATGTGTTACGTGTTCTGCAGGATATTTGGGCACCTGCCTGACAATTGTGGGCATTGTATCTGTGTGTACTCCACCCTTTTACTTCCATGGGAGGCAACAACTTGTTGGCTGCCCCGGCACCTGTACATTCCTATCATTCCTGGAATGTGGGTGACAGTGTATGTTCCCATTGGCTCTGTTAGTTTAGTGGTGTTTGACATGAGGATGCAGTCTTGTGGCCTGATCTCAATGTGTGTATTGTGCTGCCTCCGCCAGGGGTGGGTATGCATGTGTAATTTGTCATCACACCCACATGTGGTGTATCATGCAGTGGGGGAAGGACGTCCCTCCTCATGGGGGTGGGACACTGCTGTCAGTGATGTGTTGTCATGGCACTCTCAACATTGTCACACATTGTGGATGCCTTCATGCGCCCATGGAGTTTTGCTCATCGGAGGGTGATGTACACACCCCCATGTCTCTGTCCACTGCTGGGGGTCCTCTGCCTGGGTGGGGCCCGTACCCCTAAGGCACCCCAACTTTGGGGGTGCGGCCCGTATCCATGCCTTTGGGAAGTGGGTAAAGGTCGTACCGGCGTAGTTGGTGTGACGTAGGGGTGGGCGTGGTATGTGCCGTACACACGCGCTGTTGGCCTGGGTAGGGCCCGTACCCCTAGGGCACCCCAACTTTGGGGGTGCGGCCCGTACCCATGCCTTTGGGACATGGGTACAGGCCGTACCGGCGTAGTTGGTGTGACGTAGGGGTGGGCGTGGTATGTGCCATACACACGCGCTGTCAGCCTGGGTAGGGCCCGTACCCCTAGGGCATCCCAACTTTGGGGATGCGGCCCATACCCATGCCTTTGGGACGTGGGTACAGGCCGTACCGCCATTGTTGGTGTGACGTAGGGGTGGGCGTGGTATGTGCTGTACCACCATTGTGGTGGTGACGGGTATGCGTCCATGTCCACTTCTGTTGTGGCGGGACGTGGGATTGGTGGACACGCCCCCCGAAGTGACCAGTCCATGGTGGTAATTACTGTGCATGATGTTTTAGTAATTTGTGGGGTGTGGGTTATGTTTCCTGACCCTTGCACACACACACCCCCCCCCCCTTTGCCCTGGGGGTTGTTCTGACCTTCTGCGGCGTCTGCATCGGTTTCTGTATACGAGGTGGTAGGCTATGAGGGCCGGGATGACGCGTAGGTTGGGGTCCATCGCTGTCCGTGGCGTGCCGGGGCTCCTTGTTCACGTCGTCCTCAATTTCCCGGCAGTTTTTGGCGCCCATAAAAACTGCTGCGTGTGGAGTGACGACGGCACAAATCGTACTTGCTGGTCCGTGAAACGCTGCCTGATTCCGTCCGGACGTCGTGTGTGCGTCGTCCAGACTGAGATTTGTATGTAATGTTTTGCCGGTCGGTGTTTTTTACGACTCGGGCGGTAATGGTATTTCTGTGCGAATCGTACTTGCGAGTTTGTAAGGTGTTTTTCCCGGGTACGAGTCGGACGCAAAAAACGCTCCGTCCGACCATTCGTACCCGGGTTTTACAGGATCGGAATCGACACCTCTGTGTTTGAAAATACCACTTTTAGAAAGTAGGTATTTTCTTGTCTAACCATCCAAACCTGCCTCTGCTAGGTTATGTATTCCTTGTCTGGAGTTTGAGTGACAGGGCTGGGGGACTCCAGGAGAAAGGGTGAGTCAGCCCAGTGGTGAATAGAGAGAGCTGCATCTAGATGGGAGGGAGGAGTTGCACCAGTGACCTGAATAGGGCTGTGCCTTCCCTCCACAAAGCTGGCTCCACCTCTTGTGGTGCGTCAGATGTCTCTGCCCTGCTCTCTGAAAGGAAAGAAGGAGTCATGTAAACAAAGTGCTCCAGGACTGACCAGAACTGGTTTGGACTAGGCAAAGGCCTCTCTGCCTTCAGAGAACAAAGAGAAACTTGGTATAAAAGAGGGGTCCCAAACCCCAGAGAATTAGATCACTTTTGGACAACAAGAAGAAACCTTTGCTGAGGAGAGGAACCAGAAGAAACTGAGGAGAGACTATCCCTAAGCTGAAGTGCTGCTTGGGGGATTGGCCTGCAGTGGTTGCCTGACTGCCAAAGAAAGGAGAAAGGACTTTGTGTGCACTTTTATTTTCAACTTGTAAAAGATCTCCAAGGGCTTGAAAGAAGAGCTTGCCTCCTGCTGAAGTCTCAGGGACAACAGACTTCAACCCCCAGCTCCCCAAGAGTTCTCTGGAAGTGCCTGCAGTTGTTTGGGCCGTCTGAGGGACTGCGTGTCGCAAGGAGCTGGAAGCATCTCGCACCGAAGAAGAAGCGTGTCGCCGTCGCAGCCACTGCCGTCGCATCGAGGATGTCGCCGCTGTAGCTGTTGCATTGCACCGCATCACGAGAAGCGTCTCGCAACGAAGAAGAAGTTTGTCGCCGTTGCAGCCGCTGCGGTCACATCACGGAGCAAGGGTGTTGCCGCTGTAGCTGTCGCATTGCACCGCAGAAGCGTGCCGCCGTCGGAGCCACTGTCATCGCATTACTGAACAAGGGTGTCACAGCTGCAGCTGTCGCATCGAGCGGAAGCGTCTAGCATCGTCGGAGAAGAGTGTCGCCGCCAAAGCCACTGTCGTCGCATCACGGAACAAGGGTGTCGCCGCTGCAGCTGACGCATCGAGTCGAGACATCTCGCTACATCGGAGAAGCGTGCCGCATCAAGAAGACAACATCTTTATTTCTTTGCACCAAAATGTCATCACATCACGGCGTTGCTCGCCGCATTGCCCCGGAAGTGCAGTAAGGAATCAACGCATCACCATTGTTGCAACACTTTCGTTGCCCTGCGTGTCACATCCAAAGGTCCATTGACTCAAAGTGTCGCATTTACCATCTTAAGAGAACTAAGCCAATTCTACCATTTTAAAGTAACAGTATTGTGGATTTTTGTCGTTTATGGTCTTGTGATAAATCTATATAAAGAATACTTATTTTTGATATACAACTGTGTGGTCTCCATCTGTAGTGTTGTCACTTGATTACTGTATGTGTTCACAAATGCTTTACCCACTGCCTCTGAGATAAGCCTGTCTGCTCGTACCAAGCTACCAAGGGGGTGAGCAAGGGTTATTTTAGGAGTGTACCCCCTTTACCGTGACTAGAAGCAAGGGTCCCTATCTGTCACAGGTACCTATCTATGCCAACTAGAGACCACCAAATCTAACATTGGTGGTCAGCGGTGAGGATTCTGGACTTGCATTTGTGACTCATGTACAGTGATTGGTGAACACTACTAGTGAGTGCAGACCAAAACGCAACCACATAATTTTGGTAGATTTCTTTTTGGGATTTTCTATTTTTGCCAAGTTTAACCATCATGGAGAGAGCAGAATCAATAGCCTCTGTTGATTTGGAGTGGGAAGAGGAGAAACTGGAATGCTACAAAGTAAAGCAGCTGAAGTACTTCTGCAAGAAATTCAATGTTTCCATTATTGGGCTCTCCAAGAAGGAAGAGTTTTACAGGGCGCTGAGGGCCTGTGTAGGATCTAGGAATACCCCTGAGAATGAGGAAGGGGATGAGAATGCAGATAGGCAGCTGGATGTGCCATTGGGTCCAGGAGGAAGGGGAGCACCTTCCCCCGCAGGTGGCAGTGTTTCTGCCAAGAGTCTATCTCCAGAGGAGCTGGAGGACAGAGAAAGATGCAGGAGGCATGAGATGGAGCTGGCCAAGCTCAAGTTAGGAGGGCAATTGGAGTTAGAAAATAGTAAATTGGCCCTAGAGGAAAAGAAACTGCAGTTGGATCATGAGAAAAGTTTGAGGGAGTTGGAATTGAAAGCCAGGAGCTTAGAGACTGCTCCCTCTGGTGGTAGCACACCGTCATTGCCTGTTGAATCCAGAGTGTATATTCCCAAAGATGTGGTGAAAGAATTTTTTAAGAATGATGATATTGGGCAGTAGTTCAAGGCCTATGAGGTAGCCATATCTTCCCACCGGGTCCGTGAGAAGGATTTTGGAGTGGGGTTGTGGGGGCAGTTCCTTAGTGAGGGGCAGGACACACTGTTAGACTTGCCTTCTGAAGTCTATAATTCATATCCCCACATGAAAGATGCATTAATGTCCAGGTATGGTTTAACTCCTGAATTGTACAGACAGAGGTTCAGGGGTATCAAGAAGATAGAGAACAGTACCTGGGTGGAATATGTCACTTTTTTCTGCAGAGCATTGGATGGTTGGGTGAAGGGTAGCAAAGTTGATGATTTTCAGGGGCTCCTTGATTTGATTGCATGGGAGCACTTGTCCAGTAATTGTTTTCCAGAGCTACGCCAGCACCTGATTGATAGTAGTCAGACTAATCCTAGGAAGCTTGCTGAAGAGGCGGACCGCTGGGTCAGTACCAGGGTCCACAAGGGTCACGTGGGAGATTCAGCCACGAGTGGGCAGGGTCCCCAGCAGAAGAGTGGGGGGGACAAGGGTAAACAGAGGGAGTTCCAGAGAAGGCCCCAAAGTAATCCCCAAGGGAAAGGTTCCCAGCCTCCCCAACAGAAACCGCCAGGGGCCCCGACAGGTCCACCTGTTCAACGGGGACCCCTGAGATGCTACAAATGTGGGGACATGGGTCATAGAGCAAATGATCCCAGGTGCTGCAAGTTTGTGAAGATAGCACCCCCGGTGCAGCCCCCCGGCAGGTGGCTAGTGTAGCCCTGGGTGAGGAGATGGGTGTCCAAGGTGGGTGGGGGCCAGCAGAGATGTCCCTTGTCTCTTTAAGAGACTGTGAGGTGGTCCCCAGGACCCAACTGCCTGATAACACTAAGAAATACAGGCAGTGGGTGACCATCAATGGCCATAGGGTGGAGGCTCTTAGAGATACAGGAGCCAGTGCGACAGCTGTCAAGTGTCACCTGGTATCTCAAGAGCAGGTTGTCCCCAATGCATTCTATCCAGTTGTTGCCGCTGACAACACAGAGAGCCACTGCAAGGTGGCTCAGGTTCCCTTTGAGTGGGGGGGTCTCTGGCACTCTTCAGGTAGCTGTGAGGTCCGCCATGCCTGTTGACTGTTTGTTAGGGAACGATCTGGAGAGCTCACCTTGGGCGAAGGTGGAGCGGAGTGCTAATTTGGAAAAGTTGGGTCTGCCTGACTGGGCGTGTTTCACCACACGGTCCATGGCAGCCAGTAGGGGTTCTCAAGAGGACCTAAAGCCTGAGATGGGGGCCCAGGTACCTGCCTTAGAGAGAGTAGGCAGGGGGAACGGGAAACCAGCCCCTGAAGTTCCCACGGTCCAGGAGGGAGCAGACCCTGAGGGGGATGCCCTGGAGCCTACAGAGGAACAGGTAGCTGAACTGGGGGACCTATCTGAGCTGACCCATTGGCAGCAAGAAGGAGGACCGTCCAGGGAGGAGTTCTGTGAGGAGCAGAACAAGTGCCCTTCTCTCGTGGGTCTGCAGCAGCAGGCTGCAGACCAGGCAGCAGGTGATCAGTCTGGGTCACATTGGGTCTACTGGGACAATGGTCTCCTGTATTCTGAGCCTAAGGTTGCTGAGCCTGGGTCAGCCCATGTGCTGGTGGTACCCAAGTGCTTCAGAGCCTTCCTCCTGGGGCTGGCTCATGATGTGCCATTGGCAGGACATTTGGGGCAGGACAAGACCTTTGAGAGGCATGTCACCCACTTAAATTGGCCCCAAATGCGCAGGAGTTCAGACACTCATGGCAGGACATGTCAGACTTGCCAGGCAAGTGGAAAGAGTGAGAGGAAGCGCAAGGCTCCTCTCCAGCCATTCCCTGTGGTCAGCACCCCCTTTGAACGGGTGGGTATTGACATTGTGGGGCCACTGGACCCCAAGACAGCCATGGGCAACAGGTTCATCCTGGTCTTGGTGGACCATGCCACCCGGTACCCGGAAGCCATACCTCTGAGGACAGTGACGGGCCCCGTGGTGGGACAAGCACTGATGGGAATTTTCTCCAAAGTGGCATTCCCTTGCGAGGTAGTGTCTGACCGAGGTACTAACTTCATTTCCAAGTATATGAAGTCCCTGTGGCAGGTGTGTGGGGTAACCTACAAGTTTACCACTCCTTACCACCCCCAAGGAAATGGGTTGGTTGAAAGGTTCAACCGAACCCTGAAGGGCATGATTATGGGTCTTGAGGAACCTATGAGGCGTAAGTGGGATGTCCTTTTACCATGCCTACTCTTTGCATACCGTGAGGTGCCACAGAAATCTCTAGGGTTCAGCTCCTTTGAGCTTCTCTATGAACACCCAGTGAGAGGACCTCTGAGTTTGGTCAACGAAGGCTGGGAGCAATCTCCCAGGAAACCTCTTCAGGATGTATATAGCTACATGCTGGCCTTTAGGAACCAAACTAGGCATTTCAGGCAACTCGCTGAGGCGAATCTGGAAGGCAGCCAGGAGGAGATGAAGTGGTGGTACGACCAGAATGGCACTCTGGTAGAGCTTCAGCCTGGTCAGAAAGTGTGGGTCGTGGCCCCAGTGGAGCCCTGCGCGCTCCAGGATAAGTGGACCGGACCATTTGAGGTTGTGGAGCTCAAAAGTTCGGTAACCTACGTGGTGGAATTACGGTCTCCTAGGAACCCCTTGAGGGTCCTGCATGTCAACCGCCTGAAGCCCCACTTGGAGAGGTCCCAAGTGAGCTTGCTCCTAGCGACAGATAGTGGAATGGAATGGAGGAGGAGACCGAGCCTCTTCGAGACCTCCTGTCAGCGACAGAGGAAGATCGGTCAGTGGATGGTGTCCACCTCTCTTCCACCCTGACCCCTGAGCAACAGAATGACTGCCGCCAGTTGCTGGGACAGTTTTCTGATGTGTTCTCCCTGATTCCCGGTGTCACTGATTGGTGCGTCCATGATGTGGACACTGGGGATAGTACACCTGTGAGGCACTAAGCCTACAGGGTGAGAGCTTGCATCAAGGAGGCCGTCTCCAAGATGCTTGCGTTAGGCGTGATTGAGTCCTCTAACAGTCCTTGGGCCAGCCCTGTGGTCTTGGTCCCAAAGGCTGCCGCACTGGGTGCCACACCAGAACCCTGGTTCTGTGTGGACTACAGAGGGCTCAATTCAGTCACCAGGACTGACACGCACCCCATCCCCAGAGCTGATGAGCTCATAGATCGGCTAGGGGCTGCACGGTACCTTAGCACGTTTGACCTAACGTCTGGGTACTGGCAGATCGCCTTGACTGATGGGGCAAGAGAGAGGTCAGCATTCTCCACACCAGATGGGCACTACCAGTTCCAGGTTATGACCTTTGGGATGAAGAATACCCCTGCCACCTTTCAGAGGTTGGTCAACCAGGTGTTGGCTGGACTGGACGAGATCAGTGCCGCCTACCTGGATGACATCGCAGTGTTCAACGCCAGTTGGGAAGAACATCTGTGCCACCTCTGGGAAGTGTTGATGGCGCTCCGGAGGGCAGGCCTCACGATCAAGGCGAGTAAGTGCCAGATCGGGCAGGGTTCCGTGGTGTACTTGGGACACCAAGTGGGGAGGAGCCAGGTGGTGCCCCTACAGCCCAAGATTGAAACCATCCTGGCTTGGGAGCCGCCCAAAACCCTTACAGAGGTGAGAGCCTTTTTAGGACTAACGGGTTACTACAGGAGTTTTGTCAAGGGGTATGGCAACATTGTTGCACCCTTGACCACGCTGACTTCCAGGAAGCAGCCTAAGAGAGTGATGGACTGACACCTGCCAGAAAGCTTTTGAGGCCCTAAAAACTGCTATATGCACAGCGCCCGTGCTCCTGGCACCCAACTTCTCCAGAGAGTTCATAGTACAAACAGACGCTTCAGAGCATGGTGTGGGGGCTGTTTTGGCACAGATGAATGAGGAGGGCCTAGATCAACCCGTAGCCTTCATCAGTAGGAGGTTACTTCCACGGGAACAGAGGTGGAGTGCTATTGAGCGTGAGGCATTTACTGTGGTCTGGGCACTGAAGAATCTGAGACCATACCTGTTTGGGACTCACTTCCGTTTTCAGACAGACCACTGACCCCTCAGATGGTTGATGCAGATGAGGGGTGAGAATCCAAAGCTGTTGAGGTGGTCCATTTCGGTACAGGGAATGGATTTCACGGTGGAACACCGCCCTGGTACAGAACACGCCAACGCTGATGGACTGTCCATATTTTTCCGCCTTAGTGATGAGAACTCCCAGGAGGTAGGGTAGTTCTCCCCACATTTCAGCTGGAGGGGACACATGTTAGACCTGGCACCTTGGCGTGGGTCTCCCTTCAATTTTTGCTGTTGCCTCATGTGTTTTTGCTGGTGTTAGATGCTTTGGGCACTGTGCCACTGCTGTCCAGTGCCACAGTGCAAGTGCTCCCTATTGTACATTAATGACTGAATTAGTGATTCCATGATTGGTTTGTTTGGTTTACTTGTCAGACCCTAGTGCAGTGCACCAGGAGTGCCCAGTGCTGGTAATGCAAATACTGCTGGTGGGCTTGCAGCACTGGTTGTGCCACCCACAGAAGCAGCCTGTAAAAGTGTGTCTAAGGCCTGCCATTGCAGAGCCTGCGTTCAGTCTGGTACTGTCATGCTGACTGGGCAAGTGCACCCACTTGCCAGTCCATAAACCTTCCCTTATCTTCATATCAGACACCCCTATGGTAGGCACAAGGGCAGGGTGCATTGTAAGTATAAGGCAGGGCATGCCCTGGTGTGTGTGGCATGTTCTAATAGTGAATTACAGCCATTTTCGTTTTTCACTATTGCTAGGCTATCTGTTCTCCATAGGCCAGAAAGGGCAGTTTGATTATTACATCTTATAATCCTAACTGAGTCAGGGAACATGGTAGAATTTCGAATGTAGTATGCCTGAACTCAGAATGATAAAATACATTAGTGAAGTTGGTTTTAACATTCTGTGTTTGAAAACACCACTTTTAGAAAGTAGGTATTTTCTTGACTAACCATCTAAATCTGCCTCTTCTAGGTTGTGTATTCCTTGTCTGGAGTTTGAGTGACAGGGCTGGGGGATCCCAGGAGACAGGGTGAGTCAGCCCAGTGATGAATAGAGAGATCTGCATCTAGATGGGAGGGAGGAGTTGCACCTGGGACCTGAATAGGCCTGTGATTTCCCTCCACAAAGCTGGCTCCACCTCCTGTGGTGCGTCTGATGTCTCTCCCCTGCTCTCTGAAAGGAAAGAAGGAGTCATGTAAACAAAGTGCTCCAGGACTGACCAGAACTGGTTTGGCTCTGCCTTCAAAGAACAAAGAGAAACTTAGTATAAAAGAGGGGTCCCAAACCCCAGAGAATTAGATCACTTTTGGACAACAACAAGAAACCTTTGCTGAGGAGAGAAACCAGAAGAAACTGAGGAGAGACTATCCCTAAGCTGAAGTGCTGCTTGGGGGATTGGCTTGCAGCGGTTGCCTGACTGCCAAAGAAAGGAGAAAGGACTTTTATTTTCAACGTGTAAAAGATCTCCAAGGGCTTGAGAGAAGAGCTTGCCTCCTGCTGAAATCTCAGGGACAACAGACTTCATCCCCCAGCTCCCCAAGTGTTCTCTGGAAATGCCTGCAGTTGTTTGAACCTTCTGAGGGACTGTGTGTCGCAAGGATCTGGAAGCGTCTCACACCAAAGAAGAAGCGTGTCGCTGTCGCAGCCGCTGCAGTCGCATTGAGGATTTCGCCACTGTAGCTGTAGCATTGCACCGCATCACGAGAAGCGCCTCGCAACAAAGAAGTGTGTCGCAGCCGTCGCATCACAGAACAAGGGTGTTGCTGCTGCAGCTGTCGCATTGCACCGCAGAAGCGCCTTGCATCCACCGTCGCAGCCACTGTCGTCGCATCATTGAACAAGGGTGTCACCGCTGCAGCTGTCTCATCGAGCGGAAGCGTCTCGCATCATTGGAGAAGAGTGTTGCCGCCAAAGCCGCTGTCATCGCATCACGGAACAAGGGTGTTGCCGCTGCAGCTGTTGCATCGAGTCAAGACTTCTCGCAACATCGGAGAAGCGTGCTGCATCAAGAAGAAGATGACATCTTTATTTCTTTGCACCAAAATTTCATCGCATCACGGCGTTGCTCGCTGCATCGCCCCGGAAGCGCAGTAAGGAATCAACGCATCACCATCGTTGCAACACTTTTGTTGCCCTGTGTGTCGCATCCAAAGGTACATTGACTCAAAGTGTCGCATTTACCATCTTAAGAGAACTAAGTCAATTCTTCCATTTTAAAGTAACAGTATTTTGGATTTTTGTCGTTTATGGTCTTGTGATAAATCATTATAAGAATACTTATTTTTGAAATACAACTGTGTGGTGTCCATCTGTAGTGTTGTCACTTGATTACTGTATATGTTCACAAATGCTTTACACACTGCCTCTGAGATAAGCCTGTCTGCTCTTTCCAAGCTACCAAGGAGGTGAGCAGGGGTTATTTTAGGAGTGTACCCCCTTTACTCTGACAAGACGCAAGGGTCCCTATTTGTCACAGGTACCTACCAATGCCAACTAGAGACCCCCAAATCTAACACCCATAAATTCTGAAGCACTCCCAGATTAACAACACTGGTAGACATTGAAATGCACGCCTTCCCACCAGAGGCACAACAAAGAGAAATATCTTAATGTATCCTCGTTTTTCCTCTTTCTATGTGTGCTACATTCTCTAGCACACTTTGTAAGAGGTAAATGTCTCTAAGGATTGTTTTTGTGCTGTAAGTTGTCCCTTCCTGCACAAAAACAATCTTTTCTGTAATACGGGCACCCTTGATCCATAGCCCAAGGGTTCCTGCTTTGGCACTAGGCTGCAGAGTGTGCACCAGCACAGGCAGCGGACAGGAATGTGACATATCTTGATAGCTATGGAGCACTTATGCCCTCTCCCTTTCATGAAGCATAGTGTAGCATGTTGTCTTGCTGCGTTGTGTTGCATGAAAAAGTGTTAAATCTGGCCCCAAAGTTTGTTTTGACCAAAGGGCGCAAGGTTTGGTGGAACAAAATGATTGCGTTTAGGATTTTTTTTTGCATATTATCCTGAACTTAAATCTTCAAGCCACTAAGTCCGTCCATATCAAGCTAACATTTAAGTCAAGTCATGCCCCTCAAATTAGCATTAAATTGCCCTTAGGGCTGTCTCAGAGACTACCACAAATATCACTGGGTGCCCTGAGTCTTGTAGCTCCCTACATTCTTCTGAAGTTTGCTCTCCCAACCACTTGGCAGTGCATCACCCAGCTGCAGTGCTATTTAACTGCTTGAAAATGGCAGTTGACAACAATGAGCCATCTCTGTTCCTAGGTCCCACCCTAGTACTTATGTAACCGCCTAGTTACTTAACACTCGTGAATCATCTGTTCACCTCTTTGAGCAGGGGTGTCACCATGATATTCCAGCCACCAAGATATATTACCTCAAATTAACAGAGCTTTGTTGGGTGAAACAGCATTTGACTGGGAGTGGATTTGAATAGCAGGGGTACCTGTAGATCAGGAAGTCTTTGTGCATTGTGCTGGCAACTCCTTTTGTCTGAGTGGGTGATAGCGTGAAGTCAAATAATGTTCTATGTTCTCCAAACTATTTTGCGTAATCAGCGTGTATTCTTTATTATGGTAATCTGTGCATTTTCCTTATGCTATGACTACAGACTTCTGAATAGACTCTTTCAAAGTGGTATGCTCTTTTAAAGTTTTGGAGCCTTTTACGACCTATTTTACGTCTCTAAAGTTACTATTAGTAAATGTATAGCTGTTTGTGAAGATCTCTCCACTAGATCAGAGTTCTCCCAATTGAATAAAACAAAAATGAGCAAAGTTTCTAATATAAAACTTTTATTATTAACCTAGAACTTATAAAAAAAAGAAAGGTATAACACATTAGACCTGCATAATACATTAAAATGTGAAAATAATTTAGATATATTAATTTAAATTATAAATATGAATTTTTGAAGAATAACATTAAAATAAATCACCCACCATCACTAACATATTGGTTTAATTTGTAATAAATTTGGTCCAAAGGTTATGTATAAAATGATTTTATTTTTTAATATTTTAAAAATAAACAAGTTGACGTTATTCCGATAAATTAAGTGTATTACAGCATTTATAAAAAAATGAATGTAACCAATATTTATGCTTACCCTTCCATCAATTGATATTACATATATGTATACACATATAATATTTATGAATACAAATATATGTGTGAGTTTGAGTGTGTGTGTGTGTGTGTGTGTGTGTGCGTGTGCATGTATCTGTGTGTTGTACAGGGCACCCATCAGCCTAGTCACATCCAGTGCATGATGGCTTTCGGGCATTGGACTGGCCTGTATTATTACTTTAACAAGATGTTTATGGATCAACAACTAAATTGTTTCACTGCATAGCACTCCATTGGAGTGGCAACCATTTTTTTGTTGGAGCAGCAGAACTGTATATTACGCTCAGTTGAAGGCGTAAGCTGAAACCAATTGGGGTCCCGTCCTTGATTTGGTGCCTGCATATGACTGAATAAAGAAGATATTTGTACATCCCCAACTCTACCGAATCTTGGTTCCCTGCAAATGTATTCGGCAACCCAAGGCTCTCTAAAGCTAACCACCACACAATCCCCCTCAAGATCTTTCTTACCAAAACCTATCCAATCCACCCTCCTTACATTAAGTATTTCAGGATTTAGGTTAGGAGGGAGTGGCCGGTTTTTATTAAGCCAGAATGTAACCTTATTGTAAAGATCCTTGTGTGTTTCCCTCTTGCCATCTACAAGCGGAGCCACGCCAGTTAAAACAATTGTATAAGGCACTGACTCCGGTGGGAGGTTCACACACTGTTTCTTTGGGATGGGTTTGGCGATGGGCTGATGACTAATATTTTTGCCCCTAACGGAAGTTGAGTTTTTCTGAACCTGCTGGTTTTTTACAGGCTTTGGCCTTGCAGGGTTCTCTGTAGAAACTGCTTTCTTAGGAGCGTGTACAGTTTTTTGCGGGGCCTTGGGTATAGAGGGTCCCACTTGTGAACTATTACCCCCCGCTTTATTGTTCATCATAATGGTGGGCTTCGGAATGGTCGGGACAGGAGGGGTCAGACCAGCAATTGCTAAGCTGGCGAGGATTCTGTCAGAGGTCGCTATATTATCCTTCACTAGCAGATCTAAGGAATCCATTTTTGTATTTAGTAACCTAGTCCTTTCAAAAAGAGGTAAAAGTAGAGATTTGAATAGCAGCTCAATTTTAGCCAAAAATATCTCTTCTGTAATGCTAATCACAGTCTCACCTCCCCCTTGCTGGGCAGTAGCGTTAGTATTGGGTAGCTGTGGGGGGGATGGTGAGGCATTTCCCAACCCCTCAGCTTGTTCCTCCATGTCCGGTGAGTCTACCCTCTTGCGTTTCCCAGGGTTATGAGTGGGTGTTTGTTGTGGATGGGAAAGGGAATCCATTAGTTCAGTACTAATATTGAGATTTGGTGAGTCTGAAAGACCAGAATTATCCCTGGACTGATCTAGGCAAGTGGTCCCGCTATTTGGTAAGTTAACGTACGCAGTATTAAAAGCATTTTCCTGGTTAGAATCCACTATCTCCACAGTATGAATCTCAGGAGCAGTTACCAACATTACTTCTACATTACTGTCCGAGTTCAACGTGGAAAGTGGGACAGGGGAGACAGCCTCATTGATTTTACCTAGTGAAGACCGCTTGCCAGTAATAATATCAAGCGAAAGGCGTTTTTCAACCAGGGCGATCTCCTTCTCTAATATAGCAGTAGAACGTTTAAAAAACTGATCAATTGTACCAGTGAAAGTACCATTAGAGGATGAGACCTGAACTTGCCTCTCCTTACCAGACCTTAAGGGCATTTTTGTTATTCTTATTAAGATACAGCGGGCGGGGATATAACCAACCTCAATACTCAATCAGCGATGCCACTCAGGCCACAGTATTTATCCTTCCAAATATGAGGACTTTAACGTCACTTTAGACACAAACAGTAACAATAATAATTATACCAGTTAATAAGGTTCAAAAATACGTAATTAGGAAGAAAATGTTAATAATAGGGCCCAGCCCGGCCTCCTCCGGCCCCGGACGGCCACAGACGGTCCCGCCCTTGTCCCGGGCTTCTCCCGGCGTGCTCCCGCGCAGCGGCAGATGCAGACTCCTTTGTGGATGTTGCAGAGGTGGGAGGATTGTTGGGGGCGGGGCGATGAGGGAGAGCGGCCCAGGTGGAGCGGGCGGGGGATGACCAGAGACTCCTGGGAGATGGAGTCCTATCCCTTGTGCTCGCAGCCCTCAGCCCCAGGTACGCCCCAGACAGCTGCTCCCAGGTGTTGGAAAGTGCCTCGCAGCGAAGCGGGACCCGCGCAGCGGGTACCGCGAGGCGTGGAATGGAAAACCGGCAAATGTCTTCTGAAATGCAGGGTCAGCACAAACAAACAGCAATAAGGTCCCACGTAGCAATAAGCACTCCTCGCTTAAATCCGTGCTCAGATCTGTTGGGGACGGGGCGATGAGGGAGAGCGGCCCAGGTGGAGCGGGCGGGGGATGACCAGAGACTCCTGGGAGATGGAGTCCTATCCCTTGTGCTCGCAGCCCTCAGCCCCAGGTACGCCCCAGACAGCTGCTCCCAGGTGTTGGAAAGTGCCTCGCAGCGAAGCGGGACCCGCGCAGCGGGTACCGCGAGGCGTGGAATGGAAAACCGGCAAATGTCTTCTGAAATGCAGGGTCAGCACAAACAAACAGCAATAAGGTCCCACGTAGCAATAAGCACTCCTCGCTTAAATCCGTGCTCAGATCTGTTGGGGGCGGGGCGATGAGGGAGAGCGGCCCAGGTGGAGCGGGCGGGGGATGACCAGAGACTCCTGGGAGATGGAGTCCTATCCCTTGTGCTCGCAGCCCTCAGCCCCAGGTACGCCCCAGACAGCTGCTCCCAGGTGTTGGAAAGTGCCTCGCAGCGAAGCGGGACCCGCGCAGCGGGTACCGCGAGGCGTGGAATGGAAAACCGGCAAATGTCTTCTGAAATGCAGGGTCAGCACAAACAAACAGCAATAAGGTCCCACGTAGCAATAAGCACTCCTCGCTTAAATCCGTGCTCAGATCTGTTGGGGGCGGGGCGATGAGGGAGAGCGGCCCAGGTGGAGCAGGCGGGGGATGACCAGAGACTCCTGGGAGATGGAGTCCTATCCCTTGTGCTCGCAGCCCTCAGCCCCAGGTACGCCCCAGACAGCTGCTCCCAGGTGTTGGAAAGTGCCTCGCAGCGAAGCGGGACCCGCGCAGCGGGTACCGCGAGGCGTGGAATGGAAAACCGGCAAATGTCTTCTGAAATGCAGGGTCAGCACAAACAAACAGCAATAAGGTCCCACGTAGCAATAAGCACTCCTCGCTTAAATCCGTGCTCAGATCTGTTGGGGGCGGGGCGATGAGGGAGAGCGGCCCAGGTGGAGCGGGCGGGGGATGACCAGAGACTCCTGGGAGATGGAGTCCTATCCCTTGTGCTCGCAGCCCTCAGCCCCAGGTACGCCCCAGACAGCTGCTCCCAGGTGTTGGAAAGTGCCTCGCAGCGAAGCGGGACCCGCGCAGCGGGTACCGCGAGGCGTGGAATGGAAAACCGGCAAATGTCTTCTGAAATGCAGGGTCAGCACAAACAAACAGCAATAAGGTCCCACGTAGCAATAAGCACTCCTCGCTTAAATCCGTGCTCAGATCTGTTGGGGGCGGGGCGATGAGGGAGAGCGGCCCAGGTGGAGCGGGCGGGGGATGACCAGAGACTCCTGGGAGATGGAGTCCTATCCCTTGTGCTCGCAGCCCTCAGCCCCAGGTACGCCCCAGACAGCTGCTCCCAGGTGTTGGAAAGTGCCTCGCAGCGAAGCGGGACCCGCGCAGCGGGTACCGCGAGGCGTGGAATGGAAAACCGGCAAATGTCTTCTGAAATGCAGGGTCAGCACAAACAAACAGCAATAAGGTCCCACGTAGCAATAAGCACTCCTCGCTTAAATCCGTGCTCAGATCTGTTGGGGGCGGGGCGATGAGGGAGAGCGGCCCAGGTGGAGCGGGCGGGGGATGACCAGAGACTCCTGGGAGATGGAGTCCTATCCCTTGTGCTCGCAGCCCTCAGCCCCAGGTACGCCCCAGACAGCTGCTCCCAGGTGTTGGAAAGTGCCTCGCAGCGAAGCGGGACCCGCGCAGCGGGTACCGCGAGGCGTGGAATGGAAAACCGGCAAATGTCTTCTGAAATGCAGGGTCAGCACAAACAAACAGCAATAAGGTATTCACCTCCTGCTGTGTCCAGCATACTGAATTGATATCTCCTACTGTGGTGCAGCTGTTCCGGTGTAGCAGAGTCAATGATAGATAGATAGATAGATAGATAGATAGATAGATAGATAGATAGATAGATAGATAGATAGATAGATAGATAGATAGATAGATAGATAGATAGATAGATAGATAGATAGATAGATAGATAGATAGATAGATAGATAGATAGATAGATAGATAGATAGATAGATAGATAGATAGATAGATAGATATCATATCTATCTATATAGCTAGATAGATATCTATATAAATATATATGTGTGTCTGTTTTTGGCCCACAGGGGGCAGAGTATACCTACACTACACCTTTATATCTTTTTTAATTTTCTAGGACAAGGGGTTGAGTCTGAAAATGGCTTCCAGTACATTGTTGTTGATGTGGTGTTTAAAAGACCATTTGCATGTTAATGAGGCCTTGCTGTTGATTCACCCCTTCTAAGAGTCCCTGCAGCTCCACTCTGTCTATTGCTTAAAGATTCAGCCCCCCTGAAATTTTTTCTTAGCCCCCCCCCCCCGAAATTTGGCTCTAGTTGCACCTCTGCGTCCACCTAACCTTTAAATGAAGTTCAGTCCAGGGGATGGGGTCTTCCCGGCCAGTATTGGCTCAGGGGAAGGGGCCCATACGGCTTTTTCCCCATTATTGTTTTTAAAAAACAGGAAAAGAATAACCTGCTCCCACTGGTGCCCAGGATTGGAGCTGGCAGGGTAGCCAGTGGGGCCACAGATCCAAACAAAAAATAGAGACCTGGGAGCCCAAGTCGGTCAGTGGGACACCCAAAATATACAAAAAATAGTAATAATAATAATAATAAATGAGCAGCAGGGGCTGCTCATTTATTATTCACTGTTCCTTATAATGCCCTGTGAAGCTTTTTAAACATATTTTTCATCCTGGTGGCATCCCTATAAAGGGACGGGGGCACCACCAACATTTATTCTAATGTTGTGGGGGGTGATGTGGTAAATATTTCATTACCGGTACTATTTTTTATGCGGTAAAGTCTAGTAAGAATAACTCAGTATAAATAAGAGGCAGAATCCGTGGTATTAGAGGTTCTGAAAGGCTTTATTCCTCTACAAAGGAATTATGGTTCGAACCATAGGCATCAAATTCCATCACCACGAGGGTTCAGGAAGGGAAGGCAATACATTATTGACAAGTAAAGATATTTATATGAAAAGCATTACATTAAGACAGATGCAGAAGGCGTAACAGCTGATAATACAGATAATACTACACATACGTAATGAAAATAGGCGTAAACATAGGCGTAACTAGAAACGTCATTAAACATGATGTCACAAGTGGGTGGATCCATAAGAGAATCCTGCAATGTCAGCAGAAATACTTGGCAGAGATGCGTGCGCAGCCGCATGACGTGTGATTGACGTGCAACTAGAGGGTGAAGGGGACTTGACATTTAGCTCTACATGTGGAGACAGAAGTCTGGGGGGTCATGTCAACCTAATCCCAAATCATATCTAATATCTTATGTTTAAAGAACTGTATTATCCAAAAGGAAAGGTCTCTCGGACGGAATCTATTCTATACTGACTGTTAGTGCGTGTACAAGCGTCTAAGTGTCTACATGAGATGCGAGGGGGCAGGAATCTTCCATAGTAACAGGGGCTATGAATTACTTGTGTGAGGACAGTGAGGCCTGGCCCTTTACTCGGTAGCTGGAAGAATGTTTACATAAACTACTAGACAGGAATGCATCGGATGAGGAGCGGAGCAGATAATCTTGAAGGTGAAATACAGTTTCTTGGCAGGCAACGGGCCGGATCAGGCATCGTTAGCCGCGCAGGGAGTAGGACAAAGTTCATGGATACAGATGCGGGCTCGGACTGGAGCTTTCAGAGGTAGAAGGCAGGAAAACGCTTGATGGCAGAATTCAGGGCCTACTCGCCTGAACTGTAAAACATGGAAAGTGAACCACATAAAGTCGGTGGCATTTCATACTTAAGAACGGAATATCCGACTCATTCATGGCGGATCTGAAAGAGGACATGTTGACGGTGGACGCACATGTATTTGCGTCTTCATAACTGGAACTGGAGGGAACATACATGTACTTGTAGCATGTACATGGAGCCGTTGGGGTCTAAGATAGGGGACATAACTGATCATAAAATTCATATTTCCTCATTCCCTCCTTGTCCCCTACGGACCCTCAGGAGATATCGATCTTCATCAATCCATCAATCTGTTCGTATAGCATCATTTGTTCTTCTTTCTTCTTCCGGGATCTTGAACGAAAACGTGAAGGCGGGATACACGATGTGGCACACAGACCACAAATCGCTGGCCCACATTGTAGACATAAGCAGCAACTGAATAGTATGAGAAAGCCAATACCTAGGAAGGATAGAATCCTCCATCCCCAGGCTGACAACATGCTCCAGAACCAACCGGACCAAGTCCAGGTGCCTGGACTCTGGTGTATCTGGCTTACAATCTTATGAAGGTGAGTTATGGCTTTATATACTGACGGCGAGTTTTCTGGTATGAAAACACAGCAACTTGATCCGATGACCCTACAAGCTCCGCCCCTATCGGCCAGAATGACGTCAAGGACAAGACGATTTTGAAGAACAACAATCCGCATCGCAGACTGCTCCTCTGTTAAATTGCCTAGGGCGGAAGTAGTCTCATTCACTACTGCTTCAAGGGTTCTAGTTAATCTACGTATCAGTTTACTATTAGTGACTGTACCTATATAGGGAAAGAAACCTTTATTGAAATCTGTGTATTGCTCCCATGCCGTTTCAGTGTAATCGACAATCGGGAGATCTCTCTGCTGTCTATTGTGTACTAAATGGGTATTTCTGTGATAATCAGGAGGGGCTAGGAAAACAGGTGGCAGAAGGAATGCTATGTAACAGGTACCATCCCAATCTAGAGGTAAACGTATATATGCAGTCTGGCCACATATGAAGTAGGAATGACGAGATGCTCTGAATGTAGACTTGCCTTGATCACTGAATTTTATCACAGTGGTACATTTACTATGGCCCATGTGTATGGAACCATTCTTTCTTACACATAATTCACCTTTAACTGGAAATACTGACATGGCGGGCAAGATTGGTGTAGCTTCGGATTCAACATTCAGAATCATGAGGTTAAGTGTAAAGTTACCTAATCCATATACTTCATTTTCTAGATCAGTTCCTGTTCTTTTGGGAAGTCCCTCCTTGTTAGGGTAGCAGACTTTAAGCAAAACTAGGTTCAGGTTTCCCCATACCCAGTTGTCTTGATAAACTATGGAATTTGAATCTAGGGAATTAATCAAACTAAACCATGCTCCACAGGAGCCATTGTGTGTGAACGGATACGGAAAGAGAGGCAAAACTCCCTTATAGTTCTGATAGGGAGGGAGTCGGCCACATATCCAACAATTGGTAGCATTGCTGGTCTGATGGGAATGATGTAACATACTAATAAAAGTATTGTTGCGCAGCGCAAATCTATAAGACAACTCATGCGGAGGTAGTTCGCTAAAAGAATGTTCATCAGTAGCATTGTAAGCACGCTTAGAAATAGGGTAATACATATGTAGCAATATACTAGAAATGATGATCAGAAGACTTAGAAAAAACAAAATTAATAATGTCAATATGCAGTGACTACGAAGCGATTTACAGTACGCATGTTTTTTAAGCTGTATCTGTCTATTTTTCTCTCTATTTCGGTCTAGAGGATACATGTCAGAGACAAATTCAACCGATTCACCTTGGAGAGGACTTAAACAATCAAATTGTCTGACTTGCTAGACCTGAGTTTCAGTTTATAGAGTTCGTTTTTCGTTTGTTCAACCAAGGGGAGCTTTGAGTCTGTCTGTGAGGGAATGCAGGGCTGAGTGTTCACATCGGACGGTAGTCCATAAAATTTCTTGATATGGCTCGAGTGCAACCACCCTTTACGTCCCTCAATCTTCACGGCTGTCCTTGTAGTCAGCAAGACGAGCTTGGGCGACTTCCACCTGGGCTCCAGCTGGGTCTTCCGGTCAAAATTCCTCACAAGAACCAGGTCACCTGGAACCACATCATGGGGCTTCACCTCAGTGTTATCGGGAAAAGCTGCAGCTACCTGTGAACGACAAGATTGTAGTGCAGACATCAAGGAAGCCAGGTAATCTGTCAGCATATTACAGTCAACATCAGTGATTTTACGAGGTATAGGCGTCCCCCACATATTTGGTGGTCTACCGAAGATCACCTCATAAGGGGATAGCCCTGTTCGAGAATGTGCTACCATCCTCATGTAAAAGAGCGCAACTGGTAAGGCTACTATCCAATCGACACCTTTTTCTCTACATATTTTAGACAATCTAATTTTCAGAGTTTGATTATGACGTTCCACGAGACCTGCTGCCTCGGGATGTCGGACACAGTGAAATTTCCATTGGTAACCTAACAGAAGTGAAACGTGTTTCATCAGTTCGGATGAGAATGGCTGGCCGTTATCTGAGTATACAACACGTGGTAAACCGTACCGTGGGAAGAATTCTCGAACTAACTGTTTGGCAGTAGTCGGGGCAGTGTAATCTGAAACCGGGTAGGCTTCTGTCCAACGGGAAAGAGCACAAACAACTACGAGAACATATTTGAATCCTCGACATCGTTCCATCTGGATATAATCCATCTGGAGGACTTCAAAGGGGTGATCAGGAGGTTGAAATCCACCCTGCTCTACGGGAATGCTTTTACCTGGATTAAACTGACAACATATCATACAGGTACGTACTTTCTGTTTGGCTGCTGCTCGCAAGTGTTTGTTGAACCAAATGTGTTGAATGCTGTCTAGCATAGCTTTTTCTCCTAGGTGTGCTGGACTATGTATTGTGTTAATGATGACTTGAACCATGGAATCGGGAAGAAACCATATAGATTTTCCCTTCGTCATCCATCCTTGATCCGTTTGGATCCCTCCTAATTCAGTCCATTTCTTTATTTCTTCTGGTGTAGCATGTGTCTGTATGTCAATTACATCAAGGGCGGGATCCTTAACTGTCATGCAATGTGTTGGTGTCGGGACTATTGTCTTTGTCGTGTCAGTTGTATGAGTCTGATTCTGAGCAGTCTGTTTAGCTGTTCTGTCAGCTAGGTCGTTTCCCTGAGAAATGATGTCGGTAACTTTTGTATGAGCTTTGCATTTCATAATCGATATTGCAGTAGGTAGATGAATTGCATCTAATAGAGCTTGAATGAGGGGTCCGTGTTGGATGTGGGCACCGTGAGAAGTTAAATAACCTCTCTCTCGCCACAGTACGCCGAAGTCATGGACGACTCCGAATGCATAACGTGAATCTGTGTATATGTTGACTTTCTTATTTGTGGCTTGAATACAGGCTTGTGTCAGAGCGATGAGCTCTGCTGCTTGAGCTGACAAAGTGTTAATACAATTGGTTTCAATGACTTCAGTGTCTGTTGTGACTGCGTAAGCGGCCACTAACTCTCCTGTACTTGTTCTCATACATGAACCATCTACATACAATGTTAGGTCCGGATCTGATAAAGGGATGTCTGTCAAGTCTTGTCTGGGTTTCGTCGTGATAGTAATGACTTCAAGACAATCATGTGCTAATGGATCTGTTCCGTTTACTGGCAAAAGTGTGGCAGGATTTAATGTATTACAACGTCTGATTTCTATGTGTGGCTGAAACAATGTTAATTCATAACCGGTGAGTCTTGCTATAGTCAAGTGTTGTGTTTGTGTGCGGTTCAAGAGAACCTCTACTGCGTGTGGTACTTGTACTGTTAATTGATGTCCTAACACTATGGCATCGCTTTGTCTGATTGCTAAAGCTGTTGCTGCCACTGATTTCAGGCACGCAGGAAGAGCCTGAGCTACGGGATCTAATGTACTAGAAAAATAAGCACATGGTTTGTGTGATCCTGCTTGCTCCTGAGTGAGTACTGACAAGGCAGTACCTTCGCGTTCTGTAACAAAGAGTGTAAAAGGCTTACTGTAACATGGTGTTGCTAAAACAGGTGCTTGGCATAAAGCTTTCTTTAAGCTTTCAAAGGCATGTGTGTGCTCTTGAGTCCAAGGGAGGACAGTCGATGTGGCTGCCTCCTGTGTTGTCAACTGAATGAGTGGTTTCGCTAGAAATGCATATTGAGGGATCCACTGCCTACAGTATGAAGTGAGACCTATAAAAGCTCGCACCTCCTTTTGTGTCTTAGGTGGTGGCATGTTAGCAATTAACTGGATGCGGTCGGGTGTAAGCTGTCTTCCCTCCTTGGACAGCAAGTGCCCAAGGTAAACAACTTGCTGGACACAGAATTGCAGCTTAGAAGGGGACACCTTGTGCCAGAAATTGTAAAACCGTCAGTGACGCGTTTTCACATTCAGGTTCGCTTCGGGCGGTGATCAGCAGATCATCGACATATTGAAGCAAGGCAGTGTTAACTGGCATGTGGATACTGTCAAGTTCTCGTTTCAGTGCTTGGCTATAGATGCTGGGGCTTTCTGTGAATCCTTGAGGAGCGCGTGTGAATTTAAAGCTTCGTCCATTTAAACTGAATCCGAACAAATATTGACTTTCCGGATCTATTGGGACGCTAAAGAAGGCGTTTTTGAGATCAATTACAGTAAAGAACGTTGCTTCTGAATCAATAGCTGTTAATAATGAAGAGATATCTGGGACCACAGGGTATTGTGGTACAATACATTTATTTAATTCGCGCAGATCAATAACTAATCGATATACTGGTGGTGCTTTTGGATCCGTTCTTTTAAGAATCGGAATTATCGGTGAATTACATACATTGGAGTCGGTTTCCACAACCACTCCTTGTCCAATGAGCTCGTCAATGATTTGCAGTAAAGCCACAACAGCATCGGGTGGTAACTTGTATTGTCGCATTCGTGGTAATACCACTCCTGTTTTTAGTGTAACTCGATATGGTGTAATGTTCATGCAACCAACATCAGTGGGGCCTTGTGCCCATAAATGTGTAGGTAAATTCTGCAGCCGGTGATCCATGTCTCTGGACACGTAGTGACCTTTGAAGTCACGTAAAAATAATCGTACTCCATCCGGAGAACAACATATTATAGCTCCTAGAGCTTTCAATGTTTTTATACCTAACAAGTTTTCTGGACATGATTTAGTAAGCAATAAATCTGTAGTTCGTGTCAATGGACCAACCGTAAGTGGTAGGGGTTGCGATACTTCATTAATGATAGGCTTTCCTGAGTATCCAAGGGAAATATTCTGTGAGCCTGAGAGGGGTGCCCCTGGAACTTCACTGCGTCGTATAGTTGTTCTGCTCGCCCCTGTATCAAGTAAAAACTTTCTGTCTTCCCCTAATAGTTCACTATGTACATAAGGTCCCTCTTGATCTACAGGAACCTCAATAAGGGGTAAGCCAACTTCCCTCTCTAGGCTATTTCATGTGTATCGCTGATAATCTGGATAATCAGTTTGTGCATACTGGTACATCTGTTGTGTTGTTGCCTGTGTTGCAGCAATAGGCTGCTGCTGTGGTGTTGCTACGGTCTGTTGTGGAGCTGGCCTCGATTGTGCATGCTGAGGGATTTGTTGTTGGTTCTGATCCTGTCTAGGTGGACGTGGTCTTTCCTGAGTTTTACCCGTGGCGATATTATGTTTCAGAACTGCACAATCGTGTATATAATGACCTTGTTGTTTACAATAGTTGCATGTCCCTTTCGCCGGACCTGCGGAATCACCCTTTTTATGACCATCAGCTGGAACTGACTGAGCCACAAGCATTTTCATTTTCGTGTCTTTCATACGTCTTTGTTCATGTTCTTGTTCTTCTCTAATTCTATTGTGGTGATATTGTAACATCTGTAACATCTGTGACGGGGTGTTACCTTGCCAGGTACTCTCAAATTTCAATACTCTATTCTTAACTTGCGGTAGGGAATTTTCAACTAATTTTGTCACAAACAGATGTGGATATGACTCGCTACTTGCTTTTATGCCACTATTTATACCAAAACATTTTTCAAATCGGGAATAGAAATCACTAGTGTCTTCATCTTGCTTTTGTTTACAGGCTGAGATTGCACCCCAGTCCTCCTTTTTCGTAGTTAATAAACGTGGCAATACCTGCACTAGTAATCCTGGTAGTGCTGTAGTCTTTTCCCCAAGCCCTGATCCTGCAGCTCGAGCCTTTTCTTCGTTTTCTAATGCTGTCCACTCTATCTTTTGGTCTCCTACCTCCCATTCCTTTTCTTTGAGTTTCTCGTAAATACCGGCAGGCATTAATACTTTTAATATTTTCATAATGTCGGGGTAGGTATACTCTCCCATGAGTAACATGTCTTTTATCTCACGGTGGAAACCTGCTGGATCCTTGTCATGGCTGGGTACTACTTTCTTCATTTCTAATAATTCAATTTTAGTTATAGGCGTGTACACAAACACGCGTTTAAAAGTATTATCTTCACCTCTGATTGGGTGTACTTCGCGTAAGGGATTCTGTCTATCTATGTGATACATTTTTCTTCCCATAGTGGGAACTGGAACATGTTCTGGGCATACGAAAACTATATACTGGTTTCGAAATTCTAGAATTTCTTTAATTAAATCAGTACCTGAACCTCTCCATTTATTCGTGAGTAATTCTGTCAATAAGTCAGGTAGGGGTCCAGGATCGGAGTGTTGGCTTTTATATAATATGAGGAGGTGTTGAATCATGTATATACCAGCTAAACGCTGTTCGTATGGGGTAAGGTTCAGAAACGTGTGTGCTAGTGCATCTTCACTGTATTTGCCGGGACTGTCAGCCCATTGTACTGCTGACCTGGCCAATTCTTGTTCATCCATGGAATCAAGCATATGGTACCCCCTTTGGTCTCGGAGTAATTTATCAGCAGCTTGGAATAGGTGTTCAGGCGACCTTGTATTTAACATAGGGGCTTGAAAATTTCTGTTACATTCTGGACGTATCGGATGTATCGGACCATTAAAGCATCTGGTATTATTAAAAGATCTTCCTTTACCTACATAAGCCATCGTTTCTAATTGTCCTGTAGGCATTTCGTCCTCCTCTCCCTCTGATTCATGTAGATCTGACTCTAATCTTTCTGTATGTATTCGTTCTACTTCTTTACGGATCTTTCGGCACATAACTACTATACATGTCTGTTTATCATGTTTCCCTTCTGATATATTCTGACCCCATTTGGTAAGTACTTGCATTTCCTTCTGCTCTATCTCAGGCCTGTCTAGGTTTCTGATCACACAGTTTATGAAGAAGCGTAACAGTTGTCTCTGTACATCCACTTTCTGGTATTCCATGGCTTCGTCAATACTTTCAGGGCCTCGCCCTGATTGGACAAAGTGATATATATTGTCTAAATGTGCCAGCATTCCTGGTAACGTCGCTAAATACCTTGAAGCTCGTCGTATACGTAGTGATGACAGCAGCATACCGTCCCGTCTACCGGGCACAGGATCATATCTACAATCCACTAGATGCTCTTTAAACATGTCGGAAGTTGCTAGTTGGGGTGTACGTTCGTATGCTAAATCTCTAAGGGATAATTTATTTCCTCGGGGTGGCGTGGCAAAAGTTTCTGTCGTACCTCCTGTCGCACCGTCTGAGGTGCTAGGCACGAAAGGATTTGTTGGATGTAAGATAGAAACTGTAGATGTAGGAAAAGCGGTAGAAACAGATGGGCCTGTGGGAATGTGCGTAGGAGTTTGTTGTTGCGGGAATACAGACGGATGATCTAGGCGTTGAGCACCATCGGTGGGCGGTGCGTGTGGCGGAGCATTAGCATATTCAGGAGCTACATCATCTAAGTAGGAAGAAAGGAAAACGTCTTTTGCTGTTTTGGGATGTGCTTTTATCGGAAGTAATGGAGGTGTCAAGTCTTTCGGTATTTCCGGGGTGGCCTGGGGTAACCCTTCGGCCAGAAGAGGATACATACCATTCATAAGAGTGTTTCGTTGTCTATCTACTTGTTCTGTTTTTACTCGGGTACCTTCCTCAATTAATATACTTTCTCGGGCTTTATTTGAATTCTCCCTACTTTTCTCTTCCTGTCTGAGCGCTTTTTCTGTACGCCTATATGATTCTTTACGCCATAATTCAATGGCATCTTTCTGTGACTGTCTGGCTTTATTTTTCCATAATACTTCTTCTACTCTCATGATGCAATCTGCATCCCAGGTCCCAGCTGCGGGCCATCTCTGACTTTCTGGTAAATCTTTGGTGTAGTCCACCCATAAATCAAGAAATAATACGGCATCTAGGCCATGTTTATGATACATAAAGTACCCTGGAGTGTCCCTTAGGTGGAATGGGAACAGCTTCTTCGAGTACCCCTTTTCTGGTTTTGATCTGTCTTAATTTTGAAAAGAGCGGCATTTTTAGACCTTATTACTTAATCTTGAACACACTTAATACAATAAACACAATAATGAACAATCATTCACACCACAATATGTAGAACGTATTAAAACATTTAACATTTAACAGTTAACGAACGATGATAACTAATAGGAAACTAGTTACTGACATAATACTAACACTAGATAATACTAAATTATATGCAAGACATACTAGATATACTGCTAAACAGTACAGATACACTGCTGAAACAGTGCAGACCGGATTTGTGTACCCAAACCCGTCTTGACCGGCACAAATTAATGTGCACGTCTAAATGCCTCCCCGGCAACGCTACTCACCGGGTAGCACGGAACGGAAGGCCTCGGAACTGAACTGAACTGGACCGGACTGGACTCGACTGGACTCGGAACTTCGGAACCTGGTGGGCCTCTGTATACCTCGGATCTTGCTCTCTCAGCTAGGCTCTGGTCGGGATACTTCGCACTTCTCACCGCCTCGTCTGGGTGTTGATCGCAGCCTCAGTCACCCCCGCTTGGCCGGAGAGAGATACAGGAAATCCTGCGGGTACGCGTTTTTGTCCGTTCAGCTGTGGCAGGAGACCGGGCCTGCAACGCACCTCCGGCGCGTGAGATGAGAAAGTGTCCCTGTTCGGGCGCCAATTTATGTGGTAAATATTTCATTACCGGTACTATTTTTTATGCGGTAAAGTCTAGTAAGAATAACTCAGTATAAATAAGAGGCAGAATCCGTGGTATTAGAGGTTCTGAAAGGCTTTATTCCTCTACAAAGGAATTATGGTTCGAACCATAGGCATCAAATTCCATCACCACGAGGGTTCAGGAAGGGAAGGCGATACATTATTGACAAGTAAAGATATTTATATGAAAAGCATTACATTAAGACAGATGCAGAAGGCGTAACAGCTGATAATACAGATAATACTACACATACGTAATGAAAATAGGCGTAAACATAGGCGTAACTAGAAACGTCATTAAACATGATGTCACAAGTGGGTGGATCCATAAGAGAATCCTGCAATGTCAGCAGAAATACTTGGCAGAGATGCGTGCGCAGCCGCATGACGTGTGATTGACGTGCAACTAGAGGGTGAAGGGGACTTGACATTTAGCTCTACATGTGGAGACAGAAGTCTGGGGGGTCATGTCAACCTAATCCCAAATCATATCTAATATCTTATGTTTAAAGAACTGTATTATCCATAAGGAAAGGTCTCTCGGACGGAATCTATTCTATACTGACTGTTAGTGCGTGTACAAGCGTCTAAGTGTCTACATGAGATGCGAGGGGGCAGGAATCTTCCATAGTAACAGGGGCTATGAATTACTTGTGTGAGGACAGTGAGGCCTGGCCCTTTACTCGGTAGCTGGAAGAATGTTTACCTAAACTACTAGACAGGAATGCATCGGATGAGGAGCGGAGCAGATAATCTTGAAGGTGAAATACAGTTTCTTGGCAGGCAACGGGCCGGATCAGGCATCGTTAGCCGCGCAGGGAGTAGGACAAAGTTCATGGATACAGATGCGGGCTCGGACTGGAGCTTTCAGAGGTAGAAGGCAGGAAAAGGCTTGATGGCAGAATTCAGGGCCTACTCGCCTGAACTGTAAAACATGGAAAGTGAACCACATAAAGTCGGTGGCCTTTCATACTTAAGAACGGAATATCCGACTCATTCATGGCGGATCTGAAAGAGGACATGTTGACGGTGGACGCACATGTATTTGCGTCTTCATAACTGGAACTGGAGGGAACATACATGTACTTGTAGCATGTACATGGAGCCGTTGGGGTCTAAGATAGGGGACATAACTGATCATAAAATTCATATTTCCTCAGTGAAGGGAGTTTAGCAGCCTGCCAGCAGCATATAAAAAACTGTAAGTCTCCCGGACCATTAAATCCATGGCCCCAGGACAGCTTACCATAGTTTTTTTTAATCCAGTCCTGGCTGGAGCTCTTTGCTTTTTAGTGGGAGTGCAGAGCCCCCTGTGGTCGATTCTATTGCTGCATTTTGTAATTTGAAATATGGTACAAAAAGACACAAATACATTGTTGATTTTTTTTTTTTAAATAAAGCTTTAATGGTAGTCACTTTTATTAAACATGGAACTGTGTCAATTAAAGAAACATACATTTCATTATAATTATAGCTCTTTCTGACAAAGACAATATACATGTGCTTTAGATATGTTGATATTCTGACCCTTTCATAAAGCCAAAAGTGCCACTTTTTATACTTTGGTGTTCTGCCCTTAGAAAAAGTCAGAAGTTCTACATTACTTAAAATGACACCTCTTATATTCACCCATGCAAGACCACAGGGTTTATGCATCAGGCCCTGCACCCAACCCCCTGTTTAGCATGGCCTGTTTGCAGCGAGGGCTGAGCACTGGACAGAAGGCTGAGCATAGTATAAGGTTGGCCTCCAGCAAGAGACTGGGCTGCGGTCAGGCCTTGCAGTCAAATCTACGCTTGGCACAGTCAAAGGCCAAGCATAGCATAGCATGGGGCTGCCTGCTTGCAAAGGTGTTGGATGCAGGCCGACCTCACAATGAGTATGACCAAAGGCATGGGGTGGGCAGCCCACAGGGATTTGGATGCAGCACCTTACCCGAAGTTAGGCCCGTTGGCCAGCCCAAGCTGTGCATGGCTGAAGGCTGTGCACACTGTGGTGTAGGCTGTCTAAGAGGGGTTGGACGCTGGGTGTGGGACCTGCACAGCGTGATGTTGACATTACGTATGGTAATAAAATATTACTTTACAATAAAAAAAACTCTAGAAATTCACTGAAAAAAACAAAGGTTAAAGTGATGTTATATATAGTAATATTATCAAACTTTGCCTTAAACAAATCTCAGAAATTGACAGGAAAACCAAATTTTAAAGGATCATTATAGTTAGGTGAAAAATGTCAGTTAAAAAATACCATTGTAAACTAACAAAACCACTGAACTTCATCAGTTATTTAACTTTTGTTTGAAATATATGTTTATTGACCACAGTGTGCAAATACTTGCAACAACTGAAGACAATCTATTTGTCCTTTGGTTGTAAATGGTAGAGAGAATGACGGTATCAAGTGGCTGAATTGCACAATTTGTGACTAGGAAATGTGGGGTCAAATCCTGGCCTCCTTTTATGACTACATTTTGTGACTCAAGGTAAACTATGTCATTCAACTATGTGTCATTTTCCTTGATGACCAACTTGAAAGCGCCTTTAAGTAATTCATTTCCAGATCTGTGCTATACAAATACCTCACATATATATATAAGTTAATGGACAACAATGGTGCTGAACATATAATAACAAAGTGTGCCGCCCGGCTTGTATTTGGTGTTTCAGTCATTGCATCCACATATATAATACAACGAGTAACATCATACCTACAAGGCCGGCTTGCACTCTCCCCCATTTGATGGATATGGCTGGTATTTTCAGTGAGAACTACTTGGATAAAATCTAATTTGCCTGTCCCCACAACGGATCGTAACGCAATTTCCGCTGTCTTCACCTGCAAGGAGCCCTGGCTGTAGTGTCTGATACGAAGTGAGGATCGGAGAAGGAGAACTTACGTACAAAGGGGGACGCACCAGTAACCTGCATTTGCTGCTCACTCACCGGCCTATTGCCGTGAGGGAAAGGGCCAGCAAGGGGGGTCCACCAGCTATCGACCCGCAACCTGCAACCTGCCGTGAGGGGAACGGCCAGCGTTGACTACATTTCCCAGCGGCCCTACGCTCACCCGAGGCGCGTGCCTTTGACGACAGCAGGCAACGCTGGAGGAGCATAAAGCTGCTCCAGGTGCCCCGCAGAGCGGGACGCGCGCGCGCCCGGGCCAAGGGCGGGCCCGTTTGCGCCCGTTAGAGACCGGTAGGAGGACGGGGGCACCCCCCTGAGGTGTGTTCCACAAGGTCAGTGCTCTACAGATGGGGACAGCTGGCGAACAAGGGTGTGGTTCAGGACCAGGGCAAGCCTTGTAAGGATATCTGTATATCACGGTATCTCCTTGTTTGTTAGCAAGTATATGTGACCATGGCCCAACAGAAAAAGACCATCGGAGGTTCTGTGCTGGGCACTTTAGACCAGTTCATCGTACGCGCATCATCGGCACTGGAGAAAGAAATAGTCCTGACTGAAAAGAGACTCTCCATGGATCCAACATTCGATAGAAGGTCTTCTCTGGGCAATTTGGCGCAGGCAAAGTCCCCCCACAACACTCTAGCTGTTCATTTGAATACAGTGCCCGAAGTTACCCGAGGTCAAACTAGCGCAATATCCTTGATTAGTTTACCTAATCAGGAGGGGAGCGCTAGCGGGGCTCCATAATAAATTCAGTAGACAGCAGTATCCTGACTGAGCCCACACGAAGATGTATGCACACTCGTAGCGCAAACTCTGTTTCTTTAAATCGGTCATCAACGGAATTAAAGAGGAAACGGGTAGATGTACAACACAAGGGAAGGAAAACAAAGGCTAAGAAGTATAATCCGGAGAAGGACGATAATGGTCCTCTAGCTAAGACTACCCCCGAAGTTGCTCCCCCAGAGGCGGGATTCGCCGCCCCAACAACAGGTTTTAGGAAGGAGACATCATCCAGTTGGGGAGAGGACTTGTGGGCCAAAATGGAAAACCTGTTCATTAAATCCTGTGCTCGCTTATATGAAAGATTGGATAAAATAGATACTAGGTTGAGCATCCTTGAGGCCGAAGTAGTGAGGGTCCAGGGTAGCGGGGCCCCAATCCTAGGAGCAAAGGGACTAGAGAAGCAGGGAAGGCCAATGACAGAACCCGTAGCCGGGATATCCCCAGTCACCGGGGGCGAAGTAGGAATGTCTGGACATGGCCATTCACAGATAACTCATTTAGACCATCAGGGGCAAGACAGAGGTTTTATGCCAACTGGGAGTGACCTAGCACCTCAACAATGTACAAGGGGGGAGGGACCTTGTAATACCACCTTGATTACGAATTTCCCTGAGACAATTATCACACCTTCTAGAGACCGACCGTGGAAAATTACACCATGTATTAACCTCCCCCCGGCCTGTGCACCATATGTGGCAATATTAGTGGGGGTACCAGTATTAAGATCGGGTCAATGGGAGGACTATCCCGCCTTGAAAAGAAAGTGCATACAGTGGTTGAATGCAAATCGCCCGCTCCCCCCTACGGCATCGGCCGAGATGTTATTTGCCCGAAGGGTAGAGTGGGCAGGGGGTAGGAAAAAATCAGACCGGGGTGATTGTATAATAATTAACTTCAAGGATACTTGAGCAGTTGCGCACATATGTGGGTGGGTGCAGGAAAGGCCCAGGCCCCAAATAAATGTAGTGCCCCTCGATTATTTCTATCCGGAGGGGTATATGACACCAGGATATGATCGTTCAGGAGCAGGGGGGATTCCTACAGGAAATTCCAGGGGCATTGAGACGAGGAATAGGTACGATGCACTTTCAGGGCTCGAGGAATGTGATTGATGCCACCCGCCCCAGGAACAGACCGGAAACTTGGATGGCCGTAGCATACCTACGTTGGAGGGTATAGGGATAGATAGGGGTTCCCAAAAAGATCTATCAACCGGTCCGCATGTACAAACCCTTGGGGGAACACAGGCATCCCATGTGCTGCCAGATCCCGATGTCGAGAATGTTAACTCACGGCCTATCATTCGAGTGGGTGGACTAGATTCTCGAACAGATCTAGGGACAAACACGAGCGCAGCATGGTTCCAAACCATGGAACGGGAGGTCATTACAGAAATCCTTCCATTCCCCTTTCCGAGCGATTTGTCCTTGTTGTCCTGGAACATTGCTGGTTTAAGCTCTAAGATATCACAGGAAGAGTGGGCTGATTTCATTGAGGGACACAATATATGTTTGTTCCAGGAGACGTGGGCAGTGGATCATGTTTTTCGTCAGGGGTATCTGAACTTTTATATTCCCGCAGAGAAGAAAGATAGGGGACGGCCAGCGGGTGGTTTGGTAATTTGGGTTAGGCAGGCGTTGGCCTGTACCGTTTCACAACTACCTACAGCAAGTAGTGACATCCTAGCAGTAAGAATGAAGATGGGGTCAGGGTTACGAGTAGATATATATAATATCTACGCACGTGGCCTTCCTGGAGGGTGTCGTTCTGAGGTAGTGACAGCAATGGAACTCATGCTAGAATCATCGCCTAGTAAAGTCTGGCCGATAATCAGGGGGGATTTTAACACTACGTTCGAGCCGATGGAGCCCGACGATGGGAGTCTCACGCTGAAGGAGGATTGTAAGTGGGGTATACCTACCCTTGAAATTCCGCCGATAAAAAGATGGACAGAGGCGGCCATCCATCTAAAGGGTCTATGTTTGGCCATGCAGTTGAGGGCAGCTAACGGCCGTACTCTTTCCGACAGGACCGGGGCTGCAACTTTTGATAATGGGATCTCGTCAAGCCGTATAGACTACTGGCTGGTCCGCCTACATCTGTGGCAGTTTCTCAATGATATGGTTGTAGTAAACAGAGTCAAAAGTGACCACAATCCGTTAATTATGACTTTGGCGGGGGTGATAGGCAAGGTAATCCCTTGTAGGGATACCTTAGCTAATAATGATGTTGTGGTTAGTAATGATATGCGCCACCTTAAGTGGAATCCCATCGTCGATCACCCAGAGATAGTGGCCAAAATGGAACTCGAAATAAGCAATACCATGGGTGTATTAGGTACCAAAGACGACAGCCAGGAATGGAAGACGATGGTGATGGAGGAGCATACAGCCCTTTTCGATCGCCTGAAGTCTTATTTTCTTAAGCACGGCAGCTCCAGGAAATAGAATATAAAAAATCTCACAGGTGGTACAATGAGGAATGCCGCAAGGCCAGGGTCGAGTTAAGATCTGCCCTAGGAAATAGAGATGGTGATAGAGTAAGGCTGGCAAGGAATAACTATAGGAAAGTTGTTGGAGATGCTAAAAAACAATGGGACCAGGCTAGATGGGGTGACCTATTGGAAGCGTGCAAGGACAAAAATCCGAAAGTATTCCGGGATAAATACAAATGGGAGAAGGGCGGATGCCCAGATCCCCCACAGAATAACGTTGCCCAGGAGCAATGGGTGGAGCATTTTAAACCCCAGTACACACCACTAACAGACGAATCCGATAGTAGACCCCTCGATGACAAACTCTTTACTAAATGGGTATTTACCTTGGGCGATGTGGCTAGGGCATTAGACACAGTGACACCTGGCAGAGCTGCGGGGCTTGACTGTGTACCTGCAGAGAAGAAAGATAGGGGACGGCCAGCGGGTGGTTTGGTAATTTGGGTTAGGCAGGCGTTGGCCTGTACCGTTTCACAACTACCTACAGCAAGTAGTGACATCCTATCAGTAAGAATGAAGACGGGGTCAGGGTTACGAGTAGATATATATAATATCTACGCACGTGGCCTTCCTGGAGGGTGTTGTTCTGAGGTAGTGACAGCAAAGGAACTCATGCTAGAATCATCGCCTAGTAAAGTCTGGCCGATAATCGGGGGTTATTTGAACACTACGTTCGTGCCGATGGAACCCGACGATGGGAGTCTCACGGAAGAGGAGGATTGTAAGTGGGGTATACCTACCCTTGAAATTCCGCCGATAAAAAGATGGACAGAGGCGGCCATCCATCTAAAGGGTCTATGTTTGGCCCTGCAGCTGAGGGCAGCTAACGGCCGTACTCTTTCCGACAGGACCGAGGCTGCAACTTTTGATAATGGGATCTCATCAAGCCGTATAGACTACTGGCTGGTCCGCCTACATCTGTGGCAGTTTCTCAATGATATGGTTGTAGTAAACAGAGTCGAAAGTGACCACAATCCGTTAATTATGACTTTGGCGGGGGTGATAGGCAAGGTAATACCTAGTAGGGATACCTTAGCTAATAATGATGTTGTGGTTAGTAATGATATGGGCCACCTTAAGTTGAATCACATCGTCGATCACCCGGAGATAGTGGCCAAAATGGAACTCGAAATAAGCAATACCATGGGTGTATTAGGTACCAAAGACGACAGCCAGGAATGGAAGACGATGGTGATGGAGGAGCATACAGCCCTCTTCGATCGCCTGAAGTCTTATTTTCTTAAGCACGGCAGCTCCAGGAAATCGAATATAAAAAAATCTCACAGGTGGTACAATGAGGAATGCCGCAAGGCCAGGGTCGAGTTAAGATCTGCCCTAGGAAATAGAGATGGTGATAGAGTAAGGCTGGCAAGGAATAACTATAGGAAAGTTGTCGGAGATGCTAAAAAACAATGGGACCAGGCTAGATGGGGTGACCTATTGGAAGCGTGCAAGGACAAAAATCCAAAAGTATTCTGGAATAAATACAAATGGGAGAAGGGCAGATGCCCAGATCCCCCACAGAATAACATTGCCCAGGAGCAATTGGTGGAGCATTTTAAACCCCAGTACGCACCACTAACAGACGAATCCGATAGTAGACCCCTCGATGACAAACCCTTTACTAAATGGGTATTTACCTTGGGCGATGTGGCTAGGGCATTAGACACAGTGACACCTGGCAGAGCTGTGGGGCTTGACTGTGTACCCACAGAGAAGAAAGATAGGGGACGGCCAGCGGGTGGTTTAGTAATTTGGATTAGGCAGGCGTTGGCCTGTACCGTTTCACAACTACCTACAGCAAGTAGTGACATCCTAGCAGTATGAATGAAGACGGGGTCAGGGTTACGAGTAGATATATATAATATCTACACACGTGGCCTTCCTGGAGGGTGTCGTTCTGAGGTAGTGACAGCAATGGAACTCATGCTAGAATTATCGCCTAGTAAAGTCTGGCCGATAATCGAGGGGGATTTTAACACTACGTTCGAGCCGATGGACCCCGACGATGGGAGGCTCACGGAAGAGGAGGATTGTAAGTGGGGTATACCTACCCTTGAAATTCCGCCGATAAAAAGATGGACAGATGCGGCCATCCATCTAAAGGGTCTATGTTTGGCCATGCAGTTGAGGGCAGCTAACGGCCGTACTTTTTCCGACAGGACCGGGGCTGCAACTTTTGATAATGGGATCTCGTCAAGCCGTATAGACTACTGGCTGGTCCGCCTACATCTGTGGCAGTTTCTCAATGATATGGTTGTAGTAAACAGAGTCAAAAGTGACCACAATCCGTTAATTATGACTTTGGCGGGGTTGATAGGCAAGGTAATCCCTAGTAGGGATACCTTAGCTTATAATGATGTTGTGGTTAGTAATGATATGCGCCACCTTAAGTGGAATCACATCGTCGATCACCCGGATATAGTGGCCAAAATGGAACTCTAAATAAGCAATACCATGGGTGTATTAGGTACCAAAGACGACAGCCAGGAATGGAAGACGATGGTGACGGAGGAGCATACAGCCTTCTTCGATCGCCTGAAGTCTTATTTTCTTAAGCACGGTAGCTCCAGGAAATCGAATATAAAAAAATCTCACAGGTGGTACAATGAGGAATGCCACAAGGCCAGGGTCGAGTTAAGATCTGCCCTAGGAAATAGAGATGGTAATAGAGTAAGGCTGGCAAGGAATAACTATAGGAAAGTTGTCGGAGATGCTAAAAAACAATGGGACCAGGCTAGATGGGGTGACCTATTGGAAGCGGGCAAGGAAAAAATCCGAAAGTATTCTGGGATAAATACAAATGGGAGAAGGGCGGATGCCCAGATCCCCCACAGAATAACGTTGCCCAGGAGCAATGGGTGGAGCATTTTAAACCCCAGTACGCACCACTAACAGACGAATCCGATAGTAGACCCCTCGATAACAAACCCTTTACTAAATGGGTATTTACCTTGGGCAATGTGGCTAGGGCATTAGACACCTGGCAGAGCTGCGGGGCTTGACTGTGTACCCGCAGAGAAGAAAGATAGGGGACGCCGATGTGTTATTACACAACAAACCGCTGTGGTGTAGTTACATATGTACAATTGCCAATGCAGTCGCGTGCGGTGCCCCAATCCCTTCTTCATGGAAGGGAGCGGAAATAATACCCGTTTACAAAAAGGGCGATAAATTGGTGGCAGGCAACTACAGGCCGATCAGCCTTATTGATTCCATCCAAAAGGTCGTAGGGAGGTTGATTTTGCAGAAAGTACAGTTATGGATAGACGAACACCACATACTAACCCCATTACAGGCAGGGTTTCGCCCTCTTACAAGCACAATAGATCAGGTATTCCATTTTATGACAATCTATTGGAAGACTGTTTTATTGGGTAGGGGAGCATTGTATGCAGTGTTCGTAGACCTGAAGGCAGCGTTCGATACTGTGCCACGCTGTAAGCTGTGGCACGTATTAGGAGAATTGGGCATGCCTTTGGAGTTGTTGTCTCTAATCGTCCGCTTACATGAGGAAAATTATGCTTGGGTGCGGTGGGGATCTAGGGGCGAGGTCACGGAGACCTTTCCTGTTGGCAGGGGAGTGCGGCAGGGATGTGTGCTTGCACCTACCCTGTTCTCACTCTTCGTCAATGGGGTGGCCGATTACCTGGCCCTGGTCCCCTCCGACGCCCCAGTACTATCAGGAGTCCATATCCTTGTCCTCATGTTTGCGGACGACACCCTATTAATCTCCAAGACACCCAGTGGCCTACAGAAAACTTTAGAGAGGTTCGAAGAGTTCTGTAGAATACGTGGGCTAGAAATAAATACGGGGAAGACTAAACTCATGTCATTTAATGAACATAGATCCTTTCGGGGCAAAATTAGCTTGAAAAATGTTATACTAGAGCAAGTCAAAGCCTTTGTATATTTGAGCATATCCTTAGAGAAGGACATGGGTTGGAAACATCAACTCAACCTGAACACTCTCAAATTCAAACAACAGGTGGGGGAGGTTCTAGGGAAGTTTAGAACCTCTTGTACGAAGCCCGTTACACCGGTATTGGAAATTTATGGGCTAAAGGGTTTGAGCTCTGTTCTCTATGGAGCAGAGTTATGGGGATTCGCGAACCTGAATCAACTGATTGCGGTCGAGAATTCATTTCTACGTAAAGTGGCTGGAGTCCCAGTGAGCACCCCGATGTATCCACTTCGGATAGATCTAGGTAGGAAGGCTGTAAACGATTTCGCAAAGCTCCGACCACTATTATATTGGCGAAGACTTTGGTGTACAGAAGAACTAGAACATTACGCCAACGGTCTCAAGGACGTTATGGAAGCTGATAACTTCCATAAAATTCCTTGGCTAAAAGAGATCAGATCGCTCCTAGTGAGGATGGGCTTGAGTGAAATGTGGAACGATCCCCAAAATGCAGTTTTCCAATCAAAAAAAGCATTGAAGAGTATGTATTGGGATTGGGTAATGGAAGAGGCTTGCATGAGCAGATCCACAAGACACCCAACAGGCCTATTTCTTGAATTTAAACAAAGACCTGCACTAGAAAAATATTGGGATGCAATTACGAAACCCCACGATAGGAAATTGTACTTTCATCTGAGGGTTGGCTCCCTCCCATTAAGGTCGTTCACAAGTAGATGGGTAGGGTCCTCAAAAGAAGTATGCCCATGGTGCCCAGATAATCAGGAAACTCTAAGTCAACTATTGTTTTTCTGTCCTATCTATACTGAACCCCGTAGGGAATGGGTCATCCCCATATGCAAATTACTGGGCTTTAGAAAGCATGAGGAAGCACTTAGAGTCCTTCGATCAGACGCGTCTCCTCATATTGCGATTGCTCTGGCCAAGTTTTTAGACTGGGCATGGTCCATACGAGCTAAGGCGTTAAAACAACATTCACTCACTCCCTAAGAGATAGCTGTTACAGTTGGAAATACAGGGGATGTGGAGGTAATTTTAATGTATGTACTTCCACCCATGGGAGAGAATGTGTTTTATATTATAGGAATTGACTGGGGTTCACATCTAGACCACTCTTAGCATCATGCATAAATGTTTTTTATTTAATATATTTTCAGATCTTTTTATTATGTAAATAATAGCATTTACAGTTTTATATTTTAATCACATTAACATTGTCCAACTGGTGTAAGGTGTTTTTATAAGCTTTTATGACAGAATGGCGAATAAAGTTATTATGATGATAATAACAATGTTACCATATGTGAAGTACAATTGACAAAGTTGGTTCACTCATATCAATGTTATCAGGTCGTAAGGGCATTCTAAAATGTTTTTAAGTTCATGTTTTAAAACAATTACTTTCAAAAAATGTCACTCAATGCATTTTTTAAATCTAATGTGGATAATTGAGACAAAAATAATAAAGAATTGTTTTTTTTTTTAAAGAGTATTAATTATATGTTTCCGTGATGTTTGTTGTTTGAATGGTATCCCAATCTTTCAGTGGCTTGGCTGGGTCTTTGGCTCTGAGAGGCAAGCCAGAGCATTGGCTCAGCTCTGGCTCAGCTCTTGACAAATTTGCTGGCTTGCCGGCCTCTATTATAGCATGTTTATTAATTCTGCCAATTTGCTGAAGCCTACTAGAAGCTGAGTAACAGATTGTTCACTGACCTTCTCGGTTCTCTTCTGTTTTGCAGATGCTGGAACTAAGACCTTGACATCTAATGGCATTGGTTCATAAAGAGTTACTAGATTTTGAAAAACAAAAACAGAGACCTTTGCACTGACATTTTTCATCTTTTAGGGGCACTGACAATGAGGCTGGTGCGCGAATAAAATGCATCTTCTATACGCAGGATCTTCTGTGTTAGCTGAAACATTTTCTGGTAGTCAAGTCAAGTCAGGGACATTTGTATAGTGCACACATCACTCAGAGAGTCTCATGGTGCTTGCAGACGGCTCTGAAAGAATGCTGACTTAGTAGTTGAATAACCATGACTTCAAGTTCTTATGAAAGCAGCCATGGTCGGGTATGGTGCGTAAGTATGCGGGCATTTTATTCCAGGATGCCGGTGCGAGATAGGAGAAAGATCTGCCACCTTGTCTCGCGGTATGGATTCTAAGGGGAGTAAGCAGTGAATCATTGCTAGATCTAAGCATCCTCTGTGGCTGATAAAAACGTAGTTTTCTTGACCAGTATCTCGGACCGTTTCCGTACAAGTGTTTATGTGTCAAGCAAAGGGTTTTAAAAAGAATTTGCTTTTTCACCGGAAGCCAGTGGACGGCTTTTAGACAGGGGGCAGAGGAAGATCTGTGCGGAAGGTCGAGGACCAGCCTGGCTGCGGTGTTCGGTAAAATTTGGAGCTTGTTTAGAAGGTTTCCATTTATTGAGAGCAAAAGGGCATTTCCATAATCCATTCTGTTTATGATTAATCCCTGGATTAATGGTTTTCTTGCCTCAATAGGGATCCATTTGAAAACCTTCCGCAGACTGCGCATTACACCAAAGCAGGTACTGATGACATTATTTATTTGGCTTTTCATGGACATTTGATTGTCCATGTAAAAACCAAGATTACGAACCATTTCCTTGGGGGTTGGAGCAGGGGCCCAAATCAGATGGCCACCAGTCAGGTGTCCAATGTTCTAGCACTTTACCAAAAAGCATGATCTCTGACTTACCACCATTCAGTTGGAGGTGAAGATCTCATCCACCTGTCAAGGTGAGACATACAGTTTTTGAAACACAACTTAGTTTCAGTAGGATCTGGACCTAGTGTGATCAGGATCTGCGTGTCATGTGCATAGGATATGACATCAAATCCATAATTTCTGATCACCCAAGCCAGTGGAGTCATGCACAGATTAAAAAGTGTCGGGCTCAAAATAGAGCCCTGTGGCACTCCCATCTTAACAGGTCTCTCGCATGAAATGCTGTTACCCATCTGGACAGTTGTTACACGGTCAGATAAGTAGCGTTGGAACCATTTTAGGGCATTTCCTCTGACACCTATCTCCCAGAGCCGACGCTCTAAAATGCTGTGGGAGATGGTGTCAAATGCCGCCGACAGGTCGAGAAGGACAAAAATGACTGACTGATGTTTGTCCTAGGCCAGTCTGATGTTATCAGTAACCTCGACCAGGGCTGTCTCTGTACTGTGTGCCGCCCTAAAGCCGGACTGTGAGGGGTCTAGAAGTCCGTGACTCTCAAGGTGGTCCACAAGCTGTTGGATAATGAGGGATTCCAACATTTTCCCCAGGTAGGGAAGTAGAGAGATTGGGCAATAATTTAGAAGAAGTTTAGTATCGGCCGTGGGTTTCTTTAAGATTGGTCTCACTCTAACTGCTTTCCATATCATAGGGAAATCCGCATGAGAGTTCGATTTGTTGAAAAGACCAATTACGCTATCCAATAATGCCGGAGCAATAATGGAGCAGGATTTTGGAGGTACAGAGTCAGTGGGAGAGCCAGATTTTATTTTCTGCATGACGATTGTAACTGACTTAGTGTCACATTTGACAAATTCATTCAAAATATGGGGAGGGTCAGAGGGTGTGCAAGGCGCATCATCAGAAAGAATATTGTTATTTTGTGATAAGAGGGAATGATGAATGGCTAAAGCTTTTTCCTCAAAAATTTGGAAAGGTAATCGGCCCAATGTTGAGAATCGGGGATAGACGGCTGATTACTGGGAATTGTAAATTCCTTCAGGATTTGGTAAAGTTCCTTAGAGGAATTTTCAGCCTTATTTATCCTGTCTATAAGAAATTATTTTTTAGCCGACTTTATTTCAGTCATGTAACCATGATGTCGTTTTTTGTATATTCCGCGGTCGGCCTTATTTTTGCTTTTGCGCCATTTTCGCTCTGCGGTTCGACACAAGAGCTTTGTAGTTCTTAGTTGGTCTGTGAACCAGGGGGCGATTCTGGTCTTGATCTTAATATGTCTTAGAGGGGCAATTTTGTCTAATGCGGTTAAAGGTAAGGGCTTCTTACCAATTCTGCACATTTAGCACATGAAAATTTGCCTCACCCTTTGTTCATTTGACACTCTTTGAAAACCGGGATATGTGCAAACTCTAGTGAAATTGTCGGAGACATACCGAGAAAAACTGGGCTGTCCTAGAACAATCTGTGACACCTGGTTACTAATTTCATAATGATAGCAGACTTCTTTGTAGTGCACTAATCTAATAGTGTGGATCATTTAAGAGCAATGGTGTTCTACCTCAGGCCCATGAGCACCACATGACCACATCTCTAGCACAGCAAGTCAAGGGTTATTCCTAAATTAAAGGGTGAGTGGAGAAGAGAAACAATAAGAGAAGTGTCATATTAATGTTACTAATATGCAGTTTGTCCACTTCCATCCTACTCTGCACATCGTAATGTTCCTGGTAGTGAATAGAAAGGGGTAATGAGATACATTAACTTATTTCACCAGTAGTGCCATATATTAATTCACCCTAGGGTATGCACATTTTCTTAACATGCACCAGTGTGCTCGTATGTTTTGCTTTTATCCACTCTGTCTTTGGTATCCTACATGCAACACACAATCATTGTTCATTTTTCCTCTGGGAACACAACCAATTTTCTAGAGTTGTTGGGTTATACACTATTCTGGTCCTCTGGGTTTGTCTATGTGGATTACATCCTCTTCACAGTGTGAGTAACCTATTACTTATCAAGCTAAGTAACATTCTCCATATATCTAATTTTTTAGAGGAGGTTTTTGTACACAACTCAGTGATGACATTAATAATCTTATCTGAGTCAGTACTTTGGTAGTGTTGGACCCAGATTTGCAAAGGCTTTGCAACAGTGCTATAACGATTCATTCTGAGTGTGTAAGTGCATTGAAGTTTTCTGAAAGAGAATACCTCCAGTACAAATCCTCTGCCAGACAGCGCACACTCACCTCTGCTCCATGGTGATAGGTTGTGTGTTGCTCAAGGCAGCCTTAAGAGCCAGCACAGGGGATGACACCAACAGCACGCCAATCTTTGTAGATATGGCCCTGTGCTCTGTTTTTCCCTCAAGGAACAGAATGCAGTAAATCTGGATGCTGCACTTCATTTTCTGGCAAATAATTTAATCAGTATCTTAGAGTCCTAGAGATTTTATTACTCAAGATATTAGATCTGAGGAATTTTGTTTTTATGCATGAATTGATCTTATTTGTGTTGTGCCCATTTTCATTTGCGGATGTTCCGAGTGCCATTGCGGCTGCTCAATGGAGTGTTGTTGTTCCTGCTAAGTAAGTGAGAACTCACTGGGTTCTTCAGATCATGTCCTTGGCTCAACCGAACAGAAACAAGATCTGGCATGTAAAAATAGGTTCCTGAATGCAGAAACCAATCACAGTGTAGAAATGCAGCAGCAGGCATGATGGCCAGCATGACTTAGGGGCCGATTACGATGTTGTTTGGAAACTCTTCCAACCAAATGGGTTTCGGAATCGTTTCCGACTGAATCGGGTTCTGCGAGTCCGACCTACAGATTACGATCCTTCCCAACATCGTTCGGTCAGATTCGCATTGACTGGTAGTATAGAAAGAACCCTTGACAGGCTCTCCAACAAGTTGGGCCATTCACTGGGATGAGAAGACACCACCAATGGATGATCGTCAGTGGGCAAGATTAAATAAAGGACTAACAGAATTAACCATATTCCCAGCTTTTCCACTTTATAAATTATGCTGGTAATAAACACTGGCTTAAAAATCTGGGCAGGTTCCCAAACACAGTTTTACTTTCCTGGGAAGGCAGTCATTTCTTAGAGCACCTCTTCCAGTTGCAGTCTAGTAAGCATGAAAACAAGAGTGGAGCCTGGAAAGGTAGCTTTTAGTGGTGGCTTCCATGTGTGACATTATTGGGAGATTCTGGGCAATCACTTATTTAACTCATTATTTTGATTTAGTTTTTTGCAAAGATTGGGAGAACTTACTATAGGATAAAAGCCACTAGGACAGTTTAATCAGATAATAACCCTGGCACCCAGTGCGCATTACATTTTACCATTTAGGAGACAGCACAAAGCCTGACTAACACAAAATATAGTATAGATGTGTAAGAGCAACAGTCTTGCATTGCAATCTAGTTTTTTTTACATCCCTAAATAGTTTGATCTTTGTAAAAAAATACCCCCCGTTTGCCCTAAACATATTCAAAGATGGAAATGAGCATCAAAGAAATGTTCTACCCGAAAAGGCCTGTTAGACCTGTCATCCTTAGGGTGGCCTTTCCCTAGACTTTTTGCCTTTTACCTACGTTTTTTGCCGATTCTTTTTGTTGGCCTTAGGAGTGCTTTACCACTGCTAACCAGTGCTGAAGTGCTTGTGCTTCTCCCCTAAGCATGGTGACATTGGTTAATACCTGATTGGCATATTTGATTTACTAGTAAGTCCCTTCTAAAGTGGTTTACCATATACCCAGGGTCTGAAACTCAAATGCTACTAGTGGGCCTGCAGCACTGATTGTGCCACCCACATAAGTAGCCTTTCAAACCTGTCTCAGGCCTGTGCAGTTTACTACCACTTTGACTTGACATTTAAACTACTTGCCAAGCCTTAAACCCCCCCCCCTTTTATTACATATAGGTCACCCCTAAAGAAGGCCCTAAGTAACCCTAAGGGTAGGGTGCCATGCAAATAAAAGGTAGGACATGTGTGTTTAATCTTTACATGTCGTGGTAGTGACAAACACCCTCATTTGTTTTTCACTAATAGGAGTCCTACTCCTTTCACAGGCTAACACTGGGAATTCCTTAATATGTTTTTGAGCTGCAATTCCTGATTAGAGAGGAGAAGCTTTTTCATGTTTCATATCTTTGGAATGTAAATATAAATCCTCCGTACAGGTGAATTTGGATTTAACATTACTGTTTAAGAAATGTCCCTTTTAGAAAGTGAACATTTCTCTGCATTTTCTGCTCTGTGTGCCTGACAGCCTGTCTCGAATACATGTCTGGGAGGATGACAGCTACACTTTGTGCATTCCCTTCAAGACAGCTACAAAACAGGATGGATAGGTGTGTCTGAGCATCCATCTACACACATCGACATTTTGATGGCCTTGCCTGGGCAGGGTGGAAGGGAGGGGCTAACACCTCACTCAAAATGTCAGTAGACTGGTTACCATCACTGATAGCCTGGCAGACAGTACTGGGTTGAGAGGGATACTATTGCACTTCAGAGAGCTGTTTTGAAGCCACTCCCAAATCAAAGGCACGTTTGTGTATAAGTACTGCGTCTCTGACCCCTTAAAATCAGACACTTGTAACTGAAGCTCTGCCAGAAGAACTGCTGTACTGCTTAAAGGACTCAACTGGACTGCTTGTCCCTTTGTTGCTTTGCTGCCTACTGTTCTTTGACTCTGCTGAAGAGCTGGACTCTGCCTTCACTCGTGTTGGCTTTCCTCCTGTTGCTTGGGACTCAGGGATATCAAATTCTCCACCCCTGCTCCTGTGCCTAGCTCACTGGAAGTAGCCCAGATACTTGCAACATGGATTTCCACGCATCTCCTATTTGCGTGTAGCAGAACTGGTGCACCAACCTGGGTGCTGGACTAAAAACTGTGCATCACATCGTAACCAGTGTTTTAACCCCCGCATCGGACAGTCTATCACCACCACTGCACTTTGGTGAGATTGAAGCATACCCTCGACTGTGTGGCAGAATCCTGCGCATCACTCGATGCCTCTCGACTCCAGCTCCCGTCTTTGGAACTGATGCATCACCTTCACTGTGTGGAGAGCATTGACGCATCCTGCACCTGCAGACATTGGCGCATCTCGCTGTTGGCGACCAGGAAAGGTACTTTGTTCACTGGGGCCTGTGTGTGTCCAGTAGATAGCCGGAACTTCACTGCAGTCAGCCCAAAGTTTGAATTTACCCTGGTCCAGCACGACCTGAATTTAACTTTTTAGCGCTACTTGCTTCTAAGTGCTTTACTGCATTTATTCCTTTAAAATTAAAAGTCTCATCTTGTATACCTTAGATTTTTGTTATTTTGGTCTTGTTTCATTCAGAATATAATAATCTATTTTTCTGAACATGTGGAGTCTTTTTGTGGTGTATTCATTGTTCTACTGTGTGTGCAACACAAATACTTTGCACATTGCCTCTTTAGATAAGCCTGACTTCTCTGTGCCAAACTACTGGAGGGTAAGCACAGGTTATGATTTAGTGTGTTTTTAGCTTACCCTGATTAGCGTGATGGTTCCTACCTGGCCTAGGTGCATACTTCAGCCACCAGGAATCCCATTTCTAACAAGGCCTCACCCCCGTTTTATTCAATTCATATTTTAATGGATAATGTAAATATTTAGCCATACAAATTTGATAATATCACAACTGACATGATGACCACCTAGTCCTTCACATTTGCATTATGAGTACAATAAAGATCCACAGTGAAGTGGAAAATAGATTTCAAGAATCATGAAGACAGAAAAGCTGTATTTTCATTGTTTTAATGCAGAAAACTAGGCAATTACTGTGCTTCACAAAACCAGTACTCTAAGGTTAAGTCTCCTGAGTATATCTTCTCATTACTTCAATTTAGCTAACAATGAACTTCATGTCTGTATTCAAGGATTTAAGGCGAGCAGTCCTCTGCTGGTGTAATGCTTCTTCACTGGAAGTGTTCACATCCGTCGTCCTTATTAGCATCTCTGTAAGTGACACTGATTTCTAAATCTGCCTTTAGCATGACATCAATCTGTGCTGTTTGCCATTCCTTCCATCTGCCAAGTAGACAAACAGTGGCACTTTACAGGCAGGTACATGTGCAGGCAATGAAAAGTCATCCCGCTGAGCAGCTCTAGGCAATCCAATTCCCAAGCGCCTCCACCAGCTTTGTGTCAAACAGAGGGGCATATGAACAAGGAGTTAACGCCGCCGTAGCATCAATTTTGTGGCGTTACGGCAGATTTTTTTATTGCTGCATTTGCAAGTTGCCGCTAACAGCAGTTAGTGGCCGTTTCCTGGCGTAAACATTACTTTTTAGGATCTCCACTTTGTTAGCTGGACTTAACGAAAATTAGATGCAAGGTAGGTGTTCCTGTCCAAAAATTGCCACTAACCCTACTTTGCAATATTTACAAGGAATTCCTTGTATGGTGCAAAACCAAAAAACTGCCTCTACCTCCAGTTAGAGGAAGTTTTGTAAGACCAGAAACATTTCAGAAGGTTTTGGTGCTGGACATCGCGTTAAGGCATGTTGCTGCGCTGCCCTGCAACAAAACAGGGCAGGAATGCACACCATCAATAATATAGGGCCCATTCCTGGGCCTCATTCATGAAAAGTGTTGCATCGCTGCGACACAATAGAGTTGCAGCACTTTTCACTACGCCCTTCTTGCCACACCATGGATGCGCTGTATCCACTGTGCAGTGCTCCATGTCGCAATTAATGACAGCGCTAAAGTCACGCATTGCTGCAGTTGTGTCACAAACATGAAGCAACTCCAGCAATGCATGGGGTTAGCCTATCCCTGTGACACTGCATCACACGTATGCCTGCCATGAGGCAGGTGTAAGGTACTGATGCAGTGGCATCCTACAATTGTTATAGTGAAATCTGATGGATTTCACTGCACCACTCCTATGAGGCTTTGCTGCGTGGGAACGGCCACCCTGTATGCCTCATACATAATGCAGGTATAATGTGACACAGGGCTTCACAAGGTCACGTATATGCCTAGATGCGTCACTTTGCAAATACGGCGCAACGTGGTGCAAGAATCACTCTGCAAGTACGTCAAGAAAATGATGCACCGGCGGGGTGAAACTGTTAGAAGGGGCTCATGAATAAGCCCCCTTGTCTTTTAACCCTATGTTGGCGCACAATGGCTGCCATGCACCAACACAGACACCCTTGCACCATGGTGCAAGGGTGACTGTGTTGCAGAGTTGATTGATGTTGTGGCTCCATCTCTTTTCAAGACGTCTGCAGGCGGGGATAGACTAGTAGAGGGCGGGAGTGAACCAGTTGGCCTTCTTGGAGTGATGTTTGCCTGGTCTTTTCTTGAGGGGTGCCAGGGTGTCAGCGCAGTTGTTGATCCATCAGTGGAGGTTGCACTCTGCGGTGTTGGCATCTGTAAGGGTTGGTTGAGTGGTGGTGCTGAGGCAAATGATAGGCCTGGGCGGTAAATTCCATTCCGCTCATGGAATTTGTGGAATTTGGGTAATTTCACATTCCGCGGAGAATGCGGAATTGCCCAAAATTCTGCGGTCCGCGGCTTCACGGAATTTTTTGCTTGTTCGCTTTCTCAAAATGCGTGTTCTTGAGATATTTCCCCCTGAGCACGAAAACAGCGTTCGTGAACAGGAAAAAAGCATTGCGAACAAGCAATTCCGCGTGTTCGCGGAGATTTTTTACCGTTTCGCGGAGCTTTGCATACCGCGACTACGCAAATTCTGCCCACCCTTAGTAAATGATCGGAAGTATTTTGGTGGCCTTGATCCAGCTGCTACAGGGGCAATGATGGCTATGGTGTACAGTGGGTGTGGTGAAGGCGGGATGTAAACAATGATGGTCGGTACAGTAGAGTCCTGTGGTGTGGCTGTAGTTGAAGTTCCCGCTGGTGGAGAAGATGGGTGTGGGCGTGTGTCCGGCTATGAGCATTGGTGCGATGACTAGCTGCTTGAGTCCAATGTTGGCAAGGTTCCCCAGGAGGGTGGTGGTGTTCTGGTCACTGTGGTTGTCCAGGTTGAATTTGAGGAATCCGAGTAGGAAGTAGTCAGTGGATGGGAGAGCCTGGGGTGCGATGAAGTCTACAATGGCGTCAGTGAATGTGTGTTCGTGGCTTGGGGGGACTGAAGATGAGGGTGCCGCGGAGGTTGTTATTAGCGTTGGTCCGGATCTGGAAGTGGAGGTGTTCCATGGTTACCGTTGGGTCATTTGAGTGCATGGTCAGTCGGAATGTGCTTTTTCAGACAATGGCAATGCCTCCTCCTGGCCGCTCGGTGTGGTCCTTGCGGGTGACTTTGTAGCCATTGTGGATGGTGATGGCGATGTCCGGTCCAGAGCACAGGTTGGTCCAGGTTTCCATGAAGAAGGCGATGTCTGAAGAGGTGGTGTTGAGAAGGTCCCAGATTTCAGTTGGGTGTTTGTGGAGGGACCGTATTTTGAGGAGGATGCAGGTGAGCTGGTCAGCTGCGCTGTTGGTCAGCTGGGCAGCAGGAGGCGCTGGTGGGCTGATGTGGCAGAATGTGTGTTTGCAGTCTCGACAGGTGCAGGGTGAAAGAGAATTCTACAGTGTTGCTAGATCGCAGGCAGTGTGGCGTCCAGGGTTGATGGCGAGGAGGGTGATAGCATCGTAGTGTCAGAGTATCCGAGTGGAAGGGTCCTTGGTGCTGGGCGCAGTCCAGGGGTGGACGAACGCAGAAGGGCCTGCCTTTGGCACACCAGTGTTACGCCAGCTGTGCATGGCTACTCAGCGGCCACCATTATGTAGTGCTGGGGGGGCCTGGACAGCTGGGAGGTGGGAAATGCAGAAAAGGGCACTGTAGGGGGCAGGGACATGGAGGGGAGCGGGGGTCATAAATATATTTGTAAAAAAGACTTACTTTGAGGCTGAGTCCTGTGTCTTCTGTGCTCCTGCTCTCCTGAGTCTGGTTCCAGGCACAGTAAGCAGGCAGCCAGGCTCCCTCCCCTAAGCCAATCATAATGCTGCAATGCGGCGTTGTGATTGTTCTTGAACGCTGTGACAAGGCATTCAGCCAGAGGCTGGAGTGGTGGGCATGTTCCCCATGCAGGCTGTTATGTAGCCTGCATTGCGAACAGGGATGTGCGCAATGAGAGTGCCAACCAAACAGTCATTGAGCAATTAAGTGGGCATACCACTCCGTCCCTGCTCTGTGAGTAGAGCAGCCCCACCCACCCTCCTGCCCAGAAAGGAAACATAGCATGAGTATATCAGAAAGTTATCATTATGCTATGTTTCCTCTTCTTGCACTGCTTGAAAGCAGTGGGGCGACGCTCTTCCACCTTAGCGGATGAGCCACCACACTGGGTGCATCACCCACAGGGGCTAGGTCTGGGCCTGACTCAACCCCCAGGTATCCTCTGCTACACGTACCACCTTCGCCTCACCTGGACATTGACACTGTGGTGCAATCCGCTGCACTCTTTCCAAATCTGTGATTCAGCCAGCAGGAGCCTGGGTACAGCAGTCGCCGCAAGTTCACTGGGGAACCTCCCAATGCAGGTGATGCAATAGGTCCCGCTTAGGCGTGAAGTTGCAGCGCTCCCACCACACAAATTCAGCACAGCTCAGGGGCCTCACCCTCCACAGCATCTGGCCAGCACAACATCCTCCGACCTCTGATGTAGAGAGGCGAGACCTATCATTGGTAATCTCCTCCGTGCCCCACGGTGTATTGGTGGTGCGTGGTATGCGATGCCGACCTCCCTACATTGGTGCGCAGGAGCGCCTCTACCATTCACAGCTCCAAGGGGCAGCAAGAGATCTTCTCACACATGTCAGCAACGTGCCTCCATGAGACCTGGCAGACTTCAAAACCAGGTAAGGGCAATCGTCGACAACTCAATGTCTACTGCCATGGCCTAGCAACTCCACAGCACCTCCGCATCCTACTCCGGGCCCCAGACGCAGGCCCAGCGAGGCCTCCAGACCCCAGGGATTGTCCACGCTTTCAGGGTTTTGGATGCCATGGAGTTGCAAGGAGTGCCCAATTATAAGTGATGCATCAATGGTTTTCCCCAGCGATGTGCCTCTTCATGATTGTAGCCCTGAATGTCCTCTTCCCAGGGGCTGGTCATCCTGGCTGTTGGGGGCTTGGGGAAGTTTGTTTATCTGTACTGCACTTGGCCCTGGCTGCTCCATTCTGCATTCCATTGCTTTTGTTTCCTATTTTTAATTGGGGGTGGACTTATAGGCTACTTTTGCCTCTAGAGGCAAAAAAAGTCACGTTGGGCTGACTAACGTGAGTTTTTTGGCGGCTAATGGGCCTTTCGTCAGATTTCGCCCGCTAACATCAGAATTTGTTTCGCCTTCACGCTAGTGTTAGCAGCTGCTTCAGGGACAAAAAAGTTCATTGAAGGGCTTAAAGCGAGCAATCGATGTCCACCACCTGTTTGATGTTCACCAGGGAACAGACTCCTCTATTGCAGGACAATGTCAAAGAACAATTAGCCACTTTTAGGCGGTGTGCTGGATCAGTTATGTGTGGGTTACTCCATTGTTGTGGTAAAAGAAGAAAAAAACTACAAGACTGTGGGAAGTCATGAACATGGTGGTTTCACGGCTGCTGATGCCAGACACTGGGCAGGATGAAGTAGTGACCTGAGTTTAGTGGTCGAGGGTGTTGTTAGAAGACACAAACATGTAATCTGGGCGCAAACCTCAACTCTGAAATCTTGAAAAGGCCAAATCTAAAGGGACAGTTGCTACATTTCTGAGACAATGGGATGCACCTGAGCTCATTTGAGTTCTTACTGCAATTACTTAGAGAAACAAGCAACAGATGACCATGGACCCCTCTTTTCAGATTATTATTGCATGGCACTAACCACATGTGTCAGGAAATGACCAGCACCCGCTGCACCTGCATTTGACAGCCGATAGTTTAAAACTTTATGGAAAGAGATTTTGGAGAACTATGTTTACCAGAATGCACTGAGGAATGCTACTGACATGTCAGCAGTGGGAGAACCACACCTTTAAAATCCTTGAACGATTCCTCTCATCTTCACTGCCCTAGCCAAGGGGCAGCCCCTGGAGTCATGTCGGTACTTCATCATTGCTACTTGAATCAACATGTTAAGTGCCCTCTGTGTTTTCTCCCCTCTGTTGAGCGCAACAATTCATGAAATACTACCAGAGATGCCCACTACTTGTCATACCTTTATTGAGCAGTACAAAATTTGAAACTGTGGGGAAAGAGACTTTGTTGCAATGCATATATCAGAATACGTTGAGAGGACTGGTACAAACATGTCAATAATGTGCGATCACCACATTTGAAATCTTGAAACCTTACCTTGTCACAGCTGGTTAGAGCAGCATGCTATATGGCCGACTGGAAAGCTCTTGTCTGAAGACAGCCTCATAAAATGAAACACAGGGCTGAAGATGTCCAGCACTTGCTTCATCTATATTTAATTACAGAAACATCAAAACTGTGCATTGAGACTTTGGAGAACTGCATGTATCAGAATGCATTGGGCAGACAAGTACAAACCTGTTAACAGTATACAAACTACACCTTTTAGACAGTTGTCTCTCCAGGGACCATGGTGTTAGAATAAACCTAGTGTTTCCATCTCAATAACAGGGAATCATGGGAAGTGTGCATCTCCTGAAAACATTCAGTTTCATGACATTAATCACCATGTTGAGCTCGGGCGAATACAATGATCAATAGTTTAGGGTAATTCACTTTGCATTGCCAGGTATGTAACCAGACTCACTCGTTCACTCACTCACTCACTCATTCACTCACTCACTCTTCGATTTCTGGGAAAACCTCTGAAGAATACTTATATGTGCCATAGCCATAATTAATACGCATCCAATACTCTGACTTCACTCTAACTTGAAACATCCAAACTCCAGTCCACAACTCCTTCCCTTACCCTCCCTCCCTCCCTCCCTCTCTCCCGCCCTCCCTCCCTCCCTCCCTCCCTCCCTCCCTCCCTCCCTCCCTCCCTCCCTTCCTTCCTTCCTTCCTTCCTTCCTTCCTTCCTTCCTTCCTTCCTTCCTTCCTTCCTTCCTTCCTTCCTTCCTTCCTTCCTTCCTTCCTTCCTTCCTTCCTTCCTTCCTTCCTTCCTTCCTTCCTTCCTTCCTTCCTTCCTTCCTTCCTTCCTTCCTTCCTTCCCTCCCTCCCTTACACTGCTACAACTCCTTCTTTGTCCTCTACTCACTCATGTCCAAATCCTTACGAACCACACCTTTTGGAACTTTGTGATTAAAATAATTGTTTACTTGTGTAATTTTTTTTCTGATTTATTGTTCTCATTTTGATATTTTGCATGACTCACTTAATACAAGCCGACAACAACCAAGATAAATCATAGGTAATAATTATAAGCAATATTATTGTGGATGACAATTTTCATAGAAATTTGTTTCTAGTGGGATATTGGCACCATCTGGGAGTGTTGAGAGGTTATTGGTGTTTGTCACTCACTGTACCCACCAGGGATGTTTGGCGGGGGCAGGGGGAAGTGTTTGGAAACCTGAGTCCAGCGTAGAATGAATTTAAGTAAGTTCCTCCTGGGGTGCCTCTGGAGGGTTTCTCTTCCTAGTGTGCAGATAATGGGGCATATTAACAAGGAACAGGGAAAATGAATGCTAAGGACGCTTAGCGTTAATTTTTTTAACGCCCGCTATCGCTGGATAATATCGCCTGGTTATCGCGTTATTAACAACGCTAACCGCATAGGCGATCAAAAAATCCAGCGATAGCGGCATTTTGGGAGGTTATCGCTGGTAATGCACTGATGAAACTACAAGGATAGGGATATCCTTGTTGATAGCCCATGGTGGACTTGGCCATGTGATCCACCTCCCATTGGATTACATGGCTCAGTCTGAAAATTAGCAGACGTAAAAAAGCAGCGTTAACCGTGGTTAGCGCTGCTTTTTTTGTCTCTAAAAGGGTTAGCGTGAATCTTGATAATAAGAAAAATGTCTCTTAGCGACATTTCTCCTATTATTTTGCTCTGGAATGCCCACTTTGCATCTCATTAGAGATGCAAAGGGAAGCGTAGTGAAAAAGGGTGCTAACATGCAAATTTGCATGTCAGCACCCTGTTGTTGATAGGGCGATATTTTTTATCTCCTCTTCTTTGGCTTTTAAAGCCAAAAAAGTGGAGATAAAGCCCTTGTTAATATGCCCCAATGCTCCTAACCTGAGGTGTCAGAAACGATAGAGATGGCAAGCAATTTTAAAAGACTAAGGGGCATATCAACAACAACCGGCGACAATTATCGCTCAGCGCTATTAGCGTGAGGATAATTATCGCCGGCTAGCGTGAGTTTTTATCGCTGAGATAGCGTGCTATTAGCAACGCTTATCTCAATAGCGATAAAAATCTACACGCTAACAGGCTAACGTGAGATTATCGCTGGAAACCCAGCGATAATCACACGTTACCTTGTTGATAGGGACAGGAAAACTTAGCCATGATATCCTCCTTCCATAGGATATCATGGCTAAGTCTGAAAATTAGCAGACGTAAAAAAGCAGCGTTAACCGCGGTTAGCGCTGCTTTTTTTGTCTCTAACAGGGTTAGCGACATTCTTGATAATAGGAGAAATGTCGCTTAGCGACATTTCTCCTATTATTTTACTCTGGAACGCCCCCTTTGCATCTCATTAGAGATGCAAGGGGAAGCGTAGAGTAAAAGGGTGCTAACATGCGAATTTGCGTGTTAGCACCCTGTTGTTGATAGGGTGCTAGTTTTATCTCTGCTTTTTTGGCTTTTAAAGCCAAAAAAGCAGAGATAAAGTCCTTGTTGATATGCCCCAAAGCAGGGCATGGGCAGTAGTATTTACATACCCAGTGTTTTGACACATGTAAAATACCGAACGCTAAGTACCATAAAATGTCAGAACAGGTCTTACTTATATCTGTTGAAGATGGATTAGAAAGTAACCAATGCCTATAAATGGTGTCATTGTACATACAAAGCACAAAGAAGTATAGGGTCTTTTAGACCCTGGTGACTGGCTCCCAACTTGCCAATCAGTGGTGATCTTGGTATCGGATCCCAGGGCCACCCACCATATTTAGCGATCTGTGGAGATCTCTGTGATAAAAATGCATGGTCAGTACAGCAGATCCGCTGTTTTCACTGCAAATGCTAAGTGGTCACCATGTTTTTTGGCCTGCTTGGCATTTGGTATTTTGTTTCAGAAACAAACATCCAAATCCTTCTGTTGGCTCAGAAAAAGATAAACTCAATGGTCCTAGGGAGTCTGAATCCTTCATGCCTGGTCCATTGCTCGCTTTCTGTGCCTGGATCCATCATGTGATACTCAGACAGGGAAAATCGGTGATTGACACCACCCTAAATAGGGCATGAAGGCAATCATTGGTTACCCAGTAGCGCACAAGAAGTCAGATTGAGGATTTCTACTGATGAAGCCAGCTGAGACTCAGGCGCCGGAAACCAGATTTTTCTCCCACCTCCAAGTGAGCCAGAAACACCGTGGAGCTGGAAGATGGGCCACTGTTTTTTTGAGAGATTCCCTGCATCTGCAAACATTTAAGTGACTCCGTTAGTACTGTTCATGAGTGCCCTGCTTCCTAGAAAATGTGTGCTATGTTGTTGTACTTAAGAGAGGTTGTATTCAAAATAACTGAATAGGAATGTACATAAATAAATATTGCTACTGCAAGTGCATAATATTTTAAGGAATAACCATTTAGTTTTGGTGGTATATCATAATCAGCTATTCCTACAAATGTATCTTAAGGGAAAATGCATTTTTAGTCGCAGAAGGGTTTTGCAAGCGCGTGTACAAGTACAGTGAATGTGAACATTTATTGAGAGACAAAAACAACATTCTAGAAAATATTGGTCTACAATTGTTTCAGCGAATACTTACATTTAGAGATTTTTCACCAGGACCAGCAAATAAATATAGCATGACATGACAGGATTTAACATAGAGACTCGTCAGTGGACTGAAGTATCTCACGTAACATGTAGAGCTCTACTCGCTGAATTAATGCACAAGATTTATTGTCAGGACCGAAAGTGAAATTGCATCATTTATCCTTGTATATAATTTATAAGAATCTTATGACGATTAAGAGATTAATCCTTTTGGCAAAAGATTTTGAAGGCTTTTGAGCACAGAATTAAAGGTATTTGAGAAATAGAGGGATGCACGTACTGGGTTTGCATTTATAGACAATGATATATGTTGTTCAGATTTGTGTAGGAACTGTGAAATAGGTCATTAAGCATGTCATTTCAGATGAAAAGTTCAAATAACTTGTAGATCAGGAGGTTCAAATAGTGTAAAGGCATCTGATCTCCTTAGACGCGTATTAACTTCATTACTAGCAGCACAAGCGCAGCCTCAGGCACATATAAGAGGATTAGTTGCATCTTGACTCATTCTCAGAAAGAAACTTCAAAAACCTCCCCAGTCCGAAGGTTCAGGCTGTATATGTTCTCTAACCTCAGGGAAACTGCCATGTTAATTTGTTTATTTCCAGAGAGAGGTCTCCTTAGTCCGTTGAACACCAAGGACACTCTGGGAAGTGTCCATGCCTGAGAAGGATGGCCTACCTTATGTCAATGTTGTCAGCTGTATGTGAGAATCTGTTTTCATGATGGCATCATAGGTACATGTATATGGGAATACATCAAACCATACTTCCCTCTCCCATTTCCCTCCTTACATGTGAAAAGCCAACATCTACTGTAATTTTAGCCTCCACCAGAGTAGTCCCTAAATTAGAAAGGCTAGCTGCCTAGGGAGGTACCTCAGTGGGCAGCTGTTAAGAGCTCAAACACAGGTGACATAAACTCTCTGTAGTGGCCCAGTGTTAAAACGGTATATGCCATTTACATGGGTGAACCTAAGGCCTTGCTGCACCTGCTCTGGGATGCAGAAGGTTAGAGCGGCTTCTACTGATGCTGCTGTCAGTGTGATTTGAGGTGTCAGAGATACCCTTATGTTAGACAATGGGTTCTGTCCATCTTATCAGCCTGGATCTTTTGCTTTTTGATATTTTGATACATGGGAGCCTCAAATCCTACGATTTGCCCACTGTAAACTCATGGTAAATGGACTGCACGTGTTTACCACCATTGCCTTTTAAGATAAAGCCGCAGCAAGGGTAAGAGGCACTTGGCTGGTTACACTTGAATACATGCACACACGTGTGCTGGCTGAGCATAGTGGACTCCAGTCATGCGCAGCCTGGCACAGAGGGAACTCTGCAGGATTGGATATTGACCTTGGGTAGGTCATATTATGTTAGTGTACACTCATATGGAATCAGTGTGGATGACTGTCTTGTCTGCAGTGACACTCCATTATACACCTTGGTCAAAAGAGACCAGTGGCACCTCAAATTGGGGCATAATATGCATGGGGAATTAAATTCTGCAAGTTCCACAAATAAATCTGTACAGTTTAGGGGTTATCCAAGAATGTCATATTTCTCTGGCTCAGCTCAGGATCAGAGCCCAGGCTTTTATCACCCTGCTGTGCTAAGTTAATTACATTTCTCTCCAACAGTAGGAACAAAGGCCCCACACAAGGGGGGCAATTAACAGTATTTGACTCAGCCCCTAAGGAGAAAAGGGGTGGGGATAAACGATCTGCATCAATCAATGAGTAGTCACACTCCACCAGGGCTTGGACTGCCCAAGTCCACTAACTAAAGGAGGGAGCCCAGACCACTGGCGCTAACACACAAGGGGGCTCCCTTTGAAGATTTGCTGCAAAAGGCCTGAGCAGTGATGTCAGCAAGGGGTGGAGCAAAGGCCCTATAACAGATGTGGTCAGTGACTCCTGCAGTGATGCCATTTTGAACTTTTGGAGCAGACTCTGCAGGTAGGTGGGACTGGGACAGAGGGGTGATGTGGCAACCCAGTATAGGCCAGAGGTGCCTCAGGACTGGAACCTTCTGCCCCCCTTAAAAGGTCTTGCACAAGGGGTAGAACTCTCTGTTGGTTGTGTTTTTTCTGCTGGATACTGGGACTTGAGGCAAACGCCACGGACAACTGGAAGGAAGAACCCCTTGATGCCATCTGGACTAAGAACTCTGACTTTAGTTGACTCTAGGACCAAAGGGGCTCTCCCCAGGACCAGGGTAGCTGGTCCTCTTACCAAATTAGGACCAGTTGGGGGAAAGACTGGGCTTCTGCGCCAAGGAGGAGAGAGGCCCAGAGTAAATTAGGACAAAAGCTAATGCAGGGAGCTAGTGAGACCAGCTCCCTGCAAAATTTAGCACATTTGAGGCCAGGAGGCAAAAGGAAAGGGCTCCTGATGGCTAAGGAACACCACCAGGAATAAAATGAGACCACAATAACAGAGAATGGTTCAACAGATCCCGAGATATCAGTCAGCAAAGAATTTTTGAAACCCACCGTGCAAGGTCCGAGCGTATAGGGCTCTGCTGCCCAAGCCTTTCTAACTCCCTGGGGTAAGCAGGGACCTGGGGGTCACAACAAGAAATTCCTGATTTTTCTGTGTTGGGAGGGGGTGTGTGTGGATCCACCTCCCCAGCATGCAGTGGGTCTGGGGATCCCATCGGCCAGGTTATGCTGGGGGGGCAAAGCAGCAAGAGGTGGGGAGCCCTGTTGCACTTCCCTGAGAGAGGAGAGAGATGGGAGGGACCCAAGGCCCCATCCCTGGGCCCCGGGATGAAGGGGGAGTGCCACCGCACTACCCCAGTAGTGGCTGGTCCTCACCACTCCCTGTGCCCATGTCCAGGTGGAATGGGAGACAGCCACCAGCCCCTTGCCCGCAGAAGCAGGCAGGGAAAAAAAATCCTGCTGGCTCCTGTGGCAGCAGGAAGTACTGCTGAACTCGTGGGGAGCCGGCCGGGGCAGTCAAGTGTGGGCTCTCTGGTCAGACCCCCCACCATAAGCAGAGTGAGGGGTGCCCGGGTGGTGCTGGGCACCCACAAAAAAAAGCGAAAGGCTCCATGGAGTGATGTTGCGGGCAGAAAAACAAAGCAAAGAAAGGCAGCAGTGGGAGAGCATCTCATTGCCTATGCACTGCTCCCGAGGGAGCGCCCTATAATGCCTTGCAGGGCTGTGCCGTGCAGCAAATTGTTTTCCCTCGTGGTGACCCTCGGATGGTATGGCCACCACCAGTGACACAAAAACGATCCTAGGACGCTGCAGGGGTGCAGAAACTTCCCTCTGGAGGCCCAAAGATGTGTTTTAAAATATACTGACCATAAGTCTGGAGGGCCTCGAAAATTATGACTGCCCCGGACTTTACAAGCTTTTTAGACACTTGCTAGACTGGAGCATGTGCTCTTCAGCTGTGAGTGCTATGTCTTTAAGAGACAAATCTATGCCTGCATTTACTGTGGCCTAAAGGTAGTAAAAAAAAATTATGCACTGTGCAGCGCTCACTTGGGGCGAAGTGTATGGTTACATGTGTTAATGATCAAAATGTGATGATCTCTAGGGGCTGTTTGTATAGTTGCGTGTAAGTATTTAAAAATTACACAGATTCATAAGAAATGCATAATTTCTGCAAATGCTTTATGGATATATTGATGTTAACAGCCACTTAGGATCAAAGTACATATGTTTTATTGCCAGTGTTAATTGCATTCATTCGGTGGTTATATTTGAATTTTGTATTCCCTACTAAGATGGTGGCATGCTTTATTAAAATGATGATGCTGACAGCCACTCGTAATCAAAGTATATCTGCTTTAATACCAGTAATAAGTGTGGCCATTACTGCTAATGCTTGATTGTTGCATTGACTCCTAAGATGGTGATTTTTGACATGTGGTTTGAGGAACTTGACACCTTCAGGGGGTCAGAGGTGATTATGTAATGTCATCAAAAGGTATTTCCATCAGCCTTATGTATATTTGAAATGTACTGCATAGTATTGAGTAGTGTGTGTGTAATAAATGTATTTTTCTTTTTTCAAAAGAAAAGGCACAGACTAGACAATCATTTATTCAGTGTTATTGTTGCGTGCCAGCAAATGGGGATTACTATGCTCTGCTCCGCTACCCTGACAGAGTAAAGTGCTATAATGGGGTGTTTGGTTCCCAGTGGGGGAAAATGTGGACCCATTACTTGTGCATGCCACACAAGTAGTGGCAACTTCCTTACACCTTATTTGTCTCATGTTAGATTACCTGTCATTGGAGACAGAGCAGCAATGGAGTGTAAGTGTAATTAGAAACTGCCTACCAGCCTTTCTACCCTCAGCTCTGTCTGTTTCCTAGCATGTTAATACCAGGAGTAAGCAACCATCTGGGTGAGAGATGTGCATTATAATCAGTGCTTAATATGAGCAAGTGTTTGTCAGTGGGGCACTGACACTCATAAGTGGAGACTTGCACCTATTTTTACCAAGAGAGGGAAAAACAAACAAAAGCGGAAAGACGGATGAAGAGAAAGACAGAAAGAAATGTGCAGAGACCTGCAAGAGTGAGAAAAAGAAGCTTGGAGTGTCGGGTTGAGATTTAAGGAGTCATGATGTGGTTTCAACTCTGCACAGCCATGGTAATGGGCGCTCTGACATTTAATTGCACTGGCCACAGGCTTCTGAGCAGAGCTTTGGGCACTGGCACTTACTATTTGACACATTAAGCACAAAATATAAAGTATATAAAATAAATATAAAATAAGGTCCTCATAGTCTCCTTCCTTTTAGCATGGCGGGAGACACCAGCTGCCCACGTCCTCCCAGAATGCTAATTGCAATCTCCTATGTCACTGGCAGCTTTCAATGTCAGCAGCAGCCCACAATAAAGGATGATGTGAAGATGTGCAAGTGTAGCAAAAATATTGCCTGACAGAAATATTATGAGCAAAAATCCTTCATAAAAATATCACTTATTTGGATGTAGATTTTCTAATATTGCCTCAAATAGGGACATATGTGTGTCTAATATTCTGCTTGTTGGACTTGGCCCTTTTTGCAGGGTCATCCCTGAACTTTTTGCATTTTTCCTAGATTTTTCTGACCTGGTGTTGGTGGTTTTAGGACTCTGGGCACTTTAGTACTGCTGTCCAGTGTAAAGTGTGTGTGCCCTCTGTGGTAAACATGGTAAAATTGGTCTACACTTGTTTGGCATTTAATTTACATGTCAGTCCCTTGTAAAGTGGTATCTTAGATCACCCTGGCCAGTAAATTAATTGCTACTGGTGGGCTTGCAGCGCTGCTTGCGCTACCCACCAAGGTAGCCTTTCAAACCAGTTTACTGCCGCTGTCACGTGGCATATAAAGTGGGTGCCACGCCTGTGACTCCCCTTTTACTACATATCCGTCATCCCTAAGGGAGGCCCTAGCTAGCCCTATGGGTAGGGTGCATTGTAGGTAAAATGTAGGACATGTACCTTAAATGTGTAGCGTGTCCTGGTAGTGACAAACAGCCATTTTGGTTTCTCACTGCTCTGAGGCTGTCCTCTCATAGGAATGCATTGGGGATTCCCTGATAAGTGTTTCAGTGATATGATATGAGAGGAGCAGCATGGTCATGTTTGGTATGTTTGGAATAGTAATAATAAATGCTGTGTGATAGTGTACACAGATTTATTATCACTATTTTAGAAATGCCACTTTTAGAAGTCGGCATTTCTGTGTGCTATGTGTCTTTGTGCCTGCTTGATGTGTATTGCATGTCTGGGTCTGGAGTGAAAGGGGCTGGTGAGCTGCAGTGGCTCCAGAGGGACTGGGTGAGTCAATGCTAGGCTGAATAGGCAGATCTGCATTTGAAGTAGTGGGAGGAGTAGCCCCTGAACTGGTTTGGACCGGGTCTATGCCTGTGTCAGAGGGTGAGAACAAAGACATATGGAGTATAAGTACTGGGACTGTGACCCCATGATGGTGTGCTACTTTGGACCTGTTGGGAAACTGCTAGGCTGTCAGGAGTAACTGCCGTGGGACCCAGCTGCAGCTTCCTTAGGGTCCCTACATGCTGGCCCGCCTGTGCACAGCCCTGCCCCTGATGAGTTTGGACTAAGTGCCCTGAAGAGCGCACTCAGCATGAGGAGGTCATTGCCCAGACTTGAGGGAGGTCATTGGCAGGGAGCGCGTGCTGCGCGCTTTTGCCTCTTTACCATTGAGCCCTAGAAATGGGCTCAACATTCCTAAGTGCGGCGGGCACCGTTGTCCGCAAACGTTGAAATCAGCGGAGACCTTTGCTCTGTGTTGCTCAGGGAAGAGCCCAGCGGCAGGGAATCCCGTTCGGCGATTGCCTGAGTGCCCGGAAGTCAGGCAGAGTTGCGGCCTGTTGGTGGGCAGGGCCCAACCTAAGTTAGAGCTGGCGCCTCAAGGATGCCCAAGCCGAGAGAGGCCGCCAAGCCTGAAATCCAGGCGGGAGCCTACCCTGCGCTGGTGAACGCACGAGGACGATGGAGACTTCGCTACGCGGTAAAAGATCCCGGGGCCAGAATGAAGTCCACAGGATGGAGACTTCGCTCCGGGTCCAGCATGGCGCGGAAGGGAGTGTGGCCGCAAGAAGAATCGGAGCCTTGCTTGCTCCATTTCTGTCTCCCCCTGCTTCGTAGAGGGCGAGGCGGGTCCCCAGAGATCGCATGTCACAGTGAGGAGACCGGGCAAAGTGAGGAGAGGTCCCGTGAGCAGGGCCTGCCAGGCACCCTGTTGGGGCCTGATTCAGCGACCTGATGAGTCCAGAGAAGCCCCAGAGAGGGGGGCTGAGACCACACCCGGTTGGTGTCTGAGTGTGGCACCAGAAGAGCTCAGGTAAATGGGGGACTCACAAGGCACTGTTGTACCTTTTTCTTTGCCCCACCATAGGAGTCCCAGTGAGTGGGGCTGAGGAGGCCCTGAGGCTGCTTATTTTTGCAAACAGCTGCACTGCCTGACTGCAAATTGAGGGGGTATTGTTTTGCATCTCAAGAGAGACAGGGGTGAGTGGCACCTCACCCCCCCCCCCACTTCAGTGCAGATCCCTGACTATTTGGACATAGAGCATGGTGGGGAAGTCCCAGATGGGCCCCTGAGGAAGGCCAGTTGGCCTGTGAGCACCTGAGGTGCTGGTAGGGCACAAGGCCCTAATTTGATGCATAATGTGTTTATGCCCATTGTTTATGCATAATGTGTTTATGCCTAATGTGATGATGCTGAGTACAGTATTTTAACAGTAGTTGCTGGTTGTTTTATATTAACTACTTGTGCTTTCTAATGGTTCTGACAGTGGCCCGATTGGCCCTGTCATGTATATAAGTCCTCTTTAAAGTATTGCCTAGTGCCAGGTGACACAGGATACATTTGTGATTCTGTTCTAATGTGTTTATGATAATACAAAGTCTATTTTATTATATAACCTTGTGTGGAGTTTCTTTTGTGGTGTGCCTAATGTGTCGCTGCTGTGTGTGTGTGTTGCGCAAACGCTTTACACATTGCCTCTACGATAAGCCTAACTGCTCGTGCCAAGCTACCAAGGGGGTGAGCAGGGGTTATCTTCGGCGTGTAACTCCCTTGCCCTGACTAGAGTGGTGGTTTCTTCCTGGCCAGGCGCATGCCCTAGATAACCAGAAATCCCATTTCTAACACTGCTACTATGCTAAAATTAGCAGGTGGGATTGGGATCTCCCTCTGGATGCATACTGTGCTCTCTACGGATCTCTCTTGAGCCATTTATTTAATAGAGCACTCTGAGATACCGAAACATTTCCAGTATTTACGCAGACAAATGTATTTTTGAGAGTGGTGTTTTCCTTAAAATGGAGAAAGAGATTTTAGTGCAAATGCATTCGCAGGATTTAAATTTCACACTGTCAAAAAATGGAATGTACCATTATATATTAGCAAGTTACCTCTTCTACCCAATAATTAGTTTTGAAAAAGGTGTCTTAAATCCAAATAGGTAATTATATTTAATTTAAGTGATTGCTGGGTCTACTCAATTTCTGGTATTCAGATTTAAATTTAAATTTTCCTAAAAAATTGTTATTTTCTCATATTGGGGTTAGTTCTTTTCAGGGTTCGTTTCAGATCATAATCATAAATCCACTGGGGCTGATTTACAAATCTATCTACACTCAAAAAACACAGACCTTACCATGAATATATGCACTTCACAGGGCACAGCAGTCTAACTCAGAATGTGTCTAAGTTAGAGCATGATCGGGAGACAACACAGCTAGTAAACAATGTGCACGGACTGTTTCCAGTGCATACCTATGCTTTCTGCACCTCATGCACTAACTGTGAAATTCTAAGATAAATGTATGTGCTTTAGACTGTTCAATCACAGTGCATGTTAGTGCACACATTCAGGATATAGAGCAACATGTGCAACCATTTTATTTTATGACTCGCAAATTGCGATTTTTAGCGATATGCTAAATGAAATGTACTAATGTGTCTCATACACATTTAGCGATTCTCAATCGGGTCACAACTGACCTACCTAATTAATATTCATGAGCAGGTTGCACTTTGTGACCCATTGGGAATGGGCACTAACAGTGGGATGGTGGCCTGCTTGGGACAGCAGACCACCATGCCTGTGTTTGCTTTTAAATGAAGCAACCTTTTTTTTTTTTAAATGCAGCCCGTTTTCCTTAAAGGAAAACGGGATGCATTTGAAAAAAGAACAAGCATTGGCATAGCCAATAGGTCTTGCTTTTGGGACCTTATAAGTATTTAGTTATGCAGCACAATATCCTTACATCAACTGCTGCATGGCTAAACACTTATAAGGTCCCAAAGGCGAGACCTATTGGCTATGCCAATGTTTGTTTTTTTGGTTCTTAAATTGACGAGGGCCTAGGAACTTCCCCAACAATAACTATGCAAAAATCGTAACAAAAGAAGCACTGACAAATCCAAAAGACTGACCTGTTGGCTTGGCCAATCATTGTTTTTGCGAAACTAAGGAGCCGGACCCAACTAGCACAATTCGTCCTAACAGCTACCTGCAACTAGCTTGAAAATGCCTCCTGGTTCCATGTGCACCCACTGAATGTTACCAGGGTCACTCTTAATGCCTATGGTTGGTTCAGAAACCTTTTTTTGGAGCTTCAAGCAACCGTAAGACTTTGCAAGCTCTTGATTCATACTTGATGGTAATACACCCCCATCGGGTTTGCTGATCATGGCACTTAAATAAAATAAAAAATACAAAATGTCCAATCCTGAAGAAACTTTTTCCACGCTAGTGATACATCCAATACTCATTTTATCCTTATAAACCACAGAAACCAAAGCCCGCATTTCATCAACTTGTGCTAACCGTTGCAAAGCAGCAGGAGTCTGGAGGCCACTTGTTTTGTAGTTCCAGTTATAAAAGATTACTCACTTGCTGGCCTCATCCTTTAGAGTCAGGTCAAAGAAGGAACAATTAACTTCAAAGAAAAGACTGTACGAATAAGACAACCTGCATGTGTTTATCTTGAATGCACTTTGATCCATTCTTATATTTTAAAATAACATGTTGTTTCAACGTAGCTACTGGTTTATGCATTTAGTGCCATTGTATATGTTCGAAAGAGGGATCCTGTTTTTGTTTTTAAGTTCTCCTAACAATGCTCCGTAAAGATGTGACTGGTCTAAAATGGAGTCTTTCTTCCCCCCCCCCCACCGCCCACCCCCTCTCGAGCTGCAGGGCAGTTTATGTTGCAAATGTGTCTATTTTATTCTTCAGCAGTCTATATTAATTTTGCCACATACTGAAACTGCAAAGAAGCGCAATGGACATGAGACACAGAGGTGAAGATAAGCGACGATAGTGTAAAAGAGATTCCAAGTGGTAGCAGAAGATGAAAACGACAACGTAAAGCACAAGAAACCAGCAGAAAACTTAATAGCCAAAGAGACCGAACATGTTCAGGGTGGGGAGGCACGGAGGGGTGGGCTGCAAGCTAGACAGTGGAATGAGCAAGAGAGCTGTGACTCCATATGTTATGGTCACTTAGGAAGTGCAGAGGGAAATGGTCCTCCAGGAAACTCTACAGCAGAAGTTAATTACAAGCATCGGCCGTAAAAGCGAAAGTCATCACAATCGCGATCACTCTGAAAGCGAAAGAGATCGCGATTGCGATGAGGCGCTGAAGCACGCTAGGAATGCGTGCGCAGCAGCGGGGGGAGGGGCGGAGATGGTGCTGTAGGCTGGCGCAGGAAAGGCAGATAGCTGGGCGAGAAGGGAGGATGGAATGCGGGGAGCAGCTGTGCGTGTGCACGCCATCGTACACTCAAGCTTGTAGCCAGCACAAAAATGTGGGTAGCACTTTCAAAACCCACCTACTAAATGTCTCGCCAGACCAGCACATGCGCTAGGTCAAGCGAGACCTAAAAACAAAACGTTTCTGTTTAATTTTTAAAGGGCAGGCAGTAGTCCATTGACTGTTCTTAAAAAAACATTTTTGCTACCATTCATAAAGGGGAAGGGGTTCCCTGAGCACCCCTTCCGAGTTGTGACAGGTTTTACCACCTACTTGAAGTAGGTGGTAAACTGCAATTGTTTTGTGACTGCATTCCGGTTACAAAACAATCGTATATGCCCTCACGACTCGCTGTTAGGAAGAGACATTTTTGGCAAGCCCCTTCTGAATAACGACTGGCAAACCCTATATACGAGTAGGTAACAGGATACCGACTCGCAAAATAGGGTTCGTACGCGAATAACACCATTTTAGTGTACGCTAATGGCACAATTCTCGGTTAGCAACTGCTAAAACGGTGGCACATGTACCCATAGTCTGTAGTGTACAAGCACACATTTCAGGGCTTATAGCTGTTAGGTATTCACAAAAGGTGACCTGGAGTCATCAACCTTTTTTCCCTGCATATTTGTACACCAAACCTGCAGTTAGGGATGCAAGAGTAAGTCCCAAGCAAGGGATTAAAAGTGATAGAATCAAGGTCTGGTTTGCCTTAGTAGTTTGTGAACACCTTCAAACACGTTATTTGTGAGCATTCAAAAATGTCGCCTCCCTTGAGAGTTGATCCTGGAATGCACTGAAGTGAATCACTTTCATGAGTGGGAAGGGGAACTGAACATCCCAAAACTTGTTTGGGGGGCACGTGAAATGGTTCCTGCATGGTAAGAAATGAAACAAAGAAATAGATCATGGATATTGGGTTGCCATTCCACTGTGTAATATTAATACCCTCTGAACAATTCAGCACTGGGAAAACATCAACACCTAAAAAGGGCATGTGACACTCCCAGTGGAGTAGTATGCCAGAAGCACAGCTGTGCTATTGTAGTTCTTTAATGTGAACAGGGAGATATGGGGATTTTGCAGGAACACTTTACTGTTCATTTTGTAAATCAAAGGGACTCAAACAAGACTTGGTCACGAGGCACAATTTTTAAAGACCGGTCTGAAGGGTCTCATGGGAAAACTAAACTCTCTTGTGAAACTCTGCATTCTAGTGGGAAAGATGCGCTGCGTGTTAAAAATGACTCTTACCGGAAATTAACCACAAAGTCATAGCCAGAATCACTATCTGACTATATTAAAGGAAACTGAACAACAGCTTAAAATTTAAACTAGATTTGAAAAGTCCGCCAAGCACAAAGCATGCAGTCTAACCTCGGAAGGAGTTCCCTGAATTCCTTCCAGGTAACCTCGGTTCAGGTAAAACTTAAAACAACCAATGGTAATATAAAACATCTATTCATCAACATTTCAAGACCACAATTATTTATTCTATATGCACTATTTGTAGTAAACAATGGAAATCTTTACTCCAATACAGAATAACGTGATTAAATCACAATTTAAATATAATACAATGTATTTTAAATGTATTAGGTGCATCGAGGACTCGATCCCTTAACTCTATGAATCAGCTCTATACAGTCAGCACCTCTCTGCTATTTGTCCATTATCTACTCATTTATTAAGATAGTATAGTCTTTGTTCAGTTTTACAACCGAATACCAATGACGATTAAATGTTCAATCAAAAAATGTCCACAGAAATGAAAATGTCTATGTCAATCAGGGTCCTGACACAACCTTGCGAGTCAAACAGACGTGTATCATGCACGAAAGGTGGATAGTGAGTGCAATCCCATAGGAGTTTCATGTGAGATGTTGAAAATGCACATTTTGTTGACTTCCCCAATGAAGCACAGCAGCTTCCGGCAGATGACTGTGTGTGCTGCATTGGAGCTCCTTGTGAACATTATCATAACTGCTGTAAAGCTTTTTGTGGTGACTAGAGGTGTGTGGAACTCCACGGAATCTTGCAGAATTTTTAAGCAACTCATCAGAATTGCACAAAGTAAAATTCCATAGGCCCAATTCACAAAAGTCTAACTTCACGACTCATAAATGACAGAGGTCATTTATGAGTTGTATCTTTATGTCAGCACCAGGGCCGTACTCTCCGCCTGGAGCCGTACTCTCCGGCTTGCAGCGTACTCTCTGGCCGGATAAAGTGTAATCAATGGGCCGGAATACAAATTTTACAAATTACAACAGGAATGTGTGATCAATGGTAGAGGAGGTCATGAAAATCTGTTTGGGCAGGGAAAAGGGTGTGACTAGTAGTGATTATGGCATACATTGACGATGATGAATGACAAATATAGAAAATAATTGATGGACCGGATATAAGCCAAAATTGATATTCAACGGCATATGAATGCAAGATATGTTTCTATTAAAGAAATATATTGGCATTCCTGTAAGAATTGTGCAAAAGAGGGTGTAGGAGTTATATATGCCCACAAAATAAGTTATTGCGCTGCACTTAGTTTGTTTTGTTCTATTTCCCTTTGAAGATGTTGTCCGATAGAACACTTAAATGGGATATGCACAATTAGCATGGCATTTAGGATGCACACATGACCACCAAGCATGAATGTGGGAAATATTGGGTTTGCAAAATTCGCATATCAATTTTGGGTTTATTTAGGACACATGTCTGACGTTGAAAAATTAACTTGCTTTTGCCTGGTGGGAATATTTGGAACACATCCTTAATCTTATAATGTTCAGCACCATGCCACTTTCAGAGGAGAGAAAAAAAATAAAACCAATATCTTAATAAACTTTGAGTTTATTAACTATTGAACGATTAGACTATTGTTGACCTCATCATTTGCTATGTTCTTTTATGTGAACCCTCTAATCTTTTAGGATCAACAAATAAGTGTTAGTTATCCATCGTGGTGTTTTGAGAAGCTTTGGATTGTTTTATTGTGTTTTTCATGTATTGTTAGGTCATAGCATGTTTTTTACATGTTCTTTGTATATATATTTATGTTTTTGTATTTTATACTTTATGTTTGTACTCATTTTGAGTTCTTGTGTGTATTATTTACAGCCCTGATGAAGTTCAAGACTGCTTGAACAAAACACAATGTCTGAATGCTTTTTTTTGATTGGATTTTACTATTTTCATTACTAAATTTTAATAAAGCAGGATCTTTCTAATGGACCTAAAGACTCATTAATTAATTTGCTTACGGGTGCACCATTCCACTTGTTCTGTCAAGATTTCGCCTGCTTCTGCAGTGATACCTTTTAAGAGGCACAGACAAGTTATTTTTAAGTAGGAACTTTATTTAAGTTCATAGGAGCAACCCCCAACACGTCCTGTCCTCAGCAACTGTCTCCTCTCCTCTGGTCCAGCTCTAGAACACTCTGATGCTGGTAACCAAGGAAGGAGTGTAGGACATGTTGCTAGGACACATTGCTAGGATACAACACATCTCCTCTTGTTAATAATAAAACAAAATAAAAGGAATAGTGTAAAGATGTTACAGCAATGAACGGGAAATAATGTAAAAAAACTGAAGGGGTACTTGAGATTAAAAACAACAATGTGTATATTAATGCATCACAAAGTTATCAATGGGTCACATAATCACTGTGCCAATTTGGAACCTTCCTGACACGTTTGTTATTACTCACATCATCACTGCATTTTGCTAATGGATTGTCACTCACTTTTCCCAACCAAGCATTTACTTCCATAGCATTACACAAAGTGATACTTTGAATATTCCACATCGTGCCATCACTTAGCCAAACACTGTTATCAACCACTTTGGTTATTCGTTTGGGCACTGACCAGTTAGACAGACCTCTCTTTTGCATTCCCACACTGTATGTCCTACCCCAATCTCCAACAACAAATACACGTCTGCCCCTCTTTAATCTGTCATTGTGCCTGCACACGTATTTCGCATGGTGCTTTTTGACTCTAAACTCTAGACTCTTATAGCACACAGGTCGTGAAAAATCTTTGAACATCCACCCAGGACCAACTCTCGTACCTGGATGTCTCCCTTTGAGGAGTTTGTATGGGGACTCATTGGTGACTGAATGGGGTGTGGTTCAGTCACTCCACAACATTTCCTTTACCGCCTCCATGAAATCTCCACCACAGCCTTCAGACAACTGGACACATTCCTTCAGGACTCTGTTGAATCTCTCAACAAGGCCGTTTTCTCTGGGATTGTAAATAGAGGTGGTGTGGTGTACAATACCCATTTTGGTGAGGTATGTCTTGAATTCATTTGCTGTGAACTGGGGTCCGCTATCAGTGATCAATATATCAGGACACCCCTCCCTATGAAATATTTGATCTCAAAATTCAATGACATTAGAGGCTTTAATTTCACCAGTGAATACCACCTCTGGCCATTTGGAATGGTAGTCAACTAACACCAATGCGGATTTGTTGACTAGTCCTTTCGCTGAAAATGGGCCGCAGATATCCATGGCCACCTTTTCCCACACCCTATTAGGAAAATTAGTAGACGAGATAGGTGATTTCTCTACCCGAGGAGTTTTTTCACTGCACATGCATTCCATGCACCCACGTACATGCTCCTCAATGTTCTTGTCCAGTCCTGGCCACCAGAATGTCTCTCTGGCTTTCCTCTTCATTCCAGACATACCACTGTGTCCCTCATGCAGTAATTTTAGTAGTCTAGACTGCAAGCTTGCCAGAACCACTAATCTGCCACTTCTGCGCATTATTCCATCCACCATCGAGAGTTCTGACCAGACTGACCATAACTCTCCAAATCTTTTTTTAAGAACATTACTTGGTCTAGATGGATTTGATAATTCAGTGATAAGTTCCATGAAAATGGGATAATTTGTCACAGCCTCTTTCCACTCATCAATAGATATGGCACCATCACACGATTCAGTTATATTTGGTACCGCACAATCATCATTATAGTCGACCACATCATCATCATTACATTCCAATGGTAAACAGGATAAGCAATTGGCATTGACATTGCGAATGCCTGGAACGTACTGGGGAGAAAAGTCATACCCTTGAAGCCTGTACAGCCATTTAGCAATCCTAGGGGTAGCTTTTGCTGCTCCCCTGGTGATGAACAACTCTATAAGTGGTCCGACCTTATTTCAACATGGGTCCCCCAGACATAATAATGAAATAGTTCACCCCCCACCAGCACGCCATTTTTATTTTTTATTTTTTTATTTTACAGAGTTTTATATAGCGCAAATATTACCCGAATCGGGTATCAGAGCGCTTTACATAGCACCAGTTGCATTACATGAGGACATTTTTGTTAGGCACAGGGAGATTAAGTGATTTGCCCAGAATCACAGGATGTTTAGCATCATTGCCGAGATTCGAACCCAACTCCCCAGATTCAAGGACGGACGCCCTAGCCGTTAGGCCAACTCCTCTCCCCAAAGAGGAAGCCATAGCCTCCTTTTCAATGACGGAGTATGTAGCCTCCACACCCTTGAGAGTACGAGATGCGAAGGCCACCACTCGTTCATGTTCCAAATGTTTTTGCATGAGCACTGCTCCTAGACCATATGCACTAGCATCCACTACAATTATACTGTGATGTGATGGGTTAAATGGTTTCAGAACAACCGCCTTGACAATTTGTTCTTTGATAGAAATAAATGCTTGTTGACATTCATCTGTCCATTCGAATTTGACCCCTTTTTTCATTAATATTCTAAGTGTGTGGACTTAATCAGCAAAATGTAGAACAAACTTAGAATAAAATTCCATAGATTAAGAAATGAGCACAATTGCTCCTTGTCATGAGGGGCAGGTGCATTGGTAATAGCCTCCAATAACTTCATTTTGGGTTTAACCCCTTCCCTGGATAAAGTGTTCCCTAGATAATCAATTTGCTTGACACCAAATTTGCATTTCTTGACACCTACCGTCAAACCTGCATTTTGCAACCTGTGTAGTGCATCCGTCTGTATCAAGTCATGTTCAACACGATTGGACCCCCACACCAACACATCGTCTTGGAATACTAATACCTTGGGTAACCCTACCAAAACTTTAGACATAACTCTTTGGAAAACCGCCGAGGCGGATGCCAGACCACATGACATTCTGATAAAATGGAAGGCACCTTCAGGTGTAATAAATGAGGTGAGATGCCTTGAAGTGGAATGCAGTTTGATATGATGGTAAGCATTGGAGAGGTCGATCAAAGAAAAGTAGGTGGCGTCGATTACGGAAGACACCATTTCGTTGATATGGAGTAAAGGATATCGATCAACTAAAATGTTGCAATTAAGATCTCTCAAATATATGCACATGTGTAGATTACCATTAGGTTTGTGTTCTAAAACCACCGGACTAAGCCATTCAGATGATTCAATGGGCTCAATAACCTGTGCATCACATAACCTTTGCAATTCAGTTTTTAATTTTTCTCTAAGAGTAAAAGGCATGCTTCTCGCCTTGTGCACACCCGGAACATTATTGGGCTTTAGTACTATGCAGTGTTCAAACGTCTCTAAACACCCAAACTTTTCCCCAAATAATTTTGGAAATTGGTGCTCCACTTAGTCTTCTCACTATCTGAACACACAGTGACAAAACCACTTTCATAGAAAGATGTATTATGACACTGTGAGTTCATACATACTAAACTCCACATCTCCATTTTAATCCTCTGAGAAACTAGGATAACAAATAAAATACCCAGCCTCCCCCATTCTGTCCTAGGGGCAGAATGGCCTTTCACCAGTGAAAAACGAAATGGAGTTTTTTTCACTGTCAGGACATAACACACACCTCAGTATATGTCCTGTCTTTTACTTACACTGCACCCTGCTGTTTGCTTGTTTGCCCTCCGCAGGGGGCGAGAGACCGGAGAGACCAGAGGAGGCCAAGATATAGCAGGAAAGCGGGACCGGGAGCTGAGGGAGTGCAGGACTACACTCCCTAGCAGCCCCTGCGGTATCTAGCGCACCCGCGCAGCCACCAACATCCATCCAGCGCCAGGAGGCTCCTTCAAAACCTCCCAGGGGCTCCCGCATCTCAGGACGCATGCGGGCGTGCCCACACCGTGCCCGTGCAAAGCCAGGGCCACGGGCGAACCCGTCTGCACCCGTCAAAGCCCGGATAAGAATGGGCTGGGCCCACTCTCTTTGTCCTATTTACTGACTCAACCTCCAACGCTCACTTTCTCTTGGAACTCCTGGAACTGTTCTATGTGAACCATTTGGACTCTGGGGAATCTCACTAAGCAGCACGTAAGACTCACAACATTTCTCTATTCTACCTCAACTTGAGCATCATTGGACCATGGCTAAAGTAAGGCGGGTGGATGAGAGGGAGAGTACACCAAGGTCTCTGCAGAACTCAAACCTTGACAGTTTTTTAACGCGATCTGCAAAGGTTATAGATAAAGAAATACTTGCAGTTCAACGCCATCTATCAATAGAGGGGGTCTCTGATATACGTTTGAACCAGAATATAACAACTGATGGGCAAAAAACGGCTACTGCACCAGAGAGTCATATTTTAGAAGAACTGACAAATGACTTAGTTTGCCCTGAGCTGCCCTCCCATCGTTCTCAAGCAGTTACAGTACCATGTCCCCCAGCTAAAAGAAAGAGGAAGCTTAAACATTTAGATCCTGAATCAATAGTAAATACTAGATCAAAGAGAAAACAGAGACAGGCCCCCAATGGGGATAGTAACAGGCCTATTGTTGTATCAGCAGTTGAAACGAGCCCCTCTCCCATGATTCCGTCCCTTGCAATTTTATCCCCACAAGACATCAAGCTCTTAATGGATGGTTTCGATGAAATAATGCAAAAAAGATTACTACCCATTTTGAATAGGCTTGATAATTTAGAAAATAATGTGGAAAGTGTAAAAAATATACTTTAATCTCAAACCAGGGAACCAATTAATCGTGGTTTACTAAGCTCTGGGTCTGTAAGCCAACGAGGAGATGATAAAGGGGGCGGAGCCAGTGGGAAAGTTAGTAATAACGCTGAAAGTCACCATGGTAACTTAGTGCAACCTTTAGTAAAGAGTAGTGAACAAACGAGTGATCAGGTCAAACTAGAAGATAATAGTAGGGATAATACCAGGCAACATAAACACGATGGAAACACAGATCCTACTAGCACTAGTTTGGCACGGAATAGGAAAGACTTGGTTCCACCTAGGCAGTTAAAAAGACAATTAAATGATGCTCCTTTATGCGAAGGAAAATACAATGGTGTAACTCTTCATCTTCCCCAGACTGCTGCCCATACGTGGGGATCTTAACTAATGTACCACCACTTAGAGGAGAGAAAAAGGAATTCTTTATTCAATTAAAGAATAAGGCTTGTCACTGGCTCACATAGAATACTGATTTTTCCAGTTCCAGCTTTCATTACATTTTGTACACCCACAGAGTGAACTGAGTTGGTCCCCTACGGAAGACAGCAAAGAGAGACTGTGTAGTGCTTAATTGCAGATCACCAGACCTTGCAAGGCAATTACTCATTAGCTGGAGGAAACAACCTGGACAAGAACCAGAATATAAAATCGAATTAATGCCCCTTGGCTTTTTCTATAGGCATTTCGAGCAGACCAGGTAAAATCCCCAACAAATTGTCCACCCATCTCATAACCCAGTAAGAAGGCAAGTCCACTTTCCCCTGGAAGTCAGTAATGGATTTGAAGTTCTCACTGACTTAGATAGCCCTGACTGACTAAATTGAGGGAGAGAGGCCTCAGTAGATAGTGTTACTATACTAACTCATGTTGAGGGAAACACATTTATTGACAACACGGCGGGTAAGGAGTTAGTTATTACCCCATTCATAATCAAAACTCCCATAAAACACCCCAGACACTGACAAATGCTAACTCTATACCAATCCAATGGCAATGGGGAAGTGAGCGTATTGACCAAGCACTACAGATCATATCATGGAATATTGCCGGTATTAAATCTAAGTTAAGTGATACGGAATGGGGCAGGATGGTTGATAGTCACCACATATGCCTATTCCAAGAAACTTGGGCGACAAAGCGGGTACACAGGGTGGGGTTCTCCACATTTAGCATCAAAGCCAGACCATCAAAGGTGGGACGTCCTGCGGGAGGGTCGATAATCTGAGTCAGGACAATGCTGAACTGTAAAATCAAGAACCTGAAGGTAGACTCTCAGGAGATTCTTGGTATTGATTTGTTAAAGAGTGTCCTAATTAGACTGATTAATATTTACAATAGGTTCAGCAACCACTATAAGCCTTCAGAAACAATAACAACGTTAGTTGACTGTTCAGGGAAATATAGCGGAGGCCCTTCTCTTATTCTTGCAGGTGATTTTAATACAACCTACGAGCCGGTGGAGTATATCCAAGACCTTTTACAGTAAGAAGAGCAAGCTAGGGGTGTTAAAAAACGACTTAATCCTCCCATTAAAAGGCTCACTAAAGTGGGACAGCGGGTACTGTCCCTTACCCTTGCACCTGGGGTGCGTGCCTGTAATGGGTAGACACCTGCTGACAAGGCAGCGGAATTCAATTTCAAGAGGGGTAGTACAAAAAGTAGGATAGACTACATCATGGTGGACCTTGACATGTGGTCTCATGTCAAGGATATGACTGACTTAACCCGTGATGATAGCGGCCATAATGCCCTCTGCTTGGAGCTAACTGGCCTTCCAATCTTTGAGAGTCAAACCTCTAACAATATAGTACCAACTGTAACGACGAACAATAATAGACGTATTAAATGGCCCAGTGTGGTAGCTGACGGCAATTAATCCCAAAAATGTATGTAGAAGTGGCCCAGACCCTTGTGCTAGTTAGCGACTTAGCCCACAATGAAGAAAATATTATCTTAGCTAGTTACCAGAAACTCTCCCATAGCATTAAGCAATATTTTAACAAGTCTATTAGTTTTAACACTCTTAAATGAATCAATGCCTCTTGGTACAATGTTGATTGTAGATTAGCAAAGGCTAACCTAACAGAAGCAGTAAAGCAAGGAGTTCAAGAGGCCATCATGAATAGTAGAAAGTTGTACAAGAGGGCACAGGCTGGATCTAAAAAGACCTGGGAGGCCAATAACTGGCGTACATTGGTTGAGGCCTCCAAACAGAAAGATAGTTAAAAGTTCTGGAACCTACTTGCTAAAGGTTCAGTTAGGCAGGTCAGTGAAGATGACTTTTATATTCAGCCACAGGTTTGGGAAGAATATTTAAAAAAACCTTTATACTAGAGATCCCCCTCCCCCCGCTTCAGAAGAAGAAACTATGGTAGCTGCAGGGGAAGTTACATTGGAGGCAATAAAGGGAATTACTGAAGGGTTCTCCCTAAAATAAATTATAGCAGCAATGAACCTACTCCAGGGAGGAAAAGCTCCTGGCTAAGATAGACTCTCAGGAGACTTGTACAAAGCTGAGCCTTTGTTTCAAGAGGTTTTTAATGCCATCCCGCGACGGGAGAAATTCCCCCAACATGGAAATGAGCAGAAATAATACCAATCTTTAAAAAAGGAGAAAAAGGGGACCCCTCAATTTATAGACCGATAAGTGTTACAGATGTCTCCCAGAAACTATTTTGTAAAGTTATTTTGCTCCGTATCTAGAATTGGATGCAAGAGAATAACATTATCTCCCAACTGCAGGCTGGCTTTAGGTCATCTACAAGCACCCTGGACCAAGCATTTAGATTTTTGTTATTAATTTGGAAGGAAGTTAAGCTTCTGAAGGGTCATCTATATGTTGTTTTCGTTGACCTTATAACAGCTTTTGACTCCATCGATCGTAACAAATTGTAGGCCACATTGAGGAAACTGGAACTACCAATGATCTTCTTCAGCTACTGGTTTGCCTGCATGATGGTAATTATGCGAGAATTAGGAGGAAGTCAGATGGCAGCCTTTCAAATGGTATTGCAATCCCCAAAGGGGTACGCCAGGGGTGCGTGCATGCCCCAGCTTTATTCACCCTGTATATTAATGGGTTGATCCAAGAGTTATATGATTGTGGAGGCGATCCTTCTAGACTAGCAGGCAGTCCCTTACCCACCTTGTTGTTTGCGAATGATAATCTCCTCATCTCTAAGACTCCGAAGAGTATCCAAAACACCTTAAATTCATTTGCAGAAGCTTGCAAAGACCGGGGCCTCGAAATGAATTGCTCCAAAACCAAATATATGGTCTTTAACCCCTATAAAAGTTCAAAGGGGAAGTTGCTATTGGGCACCCAACAACTAGAACACGTTAAGGTCTTTGACTACCTGGGAGTCAGAATTAGTGACAATTTAGCATGGACTCCCCAATTTCAAAAGAGTGAGTCATCACTAGAGCTAATGGACTGCGCAATAGCAAGGAGGCTAAGATGTTCAATCTATCGCCCAATTTCTCCCGTACTGGAGATACATAGGACCAAAGGATTAGGTGCAGCTCTGTATGGCGCAAAATTGTGGGGCTTGGGGAACACTAAAAAGTTAGAGGTAGTTGAAATTAAATTCCTTAGGGCAATACTATGGGCCCGATTCACAGATTTAACTTAAGACAAAATCCTAAACTTACTACTTTTGGTATTCACAGAATGCACTTACTACTTTTGGTATTCACAGAATGGATTTACGACTACTAACTTTACGTCCTCACTCGGGCCGGAAATTCCGGCCCGGAGGCGGAGCTTCTGGCCCGGAGGCGGAGCTTCCGGCCCAGAGGTGGGGATTCCGGCCGGTGGCACAGATTTAGCCATGTCCGAAATCTTCACCTCCAGGCCGGAAGCTCCGCCTCTGGCCCGGAAGCTCCGCCCCCGGGCTGGAAGCTCCGCCTCCGAACGGAATTTCCAGCCCGAGTGCGGACGTAAAGTTAGTAGTCGTAAATCCATTCTATGAATACCAAAAGTAGTAAGTGCATTCTGTGAATACCAAAAGTAGTAAGTGCATTCTGTGAATACCAAAAGTAGTAAGTTTAGCATTTTGTCTTAAGTTAATTTTGTGAATCGGGCCCTTAATGTCCCAATCAATACCCCAATTTTACCACTGCGCCTCTACTTAGGAGTTAAATCTATCTCACACTTTGCTGTCCTTAGAGCACTGATGTTTTGGGTCAGAATCTGGGTTAATAATACGGATCTACCTGTAAAAGAGGCAGTGGTGGAACTATTAACCCTACAAAAACAGAAAGGTCAATTGCTTTAGTTCAAGAGGGTTAGAGAATGGCTCTATCGCCTGGGCCTGGATATGATGTGGGAGGCCACTGGTTCTATTACAAAAAGAATGGGCCCCTTGCTAAAGAAGAGATACAGGGATTTTATCAATTCCTCTAGACATGAAATCGTAGCACGTGGCACTTTAACCTTGCAATTTTTAAATGTTAAGAGCTGTTTTAACTTTGACATGTTCATGGATGGAATTGAACAACCACAGGCACTAGCAGTTTATATTCAGGTCATGCTTGGGACCTTACCGCTAAATGTTTGGAAAAACAAACGGGACAATGCTACAATCACCTCTATGTGCCCTATACGTCTGTCTGTACAAGAGACAATTGAGCATTTCTTTTTTTTGTGTCCTGCGTACAGTAACATAAGGAAAACATGGATTGTCCCAGCCTGCCGAATGTTTTCCTTTTCACGCCCATCGGAAGCGTTACGTATATTTTGATCGGACACAACACAAGGGCTTGTCTTTGCAATTACAAGATATTTGTTATATGCCTGGTGGCAGAGATCGAGAGCCCCGCTGTGAAATATTGCAGGGATGGATCCATTTGAACATGTCTTTTTATGTCTCTATAGCTATTTTAGAACTGTAAATACAAAAAAATATTAACACTGAATTTGTTTTAGACAGAGCTTCAAAACCAAAACTTGATGAAATGTTCTATTTATGTACTATGGGACAATGTGTATTTGTATTTTGTTTTATGCTGTTTTGTGATCATGCTATTGGTCGATTAATAAACTACTACAATACCCAGCCTCCCCATTCTGTCCTATTAGCAGAATGGCCATTCACCAGTGAAAAACGAAATGGAGTGTGTTTCACTGTCAGGACATAACACACACCTCAGTATATGTCCTGCCTTTTACTTACACTGCACCCTGCCCAGGGGCTACCTGGGACCTACCACAGCGGTGCCCACTTTGTACGCAAAAGGGAAAGTAAGGCCTGACAAGTGGTTGCACTTGTCAGGACAACATGCTAACTTAGCAAACTGCGCCAGGCCCTACACTGCAGGTCTGAGTTCCCTTCTCCACGCACCTTTGCATTACTAGCCCTGGCACACACAGTGCGCATCACTAGGGAATTTACTAGTAAAGCAACATACTAATCATGGCCAACCAATTACCATCACACTTTACACAGGGAACCCTATGTACTTTGACACTGATCAGCAGTGGCAAAGTATCCAAAGCATTTTAAAGCAAAGAAGGCAGAGGTAAAAAGTCAGGGGTAATCACGCCAAGATATGCCAGGTCTAACAGGTTGTTATTTTTACACCGAAGTTAATGCGTGGGACACAAGGGATGTCTTGACTTTTGCACTTTTGACTATTCTTTGAAGTTATTACGGTGATTACACAGGTACCTCTATAATATATTTTTAGGTATTCTTTGCTTACTCTGCCCTTAGGCACTTTACCCCTCTACATTGGAGACTCACTTATGCACAAGACCTAGCTCTTCTTTCCTTTTGATGACAGACATTCCATTTGGACTAAGGAATTTTGTATACTTACGTAAGTCTGTTCACATGCTTTATATTTTCTCATCCTTACCATGGGTGACATTGGCTTCCATTTAGCGTTTTTTAACTACTCACCTTTCTGATGATTGGGACTTCGTCTTCATTAAGACTGTAGGAGTGTGGCATTTGGCACATACCTAATTACCTTTCGCTTTTCATTTAGGCCTCATGGATGGAGACAGTTTTATACGTCATTGACGTTTCTCAACAATACTCATTGCTGATCTCTGTTTAACTGCGACACTAACCAGGTCATCTTACCTTAGGTAAGTGACAATTTTTTGAGAATCATTTTTTAATCCTTTTAGTTTTGACACTCTACTGAACTTGCACCTTGGAGTACATTGATGATTAAGTTTCAGGGTATTCTTTGGTCTCTGCCTTACAAACCTTGTTCGACTTTCTGACACTATGATCGCAGACTTTGGTACAACTGCTCACGTCTACCTCTTGACCTTTTAGCAATTTTTCTTGATTAACAATCGGCATGGTCAATTCCTCCTCTGTCGTGACTTCTGCCTTATGCTTCTTCTTTTGGACCTTGAACATTGAAACTCACCATTTTAGCTCCACCTTTGTTTCGCAAACACACCTGTCCTTCTTGTCTTACTGAGTGATTTCCTTAAAGAATAGCGGTTCTAATATTTTGTTATAATGTATGACTTCACAGCCCTAAAGAAGCCCTTGTGAAGGGTGAAACCCATTGCCTGTTTGTGTACTAAGAACTTTCTGGAAAATAAAGTCCTACTACTAAACTTACTACATCTGCGGAACTAATTTTGTTTAGTATGTATTACAATTTGTTGCTCTTATGTGTTGCCTCTCATTGATCTTTTTTCCTGAATTAATTTGTGGTCATGTGGCAGCTGGCTATTTGAGGTGGGCCATACAAGTTCTAAGCACCTTTTGTGACTAGCCTAGGTAGTGCAGTTGTCGTCATACCCTGCTGCCTCCTGCCTTTTTCTGAATTCATTCATAACAAGCCTGAATTTGTTCAATTGTTTTTTTGTTTCTTTAAACAACATGCCAGAGGTTTTGAGCAGCGAACCAAATTGTTTTGAAAAAACAGCTATCCAATCCTAAAGTGAATAATTTAATAATAGATCACAGGTGATAGTAATAAATTCCTACGGACAGAAAATTTAACCAGGAGAATTGTCTGTAGTATGAGTTAAATGCTATCTGCAGTTGGCCATGAATAGCAGAATTGCATGAATTTGGACTGCGCCCAATTTTTCTTAAACTAGAGGTGAGGAGCTGCAGTAGCATATGCAGTTCACACCTGAACAGTGGACACATTTTGCTTTTGACTCACCTGGAAAAATCTTTGGTTGAAACACCAAACATTTTAAATGCTGATCAGAAAGAGAGCTCCCATTACAACAATAGCTGATATATGTTGTTTGCTAAAACACCGTGCTGTTCCACAAGCTTGCAAATGATTATGGCATAAGTTATTTTTCATCGTTTATGATTTTATACGTATTGTTAACGCATTATAAGTTCAAAGGTAAAGTATCTTTTTAGGGTGCATGTTTTTATATTTTTTTCCTTTTTGTAATGATTTTAAATAAAAGATAAAAACAATTATAAATCTGCATCTGAACCTGGCATATCTCTAAAGCAGATGATAAAAGCTAATCTCTTCTGCCCCTATGCATCCCATAGAGATTAAAAGACATTTACAAGGTAGCAAATGTACAACTGGGTGCAGATTCGAAAGTAACTGAAGAATGAGCATGATTATACATTTCCTCTGAAATTTGAAATAGCAGATTTATTTAAAAAATATTTTAGTTTTTGATCAGTGATAACCATTTACTGTTTGATGAAGATTCTCAGGGATTTGTGGAACCAATCTGTCAGACTAGTATGAATGTTCCAGCACTAACCTGTTTCCTTGCAAAATTTGGATTTTTATGGGAACTTGATCAATCAATCAATCAAGAAATGTATAAAGCACGCTACTCACCCGTGATGGTCTCAAGGTGCTTGGGGGGAGGGGGGGGCGGTGCTGCTACTGCTCGAACAGTCAGGTCTTGAGGTGTCTCCTGAAGGTGAAGTGGTCCTGGGTCAGACATAGGTGGGCGGGGAGGGAGTTCCATGTCTTGGCGGCCATGTAGGAGAACGATCTTCCTCCGGTGGTGGTTCTGTGGATCCGTGGGATGGCGACGAGGGCGACGGTGGTGGAGCGGAGCTGGCGGGTTGGAGTGTAGAACGTGAGGCGTCTGTTGATGTATTCGGGTCCGGCATTGTGGAGTGCTTTGTGTGCGTGGGTGAGGAGCCGGAACATGATTCTTTTGTTGATGGGGAGCCAGTGCAGGTCTCTCAGGTGGGCGTTAATGTGGCTGTGTCGGGGGATGTCCAGGATGAGGCATGCAGATGCGTTCTGTATGCGCTGGAGTCTGTTCTGAAGTTTTGCTGTGGTTCCTGCGTATAGGGCGTTTCCGTAGTCCAACCGGCTGGTGACGAGGGCCTGGGTGACCGTCCTTCTCGTTTCGGTGGGGATCCACCTGAAGATCTTTCGAAGCATGTGCAGGGTGTTGAAGCATGAGGACGAGATGGGGTTGACTTGTTTGGACATGGTGAGCGAGGAGTCCAAGATGAATCCTAGGTTGCGTGCGTGGTCCGTGGGTGTCGGTGGGGAGCCTAGCGCGGTGGGCCACCAGGAGTGGTTCCAGGCAGATTGTGATGTTCCCAGAATGAGGACCTCCCTTTTGTCTGAGTTTAGCTTTAGGCGGCTGTATTTCATCCATTCCGTGACGTCTTTCATTCCTTCCTGGAGGTTGATTCTGGCGGTGGCTGGGTCTTTGGGGAGGGAGAGGATCAGCTGGGTGTCATCGGCGTAGGTGATGATGTTGAGGTTGTGTTTGCGTACGATGGCAGCGGGGGGGCTCATTTAGACATTGAAGAGGGTCGGGCTGAGTGAGGAGCCTTGGGGTACGCCACAGATTATTTTGGTTGCCGCGGACCAGAAGGGAGGGAGGCGGACTCTCTGGGTTCTGTCGGAGAGAAATGAGTTGACCCATTCCAGGACCTTTCCTTGGATCCCTGCATTGTGGAGGTGGGATCTTAGAGTTCGGTGGCAGACGGTATCGAAGGCGGCAGAGAGGTCTAGAAGGATGAGGGCGGCGGTTTTCCCATTGTCAAGCATGGTCCTGATGTCGTCGGTGGCTGCAATGAGGGCGGTCTCGGTGCTGTGGTTGCCTCGGAAGCCTGACTGAGAAGGATCGAGGGAGCCATTTGCCTCGAGGAAGGTGTTCAGCTGTTTGTTGACTGTCTTCTCGATGACCTTTGGAAGTAGGTGGCGAGGGAGTCGCATAGGTCTTGCGAGGGTGGGATGTCGTTGGAGTTGACGCTGGGGTTGGAGAGTTCTTTCACGATGCTGAAGAGCTCCTTGCTGTTGTGCGCGTTGTTGTCTAGGCGTTCTTTGAAAGTGGTCCTTTTGGTGGTGCGGATCAGTTGGTGGTGTTTGCGGGTGGCGTTCTTGAGAGCTGTGAGGTTCTCTGTTGTTTGGTCAAGGCGCCAGGTCTTCTTGAGGGTTCGGCATGATTTCTTTGTGTTCTTGAGGTCGTCGGTGAACCAGGTGGCTTTCTTGTTGCTGGGCTTGCCGGAGGGGTTTTTTAGTGGTGCGAGGGCGTCGGCGCAGTCACTGATCCACTGTGTGAGGTTGCGTGCGGCGGCGTTGGCGTCATTTGCATCGTTTGGTGGGTTCTGGCTCAGTGATGTGGTCAGCTGATCTGTGGTGACTTTGCTCCAGCATCTGCGGGGGATCTGTTGTGGGCGGTGGTGGGATGTGGTCTTAAGGAAGGTGAAGTGGACACAGCTGTGGTCTGTCCAGTGTAGGCCGGTGGTGTGGCTGAAGGAGACGTTGTTGCTGGTGGAGAAAATGGGGTCCAGTGTGTGACCGGTGAGGTGGGTGGGGGTGGTCACCAGTTGCTTGAGTCCGAGGTTGGCGAGGTTTTCAAGTAGAGAGGTGGTGTTCTTGTCGTTGTTGGTCTCCAGGTGGAAGTTCAGGTTGCCCAGGAGAATGTAGTCTGCGGAGGTGAGGGCATGCGCACTGATGAAATCGGCGATGCCTTCGCTGAATTGTGTGCGTGGTCCCGGGGGTCTGTAGACGAGGGTTCCTCTGAGGGTGGTCTTGGGGTCGGTGTGGATCTGGAAGTGTAGATGTTCGGCGGAGGGGAGGGCGTCCTCGGTGTTGGTTGTGATGCTGATCGAGTTCCTGTGGATGATGGTGATTCCTCCTCTGGTTTGGTTGATGCGCTCCTTCCGGGTGATCTTGTAGCCGTCCGGGATGGCTATGGCGATGTCAGGGGCTGAGGAGGCGTTCATCCAGGTTTCCGTGAGGAAGGCGACGTCCTGTGCAGTTGTGTCGAGGAGGTCCCAGAGTTTGATGGCGTGTTTGTGTACAGAGCAGGTGTTGAGAAGGATGCACTTGAGGTGCTTGTTGTTGCATGGTCCCGGGGGCGGGGTGGCCGTGCGGAGGCAGGTGAAGTTGCACGTTCGGCAGGAGAAGGGTCCGTGGGTGCGCTTTGGGGTGGCTCGGTAGCAGGTGAATGATCGGCCAGTGTTGAGTGCGTGGAGGGTGGCGGTGTCGTAGCTCAGCCTGGTTGTATGGCTCCTGCAGGGGCCAGGGGTTATTGCGCTGGGCGCGGTCCAGGCACGGACGGGCACAGACGGGCTTGCATTAGGCGCTCCTTCGGCGCACCAGCGGTGCACCCGTTGCGGGTGGACGCGCAGTTGCCTGCATTATGAGGGGTCGAGGGAGGGAGGAGCAGCTGGGAGGGGGGAGCGGGAGAGAATCGGGGCTCGGGGGCCAGGGCCGCAGGGGAGGCAGCGGCGGGAAAGAGACGCGGGGCAGACGCGTGATGGGGCGAGGGGAATGAGCGGCACAGACAAGGCAATACAGAATAATGGGTACAAAAATGGCACAGACAAGGCAATAGGGAGAAGAGGCATAGAGAAACAACAGGATACCACTGGGCCAGCAGGGATCGAACCGGCAGGCAGCAAGGCTCAGGGGACCGGCAGGAGCACGGTGTGCTACCGCGTTGGGGGAGCAACCTGGCCTGATAACAGGGTCAAGGGCCGCTCCCTCAGCGCGCAGAAGCCTGCATTATGAGGGGTCCAGGGAGGAGGAGCAGCTGGGAGGGTGGAGCGAATCGGGGCTCGGGGGTTGGGCCGCAGTTGAGGCAGCGGCGGGAAACAGAATCGGGGCAGACGCGGAATGGGGGCGAGGGGAATGAGCAGCACAGACAAGGCAATGAAGGAGACCCACCACTGGGCCAGCTGGTATCGAACCGGCAGGCAGCAGGGCTCAGGGGCACGCCAGGAGCAGGGTGTGCTACCGCGTTGGGGGAGCGACCTGGCCTGAAAACAGGTTCAAGGGCCGCTCCCTCAGCGTGCAGCGGCCTGCATTATGAGAGGTCGAGGGAGGGAGGAGCAGCTCGGAGGGGGGAGCGGGAGCGAATCAGGGCTCGGGGCGGTGGGGCCGCAGGGGAGGCAGCGGCGGGAAACAAACGCGGGGCTGATGCAGGATGGGGGCGAGGGGAATGAGCGGCACAGACAAGGCAATACAGAATAATGGGATACAACAGTGGGTAAGAAAACGGCACAGACAAGGCAATACAAGTTGGGAAATAAAAACAGTGGGGAAAGCAAAGAAAGATAGAAATCAAGACAGCAAAAAGAAAGACAGAAATTGGGAGGAAGAGGCACAGAGAAACAACAGGTACCACTGAAGGAGACCCACCACTGGGCCAGCAGGGATCGAACCGGCAGGCAGCAGGGCTCAGGGCCACAGCAGGAGCAGGGTGTGCTACCACGTTGGGGTAGCGACTTGGCCTGAAAACAGGGTCAAGGGTCAATTCCCCCTACCCGGTTAGTGCCAAAATCCCTGAAGATTACTGTGTTCTTGGGAACTGAGACAATGAGCATTAGCGGCAGTTCAGCAAAGACTACTAACCTTCTCTTGCAAGTGTACATTCTGGAAACAAAAGGAAAAAACACACTAAGAAGATTACGTGACTGAGAGGAAGAATTACAGAGTTTCAATTTAGTAATCAACTATATATAAATGTTGGGATTGGAAATGAAATACTTTCAATGTTGACAACTTAGAAGCGGTCTGTCCTCTTCCTAATGACAATAGGATTGGATTGGTCACTTCAATGTACTTATTACTTGGTCACTGGTACAACCTCGGCGTGGATTTTGGTGCTCTGCCTGACGGATTCCACATGCTAGTTGTCTCTGATGCATTCTCAAACTTCCCAGTCATAGAGGTTTGCAAACAACCAACTTCGAACACACTAAAAAATGTCTTGACAAGATCTTGGCGATCTTTGAAGTCCCGAACATCCTCTAGAGTGACAATGGGCTACTGTTTCAAAGTCAAGACTTCAAAAAATATCCGCAGTCCCTCGCTATCGCCCTCAAGAACATCACGCCCCATTGACCCAAGCCAGCCGGAAAGTTAAAGCACTGATGCACATGCTCATCAAATCCATCTGCATCGGATGTGCACAAGAAGTTGAGGTGGAAGAAACCATCCACAAGACACTGGCTGCATACAAGCGCATTCCACTTGCTGCTCAACTCAAAGAGCACCCGCAGCTGTCTTGTTCAGGAGAGCTGTCTGGTACAACATCTCCCATGGCAGGACCTGGACTCCTGAAACTGTAGTGGCCTCCCAACAAAGAAGAAAGTGGAACAACCTCAATGCCAGCTACGCCAGCAGAGCTAAGGAGCCAGACATCTGTGTAGGTGACTGGGTCCTGGTGCGATACTGATGCCCTGATGGGAAGTTCCGGCTCTCCTTTGAAACGTGACCCCTTCGAGTAGTCACTAGAAATGGCACAATGCTGACCAACAAGAACAACTTAGACGGTGTAGCAAGAAATGTGTCCATCTTTACCAAGTGGTGCCAGCACACTACCAATGGGTCAAACACACTTACTACACACACATCACCAGTGGCATAGAAGAAGAGCAAGACCTAGAAACAGGTCAAACAAGCAACAGCCCTGCATTGCATGCAGCAACACCGCCCAACTGTGAGGAGGTCAGACCTCCAGCAACATCAGAACCTAACCTCATGCCTCCACCACTCGAGGTTACCTGTTCCAACTGAGGCCCAGCATTGCAAGACCCAAATGGTTTGAGGACTGTTTGCGACTGAAGCAAAGGTAACTCTACCGTGTACTCGACTGGACTGTAGGTCTTAATAAACACTGTTTACAATAATTATTGTTTGCAATTTGTTTTTAGTTGAAGGTTTGGGAGAATTTTAGCATGGTGCAGGGCTATGCAACACTGACATGATGCACACATTCATGCATGCCCTGACACCACGATTAGAGGTCAGGGCGAGTTAATGAAAAGTAGAAGACCCTGCCCATGCTGTATTCACACGGAGGGTTAAAAGCACACATAGGTCCACATGTATGACCATTTCATTTTGCAAGTCTTTAATTGCGATTGTTGCAACTCGCAATAGGAGACTCACAAAATGATATGTACTTATGTGTCTCAGACACATTAGTGATTCCCAAAGGGGTCGCAATGGACCTGCCTCATCAATATTAATGAGGCAGGTCGCAATTTGCGACCCATTGTGAATGGGCAATAAAACAGGGATGGTGGCCTGCTGGGGACAGCAGACCACCATGCCTATGTTTGATTTTAAATGAGCACCTTTTTTTTTTTTAAGCAGCCCGTAAAAGGGGATGCGTTTCTAAAAGAAAACTGAAACGTTTCTGTTATTGTTATATAAGAGTGGGACCACTGCCTACTCTTACAAAAGTTTTAACTGCACTCAGTGGAAGGGGGACCCTGGAGACCTCGTCCCGTTTGCAACTCGATTATCCCCCACTTGAAGTAGGTGATAAACTGCATGGGGCATATTATCTACAGTCTGCGATAAATATCGCAAAGCGCGCCAAGCGCGGTTTTAATTATCGCAGGCTATTGCTGGATCACATCGCTGTTTTAGCGGCGTATTAGCAACGCTTAGCTAACAGGCGATGTGAAATCCTGCAATAGACTGCGATAATGATCATTAGCGTGTGAAATTCTGCAATGATTTCACAGCGCTAATGTCAAGCTTGGTAATAGGGGAGTGTGGACTTAACCTTACAATCCACCTCCCATAGGCATTAATGGTAAATCAGGTTTTATTCAGGCGATAGAATATTGCGATAATGGGGGCTTACCGCGCCTTTTGTCATCGCATCGCGGTTCAAGGGCAGCTTTGGTAATACCGCGATGTAGGTTTTGCGGGCATTTAACTGTTTGTCCTAGGAGGGAACGCCTACTTAGCATCTCATTAGCAGATGCGTAGCGTTAGTAAATCGGCTGCTAACATGCGCTGATGCATGTTAGCGCCGCCTTGGTAATAGGGCGATAGGATTATCGCCGCTTTAGCGGCTAAAAGTGCCGCTAAAGCACCGATACTGCCCTTGATAATATGCCCCCGAATGTTTTGTGACCGCATGCCGAACGCAAAATAATCATACATGCCCTTGGGACTCGCTATTAGGAAGGGATCCCTTGGCATGCTATTTTACCAGTAGGTAATATGGGGTTGGTACATTGCACAAACCAATTAAGTGCCCCTTTGTCTCCGCATCTTTATTCGCAGCACTTGAGCCTGCCACAACTAGGCCCGTCTGCGCACTGCACTACAACATACAATGTTTTAAAAAAAAGAAAAAGTTTCTCAAACATAACATTACATTTTACGCAAAATTAATTTCATGATTAGGGGTGGGCGGAATTTGCGAAATTCACTTTTGCTAATTATCGTGAAAATGTTAAAAATCTCCGCAAACACGCGTAAATATCGCAAAGATGCAGAAGTTTTTTTCCCGCCCGTTCGCGGTATTTTCTGCATGGTCGCGGCTCGCCAACTTACCCATGAGGTTGCTCGCGGGCGCGGCCATCTTGTTGTCACTTGTCTCGCGGTGCATGATCGCCAGAAGAAAGACGTGATCGCGTGACGAATGACGTTACTGCGGGCGCGAACTGTCGCGAGGCAGCGTAAATGGCTACCAACAATCCAACATCTCGTGGAGAACGCGACCGGATCGGGGAAACTTGTCGGCGAACGCGGGGATTCAGGTAAGGCGATTGCGCGCACGCGAGAATGTATTATTTTACAGCGCGAGGAAGCAAAAAATTTCCGGTAAAATACGGATTGCGGAAATTTTGACATTTTCGCGCTCTCCGCGGAACGCGAAAATGTCAAATTATCGCAATTTCCGCGAGCGGAACGGAATTTTAGCCCAGGCCTATTCATGATGCATGGGGGTTGTACGCACTGACTAGCTTTACAGCAGGATTAAAAACATGGACTAGAAAAGAAGTATGCATCTGCTTGAAAAGAATGTTATTGCAAGCGGATTTGCGATTCCAGAGTGGTCCCATTCCATGCCGAGAATTGTGGTCTGAAACGCACCTCGCATTGGAGCCCGGCGCATCACTGTCTCGGAGTCTTTTTTTCTAAACAATGCCTTCCCTGTAGAGCTGAAACATTTATTTTCTGCATGGAATGTTTCGGAATTGTTGAGCTAAGATATGGGATTCCTGAATGTTCTCTGACCGTTATATTTATGTGTTTGAGTCGCACCAGTTGTTACACAGCGCTCTGACGCCCCCTTGGGCCGTGTTCACGCTATGCAAAACCCCAAAAATACATGAATATCTAACTATACCTAGGGTTAAGAAAATAGGTGTCAGTCAACAGCATATATAAAATGCATGCAGTTAGGTATGTATGATACCACAAGCTCGATTTTCAAATATTTCTGAGTTAGCCACTTAAAAACTAGCATCATGTCTAATTATATGTGATGAAATGTACACTTGTAATGTATATATGGAGCCATTTATACATCTTTGAAATGTGTGCATGATCTGATGCCATGTACACGTTTGTTATGTTTCCTTTTGGTATCCGGTTTTATTTAGGGGTGTCCCTGCTCTCAACTCTCATCACCTGTCTCCTGTTCTTTTGGTTTGACAGATCAGTGCTCGCACTTATCGTTTTTATGCAATAATTTTCTGTAAAGATGGTTCAGAATCCCGGTGTTTGTGCGTGTAAAATAACAATTCCGATGAAAGCCTGTGAGAAATGAAGTAGAGAGAATTACGTATCTGTATAACAAAGCTTTAAAATACATTAATCAGTAAAAACCCATTCGCAAAGAAAGAGTCACACTCCACTATCTCTAATATATGTTTGCACAAGCAGAAGTGAACATTTATGCTAAATGATAAACCTCTTAAGGGGACTGGTTGGTGCACATTTTGAAAGAAACTTCCACAAAATCCGGATGTTTTCGTTTGTGCAAAGATGTACATGTCATTGGCAATGGGTTGATAAAATGGCTGCTTCGCAATAATTCAGTAAAGCACAAGTTTTTAGAAGAACAGGTAATTCCAGGAGACATTGAACAAGTACACCACAGTTCTACGATCCATATGGACTGCAGGGCAGAAATGGTGCAAGGATGCTCAGAGCTCCAGGAAAATACCGTTTTGCTTACTTGAGTGCTCCCTGACGCTAAAAAGGGTAATTTTGTTAGCCTTTCATAGTAAAATGTGTCCCAACACTAGACTGTAGCTGCTTTACCTCATTTTATGGAGTCAACAGATTTACTACTGCCCCAAAATGCAGATGCCCTCAGTCACTTCAGCCACATAAACATGTATGTGCAATCCAGGGCAATACCGCATATTGCATCGCATGTCTTGCATGATTTTAACACCAGCCTTTTGCTGGTGGTAACTATTTAAAGCTTTCTTTATATTCATGGTCTAAATGTGTGGCAGGTGTCTGGGAAGAATTCCTCTAGTATTGAAAGAAAAACTGTAATCAATTAATTTCTCGGCTTGAAGGTAAACTCACAGGTAAGAAAAAGTATAACAGGTAAACAAAAAGTATGCTTTATTTTCCAACCTTCCTGGTAATATTCGGAGTCGAGGAGAAAATGAGTGATAAAGACCTTGGGCTCTGCGCAATGTAGGGTCGACCGCATGGCCTGCTGGCCTGTGGCCAGGTACTGGTTCCAGCCCCCCATGGGCAGCCAAACCTTTACCGTGCAAGTCCGAAGGCTCCTTCCTACAACGTTTTAGGGTGATATGTCAAGAAGGGGCCCAAAAACAATTTCCCTATGCAGTTTCATAGGGATGTTTAAAGAGCTGTACAGCCAAACTGGATGAACAGAATTACATCACATTTTGAGGAAGCTAGATCTGTACCTAGAACGTGTGCTTTTTGTGATTGGGTTTAAATCCATTTAGTCTTATTTGAGAAATTAAGGTTTAAAATGTACATATATCTGGACGGTTGTGTACGTGGGAGTCCCGTGGTAGTCCCGCTGGTATGTAACTTCAAATAATAGAGCGATCTGATTGCCCGAGGATACTTTGTTTCCTGTTGCCCACCCCGCTCCTCTGGAAGCTTACACTCTGATTGGCTGGCGACAATGGAAAGAGAAATTATGTTGCTGCCTCTCGGTTCAGAATTATCCCACCCCCTGAGTGGGCAATCCCCCTCAGACAGACTTGGCCCTCGTGTCCTGAAAATTAAAAAAAGAGTATAAGGCGTCAGGGTAGGTGTACCCATATCCCATGGTCCTTGTAGGGAGATACCTGTTTGCATGTGTGGTGTGTATGTGTGTGCATCGTAACACATCGTAGGGATTGCAGAGGGACAAAGCCCCGTTCTTCGTGTGTATTATTGTTTTATGTGTTATTGTTTTTTTTATTATAAGATGCCATGGGAAAGCTAAAGACCTAATAAGGTAACTACTCTTACTTAACTGCATTCCCACTGTCACGAGTAATCCAAACAGAAGATAATTAACATTATGTTGATTTTAAATTAACTTGTTCTGTTAATGTTCCACATTTAGGTAATATCCATTGTATTCAGGGAACCAGAGAGCAAATTGAAAGTATCATATTTAGACAAGCACTGACGTTTTGTTTTCAAAATAGCCGTAACATCTGTATAGGCAGGAGCTGCAATAGCTTTCTCTACAAAGGAGTGACTCTACATTTTGTCACTCAATCCTGGTTTAAAATAAGTAATAAAGTGCAGGGCCAAAATGTCTGGACACAACCCTAAACAAGCATTGGCATAGCCAATTGGTCTCGCCTTTGGGACCTTATAAGTGTTTAGCCATGCAACAGTTGATGTTGTTGCACTAAGGATATTGTGCTGCATAACTAAATACTTCTAAGGTCCCAAAAGCGAGACCTATTGTCTATGCCAATGCTTGTTCTCTTGGCCAAAGAGGTTTAATTGACTTTTGGGAGGATGCCTTCCCCGATTGCTAGACATAGCTTTATTTAATTTATATATCTTGTCTTTCAGAGGCTTTCCATGCTGACACCTTCTGCCTGACTTCTTGTAAACTTTCCTGACCTTTTCCTAGCTTAAATAAGTAGGGATGTCCCTTCTATGGGAAAACTGAGTCTCCTTTGATTTATTTTGAGACAAATTTATAACAGTCTTTATATTTATGATTTGGGTTGCTTTGAATTATATTGGCTAATGCATTCATGCCTTGTCTATTTCCTTACAACTCATTAGATGATTAGAATTTGTAACTTTGCAAATCTTTTTAGTAAAACCTTCATGGTTTGCAAATCCAATACTCTTTGTCATCTTTGTGGGTCCAAACATGCTTTGCATTAATTAATTGCATTGATTGCTGTGACAGCCTCAAACCGGAACTAAAGATCCATCAGAGGGCAACCTGGACCTGAATTTCCACATGAAATTTGCATGGTGTAAAATGCTGCAAGAACTTTCTTCTCGGGAACAGTCAGATGGTGCATGGTGTCCAAAATATTCTGCTACATGCTGGACAGCCTTCCACCAGGGAGTAAAGCTGCCACAGAGGCACTGGCAAACTAATTCTTCACATGCCTCCTCTCATCCTGCCACTTTCTTTCGCAGAGAAGAGGCAGCGGCACAGAGAGCAGGATGAACAGTGCTGAGGCCCAGTTGACAGCCTACGGGTGATGTGATAGTAGTCGAAATACACTAAAGCACATGGTAAGGAAAGAGCGGGCTTGGGCAGAAAAGCAAAAGGCAAAGAACAAACACATAAAATGTTAACTCTTGTCTCTGGGCACCAAGCCTGATTTTAAAATCCATTCTTCATGCGCTCAATAAAAAAAAACAGGGCGGTGTATGGACTGTCTCAGCAGCAGGTGTGTTAACCCACAGGTCTACCCTTGCTGAAATTGACATAAGGTAAAAGAAGGTGAGGCAGGCACTAGCGTGTGTGTGTGTGTGCGCATGCGTGCGTGCGTGTGTGTGTGTGTGTGTGTGATCTAGAGCATGGCACCCTTATTCTCCCACCAGTTTGAAGTTTTTCCAACTGCCACTTGCAGAAATTATAAAGAGGACCAAGTGTTAGACCATACGAGTGCTGAGCCGTCTGTGGCATACTATGCTGCTGTATCAGAAAGCTTTGGAGAACACAGTGCCAGGTGCTGTCCATGCACAGTGCCATGCAGATGCACTCTCTTCAATCTATTGCGGGTCTGTCCACCAAACACACAGCAAGACAGGCACACAAAGGCCTTCTGAGAGGTGGACTGTGAGAGGTTAGAACCCTGCAGCCCTCAACAAGGCACAGGGGAATATTGTACCTCTTGTGTGTCCCCAATGTGGTGATCATGTCCTTCCCTAGCCAAACTGAGCCGCAGACCAAGTATGAGGGAGAGGAGCACAGTTATGGGCTGTTTGCTCAGCTGCCTATATATGGACTGTTGGAAAAACTGTGTGACATGTGTTAGAATCCGGGTTCTCTGGTTGGCACAGGTAGGTACTTGTGACAAGCAGGGAACATTTCCTCTAGTCAGGGTAAGGGGTTAGACTCCTAAAATAACCCCTGCTCACCCTCTAGGTAGCTTGGCGCGAGCAGACAAGGCTTATCTCAGAGCGTTATAGGTTAAGCATTTGTGAACACATACAGTAACCAAGTGACAACACTACAAATGGACACCACACAGGTATTTATATTAAAAATAAGGATTCTTTATATAGGATTATCACAAGACCATTAAACGATTAAAAATACACAATACAGTTGCTTAGTTGGTAGAAGATTGCTTAGTTTCTCTTAAGTTCTTAAATGCGACACTTTAAGTCAATGTACCATAGATGCGACACGCAGGGCAACGAAAGTGTTGCAGCGATGCAGATGCGTTGAAGTTCTTGGTGCAAAAGAAATAAAGACGGGATCTTCCAGATGCGTTACGCTTCTCCGATGTTGCGAGAAGGCTCGACTCGATGCGCCAGCTACAGCGGCGTCACCCTTGACGAGATGCGACGACAGCGGCCTTGGCAGCGGCACTCTTCTCCGATGTTGCAAGACGCTTCCACTCGATGCGATGCTGCAGCGGCGACACCCCTTCTGCGAGATGCAACGACAGCGGCTCCAACGGCGGCACGCTTCTCCGTGGATGCGAGGCGCTTTTCTGGATGCGGTGCAATGCGACAACTACGATGGCTGCGATGGTGACACGCTTCCTCCTCGATGCGAGACTCTTCTCTCGATGCAGTGCAATGCGACAGCTACGATGGCTGCGATGGCGACACGCTTCTTCGGCGTTGCGAGACACTTCCAGAATGATGCGAGATGCTTCCGCTCGATGCAATGCTGCAGCGGCGACACTCTCTGCGGGATGCGACGACAGCGGCTCAGACGGCGGCACGCTTCTCTTCCTTGCATCGCGCTTCCAGCTCCTTGCGACACACAGTCCCTCAGAAGGCCCAACAACAGCAGCAGGCACTTCCAAAAGACTCTGGGGAGCTGGGGGTGAAGTCCACTGGTCCTGGGACTTCGTTCAGGGGGCAAGCTCAGTTCAAGCCCTTGGAGATCTTTTCAAAGCAAAAGTTGAAGCAAAGTCTTTAGTAGTCTTTCTCCTCTCCTTCAGTAGCAAGGCAACCTCTGCAGGCCAATCCCCCAGGTCAGGGATAGTTACTCCTCCTACAGCTTTCCCAGTTCCTTCTCCTCTGGCAGAGGTTCTTCTTGTTTCAGCAGGATCTAATCTCTTGGGAGCAGGGTCCCAATACTTATACCCCTAATTCCTTTGTTCCTCTGGGGTAGAGGGGCCTTTGCCCAGTCCAAACCAGTTCTTGAGCACTCTGTTGACATGACTCTGCCTTTCTATTCAGGGTGCAGGGCAGAGACACCAGCCGCTCCGCAGGAGGTGGAGCCAGCATTGTGGTAGCAGAGCACAACCCTATTCAGAGCCCAGGTGTACTCCTCCCACCGATCTGACTGTCAATCTTCCTATTCACCACCAGGCTACCTAGCCCTGCCCCTCTGGGTTTCCCCAGCCCTGTCACTCACATAACCAGACAGGCAGATACACATCACAGCAGAGGCGGGCTGAAATGGTCAAGCAAGCAAATACCAACTTTCTAAAAGTGGTATTTGCAAACAAAGAATATTAAAATAAACTTTACTAAAAGATGTATTTTATTATTCTGAGTTCAGGCATACTAAACTCAAATTTCTACCATGTTCCCTGGGTCTGTTAGGATCATGGAATGTAACAATTCTAACATCCCATTCTGGCCTATGGAGAACAGGTAGCCGTACAAAAGTGAAAAACGAAAATGACTGTAATTCACTATTAGGACATGCCACACACATCAGGGCTTGTCCTACCTTATGCTTACAATGCACCCTGCCCTTGGGCCTACCATAGGGGTGACTGATATGAAGTTAAGGGAAGGTTTAGGGACTGGCAAGTGTGTGCACTTACCCAGTCAGCATGACAGTACCAGACTGCACGCAGGCTCTGCAATGGCAGACCTTAGATACATTTTACCAGGCCGCTTCTGTGGGTGGCACAACCAGTGCTGCAAGCCCACCAGCAGCATTTGTATTTACAAGCCCTGGCACTCCTGGTGCACTTTACTGGGGTCTGATAGTAAACCAAATGAGCCAATCATGGAATCCAACCAACATATACATTTTTAAATAGGGATCACTTGCACTGTAGCACTGGTTGGCAGTGGCACAGTGCTCTGAGCAGCTAACACCAGCAAAACACATGAGGCACAGCAACAAAAAAGTGGAAGGGAGACTCACGCCAAGGTGCCAGGTCTAACACATGTCCCATCCAGCTGAAAAGTGGGGATAACTACCCTAACCCAGGGAGTTCCTCATCACTAAGGCGGAAAAATCTGGACAGACCGTCAGTATTGGCGTGATCTGTACCAGGGCGATGTTCCACCATGAAATCCATACCCTGTAGGGAAATGGACCACCTCAACAGCTTTGGATTCTCACCCCTCATATGCATCAACCATCTGAGGGGCCTGTGGTCTGTCTGAACCCGAAAGTGAGACCCAAACAGGTATGGTCTTAGCTTCTTCAGCGCCCAGACCACAGCAAATGCATCACGCTCAATAGCACTCCATCTCTGTTCCCGTGGAAGTAACCTCCTGCTAATAAAGGCTACAGGTTGATCTAGGCCCTCTTCATTAATCTGTGAAAGAACAGCCCCCACACCATGCTCTGAAGCGTCTGCCTGAACGATAAACTCTTTGGAGAAGTTGGGAGCCAAAAGCACGGGCGCCGTGCACATAGCAGCTTTCAGGGCCTCAAAAGATTTCTGACAGGTGTCAGTCCAGATCACCTTCCTGGGCTGCTTCCTTGAAGGCAGCGCTGTCAAGGGGGCAACCATGTTGCCATACCCCTTGACAAACCTCCTGTAGTACCCGGTGAGACCTAGGAAGGCTCTCACCTCTGTCTGGGTTTTGGGCGACTCACAATTCAGGATGGTTTCTATCTTGGGCTGAAGGGGTGCCACCTGGCCACTCCCAACTTGATGCCCCAAGTACACCACTGAACCCTGCCCGATTTGGCACTTACTCGCCTTGATCGTGAGGCCTGCCCTCCGTAGCGCCATCAACACTTCCCAGAGGTGGCACAGGTGTTCCTCCCACGTGGAGCTGAACACTGCGATGCCATCCAGGTAGGTGGCACTGAACGACTCCAGCCCAACCAACACCTGGTTGACCAACCTCTGGAAGGTGGCAGGGGCATTTTTCATCCCAAAGGGCATAACCCGAAACTGGTAGTGCCCCTCAGGGGTGGAAAATGCTGACCTCTTTTTGGCCCCATCGGTCAAGGCGATCTGCCAATAGCCAGACGTTAGATCAAACTTGCTGAGGTAGTGGGCAGCCCCTAGCCGATCTATGAGCTCATCAGCTCTGGGGATGGGGTGTGCGTCAGTCCTGGTGACTGAATTGAGTCCTCTGTAGTCCACACAGAACCGGAGTTCGGGTGTGGCTCCCGGCGCTGCAGCCTTTGGGACCAAGACCACTGGGCTGGCCCAAGGACTGCTTGAGGACTCAATTACCCCAAGGCCAAACATCTTGGAGACCTCCTCCTTGATGCAGGCCCTTACCCTGTCAGTCACCCTGTAGGCCTTGTGCCTCACAGGTGTACTATCCCCAGTGTCCACATCATGGACGCACCAATCAGTGACACCGGGAACCAGGGAAAACAGGTCAGAAAATTGTCCCAGCAGCTGGCGACAATCATTCTGTTGCTCAGGGGTCAGGGTGGAAGAGAGGATGACACCATCCACTGACCCATCTTGCTCCTTGACTGACAGGAGGTCAGGAAGAGGCTCGGTCTCCTCCTCCATCCCAGCATCTGTCGCTAAGAGCATGCCCACTTGGGACCTCTCCAAGTGGGGCTTGAGGCGGTTGACATGTAGCACCCTTAAGGGGTTCCTAGGAGACTTCAAGTCCACCAAATAGGTAACCGGACTCTTGCGCTCCACCACCTCAAAGGGACCGGTCCACTTATCCTGGAGCGCACAGGGCTCCACGGGGGCCAAGACCCATACCTTCTGTCGAGGCTGAAGCTCTACCAGAGTGGCATTCTGGTCGTACCACCGCTTCATCTCCTCCTGGCTGGCTTCCAGGTGTGCCTCAGCAAGTTCCCTGAAATGCCTAGTCTGGTTTCTGAAGGCCAGCATGTAACTATATACATTCTGGGGAGGTTTCCTGGGAGACTGCTTCCAGCCTTCCTTGACCAGACTTAGAGGTCCTCTCACTGGGTGTTCGTACAGAAGCTCAAGGGGGCTGAACCCTAGAGACTTCTGTGGCACCTCTCTGTAAGCAAAGAGAAGGCATGGTAAGAGGACGTCTCACTTATGCCTCATGGGTCCTTCCAGGCCCATTATCATGCCTTTGAGGGTTCGGTTGAATCTCTCAACCAACCCGTGTCCTTGGGGGTGGTAAGGTGTGGTGAACTTGTAGGTTACACCACACTCTTGCCAAAGGGATTTCCTATATTTAGATATGAAATTGGCACCTCGGTCAGACACCACCTCTAGAGGGAATTCCACTCGGGAGAAAATTCCCATTAGCGCACGTACCACCACGGGGGCCGTCACTGTCCTCAGAGGGATGGCTTCCGGGTACCGGGTGGCATGGTCCACCAGGACCAGGATGAACCTATTGCCCATCGCTGTCCTGGGGTCCAGTGGCCCTACAATGTCAATCCCCACTCGCTGGAATGGGGTACCGACCACAGGGAATGGTTGGAGTGGAGCCTTCTGCTTCCTTCCACTCTTCCCACTTGCCTGGCAAGTTTGGCATGTTCTGCAGTGAGTATCTGAACTACTGCGCATTTGGGGCCAAAAGAAGTGGTTGACAAGCCTTTCAAAGGTCTTGTCCTGCCCCAAATGTCCTGCTAAGGGTACATCGTGAGCCAGCCCCAGTAGGAAGGCTCTGAAGCGCTGGGGTACCACCAGCACACGGGCTGACCCAGGCTCAGCAACCTTAGGCTCAGAATACAGGAGGTCGTTCTCCCAGTAAATGAAATGTGTTCCGGACTGATCACCGTTGGCCTGGTCTGCAGCCTGCAGCCGCATACCCACAAGAGAAGGGCATTCTTTCGCTCCTGGCAGAACTCTTCCCTGGAGGGTCCTCCTTCTTGCTGCCAATGGGTCAGCTCAGGCAGGTCCCCCATTTCAGCTATCTGTTCCCCTGTAGGTTCCAGGGCATCCCCCTCAAGGTCTGCTCCCTCCTGGACCGTGGGAACTTCAGGAGCCGGATTCCCGCGCCCCCTGCTCCTTCTCTTTAAGGCCGGTCCCTGGGCCTCCCTCTCAGGCTCCAGGACCTCTTGAGTACCTCTACTCGCTGCCATGGACCGTGTGGTGACACACGCCCAAGCCGGCATAACCAACATCTCCAGGTGAGCACTCCGCTCCACCTTAGCCCAAGGTGAGCTCTCCAAGTCATTCCCTAACAGACAGTCTACAGGCATGGCGGGCCTCACAGCTACCTGAAGAGTACCAGAGACCCCCCCCCCCACTCAAAGGAAACCTGAGCCACTGGGCAGTGACTCTCGGTGTTGTCGGCGGCAACAACCGGATAGAATGCTCCTGGGACAACCTGCTCCTGAGACACCAGGTGGCGCTTGACAGCCGTCACACTGGCTCCTGTGTCTCTGAGAGCTTCATCCCTATGGCCATTTATGGTCACCCACTGCCTGTATTTTTTAGTGTTCTCAGGCAGCTGGGTTTGGGGGACCAATTCATGGTCTCCTAATGAGACCAGGGACATCTCTGTGGGACCACACCCACCTTGGACACCCATCTCCTCCCCCAGGGCTACACTAGTCACCTGCCAGGATGGAGCACCAGTGGGTGCTGGTTTACCAAACAATGGACACTTCACATCAGAGGCAAAATGCCCCGTGTTACCACACTTGTAACATCTGATGGGCCCCTTCTGAACAGGTGTACCTGTCGGGGCCACGGTCGGTTTCTGTGGTGGGGGAGGCTGAGAACCTTTCCCTTGGTTCCCTTGGGGATTACTTTGGGGCCTCTTCTGGAACTCCCTCTGTTTACCCTTGTCCCCCCCACTCTTCTGCTGGGGACCCTGCCCACCTTTGGTGGAGTCTCCCACTTGAACCTTGTGGACCCTGGTACTGACCCAGCGGTCCGCCTCCTCAGCAAGCTTCCTAGGGTTAGTCAGCCTACTATCAATCAGGTGCTGGCGTAGCTCAGGAAAACAATTACTGGACAAGTGCTCCCATGCCATTAAATCAAGAAGCCCTTGAAAATCATTAACTTTGCTACCCTTCACCCAACCATCCAGTGCTCTGCAAAAAAAGTCACATACTCAACATACGTACTGTTTGGAATCTTGGTGCAACCCCTGAACCTTTGCCTATACAACTCAGGGGTCAACCCATATCTAGACATCAAAGCAGCCTTCATATGGGGATAGGAATTATAATCATCTGAAGGCAAATCCAGCAGTGTATCCCGCCCCTCACTAAGGAACCGTACCCACAACCCCGCTCCCCAATCTTTCTCAGGGATCCGGTGGGAAGACATGGCTACCTCATAGGCCTTAAACCACTGCCCTATGTCATCATTCTTGAAGAATTCCTTAACCACATCTTTGGGTATGTACACCCTTGACTCTGTCTGCACTGACGGTGTGCTGCCACCAGAGGGAGCCTTTTCTAGACTCTGGGCTTTCAGCTCCATCTCCCTCAATACCTTTTCATGCTCATATTGTAGCTTCTTTTCTTCCAGGGCTAACATTCTACTCTGCATTTCCAATTCTAACTGCCCACTTAACTTGAGCTTGGCCAGCTCCAATTCATGCATCCTACACTCTTTTCTATCTGCCAGCTCCTCTGGAGATAGACTGTGGTTAGAAACACTGCTACCAGCAGGGGAAGGGTTTTTCCTTCCTCTTGAGCCCACTGGCCCATCCAGCTGCTCCTCTGCATTATCATCATCCATGGCATTCCTTGCTTCTACCCAGGCCCTCAGCGCCTTGTAGAACTCTGCCTTGTTTTCACATCCAGTTGTAGAAACTTTAAACTTTTTGCAAAAGGATTTCAGCTGCTTGGCAGTGTAGTTTTCCAATTTCTCTTCTTCCCATTCCAATTCTGTATTCACAGAGACTACGGATGCTGCTTTCTCCGCCATGGTTAAGTTTGGCAGTACTCAAAAAAAGAAAGTCCCAAAAAGGAATCTACCAACAAGTATTGGTTGCGTTATGGTCTGCACTCACTAAGTAGTGTTCACCAATCACTGTACATGAGTCACAAATGCAAGTCCAGAACCCTCACCGCTGACCACCAATGTTAGAATCCGGGTTCTCTGGTTGGCACAGGTAGGTACTTGTGACAAGCAGGGAACCTTTCCTCTAGTCAGGGTAACCCCTGCTCACCCTCTAGGTAGCTTGGCGCGAGCAGACAAGGCTTATCTCAGAGCGTTATAGGTTAAGCATTTGTGAACACATACAGTAATCAAGTGACAACACTACAAATGGACACCACACAGGTATTTATATTAAAAATAAGGATTCTTTATATAGGATTATCACAAGACCATTAAACGATTAAAAATACACAATACGGTTGCTTAGTTGGTAGAAGATTGCTTAGTTTCTCTTAAGTTCTTAAATGCGACACTTTAAGTCAATGTACCATAGATGCGACAAGCAGGGCAACAAAAGTGTTGCAGCGATGCAGATGCTTTGAAGTTCTTGGTGCAAAAGAAATAAAGACAGGATCTTCCAGATGTGTTACGCTTCTCTGATGTTGCGAGAAAGCTCGACTCGATGCGTCAGCTACAGCGGCGTCACCCTTGACGAGATGCGACGACAGCGGCCTTGGCAGTGGCACTCTTCTCCGACGTTGCGAGACGCTTCCGCTCGATGCGATGCTGCAACGGCGACACCCCTTCTGTGAGATGCGACGACAGCGGCTCCGACGGCGGCACGCTTCTCCGTGGATGTAAGGCGCTTTTCTGGGTGTGGTGCAATGCGACAACTACGATGGCTGCGATGGTGACACGCTTCCTCCTCGATGCGAGACTCTTCTCTCGATGCGGTGCAATGCGACAGCTACGATGGCTGCGATGGCGACACGCTTCTTCGGCGTTGCGAGACACTTCCGGAATGATGCGAGATGCTTCCGCTCGATGCAATGCTGCAGCGGCGACACTCTCTGCGGGATGCGACGACAGCGGCTCAGACGGCGGCACGCTTCTCTTCCTTGCGTCGCGCTTCCAGCTCCTTGCGACACGCAGTCCCTCAGAAGGCCCAACAACAGCAGCAGGCACTTCCAAAAGACTCTGGGGAGCTGAGGGTGAAGTCCACTGGTCCTGGGACTTCGTTCAGGTGGCAAGCTCAGTTCAAGCCCTTGGAGATCTTTTCAAAGCACAAGTTGAAGCAAAGTCTTTAGTAGTCTTTCTCCTCTCCTTCAGTAGCAATGCAACCTCTGCAGGCCAATCCCCCAGGTCAGGGACAGTTACTCCTCCTACAGCTTTCCCAGTTCCTTCTCCTCTGGCAGAGCTTCTTCTTGTTTCAGCAGGATCTAATCTCTTGGGAGCAGGGTCCCAATACTTATACCCCTAATTCCTTTGTTCCTCTGGGGTAGAGGGGCCTTTGCCCAGTCCAAACCAGTTCTTGAGCACTCTGTTGACATGACTCTGCCTTTCTATTCAGGGTGCAGGGCAGAGACACCAGCCGCTCCGCAGGAGGTGGAGCCAGCATTGTGGTAGCAGAGCACAACCCTATTCAGAGCCCAGGTGTACTCCTCCCACCCATCTGACTGCCAATCTTCCTATTCACCACCAGGCTACCTAGCCCTGCCCCTCTGGGTTTCCCCAGCCCTGTCACTCACACAACCAGACAGGCAGATACACATCACAGCAGAGGCGGGCTGAAATGGTCAAGCAAGCAAATACCAACTTTCTAAAAGTGGTATTTGCAAACACAGAATATTAAAATAAACTTTACTAAAAGATGTATTTTATTATTCTGAGTTCAGGCATACTAAACTCGAATTTCAACCATGTTCCCTGGGTCTGTTAGGATCATGGAATGTAACAATTCTAACAGCCCATTCTGGCCTATGGAGAACAGGTAGCCTTACAATAGTGAAAAACCAAAATGGCTGTAATTCACTATTAGGACATGCCACACACATCAGGGCTTGTCCTACCTTATGCTTACAGTGCACCCTGCCCTTGGGCCTACCATAGGGGTGACTGATATGAAGTTAAGGGAAGGTTTAGGGACTGGCAAGTGTGTGCACTTACCCAGTCAGCATGACAGTACCAGACTGCATGCAGGCTCTGCAATGGCATACCTTAGATACATTTTACCAGGCCGCTTTTGTGGGTGGCACAACCAGTGCTGCAAGCCCACCAGCAGCATTTGTATTTACAAGTCCTGGCACTCCTGGTGCACTTTACTGGGGTCTGATAGTAAACCAAATAAGCCAATCATGGAATCCAACCAACATATACATTTTTAAATAGGGAGCACTTGCACTGTGGCACTGGTTGGCAGTGGCACAGTGCTCTGAGCAGCTAACACCAGCAAAACACATGAGGCACAGCGACAAAAAAAGTGGAAGCGAGACTCACGCCAAGGTGCCAGGTCTAACAACATATTATTGCCAAGCCATCACCCTACAGCCAATATTGCCTGACAGGCTCACAAGCAACATCAATGCTTGGACCTTAGCTGGCCTTCCTTTTGGGATAAAACAGACAGCCAGGGAGATTTTACTCATAAGGTCTGGACTGCTGCCTTACAGGACCATATTTTAAAAGACCCTGTCCCAACTATTAAGCAGGACCTCTGGAATTATGCAATTCTGCAGCTGCCACATTTTTTACATCATTATGGATTTGCCACATATTTCATCATCTTTAATGTCATTTGCAGATTTTAACATAACAAAATGTGCCTTTAGTATAGACCGATTAAAGCTTACTAAAATGTAGCAGCCCTTGTGTTGTTGCACAGTGGAAGGTCTTACACAACAGTTAACCAGCCACCTTTATTTGCCTATTGCTTGCTGTATGCGAGTATGAAACTAGTACTAGTGAGGGGAAACCTTAGCCCAGACGTGTAAAAATTACAAAATAACGAAATAATACTATCACAAAATGTGCCGCATTATGCCGCATAATTTCCCAGTGGTAATAGGCAATCATTCTCTCTCCTTTAACACAATGAAAGCTCCCACAATGAGCTAAGCTTTTGTGAATCACAGGTAACCGCTACCCCCTCCTATGAAAACATGTTGCAATAGCAGCAACAGGAGCTGAACTTGTCGCGCAAAATTGTTTTTGGGCTCCGAAGCCCGTTTTCCCGAACAGTGTTTTGACCAGGTTTATCCTGCGAAAAACTCCTCGAAGCTGCAGCCCAGGCTATTGCATACGAGGGGAGGGAGGGCCCCAACGCTCTTTTAGCCCAATGGGCAAAAAGTAACTGCACATTCGGCATCTTCCAGTGTATGTTTTAGCCAAAGTCAACAAAAGAAGATTCCTGCGCTCAACTGGAGACTTCTCACCTCAGCCTGTTTTGCACTCTCAGTGCACACTGTACTCACCATGCGGATCTGCATGCTAATGAGGACATAGGGCATGCTTGCAGCTTAGAATGTTAGCACTTCTCTGAGGCGATTCAGCAGCTCTGCTTCTAAAGTGCCGATGTAGAACCAATGTCATGCGACAGGAAACGTCAAGGGCTGACGTTTTCTGGCACTTTGTGACGGACCGCACAAGCGCATATGTAAAGAACGCCTCTCGTTATCAGTGCGTTCAATGGACGGTGGGTTTCGGTGACCCTACTAACGATTCGTGGACATTGAACTGGGCGGGTCCAAACATGTGAGCGGCCTGGAGAGCAGATGAAGCACATCAGGCTGTGAAGTGCAGACTTTGGGGGATAAAAAACAAGGAGGGTCAGTGTTTTCTCTATAACGAGGAGCCCCGCCACCGTGCGCATGTGCACACTTGCGTTTTGCAGTAGTACTGAGTGGGAAACTGAACTCACATCAGCCGGTAACAAGGTGAGTGTTACTTTACGTTTAGTGTACGGAGATACAGGTGTCGTTTTTGTGTGATGTGCGGGTTTACATATGATTTGATCTGCAAGTCAGAGACATCCGAGTTGGGGCTGAATAAGTGCACAACAGCTTCACCCTGGATGATCCTCGTGGCGCAGTAGGGCACATGGTTTACTCTACGTGCTGTAGTGGTGGTCGGCCGGGTCTTTAAAGGAGGCGTGGCTTACTAACCCTTCAAAAGGGCCCTAGGTAAGGGGTGGCGCCAGTGTTACCAATAACAAGAGTGCGCGCCAAAAACAGAGGAGTCAGCAGGGGGAGGGGAAGAGAGGAGGGGGCCTGCGCCGGTTTCCCTTGCGGGAGCAAGCCAGGGGCACCATATGTTTGAAAGTTAATGACAAACATATGGTGTCAAGCTCGCTCCCGCAAGGGAATCGCCACACGTGCACGCGTTGCCATTGAAGGCAATGGAACGCATGCACGCTGAAAAAGGCAACCCATGGCTACAGGTCTCCTTCCTATGCAGCACATGCGCGCTGCGTAGGCGAGACTTAAAATTACTAGTGGCCATTTCTGTACTTAAGTTGCCCTGCCGCTTTGTGACTGGCTTCGGCTTGGGTCCCAGTTGCAATTGATATGGACAGTAAAGGGTGTATTAGGTGTAAATGTTCTAAGATTCAAGAAGATAAATCTTAATCATAAAATAATATATGTATAAACAGTAAACTAAATCATAAAGAGAGCAAACAAAACAATATCATTAATGGTCAAACATCCACATAGACATGATTGGTCCAAAGGGGCAATGGAATCCAGATATTGCCTATCGGTTCATATAGTCTGATATAGAGATTGGCAGACAAGCTACTCCATTGCAAACATTGGCCAAACTCTTTGTCCACCCACCTCATTTATAGATAGGAGGATCCTAAGCTTTCTGTTGACGTGGCCCTGTTGGTTCCATAGGTAGAGAGCTTCTCCGGTCGGCCTGAAGACGCAGGGACAGTCAGAGGAAGCACATGCCTTGCCAACCAGATTTAGGGTGGATGGCGGAATGCCCTGTTTTTCTGTCCGTCACCACCAGGTAAAACTTCTCAATGAGATATATAAAAAAAAAAAATAATGACCTCCACGCCTGGGTATGGGGGTCATTAGTTTCAGAAACACACTCCCACTCCAGGAGTTTGTTTCTGAGAAACAAAAAAGAATGTAAAAGTTTTGGAGAACAGCCATCAAAACCGACGGCGGCCATCCACCAAACTTTTTGTTCCTTGAAGGGAATTGCTATAATGGCGGGTTTCTGTCAAAGTACAGATGACCTATGTGCTTACGGTCATCTTGAACCAACTGGGGAGGCAGAAGCTTTGTGGTAGGAGCAACCAAGCTGTGGAACAACCTACCTCCTCATATCAAAACCCTTCCCACTCATCTCTTTCAGAAAACAGCTAAAAACCTGGCTTTTCAACAAGTAGGCCTCTCCGACTCAGGAGCAGACAGTGCCAAGACACCTTTTGGTATACGTGCGCTTTATTATTTGCATTGACATAACAGAACATACATTTGGCAGTCCGTCAGGGTGGTGGACCAGCAGAGGGCCATTCGTGAAACTCGCTATCAAGGTCTTATTTTCGTTTCTGGTTATAATGCAAATAACTACCAAAATGTATTCAAGAAAAGAAGTCCACATATAAATAAATGTCCTGGCTTTGGGCTTTGTTGATAGGTATTGGCATAAGGACAAGTTCAACAGGTTTCACCATTCTATTTGTAGCAAGCAAAAAGTGTTTTGTTACATGGAGCAGTCTGCCTGGGGCTTTCTCAAAACTCGTTCCTACCTTGAAAAAAAGATTTCAATCGGTAATCTTCTGCAAAATCAATCTGCATAACCTGCATATTTCTTTTAAAAAAAATATTTCTAGCTCAAATTAAAATTTCCTGAAAATGCTGCCACCCTTGTTACTATGCAGTGGCAGACACTTTGCTGCTGATTGCAGTATTTAGGTGTCAAACTGATACTAATGCGGTGAAACATTTGCCCAGACAGTGTCGACATGTAAAAGAAAGACAAAACAGTGAAGTAATACTGCCACGAAATGTTCCAAATTATGCTGCATCATTTTCCTTTCGTTGCAGCATAATTTTGTCAACCCTGCCTCATAATTTGACCCTCCCCGCCTCATAATTAAGTTGTATTTCTTTGAATCTTGTAATATTTATACCTGAAACTCTCTGTATTGTCCAGCAATTAAAGGAGGCCAGAAAGTGCGTTCTAGAAGTTTATTGACAATCACGAGTAAAAGTTACAGTCCCAGATAGGGCGATCTAACTACCCCAGATCAGCTTTCCAAAGATAACATTTCATTTCTAGAATCCCTAGGATGACATGGCTAGCCCACATAAAATCATATCTTATGCAACATTATGAAACACAAAAATGGGAAATGCAACACTGACAATGCCCAGAACTTTATTAAATGATTCCTCCCATTGGAAAGAATATTTTACACCATAGGCATTACGAACCCAAAACTCCATATCGCTGGCTGTAAACAAAAACAAGCATTGTCATGAGAAGACGGGGAAAGAAATGGTGGCAGTCAGGCTGTGACGTCACTCTCCGGCAGAAAGAGACACTCATTAGACAAAGAAGATGGTGAGCACAGTTTTTCATAAGAATGAACAGAAATCACAGTCAGAACCTTACCTGACACTTTTCACCAAATGAGTTCTCACGAAGATGGGCTTGTCAATGGCCAGGAAAGAGCGAGCAGGGATTAGACAAGTTAGGACCATTTCCTCTGCCTTGTTTGCCGAACAATACCTTAGCAATCACCGCCATTGGGTGACCCTGGTTCTCTTTTGTATCCGAAGGACCTTTTTATTATTATACGCTGCCATTATGGAATCAATGCTTTTTGCTCTCTTTCTTCTCAGATCCGAGCTCTCAGAGAAGCCTGGAAGTGAAGGCTGATGATTAAAGGAAAATAGCTCTTTACACAAAAGAGCTGGCAGCCCCTGGACCGGTGAGCGCGCGAGATTAGTTGTGTCTCCGGGCGGATGCATAAAAAGGACAGTGGGAAGATTACCCCTATTGCTTTTATTTATTAATTCACTTGCATAATTAATCATGGCGACATTTCCAGCTGTGAAGAATGTTATGATGGAAATTTAATGTTAGATCATTTTTCAATGAAATTGGAAGAGAGAAAAAAAGTATTCTCACCCCAAAGGCGTTGTAATGTGCATTTTCTGGCACTGCCTAACAAAGTGCTGGATATTAGCACGAAGAGTAAAGAATATATCACTGTTGTTTTTACTGCCAGATGCTTAGTTCAAGATATTTAAAAGAGCAAGTCATTGTTTTTTGCAAAGTGTGCCCAGGATAACAAACAGCTGTGCAGAACATTAAAAAATTAACGGGCCGATTCACAGAACTAATCTAAGACAAAATCCTAAATTTACTACTTTTGGTATTCACAGAAGTTAGGATTTTGTCTTAAGTTTGTCTTAAGACAAATTTAAGACAGACTTAAGACAGATTTATGACAATCTTAAGACAGACTTAAGACAGACTTAAGACAAAATCCTAACTTAAGTCGGGGCATGGCCATCTGGGGAAGATGGTTGGCATGTAGCAGGGTTAGCTTTTGATCCACAGCTCAAGCCACACTGTTTCTTGGGTAGCCGCATGACTGAAGAGACCTCCCCAACACACATTGTATTGTATTGGAATTTGGCTTGATAAGTTCCTATATCCAAGGTTTATCCAGGGTTTTACGTTGGGGATATCAGTTAAAAAACAGCGAGCCTGATTCATTAAGAGGTTTCATGTGTCCAGAAATCTTCAGCGATATGGCTGGGAACTATTCCTTCTATTGTCATTTCTCATTGGCACTAAAACTCTTTTGCGTACAAGAAGAATCAGTTATTACTCTCCTGCCATTAGAACTTAAATCTTTCCTAAAAAGTGGCAAGATTAACTATAATAGAGATCTTAAATTCTGTAAGTCTAAAGAGAAACTAAAGATAATAGCAAGGACAAACTCACTGAGAATCTCACAGAAATATCTCTTCTGGAACTAAGAACATGGAACTCAACGACTGCTCACTCTATGTCGTATGAATCTTTTACCTTTAAATGACTTAACAGCAAACTGGTCCCAGAATTTGAAAAATGAAAAATTTGTAATTTCTGCAAGCTGAGCATTCAGACTCTGGATCATGTCTTGTTTGTCTGTCCAGCATTGGTTTTGATTCGTCGTCAATCGTCATTGGCTTCAGACGATGTTTTTACAAAACTGTGTTAAAAATGTAGCTTCAGCCCGTGATTTTCTCTTTTGCCTGAAGAATGAAGCAGTCTGTGTAAAACTATTCAATTATTTTAAGGAGTTTATGTATATATATATTTTTTTATATATATTCTTTTAAATGGGCTGTTAACCCCCGCGTTTGTCACCCTTACATGGCGTATTAATATTTTTCTCTTTTTTCAGATTGTATTTTGCTCAGTATTGGCTGCTGTTTATTGATCTTTGCTCAATTGGGATATGTTGTGCTTGTCTCACACTTTTTCTCCTGTTGCGAATTTCAAATCTCAATTGAAACGGAATATTGAATTGTATTTTGCACATGAACTGGCTGCTATTGAATTGTCTTCTGCACAGGTTAGGATATGCCCTGTGACTGCTTTGTTCTTGCTGCTAATTTTAAACTGAACTCTCTGCCGAAGCTGGATTTTGTATCGTACTTTGCACATGAACTGGCTGCTACTTATTGCTTTTTGCACACCCTGGGTTATGGTTTGCTATACCAATCCACTTGCCGCCAATCCCAAACCCCATTTCCTACCAAAGCGGTTATGGGTTGCTGCCAAAATGTTTGATGCATATTATCCAATACCTTCATGAAGCTGCTATTGTTTAGTATGGTCCTAAACATACGTCACTTGCTATGGTAGAGGTCTTTTGAGCCTCTGTTTTTTTGCCTATGAGCTAAATGGTATTACTGTTGAAAACCTTAGTTATTTTGCCTATTAGGGTAAATTACAACATCTACTAATGCTATGTAAGGGAAAATTTAGACCTGCTATGTAGGGTTTCAAAAATGTATGATGGTCCAAGAATTGAGTTTTCCTTATGTTTTATTATATTTATGTAATAATTTGCATGTATTTTAATGTGGACCTCATTGGAGTTCCAAATCTTTAATACATGTTGAATTGAATTGTATTGTATTGTATTGTAATTGTAATTTATATAGCGCTTACTACCCCTGACGAGGAGTCACAGCGCTTTTTCGGCGAGTAGCACGCTACTCCGCAACACATAAAGGATGAGTCGTGAATTAGTGTAGTAAATTATGAAAGTAATTTGAGTGGTGGATATGTTAGTCAATTATTTGAATTGAGAAGGATAGTGGAGGGATACAAGAGGAAAAAAGGTTTGCATTTATATAGCTCTTGCTACCCCTGATGGGGTTTTGAAGCGTTTTTTCGGTGAGTAACACCCTACTCAAGAACCCATAAAGGATTAGTAGTGAATTAGTATAGTGAAATATAAAAGTCATTTGAGTAGTAGATATGTTAGTCAATTATTTGGATTGAGAAGGATAGTGGAGGGATAGAAGAGGGAAAAGATTTAGCATTCATGTAGCGCTTGATACCCCTGATGAGGTGTTGAAGCACCTTTTCGGCGAGTAGTACGCTACTCCAGAACCCATATGCGATTAATTTGAGTGGTGGATATGTTAGTCTGTTATTTGGATTGAAAAGAATAGTGGAGGGATAGAAGGGGTAAGAATATTTTTTTTATTTGTTTGTTTTGAAGCTCATACCAGTAGGAGGAGGCTTGTGATGATTAAAAGGGGGTGGAGGGGGAAGAGTCAGAGGGAAGGGTTTAGAAAGGCTTGTTTTGGGGGATTGGAATAGTAAAAGAGGAGTGAGATGATGCAAGGAGAGGCAGAGGATGGGAGAGTTATTTTGAGTATCATAATAGTGGTATGGGGATTGGAATAAATGCGAGAGTGGAGGTAGAGGATATATTGATAGAGGTATAGTGTGAGAAATGGGGTAGTGCATTGGAAAGAGTAGTTGAAATAGGTTAAAGATGAATCAGAGAGTTGAGGTAGAGGATATAGTGAGAGCAGTATAGGGTGACAAATAGGGTAGTGGATTGGATATGCTGAATTAGAAGAAAAGTAAAAAATATATAGATCCATAAGTACATGGAAGGTATATAGATGAAAAAAGAAAGGTAGTATGTGTTGATTAAAGATGCATTAAATAAACTCCAGCTATCAAGTGTTGTTGTACTTTTCATTACTATTTTTTTTTTTTTGGTAATGAAATAGTGAGGCAATTCTAGATTAACAGTTATGATAAAAGCTTTACTTTTCTATTCAGTCACTTATATACATGTTAAAAACATAGAATAATGTAACTATCAGTTTTGTGCACATTTGTGAAGCGGAACTAGTGAATATCTATTTTTTAAAACATAATTATTCTACATGTTTATACAAAGCAATAGACCTATACAGGTACATATCTATAGTACAAATAAATGCTTATATACAGAGGGGTATGCTGTATAATTCTAGTGGATTGGGGGGTAGAAAGAAACAGAAGCAAATTGGTGCCGGACTGTCTGTGTACTAGCCGATAACTCTCACTGGAGCATCCAATGGCTGGCGAAAAAACGCAGTTGCTGCAGCTTATTTTCCTTCCCAATAATAAGGGCAACACTAGTTGGCTTATTTACACGCCCCTTGCGCCCCAACTGTGTCATTTTTCCCATATTAAAAGTGACTCCATGGGGGTGCAAGGAGCTTGTAAATAAGCCCCTAGGAGTCTAAGACAGCGGACTTAAAACGTTCATGCCTGTATCTACCCTGATATGCAACAATCTGAATGTGCCTCCTGATTTGGCAAGTGGAGAATTCAGGAACTGGATGCCGCAGGGATGCATGATGGTGGGATCCATCTTTCAAGCAGGGCGAATAATATTATTTGATGCTCTTAAGAGATATTACGGACTCCAGGTAGGGGAGAGGTTCCATTGCTGCCAGGTATGGTATTGTATACTGCAGCCAGGGATGAAAGTAGGTGCCTCAAGAAAGCTTACACAGTTGGAAAAGTGGATGAGAGGAGGAGATCACATCAGGCATATGCTTTCCTCTGTCTATAATCTCCTAATCAGCAACCACCTAGCATATCAGACCCAGTAGGAGTCAGGACTGAGTACTTCGTACAGCAGAAAAGAATGAGAATGCAACTATAGGCAGGCTCATAAAACTATGAAAAAAACTAAAGGAAGATAAACATTTTATAACCGCAAGTTGTATTGATATGTAGTACCAGCCAAACGACACAAATAGGATAGAGTCAGAATTGGTGGAGAAGAAGCCCAGAGGCTGGGACTCTAACTCACATTATGTGGGGATGTAACAAATTGACAAGCTAATGGGAAATGGTGTTAAAGGACATTGATGAAATTTACCATGTTAAAATACCTTGGATGCCGGAAGTGAGATGCCTCGCATGCGCACTGTGATGATAAGTGATATACCAATATCAGCCTTAATAGACACTGGGGTGTATTTGAACATCATGGACATAAGTCAGTTCAAATGGCTACAGCCCCATCCCCGGCTGGAATCCACAAAGCCCATGATATTTGCATATGGTAGCAGGTGCCTGCTGCTATTAGCCGGGATCATTGAGCAAGTTGTGGCAAACGGTGAGCAGAAACAGCGAACCATCTTCCCTGTCACCATCCAGGGGGAAGGCACTCTCCTCTCCTGCCACCCACCGGATGACTTGGGACTAGTATTATTTGCATGGCACATCCAGGAGGACACTATTCTTAAATACTTTCTGGGGGTGCTTCAGGGTCTTGGCTGAATGAAAAGCGTGCAGATCAAACTTCTTATCGGCCAGATAGCTCCTCCTGTTACCCTATGCCACTGAAAAGTCCCCTTCCGCCTGTATTCCCTGGTTGAGGAGGAGTTTCACAAGCTGGAACAAGTAGGGGTGATAGAAAAGGTGTCTGGGCCGACCCCAGGGTATCCAATTGGTAGTAGCACCAAAGCCAAGACAAATAGGGGCCATCCGCCTATCCGTGGACATGCGCCTCCCAAACACTGCCATCTGCTGTCAGCATCATCTGACGCCCACCATGGATGACATCATATCAGACTTAAATGGTGCACAGTGGTTCTTGAAGCAGGATTTTAAATACTTCAATGCAGGATACCACCAGTTTGAGCTACACCCCATGTGGCGTTACAAACAACCTTCTCCACCCAACTAGGATTGAGGCATACAAATAACTCAACTTTGTAATTTTTTCAGCTGCTGATATATTCTAGAACATGGTCAGAGAGATGTTAACAGGTTATCGGGAGTCCTTAACAACAGTCATGATATCTTGATCTACTCCAGGACTTTTGAAGAGCACTATAGGCAGCCAGAGTGACACTGACACACTTAGCAGACTATGGCTTCACACTAAACTGGGAGAAATGCTCATTTTATGAACAATCCATAGAATTGTTAGGCTACATATTTTCCAAGCATGGCCTGCAGGTGAACTCGAAGAAGGCAGAAGCCGTCAGAAAAGCAGCAGTTCCAAATACTGGAGGTAGAAGTGGTCTACTCCACGGCATTTCAAACGGTAAAGTCTGTAATGAAGAAACTGTTTGCCCTTATTGACTTGCCAGAAAAAGTCAAGTGCAACAAAGGGCCCCTCGTTCCACAGGCAGGATTTTGTGACTATTTCAAAACTATGGGAGTGTGGTAGAGAAAGACCATACTGTTGTGCCCCAAACCAATGAGGAGGTAGAGAAATTCATGCAAACTCTCAATAAAATGCTAAGAACTGGAGTTGACAAAGGAGAAGACCCTGAGGAACCTCTCCTTCGGTTTCTAATGTCATACTGGCAAACGCCACACAGCACACCAGGTTGTGCCCCCATGGACCTTCTGCTGAAGTTTGCAGCAAGGGACAGCATCCCTGCAAGCTGCTGGTGGCAGCTCACCACTGTGCATACCACGTGGTGCAGAATGACTGCAGAACAACTAACAAAAAGGCCAGTAGAGACCAGTTGGGCCGAGACCCTGAGGCGCCGAGTCGGGGACATGGATTTCAACAATGATCAGCACCCAGAAAAGATTTTCCACACACTATTTGAGAAGGATTCCTGGTGAATTCAAGGGACTATGGTCAGCACTATCCAACGAGGAGAAAAGAGCACCAGAAATGTTTCAATGAGGCAAGGGTCATGGAGAGGCTTAAAATGTACTGTCAAACGGAATATTTGTGAGGGTATGGAGGTAGTGTCCTCTTTGATACATCATCTCCACAAGCGGATTGCCCAGGTCAGGGCAACCCAGAATGAATGAGCAATGTACCAAGCCCCCACCCTAAATAAGCAGTTTCAATCACACCCGATTGGAATCCACTGAAACTGAGGACTGCTCCCAAGAGCCTGACCCACAGAAAATGCAGCCTTACAACCTACAGCCAAACCCTGAACCTAGCCGAGTCCTAAGAGACTATGCCTGGTGTCTAGAGTAGGCAAATGCTGCCACTTGAAGTGACACCATCCTTGCAAACTGACTTAGGGAGGGATGTAGAGTGCCATCCGGCACCTATGTGACTTAGCCAAAGGGGAAAGATAAATGGACTGTGGAACGCTCGTGGCCACTCCCCAGTAGTAATTCACTGTGTCCAGAGTGTCTTTGATTGTTAGAGGTGCCAGGCCGTCACCACGAGGCGTACTTTCCTGCACACAAAAAACTATCCTTTGAAGCAATTTTCATTTTTGCATGTCTGCTACAGAATGCAACACACGCAAAGGGAAAATAAAAAGGAGAAGTAATGATATTTCTCATCTTTACACCAGGTAGGTAGTGGCGGCTGGTGACATTTGAAAGTGGTAGGGCGTAAAAGGCTAGCCATACTGCACCATAGCGAGCGAGCTCGACCAACCTAAAGGGGAGTTCGGGGGAGGGTCTCCCCTGAGAAAATGTTGCAAAAAGAGTGGCCAAATGGTGCATTTTCAAGCAAATGTAAGAAAGCAGGAAGGTTAATAAAGCAATTGTGAAAGTGTTTTGCCTTATTTTATAATCTACTGCACTTTAAATGCATTTTAACAAGACCACACATTATTATCACATTTTATAACCTTATTAATGCTGCAGAGGAGTGATTAGCATTTTAAGGCAAACAAAGGTGTACTTAGTGGGACATGACCCCGCTGTCATTAAATTATATTAATGATCTTCTGTAGCACCGAGCTAAAACTTTGAGTGATAATGAATAGATTATAAACTAGATGGATAAAAAATGAATCAAAATGATAAGAAGCACAGCTGGTGCCAAAGTTTATTTCAAATTACAGCACGCATGTCTGCCATGGAGCTGTCAGGGAGGTTTTGTACTCAACCAGACTTCATAGAATAGAGCACAACATTTCTCGCTCTTAAAGCAACAGTACAAACGAGGACATATATTCAAAAACACGCAGACACAACATGTTTTCATGCCAGAGTTGACGCTGTTTGTGGCGAACATTAAAGGTGGTAACATTGCTCGGTGGGTTTGAGCGCCCAATGTTGACCATCTGCCTGTCATCTGCACCAGTGGCCTTGAAGGGCTGTCATCCTGACCTTTATCTTACAATCCCCAGCTGGCAGCCGCAGGAACATTGCACACCCGAGATACAGCGGGATGATATGCACGCCTACAGTGACTCACTCATGCCGACATAGCCATTGCATAGACCCGCCACAAAGACACTGAACTTAAGTCAACACCGACTCTGGGAAACCAGTGTTCTACAGTGACTCATGCCGACATAGGCCTTTTGCACCATTACATAGGCCCACCAAGACACTGAAGTCAATCTTACACACCGACTCTGGGGGAACCTTTCTACCGGCCACCATAATTCCCAATGTTGAAATGCAGTCGCGGCCGGCATGACGGGCGGGTGGGGGAGAGGGGTTGGAAATGGTGTTGTGCCAGGAGAATGGGGGGAGGCGGGAGGGGTTTGTTTTTTTAATTAAAAAATATAATAAAACATAACTTCTTACCGTCCTCCCCTCAGCTTCTGGGGTCCGACTCCCGCCATCTACCGTCCTGCTGCATTTTCAAATTTCTGCAAGCAGCTCTCATCGCCACGACGTCATCAGCCAGGAAAGCCAGCCTCCCTCCCTCCCCTCCGCCAATCACAAAGCGTGAGGCGAAGCGGAGCGCGCCCCACCGGGGCCATTTTCTCTATGTAGGCTGATGCGTGCAGCAGCATGCAGCAGCCTGCATAGAGAAAATGGGAGAGTGGGTGGCCCTGCTCGAGGGCAGGGGGGGAGTGGCTTGCTCACTGTTGGGCATACTGACTGTTTGGTCGGCACCCAGGCCGGCCAAACAGTCAGTATCCACAACAGTGGGCAAGCCACTCCCCCCCTGCCCTCGAGCAGGACCGGCCACCCCCACCAGGCACTTCTGCTTTCTCGCCGTGCGAGAAGGCAGAAACATAAAATGGTAGTTATTACCATTTATGTTTCTGCCTTCTCGCACCGCGAGAAAGCAGTGGGGCAACGCCCCCACGCCCCAATGGGGGAGCCCCCACTGCAGGTAGGTGCACTGTTTGATGACACAATACATGAGTGGATGCACGGGCATGCCCATACAACACCCATATACCGCCTATCTGATGCAAAGTACCACATGCCTTGCTGTTTTTTTATTTTACAAGCCATACAAAGTGAATCAAATCAAGGTTTGTATGGCTTTGTAAATGCCAAAGTGGATTTTGCATTGGGAATGATCCTAATTAGTGACTCAATCCCAACACAGAGTTTTAGTAAATCTGGGTTAGAGTATCTGCAGGCCAGACCAGCACCTAGGTAGAGTGCCCGGGAGAAGCTTGGAAAAATAAGATAATACCCAAAGCGAGATGCACAAGACCACTGATGGGGTGGTGATAAACTGGGGTGGAAAGGTACTTGCTGCTCTATATGTTTTACATTTATTTCTCTGATGCCTTTTTCCCTTTTACTTCTTCAAACTATTTATTCCATGCTTCTGTAATTGGAGGTAAACATTGATTTATTAAAAATAGAGCTAAACCTGATAAAAATGAGAAAATGCAATTGTTTTGTGTAACAGATAAACAGGAAGTGAAGTTGCGTCGTGTTGCCTTTTGTTTGACTCTATCCCCACTCTTTCATCCCTCCATATTTTACATCACCAGGTCCTGAAACCTGCTATGTACCACACTCCCGGTCTAATGCACCATGTTTCTGTTAAGCTTTGCCCCTTTGTGCTGAAAATACATACAAGCCGAAATACATACAAAGACGGCAGAAGCAACGATTAAAATGTGTTTCCGAACACATCATGAAGGAACTGTTATGAAAAGAGGATTTTTTAAAGAGATCATTTGCTGTGCCTAGCAATGGGATCATTCCATTTCTGCAAAGCTTTTCATAATGCTCCTCTTGAGAGAAGCGAATGAAAATTCAATCTGCACATTTGCTAGCAAGTGACTTATTTGATAGCTACTGGTGTTCTGTAGAGTGACACCACTTATACCTTAGAAGAGTAATTATTTGTGTAAGACACTTTCAATTGTTTGCCATGTAAAATTAGTTTTAACAAACTAAATTTCTCACGCTTTTTTCTTCTGTGCATGCACATCACAAAGATCACAAAGCAATATGGTGTAGAAGATTTAGGGCTTGATTTATATATTGGTGGAGAGGGCACTCGGTCACAATGGCGAAGGAATTCCCTCCCGCCAATATAGTGGTCCACCCTCCAAATGTAAATATAGACGGACATTACGTTTGGCCACAATGGAGACAACTGGCTACATTTCTGCCTGCCTAAATTAGATGGGAGGACATGCAGTCTTTTTTTACTGTTTCTTACCGCTAGGTAAAACCTGGCGGTAAGGAACAGTAAAAACATTATGAAGATCCCCCGGCCATGGGAGAAAACTCCCATGGCAAGATGAGCATTACTTTTTTCGTTTTGAAGAAGAAAATTGTTAGAAATGGGGGTCTCTAGTTGGCAGAGGTAGCTACCTTTATCCAAATAGGGACCCTTGCTTCTAGTCAGGGCAAGGGGGATAAACACTTTAGATAAACCCTGCTCACCCCCTAGGTAGCTTGGCACGAGCAAGCAGACTTATCCCAAAGGCAATGTGTAAAGTATTTGTACTCAAAACACACAGTAATACAGTGATGTTAGAAATGGGGGTCTCTAGTTGGCAATGGTATACACCTTTGTCCAAATAGGCGCCCTTGCTTCCAGTCAGGGAAAGGGGGGTACACTCCTGAATAACCCCTGCTCACCCCCTTGTTAGCTTGGCACGAGCAGACAGGCTTATCTCAGAGACAGTGTGTAAAGCATTTGTGAACACATACAGTAATACAGTGAAAACACTACAAATGAACACCACACCAGTTTAGAAAAATAAATAATCTTTACTAGACTTAACACAAGGCCAAATGACAAAAATCCACAATACTGTAATAAAAATATGACTTTAAAATGGTAGAAATAGCTTAGTTCAATGTAGATGGTAAATGCAACACTTTACTCTCAAAGTACCTTGGATGCATCACGCAATACAAACAAAAGGGTCGCAGGGTAGGTGATGTGTCGGTTCCTTGCTTCGGGGGAGGTGATGCATCGGTTCCTTACTGCAACACAGGGGAGGTGATGTGTCGGTTCCCTACCAGAGAGGAGGTGATGCGTCGGTTTCTTACTGTGATCCGGTGCAATGCAACAAGATGGCGCCACGATGCGACAATCCGGTGCGATGCGATAAAATGGCATCTTTGATGCTATGCGACAACGGTGATGCGATGCATGCACGCCCGACGGCCATGCGGCGAAATCGATGATCTTTGGAGCCGCAACAAGCCCTGCGACACGCTTCTCCTGTGATGCTAAGGCGACCTCTGGGGCAGCGGCACGCTTCTCCGGCGATGGCAACTGCTGCGGCGACGACATGCTTCTCCTCATTGCGTCGCGCTTCCAGATCCCAGCAACAAACAGTTTCTCAGAGGGCCCCAACAACAGCTGACACCTCACTGCTGGTCAGAATTCGAAGCAAGGAAATTCAGGGGAAGCTGGTGATGAAGTCTTTGTGTCCCTCAGACTTCAGACAGGAGGCAAGCTCTGTTCAAGCCCTTGTAGATCTTCCTCAAGATGACAAAGAAAACAGCAAAGTCCTTTTCTCCTTTCCTTAGCAACAAGTAACCACTGCAGGCCAACCCCAGACAGCAAACAGCACTGGGGCAGTAATCCTCCTTCAGCTTCTCCGGTTTCTTCTACTTGGCAATGGTTCCTCTTGATTTCCCAGAAGTGATCTAAAATTCTGGGTTCTCTGACCCCTTTTCTATACACACAAATCCTTTGTCTCTGAAGGCAGAGAGTGTCTGTACCTAGTCCAAACCAGTTCTGGGTGCTTTCTGCCAGTGCACAAATTCTTCCTTTGTTAGTGTGGGCCATGGTCATCAGTCGCACCACAGGAGGTGGAGACAGTATTGTGGAAGACAGGCACTGCCCTATTCAGGCGCAGGTGCTACTCCTCCCACCACTCCCAATGTACATAGGTCTATTCAGCTTAGTGCTGACTCACCTTGTCTCCTGGAGCTACCCCAGCCCCTGTCACTCACAAACCAGACATGAAACACACAACCTAGCAGAGACAAGCTGGATGGTTAGGCAAGAAAATACCTACTTTCGAAAAGTGACATTTTCAAACACAGAATGTTAAAACCAACTTCACTAAAAGATGTATTTTATCATTCTGAGTTCAGGCATACTAAATTCTTTTTTCTACCATGTTCCCTGGGTCAGTTAGGATTATAAGATGTTATAATCAAACTGCCCATTCTTGCCTATGGGAACAGGTAGCCTTGCAATAGTGAAAAACGGAAATGGCTGTAATTCACTATCAGGACATGCCAAACACATCAGGGAATGTCCTACCTTTCACATACAATGCACCCTGCCCATGGGGGGTGCCCTGGGCTTACCTTAGGGGTGACTAACATGTAGAAAAGGGAAGGTTTTGGGACCGGCAAGTGGGTGCACTTGCCAAGTCGACATAGCAGTCCCAGACTGCACACAGGCTCTGCAATGGCAGGCCTGAGCCACACTTGACAAGCTGCTTCTGTGGATGGCACAATCAGTGCTGCAAGCCCACCAGCAGGATTTGATTTACAGGCCCTGGGCACACATGGTGCACTGTACTATGGTCTGACAAGTAAATGAAATAAGCCAATCATTGAGTCACTAATCCATTACAACAATTTACAATAGAGAGCATATTCACTTTCCACTGATCAGCAGTGGTAAAGTGCGCAAATTATAAAACCACCAACAACAGGTCAGAAAGAATACAGGAGGAAGGCAAAAAGTTCAGGGATTATCCTGCAAAAAGGGCCAAGTCCAACAAGTGATAACACCACAAATGGACACCACACCAGTTTAGAAAAATAAAGTATCTTTATCTAAACTCAACAAGACCAAAATGACAAAAATTCAACAAACAGGTAATAAGATATGACTTTAGAACAGTTATAGCAAAAACAAAGCTTGTATAAAACAAATAGCTCTACCTAGGGCTATTACAACATCGCAGCAGCAATAAATCCAAAGTACAAAGCCGGCACGGGGAGAGCGGCGTCGGGCACGGAGTCACACAGACCCCCAAACAAAGAGTACATTGGAAACAAAGTCTATGATGATGCACGGCATTGTAGAGGTAAGGTGTTGGTGCAGAGGTCGAGGCAGGCCCCTGGCTGCCCCGGGGGAGGCAAAGCGTTGTGTCCGCGAGAAGGTAACATGTCCAGGACAGAGGAAGGCGGTTGTGTCGGCGGTGAGACATCGGTTCCACTGACAATGCGAAGTCGGCGGGTTCGGGGAGTCACCCTCTGTGGTTATTGGCGCCATGATAACAGGATGCAGGTGCTGGGGATGACTGAGTCGGTGCAAGTACTGGCGTTGGGCATGACTGATAACTGCAGGTGTTGGTGGGCATCAGAGCTGTGGTGCATGCCAGGCGGTGTGTCATACCCTTCACGAGTGGTCCCCTGGGCCTCAGACAAAGTCGCGGCATCACCGACGGCGTCAGAAGCAGATTTTTTTTGCTTCTCTTGGGATTTTTCCAGCTTCTAACAGCAGAAACAACCTCCAGAGGCCCAAAACTGGAATAGGCACCTCCTGGCAGGTCAGAACTCACAGCAAGAGGGTTAAGGGGAGCTGGGGGTGAAGTATTTGTGTCCCTTATACTTCAGAACAGGAGGCCGGCACGCATAGGCTCTTGGAGTTCAGCAGGGTCAAAGCAAAGTTCCAGTCTTTGTCCTCTCCTTGGCAGAAACAGCAACTGCAGGCCAACCCCACACAGCACACAGCAAAGGGGCAGTACTCCTCCTCCCAGATCTTCAGCGTTTCTCCTTGGCAAAGCTTCCTCTTGAGCACAGAAGTAATCTACATCTCTGGGGTTTTAAGTCTAATACTTATACCCCAAAATGTCTTTGTTCTCTTTGTGCAAGCGTCTCTGAGCCCAGTCCAAACCAGTTCTGTCCTCACTGGTGTAGTATGACCAGAGCATTGTGCAAGGGAGACAGGCCCTATTCAGGTGCAAGGAAATGTCCTCCCACTACTCTATATGTAGCCAAGCCCCATTCAGCTCAGCTCTGAGTCATCCTGGAAGGGCCAGTCACACCTCAAACCCACCCCCCAGTGGCTGTCTACAGTGAATGCACATCCTCAGCCCATGTCACTCCAAAACCAGACACAAATACACAAACGGGCAGAGGCACACAGAATGGTTAAACAAAAAAATGCCTACTTTTTTAAAGTGGCATTTTCAAACACTCAATTTAAAAAACATCCTTACTAAATGATGTGTTATTAAATTCTGAGTTCAGACAGCCTTAACTTAATTTCTCTATCTTGTCCCAATGGGAAGTTATACTTGTAAGATATTACATAGCATTTCCCATTCATTCCTATGGGGCAGGATAGCCTTTCAATAGTGAAAAAGGAAATTGACAGTATTTCACTATCAGGACATGTCACACACACCACTACATGTCATATCTTTCACATGCACTGCACCCTACCCAGGGGGGTACCTTAGGCCTACCATTAGGGTGCCTTACATGCAAGAAAAGGGAAGGTTAAGGCCTGGCAAGTGGGTTCACATGCAAGGTCGACATGGCAGTTAAAAACTGTGCACCAACACTGCAGTGGCAGGCCTGAGTTACCTTTTCGGGGCTACTCATTTGGGTGGCACAATCAGTGCTGCATTCCCACTAGTAGCATTTGATTTACAGGCCCTGGCACACACAGTGCACTTTACTAGGGGCTTATCAGTAAATCAAATATGCCAATCATGGATAACCAATCATGTTCACAATTTACACAGAGAGCATGTGCACTTTAGCACTGATCAGCAGTGGTGAAATGCCCAGACTCCTAAAACCAGGTCAGGAAAAAATAGGAGGAATAAGCAAAAAGTTTGGGGATAACCCTGCGAAATGGACCAAGTCCAACAAAAATCCTGCTTCAGGATTTTCTCTTTGAAAAGAAATAAAGAATACTGGGCCAGGTGTACGGCCTGCAAAATGGCGCATCTCAAATTGTGAGTCATTAGCGAATTGCAATTTGCGAGGCAATATTTTGCATGTACAACAGTGTGTTGAACACTGTTTGCGATTCCCAATGGGGTTGCAAATTGCGAGGCTTGTAGGAAGGTGGAATCTGACTATATGGTTGCCCCCACTTTTTTCCTGGTGTTTTGCTGGTTTATGACTTAGTTGGACTGGGATCCTGCTATTCAGGGCCCCAGTCTATCTGCTTTCTCTGTAAAATGGTTTGCATGTACATTAGGTACATATCTAATTGGATTCTGGAGTGCCTTATAAGCCCCTAGTATATGGTATATTATGTACCTAGGGCATAGGTACCTCAGAGGTCTACCAGGGGCTGCAGCATATATTATGCCACCCCTGGGAAGCACTCCAGAATGGCACCACAGGTCTGCTACTGCAGCCTGGGTAAGGGTGTGCATGCACCCCTTACTGTGGTATAGGCTACCTATATCACTACCCTATACAGACACATATAAACCTATAACCCCCTCCTATGGCAGGCCTTGACAATCCTGAAGGCAGAGTGCTTGGTTTTATGTGAGAGGGTGCCCAAGCATGAGCTGAGCCCCTCTTCAGCTTTCGGAAATACTTCCTTATGGCTGTTCTGTGATACAGCCATACCATATACTCTTAAGTGCATTATAACCTCACGGTGAATGCTAACTTTGGAATGGCTGCATCAAAACATGTCGTGTTTGGTGTAAAATTCTTTGGAATACTACCCCCACCTGCCAATTCTGGTGGGGGGGTAGTATTCCACCCTTCTAGAGGGAGAGACATGTTCACACTGGCTAAACCCGGTAGGACTTTCCTGAGCCCTGGCATCACAAAATGGATGCCTCTGCCACAGACATGGGTCTGGCCTCCTGCTGCTGACCGAAACTCTGGCAGGGGAGGCCTGGACAATAGGTTTCCTGTCAAAGGGAGGTGTAACCACCTCCCCAGACAGGCAGATGTGTATTGGGGCTGGGCGGGAGCACTCTCTGGTGCTTTGAAGTCATGCACTGGGGGCACACTTGGTGTCCCTGTGCATACTCCAGTTCAAACCCGTTACAGGGGCTACCTGCCCCTGCTCTGGCACGAAACTGGACAAAGGAAATGGGTGTAACCACCCCTCTTTCCTGGCCCACCCATAGGTGGGGCCTTAGAGTTAGTCCATCCCCTAAACTTACTATAAGTATAGGAATCCAGTCCCTAGGACTTTAGATTACGCTGGACGAAACTCTGCAACATATATCCTGGCCCTTCGACTTTCTATCCTGACTAGAAGACTAAAGAAATCTCACTTGGGGTCAAGGAGTGACTCCCCTGCTTGGCAGGCACCAAAGAAGCAACTGACCAGTCTGCATCGCTGAAGCTCCCGCCGGACGCCGAAGTCTTTGCATCAATAGAGGTAGATTTCCAGACTTTCCGGAGGCTACCCTGAGTCCACAGCAAAGCTGAGGCCTGTGGCTATCGTGGGTGACGTGGAACCTTGACCCCTGGACACCGTGAACTTTTGCAGCAACACTATCTTCCTGGTCACCCTTGAAGTTGTGCTTTGGGCTCCATGTAACGCCAGCCTTAAGCACCTACTGCACCAAAGTTTGTTGGCCCCCACTCCACGAGTGACCCGTGGGCTAGTTTCAAGTGTGACCACTTGAGGCTCCTTCGCGATCACTAGCCCATTGGCTAGCAGGTCCCCACGAAGGCAACTCCTTTTTTGCTTGAGCTTTCCTGGTTACTCCAGATGTGCCCTTACTTACCCTTGCTGGGTGATTCTATCAGACCTTGCTGGTCTGCACCGCAGTCCTTTCTCTGATTTCCAGTGACTTGCCGTTGCCAAAGCTTGTTGGGTCCAATCTGGTCGCCGATACCGCAGCACTCGACAAACTTTGTGGGATAGCTCGAATCCAGCTCGTGGACTTTGTCGACGCCTCCTGGACCCTGTGGCTGAAGAGTCTGCTTTCAGGTGCCTTACATCCTAGATCCAGGCTTGGATCTCTCCGGACCCTTCTCCTCTTCGCAGCAGCAGCAGTTTCTTGCAGACTTCCATTGTAATCGACGACGTGACCCGAAACCAAAAGACACCTATGCACCCGGCTTCCCTGGGTGAGGTAACTCGAGTACTCTGGTGCTCTCATGGGTGCTAGCCCTAGAACTGCTTAAGTCCAAAAAGGTTTGGTCCTGACTCGATTAGAAGTGTCCCTAATCTTTAAAATTCCAACCGTGACTTAGCCCATAGAAGATAACAGGAACCCGTGGTTGTGTTTACACACTGCATACAGTCCCCGTGGGTCCCCTGTGTCACTACCTTGAATGGTTCCTTGGTGTCCCACCGATTCTACAGGCTCTTGGCCTTGTGTCTAGTTCAGTCGTGGTACATATACCACTTTTTTAGTATATGGTTTGGTACGCCCCTAGGGCCAAAACGTGTATTTGTGCTATTACTGGTGATTGCTATCTTGTAAACAAAGTACTTCGAACTCCAGTCTCATAAAGAGACTAGAGGGGTGTGTTTTTATCTTAAATACATATATTTTGAATATATACCTGGTGTGATTGTCTTTTCATTTGATCATTCAAGAGATTATAGACTGGTAAAACAAGCTGCTTTACATTCCTTCAAGACTTAGCCTGAAGGCTGCGCTCCATAGCTACCACTAGGATAGCTTTCAATAAAGGTTGTCTTTAACCTATCACCATAAGGGGTTGTTTGGACTGATACAAGGTGTCCACTAGAACTAGTGGACAGCATATATCAGGCCACCTTCTCACAAGGTGAATATTAATGAGCCTCCCGTAGTTTGCGAGCCCATTGGGAATGACAGGCCATCCCAGGGATGGTGGCCTGCTGGGCTCCGCAGACCATCATGTCTGGGACTGCTTTTTTAATAAAGCAGTTTTTTAAAAAAATGCAGCCCATTTTCCTAAAGGAAAAAGGGATGCATTTAAAAAAGAAAAATTAAACTTTTCAGTGTAATTTTTTTAAGGGCAGGCAGTGGTCTCTGGGACCACTGCCTGCTCTTAAAAAATATTTTCCAACATACTCACTAAGGGGAAGGGGTCCTCTGGAGACGCCTTCACCTTTGCGAGTGGTTTACCTGAAGTGGGTGGTATACTGCGAGTGTTTTGCGGCTGCAAATGCGGTCGCAAAACACTAGTACATAGCATGTTGACTCGCTATTAGGAAGGGGCGTCCCTTCCTAATAGAGAGAGTCGCAAATGCTATTTTGCGAGGCAGTGACTCGCAAAATAGCATTTGTACATGTTATTAGCCTTTTTTTTGGCTGCAAACGGGAGGTTCTCCCGTTTGCGGCCACAAAAAAGGGTCGTACATCTGGCCCACTGTTTGCTACAGGGCTGCATCCTTCCAAACCGCAGTGAAGGTGGTTCTTGCCAATGCCGTTGTAAACGACCGCCTGCTTGGCAGTCATTAATAAATTATGTGTGCGGCCTCTCCGCCATGGGGATGGAGTAATTTACTCCGTTCCCATGGTGGACAGACTGACTGTCTGCCCTAATTTATATCAGACCCTTAATCACAACCATTCTTAGCTCATCATCGGATTTTACACTAGAGATATAAATAAAACTTAAGCCTTTTGCTTCAACACTGGCTGTCCCTCATTTGATGAATGTCAAAGGTGGCAGCCTGACACAGGCACAGTCTACATGACATCAGTGAGGAATATGTGTGGCATTGGCCAAAAGCAACAGTGACTTGGATGCCCGTTTGTGGCCCCCCAACAGTTGTAAACCACTCATCAAAATGTTGGTAAAAGACGATCAAACCACAATCATTTGTGGATTTCAATACAGAAATCAAGGATAGCTGTGGTTTGTCCATGACAGCAGAATGCATTGGTGATGCCGAGTGTAAGGACGACAGTTCTGGAACATTTGCCAAGTAAACCATCCCCACTATTTTTTCATTTCATTGGATGTTCTCATGCATTTGTGGGACCCCCAAATCAAGTTCTGATGTTCCTTAAGACCATACTTGGTGCGCTCTAAGATTGAGGAGATCCCACATTGATCCTCCTGCATCATAATGACAGGTAATTACCCCCAATGATCCCTTTGCTGCTGTCCTGGCTGACAGCAGTGCAGTATAGCTTTCGGAACACTGTTTGAACATCCAGGGGTGATGACTACTGTCCTTCAAGAGTACATAAAGTCCAAATGTGGGCCTCTTGGCATATTTTTTTAAGGATTATAGGACCATGCACATTATGGGCCAAATTTACGAACATGGTTGCGCCACTTTTGTGTCCCAGCCACGGCCCAAAATGCTATTTGAGATTTACAAAGCCATGCAAGGGCCAATTTCGGTTGCATTGCATGACTTTGCAAAATGGGTGGAGCATGGGCATTCCCATACACTCAACCACATGTGTTGATGCAAACTCAGATTTACTTAAGGCAGTAAACGTGGGTTTGCACCAAAATGGTGCACCTACCTGAGAGAGGCATAAAAAGGAAAAAATATCTTAATTTCTCCTCATTGTTACTTGTTTCCATATGCCATGTGTACTGCAACACACATCGAAAGAGAAATTTGCCTTCAAGGATGGTTTTTTGCAGGAAGGTTCACTTCCTGTGCAAAAACAATACTACCCATAATGCAGGCAGCCTTAAACCATGGTGCAACGGTGCGTTGGCGTGACACTGCCTGAAATGCCACAGCGCAATGAGAGAGCAGAAATGCGCCATATCTTATTAGATATGGCACACTTCTGCACTCTCCTTTTCATACAGTGTTGCCTTGCTGAGTTGGGTTGCATGACAGGTTAGTAAATCTGGGCCCATATGTGAAGCTTTTGCAATATAGTCGCAAACAATGAAACGAGTCACTGGAAAAACGATTATGAGCATCTTCAGTGCCTCTTTCATTGGGTTACCTGCGAATGATCACCTTTTTGCCATGAAACAGTGAGTGCAACATTGAGGATGGCTGCTGCCCTCAATGAATCAACGAGGACAGCATCATTCTCAACTTCTTCCCATCCATCCTCCTTTGTCCTCATGGTCTATGTGGCCCTCCAGCCGTATCTGAAGGACGTGGGATTTTCAGCCAAACCAAGCAGTTGGACATGGTCATTGCCAGGTGTCATCTACGGACCAGCTGTCATGCTGCAGTCTGCAAGCAGAGCAAGGGTTACCCTTCCCAGAAGCCTCTCTGAGGAGGAGAAAATGGGGTTTCGATCTACACGAATGCATTAACAGTGACTGACAGAGAAAACGATACCCTGCGCTGTCCTTTTGGTCACAGAGGGTCTGTGGTGTCGAGGTCGGAAGATGGGTTATCTGTCACATTTGTCACGGAGTGGCCCGTCTGTCAAACTCTAAATCAGGGCTGGAGTCAAAATGGAATGCTTGCACGTATGGTAAGTAGGGTTGTGCGTCATTGGAGTCCTTTAAAGAGGCAGTCCGGAGAATGATGTCAAAACTCTCCTCTGACATTTTCGAAGAAACATTCTAGAATGCCTATTGTTGGTGATTGATAGAGATGCAGAACAGGGCATAGAGATCTGGGTTTTTTTCTCTACCACGTGTGGCGGCTTTAAATGCTGGGCACAGGTCCAGACCGAATGAACAATGTAGACGGTCCATCTTCAGATCAGGGTCAACGTAACCGATCAGCTCCAAGGTCAGAAGCTGAGGACAACATAGCGAGGGCTCACAGAGTCTCTTGGTTCCTTCCTGGGTCTTGTAGCACTGAATCCACACATGCAAGAAAGAACCTTCAATTCACAGACGTCATTTACGCTCCTTTAAGGGTATAATTACCCAATCCACAACGTCTAACTTAATAACGAGCCTGGGCTGTCTGCTCTCCTTGGAAATGTGGCTCCTTTTATCGCCCATCTCCCCGCTGCCTCAATCACTCTCATATCCAGTTGCTCGCCTGGCTTTTTCCTATCAGACTTCAGACAGAAGCAAATTACTCTGTAGTTATTATCCGTACCCCCTTTAGAGTCTCTGTAAAGCGCGCGTGACCCAGCTTGTGCGCAAGTTCAACTCTGCCTAATATTTGCAGAAATCTGTAATTATAATTATAAGAGAAAATTCCCCTGGCGGCGGCGAGTCAAAGCTGGGCCAGTGATTATCCGGCGGCGGCTTCCAGCTCTGCAAGTGGTTCCAGGGCCTCAGCGAATGTAAAGCCCGAGACAGAGCCAGCAGCCCTGCTGTACTGTGTGCTCAAGCATTTTCTCCTCAGTCAATTACACCGCGGGATTTACTTTCTCTTCTTGGAAGAAGGAGGAAGAACGGAAAGCCCAGAGGAGTCGGCTGCCTGTGGGAGCTTTGACTCTTGGAAATGTGAAATACAGATCCGGTGGCAACTACAAGAAGAAATAAGCCCCTTTACACATTACAAGTAGCCAAACCCAGCCCTCGTCCAGACAAGGGAAGTGTTGACATTTAGGGGTCGATTTACTTGATGTATTGAAGTCAGTAGTATGTTATGTTATGTTATGTTCTGCAGATTTGGAGAACGATGCCAACTGGGTGGACATCGTGGCAGAGAGCAAGCGCGAGCCTAGCCAGTCAGTCCTAGGGCCTAGTGGGGCTAATCGAAAAGCCAGGTCTTCAGTTTGTTGTGAGGAGGAGACTCTTATGTGAAGCGGTAAGTCGTTCCACACTTTAGGAGCAATGTGGCAAAAGGCTGGACCACCAGACCTGGTTTTCCATATGCATGAGATGTGTTCAAGTAGGAGTCTAGACGAGCAGAGGTGTCTGGAAGGTTTGTGAAAGCAGATGCGGTTCTTGAGGTATTTCAGGGCCAGTGTTATGTAGTGCCTTGAAAGTGTGGATAAGGAGTTTGAATTTTTGCATGTTTGTGAATGGGGAACCAGTGGTGCGATGAGAGTGCAGCGTGGGAGAGTGATTCTAGCTGCTGAGCTCAAAATGTTCTGCAGCATTCGGGTGAGATTCTATTAGTTGAGGTGCTCCCAAGGTCCAGCTTTTTTTTGACGAGGGGATGTGTGATGGTTTTATGGGGGTTGATTGGAAACCATTCGAAATTTTCCTGAGCATCTTCAGGTATGTAAGTATAAGGCAGAGACGACATTGACTTGGGCAGTCATGTTGAGTTTGCTGTAGATAACTATCGAACGTTTCTTGGCACGGGCGGTGGGAGTCGGTTCTTAATCTGTTGGCCACCAAGTGGAGTCCCAGAGTGAAGCGTTCTTCCCGAAGATTGGCAGGAATGTGGTATTCCCTCACTTTGAGTCTTGCACAGAAATGTAGTAATTCTTTACAGCTGCTCCTCCATTTGCAAAACATTGAAACTTTGCCCAGCACCAATGCTGTGAATAATCTTTACAAGGTGAAAGGTGTCAATTACATTGATCTTTGTTAGAACTGGGATTTCTGGTTGGCTAGGGCTTGCGCCAAAGCCAGGCAGAAACCACCACTCTAGTCAGGGCAAGGAAGTTACACGCCAAAGATAACCCCTGCTCACCCCCTTGGTAGCTTGGCACGAGCAGTCAGGCTTATCTCTGAGGCGATGTGTAAAGCGTTTGCGCGCGCACCCAGCAACAACACCCAAGGCCCACCACAAAGGAAACTCCACACAAGGTATTCTATAAAAATAGCCTTTGTATTATAATAAAACACATTAGATAAAAACACACACTTTACAATGTGCCAACAGGCACGGGCAGAATTTACAAGGGATTATATGTACAGGGGACAGGGCCACATGGACCACTGTCAAGAACCAGCACTTTTAGAATATAAAATTACTATAGCACAAAATACACATATAACACAACCAGTAACCACTGGTAACATGTAAGCATCACCTACGCAACCCTAACCACCTTAGGAAAATGTCACGCAGGGAACTAGAACCTCACTAGCACCACCTGTACTAGGAGAAAACAAACAACCACCTAAGTATCACAATACCTGTAGGGGTAAACGCACATTACACATGATGCCTAAAACATTCAGAGGTGTAGGGAAGGAAAACACATGATGCATCAATATACATTCAGCGGTGTAAAGCAATGGCACATGACGCATAAAAACACATTCAGAGGTGCAGGTTAGGAAACTCACATAAGCCACCACCTGTGGCAGTCCCTAGGCCAACTGGCCCTGTCGGGGCTAGGACACTCTGTCCCAGTCAGGCTGCGCCAGCTGCGCAAACCAAGCGTAAATATCCCAACCTAAACGTTGCAGCTGCCCACTAAGTGCTGGGCAGCTGTGGAACGAAACTCAGGCACCGGCGTGCCTCTGGAGCCCTCTCTGGGCTCTGTCCCTACCAAATGTCCCCTCGAGCCTCGTAGGCTCTATAACAAGAAATGCCCCCGTATGGATGGAGCCTCGGGGCTCTAGACCAGTATTTGACCACTCGTGGGAGCCTCACAGGGCTCGACCAAACCCTGCCACCACGTTAGAGCCACATGGGGCTCAAGGCACACTGTGGACCCGTTGGAGCGCCACGCGCTCAGAAACGACAATGTCCACACGTTGGAGTCCTTCTCCTGGACTCAAAAAGGGTAATGCCCCCAGACGTCGGTGGAGCCCTCTCGGGGCTCAAGGAACCACTGAACTGCCCCCTTCAGCCTCGGAGCCTCGCGCTCTGCACCAACTCTAAAGTAATGCCCCCGTCGTTGGAGTCCCGCACGGGGGGACTCAATGCGGACAGACACCACCCCGAGCACCCTCCTTACCGGGACTTCGCCGCTGGGATTCCGCTGCTCTGGAGGCGGCAACTCTTCGCTGCTTTGGGGGCTGCGGGGCTCTTTCCTCACTCTCGAGAGCCCCGCCCCAGCTTCCTTTGTCTCGTGGGTTACGGCCTCCCCCGGGGCACACGCAGGAGCGCGGGGTAGGCTCCCGCCTGCTTCCTGCTTAAACCACGCCCACGTCCTCAGCCGGGCGCCTGACTTCCTGGTTTCGCCGGGGCCGCGGCGGTGACTTCGAACCGGCGACAATGAGGGGTGGGCTCCCTCAATAAAATACTGCACTAAGCGGGGTAGGCACCCGCCAATGGAACAATCAATAAGCGGGGTGGGCACCCGCCAACGAGCGCACAATGCGGGGTGGCTCCCGCCTGACCCGGCACACGAGGGGGGGAATCTCTATGCCGGGGATTCCCTCGTTTGCACCGAGGCGACTCAGGAGCGCGCTAGAAGCGCCAGGCCATCCAGTAAAGCGCTCCTAGCGCTACACAGCAATCACAGCGCTCCCAAGCGCTGCAAGCAAAAGTCCCAGCAATCAAAAAGTCTGCAAAAGGCAGGGGGGCAAAGACTGGGCCCAGGGGCCAGCTCACAGGGCCCTCCAGCAGGGAGGCAGTCCCTAGTGGCGGTCTCTCCTGGCGCCCAGCAGCAGCAGGCCCCCCCTCAAGTTGATCCTGCACGAGAACACCTTGTAAGGGGACACAGCCCCTTTTTATACAGTAAAAGTCTTTGTCTGCAATGTGCAGGGAAGGGGCGAACCAGTTACATCTGGTTCCTGAGCACTTTGTTTTGCTCAGCCCCTCTCCCTATTCAGTGGACAGGCCAGGGTCATCAGACGCACCACAGGGGCCGGCGCCAGCATTGTGCGGGGAAAGCCCTGCCCTATTCAGGACCCAGGTATACTCCTCCCCTGCCATCAATATGCTAAACTCCCCATTCACCACTGGGTGACTCCTCCTGACTCTGGGGATTTCCCTAGTCCGTCACATGACCTCCACCAGCCAATCGCCAGACAAGCCACACATTTCATACTGCACACCGAAGTGCCCACTTCTAGAAGAGGCACTTCCACACTAGGTACATGCACGCCACACACATCATCGCGCAGCATTCAATCACACGAGTCCGCACATACCAAACTCGGGCCTGCACACCCCACGCATCAGGAACTACCAGGACACATACATTCCCCCATGCATTCCTATGGGAGAGCAGGCCAACCTCAACACACGCACTCACTTTACCCTGGGACACAGCGGTAAAGTGCCCAAAAACCAAAAATCATTACACCAAGTCACCAACAAAAAGCAAAAAGTTTCGGGGTGAACCTGCCAGAAGGGCCGGGTCCAACACAACGCAGGGTAGACCAATCACCACCGTGAAGGTCTTCCCTGGTTTGGGCGACAAAACACGGACGCAGGCCCGCAACGGCAGGGACACTCTCCGGTTTTACGCCACTCTAAACCCATGGAATTCCTTCTAAAAGAACTCGGCGGACCAACTGGGCTACCCCACTGGTACTCCTCAGCTGTCCGCGGCCAGAACCAGGCCCTAGGCCATCTAGGCGCCACTGATTCTTGCCTAACCACAGAGTGGGGGGTAGTAACCCCTGGCACGTAGTGACCATTTTCCACTCTTCCTCTCATCGGGGCGGTTCTAAACATCCACTGATCTTCCAGCCCAGGGTCTGAACCCTCAAGCTGACCAACAGTCACGGGCGAGGCTCTCCTCCCCCTACCTCTCCTTCTAGGGTTCCGTCCTCTCCTCCTCTGAGAGGCACCCTCAGACATCAACTTTCCCACCAGCTCAGGACCTCTCCCTGAGAACTGGTCTACCAACCTAGGGTTTAACCCCTCAGGTTGCACCGGGGTCAGAGGTGGGCTCTCCCACCCTCTGCACCCCCTTCCAGAGTCCTGCTCCCTACCAACTGGGGCGGTACCTCTGGAAGAAGAACCGGTCAGGACACTGGTTACAGTCGTCCTACCCTGCAGGTCAGGCTGATCCTGAACCTGGCCTTCCAACGTCTGGTCTAGAACCTTCGGTTGCATACTTGCCTGGCACTCCTGGACTTCTGGGGACTCACACAGTATCCCCCCAAGAGTAACATATGCCTCATATGTTGCATGACAGTCTGCCTGGCGCAGATCTTCCGTCCCCTGTCCACCTGACAGTACGCGAAGATCCCCCAGGACAGACGTGTGGTCGCCATGGTCACTTCTAGGAGACTCAGCCCTACCGGCTGGTCCCTGACCCACTGGCTCCTCCACTGGGGAACACAGCCCCATGCCACTCCTCTTGCTGGACTTCTGTACCCTCCCTACTGGAGCGGTACTGCCTGACACCAGAACCACTGGAGCTCTACTTACAGAGACTCCAGGTTCTCCATACACTGGGCGATCCTCCTCAAGTGGCCTAACAGGACAGCCTAGGCCCCCTACCTGGTGTTCCCTGAAGAAACCATCCAGGCTCTGAGACTGGGTTTCGGGCCTCTGGGGACTCAAAGTCACCCACTCACTCCTACTCCGCTGAGATAGGCCGTGAGCCCCTACACCCCTCTCACTACTCTGGGACCTAGCTGGGCTACTCTGAACCTCTACCCCCATCCAAGACGGGAAGATCCCTGAGCCACTGCTGTTGGAAGCACTCTCCCATACCTCATCAGAACCTTGGGCCCTTTCCCAACGGTCCGCTTCTTTTGCAAGGTCCCCTGGACTAGCAAACCCATACTCCAACAGGTGTTGGCGCAACTCGGGACAACAACTCCTGAGCACCTGCTCCTTGAGAACCAGATTAAACAGATTCCTGACATCACGTTCCCTGTTAACCCTCTCCCAATCGCACAGTGCATCATCACATTCATCCACAAACTCCCCCCAATCCTGGTGAGGCAGCTTCCTACTGCCCCTGAACTTCAACCTATACTCCTCTTCTTGGGAAACAGGTACCATACTCGGGGAATCGGGAATGGGACTCTCTGCACTGGCCTCTCTATCGCTGCCACCACTGGACTCTACCCTCACTGGTGAATCCAGAAAACTACCACTGCGCTCTGGGGACAACTTACCCTCCAGAGCTAATCTCTCCCTGGCGAAGGCCCTCTCAGCCTCCGCCATCCTCTCCTCCACACCCAGCTGCGCCATCTCCTTGGCATGCTCTAACCTGAGCTTCTCCATGGCCAGCTGATGCTCCCTCTCTTCCCTCCTATCTATCCACTCCTCTGGGGACAGGTAAAGGGATGGGGTGCTGCTCCTGACACTGGACCCAGCAAGGGACTCCCTATCTATGGGGTCTTCACTCGCTACTGGCGTCCCTGTCAGGTAACCTTCCTCCTCTTCTGAATCTTCAGGGCTCCCCACAGACCCACCACCCTTTTGGCGTGCGGCCCGGGCCCTATCTTCCTCACTGCGCTCTCGCTCCCACTCATCCTTTTGCCATAGGATCAGGTTGTCCCTCAGTCTGGACTGGGTATCTAATTCACCCACCTCTATGCCTCTCTCTTCACAGAACCTTACCAACTCCAACCTACTGTATCTAAACAGACCACAGAAATTAAAAGCAGGCTCCATTTTGGCGGACGTTCCTGAGAAGAGTTTAACACAAGGAACCTGGGTGTCTGAGCTAACACAGAAGTACATAATTCACAAAGGACACCTTTAGGAGAGGAAATAATGGAACTCAAAAACAATAATCCCCAAAATGTGATTATCTAAATGCAGAGCTTTGTGGTGTAGCCAGTCGCTGCTGCGGTACAGCGCAAACGCAAGTCCAAATCCCACCGCTGATCACCAATGTTAGAACTGGGATTTCTGGTTGGCTAGGGCTTGCGTCAAAGCCAGGCAGAAACCACCACTCTAGTCAGGGCAAGGAAGGTACACGCCAAAGATAACCCCTGCTCACCCCCTTGGTAGCTTGGCACGAGCAGTCAGGCTTATCTCTGAGGCGATGTGTAAAGCGTTTGCGCGCGCACCCAGCAACAACACCCAAGGCCCACCACAAAGGAAGCTCCACACAAGGTATTCTATAAAAATAGCCTTTGTATTATAATAAAACACATTAGATAAAAACACACACTTTACAATGTGCCAACAGGCACGTGCAGAATTTACAAGGGATTATATGTACAGGGGACAGGGCCACATGGACCACTGTCAAGAACCAGCACTTTTAGAATATAAAATTACTATAGCACAAAATACACATATAACACAACCAGTAACCACTGGTAACATGTAAGCATCACCTACGCAACCCTAACCACCTTAGGAAAATGTCACGCAGGGAACTAGAACCTCACTAGCACCACCTGTACTAGGAGAAAACAAACAACCACCTAAGTATCACAATACCTGTAGGGGTAAACGCACATTACACATGATGCCTAAAACATTCAGAGGTGTAGGGAAGGAAAACACATGATGCATCAAGATACATTCAGCGGTGTAAAGCAATGGCACATGACGCATAAAAACACATTCAGAGGTGCAGGTTAGGAAACTCACATAAGCCACCACCTGTGGCAGTCCCTAGGCCAACTGGCCCTGTCGGGGCTAGGACACTCTGTCCTAGTCAGGCTGCGCCAGCTGCGCAAACCAAGCGTAAATATCCCAACCTAAACGTTGCAGCTGCCCACTAAGTGCTGGGCAGCTGTGGAACGAAACTCAGGCACCGGCGTGCCTCTGGAGCCCTCTCTGGGCTCTGTCCCTACCAAATGTCCCCTCGAGCCTCGTAGGCTCTATAACAAGAAATGCCCCCGTATGGATGGAGCCTCGGGGCTCTAGACCAGTATTTGACCACTCGTGGGAGCCTCACAGGGCTCGACCAAACCCTGCCACCACGTTAGAGCCACACGGGGCTCAAGGCACACTGTGGACCCGTTGGAGCGCCACGCGCTCAGAAACGACAATGTCCACACGTTGGAGTCCTTCTCCTGGACTCAAAAAGGGTAATGCCCCCAGACGTCGGTGGAGCCCTCTCGGGGCTCAAGGAACCACTGAACTGCCCCCTTCAGCCTCGGAGCCTCGCGCTCTGCACCAACTCTAAAGTAATGCCCCCGTCGTTGGAGTCCCGCACGGGGGGACTCAATGCGGACAGACACCACCCCGAGCACCCTCCTTACCGGGACTTCGCCGCTGGGATTCCGCTCCTCTGGAGGCGGCAACTCTTCGCTGCTTTGGGGGCTGCGGGGCTCTTTCCTCACTCTCGAGAGCCCCGCCCCAGCTTCCTTTGTCTCGTGGGTTACGGCCTCCCCTGGGGCACACGCAGGAGCGCGGGGTAGGCTCCCGCCTGCTTCCTGCTTAAACCACGCCCACGTCCTCAGCCGGGCGCCTGACTTCCTGGTTTCGCCGGGGCCGCGGCGGTAACTTCGAACCGGCGACAATGAGGGGTGGGCTCCCTCAATAAAATACTGCACTAAGCGGGGTAGGCACCCGCCAACGGAACAATCAATAAGCGGGGTGGGCACCCGCCAACGAGCGCACAATGCGGGGTGGCTCCCGCCTGACCCGGCACACGAGGGGGGGAATCCCTATGCCGGGGATTCCCTCGTTTGCACCGAGGCGACTCAGGAGCGCGCTAGAAGCGCCAGGCCATCCAGTAAAGCGCTCCTAGCGCTACACAGCAATCACAGCGCTCCCAAGCGCTGCAAGCAAAAGTCCCAGCAATCAAAAAGTCTGCAAAAGGCAGGGGGGCAAAGACTGGGCCCAGGGGCCAGCTCACAGGGCCCTCCAGCAGGGAGGCAGTCCTTAGTGGCGGTCTCTCCTGGCGCCCAGCAGCAGCAGGCCCCCCCTCAAGTTGATCCTGCACGAGAACACCTTGTAAGGGGACACAGCCCCTTTTTATACAGTAAAAGTCTTTGTCTGCAAGGTGCAGGGAAGGGGCGAACCAGTTACATCTGGTTCCTGAGCACTTTGTTTTGCTCAGCCCCTCTCCCTATTCAGTGGACAGGCCAGGGTCATCAGACGCACCACAGGGGCCGGCGCCAGCATTGTGCGGGGAAAGCCCTGCCCTATTCAGGACCCAGGTATACTCCTCCCCTGCCATCAATATGCTAAACTCCCCATTCACCACTGGGTGACTCCTCCTGACTCTGGGGATTTCCCTAGTCCGTCACATGACCTCCACCAGCCAATCGCCAGACAAGCCACACATTTCATACTGCACACCGAAGTGCCCACTTCTAGAAGTGGCACTTCCACACTAGGTACATGCACGCCACACACATCATCGCGCAGCATTCAATCACACGAGTCCGCACATACCAAACTCGGGCCTGCACACCCCACGCATCAGGAACTACCAGGACACATACATTCCCCCATGCATTCCTATGGGAGGGCAGGCCAACCTCAACACACGCACGCACTTTACCCTGGGACACAGCGGTAAAGTGCCCAAAAACCAAAAATCATTACACCAAGTCACCAACAAAAAGCAAAAAGTTTCGGGGTGAACCTGCCAGAAGGGCCGGGTCCAACAATCTTCCACTGAGCAAATGGCCCCTAGGGGAAAGCAATCTCATGCTTTTGATGTTGGTATCGAGACTTCAGGCCTTTTGACTCACAATGCTGGCACAGAGTGCAAAGAAGGCATTCTGCTGTCCCTTGGTGGTCCCTATCTAGGCATTCACAGCAGTGCTTAATTTGTAAAAAATATAAGTGAAGAATGCACTAATCGAGTTGAGTAGTGTCCCTCTAAGCACAGCCGAAATTGCAACCAAGTTGCAGAATAAACATTGTTCAAACTCAAAGGTAAACTAACAAGTTGTTCATTGTTGTCATATTCCTCGTTTTATTCACGGGATATGAAATTCATCAAAGTAACCAAGCCAAGGACTCGTGAAGTAAACTCAATGCATTTCGGGTTTTACATAACCCTTCATCAGGAGTAGTCCTAAGAAGAATACAAAAAGGAGAGATGTGTCGACCTGTTGCGTCATGTAAATGATTAAATTAATGTCTGGTGAGTTAGAAACTAATCAAAAGAGGATAAGTGACTTGAAGAACGTAAGATAACAGAAGTAACCATTCAAAAACGAAACCTTATAGGGTGGCGATTTGTTGTGAAAAGAATAAAACAAGGAAGCGTGATTAAAAACAACGGTGCCGCGAGGACCAAAACAAATTGATGTTAAATCAAGTGTGCAATTGTTATAAAAAACAAAACGAGAACTCACATGATTAAAAACAACGGTGCCACGTGAATTTAAGGAAAAAAGTGCTGTAAAGTCAAGCGTGTGAAACATAACTGGTTGAACCTTAAGCCACAAAGCGGTACAGTTCCCCGGTGCGTAAAAAAGATAAAACATGTGGTAGCAAGACATACCTGGTAGATTAGAAACTCTGAGAAACCAAAGTTACAACATGCGGTGAAAGTCAGCGTGTATGCTTACAATCCTGCTCCAACGGGTGGGTCAGTTAGTGAAAGTGAGAAAGGACATGCCTTCAAATATCACAAACCAGGTAATGAAAAGTAAGAAAGGACAGAATAACATTGGAAAAAGGTCAGCCATCTTGTGATGGTATTCATGGAATGACATTGATACTGTATATGCGGAGATTAATGGATACTAATATATAAAGTAGTAACAAGAGGTTAAGATGTTTGAAAAATAATAAAAAGTACAAAAGATAAATAGAAGATAAGCAACCAAATTAAAAGAGAAGAATTTAAATGAAAATCGGTGTAACTAAGTTAAAGACAAATAAAGTTATTTGAGAAAAAAGAGATTTATAGTTATGGAAGGCTAAAAAAACTGAAAAGATAAAAAAAGATCCACAGAGAAACAGATGAAGAATAGGAAGATGATAATAAACGAAGTGAAGTTGTGAAAAGTTGCATAAAATAACACTAATAAATACAGATAATCAGATAAACACAAAGATCAAATAAGTTCACGAAACCAGAATGCACAGAGCAAAAGTTACAAAAAGCAACTGAGTTCAACGCGGTCATTGAGTCCGTGTGGGACCAAAGCATTCATTTTGTAAATCCATGCTGTTTCTCTCTGTAAAAGATATTTACGGTTGTCTCTGTTTTCTCTGATTGGAACCATTTCACAAACCAGAAATCTCAATTGGCTAATGTTGTGACTCTTGGATAAAAAGTGCATCGCTACCGTTGACTTGATGTTTTTGTTGCGAATGTTGCTTTTATGTTCTGTTAGACGCACTTTAATTTTCCTCTCGGTTTTGCCTATGTATACGAGGCCACATGGGCATTTTAGCATGTATACAAGATTCTTTGAGTCACATGTCGCTGTAACATGTAGCTTAATGTTAAAATCTTGTGTGAGATGTTGAGTTGAATTTCCTTTGATAATGCTATTACAATGCCCACAGTTATGACAAGGTATGGTGCCTTTGTGAGATGAAACTGAGTCTATGGTGAGTTGAGAATGCAAAAGTTCCATCAAATTCTTACTCCTCTCATATGCAAAGAGAGGTTTCTCCAAAAATGTATCCTTGAAGTCTGGTTCTGTCTGTAGCATTGGCCAGTGTTTCAAAATGATTTTCTTGATGTTAAAACTCTCTGTGGAGAATTTGGTGACTATGACTGAACGTGACGTAGACTTCTTGGTGTCACAAATCTTTAGTAATTGAGATCTAGATTTGATTTGAACCCTTTCCAAAGTAGAAGTTAAAGTTTCTTTTGGATATCCTCGATCAATGAACCGTTTTTCCATATTCAAATTCTCTTGTGACAATTGCGTCGGTTCAGAAATGATTCTTTTAACTCTCAGAAATTGAGAATAAGGTAAGTGTTGCTTCAGAGAAGGCTGATGGAAGCTTGAGAAATGTAACACATTGTTCCTATCAGTGCTCTTCCTGTATAAAGTGGTCTCAATTCGACCCTCCTTAATGTACAACAGTACATCCAAATAGTTGATAGTATCACTATGAATGTTATACGTAAATTTCAAACGATCATTGATCCCATTGAGAACCTCAATAGCAGTTTTTAGTAGATGTTCAGATCCTTTCCAAATTAAAAAAATATCATCAATGTAACGTAAGAATAATAACATGTGTGGTTTCCACTCTATGTTGTTGAGAATGTGGTCAAGCTCAAACTTGTGCATGAACAACTGTGCGTAGCTGGGAGCTGCACAATTGCCCATCGATGTGCCATTCAATTGAAAATAGTACCTGTTATTGTAACAAAAATAGCTGTGATAAAGTGTAAAGTGTAGTAATTCAAGTAAAAATACTTTAAGGTCTTCAGAGAGAGAAGATTATAACAGAACAAATTCAATGGCTTCCATGCCGAGGTCATGTGTATAGTGAAGTTACATCTATGGTACAAAACAAAGTGTTGGTGTCCCATTTAATGTTACTTTCTTGAATGATATTCAAAAAATGAGTGGTGTCTCTTACGTAGGTTGACATGTTATGTACAAAAGGTTGAAAATGTCGATCAAGATATTTACCTACGGGTTCATGTACTGAACCACGGGTGTTGACGATAGGTCTCATGGGTGGATCAATGAGATTTTTGTGTATTTTAGGCAACATTCTTAAGGAAGGTCGTGTCGGAAAATTTTTAGTGAAATTGTTTTTTTCTTTCTCACCAATGGTGCCACAACGGACTGCTTTCTCCACGATCTCTTGTAGAGTTAGCTGTATTTCGATGGTAGGATCCTTGTCAATTTCAGAATAAGTTGTACAATCTTGAACATGTTCTTCCAGTTTGCATCTGTAATGACTAGAATCCATGACGACTAATGCACCACCTTTGTCGGCATTAAGAAATGTAAGGTCTAGATTATTGGCCATATTCTGAAGAAGTGCTTTGTCTTTTGTTGTCAAATTCCTTTGCCTGATTTTGTGTGGTTTGTATGTTTTCAATAAATCACGTTTTACAAGAGTTTCAAAAGTATCAAGCACTTTGTGGCTCACAGGTGCCATATAGGTGCTTTTGGTTTTCAAACCGCCCAAGGTATCAGTGGATTGAGGTTGAGGATCAGTCAAAACATTGTCAAAAAAGTGTCTGAGTCTTAAAGAGCGCATGAAGCGATGAAGGCTAACTTCGGTTTCTAGTTGGTTAGAGGAGTAGGTGGGGACGAAGGATGATCCTTTTTTAAGCAATTTACTCTGTGATTTGTCAAGAGGCACTGACGAAATGTTAATAACCAAATTATCTTGCTCAGTTATCGCTGACTCCTTGTGACTCTCTTGTCCAAAGGTAATGTGGTTGGTATTCCGTTTTTTGCCCCTCCTGGGTCTGCGTTGTCTGACTGGCCTGTCCCTAAAAAAGGAACCGCAGTTGAAGATGTAGAAGTAGATGGTGAGTCAGATGCTAATTGTGTACCTGTCAAAGGTTTCTCCAATTGGCTGCTAGGTTTTGGTCTGTTCCTAATGTTCTCAGAATCACTAGAGGCTGGCGACGTGTCAGTATCAGAGGTTTTGCCAAAAGGTCTATTTTGACGTCTGCGTGCATAGACTTCAGCCCAGTTATAGACTTCTCCCAGTTTGTAGTCTATGGTATCCCTGCGAAACTTGCGCAATTTTCTTTCATTGATGTCTTGTGTATGTCTTTTCAGTTGTTCATTAATATCTGCTAATGTTTGTGAGAGATCCTCAGCTGAAATTTTCGTGGATAATTCCTGTTTAAGTTGTCCAATCTCCTTGTTCAACTCTTCCAAGATATTAGAAAGCTCCTCAATAATCAATAAAATGAGGTCTAGTGAACACTTGTTCAGAATGCCATACCATCTTTCAATGAATTTTGGGTCGTTCTTACATAGTGATGGCTTCAAAGAAGTTCTTAATCCTCTCGGAATGCGTTGAGCGCGATGGTATTGTATGAGGGTGCTAGCGTGAAGTCTCTGATTGATTTCACGTTTAGTGAGATAAAGAAGTTGTTTAATGTTGCTCTGTGCAGTACCGGTCCCAGAAGTGGTTGATTCAATCTCTCCAATGAGTGAATAGATTCTTTGTGCTTCATCCTCGCCAAATGTGAACGTGTCAGCACGTTTATCAGTTAAATTCGTGATATCTTGGTAAGCCATGGTAAGGCGGGTGCTGTGGTAGTGGTTTAGCGAATGAATTATTAAAAAATATAAGTGCCAGGGCTCTCGTCAGGAGGCCACCACAGCTTGCACCACACATTGCCCTTGCCATGCTGCCAATGATAGTAACAACACAACTACTAACCATCACACTTCTACAAGTGTGACAATTCGGATGACCTCAGGCCTCCCAAGCTATAAGAAATGCCTTTACTTTGCCTTTACTTTATTTTCGTACTCTGTGCTTTATCTGACACTTTGTGGTATACCACCAGTTCGTGGATGTGGAGTCTATTCAATTTTATTTTCTCTATTTCTCTGCTTCTCCAACCATATTTACGACAAGTTCAACTAAGACAACCAACACACTGAACCCTCACCAGCCAACCCCGATACCCTAAAGCCAACGATTGACCGCTGGACAGCCCTCACCACTGAAGACACACTGAAGACGATGAAGTCAATCCACTCCGGGGCGCCCACTGACCCCTTCCCCCACCAAATCTTCAACAGAGCTGCGGACACCATTGCACCCATACTTCACCATCAACAGCTCCCTGGCGAATGCCTCCTTCCCTTATGACTGGAAACACGCTGAGATCAACACCCTCCTGAAGAAGCCCTCTGTGGTACCCACCAACCTCAAAAAACTGCAGACCCATCTCACTGCTCCCGTTTCTAGCAAAATTCATTGAGAAAGCCATCAACAGCTAACTTGCCACCTTCATCGAAGAGCACAACATCCTCGACTTCTCCCAATCTGGCTTCAGAAAAACATACAGCACAGAAACCGCCCTACTCGCAGCAACAGACAACATCCGCTCTCTATTGCACAGAGGAGAAACAGTAGCCCTCATCCTCCTCGACCTCTCAGCAGCCTTCGACACAGTCTCTCACCGCACCCTGACACGCAGACTCCACGACACAGGGATCCGGGACAAGGCCCTCGACTGAATCCACTCTTTCCTCTCTGGCAGAACGCAGCGGGTCAGACTCCCTCCTTTCCTCTCGGACCCTACACCTACCACCTGCAGAGTCCCCCAGGGATCCTCCCTCAGCCCCAAGCTCTTCAACGTCTACATGACTCCGCTCGCCCCCATCGTCAGAACCCATGGACTCAACATTGTTTCATACGCATACGACACCCAGCTCATCCTCTCCCTATCCAAAGAACCCAACGCAGCCAAACACAACTTTCAAGAAGGCATGGAAGCTGTCACCAAATGGATGAAAAACAGCTGCCTACAACTCAACACTCACAAAACAGAAGTACTCATCATGGGCCCACACCCGATGCCTGGAACAACACCTGGTGGCCCCCTGCCCTCGGAAGCCCACCACCCCCACGGACCATGCACGCAACCTTGGAATCAGCCTGGATTCTAAACTCAAAATGGACTGCCAGATCAACTCAGTCGCATCCTCCTACTTCCACACCCTCTGCCTCTTATGTAAGACCTTCAAATGGATCCCCCTCGAGCACAGAAAGACCGTCACTCACGTGCTCGTCACCAGCAGACTTGACTACGGCAATGCTCTCTAACCCAGAATAAACAAAAACCTCACCCGCAAGCTACAAAACATCCAGAACGCCACTGCAAGACTGGTCCTCAACCTGCCAAGACACTGCCACATCTCCCAGCACCTGTGCACACTCCACTGGCTCCCCATTGTGACCAGAATCACCCTCAAGATTCTCACCCACACACACAAAGCCCTCCATAACACTGGACCAGCATACCTGGACAGCAAACTCGAATTCCACGCACCCCAAAGGACCCTACGATCAGCCAAGCTCTCCTACGCCGTGGTCCCCCGCACCAGAAAGACCAGATCGGGAGGCCGCTCCTTCTCCTTCCTTGCAGCCAGAGCCTGGAACACCCTACCACTCCACCTCAGACAGACAACATCACTCCCCATTTTCACAAGAAACCTCAAAACCTGGCTCTTCGATAGACCTCCTCCTTGATGGACTGGAACCCTCACCTCCCCTTCTCCCCAGCGCCATGAGACCCTTACGGGTGAATAGTCACACTTAACAAACACGTGATTGATTGATTGATGTTAAGATGGCTGCCAAAATCACCTCCAGGTAGACTAGACCGGCTCAATTCCTCTTCAAGCCTAGGCAAGATGACGACACTTCCAACGGGGTAGTCCCGCCCTCCCACCTGGAATCTCTTTATGGGCATTCTGTTCCACTGCCGCAGGCATTGCTATGCCGTGGCTCGAGTCCAGAAGACCCGAAGGCAACACACTGCCCTTTGCCCGCTTGGTTTGGATCTGTGTGCCGCCAACACTGCCATATAATGAAATAGTGAACTGTTCTGGAGGCAGCGGAGCCCCCTGTTGGAGCCCGCGTGTCCACGCTCCACCCTTGATGATTCAACCGGTCCTCTGGTAAGCAATTAGTTGTCCGCACCCGAGGCTTTACCAAGCTTAGGGTGGTTTTTAATTTTTTAATGTTCCATGTGCTATCCGGTCTTCCGTCCATCTCTCGAGTGGGATGGCAGCAGTGGGAGGTTAGCCTTGTGAGTGTCTGTACACTGGCTGTGGTGTAAGTAATAAGGCTATGATTCTGTTATAGGTGCCCAATGAGGTTTTGTGATATCGCCCGGCTCCCCCCAGAGGTTGAGAATTCCTTTCGCTTGGCATGCTCCAAGTCTGAGGCACTCTTGTAAGTTGACAGTCACAACTACTCAAAATCCTTGAGTTCGAGTGATTAACCTGATATTCTTTTTTGGGTGCACTTGATACAAGATGCATGACTATTAGCACTGCTCTTCGGTTGGTGTGTATCTTTCCACGCCTGGGTTATTCTCTTGATCCCTATGGATTCACATTTCATTATTTGACTGCCCGTATACTGTATTGTAATAATTGTTTAAACACCTTCCTTCTATGAGCACTGGTTGTACTTGGTTCAGTAACCTTGACCCTTATGTATGGTCATTCAGTAGTTCGTCTCACGTGCAAGGCACTACTCTAGTTTATATGTGCCCTAGTGTGGTTCACTTTGTAAATGATGTACATATCTTTGTGTATATTTTTTGTATAGGTGCTCCTTCTTTCATTATGTCCTGAAGAGGCCTATAAGACAAAGGCTGAAACAAGTCGACACGTCATTCGTGATGTCTCTGGAAGGCCTGGATTAATGGACGTATTAAAGACACTGTGATTGTGCATGATTTTTAGGCATAGCCTCCCACAAGTAGATGTGTGGACAATAGCAGTCTTTTTTATAGGGTCAAATTTGGCGCTGTATGGTTTTTTGGAATGTTTTGTACTATTTTGTTTAATTCCTGTATCTAGTAGGATTTGTACGTTTGATGTACTATAATTTACAGCAACTCTATGCCTGTTTCTGAGAAAATGTGAATATTTGGAGAGATCCAATAAAAGAAAGATCTTGTAATATTCGAGTTGTATCTATGATTAATTAATGTAATTATTAGAATTAATAATAGCTGTATCTTTTCCTGCTTCTCAGCTTTTTCTCTTTCTCAGTATATGATTAGCCCTTGAGAATTAGGGTGATTAGGGCTTCCCCCGTTTTTTCTCTTTTTTATAAGAAAGGTTTGGACAGCAGGTAATAGTTATTTTTTACTGTATAGTGAATAATAATAATTACCTTGTGTTGTGGTCGTCTTTAAATTATCCAGACAGTGCCACCTTGTGGCAGACTGTCACAACCACCTGTGTTTACAATTAAGTCCCAGTGCTAAATACTGGAAGCCACCAGCTCAGATAAAGCATTGATTCACAGTCCTTCACAAAGAGCCTCACTTCAAATCCAGCTTCATGAACATTATTGAGACGAGTTTCTTGCACAGACACCTAGTCAGATGAAAGTGCAGTGTATGTGTAAACAAAGCCCTTTGCTGAGAACTTGGCATATGACCCTCCACTTGAATTCTACTTGATCTGTACTACAGAAAATCAAGGACTATTAAGAGAAAAATATGTGCACGTCCATATTCATCTTATGTTGTTATGCATTTTTCATCTTTTTGAAGCTTTTTTCACAATATCCCCCCTCATCTAGGGAGACAATCAAAAGGGGCAGGCAGAAATAGCTGGAAAATCATGTATGCTACAAGGACGCAGGTCTTTCTGGAGGAGAGGACGGTACCAGAATTGAAATTAATGCACCCTGGCTAATGTTGCACATCATGCATCATTCTGCGAGCCACAAAAATTGGCCGCAGTTTCAGACCATTATTTGTGTGACCAGGATAGAAGTTTGCAAACCAACCTTTGTAAAATAGTTTGTTTCATAAAATTTGGAATCAGATTGGGTCGTAATCTGACCTGATTGAAATTCATTGGGTAGGTAGCAAATTAGAACTCACTCTGTTTGGATACTGTCACATGGATGGTGGCTTGAAAAGGTCAGCAGGCCACCATGTCAGTGACTGCTTTTATATAAATATTTATTTAAGCAGCCTGATATCCTTAGAGGAAATGGGACTGCTTTTCAAAAAATATATTTTTTTGTTTAAGCTTTCTCGGGGTATTTGCAGTGGTGTCTCTGGTCCCCTAGAAACTTGCTTAGCTATTCACAAAGGAGAAAAGGTTCCATAGAGTACACCTTCCCTTTTGCAAATATCTTACCACCTCAACTTTGGAGTCAGTAACATTTCAATGGTTAGCTACCAGAATTAATAGTTGCAAATCATTGACACATACCTTACAGACTTGGGGCCATATTATCAAGAGCGGCGATAACATTATCGCCGATTTAGCGGCAGGAAACTGCAGCTAAAGCGGCGATAAGGGGCTTGATAATATGTCCTTGAGAATTCCAATAGAAGCCCAGGTTTGATGTCCTTCACACCAGAACCTGGGCTTCTATTGGAATTCTCATGGGCATATTATCAAGCCCCTTATCGCCGCTTTATAGGCAGTTTCCTGCCGCTAAATCGGCGATAATGTTATCGCCGTTCTTGATAATATGGCCCTTGCAGTTTGGAAGGACCTAGAATTTTAAAAGTCTGTAAAAGTTAACTGGCTTCTAATATTGGATTCGTACATAGGAAAAACCTTTTTGAGGTCGTGAGCACCCCAATATTGTGAACCAGAGTGTTTGTGGTCAGGGCCGGAATGGGAACAGCAACCATCCCTGGCAGATTGATGCTCGACTGACCCTGGGGGGGGGGGGTGCTAGTAAAAAGCAAATCCGGCCCCCAGTGACAAAAGCAGTCCCCACGGCTACAAAACGGGCCCCCACCCCTCCGGTCTACCGGGGAAACAACCAGTACCCGCTACAGCCAGTCCAGCCCTGTTTGTGGTTGCAAAATAAATTAATACATACGGCCCAAAATGTTCCAACATCGTTTTCTTTCGTATGGTTGCCTCACACATGCTTTGAACTGCAGAAAACAGATTAAAGTACATAAGAAAAATTGATGCAGTATTACCGCTGTGATATTGAAATACCAATAGGGATAATGTCCAGCAGTGGTGAAAATTACGGCCAGCGAAACCCATTTTCGTGCATTAAGTAGTTGAACAAATCAAGCGGTCAACTTTAGTACCAGGATGTAACAATACCACAGGACAAAAACAGATTTCAGTTTCAGAGGTAGGAATAAGGCTCCTGTAGGATACAACACTGACATTGCCTGAATGTTTACTGCCGACAGATTACCAAAGTTCCATGCTGCAGGTTATGGGTTGTACACATGCCGAAATCAGCTGACAACACATTTTATTATGGGTTAATTCCATCAGTATTGGTCTGTCTTTTCATACTGTGAATTGCCATTGGTAATGCATTTACATTTTATGGTAATTTTACTACCACAGTATCCCAGCAGCCCAGAATTTAATGATGGGTAGTAGTTCATCCATATCTGATGAGCGCTATTTTTCACTAGCAGTAATTACAAGCAACTTCTAGCTTTATTGGTATTGTTCTTCTGCAATCATGCCCCATGTGTTAATTTCCAGGTATAGATTGTTTTGTTGTGTGCACCATAGAATAGCATTGTTTCTTAGTGCTGCCACATTGATTGCATCTCGTCTTCATTGGCAGAGGGAGGCAGATCATGGTTACAATTGCATAGCAAGTTACAGAGGATTTGATACAATTACAATTACAATGATATTGTTATTAGAATGACAGAGAATTACAAATTACTAGGGATTTTTAGTGACTATAAATTGAGTGCATTGGTAAAGCATCATGTATGACGACCATGGTTGCTGTGTAGGCATGCATAAGATAGGCTGCTGTGTATACGAGTCTTGTGCATAAAATATTAATAAAAATAGAATCTTTGGATATAGCTGATAATAATAACAGGTTTTCCTGGGCTATTTCAAATGTGATTTACATATGTTGTCCCCCTATAGGTAAAAATCAACAATTCAGCTATACACAACTGCATAAATCTGCCAGGCTTCCCCACCCTTCTAAATACTGAAGGGCAGAGCTTTTGTGTGGGATGAGATTAGACACATTCACTGCACTTTATTCTATGCACTAGTTACAGATTTCTGCGAAGTCTGTAGGTGTATTTTATTTCTTCCTTCACTTATTTATTTATGGATTTATTTAAATGTATTTAAATTTAGCTCAAATCTCATCCCAAGAGGGAGCACAGTGCTGGGCAGAGTATATTTATATAACAGCAGGAGATGTATATGAGAGAGCTTTACTTGTTTATAAAAGTGCCCTTATAAATGGGACATTACACTGCCAAAGAGAACAGAACTAAACCTCGGTGAAATTTAAATTCCGCCAGTGTAATTGGCATAATTTTGTGTTACGTGAAATTCATAAAACTATGCCATTATGCCACATTGTGTAACTAGACTGCAGTTCTCTGCTAAATTGTACTATCAGGGTGGTGGAGCAACGCAAACAACCAGAGCGTGAATGGCTGTTGTTTGCAGCAATTGAGTTTTTTACTCTATTTTCCAATAAAATTAATTTTACATCAAAACTTGATTCAAGGATACATTTCGCTTTAAAATATAGTACTAAATGAATGATTTACATTTCGTATAATTGGGCATAATTTTCGCAAAATGGCATGAAAGCAAATTATGCTAATTATGCACACCACTAACCACAACGCACGTTTGTTGGTTTGAAGGTCAAACAAATATTCTGCTAGAGGACATCTGTCCCAAGAGTTAGTAACTGGTGGTGTTTTTCCTTCTAGCAGTTTCACTGATTGCATTATTTGTCGCGATTTGTGCAAGTAATCTAAACTGCACCACTGGCTAAGAAACTAGGGGCCATATTCTCAAGGAGCTATTGCCGAGTTAACGGCATTTTATCGCATTCAAAGTTGCGATTAATTTATCACCCTATTCTCAAGCTGGTGTCAACTGTCCATAACACCAGTTTACCCGTGCTAGCAGCCGCTAAAAACATCGCCACTGATGACCCCAGCAGCTATCGCTAATGAGATGCAGAGTAGGCGTTCCCCTTGCAAAAAGCCGCAACACCACTCCCCAACATTCTCAATGACCAGCCTGATCGGCGATCCGACCACAAAACATGCGATAAGGCGCGTTAGTAGCAGGAGACTAACACCTGCTCTTACCTGGTGTAAAGTCGGATGAAAACCGGCAGCAGCCAAGGGAGCACAGGCCAAAGCCAAACATGAAGAACAACAGATGTCCCCGAGCAACTGAACATGCAGCCCGGAGCCCTAATAGTGCAACAACGCCCACCGCCATCACCCCCAGGACCACAACTCCACCACCCCGGAACCTCCCCCCGGACCTCCACAGAGGAAGCACGGACAAAGACAGCGGACCCACATGAAACACACTAGCCTCACAGACTGCACACCAGAGGATGTCATTGCCCTCTACAGGCTCAAAAGGACAACCATCCCACGCATTATGACCATCATCGCCCAACAGGCCAACTGCACCAACACAGCAGACAACCAACATCCTACCCCACACAAAGCTGCTGGCTGTGCTGCACCTGTTGGCCTCTGGTACTCCCCAACCAACACCCACCAGAGTCAGAGGAGTCTCACTGCCAGCCTCTTCCAAGTCCCTCAAACCTGTCCTGGATGCCATCATGAGCCTGGTACACCAGCATCTATACGTTCACCACAATGTGTAGGATCTGCTAGAGACCAAGCAAGGACCATACGCCATAGCTGGATGCACACACGTGTTGGGGGCAAGCCAAAGCACACATGTCCTACTTGTGCCCCCTGGTGACACAGCACACAATCACTGCAACAGAAAGCACACGTCTCACATCAATGTGCAGGCAACATCCGAACAACGTGGAATCTCCACCAACGTTGTCGCCAAATACCCAGCCAGTGTGCATGATTCATTCATCCTCCGACAGTCCATCATCAACCAGTACTTCCAGGATGGCAGCAATGGAAATGGACTGCCCGTTGTCAAGTACCAAATGAACACCCCACACACCTCAACTCCACAACCATGCAACTCACAACTCTGGCAATGCACATGTGACAAAATTACATGCAACATACAAAACACCATGCCCACCCACCAGACACGACAGAACAACTTACAATGGTAACCTGGGCAAGCCGTGAACGTGAGCCATCAACGGCATGGCAACTCAGCCACACAATAGCGGAATGGGGGAGAGGTGGGAATCAGGCATGTGTAAAGGAGGCAAGTGAACCATGATTGTGAAAGTACACAATACCAAAAGTGGCGGCGATGTGCTGGACAGACCGCAGTAAGCATAACACAACTATATCCATGGCGACATACACCGCTGATATATGGAGTGTAGTGGGCAGTGGACCCAACCATTTAACCCCAGCCAGTGGGGGAGTTCACAGAAATGTTGCCTGTTTCGTCCCCCCCAGTAAGCATGAGCAGAGTGGGATGGCCCATCATACACCAGGCCAGCGTAGGGGTGTGAATAAAAAGCACGCAGCCCTGGGTGTGGTCCTTTTCCGGAATGCCCAATGTCTCTGCCAGGGCGGTGCCTCTCACCCCGCCATGAGGCCAACGCTGTCCTCATGAGCGAAGTTGCCTGCGATCCTGTGCGCCTGCAGTAGCCAGGCACACTGGACCCCGAACCCGTCAGGCCTGCCCCTGTGCAGCCAGGCCACACTGAACACCTGCCGACACCGGCGTGTGTCACGGAGGGCCCACCACGTGCTGGCGCAAGCTCCAAGCCCGAGGCCCACGACCTTGGCAGCCTCCTCAGACCATCACGGTCTCCACAACACAGGCCTGCTTTACTCCTTTCTCATTTACATGCTCTTCTACTGCATCCGGCATGAACTACGGTCAAGTAGGTCACACATTTGGAACTGAATCTTGATTACACGATGGCAGGGAAGAATATTTAAGGCATAGTTTATGTCACTATACTCCCTTCACAATGTGGTGCCACCAAGTCTTTGCATAGCTTTACAACCACATGTGTCTGTGGGTTTACGCGAACTACTGCCCTCGACCTTCGCTGCGCACAAGTAGGACACAAAATTGGAACTGAACATCGATTATTCAAAGGCAGAATACATATCATTGCATGCAAGGCGAGGCGTAAGAGAATGACGCGTTGCAGTCCGGAGGGAATAGGATCATAGTTACGGAGGTGATCGAACACTAGCGACAACTGCCCTGGTGTCACTAACCTGTGCATCGCGAACCAACGACACGTGGCTGTGGGCCAATGCTGACCGCTGCCTCCAGCCTATGCTGCGGTCCAGTAGGTCACAGAGTCTTGATTTAGCAATTGCGGAGTTCATATCAGTGTACCGGCATCATCGCAGACTGCACCCCCTCCCAGCCCTGGTGCCACTAAGTCTGCTCCCCGACATTTATGGAGACTCTCTGGTCGTACATTGGAGCAGTCTGAGTCTATGGACTAAGGGGTAGTGTTCATCCATATGTGGCTGTCACCGAATTGGTGGTGGCAAAGAGGCTGTCTCTTTCCACTCCTCAATTTGCTGCTTCCGGATAACATCAGACATCTGTATAATGCCCTGGAGGACACCTTCCACTGTCCCCCTTAACCCTCCACCACATTCACCTCGGGCATCGATGAGGACCCGTCCAGTCCGCGTGGCCCTACCTCAGTGCACCACAAGTCACCATCCCATGGCGGTGTGCCTGTGCCGACTGCTGTGCATTCGGGGCCACTAACTCTGTGGAGCTCATGTCAGGGACCCTGTCTTAATGAATATTGGGTGACCTCTGTGACGGTGGTCCTGGTGTTATCGACACCATGTGCATGTGGCCCTGCGCTGTCCGCTGCCTCCGGCCTCAACTGCGGACTACCAGGGCTCACACATCAAATCTCGTCCTGACCGGGCCGGACGTCGCATCACCGCAGGAGACACACACCACCATTGCAAGGGCCAACTCCATTCACCATCTGCCAGAGTTGAAACAGTGGTACTGGCAGACTAATGGAGTTGCTCAGACCTGTCGTGGATGCCATCATCTGCCTGATCACCTGCTCAGCACTCCAGGTGCCACTGACTCAGTGCACCGCAACCCATGGACTGTTACTGATTGAGTTTTGTGCTGTGGAGAGGTTGCGCAGCAATGTCACCTCAGGTAGAGTGGGAGACCTGGGACATTGATGAGGAAGTTGATGCAGGTGTAAGATACACCACTGCATCTGCATCAGGACTAACCCGAAGGGACACAATCCTAGCAGTTTCTTCACATGAGCGCGCTCATCTCTAGTGCCCCAACCTCAGTGCACTGCAACTCACGGACACTTCTGTTTGGATGTTGGGTGACCGCTGTCCTTGCTCCGGCTCCCTCCATGTTGCTCAGCAGTTGACTCTGTTATGCAGGTGTTTTCTGTTTCCATTGCACTGGTGTCCACTGTTCAACTTGTTGCCAGCACCAAGCACTCCGTGCCGGCTGGCTTATGCTCACCCCACACACATCCAGCACAGGCGTCACTGTACATGCGGCCCTGCCAATAAAGGCGCCGGGCGCACGTGCCTGTAGCCAGTTCAACATGATATATGTGTGTGTCCCTGTGGTCTTGTTGTATGCATGAGTGCCCTGGGCCCTACCACATTACATTGTGCTGTGTACAGCGGACGCAGACATGACACCGCAGGCAGCGGGTACGACCTTGAACATGTAGCTTTGTCGTCAGCCACTCAATACGTAAGAGGAGTGGACTGGGCCATCGTACGGAGGACCAGAGTCGGGGTGTGAATGATGATTCCGTGGCTCTGGGCGTGGTTCATTGCAGGACATGTGCACATGCATGTGTATCTGTCGCGATGTGGGTCTCCTTTTTGGGTTGTAGGTGGTCCCTCATGAGACTTGAACACCCATATATGTGATCTAGTTCGGCTTCCATGAGCTCTGACCCCACACGCACCTGTTTGGCCACCTCCTTTTGGCATACTGACACCTGGCATTGGAATGCGATGTGTGCCTCGGTGAAGTGTTGGGACTCAGCCGTGGTGGCGGGTGCTTCCTGCTGTGTGGTCTGTGCAGGGGCCTTCTCTATGTGGCTCAGCTGCCCTGCTCCTGGGGTGGGTTGCCTGAGAAGTCCATGAGCTGTTGTAGGGTGTCGGAGGTGTGGTGGTCATCTCCGACATCACTGATGGGTTGTCTGGTCTGACTGGCCGGAAGTGTTTTGTCCCTCTGCAATGTGAAGGGGAGATGCATGTTGACATTGTGTTGTCATTTATGTTTGTGCATTGTTCTTGTTTACATGCAGCCTGTGTGACAATGTACATTGTGACTGTTTGGGCGGTGCTGGCAATTTGGGGGGAGATTGGACATTAGGACAACATGATGGATGTGAGGTTGTACCTGTGCATATGCATCTCACAGTTCCCTGCTCTGTCCAATGTTATTGGCCTGTTTCTGTGCATGCGCGGACCCAGTTGTGTCCCCTGTTCTGCAGTGTTGGTGTTCCACTTTGTGCCACATTGTCAAGGGATGTGCTGTGATTGCTATATGTGTGTGCTGCAGTGTGCCACGGGGATGAGGGCCATGATCCTGGGTCATTGTGGGTGTGCAGTGTGCTATACTTAATTGTGCATGTGTGCCATTGTGCCCATCTCCCCCCGCCGTCCCCCTAGTCCCTGTTCATAACTCACCCTGTTGTTGTTGTGTCAGGTCCTCTCGAGCTGTGTCCGTACTCCCACCTCCTTACACCGTCTCCACACTGATGACTGGCCTCCATTTCCTCCTGCTCCTCCTGTGGCGCAGGACTCCCACCTCCTGTTGCCGTTGCTGCCTTCCTATTGGCAGCGGGTTTGTGCTTGGTTTATGTTTTCAGGTCATGCCAGCGCCTCTTGCCCTCATCCACTGTCCTCCTCGACACTCCGGCTGCATTCCAGGTAGTCTGATTGTGGGACAGTTGCTGGTAGTGTTCTGTCACCTCCGTGAGGCTGGTCTTGTGTTGCTGCGGACTGCACCCCGTCTTCCTCTCCCTCTTCACCCTGGCCTTCCCCGACCCCGTTGTACCTTGCTGGTGGTCTGTGGGGCTTGTGGGGTTCACGTTGGCCTCTGCGCTGGGTCAGGGTGCATCCATGGTGCTGCGCACTTTTAATTGTTTCCGGTGTGTTTTACTTGTTCTGCTTTTATAGTGCATTTTCCCACCAGACGCGTGGCTTTTTGCATCGCGCTTGGCCTCATTGCACGTTTGTATTTCGTATTTTTGTGGTGTTGATTTTAAAGCGGCCATTTGACATGTTATCTGGTGACTATCGCATGGTACCGCCATGTTGTGAATACTTGGTTAACACGGCGTAAATTTCCCGTGATAGACTGCGATGTTGTAGGTTGCGTTAAGTTGCTTTTGTGATGATTATCACACGTTCTTAAGAATATGCCCCTCGGTCTTCGACAGATTTGGAACTCAACAAAAGTGGCAGAGGAGAGAGGTGTAAACCAGGTTATCAGAAATTGGTTTGCTGATTGACTGAGGTGTGGGCCCTGGTCAAGCAACAGCCACAGAACCACAAAAAGTCACTAAATTAGCTTGTGCTTAACCCTAGGTAGCTTGGCACAAAAAGCAGTCAGGCTTAACTTAGAGACAATGTGTAGAGTATTTATGAAGCACACAAACAGTTATAAAGTAAAAACACAACACAAGGAAAACCTCAAACCGATGTGGAAAATAAAGTACATTTGTATAAATTATTTGACACCAAAATGACAAAACTCCAATCAGTAGAGCCGAAGTTATGCATTTTAAAAGTTTTTAGTAAAACTAGCACCTAAAAGATCAAAGCACCACCGTAAAAATATAGTTACATGAGACGGGGTGAAAGTAAAAAATTATGGCCAATGTGGTAGAGCACAGATTGGATTGGACCCGGTCAGTGCTTACCTTCGGACTTAGGAACATTTCTGGAAAAAGTGTCTGAGAAGGTAGGGATCAGCGAGGCAAGGCTGAAGGAGGGTGTGTCATTGCCGCATAGACTTGGGTCAAAGCTGCAGTGAAGATTACTACTCTCAGACTTAGTCTCTGAAATGGAAGCAGAACATCTACACCGGATGAGACTGAGAACTGTGGCCGACCACTGAAAAGGATTTGCTGCTGTAGAGAGGAGTGTAGCGGAAGAAGCCACAAAGTCAATCTAACTGGTAATGCACCTCAGGCGAATAGACGAGCAGTTTGGTCCCATTCTCCTCCTGGTTCTCAGCGCAATTTTGGGCCAAAAGTCCTCAGTTTTGGCTTCTAGTCATCTGGCAACACTTCCAAGGGTCCAGGACTGGAGTGGCACTACTTGAAGTACTAGGGCTTACTCAGCCTGGGTGTAGACGCAGGTTCAAGATGGAGGAATACTTTTGTGTTCTGTGGCTCTGATCAGGAGGCCATCAAACTAGCCATTATGAGTCACTCTGAAGATTCACTTTCAAGACCCAAACATGGCATAGCTACCTGCTCCCAATTGGAAAATACAGCTCAGGGCCTTCCTTAACGTTAACTTATATGTAACAAAAGGGAAGTTAAAGGCTTGGTGAGGAGGTTTAAATGCCAAGTCGACATGGCAGTTTAATACTACATTCAGGCTGCAATGGCAGGTGTGGGGCATGTCTCAAAGTGCTACTTAATTGAGTGGCACAATAAGTGCTGCGGGCCCACTCATAGCATTTAATTTACAGGCACTGGGTATATGGTATGCCATACTACAAGTAAGTTAAATATGTCAATTGGCTAGAAGCCAATTTTACCATGTTTGGGGGGAGTGAGCACAAGCACATCAGCACTAGTTAGCACTGGTAAAGTCCAGAGGTCAACAAAAATCAGCTCAGCAAAATAGATAAGGAACAGCAAAATGTTTGGTTAGGAGCACCCTAAGTCTGGCAAGTCTAACATAAGACCTTGTAGCTTTGGCTGCAGAAGCAAGAATACACCAACTATCACCAGGACCAAGGTGGATTTGTGGGTTATGGGGTAAAGACCACCTGACCCACAGCAAGGAGATGTTTCACTAAAATGATGTCAGACCAGCTTCCCGTGTGAGCGCTGGTAGATTCATAGGGCTGCAACATCTCTGTATATGTTTGTTGGGTGTGGCAGAGAAAGGAAAGGGTGGCCCACTTCTTAAAGCATGTGCTGCTCAATGGAAGCAGACTTTGCTATCCGCCTAACTAGATCTTGCTAGGTCTTATGTTGCACAACGTTAATTGTGGGCTGTGCAGTTTATCTGCATTTTGTGAGAGCTTTGTCTGATTTAGCCTCGATGGCATATTTATATTTACCATCTACCTTTACATTTGTTGTTCTATATTTTGGAATATGTTTAGAGTTTATTTTGATTGTGGTAATATGAAATCTAATTTACAATAAACACTAATTGAATAAGTTTGAGTCTAAATAAAATAAAAATCAGAGTTCATGGAGATAATTATATTTCCATCCACTGACAGATGGTTGACATATGAAGGTTTGTGGCCTTCAAGGTTTTTGCGATTAAATAAACTAATGTATTAGAAAACCCAAGTGATACAGTTGTACTAGGATAAGTGCAGAGATTCAGTACCAAGAGATCACTTGAGCCCACCTGGGTTCATAAGGGGAAGACGTTTTTCATTCATTCAGCACAAGGAACTCCCATTAGACCTATATTGCTTTAAAATAGGCTGACTGCAGCTCTATGGGGCTATCTGCAATGACAACATAACAAACTCACAATTTCTAATCCTTTGGTTTTTTTCCGTTTTTTTTAGTAATTAAGTAATTCAAAATCATGTTTTCATCATTTATATCAACATGAAAAACAGTACAAAATACTTTTTTATAAAAGCATTTTCCATTCACATTGTTTTATATATAAATATCCAACAATGTAATCTATTGTAAAAGATCAAACATGTCTATTATAGGGCTGGGCTAAAAATCCGTTCCGCTCACGGAAATTGCGATAATTTGACATTTTTGCGTTCCGCGAAGAGCGAAAAAATGTCAAAATTTCCGCAATCGCATTTTACCGGAAATTTTTTGCTTGCTCGCGCTGTAAAATAATACATTCTCGCGTGCGCACGATCGCCTTACCTGAATCCCCGCGTTCGCTGACAAGTTTTCCCGATCCGGTCACGTTCTCCACGAAATGTTGGATTGTTGGTAGCCATTTGCGCTGTCTCGCGACTGTTCGCGCCCGCAGTAACGTCATTCGTCACGCGATCACGTCTTTCTTCTCGCGATCATGCACCGCGAGACAAGTGAAAACAAGATGGCCGCGCCCGTGAGCAACCGCATGGGTAAGTTGGCGAGCCGCGACCACGCAGAAAATACCGCGAACGGGCGGGAAAAAACTTCCGCATCTTCGCGATATTTACGCGTGTTTGCGGAGATTTTCAACATTTTCGCGATAATTTGCGAAAGTGAATTTCGCAATTTCCGCCCACCCCTAGTATGTTATCCTTTTTCATGGACAATAACATCTGAATCATTTCATTACAATTCCACAACCCCTAATGATTAACCACACTTGCATACTAGCCTATCACACCAACATTCATACCTATTTTTATATGAAACCATACCATACCCTCCCAAGATAACATACACTACAAAGGTCACAGGGAAGACAGATGCACAACAGTCTCCGCGACAGTGTTGTCGGTTGGGTATCAAACATCCAGGTCAGTGCACATTTCGGTTTTTAATATCTCTTTAGGACCACTAATAAAACAAGCATTGGCAATGGCAATCGGTCTCGCCATTGGGATCTTATATGTATTTAACTATGCAGCATAGTGACAGGGTTGGGTTTTAATTGTCACCCACTAAATTGATACAATTTTCGAGAATTGAAATGTCCGGCTTAACTTCCCTTCCACCATTCTTACCTTGATTGAGCTAAGAATCTGGGGCGCATCTACGAACAGTGCAGCAGGTGCAGTGGCACCGGAGACCAGGAATGTTGGCTATCGACCCCAACTAGGGCTGTGTTACTACAAAATGTGCGGAGTGGGTCGTTGGAGGGATTATTTTCACTGTTTGCAGGAGGGCCCATTGACCCCTTGCTATGCCATAAGCAGAGGATAGGAAGTAAGGTTGAGATGAGAAGAGGGATCAATGAGATATGTAAGGAGTTAAGTAGTTGGGGATGGAAAGGAACAGACGGTGAGGCAGAACATGGGGAAAAAGTATTTTAAGAGGCAAGGAAAAGAGACTGAGCAGAGGGTTTGAGAAGTGCAACAGGATTCAGGAAGAGGGTAGATTCATCATTTCCAAAGGCCAGGATCTGAGATGAGAAAAGGAGCTCTAAAGAGTGAAGCCTTCTTGGAAAAAGGCTTCTGGGATAGTTTACAGGCATGCAATCAGGAAATGCTGCAAAAGTGAAATGGCTGGTATGAGGAGTTCTACTGGGATTACAAAATGGTATGTCACCAATCACTGACTTCACTCGACTTGATGTCTTGAACTCTCCTGGACCTGGAAGAATCAGAAGAAGGAAGAATCCTACACACGAAGTCCTTTGCACTTGAACCACCCGGCGACAGGGCGTGCTCTCCAAAGGTCAGTTGACTGACCCCTCCTATACTTCGTAAATAAAAGGCGGAAGAAGAATTCCATCCTGCAGGGTGAATTAGCAGGCAAGTTGGGAATGGCTGGTACTAGACCATGTGGGAGACCAAGATGGAGAGATAACTAGACCTTTAGAGTGACTTCAGCTTTCCTTAAAAAAAGGGACTTTGTCATTTTGCACACCTCTTGGCGAATGGGAGAATCCATAAATCTATTCAAGAGAGATGCAAAGAACACACAGACAAAATGGAAAAGACCACACTACCCCTGTGAGAAACCCAACATGGTTCAGGAAAGCAATGACTCTAAGAAAAGAACATGGAATCAGAGCCCTTATGGAAGCACTGTTCATTGGGACGAATTACCAAGACATTGTCCTAGACACCAACAACACTAAGAAGCTGTGCAAATGACATATGTTGCACTACACAAAACTCTGTAGCATTCCATATTAAGACATACAGTCATACCAGATGGGCATCGAGCAGGACAATGGTCTGGGAGATCATCTAATTCTCCGCCTCTGTGGTCAATCTGCAGAAGGTGAGTGGGAGAGTGCCTTCCTGCTTCTCATGTGCAATAGAACAGCAATGTTGTTGTTTGCTTTTAGTGGACCACATTTTCTGAGACCTTAGCTGATAATAATAATAATGAATATTTGTAGCTCGCGCAACAAGGGTCCTCCTGAGTTCTTAGGCTAGTGATGCACAGAATGTGAAACACAAATCTGTGCAAGACAGATAGAAAGTAGGGGTCCCCTCTTAAGGCAAAATGGGGGGCTCACTAAACTCAGTCTCACTCAATGATCATCTGAAAATGTTTCATGTTCTCTGGTGTACGTTCCCATGAGCCCTATACATGTGTCTGGGGTATGTTTACGACATTACTTAAGGGACCACATCCGACATAATCAAAGCACAAAATGTGTCTGCCTTATAAGAGTTGTTGCCCCATATAGATAGAGATAAGAATGATACATTAGAAAAACTCTGCGACACAAAATAACAAATAGCGAGAAATGTGTCGAAAAAACAGTCAATGAGTCTCTTCTCTGAAGCGCATGTCTCTATCTCAGGATTTCTTGTTATGTAAGAGGCATTTTAACATCTCCGATGAACCTAGGCATCTGTCATCAGATTAACGAAATGGCTCACACATTGGTCGATATAATTTGATGTGGTAATTTTGGCAATAAAGTGATTGTTCGAGGTTCTGGGGGGGTATTGATAACTTGTCACTGACTAATTCATTCTTCAGCACATTGTACTAGATCTGTGTTGACACGCAGGTCTGATGATTTCTTTTCCCCATCCTTTCAACATGTTCTGCCTTTCTGTCAAGAAAGACAGTCATCAGCCTCACCGGGATCCTTCTTACAGCCTTGGGGGGGGGGGGTCCCTGTTCCCACTCATGGGGGTGTCACTGTTCCCACTCATGGCTCATGTTGGATTGCTCTGGACCTGGATCTGACTCTTTTGCGTTCTCCTGACTGGAGGTTTGATAGCACACACATTTGCCTAGCTTGTTGTGCACTAGAGAGATGTGTTGGATGCAAAAATAGATAACTGAACATCAGGAAGTACAGTGGATATAAACGGTGAAACTATTGCACATGTATGTTACCTCAAGACAACGTTTAGGATTTTAGGGTGTGCGATCTGTTGTTTAATGCCATCTATTTGTGCATACATTCTTTTATAGTCAACTTTACCGACTGCCAAAAGGATACATAGATACAAAAGGCTCATTACTAATTGATAAAAACATGTGGATAATTCAATCTGCAAGGCGCACTTAGCAAGAAAAACATCTAACCCCTGATTTACTGTCCTAAGGGCTGCATTCAAGGGAGACATTATAAACAGGCTCATTTCAGATGCAATGGCCCATTGTTCATAGTTTGAAATGACATGAACAAATAGTGCAACGTGTTTCTCTTAAGCACTCTGCAAGAAGATACGCATTGGAGAAGGGTTCTTCTTTTCGATGCTGACAGAAACATATAACTTTTAGGGAACATGTGTAGATCCCCACAATATCCGAAAACCAAGACCTACCTAAATAAAAGTGGAACATCAGAAATCTCCATTTTCATTCCGGACTTGGGAATTCATTAAGATGCCTTTTATCAGAGACCATGCCATGAAAGTGGTTATAAATTTCAGTGGACAGTTTACAAGGCAATTCATACAAGGTGTCTTCTATCAGAAGTGATATGCTCGCAACATTTTAAAACCAACCCTCTGGCAGTGAAAGTGCGTGTTGTTCGCAGTGAGATCTGGAAATGCCAGGGTCAACTGCATGGATTCCATTAACTTGTGACTCTGAGCTGGATTCAGCAGCCAGGGCCCTGCGGGTTACAAAGAGTAAATGTATTCAGGCATGAGCCATTTTATGAAAGAATGTAGCCCAGTCTTGTATCTACCAAGCAAGCACTAAGACCCAACCAAATCAATTTAACTGGTGGCCCTTGGCTCAGCACTAATGTGGGTCTTTACAACTGCCCTCAAATTTAGCATAATTTACTTCCTGGGCAAGACCTCTGCTACATCGTTCACAGCAGGACAAATCTAAGCTGTACGACTCACCATCCATGGAAAAACCGTCAGATCACCATACGTCAGCCACTTCGTGAAAGATAAGGTTTTACTTCTATGATTTAATACTCATACTTTCCACTTCAGCTTATTGGCAGGTAGAATGGGTCCGAGATAGTCAGTTCGATTTGGCTTCTGACTTCATATCCACTGTTCCAAAGATCCACTTGTTCGTTTTTGGGCTATTAATTTTCAGTATATTTATTTCAAAATAATATGCAATGTCCCAGTGGCTCTAGCCAGAAACCAGGAGTCATATCTATGATGCTTGTACCATGTGCATAGTATGGTTATGCAGAAAAGTGTGATCCTGTTTGGAGAAAGGGGGGGTCATGTTTTTACTTTCTTCAAGACACAGGGAAATCCAGCTACATTTGGAATGAGCAATGGGGGGCTTGGCAAATTGCCAAAGATATGAGAAATGCTGCAGCCTGAGAAGCGTCTGCTACCCAGCACACACCCGTCTCCGGAGTCATCGATTACCCCTTGGGTCTCCATCCTCAGGAAAAAAACACACTGTGCACTACTACATCTGTGTGCGCTGTCGTTCACTGACTGATCTGTGGAACAAATTTCCTTTTAGCTTCAGTGTCACAGAGAAGCCAGCCTTAACAATTGAAAAGGACCTCAGATACACGTTTCATCAACAAGAGACCTCAACCTGACATGTGCTCTGAAGCCAAGGCATAGCATCACCTCATACAGCCTCCATGTGCTTAACAAGGAGAGGTTGTGGCGCATCAGACAAAGCTGCTGACTTGGGAGCTGGGGATCCGGGTTCGAGTCTCAGCAGTTCGGTCAACAAACTGTGATTCTGGGCAAATCACGTAACCTCCACGTGCCCATTGACAGCGCCTGGAAACCCTCACCTGTGATAAGCCATGCTATATAAATCTACAAGTTTAACAAGAAAACTCAGTGTCATCAGCCTGCTTCTTCCCGCCATTTGTTCCCATGGCAGAAGGTGAAGTAAAGGGTCAAAGTAGGAATGACTGTGTACTTGAAATGAAAGGAATCTCCAAGGGAGCAGTCAGCATGCATTCCTTACATGGAAAGACTTTACCAACTCTTCACTAAAACCAGGCCTGACTAAAACCACCCGTCTGGGGGAGGTCACACCCTTCCTATACACCGGCACGTTTCACATTCTGGACAAGTGCATTCTCAAGCATTATGTGCTTCACCTGAAACAGCAATTCAAGGCAACACTTGTTCCACCTTCCTCTTTGTCCTTGCAGCAAAAATCATTTTAAATATTTACCTCAAAACCACAGTTTACGAGGATTTTTTGGTTGGCCAGCACTATGTACGTTTTATAAAGCATGCAAAGTGTCTTGCACCCAGCCTTCCGGACTACACATAATAAGCATGCAAGGGGTCGTGTGTTGGCCTAGATTTTTCTGAGTAACTCTATGAAAATGTGTGCAAATCACCTATTTTTATACCAATCAAATGGTCGGTTCTTGAGGGTGTTTGGCGGGGCGATGGGAGTGGGGGGGGGGGGCGTGCCAGTGGCATACAAACATTTAAACTGTAAACTGCCGCCTGTTTCCTTGAAAAATTAAAAGCCACAAACTAAACCTTAATTCAGTACAAAACTTGCAGGGTTCCTTTGAGCCAGCAACCGAGATTGTTCCCTTCAGAGGAAGTGCACAAGAAGCACGTGCTGCACAGTGGCGGCCGGCCGGCTGGCCGGCCGGCCGGCCGGCCAGCCTCTGAGGCCCTCTTCCTTCCACTTCAATCTACATTTTAAATGCTGCCCCTACATAGAAGGTGCTTACATTAATTACCCGAAAATGAGCTTTAATGGCAGTAAATTACATTCATGGCTAACCAGGGAGCATCCTGGTGCCAAAACGAACCTCTTCGCAAACCCTTAAAAACGCTTCAGATCTGAAATGGTGAGATTGTCAAAGAACTGTAACAAGTCTCTTTGAAGTTTACATCAAAGGCAGTGGAGGGTAGAGTTCAGATGTATTTGTTTCATCCTGAGGGTGAGGGCGGAAACGGAGCGCTCGATTGGGACCCGTCTCAGCATCTACCAATTAGAACTGCCACTGATGAGGACAAGCAAGACCTGCCCACTTAAAGTCCTGGTTTAATTTATGATTGTAATGTTTTTATCAATCAAACTAATGCAGACATAACAAAACCACGAACAGCAATGACACTGGTGTCAGAGGGCTGCAGCAAACCGGGTCGCCTACTTACTGCCCCCTCCCCGCCTATCTCCCTCATTCCTGGTTGACGTCAGAGCTCCCGGCTCAGGTATCTGACCCCCGGGCAGCAGAAAAGTAAAACATCCTGAGTTGCCTTGCCTGGTGATCGTGAAATTCGCCATCGTTCCACTCCTGCAGCCTCGCGTGCGCACGCATCCATTCATCACACGCTTGCTTAGGCATGCTGAAGTAGATGCCTGCTTGTGTTTTGGGGGACCGCAAAGTGCATTCTGAATAGAGAAGCACTCTAGTAGGTCCCTGCATGTGCCCCAGGGGCACTGTACATTGCACAAAGATAAACCCCTTTAAGGGCTTGTCTTGGAGCGAGGAGAGGTGGCATAACATATAAAGCTGCCGACGTTGGAGCTGGAGAGCAGAGTCGGCTTGAGCACAAGGTCCGCGTGGGCTGTATTAAACAAAAATAATTAAAAGGAGGTGGGCTGTATTAATCATAAATAATTAAACAGTCTCAGATGAGTGGGGTGTGAAAAATATAACAAGGATTGGCAATTCAAAAGTATGAGTGGAGTGTGAAAAATAAAACAAGCATTGGCAATGCAAAAGTATGTGGGTGTGAGAAGGCATCTGAAGAAAGCAGTCTGTGCAGTAAAGGGGCCAATAGCCGTGGAAGGACACAAATTAAGACATGTCCATCATAAGGAGGGACTAACAAGCCTACAACCAATTGGAAGGCACCATTTAAGACACCAGCCAATGACAATGATGGGTGGAGAGTGGGTGGAGCTTTTATACACTATAGTGTATACAGCATGTCTCAACGAGACAGCGCAAGCGCTGCCTAGGCGAGACCTAAAAATGGTGAGTGGCACGGGAATCTGTGAATGTCAAAGTAGAAAATTGTTTAGGGATGCCCCATTATTGAAGACATTTTTTCTTCTAAGATTCATTATTGAACAATGCTCCATTGATTTGTTACAACTCAGAGTTATTAGCTTACCATAAAGCAGAATAGATGTCTACCACCAACACTGTTTTAAAAGTGTATGACTAGTGTAGTCAGAGAAAGAAATGTGCAACAGGATATAGAAGTAATCCCAAAGGTACAGACTTGTGCATGAAACCATTCTCAATAGTCGTACTTTAAGAAATAAACCATGTCATAGAAAAAAGAAAAGGGACTAATATATACCAAGGCGCTACTGGTATCCCTATGTGAGACCCAAAAAGAAGGTTTCAAGAAAACAGTAATAGAAGTCTATAAGACTTGCAGCATAAAGATGTGAAATTGATTTCAATATGAGGTAGTAATTAACTAATTCTCCTATTGGGGTGTCTTTTTGATTACATCCACAGTGAAGCAGTCTTATCACCATTATCAATTAGAGGTATTCATAACTAAAAGATTGTGCCACTCAAGTTTTGGACTTCATACAACAAGGAATTTTGGAGTAGATTACTTTTTCAGGTTGGTGCTATTTTCAAGTAAGCGCCTAAAGAAGTAACCCTGAGTAGCTACTAAACGTACATATGATTATAATATGGCTCATGTTAGGTCCATCAAGGGTGAGCAAAGTTTTGTATAAGTAGGAAGCTGTGCAATACTATGAGGCATGCACCAAATCTAGAAATAGATGGATATGCCATATAAGAATATATCTTACATCATAGTGCAACTATAGATTGGGCAGTTATATGATGATTGATCCTTTGGTCTGTTATCACAGGAATTTCTCTACGGCAGACCTTTTAGACCTTATCTTTTATTGGCATATCTGCATAGTATAGTAATGTATTGCCAAATTCTAGATTGGTTGTCACAAATAAAGATTTGAATAAATATGTGATCCCTGTTCTCTTTATGCACCTTCAGGCCTAAGAAATGCACTGAACAGTTTTGGTTAGATGCAATGAAGGACCTCATCAGTTTGTCCTCATTTGATAACCCCGACGATACAGCTAGACATTAGTGGACAAATACATTGTCAGGTACTGAAGATGTAACGTCATGGCCCGACTGCTCCAAAATAACACTAAACATTTCTACAATTAATGTTTCCTTTCTGAATGCTCTTTTTACAATTAACAGAACGTATTGAATGCGTGCGAATATCTCCATTATTAGACTGACACAGGAAACATAGAAAATTGGTACTGCGGACAGGTGTTCTCCTGATGCGCAATGAAATCAATTTCACATCTTTATGTTGTAAGTCTTATAGATTTCTATTACTGTTTTTTTTTTTAAATCTTCTTTTTGGGTCTCACATAGGGATACCAGTTGCACCTTGGTATATATTAGTCTTTTTTCTTTTTTATATGACATGGTTTAATTTTTAAATTATGACCATTGGGAATGGTATCATGCACAAGTCTGTAACTTTGAGATTACTTCTATATCCTGTTGCACTTTTCTTGCTCTGATTACATAAATCATACACTTTTAAAACGGTGTTGGTGGTAGACATCTATTTGGTTTACGATAAGCTGATAACTCTACGAACCTGTTGAGTTCTAACAAACTAATGAATCTTCGAAGAAAAAAGTCTTCAATAATGGGGCATCCCTAAACTATTTTTTGCTTTGATATTCACAGATTTCTCTGCCACTCGCCGTTATTTTTTGTATTAGTGGTCCTGAAGAAGGTGGTCCTAAAGAGATATTAACCACCAAAACGTGCTTTGACCTGGATGTTTGATACCCAACCAACAACACTATCATAGAGACTGTTGTGCACCTGTCCTCACTGTGACCTTTGTGGTGTATATTATCTTAGGAGGGTATGGTATGATTTGATGAAAGAATGGATATGAATATTGGCGTGATTTGCTAGTATGCAAGTGTGGTTAATCATTAGGGGTTTTACAATTGTAATGAAATGATTCAGCTATTCTTGTCCATGAAAAAGGATAATATACATGTTTTATCTTTTACAATAGATGAAATTGTTGGATATTTATATATTAAAAAATGTGGATGGAAAACTGTTTTTATAAAAAAGTGCTTTTGACTCTTCTGCCTGTTGATACAAATGATGAAAAAATGATTTTGGATTACCAAATTACTAAAAAAAACAACAAAAACAAAAGATATAGAAATTGTGAGTTTGTTCTCTTGTCATTGCAGATAGCCCCAAAGAGTTGCAGTCAGCCTACATAAAAGCAATATAGGTCTCATGGGAGTTCCTTGTGCTGAATGGTTTTTGCCTCCCCTTATCTCCCATACCTGAAATGAATGTATAGAGGGTAATCTTCGATTGATATTATGTTTCATTCATTCACCATCAGTGAATTAACATATGCTGGGGTCAGACATATGTTGAACGGTTGTATGACATAATTTCGACAGACAGAAAATCGACCTACAAATATATCGCAACAAAAATATCGATGTCAAGAATATCGACATCCTATCTACAACATGGTAAGTACAAAAATATCGAAAATTAAATATCGATGTCAAAAATATCGTTATTAAAAATATCGTATTTTTTTACTTTAAAAATATATGTAAAATAAACCAAATTATACTTAGAAATTAAATAAACATAATTAAATATATTGTATAATATTTAAAATGTATAATTAATATACATAATTTAATAAAACTTTAATTAAACATATACATATAATATATAATATATATACTTACTTAATAATTAATTTTACTAATACTTTCTGTAACGTATAAATTATTAAATGTTTTTAAAAATTACCAATACATCTATACACATAAAATAATAACATTAATAAATATGTAATAATTACATATAGCAAATAATAATCAATATTTTTAATGTGAATAATTTTTATTATTAATGATATATTACAATAGCAAAAATAATACAAAACATATGAAATATCAGACACAATAAAACTACTAGTCCAACTCCAACAAAAACAACAGAATGTAAAATGTTGGATACCGTAGGGGTAAAAATTACTATTCCAACTCCAAAGAGTGCAACAGTAGGGAAAGCGTTGGATAGCGTAGGGTTAAAATTACTATTCCAACTCCAGAGAGTGCAATAGTAGGGAAAGCGTTGGATAGCGTAAAGGTAAAAATTACTATTCCAACTCCAGAGAGTGCAACAGTAGGAAAAGCGCTGGATAGCGTAGGGGTAAAAATTACTATTCCAACTCCAAAGAGTGCAACAGTAGGGAAAGCGTTGGATAGCGTAGGGTTAAAATTACTATTCCAACTCCAGAGAGTGCAATAGTAGGGAAAGCGTTGGATAGCGTAAAGGTAAAAATTACTATTCCAACTCCAGAGAGTGCAACAGTAGGAAAAGCGCTGGATAGCGTAGGGGTAAAAATTACTATTCCAACTCCAGAGAGTGCAACAGTAGGGAAAGCGTTGGATAGCGTAGGGGTACAAATTACTATTCCCACTCCAGTAAGTGAAATAGTAGGTAAAGCGCTGGATAGCGTAGGGGTAAAAATTACTATTCCAACTCCAAAGAGTGCAAAAGTAGGGAAAGCGTTGGATAGCGTAGGGGTAAAAATTACTATTCCAACTCCAAAGAGTGCAACAGTAGGGAAAGCGTTGGATAGCGTAGGGGTAAAAATTACTATTCCAACTCCAGAAAGTGCAACAGTAGGGAAAGCGTTGGATAGCGTAGGGGTACAGATTACTATTCCCACTCCAGTAAGTGAAACAGTAGGGAAAGCGCTGGATAGCGTAGGTGTAAAAATTACTATTCCAACTCCAAAGAGTGCAACAGTAGGGAAAGCGTTGGATAGAGTAGGGGTAAAAATTACTTATCCAACTCCAGAGAGTGCAATAGTAGGGAAAGCGTTGGATAGCGTAAGGGTAAAAATTACTATTCCCACTCCAGAGAGTGCAACAGTAGGGAAAGTGTTGGATAGCGTAGGGAAAATATTTACTATTCCAACTCCAGAGAGTGCAACAGTAGGAAAAGCGCTGGATAGCGTAGGGGTAAAAATTACTATTCCAACTCCAGAGAGTTCAACAGTAGGGAAAGCGTTGGATAGCGTAGGGGTACAAATTACTATTCCCACTCCAGTAAGTGAAACAGTAGGTAAAGCGCTGGATAGCTTAGGGGTAAAAATTACTATTCCAAATCCAAAGAGTGCAACAGTAGGGAAAGCGTTGGATAGCGTAGGGGTAAAAATTACTATTCCAACTCCAAAGAGTGCAACAGTAGGGAAAGCGTTGGATAGCGTAGGGGTAAAAATTACTATTCCAACTCCAGTGTGTGCAACAGTAGGGAAAGCGTTGGATAGCGTAGGGGTACAAATTACTATTCCCACTCCAGTAAGTGAAACAGTAGGGAAAGTGCTGGATAGCGTAGGGGTAAAAATTACTATTCCAACTCCAAAGAGTGCAACAGTAGGGAAAGCGTTGGATAGCGTAGGGGTAAAAATTACTATTCCAACTCCAGAGAGTGCAATAGTAGGGAAAGCGTTGGATAGCGTAAGGGTAAAAATTACTATTCCCACTCCAGAGAGTGCAACAGTAGGGAAAGTGTTGGATAGCGTAGGGAAAAGAATTACTATTCCAACTCCAGAGAGTGCAATAGTAGGGAAAACGTTGGATAGCGTAGGAGTAAAAATTACTATTCCCACTCCAGTGAGTCCAACAGTAGGGAAAGCGTTGGATAGCGTAGGGGTAAAAATTACTATTCCCACTCCAGAGAGTGCAACAGTAGTGAAAACGCTGGATAGCGTAGGGGTACAAATTACTATTCCCACTCCAGTAAGTGAAACAGTAGGAAAAGCGCTGGATAGCGTAGGGGTAAAAATTACTATTCCCACTCCAGTAAGTGAAACAGTAGGGAAAGCGCTGGATAGCGTAGGGGTAAAAATTACTATTCCAACTCCAGAGAGTGCAACAGTAGGAAAAGCGCTGGATAGCGTAGGGGTAAAAATTACTATTCCTACTCCAGAGAGTGCAACAGTAGGGAAAGCGTTGGATAGCGTAGGGGTACAAATTACTATTCCCACTCCAGTAAGTGAAACAGTAGGGAAAGCGCTGGATAGCGTAGGGGTAAAAATTACTATTCCAACTCCAAAGAGTGCAACAGTAGGGAAAGCGTTGGATAGCGTAGGGGTAAAAATTACTATTCCAACTCCAGAGAGTGCAATAGTAGGGAAAGCGTTGGATAGCGTAAGGGTAAAAATTACTATTCCCACTCCAGTGAGTCCAACAGAAGGGAAAGCGTTGGATAGCGTAGGAGTAAAAATTACTATTCCCACTCCAGAAAGTGCAACAGTAGTGAAAACGCTGGATAGCGTAGGGGTACAAATTACTATTCCCACTCCAGTAAGTGAAACAGTAGGGAAAGCGCTGGATAGCGTAGGGTTAAAAATTACTATTCCAACTCCAGATAGTAAAACAGTTGGGAAAGCACTGGATAGCATAGGGATTCTATAAACATAATAACCAATTAAATAATTAGTTATAAAAAAATAGCATATTAATAATTAATTTACAAAATATGTATTATTAAACACCAATTATTTAAAATAATTTTTTATATAAATAACTTTAAATTACATCCCACACTATTCCCCCTTTAACACACAACACACTACACATACAAAATACACAATACATTTAAATATCAGTGTATCTATTATTTACAATTCATAATACATTCTTTATAATTAATATACTTATTATTTACACATTTATACATATTAACTACCAAATTACAATTATTCACAAATTAATTATTAATTAACAATACATTAATTAGCAATAACAACAAATAACATGGAATAATACATTGTTTATATTTACTATATTTAACGTACTAATACCAATTAATAAATAATTAACAATTAATTATTATTAATTACAAATAAATAAAAATTATCAGTAATTATTTGAATTTAATTACATCCCACCCTATTCCCCTATAAACCCACAACCCACTACACATAAAAATTCACATAATGAATTTAATCATCAATTAATCACTTAATACAATTAAATCACCAATTAATTAGTAATTTACAATTAATTAATTAACAATACCAATAAAAAAATATTAATAATAAACTAATTATAACTTATATAATTAACCTATTAATAAAATTAATTTACAATTAATAATTAATTAACAATTAATTAATCAATTAATATATTTAATTAACAATTAGTAATTAATTAACAATTAATTAATCATAAATACCAATTAAACAATACATATTAATTAATTAATTATAATTAAATTACTTCCCACCCTATTCCCCTATAAACCCACAACCCGCTCTGGTACTAAAACGCTAAATTATGTTTTACATAATTATTAATCTCTAAACATTTATTTTTAAATGTATTAAAATACATTACAATAGTCTTTAACATACAAATAAAATACATATTAAAATACATTACACTAATAAAATATCGATATTCTTGACATCGAAATTTTTGATTACGATATTACTTACATCTATATTAATGACTTCGATATTATTAACTTCGATAATACTTACCTTGGGGTCGATATTCTGTCCATCGATATTCTTGACTTCGATATTCTTTACCTACGATATTTCCAACTCGATATACTTGTAGTTCGAAATTTAAAACTCGATATTTAGACTGCTCACCATGTTGAACATCCTCGCTGCCTGGGTCATTCTTGTCATTCCATGCTCATAGTGAGCTGGAAGGCTTTTTTTCCATGAGCCACAAGGAGAGCGAAGGCAGCAGTGGAATTTGAAGAATTCTGGTGGCATGCAGAATGTCCCCTACACTTTATCAAGGTTGAAAGAATGATAATGGATGGACCAAATATATAGACAGGCCTTTCTAAGATGGTGGTCAGTCCATTTGATAATGCCTGATTTTTGTAATCAAAGATATTGCAGAGACTTTGATACATATTGATTTATTATTTCTTTGTTTATTTATTTATTTATCAAGGGTTTTTATACAGCAAGCATTCGAGCCAAGGGGTGTCAGAGTGCTTTACATTGGACAGAGTCTGCAGAAAGAAATACCACTGACAGTGAAATATATTATATATAGGTTAGGTAAATAAAAACATATGGTATACAACTATGCATATGATAAAAAATATAATTTTAAAAAAAAGATTTATGAGAGGGAGATGCATTGCAATGCGCTCAGTTCCTTGATTTTTTTTTTCATGCTTCACTCTTTGCTGATTTTTTTGTTCCTGATGTTTGCTTCAAGTAGATTCCATCATTTGTCTTTTTTATCTCTTGGTGCAGTCTGGCTGATTTTTCAAATTTGATGTTAGGAAGAGCTTGGCGGCTTGCTGATTTATCCAGTGATACCTTTACCTTCAATCAAGAATTACAAAATGACCAGAAGGTATTTTTGTCCTTTGTGGGTCTTCCTCATAAATGTGATCTTTTATAAGAGAGACCTGCCACCTTTCTGTGCTGGGTGGCACCATGCCACTTTCCACTGGTGATCTAGAATGCTCCTCACTAGACCTTCTCAGTGTCCATTCCTTAAGTGATTGTAACACCACAGACTCCTTAGATTTAGTAGTACTATGAATTCTGTTCAGAACTTGATACAAAAGGTGTAACAATTGTGCCTTGAGAATCAGGTGCCTAAACACACTTTAATGTGACAATCATTAGAACTGCTGTGCAACAAGCCCTTATACTCTTGCATCTGGATGGTTGCTACATCCAGACCTATGGCCTTCCAGAGTCGACACTACCACCCTTTAAGGGCATCCTACACACCGCAGCATGTCTCATTCTGAGCGTGAAAAATATGTCTACTTTCACCCCCATCCTCATGGAACTCAGCCCACATCATCTTCAAAACCAGCTGCATCATTTACAAAGCCATCAAGAAAAGCACCCCTGCTTATCTTGCAGATGAGCTCAACATCTCTGGAGGTTTTCCGGAAATCTGCTGCAGATTTTCAGGACCCCATCAAATTGTACACTAAAAAGACTAAAAATAAACTTTGATTGAATAGAGAATGAAATAACAATGACAAAAGTAAAGAGTTGAATTTTTTCAAATTCCCCTAATGTTTGTTCATTAAGTTGATCCAAGAATTATGTGGACCCATTGACGCAAGTGAGCTTGGACAGGTTGGGGCGACGACTAAGAATGTGAGACACCATTGGTGTCTCTATAATGGAGATGTTGGGCACATGATTCAGATTTTGGTCCAGATTTGTCCTAAACTGCCTTTGAGTAATGCTGAAAGATTTCAATGTTCTCCTGAGAAAAGATGGGAAAGCAGTGGTTCTCTTACATTGGATCTTTTGTGAACAATGTGGATAATATTTTGTGCCTCTTACCAATTTCATTGAGAAAGATGGGGAAGTTTGTTATTATTTCTGCCTTGTTCGATAGTGAACACTATGGAATGTTTACTGTTCAGCTTTGGGTAAAACAAAATAAAATTCCAAAGAGACTTTAGAAGACTTCTGCTTTGATTACAACTGCTGATGGGTCACCATTAATCTCAGGCCACGCATGTGAGAGTTTGTCTACTTTGCAAGCCTCTTTTCTGTGATCATACTGAAATGATAACCTTTGTCTTTATAAACTCTCCTGAGTACATTGTAATTTTTTTAATTTCTTGGTTAAAGTGGCATAATCTAAGGTCAAAAGGTCAACTTGAACAATACCCTTGTCATCACAGTTTTGCCGTGACCCCTGTCTTTGGGAGTCACTGACTGATAAGATGGGCAATGTCACATCAAAAATAATATTGATAAAAAATGAGCCTGTTTCTTATTTTCTCCTAGATCAGTTAAAGTTTGCCGACTATTTTTGGTCCATTTTTGACGGCTCACTAAATCACTTTGGTTTCTTTCTGGTTGAAGTTGCCTCATACCTTTAAATTAAGGCCCTAATTTAGATTTCGGTGGATGGGTTACTCTGTCACAATGGTGATGGATATCATATCTGCCGAAATATAAATCATATAATATCATATGGGCTAAATCTAAATCAATCCCTAAGTCTGTTTTTCATTCATCTCAAGTGATCCTTATCATTGACTTCCATCAGAAAAGACAGAAGTCCTCATCCTTGGCTCAACTCCCTCCACATTGAACTACTTTGGTGGCCCACTGCCCTCGGAAATCCCCTCAACCCGACAGACCACGTTTGAAACCTCAGCATCATACTAGACTCATCACTCACAATGAACTGCCAGGTCAACGCCATATCCTTGACCTGCTTCAACATCCTCTGCCTGCTGTGAAAGACTTTCAGACGGATCCCAACTGAATCCAGAAAACTTGTCTCGCACTCACTCATAAGCAGCAGACTGGAGTAAGGGAATGCTCTCTATGCCGGAATCAATAAGAAACTATCTTGCAAACTCCAGACGGTCCAGAACACCACAGCCAGCCAGCCACCTCAACATCCCCCATTGCAGTCACATCACCCAACACCTGCACAATCTCCACTGGCTTCCAGTCAAAAGAAGAATAACCTTCAAAGTCCACACCCACTCATACAAGGCCCTTCACAACACTGTACCCGCATACCTGAACAGTCCACTCTCCTTCCACGCACCCAAAAGCCACCTGCGATCAGCCTAGCTCTCTGTGGCCACCTTCCCTCATATCAACAAGACTAGAATGGGAGGAAAGTCCTACGCCTACCTCGCAGCCAAAGCCTGAAACATTCCTACCCATCCACCTCAGGCAACCTCTCACTTTGCCCCAGTTCAGGAAGGACCTCAAGACCTGGTTCTCGGATAACCTCTGCACACTATGGACCCACCCCCCTTCTAGTGCCTTGAGACGCTCACGGGTGAGTAGCTGTGATTTACCAACCCCTGATTGATTGATTGATTGATTGATTGATTGATCTGAACGTCCAGCATTTAATATATAATGATAACATGACTAAGTGAACACAGCAATGGAAGCACACAAAACAATATTGTGAGAAGATATTTCTCATTAATAAGCTGTCTATAGACATATGTTGAATTGCACTGATTTCTTCATTAATTGTGATTTAGTCAATCCTCAACAAGGCACCATAGACAAGGACTGAACAGCAAGTCCACTTCTTTTTTATCCAAAGGACTTTTTCAAAACTGTGAATAATATTATCAGCTTTGCAACAAATGTAAGATCTTGTACATGAGCGTCACAAATTATTGAATCAAGATAGTGTCTGTGATTCAGACCAATTAGCACAAAAGGATTAACAACTATGGACTCCTGTTAACTAAGATAGACTACTGTGTATTACTTAAGAAGATATCATTGCTTTGGTTGTCACTGTAAGCGCAAAATAAATTTACAACTTAGAGAGCTACTTTAAAACAAGGGCCTTGTGAATGATGGAGGGAACAAGGGAAGCCCACTGAAAGAAAGAGACCATAATGTTCAACCTGAGCACGCATGGCGATTAGACAATGTAGTGTTTTAGAGTATGCATGCATGTGGTAGTGGAAAAATAAAGTGAAGGAAAAATAGTGCTTGTATAGCGAGATTATATTTCAAGGAGGAATAATGAATTTTAAGCTGCAAAACAATGTATATAACCTATGGTAAGATAAAATGACTTGTGGGCAAATTGTAAATAGGTTGATGATGCAATAAGTCACTGCAAAAGGAAAAGATGTATGTTGTCTCAGTAATGGCCAAAGAGTACTCCAAAAGTAGTGACAAAAAGTAAGATAAGAAGTAGGTTAAAGCGAGGGTTCAATTAGTCATTAAGGTGGTAAGAAATTATTATGTTTCTGGTGATAATATAAACAACAAACAATCAGTATGGATGGCATGGAAGTTATTTTAGATTGAGGGACCAATATGCGATAAACTGAAAGGAGGAAGCAGTTTCCTGGTACAGAACTTACAAATCTGAAGTGGTATGTAAAAGGAACAAACCTGTTTCAAAATTAATTGTAAAATATGGAGTAGTAATATTTGAAGGGGCCAGAGCCGTCATATAGAATGTAACTTGATGGATAAAATGGACGTACTATTAAAAATTTAAATTATAAGGTAATTATCTATGGTGCTATTCACCTGAAACTTATATCGCTCTGGAAAACGTCCAAGGGAGGTGTGAGTCTTTCAGAAAGTATTGTTCTTGTAATAAATGTAAACTAGTTAGCAAAACACGTCATAAACCTGTCATTGGGGCATACAGTGTATGAAGAATAATTATATATTGTAAAGCTTTAAAAAAACTTTACTGTAGACAATTATTATTTTCCATGCTAACCCCTTCCCGAAAAGTAGGACAATAAAACCTTTACTCATTTTTCATAATTTGTTTGTAGTAAAATTACTTCAGTACACCTCCATACTCTCTATAATAGTTCTAGGGATCCTGGCTGTTTTTTCATTTCAACAAGGCCAATAGCCTTTGCGCTAAAGTCTCTGGGCCCGATTCACAGAACTAACGTATGACAAAATCCTAAACTTACTACTATTTTGGTATTCACAGAAGGCACTTACTCATTTCGGTATACACAGAAGGCAATTACTCATTTCGGTATTCAGAGAAGTTACTAGTCCTAACTTTAGGACTCCTAAATGCCTTCTGTGAATACCGAAAGACTAACAGTTAGGATTTTTCTCAGTTTAGGAGTAGTAAAGTTAGGAGTCCTACCTTTACATTTCTAGAGTATGCATGCATGTGGTAGTGGGAAAATAAAGTGAAGGAAAAATAGTGCTTGTATAGCTAGATTATATTTCAAGGAGGAATACTACTAGTAGAAATTATAAAGCGCATGGCTTCCCTGCAAGGGTTTCCCAGCACTTTGCCACTCTAAAAGAAATAATTCCTAATTCGAACAGACAGGTTTTTAACTTCTTCCGGAACATCAGAAGGGAACAACAAGATGTCAGATCAGGAGGGAGGGGATATTGGGTATTCTGAAGACTATTAAAACGGGCCTCTTACTCCTCCCATAAGCAGAAGAGGAACCAATGACTGTTCCAGGAGAGCCGCTATTGTGACCTAACTTTTCCTTGGGCTGAAAAACATGAAGTCAATCCAAGAAGAAGGGTGCATCGTGCTGCTTTGACGCAAATAAGCAGGACCAGTTGGGACTGGACATTTCCTGAAAAGTGTGGTTGAGAACCCTATCGCACCCTCAGGTCTGTGACCCACTAACCCTAAAAGACTTTCAGAGGTTTGTATATAATTTAGCATTCAGGCGAAGACGTTCATCTGTTGGTGGAGTTATTTCTATACCAGGCGAGGTGCGTCCATTGGGGCGTTGGGGCGTTGCCCCCACGCCCGCAGCTCCCTCTGCGTCTCTGAACTTAGTTTACTAAAGTTCAGAGATGCTGAGGGAGAACTGACAGTGCATTTCAGTCAGCATGATGTTGGACTGTGGGCGGTCCGGTGTCATGTTGACTGACATGCATTGTCAGACCAGGCAGGGACAGGCAGCACTGCAGCACAAGTGCACATGAGTGGGGACGGTGCGCAAATTTTTCGCCCGTGCCCAGTCATGCGCACTTGTGTTTTCACTGACTTGCGCATGCCCATTAGGAGCCCCTCGGTCTCCTAATAGGCAGGCGGCGGGCGAAGGATAAGCTGTGCCCTCAGCCAATCCTGGCGCTGCAGCAGCGCTGGAATTGGCTGAGGGGTTGCCACTCCAGTGCTGTTGAACTCAAGAGGCGCCATTGCCAACGCGGAGCAGAGGCAGTCAGGTAAGTTTTTGTCTTAATTTTATTCTCCCTCAGCCCCCCACCCCCGCGCGACCCCCGCCGCCCCCCTCGCAAGATGTGCTCTGTCGTAAGTCACTGCTTGAGTCCGTTCCCCTACTTTCTTGCCCACGGCAGAATTTGCCAAGGAGCAAGGCTGATGGTTAAGGCTCGGCCTTTGGGGATGGGCGAAACGGGCAGAGAAGGAAAAGAACTCTGTCTTTTCCTTCGTGCCCAAAGAAGACAAGGACAGTGGGGAACAGTGGCCCCCCCCTCCTTTGTTGCCCCTCTTCCTTCTCTGTCTTGCTCCTCCTCATGTAGTAAAAACTGGTCCGAAACGTCAAGAAACAGGTATTACCTTCTCTTTCCTCCTTTCGTTTATCTGCTTCCTTGTGAAATGGATCCAAAAAAGAAAAACACTTGCTGAAAACGTAGTCTTTTGCTGACATTTTTCAATTTCTAACTGCAGCCTCAGGGTAGAGAGAAATAAAACATTCAAAACATGAAAAATAACTAACTAACTAAAGCAAGGTGGCCATATTGAGTTATTCACACCTAAACACATTAGCGCCACATTACAGTGTTTGCTGTGAAGCCTTACTTTTGTCGCCTCCTCGCTCTTTGAACAACCCTGTTTTCCCTGGGTGGGAAAGCACACTATTCCTGGAGGTACTCAAATACCTGCATTGGAAAACAATATGCATACTGCGGCTCTGTATTCACAAATGTGGTCTTTTGAAACCATTCTGCTTTCGTTTTGTAATGATATAAGCAATGGGCATTAGGTCAGCTCTGTTACTCTCACACGTTCCTTTCTGCACCCTCGTTCCCTTATGTCACTGTTTCCTTCTTTTTCTATTCCCTGGTTAACTGACTTTTCTCTCTTGCTCTGGGAGTGAAGGCCGATAATGAGAAATACGCCCCGGACCGGACGCCGGACCTTAAAAGAGTGGCAGTGCTAAGCGCCCACCACCTGCAATCAGCGGTACATATTAGGCGCTATAGTCTAGAGATAGTTCATTCGATTCTTGTGTGAGATGTGCTCTGTCGTAACTACTTGTCATTTGCTATGACGGGGAATGGAGGTGCAGAGACAGAGAAAGAGACGAGGGAGGAAGGGATACCGAGATGTAGGGAGGGATAGCAAGCAAGATGGATGTGACAGCAACAAGATAGGAAGAGATAGCAAGATAGGGAGAGGAGAGCATGGGGGGTTGCGAGACCATGGAAGGGGCAGCAAGAGACAGTCACCGGGCAGTGTCAGCAGCACCCAGCCAGTGACAGAGGAGGGGAGATGCTGAGATAGCGAAAGAAATACGGTAGGAAGGGATACTTAGATGATGGGAAAGTGAGAGTGTCACTGGAAGAGTGTGATGCCGATAGAGCAGCTCGCAGCGACTTACAGGTGAAGGTGGTGAATTCTGGGAGAGAGATAGGTAAAGAGAAAAGTGAAAGTTCACAGAGGCACTTTCACAATTGCTTTATTAACCTTCCTGCTTTCTCAAATTTGCTTGAAAATGCACCATTTTTCTTCTCTTTTTTCAAAATTTTCACGGGAAGAGAATCTCAACGGTGCAGTATGCCAATCATTTTACGCCCACCACTTTGAAATGTCACCAGCCGCCCCTGTTCTATACTTCTGGAAGAGATGGAGAGCATTATAATCCCACAAACAAATGATGCAGCCTCAGTTGCTGCTTTCCTGGGATTGTCCAACTTTGTGTTTTTGAGTCCGATTTTTTGTCAACAGCAGTACTAGCAAAGTAGGTATATGAACACAATAAACACAAATTGGCTACAGCATCCACACAGTTGCCCTGCTAAAGAACCCTGAGCTCCAAAAATGCTACCAAATCTAAAACTGTTGAGTATGACAATCCATTAGGGTTTACCTAGCCCTCGCACCTTTGCAGTCACCAAGAAAAGGTTCCTAGGCTATACCACCCTATAAGATATCATTGAGTTTCTATTGTATTCTATGGACATTTTTTATTTAAATAAAGACCATAACTTCTGCGTCCCTAAACTAATTTTTGACATATTTGTGTAATTTTATTAATTAATTTTTATTATTCTGAGCAGGAGTGGGACTTTTCTCATGCATTTCTAACTTCTGATGTTGTTTTGGTACTGTTAAATACAACACATATGGGGCGTGGCTTGGCGCCCAAGAGGTATGGCGGCGCACAGGTAGGCTCTTCGGTGCGCTCGGCGGACTACACGGAACCAGGCAGCTTCTTTCACCGCAGGAGACAAATGCGGAGTTGTGAAGGCTTCGGGAGTGTTTGGAAGGACTTTTGGTGACAGTGAGTTCCATCGCGGCATCATTTTGCCGCGGCCATTTTGTACCTGCTGAAGAACTGCTAAATCGTCTCTTCACCATATTACCACAACGTTTTAACTTCAACATCTATTGACTTGTGCCCTCAATATACCCAGAATTGTGGAACTCTTGTCTTTCATGACAAACAATTATTAGTAACGGTGCATAATTTCTGCTGCATCCTGTTTTGCATATTTTCTGCTATACGTTGTGCTATCATTGCGTGCTTTCTATTTTATTCCCATAATGCGTAGCCCTAACTCTCTACGCATTCGCACCTAGAAAGTGACATTATTGCACCTCAGTCTCTACACTATTTCAATTGACAAGAATACTTCTTGCCTGCACCTCGTAGCCTCGTCTGTTTGATGCTGAGATGTCTTTCTTTTCCGTGGAGGTCCATTATTCTGCATAATTCTTGGTCTCAAAGTGCTTCGCCTTTCGTGCTTTTGCTCAGGAGGGAGTGTTATGTTCGTGATTTATGGGCAGAACAAAGGCGTTACACTCCTCATCTATTAAACCCAGGCATACATTTATTAAGAATTCAAAGGTATTCTCTGCGTTCTCCAAACTAGAGAATTTTTCGTCGTCTTCTGCTCAGAGCCTGGAAGTTACAATGGATTCCTCTTCTGCACCCTTGGGGAAATCTAATACCAAGCGGCTCAAAAAGGATCCTCCCTGACCATTTAAGCCAACTTTGCCAGTTTCTAGGGAGCTATTGCTGGAGGAAATCAGAGCTCTCCGGCCTTTTATGGAAGAGACCAACACCAAATTGCAACTTTTAACGGATAACTGGTCCCAACTTAAAACAAGGGTCTCCTCAGTGGAACAAAGTGTCTCTTCATTAAAAGAAACCTCTGTCAGCATCTCTCAACTTCACTCGCAGGTCTCCTCACTCCAGCGCCAAGTGGAAGACCGTGAGAATCGTAATAGGCGGAACAATCTTTGTATTTACGGCCTGGGGGAAGGCCTTGACGGATCTGACTCTCTCACCTTTTTCATATCATTTCTCCCCAAATTATTACACATGCCAGAAGGCACGGTGCTTAACATCCAATGTGCACATAGATTGGGCCGAATTTCCTCTCAAGCTTCAGCTCAACAACGACCAAGAGGAGTCATCTTATATTTCCTAGAGTACACAGACTTACTGAAAGTGCTATCTGCGGTCAAGGGTTCTCCAAGGATCACATGGTCAGGCTCATCTCTGTTCTATGCACAGGACTATGCCAAGGCCACCGCTAATCAACGCAAGGCTTTTTTTAAACATGAGAGCTGATCTACGTTCGATAGGGGCACGCTATGGCCTTTTCCATCCCTGCCTTTTCAAAGTTACCTACAACAACAGAACAACAACGTACGAAGATCCTCTGCGCTTACAAAGCTTCATAAACTCTTGTAAAATAACGGCTATGGATTCTTCGGGCCCTTCTTCTTCCTTCAACACTTGAGGCTGTATCTTTCTCCAATTGAGCTTCTCTAGGCTTTGTTCTCTCTTCATAATGTTTGATCTTCCACTAATTGATTTCTCCAGTTTTTCAAATATTTGTTATATTTATCGGTATTTCTAAGTTTTAAAATTTCTGTACGCATGTTTATTGTCATTTTCATTGTTGGTCCTTCCCGTTAACGTCCTCTCCAGCAGCTTCTCCTAACTTCATATTTTTTGTCTCCACAGATTTTGCACTCTTGTTTTGTGGCGTCTTCCTGGTTCACCGTTCAGCTGACCCTGGATGTGTTGTCTACTTCATGTGGTTCCACCCTCCTCCACGTGTTTTTCCTGATCGTATTTCCCTGAACTTTGCCTTATGTAGGTATATTTCCTTTTTGTCTTTTCCCTCTATTCTTGCTCCTAAGTGTTGTCCTACTCCCTTCTTTAAACATTCTTCTTATTTTTTCTTTGGGTGTCATTATCTTCCCATTCTCTTATGGTTTCTTTTACTTTGTTATCTTCTCAAATTTCCACACCTTTCTTTACTGTGACATTGATTCCATTCCTTCTTCTTTTATCTTCTTCCCTCACATTCTTCACCATTGTTGTATTGAATTGGGTGTCTATTTCAAATTTCTAGATCAATTTATTTCTACTAACTTATGTCATTAAAGTGTATTACGTGGAACATTAAGGGTTTGAATTACCCCATTGTCTCACTTAGCTAAACTAGATGTTGATATCGCATGTTTACAAGAAACTCACCTTTTGGATACTGAAACATTCAAACTAAAAAGAGGCTCGGTAGGTGAAGTTTTCTTCTCCCCAGGAGATGGCAAACGTAATGGTGTTATTATATTCTGCCGTAAATCTCTTTCGTATTCATTTCTATCTCAAGAATCAGATACTAATGGCAGATGGTTAAACGTTAAACTGTCTTTAAAGGGTGTTCCAGCCTCTTTTCTCAATGTTTACGCCCCTACTTGTGGGCAACCCTCCTTTTGGCCCACTCTGGCCAAGCAAATTACTCATTCTATTGACGACACTTTCATCTGAGCGGGTGATTGTAATCAGACTTTTGATCCATTCATTGATAGAAACTCTAAAGTCAACTTTGTTCCTACCAAATCCCATAGGTCCTTTGTCTAGGCTATAAAGCAGCACAAACTCTTCGACGCCTGGCACCTTTGTAATCCGACCACTAGAGAATGTACTTTTTACTCACCATCTCATCATTATCAAGGATTGATTATATATTTGTTACTCATAATATTGCGCAAACTCTTACTAATGCAGAGATTGGTCCCATTTTATTGTCAGATCATGCACCTGTCTCAATGAACATTGACATCTTACCCAAAGTCAAAGGTTCTAGAAGATGGCGTTTTAACAATGCTCTTCTTTTAGATCCTAAGTTTACTGCTTCTTTTACTACTTTCTTTGATGAGTTTTTTTAGATGAATCAAATCCAATCCATGCCATTTTCCACTTTATGGGATGCTTTCAAAGCTTCTGCTAGAGACTTCATTATTGGATTTGTTGCAAAAAATGCCCGTAACTTGACTAAGATTCTCCTTCAAGATATTAAGAGACTGGAGCACTCTTACTACACCTCGCATTCGAAAGACTGTTTAACTGCCCTCGTTAATGCCAAGATGCAATTTAACAAGAAATCCATAGAAGATGCCTCCATATATCTGTTAAAATCCAGTGCAAAATTCTATGGGGGTAAAAACAAAGCTGGGAAATTTCTAGCCAACTACTTAAAGGTTAGACAGAATAAACTAAATATTGAATCTATTTATGATACAAACTCAGATTTAAAATATGAGGATGCTGATATTTTGAACAAATTTTCTCGTTTCTACAAAACATTATACTCCTCTGAAACACAACCTACTGATCATTCCCTATCGCACTTTTTCTCTAATATTCAAAAGCCTCCACATTCTCCTCCGGACCTTTCTTCCCTGGAATTAGACTTAACACAGCAAGAATTACTCACAGTCCTCCAACACATTAAAAAGGACAAGGCATCAGGACCTGATGGTTTTAAAGTTGAATTTTATCTTCATTTTTCTAAACTTGTAATACCCAAATTATATTCCCTCATATATTCTTTCACTACACTAGGCAGCTCTTCTGGTTCCTTCTCAGAAGCACATATATGCCTAATACCTAAAGAAGGTAAAGACTCTAAATATTGTAAAAATTATCAGCCTATTTCCTTTGTTAATATTGACTACAAAATATTTTCCAAAGCAATAGCTACACGATTAGACTCCTATTTACCTGAGTTATTGGGCAAAGAGCAGTCTGGATTTGTTAAAGGGCGATTCATAACTGATAATACAAGACTCCTTTTTAATGTTTTATCTAAGTCTTCATATTTAAAACATCCCCTTGTAGCGATTGCATTAGACGCCGAAAAGGCGTTCGACCGAGTCGAATGGCACTATTTGTTCTACGCCCTCAAATGGTTCGGCTTTGGCCCTAAATTTATATCTTTAATTTCCCTCCTTTACTCTAGCCCTCGAGCGGCTGTCTACGCCAATGTCCTTGTACCTCAATTTTTTCATTTAGGAAGAGGTGTACGCCAAGGTTGCCCTCTCTCCCCCTTTTTATTTAATTTGGCTTTGGAACCTTTTCTCTCTAAACTACGTCAGAACCCCAACATACACGGCTTTCAAACCTCGAATGCCCATATTAAACTTGCAGCATACGCTGATGATATTCTGCTTTTCATGTCTACACCAAGTGATTCAATCCCTGCCTTCTTGGCAGAAGTACATGATTACTCCAATATTTCTGGCTACAAATTGAATAACGACAAATGCGAAATCCTTCCCTTAACAAAATACACTTTTAAATCAGATTTTAGTGCCTCTGGTTTCACATGGAGTCCTAATCACATTAAGTATCTAGGTTTACATGTTACCTCTTCAATTTCAGATACGGTATCACTTTGCATGAATAAATGTATACAGAAGATTTCTGACCTAACCACTAAATGGCATCCCCTTTATTTATCATGGTGGGTTCGTCTTGACACTATAAAGATGATGTTGTCACCAATAATCTTATATACTATTTCCAATATCCCGGTCCCTATTCCCACAAAATTCTTTAAGAGGGTCAACTCTATTCTCTCGTCCTTCTTATGGAATAACAAAAAATCTCGTATGTCTCTACTCAAATGAATGCGCCCGAAGACAGACGGTGGAGTCAACTTCCCCGATTTTCCGGCGCATCAGAAAGCATTCCTTTTACGACAGGCCTCCCTTTGGTTGCGTGATCCCAAGGTTGATTGTCCTTTATGGACCACACTTGAACGTCTTTTATTGTCCCCCTTTTCTTTTGATGAATACCTCTCTTTTTCACATAAACCGCAAGCTTTATCCACTCCCATAATCAAACTAACATCTAAACTCCTGCTATCTTATTTTCCCTCTCCTCACAGCACTATAGATTCCTTCCTGAACTCTACAATCTGGCATAACAAGAACCTCCTTATTAGAAATAAACCATTCTTTTGGAAGTCGTGGCATCAGAGGGGATTAATTTGGATACATCAGTATTCTCACAGTCTGATTTTATACCTTTTTCCTTACTCAGTCAATCATTCAGTCTCCCCACCACATTCATTCACAAATACCTCTTGCTTAGGAAGGTGGTGTTGGATATATATTCTCAGCTGCCTGTCACGACTCCTTCTTCCACCACTCCTCCATCCGCTCCACAACTTCTCACTTTGTTAAATACTACACCCAAAGCTTCTACCATTTACAGCTTTCTACATAGTACTGGTAGTATTAGGCAGAAATCTAAGATAGGAGAGATGTGGGAACAGGACTTTATGTCCTCTTGGCCAGTGTCCTTATGGAATAAAATATGGCTTAAAATTCGCAAGTCGTCCAGAGCAGCTAATATAACGCAGACCATGTTTTTTGTCCATAAAAGACTTTTTTTGACACAGAGCCACTTAAGAAAAACATTGGGGACTCTATCAGATGCTTGTTGGTCATGTTTCTCTCCAAATGCAGATTTATTTCATATGTTATTTACTTGTCCCACTGCACATAATTTCTGGGAACAAGTATGGTCCCAAATCAATTCAATTTTTGGAACCAAACTTTCTTTCTCATATACCCATGTTTTTTTAAGGTAGTCTCTCATACTGTTGGGAAAATGTGACGCTTAATCTTAAAATCATTGATTTGTTATTAGCTGTCGCGTTTCAGCAAATTTCAGTTAATTGGAAATACTTTTCTAAAATCTCTTATAGAGCATGGTGGTCCAATGTTTGTCATAATCACAGGCTGGATACCTCTTTTGTACGTCCTGTACAAATGGCACCGAAACTATTGGATTTATGGTTACCTGTTACACTGTATCTTGACATAAGTGCTTTGCGATCTTTCCAGCTGCAACCAACTCAACAAGAAGTCCCAAAACCCCCTTGAACCCTCTAAACGTTCTTAAAATATTTGGTATCCATTACTATCCATGATTGTATACTACGCTTACTCTTTTATTTTTTCTTCCTTTTGTTCCTGATTCATACAATTTTATTGTAGTAGTTTTCTTAAGCGATTTCTCTTACATGTTATGCACTTAATACTGTGAACTTTGTTTTGACACACTGCTTCTATTAATAAAACATTTTCTGAACTTAAAAAAATACAACACATATGTTTACTCTGTGTGATACTGTTAAATACAACACATATGTTTACTCTGTGTGAAGATTGTCTGATGGTGCCAACCTATCAAGGACATCTCAGGATTTCTCACAGAAACCTGGAGGCACATTTAATAGCATTTGATGCAGAGCAACGTAGCAAGACAACTTGCCGCGCTACGTCAAATGGAGGGGGCAGAATATCTACTAAGATATTGGCTATTCCTGCTCTCTATCTGCACTGTCGCACTGACTACAGCCTAGCTCCAATGCAGGCACCCTTGTGTTGCAGGCAGGTTTTGTTTTGTTCAGGAACAAAAACAATTCTCCCAGGCTTTTTCCTCTTTCTATTTCTGCTGCTGAATGCAGGCCACTTAGAAAGAGTACAAAACGAGGAGAAATAAACATATTTATCCTTGCTACACCTTCCCTCGGAAGGTGTAGCATTTTGACGCATTCACAGGTTTACTTGTGTTTGTTAATCTGTGAATGCGCCAATAACCATTGATGGGTGCGTAGACAGGGGACAGACAATAGCTCCCTTAGGGACTGTGCATGAGCGGTCCTGAGAGCTCCTGATGGGGTCAAGAGCATGCATGCCCCCTCCATGCACTTTGCAGGGGGTCCCCCGCAAATTGTGTTATGCCACTGTGCATGGAAACACCTACACTTCACCCATGGAAAGTTTTACCAGGGTAGAGTAAAACAAGGCAGTGACTTGCGCTGCCATGCGCTACTCCATATTTACTATGCCATGCAGGGCCACAGAAGGTGGCTCTGCGCAGCCTAGTAAATTCAATTTAAGGTCTTGCATTGCCCCTGCATCATAGCGCATGACACAAGGGCAATGCAAACCCTTGATAAATCTGGCCCCTGCTCTGACTTTCAGGTCCTAGATTTTTTTACTTTGCAGGCGCTCAGTCTCAGCTCACATCTGCACTGAGGTATATCTCTCCATTAGTTATCAAAATGGTTCTTAAGGCTCATCCCCACAGAGTCTCCTTAGTCCCTTTGTAAATGGGGAAAGATGATGCATATGCATATTCTATTCAGTATTATAAGTGGCACTTGGCTGTTACAAGGTGGCCCTTCATTTCCATCCTGGGCATGGTATTATCAGTTCTCTTTGAAGTAGCATTTGGACTGCTAGGTAATACTACGTTGTGAAGTACATTTGATTATAGACTGAAATGTGAATTTCTTGATAATGCACTGCAACTGAGATCTGGCAGGTTTCTTAGGGACAAGCCTGCAAGAGCATGCACAAGCACATGCGTCTCGGAGCCCGCCCATTCCTTAAAATTTGTTGGCTTGCGCGGCACTCTTCTTTAAAGGCTCGTAATTTTTCAAGACAGGCCTAACATAATTTCTGTTCCTCTCTGTGGAGCAGGGACCAAGCACTTATTGATTCAACTTAATCAGTGTCTGTCCACTGCTTCGGATGTGATTGAGGTATTTTTTTATTTTTTTTTACTTTTAGTGCCATGCAAACAGAAGGCGCGTGACTGGCAAAAACATGCCCAGCAGGACAAACAAAATTGCAAAAATATATTTTCTAAAGTTAGCTTTCTTTTATTTTGGCAAGTCTTTTTCTATCACTTTGCACTCATGTACACTTTTGTTTTTGATCATTGGTGCTGTTCTCAAAAGATGAAGATTATGTTATTACAAATCAACATTGTTTGTTTCTTATGAGTAATTTCTGAAATGATGCTTTAACACATAATTTTGCTGTGCATTTCAATCCAACTCACTCCATTCCATGCCAATCCATCCCACCTCGCCCAACACCAATCCACCCCACTCAATTCAATCTACCCCAGACTAATTCACCCCACTCCAATCCAAACCCCTCACCCCAATCCACCACACTTCAATCCTCCCAACTCACCCCACTCTAATCTTCCCCACTCCAATTTGCCCCACTGCAAACCAAAACAATCTGCCCTACTTCAATCCAAACTAATCAGACCAACCCCAAACAGTCTGCCCCACTTCAATCCAAAACAATCTGCCCCACTCCAATTTAAAATGATCGCCCCACTCCAATCTGCCCCACTCCAATCAAAAACAGTCTACCCCACTCAAATCTGCCCCACTCCAATCCAAAACAAATCCACCCAACTCCAATCAAAAACAACCTGCCCCATTCCAATCTGCCCCACTTCAGTCTAGAACAATCTGCTCCACTCCAATCTTTTCCACTTCAATCTGCCCCACTCCAAACTGTCCCACTCCAGCCCAAAAGAATGTGTCCCACTCCAATCTGTCCCACTCCAATCAGCCACATTCCAATCTGTCCACTCCAATCTGCCCCACTTCAATTCGCCCCACTTCAACTCGCCCCACTCCAATCCTCCCAACTCAAATTGAAAACAATCTGTTCACTCCAATTCACCCCACTCAAATCTGCCCCACCCCAATCCAAAACAATCTGTTCCACTCCAATCATCTCACTCCAAACTGCCCCACTCAAATCAAAAACAATCTGCCCACTTCAATATGCCCCACTCTAATCTGCCCCACTCCAATCTGCCCGCTCTAATCCGCCTACTCCAATCCAAAACAATTTACTTATTCCAATCTGCCTCACTCCAATGCAAACAAATCTGCCCATTCCAATCTGCCCCACTCCAATCCAAAATAATCCACCCTACTCCAATGTGCCCCACCCCAATGTGCCCCACTCCAATCCTCCCCATTCCATTCCGTCCCACTCCAATTCCCCTCACTCCAATCCAATTCACCTCACACCATTCCACCGACTCCATCCCAATTCACCCCCCTCCAACCAACCGCAATCCACCCAATTCCACCCACACCATTCCAATCCACCCCAATACACTGTACCCCACTCCAATCCAATCAATCCCTCTCAAATCCAATCCACCCCAATCCAAGCTACCCCACTCCAATCCAACTCATCCCAATACAATTCAATCCACCCCACTCCCTCCCCAAACCACCCTAGCCCACTGTAATGCAATCCACCACAATCCACCATACTCCGTTCCAAAATAATCTGCCCCACTTCAATCCAAAACAATGTGCCCCACCCCAATCCAAAACACTCTGTAGCTCTCAACCCAAAACAGTCCACCCCACCCAATCCAAAACAATCTGCCCCAATCCAATATGCCCCACTCCAATCCAAAACAATCCACTCCACTCCAATCCAATCCAGTGTACCCCAATCCAGTTCAACCCACCCTAATCCAATCCACCTCAAGCCAACCCACCCCACTGCAATCCAATCTATTCCACAACAATCTACCCACCCAATGCCAATCCAATCCAACCCACTCCAATTCACCCCACTCCAGTCCATCCCATTCCAATCTAATCCACCCCACTACCTAAATCAACTGCATCCACTCCATCCAATTCCACCCCACTTCACTGCTATCTATGCCACTCCACCCAAACACCACTCCACTCTATCACATTGCACTATGTAACTCTGCACTCTATGACACTCTCTGCCACTAAACCGCTGAAGTATACTCTCCTCTACTCAACTCTACAACTGTTAGAAGGCGACCTCAGAGGGGCCCGGAGGGGGCCCTGACTGCCCTGAGACCCACCCTCGAAGTATCATAGCCAGGCACTGGCGGGAGACTCCTCAGGGGAGGAACCTCGCTTCTAGGATCGTACACTCGGCACCACACGACAGAGAGACACCACACGAGGAGTTCTTAAGAGCAAATCTTTATCAGATCGAGTGGTAGGATCTTTATGATCAGCAAGGCAAAATATATACAAGTAGAGCGCGGGCTCACAAGGTCTTGGAGAGGGGTTATGAGGTAGCGGGACAGTCTTTGGGGTTAGGAATCAAATGCAGGAGCGTACCCGGCGCACAGCTCACAATCCTCGAGCTGGGGGATACGCTTGTCGTCGTGGGGTCCGGCGGGACCACGAGAGTCTGTGGGAGCTGCGAGTCACTCAGCAGGGCTCAAGCACAAGTTCGGAGGTCTTACGATCTTCAGGGAGCCGCGAGTCACTCAGCAGGGCTCAAGCACAAGTTCGGAGGTCTTACGATCTTCAGGGAGCCGCGAGTCACTCAGCAGGGCTCAAGCACAAGTTCGGAGGTCTTACGATCTTCAGGGAGCCGCGAGTCACTCAGCAGGGCTCAAGCACAAGTTCGGAGGTCTTACGATCTTCAGGGAGCCGCGAGTCACTCAGCAGGGCTCAGGTGTTTCCAAGGCGAATCTGCCGGACAGTCCCAGAGCACCCCATGTTATAGGGCGACTCCTCTTTGATGTCCGGAGTCTGTGCAGGCAGGGGTCTTGTCACCTGGGGGTCGCTTATTGGGGTTTCCTGCCATTGTCCTTTGATCCTTCCAGGGCCGGGTCGGGAGGAGTCCCAGACACCCAGCAGGCGTGGAGCCAGCCCTCGGGGAGGCCGGCAAGTCGATCGAAACCCACCTTCCCAGGGAAGCACAGAGGTGTGATAGAAACTGCTCCTCCCTCTCTCTTCCCAGGGGGAGCGCGATGTTCTCCAGCCGGAGTGGCGCCTCTAGGCCAGGGTCGCGCTGGGGCTGGGCGGCCATCTTGTTGCATGAAGTGGGCACGCGGGCCCAGTGTGGCCGAAAGGAGGAAGGCTACGGACGGGAAGTCCGGGTTGGGTGCGTGTGAGTTCTGGTGGGAAGAATCGGCCTGGCCGTGGGTTTGGGGGCTGGTGTGAGGTGCAGGGGTCAGGTCTAGCTATGTTACGAGGGCCGGGTCAAACACGTGTCCCCCCCAGCTGAAAGCCGGAGAGAACTACCCATCCTCTTGGGGGTTCTCTTTGCTGAGGCGGAAGAACCGGGAGAGGCCATCGGCGTTGGCCGGGCAGGGCGGTCAGCACCCTCCGGAGGTGCTGGTGGTGCTCACTCCATTCAGAGCTAAAAACTGCGATATCGTCGAGATATGCCGCACTGAATTTTTCCAGCCCGGCCAGGACTCTATTTACCAGTCGCTGGAAGGTGGCCGCGGCATTTTTCATCCCGAAGGGCATCACGCGAAAGTGATAGTGCCCATCTGGGGTGGAGAAGGCGGACCGCTCCTTGGCTCCCTCTGTGAGCGCAATTTGCCAGTAGCCGCAGGTGAGGTCGAAGGTGCTGAGGAACCGAGCAGCCCCGAGCCGGTCAATGAGCTTGTCGACTCGGGGAATGGGGTGGGCATCGGCTCGGGTGACTTCATTAAGTCCCCGGTAGTCCACGCAGAACCGGAGTTCCGGTGCGACCCCGGGGGCAGCTGCTTTTGGGACCAGGACCACGGGGCTGGCCCAGGGGCTGTCTGAGGGTTCGATCACGCCTAGGGTCAACATTTTCGAGACTTCGGCTTGGATACAGGACCGGACCCGATCAGGGACCCGGTAGGCCCGGTGTCTCACTGGCGGGCTGTCCCCAGTATCCACATCGTGGACACACCAGTCGGTGACCTTAGGGACCAGGGAGAAGAGGTCCGAAAACTGCCCTAGGAGCTGGCGGCAATCCTCACGTTGCTGGGGAGTGAGAGACGGGGAGAGGTTCACTCCCTCTACGGAGCCGTCCTTCTCTTTGGTGCACAGGAGATCAGGGAGAGGATCTGACTCCTCCTCGGACCCGTCATCGGTGGCCAGTAGGAGGCTCAGCTCCCTCCGCACAAAGTGGGGCTTGAGGCGGTTCACGTGGAGGACCCGGAGGGGGTCCCGGGGGGACTGGACGTCCACCAAGTACGTGACCTGGCTCTTCCGCTCAACCACTTTGAAGGGCCCGGTCCATTTATCCTGGAGGGCGCAGGGTTTCATGGGGGCCATGACCCATACCTGCTGGCCCGGCTGAAACTCGACCAGAGTGGCGTTCTGGTCGTACCAGCGCTTCATCTCCTCCTGACTCGCCTCCAGGTTGGCCTCGGCCATCTCTCGGAACCTCCTAGCCTGATTTCGGAGGGTCAGGACGTAACGGAACACGTCTCGGGGGAGGCCTCGGGGCGCCGCCTCCCAGCCTTCCTTGACCAGGCTGAGGGGCCCCCTGACGGGGTGCCCGTAGAGTAACTCAAAGGGGCTGAACCCCAAGGATTTCTGGGGAACTTCTCGGTATGCGAATAGGAGGCAGGGGAGCAGGATGTCCCACTTACACCGGAGGGGCTCTTCCAGGCCCGCGATCATCCCCTTCAGAGTCCGGTTGAACCGCTCTACCAGGCCGTTTCCTTGGGTGTGGTACGGGGTGGTGAACTTATAGGACACCCCGCATTGTTGCCATAAGGACTTCATGTATCGGGAGATAAAGTTGGTACCGCGATCGCTCACGACCTCGCGGGGAAAACCCATGCGGGAGAAGATTCCCATCAACGCCCGGCCCACCACGGGGGCTTTGACGGTGCGCAGGGGGATGGCCTCAGGGTAACGGGTGGCATGGTCCACCAGGACGAGGATGAACCGGTGCCCTTGGGAAGTTGGGGGGTCCAGAGGTCCTACAATGTCGATCCCGACCCGCTCAAAAGGGGTACTGACGACAGGGAAGGGTTGGAGGGGAGCCTTGCGCTTTCCTCCGCTCTTCCCACTGGCCTGGCACGTGGGGCAGGACTTGCAGTGGGCTTCTACATCTGCTTTCATTCTGGGCCAGTAGAAGTGAGTCACGAGGCGACTGTACGTTTTGTCCTGGCCCAAGTGGCCTGCGAGGGGGACGTCGTGGGCCAAACCCAGGAGGAGGTTTCGGAAGCATAGGGGTACCACCAGCACCCGGCCGTACCCTAGCTCCACCGACTTCTGTTCGCTGTACAAAAGGTCATTCTCCCAATACACCCGGTGCGTCCCCGTCTGGCCGCCGGCGGCCTGGACCTCTGCCTGTTGCTGGGGCCCGACCAGGGAAGGACAGGTAGCCTGCTCTCGGCAGAACTCCTCTCGGGAGGGGCCCCCTTCGTAGTGCCACTGGGCTAATTCGGGCAGATCGCCTAACTCGGTGACTTGGGGGGAGTCGGACGGCGGGGGTTCGTAACTGGCGATCGACTCTTCTGGTGGGGGAATGTGGGGACCCTCGGCCGGGACCATCCTATCTTCAGGGGTCGGGGCGTCGTCGACTTCCCTCAGGGGGGTCAGTCGAGCCGCCATGGATCGAGTGGTGGCGCACACCCACTCAGGGAGGCCCATCATCCCTAGGTGGGTCTTGCGCTCGACTTGTCTCCAGGGGGAACTTTCCAGGTCATTCCCCAGGAGACAGTCGACGGGCTGGGAGGTTCTTACCGCGACCTTCAGTTTACCGACCACCCCTCCCCACTCAAAGGGCACCAGGGCTACCTTACATAGGCTTTCTGTGTTGTCGGCTGAAATGACAGGGCAAAATACGTTGGGGAGGACCTGGTCTTCGTGGACTAAATGGCTGAGGACACCGGTGATGCTGGCCCCGGTGTCACGGAAGGCTTCTACTTGGTGGCCATTGATCGTTACGAGCTGCCCATATTTCTTTGTGTTAGGGGGCAGGAGGCTCCCAGGGACCATCTCTCTATCTCCTAAGGATACTAGGGCCATAGCGGCGGGTTCCCACTCCTCGGCCTCCTCAACCTCCTCCCCCAGTGCTACATTGGCTATCTGTCTAGCGGGGGGTGCTGCCTGGGTGGTGCGTGGGGCCATGGGGCATTCAGGGTCGTTGGTGTAATGCCCGGGCTTCTGGCAACGAAAACAAGTGATGGTTACCCGGTGCCCCCGTCTCAGGGGGGGCCGGATACAGCTGGTGGGGGTCCTGGGAAAGGTGGAGGTTGGGACTTCGGGGGACTAGCCTGGGACTCTCTCTGTCCTCCCTGGTTTCCCCCCCCTCTCTGGCGGGGTGGTCCCTGACTGGCTCGGGGGTATTCTCCTACAGGGCCCCGGGAGACCCGGGTGTTGGTCCAGTGATCCGCCTCGACAGCCAGCTTTCTTGGGTCCATGAGCTTGCTGTCGAGCAGATGCTGGCGTAGTTCCACAAAGCAGTTCACAGCCAGGTGTTCCCACAACATAAGGTCGGTTAGTTCTTCCAGGGTGGTGACCTTGCTGCCCTTGATCCACCCATCGAAGGCGCGGCTGAAGAAATTCACATATTCCACCCAGGTGGTACCCGGGATCTTCCGGCAGTCCCAGAACCGCTGGCGGTACATCTCCGGGGTGAGGCCGTACCTCGTGAGGAGGGCCGCTTTCATGTGGTCATAAGAGGTCTGCATGGAGGTGGGTAGGTCGAGCAGGGTGTCTCTCCCTTCGCTCAGGAATCGTCCCCACAACCCAGCCCCCCAATCCTTCTGCGGGACCCGATGGGAGGTCATGGCGACCTCGTAGGCCCGGAACCACTGCTGAATGTCATCATTTTTGTAATATTCTTTGACCACATCCTTGTCACCTGGGGGTCGCTTGTTGGGGTTTCCTGCCATTGTCCTTTGATCCTTCCAGGGCCGGGTCGGGAGGAGTCCCAGACACCCATCAGGCGTAGAGCCAGCCCTCGGGGAGGCCGGCAGGTCGTTCGAAACCCACCTTCCCAGGGAAGCGCAGAGGTGTGATAGAAACTGCTCCTCCCTCTCTCTTCCCAGGGGGAGCGCGATGTTCTCCAGCCGGAGTGGCGCCTCTAGGCCATGGTCGCGCTGGGGCTGGGCGGCCATCTTGTTGCATGAAGTGGGCACGCGGGCCCGGTGTGGCCGAAAGGAGGAAGGCCACGGACGGGAAGTCCGGGTTGGGTGCGTGTGAGTTCTGGTGGGAAGAATCGGCTAGGCCGTGGGTTTGGAGGCTGGTGTGAGGTGCAGGGGTCAGGTCTAGCTATGTTACGAGGGCCGGGTGTAACAACAACACTCTGTACCCCCTACTCCACTCTACGACACTCTGCTTGAACAAATGTACTGTAGGACACTCTAATCCCCCCACTCCATTCTAGGACACTCTACACCACTAACATTTAGCCATGATGAACAGCAGCCACACTGGTGTACAACATGGCAAAAGCACATTTCCAAAGCCAATAGCTTTTGTATAGGTAAGACCTATTGGCTTTGCCAGTTTTATATAGCACAAAAACCAACAAGAAGGTATTTAGATGCGTTACATGAGCACCAATTACATTACAGTAGGACACATTCTTTTTTTTTATATAAAGAGCCAGATGTCCAAACATTTGGAATACCAATTGTTTTATTGTGATTCTATCTCAAGCACAATTAGGAAATTGGTATTCCTAATGTTTATTAGTGATTCCAAGTGGGTCACAAATACAGCTAACTCATTCATATTAATGAGGTAGGTCACAATTTACATCCCATTAGGAATCGCAGCCATCAAAGGGATGGTGGCCTGCTGAGGTCAGCAGACTGCTATGTCTGTAATTGCTTTTTAATATAGCAATCTTTTTTTTAATGTTGCCTGTTCTCCTTAAACAAAAATGGGATGCATTTAAAATGAGAAAATATTTCAATTTAAGTTTCCTTTTTTGGACAACTGCCTGCTCTTTGTAAATCCCTCGCGTTGCGAATGAATCACCCTCAGCTTTAAACTGGTGGTAAAGTATTCCTGTTTTGCGACTGTAATTTGGTTGCAAAGAAATTACACATACCATACTGATTCGCTATTTGGAATGGACTCCCTAAACACGCTCCTTCAGAACACTAAATCGCAAATGCAAAATACGATTTGGTAACAAGTTACCGAATGTATGTGGTAACTCGAATATAACTTTACCAAATGTTGCAAATTAAATCTCACACCACATTTTATAAGAAAGAGATGTATCTTGCAACAGAGGCTGCCAGTGAAAACATGAAATCAATAATCACCTCATGTTTTTGAAGCAGTTGTGTCAATTATATCCTTTCCCAATCTTCCTATATCTGCCCTCTGAGTAGCTGTGCAAATCACATACACACCGACTGTAATACAGCCCCTATCCTGTAAATGGAGCACATGTGGCTGAGTCACTACAGCAGGGCAGCAATTGGGGGATATGGCCAGAAGATATACCTCCTTACAAGCAGGGTGGTCCATCAGATCCAACTATCACCACATCACTGGGTGTAGGGGTGCTGTTTAAGTATTCATGAAGATTGGTCCTCAAAGACGAGAAAGTGCTGCTGAGAAACCCTCATTTTGCACAAGTGTCTTCTGAGTGAATCACTGTGCTTGCAAAGAATGCCCTCACGCGTGATGCCCAGAGGCGCCTATCATGGTTGCCATCATGTCTTGGAGGCAGGACACAGGTGAAGGCCAGCTCAACCATCCTGCATCTTTGTCCCACAGGACCTTTCTTGGAAACGACGAGGAAGGTCATCTTGCATCTTTCTGAAAGGGATCCTTCCAGGACACATACCTGTGGACGTGTTTTTGCACAGAAAGGCTAACATGCTTCTGCTGCATAACTAAACGAGGCGCTGAGGATTATAAATGTTGTGAGGCACGCGCTAGATTTGGGTTGTTCATCAAAGCCACTGTTTTGCTGCTGTTTAGGTTAAAGCTTATTTTTCCCATCTATAATTCTGTGTCAATGATAAATGTTTGCAAATAAGGAGGTGGGTTGATGATTGGGTGTGACTGTCGTGGCTTCTAGAGAATAAACATGCATTATTCACAATTGACAGCCGAGAGCACTGCAGAAACATTGGCTATGTTTTAGGCTAAGAAAAGCATTTAAAATGATCTGTTGAAATAAAATCTTTTCAGCAGATGTGCAGTAATTTGAGCCTGAATTCCCAATTGACTTGTAAACAATGTTTATCACTCTACAAGTCTCACTGGCGTGGAGCCGCCTACTTGATAATGAGTGAAGATTTCTTTGTTTATTTCACTGAGCTTGCATATCAATTAATTTCTTGTCAGAATTTCTACTACAAAGAAACACATAAATAAGGTACAAATAAAATGTCGTGCGTATGAATACAATGTGATTCATTCCTATGATGTTTTGATAAATGCCCATGGGGGTTGTTGTGTGTATGTGTCGGTGTGTGTGTGTGTGTGTGTGTGTGTGTGTGTGTGTGTGTGCGTGCGTGTGTGTGCGTGTGTGTGTGTGACAAAGACTCAAATAGCTTTAGTGATGGTCTCTATCTGATTGGTATGTTGGTTGCTCTTTGTTTATATTGTTTGCTGTCTTTTTGCTTGGATATTGGGACTCTTTACCTCATGCACCCTTATTTAGGACAGGTGGGTAGGTAGGCCGGAGAGTATCTCTCATCTGCGCCTCTTTGATCACGATATCTGATTCTGTATTTTAAGCAGGTATTCATGAGGATGTCAATTAAAATGAAACCTAATATGTGTCGAAAAAGGCAGAAGTTGTTGCCTCCAATTTTTGTTCTATGTTTGGAATTAGCTTTAATTCTTGACAATGGCCTCCCCATTTTCTATGGGCTGAGTAGTGTATGGTAATATTTATTTTGGAAATCGTACGCACAACCATGTAAAATCATAGGTGAGATAGCTGGTTTTCCCCACTAATCTGGACACCGGATACTAGGGGGTTTATTTAAGAGAGGTTTGCACCAACGGAGCATCACTTTTTGTGACGCTCTGGGGGCGCAAGCCTCTCAATCATAGCTAGAAGGCAACGCAAAACCTCTCTGCATGGCTTTTCATGGCCTCATAGATATGGAGTAAGACAAAGCAGAAAGAGTTGCTGCCTTACCTTACTCTGCGACTAGGAGGCGTTCCATTGGCTTGGCAGTGGTGTTCCCTACATAGCACCCATGGACTTTGACGCTGCACTAGATTTACATAATCATGTAAACCTCGGGCAGTGCAAAACCTTACTCCACCCCAGAGCAGTTGTAATACGGAAACATATTTTTATTTCTCAGTGTTTTTTCCTCTTTCTGAAGAGGATACACCTCTCTGGATTGTTTTTGTGCTATAAGGTACCCCTTCCTGAACAAAAACAATCCTGCCAGAAACAGAGGTTGCAAGGGTGCCTACATTAGCACCTGGCAGCAAATTGTGTGCCAGTGGAGGGGGCAAAGACAGGAATGCACTGTAATTCATAAATACAGTGCATTCCTGGCCTTTCCCATTGGAGTAGGGCAGCGCTGCAAGACTTGTGGAGCTGCCCTATGCCAATTCCTCATAAATTACGCCCTGAGTCCACAATGGAAAGCTGACCCTTCCAAGACTCCTTGATGGGACTGCCATCTGATTATATCTAGATATGTGCACATAAGTCTGCATTAAAAATGAAGAAAAAACTGAAAACACAGAAAAAAACAAACCGCAATGCGTAATGAAAAAATGTTGCAGTACCAATACAACGATAAAGAGGGGACCCTGAAAATAAGCGACCAGTGGAAGATTCTTTTTGAGGATTCTACTAAGAGATTGTGATTCAAGAAACCCCGTTCCATCAATGACCCTGCACCAGTAGGCACATTGGGTTGTCCATCAGATCGATTTCTTGCCTGTTCCATCAGCTATCTGTAGTCATCAGGTGCACGTCGGACCTCCATCCTCTGTGTAAAGCGATGACTCCAGTGGGAATGAGCCAAACACTCTCAATGATGGGTTGCTGCTCGGGGGCACCAGATTTTGATCTGCCTTCTATCTAAGGATGGAGCTCTTCTGGGCTTTCCTAGGGCCAGTGCCAGTGGTGCTGGAAGGTGTGGTCACTCCATTGTGAAGATACTACAGTCACAGCCTTATTTTGCCATCCTACTGTTTAGTTGCCGCACTTGCAGGTGGCTTCCTGCCACCTCTATGAAGCCCTAGCGGCAGTGCTGGCAGACACCAGAGCAGAGGCCTCTGGTTCTCCTACAAGCTCGATCTGCTGCAGGGGCTGACTGCTGTCTGTCCATGGCACCTGCGATTGTCGTTTTCAAACCTGGGTATTGCAGATGTGGAACGCAAACACAATATAGAGAGCACAGGTAATAACAGTCGCAAAATCATACAACACTGCAAACATGCAGGCCAAGTAAAAAAACACAGATCAGCATCTCCCCTGCCCCACAGAGTAACTTCAGAGGAACTAATGCAGACTGGCTCCCACACTGAATTCTCATGTCAAGAAGCTAGAAAGAGAGCGAGAGATATCTATCAAAGTATTGGATGGAGTTGCACAACATGAATGGTCCACCCTGTGCTGACATAGGATGTGTGGGCTTTCAGTCCTGAGCATGGGTGTGTGAAAGCTAGGTTGCTCCGTGTGCAATATCCACTGCTTAAGCAATACTGTGATGTGCGCCTAACTGGTGTTTTGCCAATTTAGGGCCCAGATGATGACGTAGCTCCCCTGTTAAGGAACCATACACACAGGAACATGTGGGCCAGCTCCCCTTTAATGGTGTGATGCGTGTGATCTTTCAGTGATCAGTGAGCGAGCAGGCAAGGCACTGGTGTGGCAGAGGTCCCATCTCGGACAATCTACTGGCACTCAGCCATCGATACCTTGAATTCTCCAGAAGTCAAGAAGGGAATTTACAACCTAAGGGCACTGCCAACAGAGCAGAACTGGCATTGCTGCCCGAGCCATCACTATCATAGCACACAATTTCCAATTTTTGTGTGTTACTGAAAGAACCCCCACATCCCACAAAGTGTGGCTTGTCTTTAAAGAACAATGCCATGCTTCGAGGTGTTTTGTGTTTTCTCCCAGTGTTGAGGTCGTATTTTTCCCAATTAGCAACTGTTATGGCTTGCTGTGTTTACCAACAGAAAAAGCAACATCAGAAATTCTACCCTAAGTAGGTCGGGCTTGCAGGTGTTGTGTACCTGGCACCCTCCCATCAGTGGATGGTCCGCCGACCAGGGGTTCCTGCTAGCAGAGCCAGTTCAGGCTTTTAATCCCTCCTTCTTTAGGGGAATACTACTGTCGGCTTTGTTTTTTGAAAAGCTCTTAATTGCATCATTGCCGTCAATTTCCATTCTTAGACTATGCACAATCAATACTGCGATCAGTTCTTTGTTCTGCATGGAGAGGGTACCTGACTCGTCAAGTATCTGATCATCTAGCCAATCATTTCCATTCTCCAGGCACATTGGTACCTGAACCCGAACATGCCGTCCATTGGACCAACTTCCTGCTCCTAGCGGATTCGTCTATTCTACTACTACCGACTAGGCTGGGTCCGCTACAGCTGTCTAAAGGAATCAAGGGGCATATTTACGAGCCCCCGTCGCCTTGGGAATGTCACTCTTACAGACGTTGTTGTGGCGATAGGGGCTTTGCCTTATTTACAAGGCAGCAGTAAGCCACTTAACGTGGCTTAACGCTGCCTTGTTAAATACCCAAAATTAAGACCAGGGAAAACGTGGTGTTAAGCGAAAAAAGAAATGCTTTATTTCTCCAAGTTTCTGCTGTTTCTATGGGTGCTGCATTGTGCAGCACACATAGAAAGAGCAAACCGCCTTTAATTGTTTATGTCCAGGAAGGTGTCCCTTCCTGCACATAAACACTCATTGGAAAAAAATTACATTTTGTAGTTTCTATATGTGCTAAGCAGCGCACACAGAAGTTACAACTCAGCATTACTGATTGTTTATGTGCAGGAAAGGACACCTTCCTGCACAAAAATAATCCTTCCCCTGCAACGCAGACACCCTTGCACTATGGTGCGAGGGTGCCTGAGTTGGCCCTAGGCAGCTAAATTAGCACCAGCACAGGGGGAAGCGCAGGGCTGCACAGTATTCTTGTGAATACAGTGCGGTCCTGCGGCGGAGCGTGGAGTTAAGGCAAGGAGGCTAACGCCATGCTCCACCACTTCTCTCGTTAATATGCCCCCAAGTCTCTGAATCACCAAGTAGGCTTTTGTTTTCTACAAATGGCTCACGTTATACCATCGGTACTTTCTTTAGTATTTTAGCTAGGGAAAGCAGGGTTTGGATTGGCCTGACATTGTTTAGATCTTAACGAGTGTCCAGCAATTCCCCCAGACTGACAACAATTGGATTGGTTACCATAATGGTGACCTGCATATTTAATCCACTTCCTAAGGCCCTCTAAACAATGTCTGCTGTCAGAACCAGGCAGGTGTGTTCTCAGGCTAAGGGTGAGAGCGATCAGTCACTTTAGGGGTGGGATTAGTCACCCTAAAGGATCCTGCTCTGGTCCTATCTAATCCTGCGTGGACCCACCCCGAGCAGGACCTTCTCCAGAGGAACCCCAGTAAGACTGTGGCGCAAACACCCCACATGAGATGTCCTCTTTCACTGTCTCTCCACACAAGTCTCTCTCTGACTCATAGAAATTCTGACTCAGGCAGGTTCCAGGCAATCCCCACCTCCCATGTAGCCAATCATTTTTATCCACCAGGCACACGGGGCGCCAGGGAATCCTTTAAACTAATCTACCATTCCTAGAGGCTATTTCTTTCTTACCACACAAACTAGGTTGTGTACAGCACTGCTATCTAAAGTAATCAATAGGATCATTCACACAGTTTATTATAATTCAATTGTATGAATTATGTGAGTATTTATTGAACCCATGCGATGCTGAAAACACTTTCTGGGTGGTGTGATGGCATTAATTATGTAGCATCTCAAACCCCTGGTTTATGTGATTGTGAGAAAGTGACCTCTTTCTGCATGGTAGCTCCCACTTTTTGTGGAATTGCTTATGTGCTTTGACTGAGTTTGCCCTGGGCTTCTGCCAATCAAGTGCCCAGGGCCTATGTTTTTTCCCTAAGCCTGCATTAAAAACAAAACTCAATTGGCATCTCTGGCCACAGGTCATCCCCTGGTAAATGATACCACAGGCAACCAGGGCACTGTGACCATGGAAGACCTCTAAGGGCTGCAGCACTTATTGTGCCACCCTTGGAGGCCCTGTACCATTACACTCACACATTGCCTTTGCAGGCTGCTTGTCTTGGTGCAGAACAAAGTTCAGAGCAAAGTGAAGAGTCGACAAGGCACACATCCCTGTGTGCCATGCCTAAAAAACACTGCCCTGGCATAGATCGGTCACCTCTCTAGCTGGGCACCCTATGCCAGTTGTGAGGGTATAGGTGCATGAGCCCTGTACCCCTACAGTGTCTAAGTCCATTCTTAGACATTGTTAGTGCAGTGCTGCCATTAAGAGTATATGGTGCTGGGAGTTTGTCATTACGAACTCCACAGCACCATAATGGCTGCACTGAAAACTGAGAAGTTTGGTATCAAACTTCTCAGCACATTAAACCCACACTGATGCCAGTGTCAGTGTGGGATTTAATGAAAAATGCACACAGAAGGCATCTTAAACATGCCCCCTGAAAAACGACCTACCACTAGTTTCCAGGCTGAGTGGCTGCTTCCAGCTGCCACCACCAGACATGTTTCTGGAGTTCTGGGTCGAGAGCCTGCTGCTCTCAGGGGCCTGAAACAATGCACATCCAGGGACGAGGTGCTAAGCCTCTTCCCCCAGGATGGGGGAGGAGGTTTGCCGCCTTTGTGAGCTTCCCCAGGCCACTTGCTGCTTTCAGCAACTTGTCCCCACTGGTTCTGACCCCCAATTTGGGCGGGAGAACAAGCGGGAAAAACAAGTGAGGGAGAGAGGTGTGCCCACCACTGCCTCTGGAGTGGTGTGGCTCACTGGTTAGAGGCAGCAGACCCAGAAGCAGAGAACGGCCCGGGACCAGGGTTCAATTCCCGACGCGGCAGGGTCGTGGACCAGGGCCAGCAGACTCGATAATTCTCGCCTCGGTGCCTATTCTAACCAGGGATCACACTCGGCAACTCTGGGCATTAGCTTGCCTCATCTCCACAACAGCCCCCCACATTCGCTGGGGATGCCTGGTTTCACCTTGGAGATACCCAGGAGGGACCATCTCACAGGGATAGCCAAGACGGGTTCCCCAGCGGTCTACAGCGCCAGGACGCCTCAGGGCAGCAGTGCGCTTTACAAGACACATACATTTACATTTACATTTACCCCTCAGATGAGGAAGGCGAGGTGAAGCACAACTCTTAGTCCCCGCCATCTTGCAGATGGGGGGGCCCAGCCAACTAGGGCAAGGCTTTTGCCCCCCCCTACCACTAGAGGGTGGCATAATAGGGGGTGTACCCACCCCAGGGATTGGACCTATTGGTCCCAACCTTTTACCTACCTGCAACACCCCTGGATCTAGTATTTAGGGGCACCCCTGAACCTTGCTTCCTCAGACAAGAACCTACAAGAATGAAAAGAAGAAGAAGGACCAAACAGCCGTGCCAAAGCTAACAAGAGGAGGACGCCCACTGACTTGGCCCAAGCCCTACCGGCCTGTCCACACTTCAAATCTGCTCCAGAAAAATCCCAGTTTCTCCTGCAGCCAGCAACCTCGAGAAACCCGGAGGACCTGCCTTCCTTCAATCCCAAAGACTCCGTCTCCAGTGAACACAGGATTTGTTCAAACAACAGACTCCAGCTCTGCAAGGATCCGCGAGTTTGCACCACTCTGCACCCGACGCCCACGGCCTGAGTTCGAGTGGCCCAACACCAATAGGAGGTCTCCCTGGTGATCCTAACCCAAGATCCGGTGACCTCTGACCTGCCTCAAGCCTCCAGCCGGCGCCTGCAGCCTCAAATCGGAAGGTCCACCCAACCGCAACCAGGAGCTGGTAAGAAGATCCGGCGCAAAAAGGCAACCCTGCACCCGATGCCCCACGGCCTTGGGTGGCCCAACCAACGGTACCTAACCAACCCTCTACATCCAAACTTACCTCTCCAAGTGGTGGTCGCACCCAGAAGACCTTCGTCCACAAGCCTGCAGTGCTTTTGCAAACCGGAGACTCCCCGTTAAAAGCTACAGGGCTTCCACTGTCAAAACAGCACTCTGCACCCGGCTGTTTACAGAACATGTCCCAGTGCAGTATCCAGGCATACTGCACTGTGTAAGAAAAGTAATCTCAAAAAGTAACTTACCTTTAATTTCACAAAAAATCATATACAAAGTATATGTAATTTAATATGAAAAGCATTGCATTATCAGTAACACTGCTGTAATCAAATCAAAGTACATTTACAATTGCAATTCAAACGGTTTACAAACTGTATATTTACTGCAAAGTATTTATCACTTACCTATGCCAGGCTTGCTTGGTTCGAGAAGAATAAAATAACTAAATTAATATTTTTATACAAAAAAATAGGTCTGAAGTTCAGTCTTTGAGTTTGTGAATTCATTTTCTGAATGTGTACAACAAATGCTTACACTGTCCTCTGATAAAGCCTTACTGCTCGACCACACTACCACAGAGAGTGAGGTGCTATCTACTTTACCTCTGCTTGCCTTTTGGGTTCCACTGGAATCTGTGCAAACTATACCTCACTTTGGTATAGTATATACAGAGCCAGCTTGATACAGTGATGTTATGTATCTTGGGGAACGCCGGCACCATCTCCTTACTGTATATGCACTTATACTTTACGGGGTCGTCAACTTTTAGCTGTGAGACCTACGGGCACTCCTGTCTTTATTGGTTGCACCTGGTTGACAAATATGTTTAAGAAGCACTGTTTAATCTTATTTTAATTATGGATTGATTTTACTATTTATCGTTGTATGGCAGAAAGCTGAAATAATAAACAATAAATTGAATTGGCATAACCCTGGTGAGGTCAGGAAGCATGTGGTTTTGTAGCAGGTTCCTAGACACCATTTGAAAAGTTGCTGTTTGTAGGATGACCTGCATGAGAACATGTTGGCTGAGGCACCACGGGTATGAACGACACAGTGGGCCTCATATATGATGCCCCTTGCGTCGTTGGAACGTCTTTTTTTGTGACGTTCTGGTGGCACAGGAGCCTTCTCCATATTTATGTGAAAGCACTAAACCACTTTTATTGGCATAATGCTTCCTCGTAAGTATGGCTCCCTTTAACACAGTTTTCTGCGTTAAAGGGACGTGCAATGGGTGTTGCTGGGGGCGTACCAAGCAACATCCATGGCTTGTTGACACTGTCCCTGATTTACAAGAAATCGTAAAACTGAGGCAGCGCCAAAAACGTATGCCTCCTCAGGGGAGGCATAAGGGAGGCACAAGTAGGAGAAATTTTTTTATTTCTCCTCATTTTTAGGTCTCGCCGGATCCAGCGCATGCGCTGGTCTGGCCGAGACATTTTGTATACGGGCTTTTCAAAGTGCTGCCGTGGCCTAAAGCTTCAGTGCACGTGAACGTGCACGCGCGCAGCGCCATGTGTCTTTCCTCCGCAGCACGCGATCGCGATCACTTTCACTTTCGCGGCCGCGTGGCCAAAGCTTGTGTATTTTAATTGCTTTTGTTATTTTAATGCTTTTGTGAATCGTGGCCGCGTCTGCCTCACTTTCGCGGCCACGTGGCCAATGCTTGTTTTGTGAAGTTGGCCGATCTGCACTCTGTTACTTGCTACAAATGGCACGTGGCTTACACTTGGTGCAGTTGAGAGTCTGAGTAGCGTGTAAACTTTTATATTTTTTGCAGCTGTGAGCGAAAGCACGAGTCACGTCACGTTGCCTCTCCAGTAATGGAAAGTAATGCATTTCACACTCATTTATGTTGGTTCTGTAAACACACAGCTAGTCTACGGGGTGTAAAGATCGGACAATACCAGCAGGTGGCGATACAACTCACATTTTGATACTGGGGTTGCACAATTTTATTAATTGGCTTGTGAGGTAAGCAATGATAGAAAAGTAGGAAAAGCTGTTACTCCGCTTGTACCAGTCGCCACAGCCGGACGGTGAATTATGTCGCTGTACAGAAATGCTCGAGTTCACCAGGTAACCGTCCAGACGTCGATGCTGGATTCATTTTCGGGTGGTGGAGGCCCCAAGGGTGGGGTGCCTGATTGATTGCAACATTGCAGCGCAGTTATTTTCGGGCGTTTCTGCCCCTTAGCTGCTTCTTGTCTGATGACACCCATGTCTGAGCTTTAGATAATTCTGTAATGTTTCACGTCTAGTGCATTGTTTGTTCGTCAGGCGCTTTAATTATTCATCCCAACATTTTCACGATGAACGCCTTGTCGAGTGGGAAGTGATGAGTGCGTTTCACGATACTCTCCATTCCTCATTTATGCTTGGAACATCTACATTTCTGAATCTCTGCTTTTGTTTAAATTCTCACAGTGACCGCAAGCACAGGGTTACCAGGCGACTCCCATCCCCTCATGAGCATCACTTCCACTCCCGGGCTTTCGTTTTCGGGGCCATTTCGCCACTTGGTTCAGTGGAATTGACTCAAGGCTACAACTCCCAGAATGCATTAGTTGTGAAAGAAAGAGGCGGGACTGAAAAACGAATTCCCGATGACATGGAGGTACCTGGCATTTGTACACTAACAGCTATCTTTAAAGTTCATGAGCCACTCTTTCTATTAATAACTGTTCTTGCCCTGGGTAGGTCACATACAGCAATAGTGGCAGAATACCAAGGGGCTTTTTTACAAGCCCCTTGCGCCACTTTTGCGTCATTTTTAACACGGGAAAAGTGACGTACTAAGGTTCTGTAGCGATCCGAACCCGTGAATTCGGTATCGTAGTACTGACACGATTTCGGTACCAATGAACCGCAAATGATCCATTGTATGCATGACAGTGTTTTCGCTACGCAACTAGCATGAATTCACTGAGAAATAGGGCATTCGGTGGTAAAGTCGTGGCATCCATTTTAGTTACGGCATCCATTTTGTTTCTTGCCCTCACATAGTCAATGAACGGACGATGACCCCGGCAGAGTCACCTTGTTAAGGAAACGTAAGCTCGAGCCCCGAGAAAGGTTGACGCTGCATGACTAGGCAGAATCAAGCTACCTCCCTTGCCTGAGGCCAGTCCTGCTACACTGGTTCTTGTGTCCGTTGTCCTGACTGAAAGGCCGAAGACGGTAGCCATGCCCGTTTATGATCCATAAACACCTCTTATCCTACATTTCAATCCTTTGCACCTGGCTCTGCTCCTTTCCTTCTGGGCTTTTACAATGAGGAGGTTACGATTTTTATGATGGGGAGGATCGGGCAAAGAATGGAAAACTGTCGAGAGGACCTGATCGAATACCGAAAACCTACAACTAATTATTGTTTAATGTCAAATTTACTGTTTGTTTGGGATACCGGGTTGGGCATGAGAAATATTCGTGTAATGTAGCCTAAAGACATTTTGCGTGTATTTAAAGAGTAACCCACTTAATGCAATTCGAACAGTCTCGTAGATTCTGCCTCTGTGTGGTTCCTATGATTTCTGTGTCCCTGCAGTAAATAAACCTTGGTCTTTGACGCCACCATCGAGAAGCCCGTGTCTCTGTTTATTTGTGCACCGGGACAGGAGGAACTCAGGGGTCTTCGGGTGTTGTTTCCCTGACACCTCTGGACTCTTAAAAGTCCAGAACCTCAAATTGGCGCCCAACGTGGGGCGACGTCATCCGGTACCGGTCCAAAGCCTGAAAAGTTCGAGAAGTTTTGTGTGAAGATTCCGGAGGGAGGTACCCCGCTTCATCGATCCCTGCATGTCGTAAAAGTGGCCCGATGATCTCTTCCACGAGGGTTCCCGTTCCCAGATGGCTACAGAGGACCGCTGCCCTGACTGTTGCCCTGTCTTGGACCCGAGGTGCAGACCTTAGTACGGCGAGACGTAGACGGGTTCTCCTTGGTGATGTCTTCCACATTTCAGTTAAGTATTAAGTGGGCTACGCTCAGTTTGGTTGTTCCTTGTTGCTCTGGTTTAATTCGTAGATTATCATTGGTTGCTCTTGTTTAGATAATCTCTGTTTTGGTATTAGTTCATTTTGGTAGGCCTAAGTTCTCTGCGCATTTTTGTTGGAATTTGTCTTTGTTGTCATGACTACCAGTAGTAATTGTTTCTTGTCCTGGGTACGTTGCAACGGGGATTCCCGGTTGGAGGATTCGTGTTCGGTTCCTCCGATTGGAACTCCTACATATGAGCTCTATTGTAAACATGGTGTGGGTCCTATTACGTATAATGAAGTATGGGCCCGTTATACCAAAAAAGATGGTGTCCTTAGTTGGCCACCGCATGGTAGCTTCGAAACGGAAATACTAGACAATCTAGAAATGAAGTTGTTCAAGAAAAAAGCCCGGCCGGCAATGTTTGATTCTTTTCGCGTATGGCGCAAAGAAGCCAAACAGAGAGAAATTAGGAAAACGAAGAAAGAACAGAAAGAGAAAGGGTTGACTTTAATGGAGTCTGCTAGGCAGCTGCATGTCAACGAGACTGAGAAAGCAATGGAGATGGCGAATAGAAAATATAATTTGGCAATTGATAAATGTTACCCTGTATTGCCATCATGTCCTGCTAAGCCGATGGAGGATCATGAAAAGGATCCTCTGTTGTCTTACCTGTTAAATTCACCCCCACTGTATGCACAGGGTATTACAGTACCACAGTTGCTACCTGTTGTACAGCCAGCTGCTGGTCAGCCTGGAATAGTTACTCCACTTCCTTTGATTCCAGCTCCTATCCTTCCTGTGGTTAATGTTCCTTCGGCACCCCCTCTTCCTGGGGCGCCCGTTCCGCCTTTGCCTGTCGTTTCGCAAACTGCTTTACCTGCTGCTCCCACCTTTACTATTTCATCTGCTTCAGCTGTCCTGTCCCCGAACCCTGTGAACATTCTGACTCCGCTTTTCGTTCGTCGGAAAATAACCGACTCTGTAACTAATATCTTAACTCCTCTCTACAGGTCTTTAATTGGGACCCCCGTTTCTGACTCTATACAGAGACGTAGCCAGCTTCCTGGTCCCCAGGAACGAGACACGTTAGATTCGACAGCTCTTAGGTGGATGTCAAAAGCTACGAAGTATGATGCACGAAGAGTGTTAGATACCTTTATGCAATGGAATGAACCAACTCAACGTTATGTTTTTGACGAGATGTGTTCTCTTGTGCGTGAAGAATGGGAAGATGATGATTTAGACTCCGTCCCCTCTGACCTGACAAATATTCAACAGAAATTTGCCGCAGGAATGGTGATAGGTCCAGAAGTAAGGGGAGCGATAGAACTGATTTTAGCTTATAGGGATGAGTCCCCTCTTCGAGCGACAAGAGACCCTGATGGTTCACCGATTACTACTAGGAAACGACGAGGACAATATCCGATGAGGGAAGTTCCACCGATATGGCGTGATGCAGTTCCAGCTGATGGGGCTAATAATATTGTCGCCGCCCCGGCACATTTCCAGAGAGTGTGGATACACATCCCTTGGAAACGGGCCGAAGTGTTAGCCGTAAAACAAGCGTTACCAGACCCACGTAAAAATCCTGCTGGTTATTACAAAGAGTTAACGCAGACAGTTCAAGCGTGTATCATGAATTTGGCAGACATTGAAATGTTGTTTGGTAATGTGGTGCCACAGCCTATATGGGTCAAAATTCGGCAAGAAAACCACCCAGTCGCCTTAAGAGGTGATTGGGCAGCTATTATAGCGGCAGATGCGCAACAAGTTGGCGGTGCTAAACCTGAACCTCTGATTGCTGCCTTACCTGGCAGAATAATTACTCTGATGAAAACGCTGATGCAAGCATTACGAGTCAATTGGGATAAATTATCGGCATGCAAGCAAAAGAAGGACGAAAGCGTCTCTGACTTCTTCACTAGATTTGAAGAGACCTTCGTAGATCACAGTGGGCAAGATATGAGTACTGAGGGAGGCCAGAGATTGTTTGTCGACAAGTTCGTGTTTAATTTACTACCTGAGCTTAGTAACAAGTTAAAGGTGTCGTCGACACTGCATGGGCAGTGTCGACGACAGCACAGATACTTGCAACTGCTCAGTATTACGAGAATAGAGAGAAAGAAGAGAAGGAAAAGTCAGAAAAGAAAACGAAAGATCTAAAGACCAAAGTTCTTCTGCAACAGGCGTATCCGCCTCGTTCGAATCAGTCAGATTCACAGCAGCGACCCCAGTTTCAGCCACAGCCACAATTCCAGCAAGGGACGGCCCAAAGATTTAATTATGGTTTTCCCCGACAGCAGTTAGCATGGAATCAGTGTGCTTATTGTAAAAAGGAGGGTCATTATAAGAATGAGTGCCCAGTACTGCACCCACAAACTAGTGGTGTCCCAGCTCAGAGAGGTAATGTTGGGTTTATGCAAGCTCCTAGAGGGCGTGGTACGATGACACCACAGACTGATCGCCAATCGAATTATTTTGATCAGCGAAATATACAACCTACGCAACCAGGTAGATCTCCACAGTATCATGTTGGAGATTACTATGATCATAATGAAGACATTCAAAGAAGCGAGCACTAGGACAGCCGCAGGCAAAGAGAGGGAGTAGTATCAGTTCCAGTTGATCAGAGTGGACCTTATGTAGCAGTAGTTACCTCAGGCATGGTCGAACCGTTTCTGTTGGATACTGGTGCGGCAAAAAGTTCAATTATGCATGCGAAACTCCCTGGCGCACCTTTGTCTGGCTTAACGAACACTTCGGTAGGATTCTCAGGCGCCCCTGTTCACAATCCTGTTTCTAGTCCTTTGTCAATATCTGTTGGGCCATGCGAACTAGAAGCACCCCTTATCCTAACAACCGGTTGTAATGAGAATCTGCTTGGTTTAGATCTGTTGAAACGCCTGCACGCGACACTGTACTGTTCTCCTTCGGGAGTACAGCTCACATTAGGCAAACGAGTCATCTCTCCAATGTATATGTCGATGGACAAGCTCCCACCGGAGCTGCGTTCTATCCCTGATACTCTTTGGGCGACTGGTCCTAATGATGTAGGCCTCTTGGAAATTCCCCCTTATGTGGTAAGTCTGAAAGCTAATGTTAAATTCCCACGAATCCCACAGTATCGGATTTCGAATGAAGGTGAACGAGCACTCTTGCTGATCGTGAAAGACTTAATACAGAAAGATGTGATTGAGGAAACTCGAGGAAACGTCTGCAATAGTCCTGTTCTGCCGATTTTGAAACGTACTGACCCTTCCAAACCTCCAATTTACAGATTTGTGATTGACCTCAGAGAAGTTAACAAAATGGTGATTCCACAGTTTCCTGTAGTCCCAGATATCACTGCATTACTGACGTTGATTCCTGCCTCAGCTTCATGGTTTACAGTGATCGACTTGAAAAATGCCTTTTTCAGCATTCCCATAGCCGAGGAAAGTAGAGACATTTTTGGTTTCTCCTTAGGAGGTCGCAGTTTCAGATTCAAACGCGCTCCACAAGGTTATTGTGAAAGCCCTTCAATTTACAGCCAAGCATTGAAGAGTCAATTAGATGCCCTTGTACTCCCCCATGGTGTTGCTCTGATCCAATACGTAGACGATCTTTTACTAGCCGCTGATGACAAGGAAACTTGCAAAGCAGCTACAATTTCTTTATTACGTCATTTGTCAGACTTACATCACAAGGTGTCACCTTCTAAACTGCAATATTGTTGCCAAGAAGTGACCTACTTAGGTCATCTTTTGTCAAAGGAGGGAAGAAGGTTGACCCCAGAGAGAATCAAAGCAATTTCACAGATGACTGTACCAAGCACACAGAGAGAAGTACGTGCGTTTTTGGGTATTACGTCATACTGCAGGCAATGGATCCCAAATTTTTCTCTCATGGCGAAACCATTGGTAGCCCTGACTGGAAAAGGTGTTCCAAGCCCTTTGCCATGGTCTGATGAATGTCAACAGAGCTTCTCTGACTTACGTGATGCGCTGTGTTCAGCTCCTGTGTTGGGTACTCCTGACTACAGTAAGCCGTTTACACTATATGTCCATGAAAGAGAAGGTTGTGCATTGAGTGTATTAACGCAACAATCTGGTGACAAACAGCGGCCTTGTGCATATTTCTCATCCACATTAGATCCGGTAGCCAGAGCGTTGCCAAGTTGTTTGAGAGCTACATCGGCAGCTGCAGTGTCTATTCGACAGTCTGCTGGACTAGTCATGAACAACATGTTAGTAGTCATGGTTCCACATGCTGTGGATACACTCATGAATCGAACGAAAACTCAGCACCTCACCAGTGCTAGACTATCAGGCTATGAGCTGACGCTTTTGGCAAGTCACATTCAGATCAAGCGATGCAACATATTGAATCCAGCAACACTGTTGCCGACTACTCAGGAGTCGAGTGATTCAGAGCCCCATGACTGTTGTTTCAGAACTGAGGAAGAGACAAAAGGTAGGATTGATTTAAAAGACACTCCGTTACTAGACCCAGACGGCACTTTATATGTCGATGGGTCGTGTTTCAAACTACAGAATGGCGATGTGACTGCCGCATATGCAGTTACGACTTTGAGTACGATTGTTGAGACTGCAAGAGTAAGTCAGAATTCCGCCCAAGCTGCAGAACTAATTGCATTAACAAGAGCGTGTGTTTTAGCTGAGGGAAAGAGAGTGAATGTGTTTACTGATAGCCAATACGCCTTCGGCGTTGCACACAATTTTGGGCATCTCTGGAGAGAAAGAGGTTTTCTCACGTCCCATGGGACTAAGATCCAACATGGACAGTTAGTCAGCGATCTATTGGAATCCCTGACTCTACCGAATGAAGTTGCAATTGTGAAGTGCAGTGCACATCGGAAGATTACGGATGATGTTGGCCGTGGGAATGCGTTTGCTGATGAGGTCGCTAAAGAAACGGCCAAGAACATGACGAGCCGAATGTACGTTGCAACGTCTGCAAGATGGATTGCGGAATCAGGAATGTGTGAGAATACGATTGAAAGTGTGAAAACAATCCAGAATGAAGCAACTGAAAATGAGAAGAATGAATGGAAGGAGAAAACGGGTAAAATAGATTCAAGTGGATGTTGGGTCGATTTGTCTGAGCAGCAGCGTTGGATGTTACCTGATGCGTATGTACTTGCAGTAGTCACGATGGCGCATGGAGCGGCGCACATCAGTTCGAAAGGGATCTGTAAAATGTTAGCTCCAGTATGGAAGAACGATGGAATTACTAAGTGTGCAGAAAGAGTGGTGAAAAATTGTATGGTATGCCTGATGCATAATCCTGGCAAGGGAACCCCAACCCCAACTGGCCATTTTGCTCCCCCTTCTTGTCCCTTTGAAGTGATTCAGTTGGATTATATCCACATGGATAGGTGTAACAATCCTAAATACGTCCTAGTGGTAGTCTGTGCCTTCTCAAGATGGATTGAGGCATATCCGTTAAAGGACAACACTGCTATGTCCACTGACAAAATCCTCCTAAAAGAATACTTCCCCAGGTATGGTATGCCGCGGATTGTTTGGTCGGACAATGGAAGTGAGTTTGTAGGGAAAGTTATGAAGAGTGTGTGTGCGGGTCTGGGTATTTCCCAAAAATACCACAGTGCGAATCACCCACAATCAGCGGGTTTGGTTGAAGGGTACAATGGCACCCTGAAGCTGAAACTTGCGAAAATTCAAGCTTCCACTGGTCTCTCTTGGCCAGACGCACTGCCTTTAGCTTTACTGTCCACCAGAGCGACTGTACACTCTCGAGTAGGGCTTAGCCCATATGAGATTGTGTTCGGCCGCCCTGCTAATGTTTGGGGAGTCCCTAGGCCAAAGGAATTCAAACAGATTGAATACCCAATGTTGATTGATTACCTTCATGATCTGACTGCTAAATTGAGCCTTATTCATCAACAGGTATTCGAATCCTTGCCTAAACTGCCGGAGAGTCCAGGCCACACGTTGAAACCAGGCGACCAAGTGGTAGTTCGGAACTTTGAACGTACTCGGAACCTCCAGCCAAGATTCGTGGGTCCGTTTCAGGTCCTCCTCACAACAAGAACTGCAGTACGCCTAGCTGGAAGGAAAAATTGGGTGCACGCAAGCCATACGAAGCGTGTCCCCCTTCCACTCCCCTATGATAACTGGGTTAGACAGGGAATTGGTGTATCCGAGACAGAACCTGTTCCTAGGCACATCCCTTTCAGTGATGCAGAGTACATAACGGACCACCCACGAACTGAAACACAGAACTTTGACACCCCAGCAGGAACCGCTCCTTTGAATCCTGAACCGAGTATTGTACAAAGTGAACATTTGTCACCTGTGGAGTCGAACATTTCCGTACCTGTAGACCAGCTATTTCAAGACCAGACAAGACCCGGAAAGTACAGATATAATCTACGTTCTCATGTTATGAACTAATGACATTGCATGATTACCCTTCTGTTTGAAAACTGTTTTGATCTTACTGCATTCCATTCAGTCAGGAAGTTTGCTCAAAATTTTTAGCTTTTTGTTTTTTTATTGTTTCTCTCACCTTGCCATCTGGGTTACCGTAGGGTCGTAATGTGTGCCTTGTTTTAATTTGCAGGGAATCAGACACTAGGTCGGTTTTTTTTGTTTGTCTTGGGAACTCCCAGGATAAACAGAGGCAAGTTTTTAACAGGTACAAACCATCCGTTGCGAACGGTTGTAGAAGATGGAGCTTCCTGAACTGCGACGGGTTAATGTCATAAATGTGCACAAGACGAAATTATATGACATATTGTACAGTAAATGTTTCCTAATGCAATGTACTCTGACACTTCTGATTGTCTTAATAACTTTGGTAGGCGGAATTATTTTTGGTATTCAGTTGATCTTTATACCTGTTGCATCTACAGTATCTCCCCATGCTCCTGTTTCTCCGACTGTTGTTTCTCTTCATTCTTTCCATCCTTTTCCTGCCCACGAGCAAGCTCGACGCTCTGAGTTTATAAATAACACTTTCATTCAACTCTTGCACCAACATCAACTAGTGGTTAATACAACAAACTGCTGGGTGTGTGGTTTGATACCACATACCATGGACAAGGGCATCCCCTATCTGGTCCTGCCTTTTAGTTATAATGGATCATTCTGGGCATTTCAGACCATGTTCGCTTATGCCCTAGAGACCTATCCTCCACGACCTCCGCGTTCCACCCGGTATAACTCTGCTAATAGAGCCTTGGTAAAAGGAATCACTGACATGGTGAGAGATGTCAATAATACTCCGTTCATTCCCAAGGATGAATTGCGAGTTTACATGGGTTGGAATGTTACGGAATATGGCATTACTCTGGGTGAGAACAAACGTAAGAGCTCAACTCCGATCTGGGTCGTACCCCACCAAGGTCAAGTCTGTTTGCAAGGAAATGGGAGGAATCCGAAAGCTCGACTAGGGAAAAGTGACTGTATCGAAACATATGTTTTCCCCTCACAGTCTTCCCCTGCATTCTTAGCTGCTAAGGGTACCTATTTTGTTTGCCAAGACAGAGCATACACATGGCTGCCTGCTGATTTCCCAGGCTCATGTTACATCGCTCAACTGTTACCTCCGACATATACTGCTGCACCGGACTATCACAAAACTAGAGTTGTGAGAGGTGTTTTCAGTAAAGAAGATACTACTGGCCAAGAAGCAGGAGACTTCTTCAAAGGTTTCCTCCCGTTCTGGGGGCCTATGGCCAACAGTAGAAACTTACGTCAACTAACACGGGTAGTTGAATCCACTATCACTGAAACGGCGGGTGCTCTTAGTAACCTAACAGCTGAGCTTCAAGCGGATCGCATCATGACGTTACAGAACCGTATGGTCCTTGACGTGTTACTTGCAGATCGAGGTGGAGTATGTAAGATGATCCAATCAAGTTGCTGCGTTTTTATTCCAGATAATGCGCCAACGGTGTACAAGGCCATCTCTAAGTTACATAAGATCTCTGACTCTATTCATGTAGAAGAAGGTGACTGGTCATTAATGGGATGGTTCTGGAGCCTGTTGTCTGCGTGGGGATGGGACGTTCTGATAGTTACTGGCGTTGCATTAGTATTTTTATTTTCGTGCTGTCTCATTGTTCAGTGTGGTCCTGCCTTATGTAATCTCTGCATTTCTACATGCGTAAGAAGACCACCTGTTTTTAGAGATACGCCACGGGATAGAGTAATGCTCCAACAACATGTCAGTGACCTGATGAACATAGAAATGGATTCCGACATAGAGTGAGTTATTGCCTATGTAAGGGCAAAAGGACGGTCTGAGGTTCTGTAGCGATCCGAACCCGTGAATTCGGTATCGTAGTACTGACACGATTTCGGTACCAATGAACCGCAATTGATCCATTGTATGCATGACAGTGTTTTCGCTACGCAACTAGCATGAATTCACTGAGAAATAGGGCATTCGGTGGTAAAGTCGTGGCATCCATTTTAGTTACGGCATCCATTTTGTTTCTTGCCCTCACATAGTCAATGAACGGACGATGACCCCGGCAGAGTCACCTTGTTAAGGACACGTAAGCTCGAGCCCCGAGAAAGGTTGACGCTGCATGACTAGGCAGAATCAAGCTACCTCCCTTGCCTGAGGCCAGTCCTGCTACACTGGTTCTCGTGTCCGTTGTCCTGACTGAAAGGCCGAAGACGGTAGCCATGCCCGTTTATGATCCATAAACACCTCTTATCCTACATTTCAATCCTTTGCACCTGGCTCTGCTCCTTTCCTTCTGGGCTTTTACAATGGGGAGGTTACGATTTTTATGATGGGGAGGATCGGGCAAAGAATTGAAAACTGTCGAGAGGACCTGATCGAATACCGAAAACCTACAACTAATTATTGTTTAATGTCAAATTTACTGTTTGTTTGGGATACCGGGTTGGGCATGAGAAATATTCGTGTAATGTAGCCTAAAGACATTTTGCGTGTATTTAAAGAGTAACCCACTTAATGCAATTCGAACAGTCTCGTAGATTCTGCCTCTGTGTGGTTCCTATGATTTCTGTGTCCCTGCAGTAAATAAACCTTGGTCTTTGATGCCACCATCGAGAAGCCCGTGTCTCTGTTTATTTGTGCACCGGGACAGGAGGAACTCAGGGGTCTTCGGGTGTTGTTTCCCTGACACCTCTGGACTCTTAAAAGTCCAGAACCTCAGTACGCGTGGCGCAAGGGGCTTGTAAATCTGCCCCCAAGTTTTTGTGAATGAATGAGAGTTTCTAAGTAGGCTCTGTTTATTTAAAGAGAAGACCTTGTGACTATTTTGTCATGGAAATGTGGAGTATTTAGATCACTTTACTATTTTTACTGTGACTGATGAAATGCTGCACACTATATACCATAAGAGAATAGTATCATGGGAATGATTCATGGCAAAAGAGGATCAAATGTAGCAATATTATCTTGCCTCAATGAAATCTACTAGTGAATTCTTCACCTGGATTGAAATTGGAGCTGAAACTTCCTAAACCAGAAACCAGGGCTCTAAGTGGGCCGGGTCTCACCCGTGCTGAGCACAGGCAGTTTTTTAAAGGGGCCTGGAAACGGGTCTCAATCGGGCTCTGCTTTGTGCCTGGCGCAGGCGGTCCATTTTCTTCCGAACTGCAGTGACAGCGGCACATCAATGCGCGCTTCTCACACTGCTCGCTTCTCACTAGTGGAGAAGTTGCGGCATGACGTCATGCCAGATGAGCCTTGTAGGGCAAGAGAAATCCTTTAAGGAGAGTAATTTTCTCTCTGGATTTCCCTTCTCTTTTTTTATAAACTCTGGAGCAGCAACATTCTCGTGGTGTCACCAGGGCTTTAAGTGGGAGCTTTTTCAGTATTACATACAAGCCAAAGTTGCTGCTTATTTATCTTGTGCAATTAGCAACCATTGACAAAGCCAATAGTTCTTACTTGTTAAAGGTAGGGTGTTACTTGTTGTATCATATATCTGGATACAATGACAGAAACAGAAAAATACAAGTCGGGCGGCACACTATGCTAAGCACAGATTTTTAGCTTACGCATTTTAAGCCACACCCTTAATTACATTGCCCACGCCCCTTTGAGAGACCCTCCCCCCCCCCGTTTTTTCATCCCACTTAAAGCCCTGTCAGAAACTACACATCTCTGAGGGCCAGAAACTACGGAGAAGTGCTAACACGCTGCTAATATGCCAGCTAATAAATAATAATGTATTATAACTCTAAAGGCTTAAACAGTAGTCAAACATGTAAGGTGGTGTTTATCTGTTAGTTTCCTCTCCAACCCTCCATAATGCTATTTACTACTTCAAGAGCCTTAGTTTCACAAATCTAATCACCTCCAATTACACGTCACTTAGTTGGGTTACACATCATTTATTATTGTGTGGAGGTGGTATCCAGAGGAGTTAGTAATTGTGTTTTTTTTGTTTAATAAGGGGATAAAAGCATGGGTGCTAAAGTCTTGGGTGGATTCTAAAGGTCTCTAGAACAAGGGTCTCCAACCTTTTCTGTAATATGAGCTACTTATTCAAGATTGAAGGACGGTGCACCGGAATAAAGTTGATAAAGATCCAGATGTATTCCAAAAAATATACTCATTTATTGATGTCTCTTAAAATTGAGATTTCAGCATCAGCCAACGCGTTTCATTCCAAAAGGAACTTCATCAGGGCAAAATATCATATAGTATGTTCGTCATTCCACCAGAGTTCAGTTAAACCAGTTCTTGTAGGCAAATATCAGCTTACGACTTCTGAAAATATACAGATTTACATCTCGAGTACCCATTTGCTTCTGACTCCTGATTTAGTATGCTGGGCTGCACACTGGAGGAACACGCGAGCTGCTTACAGGTAGCTGGAGAGCTATCAGTAGCTCACGAGCTACTTGTTGGAGAAGTCTTAAAGCCGCACCAGGAAACGTTTTCTTTTTTGATCAAGGATTTTAAAGCTTTCAGTTTTCGCCCCATCGGCAAGGGAAGGTTCAACCTTTTTCCACCTTCTTCAAAAGGTAGGTGGAGAATTCTTGGAACTTTTCTTGAGTGGTGTTGGTAATTGAATTTTGAAATGGAATTGTGTGATGTGTGACTGTCTAAATTAATTTTGGCTTTGAGGGAGAGTTTTTGTTATTTATTATTTGCTAGACGAAGTTAGATCAGATTATTCATAAAGGAATTTTTTTCACAAGATTAATTCCGTGGTCTTTGAGGTTTCTCCATTCATCACTGAGAATCCTTGTGCTCGTTTTATACGTTTTTGCTTTTTCCAGTATGATGGGTCATTTTGTATTAGTTTATAGATCATTGATCACTAGTCATGGCAGTAAGCCTTTTAATGCATTGGATGCTATCAATGATATATAAATTCTTGTATGATCTATGATCCACTGTTTTAAACGTTTTGTCTACCCATGTATTGTAGTTTTCATGGAATTCAGTAAGAAGAGGATGGAGTGTTAGAAAAGGCAACCAGGAGTATGGAATTGACTGGCAATGTTTCAACTTCTGCAATACGTAAGACAGGTGTAGAGCCTTTTAAGCAAGTGAGCTTCTTACATAGTTAGGTGACAGTGGGAGAGGATGAGGCATAATGGCTAGAGCTGTCGATTTTGGAACTGGGGAACGTGGTTCTAGTCTCGTGGTCGGCTCACCATCCTGTGATTTTGGGCAAATCACTTAACCTCCCTGTGCCTACATAAATGAATATGTCTTTCAGTAATGTAATTGGTGCTCATGTAAATTGCTTCAATACCTTTGGGTCGAGTTTGCGCTATATAAAACTGCCCTACAATAAATATGTATCCAAACCCAACAGAGAAACGGCTGAGTCATTTTTGTCATGTCAGTTGTAATCTAGCAGGAATATGTTGTTGTCAGCGATTTACCATACTTTCAGTGAGGGATTCAGTCAGCTGTTCAACAGTCATTGTCGTTTCCTGGGGGTGGTAAAGGATGTGTAATTTTGTGATTACTGTCAGTTGTTTTGATTTCTACAGATAGGCTCTCAAACATAGGTAGTTGCTCTTTTGATACATTTGATACATTTCTGAACATTACAGAGTTCATGTGGATATCTCACCCCCCGCACACACAGATTTATTGATTCTGTCTAGCTGGATGATGGAATATCCATAAGGTACTACTAGAGAGTCAAGAGTTGGGGTGGTGGTTTCATTGAGCAATGTTTCAGTGAGTCATATCAAGTTCTGTTATCTCTCCTTTTTAGGTCTCACCTGACCCAGCGCATGCGCTGGTCTGGCAAGACTTATTGAGAGGGCTCCAAAAAGTGCTACCAGGCCAGCCTAGAGCTACAGTGCATGTGCGCGCGCGCCGCGCTTTACCGCGATTACTTTCACTTTCGCGGCCGCTTTGATGTTTGATCACGATCACTTTCACTTACGCGGCCACCCGGCCACTTTGCATAGCCAATAGGTCTCGCTTTTGGAACCTTATAAGTATTTAGTTATACAACTGTTGCATGGCTAAACACTTATAAGGTCCCAAAGGCGAGACCTATTGGCTATGCCAGTGCTTGTTCCTTTTTCTATGTGTGCTGCATTCTGCAGCACACATAGAAAGAGGAAAACGCCTCATTTGATTGTTTTTGTGAAGGAAAGTTTCATCTGATAGATACGGCACACTACTGCCCTTTTCTTTTACTGTAGGGCAGCGCAGTAGGAAGACCTGCGGCGCTGCCCTATGGTAATATCTCATAAATGAGGCCCAGTGTGCCTAATGCTAGCACTGCAGATAAGTGTGAAGTGTAGTGAAGAGTGTGAGCATAGAGTCTGTAAGGATGCACAGGTAGTTTACCAACTTCATGGTGGGCGGTATCACCTACAGAACTTGCCATTCATGGGCATCTGGTAGATCCGCTAGTATGTAGTCTATTAAGCAGCCTTGAAAGTCCCAAACCTTCAAGGCACTTTTAAACCACCGAGAGAACACTCCATGGAGACCACTTGACAACAACAGAGGGCCAGCTCATTGGAAGGACTGTGAAGCCACAAAGGAAGCGAAAACGATCCATCCATTAAAGTGCTCTTAAACCACCAAGATAGCATTGTACAGAGTAGCTGATGAAATGACAGAGTGCCCTGACACTGCATTCAGCTACACTATTTCTCTGCATGGGAGGACCCCTACAACACCAACAACTAGAAGGTCAAAAACCATCTTCGGTGCACTTGTAATCTTTCTGATAAAGTCAATTTGGGTTTATAGGTTTCTATGCATACTTTCAAGAAGTCTTCATTTTGTGTCAGTGGACCTTATCTTAACTTGCTAAATTATGGCATCTTATAAATTCAGCATACAAGAAGTTACTGTGCATAGCCCTCAATGCCATATTAGTTAGGTGCAAACAAAATAACAATGTCTTCCCATTTTTTCTTAAATTTTCACAAAATTCTGTTGCGGTTATCTTGGGTAAGAATTTGAAAGTAAGCCCAAACGTGTTCACACGTTATGCACGTTGTTGTTAGCAGAATGCTTTGTTAGACATTTTGGGCAGAAACCAGTCTTGTAATAAAAATCTGCCCACATTTTTTGTGAATTCACAGGCGTAAAGCTTACAAATGCCTTATATTAGTATGATATTAGTACGCAACTGCGGAACACATGGTAAACTTGCGCCCATTGTTGGCAGACAAATGCATTCTATTAGAGACTCTTGTAGATCTGCACCAATTAGGACGGCTTTACTGCTCAGTTTGCACCAACTGCTTCCACTTTTAGAGCTGCATCAGCTCGGATAGGACAGTGGCATATTGCAAAATGAAGGGACCCCATGCACAAGAGGGAAGAGGGGCCTCCGCGTCTCCCATCTCACAAATATTCATTGGGCTTGGGCTGAATGGGGCCCCCTTGTAGGGTTGGGAGTCCCCCTTCACCGCAGGGGCCAACGTTAGACCCCTGAGGCGGGGAAATGTTTCACTGCTTCTCCAGGGCTGTTGTTCCTCTCATTAGGTCTCGCCTGAGACAGCGCTTTAGAGCTGCTCTCGCGAGAGCTTTTTTAAATGGGGGATCTGGAAGTGCAAACGAGTGCTTTCAGGCCTCCAAATACAGTGCATGTGCGTCGGCCGGGCGCGCACCATTTGGAGGCCTGAAAGCACTCATTTGCTTTCACTTTCGCAGGCCGCACGGCCGCTTTGATGTGATCGCGATCACTTTCACACAGTGCATGTGCGCGCGCACCATTTGGCAGCCTGCGTGCACATTTCGCGGGCGCTTTGATGTTCTCAGTGAGCCGCGCGGCCACTGCGAACATCAAAGCGCCCGCGAAATGTACACGCCATTTGCCACCCCCTCCCTTATCCCACTTCCTGCTTGTCTTGGTAATGCTTGCCTACAGAGCGAGAGACGCTCATTGGGCAGCTGCAGCGCTGACCCCGTGAGTCTGACTGGTTTTGTTGTACAGTTAAAATGCTGTGGTCGGCTCGTGGGTGTGTGCTACAGTCAACTAGAAAGGCAAATATCAGATTACGACTTCTGAAAATATACAAATTTACATCTCGAGTACCCATTTGCTTCTGACTCCTGATTTAGTATGCTGGGCTGCACACTGGAGGAACACGCGAGCTGCTTACAGGTAGCTGGAGAGCTATCAGTAGCTCACAAGCTACTTGTTGGAGAAGTCTTAAAGCCGCACCAGGAAACGTTTTCTTTTTTGATCAAGGATTTTAAAGCTTTCAGTTTTCGCCCCATCGGCAAGGGAAGGTTCAACCTTTTTCCACCTTCTTCAAAAGGTAGGTGGAGAATTCTTGGAACTTTTCTTGAGTGGTGTCGGTAATTGAATTTTGAAATGGAATTGTGTGATGTGTGACTGTCTAAATTAATTTTGGCTTTGAGGGAGAGTTTTTGTTATTTATTATTTGCTAGACGAAGTTAGATCAGATTATTCATAAAGGAATTTTTTTCACAAGATTAATTCTGTGGTCTTTGAGGTTTCTCCATTCATCACTGAGAATCCTTGTGCTCGTTTTATACGTTTTTGCTTTTTCCAGTATGATGGGTCATTTTGTATTAGTTTATAGATCATTGATCACTAGTCATGGCAGTAAGCCTTTTAATGCATTGGATGCTATCAATGATATATAAATTCTTGTATGATCTATGATCCACTGTTTTAAACGTTTTGTCTACCCATGTATTGTAGTTTTCATGGAATTCAGTAAGAAGAGGATGGAGTGTTAGAAAAGGCAACCAGGAGTATGGAATTGACTGGCAATGTTTCAACTTCTGCAATACGTAAGACAGGTGTAGAGCCTTTTAAGCAAGTGAGCTTCTTACATAGTTAGGTGACAGTGGGAGAGGATGAGGCATAATGGCTAGAGCTGTCGATTTTGGAACTGGGGAACGTGGTTCTAGTCTCGTGGTCGGCTCACCATCCTGTGATTTTGGGCAAATCACTTAACCTCCCTGTGCCTACATAAATGAATATGTCTTTCAGTAATGTAATTGGTGCTCATGTAAATTGCTTCAATACCTTTGGGTCGAGTTTGCGCTATATAAAACTGCCCTACAATAAATATGTATCCAAACCCAACAGAGAAACGGCTGAGTCATTTTTGTCATGTCAGTTGTAATCTAGCAGGAATATGTTGTTGTCAGCGATTTACCATACTTTCAGTGAGGGATTCAGTCAGCTGTTCAACAGTCATTGTCGTTTCCTGGGGGTGGTAAAGGATGTGTAATTTTGTGATTACTGTCAGTTGTTTTGATTTCTACAGATAGGCTCTCAAACATAGGTAGTTGCTCTTTTGATACATTTGATACATTTCTGAACATTACAGAGTTCATGTGGATATCTCACCCCCCGCACACACAGATTTATTGATTCTGTCTAGCTGGATGATGGAATATCCATAAGGTACTACTAGAGAGTCAAGAGTTGGGGTGGTGGTTTCATTGAGCAATGTTTCAGTGAGTCATATCAAGTTCTGTTATCTCTCCTTTTTAGGTCTCACCTGACCCAGCGCATGCGCTGGTCTGGCAAGACTTATTGAGAGGGCTCCAAAAAGTGCTACCAGGCCAGCCTAGAGCTACAGTGCATGTGCGCGCGCGCCGCGCTTTACCGCGATTACTTTCACTTTCGCGGCCGCTTTGATGTTTGATCGCGATCACTTTCACTTTCGCGGCCACACGGCCACTTTGCATAGCCAATAGGTCTCGCTTTTGGAACCTTATAAGTATTTAGTTATGCAACTGTTGCATGGCTAAACACTTATAAGGTCCCAAAGGCGAGACCTATTGGCTATGCCAGTGCTTGTTCCTTTTTCTATGTGTGCTGCATTCTGCAGCACACATAGAAAGAGGAAAACGCCTCATTTGATTGTTTTTGTGAAGGAAAGTTTCATCTGATAGATACGGCACACTACTGCCCTTTTCTTTTACTGTAGGGCAGCGCAGTAGGAAGACCTGCGGCGCTGCCCTATGGTAAAATCTCATAAATGAGGCCCAGTGTGCCTAATGCTGGCACTGCAGATAAGTGTGAAGTGTAGTGAAGAGTGTGAGCATAGAGTCTGTAAGGATGCACAGGTAGTTTACCAACTTCATGGTGGGCGGTATCACCTACAGAACTTGCCATTCATGGGCATCTGGTAGATCCGCTAGTATGTAGTCTATTAAGCAGCCTTGAAAGTCCCTAACCTTCAAGGCATTATTAAACCACCGAGAGAACACTCCATGGAGACCACTTGACAACACTAGAGGGCCAGCTCATTGGAAGGACTGTGAAGCCACAAAGGAAGCGAAAACGATCCATCCATTAAAGTGCTCTTTAACCACCAAGATAGCATTGTACAGAGTAGCTGATGAAATGACAGAGTGCCCTGTCACTGCTTCAGCTACACTATGTCTCTGCATGGAAGGACCCCTACAACACCAACAACTAGAAGGTCAAAAACCATCTTCGGTGCACTTCTAATCTTTCTGATAAAGTCAATTTGGGTTTATAGGTTTTTATGCATACTTTCAAGAAGTCTTCATTTTGTGTCAGTGGACCTTATCTTAACTTGCTAAATTATGGCATCTTATAAATTCAGCATACAAGAAGTTACTGTGCATAGCCCTCAATGCCATATTAGTTAGGTGCAAACAAAATAACAATGTCTTCCCATTTTTTCTTAAATTTTCACAAAATTCTGTTGCGGTTATCTTGGGTAAGAATTTGAAAGTAAGCCCAAACGTGTTCACACGTTATGCACGTTGTTGTTAGCAGAATGCTTTGTTAGACATTTTGGGCAGAAACCAGTCTTGTAATAAAAATCTGCCCACATTTTTTGTGAATTCACAGGCGTAAAGCTTACAAAGGCCTTATATTAGTATGATATTAGTACGCAACTGCGGAACACATGGTAAACTTGCGCCCATTGTTGGCAGACAAATGCATTCTATTAGAGACTCTTGTAGATCTGCACCAATTAGGACGGCTTTACTGCTCAGTTTGCACCAACTGCTTCCACTTTTAGAGCTGCATCAGCTCGGATAGGACAGTGGCATATTGCAAAATGAAGGGACCCCATGCACAAGAGGGAAGAGGGGCCTCCGCGTCTCCCATCTCACAAATATTCATTGGGCTTGGGCTGAATGGGGCCCCCTTGTAGGGTTGGGAGTCCCCCTTCACCGCAGGGGCCAACGTTAGACCCCTGAGGCGGGGAAATGTTTCACTGCTTCTCCAGGGCTGTTGTTCCTCTCATTAGGTCTCGCCTGAGACAGCGCTTTAGCGCTGCTCTCGCGAGAGCTTTTGTAAATGGGGGATCTGGAAGTGCAAACGAGTGCTTTCAGGCCTCCAAATACAGTGCATGTGCGTCGGCCGGGCGCGCACCATTTGGAGGCCTGAAAGCACTCATTTGCTTTCACTTTCGCAGGCCGCACGGCCGCTTTGATGTGATCGCGATCACTTTCACACAGTGCATGTGCGCGTGCACCATTTGGCAGCCTGCGTGCACATTTCGCGGGCGCTTTGATGTTCTCAGTGAGCCGCGCGGCCACTGCGAACATCAAAGCGCCCGCGAAATGTACACGCCATTTGCCACCCCCTCCCTTATCCCACTTCCTGCTTGTCTTGGTAATGCTTGCCTACAGAGCGAGAGACGCTCATTGGGCAGCTGCAGCGCTGACCCCGTGAGTCTGACTGGTTTTGTTGTACAGTTAAAATGCTGTGGTCGGCTCGTGGGTGTGTGCTACAGTCAACTAGAAAGGCCAGTTCAACGTAAAGGTATTATCTGTGTGGTGGGATCTTGAATTGGCCTCGGTGCGATTTCCACGATGTTACAAAATGCGTGTTTGCATTTTGGCTCCTTCTTCCCCTGAAAAACAATTCCCCCAAAGCAGTCGCGCCCCCTTCCCATGCAGAGGGAGGGCTCCTTAATTAACAAGTGGCCCAGAGCATTGTCACGCACAATTATACTACTTGCTATCAGCGTGAGAGGGGCGGGAGCGTGCACACACACCCCCCCCGCATTGTGCTTTTATCAGCCAGTTGCATCCCCCCCACCCCCCACACACACACACACTCAGGAAATGAAGTTTGCGTGTCTGCCCCCGTGCATTTGCTGGCGCGTCACTGGCACATAAGCGTGTGCGCACCTTAGAGGGCCTTCACAGTTTACTAAGCCATGGTTATTTACCCTGCCATATCCGGGATATTCCTTGTTTATAGCGTTGTGGTTAGTGTCCGTGCTTGGTGTGTACAGGCACATTTGATGTTTATAAAACACCAGAAAATGTTTGTTTAATATGTTAAAGCAACCAGTCTCTATGTTAGCCCGGAGCATTGAGCTCTCCCTGCCCCATACGCCGGCTCGCATTAGCGCTGCTCTGCCGTACAGTGTGCATGGAATATTTGGCGCCTTGTTTTTATTGAGGGAAGAATGGAGATATGTTTTCACGGCTCCCCCTCACTTCCGCATTAGCGCTGTTCTGCCGTGCAGTGTGCACATCAGTATTTGGGTGCTTATGCTATATGTAACAGTTGAACAGCTTTCAGAACGCCGCATTCCGCCGCTTGTGTGCACGTGCACGACGTCCACTTCAGGGACACCGCGCTTCTGCTTTTTTTTTTTACTTTAAAACTAAGCGCAGGGCCGCTTGAGACACCGCGCTCGGTTTCTTTATATATATTTTTTAACTTTAACACTAAGCGCAGCGCCCGCTTCAAGGACACCTTGCTTAGTGTAAAGTTAAAAAAAAAAAAAAAAAAACAAGCGTAGTTTCCTTTATGCGGTGCCGCGCTCAGTTTTATTTGCAATGCAATTGAACCCATTGCATTGCAAATGCTTGTTAGTGCAGTTGTGTTCCTCTATTTAGTTAGCGCCTAGTATTGCATCTGTTTTCACACCCATTACATGTCTGTTGAATGGGAAAAGGACACAGACATCAGTCAACCCCGGGGCCCAACTGAAATACACTGGTCAGGGCAAACTACCCTAATGTGAAATAGGTTCAGAAACTATTTGCGCTCGGCTTTTTTCTTGACATTTTCGGAGTTAACGTTGTTGCGCACTGCTTGTCTGATCTTGCATATTTTAAAAGCAAAGTTGTTTCTGGACAATACTGTCATAGTTGCTGCGGAATCTACACTACAAGGCTCACACATCTCACTTTCAGCAGTTTCAAAGATGATGCAGAGTTAAAGACACCGGTATCTACAAAATGCTGATTTTTATTTATTTTATTTTTATTTCTTATGCGTTTAGCCAGGGTTCATTTTTTATTTAAATTACTTTCCTAGCTCACAAACAACAATAACCGATTACTTTTTGAATGTAGCAATTTTCTTTTGCCGGTGACTAATGTCACTGGTGAGCTGTTGAATGTCTGCATCGTCTTTTGATTTTTATTAGATCATGGCCGTGTTTTCTATATAGGATGTTGTTTCACACAAAGGTCGCCGTTTTTCAGACAGCACAGCTGACTGGCTGGCTATGCGAAAGACATCTCGGTAACTTTCAGAAAGTTGACCTGGTGATTCAATTCCGCACATGGCTTGCTATTGGCTTTGTGATTTCTAGCTCACATCAGTATTCTTGCACAAACTCGTTTTCTGTAATAAAATGCCTTTAAATCTTATCTCGTCACATTTGCTGAGCATCCACAGACAGAGGTAAAATGTCAAGCTGTGTTTTCTTGAGCGCCTGGTGTTTATTTTGCTTTTAAGTTGCTTGAAAGTGACAAGCATTTGCAATGTAATAGGTCTCGCATTTACACGAGTTTAAGGTGTTGGCATCGTAAATGACAATGCCTTTTATGTATGTTTTTATAACGAAAACAAAAATAAAATTCATTGTTATTTGCAATGACAATAGCTCAAACTTGTGTAAATGCGAGACCTATTGCATTGCAAATGCTTGTTTTTATGATGGCTATTACTGACGACTTTCTCGATTCTACTGAGGATAAAAGAAAACACGAGTTCCCCATCACTGCACACATCCCCGGCCTCCAAGACTGCCCCTCTGTGAAAAATACACACTGCTGGTCATTGAGCGCGGACTGAATCCTTCAAGCGCTGTCGCCCTGGAGTTTGGCGCATGGATCATGGTGTCCTATTAAAGTCTAGCGACAAGCTGCATTCGTCAAGGAGGGCTATGTTGATTTATACATATATACTACAAAACTGCAGTGTGCCGGGGCTTTATTGAGGAATAACCGCTGCTTTCAATTGTATCTGTCAAGTGAGCCTTTGGAAAGAGACATTCAGGAACCACAATGCATCTGTCAGCACAGCACACAGCAAACGATGCCGCCGCGCGAACACGCCTCCCTGGAGACGGAGGGACCTGTGGCAGCTCAATCAATCAATCAATCAATCAATCAATCAATCAGTTGATTTATAAAGCGCTACTTTTAACCCAAGCGGGTATCCAGGCGCTAGCAGGGCCCCGGAGATTCAGTCGAAAAGCCAGGTCTTTGCCGCTTTTCGGCGTTCCGGGAGGGATGGGGAGGTCCAGAGCTGTGGGGGGAGCTCATTCCATGTCTTTGCTGCGAGGTAGGAGAAAGAGCATCTTCCATTCCATTGAGGTCTCAACAGTTCTTACGCCAGCCATTTCAATACTAATTCTGTGACTCAGTGAAATGACTGTGAGGCAGGGCTGGCAATATTGTCAGATTATTCCATAATATAACCTGTATGATGCCGCCAGAGCAATGCCACTGCAAGTCCCAAAATCATACATACTTCATTCCCAGATGTTATAGAAACTTTTTACATTCAGACCTCATAGCGCCCTAATTTAAGGTGGACAGGAACATATATTATGTACATTGATGCACTAACAGAAACGTTATATATGCATGTATTTAGGTTTGTGTTTTTTGTTGAACACAAACCTAGCCGAACGACAGTGTAGTGCTATCCAGGGTCAAAGAGTGCGATTGGATCACATGCTGGTTTCCAAGATTGGCGTTGTCTGTTACTTCATTGTGATGTGTTCTTTAAAGAGGATTGTCTTCAGGTACTTCAGTAGCTGATGAAGCCACTTACCATCACATTCCTCTTCTTTCTAATGGAATTAAATGCAGCATTTTGCTTAGTTTGCTTTATAGGCAGGTATGTTTTGAATAATATTTAGGCCTGGGAAAGTGACCAAAAACTCTGGGGCATATCAGCAAGGCGAGACGATAGAATTAGCGCCGCTTTTGCGGCCGTTTTCGGCCGAAAAGCGGCGATAAATTTATCGCCTAATTAGAAAGCTCACGCTAACACGTGAAAACTTGCGTTAGCGTAGGAATTCCTAACACCCACATGCATCTCTAATGAAGCATAGCGGCAAGAAAAGAAGCGATAACCCCTGTTATTGCTACTTTCCTTACGCCTGCTTCAGGACTGACTTAGCCATGATATCCTATGGAAGGTGGATATCATGGCTAAGTTTGTGAGTCCCTATCATCAAGCTAACGCCACATTGTGTGAGATTATCGCTGGGCTTCCAGCGATAATCTCACGTTAGGCAGCGCTTAGCGATAATTATCGCCGGTTGTTGCTGATATGCCCCTCTGTTGGGCCACGCGGAGTTCCGCAAGTGATAGAGTGTATTTGGTCACATCAGTCGCGTTGATTTACAGTGCCGGGTGTTTGTCCCACACTAAATTCTGCGCGAACTGCACCAAGCGCAGCTTCTTTTCTGCTGCTATTGTAGATTTCCTACTAGAGCGCCACCTTTCTCAATGTGAACGGAAGGTTTCTTAATGCGAGCGGTCGTGACCCTCCGCGACCGCCTGCGTTGAGAAATCTCACTGGGAGGTGGATTTCCCTCACTTGCGGTCAGCAACTTGATGGAGCTTTTCAGAACTCTGCTTGTTCCTCGGAGCACAGACTGTGGAAAACTCCACAAACGGAGCAGAGTTCACCTTTTAGGCCTAATATTATTACTCAAATTATGATTCATAACTCTCTGAAGCACCGCTCAACAAGCTGCAGGTTTTCCATAAACTGGAGCAGGGTTAGGGCAGGCCTGATGGATATGTAGATGTAGTTCCAGTTTTCCTAGTGCATTGATGGAGAAGGCAGGGTGTCTTGTTTGTTCTTTTTGGCACTTCTTCAACTCCAGTGTGATGGTGTTCTGGATGTGTGTCTGTTTTAGAGCCTCCAAAGATGATGAGGCTTGTCAGCAGATAATCAGGCTTTCCAGTCTTGATGTGTAGGAAATAATGTGTCAAGCAAAATCAACATGGGTGGTGACCCCCACAAAATATTCATATAAACAGGTAGTATATACTAATATTTATATATATCACCCACAGAGGTTTTCATTTTCACTTATTTATTATCAAAAATATACATGTTTTTTGGAGGATATATTTTACGTAGGTTTTAACACAATAAATTCTAAAAAACACACTTATACATATAGTAAATAATCACTATAATCTACAAAGAAAATCAAGAAAAGCCCTGTGACTGTACTAAAAAGACAACAATTATATGTGTATCAAAATGACAAACTTACAAAACAAATGTAAAAAAACTTTACAATGAAATACTCACCTACAACATTTAATATGGACATGTACAGAAAACAAAGAAATTTATAAAAACATTAAGAACAAAAAAATATACAACAAACGAAAAGACAAGGTGGATTACCCTGTCCTAACAGTGACACGATTAAAAAGCAATATGTCACTGTATATGCTGGAGAAGCATTTCCCTGGGCTTAAAACCTACAAGAGAGTTAAAATGTATACTTTCATGAATTGTCAATGGGAGGTTAATTACAAAAACATCCGAGTATATGCATCCTGTAATCTTACATGAGCCCTGATAGTGCCATTATACTAACTATTCTTTTGCTATGAGCTCATTGCTTTTAACACCCCCCCCCCATACTAAGCCTTTTTCTTGGCTATTTAGGGTAGTTTGCGCTAAGGCCCCTGTAACTTTTTGACCACATAAGCTATCCTCGCCAAATATTCTAAAGGTACCCAGGGTTTGTGGATTCCTTTATAGGGGACCCAGAAATTAGCCAAAATACAGCAACATTTTGTTTTTTTGGGGAATTTTTTTTAAAAAGTGCTGCAAACGAAAGTGTCTGTTTTTTTCCCTGCAAATGGTGTAAACAAATGGTTTGTGGGGATGAAATCACTATTTTTCCAGCTTTCAGGGACTGACAGACTTGTCAGAAAACCAACATGTTTTACACATTTTTGGCATTTTACTGGGACATAGCCTATTTTTGCTATTTTTTGTGCTTTCAACATTATTCCAGTTAACCCCTTCGCTGCTAGGCCATTTCCCCCCGTGTGCTAAGCCTTTTTTGGGCTATTTGGGGTAGTGTGTGCTTAGGCCCCTGTAACTTTTTGACCACATAAGGTATCCACGCCAAATTTGCGTCCTTTTCTTCCAACATCATGGGGATTCTCAAGGTACCCAGGGTTTTTTGATTCCCCTGGAAGGGTCCCAGAAATCAGCCAAAATACAGCAAAAATGTGTTTTTGTTGTGAAAAATGGGAAAAATGGGCTGCAAATTAAAGCGTCTGGGTTTTTCTCTGCAAATGGTATCAAAAAAGGGTTCGTGGGGTTGAAATCACAATTTCCCCAGCTTTTAGTGAATCTCAGACTTTTGTCAGAAAACCAATATTGTTTACACATTTTTGGCATTTTTCTGGGACATAGCCTATTTTTGCTATTTTTTGTGCTTTCAACCTCCTTCCAGTTAATGGTAGAAATGGGTGTGAAAGCAATAATGGATCCTGTAAAGCTATACATTTTTTAAAAGTAGACAACATTCTAAATTCAGCAAGGGGTAATTTGTGTAGATCCATTAAGGTTTCTTTATAGAAACTAACAGTTAAATATAGGAAAAATTGAAAACTAGTTGAAAAAAACAACCTTTTGTGTCAACGTTTTCACCTGTAACTTCTTCTAATTATGAAAGCTGTTTGAAAGCAATATACCGTTATATCCGCTAGAACTTCCTGGTTGTGGGGATATATAGGACTTGAAGGTTCACCAAGAACCCGATGAACCCACAGTCAAAAACTGAGCAGCAATTTGCAATGGTTTTTTATTATGTGCCAGGTATATAGCAATTATTGTGGCAAAATGTATACATGGAAAAATCGGTATGAAAGACACCCATGTGGATTTCTGAAATGGGAACAAATTATAGAGTTTAGAAACAGTACATATTTGCACATTTTCGAAATTGGGAATACTCATACTAGCATGAGAATAATTGGTCATTATTCAAAATGACTTTTTTTTTACACAGTCTTTCATTTGGAAGGCAGAAATGCATCAAAAATCAATAGGTAATAACAGTTGCTTTACAAATCTGAATTACCCTAAGTCTCCCGATAAAAATGGTACCTCACTTTTGTGGGTAGGCATAGTGCCCATGACAAGAAATATCTCAAAACCCAATGTGAACACACCACATTTTCACAATGAAAATTCACCCTTTTTTTGCGAAGTTTTTGAACACTAGCTCTGCCGGCACCTAGGGAAACCGAGCAAACCTATACATTTTTGAAAACTAGACACCCAGGGGAATCCAGGTTGGGGTGACTTGACTGCTTCCCACCAGGTTATGTTACCCAGAATCCCTTGCAAACCTAAAAAGTTGTCCGAAATTTTTTTCCCCACATCTCTGTGGTGGAAAGTTCTGGAATCTGTGTGGATCCACAAATTTCCACCCACTCCGCGTTCCCCAAAGTCTTCCGCGAAAAATGGTACCTCCCTTGTGTGGGTCAGCCTAGTGCCCGCGACAGGAAACGGTACAAAACGCAGCGTGGACACACCTCAATTTCGCAGTGAAAAATGACCCTTTTTTGGCAAAGTGCCTAGCTGTCGTTTGTGAACCATAGGTCTGCCGGGACCTAGGGAAACCTAGCAAACCTATACATTTTTTAAAACTTGAAACCCAGGGGAATCCAGGATGGGGTGACTTAGCTGCCTCCCACCAGGTTCTGTTACCCACAATCCCTTGCAAACCTAAAAAATTGTGAATAAAAACACATTTCCCCCACATTTCTGTGGTGGAAAGTTCTGGAATCTGCGTGGTTCCACTAATTTCCATCCATCCTGCGTTCCTCAAAGTCTTCCGAGAACAATGGTACCTCACTTGTGTGGGTCGGCCTAGTGCCCGCGACAGGAAGTGGTGCAAAACGCAACGTGGTCACACCTCAATTTTGCAGGGAATCATGACCCTTTTTTGGCAAAGTGCCTACCTATAGTTTTTTAACCTTAGCTCTGCCGACACCTAGGGAAACCTAGCAAACCTATACATTTGTGAAAACTAGACACCCAGGGGAATCCAGGATGGGGAGACTTGACTGCCTCACACCAGGTTTTGCTACCTAGAATCCCTTGCAAACCTAAAAAATTGTCAAAAAAACCACTTTTTCCCCACATTTCTGTGGTGGAAAGTTCTGGAATCTGCGTGGATCCACAATTTTCTACCCACCCTGTGTTCCTCAAAGTCTTCCGAGAAAAATTGTGCCTCACTTGTGTGGGTCGGCCTAGTGCCCGCGACAGGAAACGGCACAAAACGCAACATGGTCATACCTCAATTTCGCAGTGAAAAATGACCCTTTTCTGGCAAAGTGCCTAGCTGTAGTTTATTAACCCTAGCTCTGCCGGCACCTTGGGAAACCTAGCAAACCTATACATTTTTGAAAACTAGACACCCAGGGGAATCCAGGATGGGGTGACGTAACTGCCTCCCACCAGGGTCTGTTACCCAGAATCCCTTGCAAACCTAAACAATTGTCAAAAAAACAAATTTTCCCCACATTTCTGTGGTGGAAAGTTGTGGAATCTGCGTGGATCCACAAATTTCCACCCATCCCGCGTTCCCCAAAGTCCTACGAGAAAAATGGTACCTCACTTGTGCGGGTCAGCCTAGTGCCCGCGACAGGAAATGGCACAAAACTCAACGTGGTCACACCTCAATTTCGCAGTGAAAAATGACCCTTTTTTGGCAAAGTGCCTAGCTGTAGTTTTTGAACCCTAGCTCTGCCAGCACCTTGGGAAACCTAGCAAACCTATACATTTTTAAAAACTAGACACGCAGGGGAATCCAGGATGGGGTAACTTGACTGCCTCCCACCAGGGTCTGTTACCCAGAATCCCTTGCAAATCTCAAAAATTGTCAAAAGAAACACATTTTCCCCACATTTCTGTGGCGGAAAGTTCTGGAATCTGCGAGGATCCACAAATTTCCACCCACCCCGCATTCCCCAAAGTCTTACGAGAAAAATTGTACCTCACTTGTGCGGGTCGGCCTAGTGCCCGCGTCAGGAAACGGTGCAAAACGCAACGTGGTCACACCTCAATTTTGCAAGCAAACATGACCCTTTTTTGGCAAAGTGCCTAGCTGTAGTTTTTTAACCTTAGCTCTGCCGGCACCTAGGGAAACCTAGCAAACCTATACATTTTTGGAAACTAGACACCCAGGGGACTCCAGGATGGGGTGACGTGACTGCCTCCCACCAGGGTCTGTTACCCAGAATCCCTTGCAAACCTAAACAATTGTCAAAAAACAGACATTTTCCCCACATTTCTGTGGTGGAAAGTTCTGGAATCTGCGTGGATCCACAAGTTTCCACCCACCCCATGTTCCCTATAGTCTTACGAGAAAAATGGTACCTCACTTGTGTGGGTTGGCCTAGTGCCCGCAACAGGAAACGGCGCAAAGCGCAATGTGGTCACACCTCAATTTCGCAGTGAAAAATGACCCTTTTTTGGCAAAGTGCCTAGATGTAGTTTCTGAACCCTAGCTCTGCCGGCACCTAGGGAAACCTACCAAACCCACACATTTCTGAAAACTAGACACCCGGGGGCTTCTAGGGAGGTATGGCTTGCGTGGATCCTCCAACGTTTCCTTACCCAGAATCCCCTGCAAACCTCAATTTTAGCTGAAAAAAATCACTTTTTTCACACATTTTTGTGTGGGAATGTTGTGCCATCACCGGGCTCACACAAATTTTCCACCACCCAGCGTTCCCCCAGGTCTCCCGATACAAATAGTGCCTCACTTGTGTGGGAGGCCCAAGTATCCACGACAATTCTGTTAACTAGGGGTATACCCATCGCTAAGTGAAAAAAACGCTTTAACGGTACGAAGCATGTTAACTTGGGTGATATATTGTTCCTTTATTCTATATAGTGGGATACAATTGAAATATTATTTCTTTATAGAATTGGGATAGGGACTGAACCTCCGACGCTCCACCGCTCACGAGCATGTCGGCCTCATGCGAGATACACTGAGCGAGGCGATCTGGTTAAGGTCAGTTGAGATACATATAGCTTTGTGGGGATAGATTGAAAGAGATATTAACGATAGATCCTTTATAATAAAAACTTCCCCTATATATTTCTGATAGGCAAAATCACTGATAATACTAATTAATTTTCTGAATTAACAAATGTTTTGAGATGCACATAGATTTACATGTAGAAAGGTTAAGAAATGAAGTTCACTTTGAAACTTTTCTTGCACTGGATCCGGTGTTTCTTTTCTGGTGGTGGGACTTCGTGCCCCTTGGTTCGGTGATTATGTTTGGGGACTGAGACCTGTGTATATATCGGCAAGTATTATTATGGTGTTTATGTAATTTATATGTTATTAGAGTATGTTTCTTTTTATGTAGATTGCTGCTGTTTTTCTTGTCCTGAAGAGGCCAAAAGAAATAGATTGGCTGCAACGCGACCGCGTCGACAGTGTTTTTGCACAGAGGGACCTCAAAATAATTGAATTTCATGTGGATTTAACAGTTATACATTGCCTTTGTTCTTATGGAGATATACTTTCCCATATGCAATGTATGTGCCTTCTGGGTAGTCCACACTATTGAAAGGTGGTTCCACAATGGGAAATGATTTTTGGTGGACAGCAGCTCAAGTTTGTCATTATTTCAGAGGTGTTGTTTTGTAAATACATGTTTTTTATATGCTCAGCAACAAAATGATAAAAAGAAAATGTGAATATATACACATATGAAAGGATAATTAAAGGTGTCCTTGATCAAAAATATTGTTCTATTTTTTCCTCCTTACCAATTTTTTCTTAGATCAAGTATCCACGACAGGCAAGGGCCCAAAACGTAGTGAGGCGACATTAAAATTGCCTATCTCAAAACCACCTGATTTTGCAAGGGAGGTCACCTGGGTTTTTGGCCCCGTGCTCGGTGGCCATCTAGGGAAACCTACCAAACCCACACATTTCTGAAATCTAGACACGCGGGGGCTTCCAGGGAGGTATGGCTTGCGTGGATCCCCCAACGTTTCCTTACCCAGAATCCCCTGCGAACCTCAATTTTACCTGAAAAAATCACTTTTTTCACACATTTTTGTGTGGGAAAGTTGTGGCATCACCGGGCTCACACAAATTTCCCACCACCCAGCATTCCCCCAGGTCTCCCGATAAAAATGGTGCCTCACTTGTGTGGGAGGCCCAAGTACCCGCGACAGGCAAGGGCCCAAACATTTTTTGATAGGCAATGTTGATGTCGCCTACATTTGGGCAGGGGATTCAGGGTAAGGAAACGTTGGGGGATCCACGCAAGCCATACCTCCCTGGAAGCCCCCGGGTGTCTAGTTTTCAGAAATGTGTGGGTTTGGTAGGTTTCCCTATGTGCCGGCTGCGCTAGGGCCCAAAATCCACAGGTAGGCATATTGCTAAAAACAACTCTGTGCCTAGTTGGCTTTCTGCCACCTGGGTGGGGTATCGGGGGAGAGTCGGTTGCCCCGATATGTCCCCAAGGGAGGCAGAAACACTGTAGCTATTTTTTGGGGGAGTGGGGGCATTGGTATACCCATTCTGGGCAGCCCCCACCCCACACATTAAAAAAGCCAGCGTACTCATTCGCGTCTAGTGGGCTTTTTGCCCCACAAGGGGGGCAGATTCAGGGCTACTGCCCCTATCTGCTGCCCTGGGGGGGCAGAGAGTCCACTAGATGCCAGGGAGTTTTTTGGGCAAATTTTAATTAGGGTGGGGGCTATTCAAAACGGGCATGCCAATGCCCCCACCCTAATTAAAATTTGTCTAAAAAAATCCCCGGCGTCTAGTGGGCTTTTTGCCCCCGGAGGGGCACATTGGGGGCTACTGCCCCATGTGTCTCCCGGGGGGGGCAGGAAGGCTGTAATTTTTGCGGGGAGGGGGTGGGGGCATGGGCATGCCCGTTTTGGGCAACCCCCACCCTAATTCAAATTTGCCCCAAAATAATCCCTGGTGTCTAGTGGGCTTTTTGCCCGCCCAGCAGGGCAGATTGGGGACTGATGCTCCATCTGTCCCCCAGGGGAGGTAGAAAGTCCACTAGATGCCAGGGAGTTTTTGGGGCAATTTTAATTAGGGATGGGGCTGCCCAAAATGGGCATGCAATGCCCCTACCCTAATTACATTTTGCCCAAAAAAATCCCTGGCATCTAATGGGCTTTTTGCCCCCGGGGGCAGATTGGGGGCTACTGCCCCATCTGTCCCCCACGGGGGGCTGGAAGGCTGTAAATTTTGCAGGGAGGGGGGGGGGCATGAACATGTCCGTTTTGGGCAACCCCACCTTAATTCAAATTGCCACAAAAGAATCCCTGGCATCTAGTGGGCTTTTTGCCCCCCCGGCATGGCAGATTGGGGGCTGGTGCCCCCATATGCCCCCCAGGGGAGGCAGAAAGTCCACTAGATGCCAGGGAGTTTTTAGGGCAAATTTTAATTAGGGTGGGGACTGCCCAAAACGGGCATGCCAATGCCCCACCCTAATTAAAATGTGCCCAAAAAATCCCTGGTGTCTAGTGGGCTTTGTTCCCCCCTGGGGGGGGGCAGATTGGGGGCTACTGCCCCATCTGCCCCCCAGGGGAGCAGGAAGGCTGTTATTTTTGTGGGGGAGGGGGGGGGTGGCATGGGCATGCACGTTTTGGGAGCCCCCACCCTAATTCAAATTTGCCCCAAAAAAACTCCCTGGCGTCTATTGGGCTTTTTGTCCCCCCGCCAGGGCAGATGGGGGCTAATGCCCCCATCTGCCCCCCAGGGAGGGCAGAAAGTCAACTAGACGCCAAGGAGTTGACTTTTTGGGCAAATTTTAATTAGGGTGGGGGCTGCCCAAAATGGGCATGCCAATGCCCCCACCCTAATTAAAATTTGCCCAAAAAGTCCCTGGCATCTAGTGGGCTTTTTGCTCCTCCTGGGGGGGCAGATTGGGGGCTCCTGCCCCATCTGCCCCCCAAGGGGGGCATGAAGGCTGTTATTTTTGTGGGTGGGGGCTTGGGCATGCCCATTTTGGAAGCCCCCACCCTAATTAAAATTTGCCCACAAAAATCCCTGGCGTCTTTTGGGCTTTTTGCCCCCCCTGCATGGCAGATTGGGGGCTAATGCCCCCATCTGCCCCCCAGGGGGGTAGAAAAGCTGTCATTTTTGCGGGGGTGGGTGGGGGCATGGACATGCCCATATTGGGCAGCCCCCGTCACAAATTATAAGAAAAAAAAAATCCCTGCTGTATAGTGGGCTTTCTGCCACCCGGTTGGGCAGATTAGGGGCAACTACCCCCAACTACCCCCCAGGGGAGGCAGAAATGCTGTACATTTTGCGGGGTGGGGGCATGGACAAGCCCTTTATGTGCAGCCCCCACCCTAATAAATTATGTGGGCAAAGTAAATATCCCTGGTGTCTAGTGGGCTTATTGCCCCCCCCCCCGGGGGGGCAAAAAGACTAAATGACATGCAAAATATTTGGGGGGAGCAAAAGCCCTTGCCCAAGGGGCCGTTCCCCCCTCCTTGGTGTCTAGTGGGAGGATCCCTGATTGGGGATCGCCCTCCTGGGGCGATCCCCTAGCAGGGATCCACTGGCGAGGGGTACCATTGGAAAGGGGGATTCTCCCCTTTCCAATGATACCTCTCCCGTCTTTCTACGTGCCCGGGGGGCTGAGATAGCCCCCTGAGCACATAGAAAGTGAAACTGAAATGAGCCTAAAGCTCATTTCAGTTTCGGTTTCTGTGCAATGAAGACAGCGCGACGTGTGCGCTGATCTTCATTGCACAGAAACCAGGGAGGGGGTCTCGGGAGCTGGGGAAGCTCTTCCCCAGCTCCCAAGGTCAAAGGGATTAAATAGAAATCCCTCTGCTGTCTGCAGCAGAGGGATTTCGTGCCCCTGGCCTCATGACGGAATGGTTCTGTCATGAGCACAGGATCACCGATGCTCATGACGGAACCATTTTGTCATGAGCATTGAAGGGGTTAATGGTAGAAATGAGTGTGAAAGCAATAATGGATCCTGGAAAGCTATACATTTTTGAAAAGTAGACAAAATTCTAAATTCAGCAAGGGGTCATTTGTATAGATCCTTCAAGGTTTCTTTATAGAAACAAACAGTTGAAAATAGGAACAATTGAAAATGAGGTGAAACAATAGTCATTTGTGCCAACGTATTCACCTGTAACTTCTTTAGATTATGACAGATGTTTAAAAGCAATATACCAGTACATCCACTGAGCCTTTTTGGTTGTGGGGATATATAGGACTTGTAGTTTCACCAAGAACTTGCTGAACCCAGAGCCAATATCTGAGCAGTGTTTTGCAAAGGTTTTTTTTATTATGTACCGGGTACATAGCAATTCATTTGGGAAAATATATACAGTGAAAAATCGGGATGAAAGACACCTATTCTGAAATTGAAACAAAATGTAGAGTTTAGAAACAATAGCTATTTCCACATGTCCGAAATTGTGAGTACCCATACTAGCATGAGAATTATAGGACATTTTTCAAAGTGACTTCTTTTTTACACATTGTCTTTCATTTGGAAGGCAGAAATGCATCAACAGTCAATAGGTAATAACAGTTGCTCTACAATTATGTGTTACCCCTAAGTCTTCCAATAAAAATGGTACCTCACTTGTATGGGTAGGCCTAGTGACCACATCAGGAAACGGGCCAAAATACAATGTGGACACACCACATTTTCAAAGAGAAAGCGGACCCTTTTTTTGCAAAGTGCCTAGCTGTAGATTTTGAACTCTAGTTCTGCTGACACCTTGGGAAACCTAGCAAACCTATACATTTTTGAAAACTAGACACCGAGGGAAATCTAGGATGAGGTGACTTGTCTGGCTCTCACCAGGTTCTGTTACCAAGAATCCCTTACAAACCTCAAACTTTTTTAAAAAAAACACATTTTCCTCACATTTCTGTGGTGGAGAGTTCTGGAACCTGTGTGGATCCACACAATTCCACCCATCCCGTATTTCCCAAAGTCTTCCGAGACAAATGATACCTCACTTTTGAGGGTAGGCCTAGTGCCCGCCACAGGAAATGACCCAAAACGGAATGTGGACACAACACATTTTCACAGTGAAAACTGACCCCTTTTTTTTGCAAGGGGCCTAGCTGAGGATTTTGAACCGTAGCTCTGCCGGCACCTAGGGAAACCTAGCAAACCTATACATTTTTTTAATCTAGACACCCAGGGAAATCAAGGATGGGGTGACTTGTCCGGCTCTCACCAGGTTCTGTTACCCAGAATCACTTGCAAACCCCAAACTTTAAAAAAAGTAAAAACACATTTTTCTCACATGTCTCTGGTGGAAAGTTCTGGAATCTGCGTGGATCCACAAATTTTCTATGACCCAGCGTTCCCTCAGGTCTCCCGATAAAATTGGTACCTCACTCGCATGGGTGGGTCAAGTACCCGCGACAGTCAAAGGCTCAAAACATATTGAGGAGACATCAAAATTAGCTGAAAAAATCTAAATTATCTCAAATTTTTATTTGGGAGAGTTCGGGAATCTGCATGGATCCACAAGTTTCCTACCACCCAGCGTTCCTCCAGGTCTCCCGATAAAAATGGTACCTCACATGGGTGGGTCAAGTATCCGCGAAAAGCAATGGCCCAAAACATATTGAGGAGACATCAAAATGACCTATCACAAAACAACCTGGTTTTGCAAGGGGGTCACCTGGGTTTTTGGCCCTGGGCTCGGCAGCCATCTTGGGAAACCTACCGAACCCAAACATCTCTGAAAACTAGACACCTGGGGGAGTCCAGCGAGGTATGGCTTGTGTGGATCCATCAAGGTTTTCCTACCCAGAATCCCCTGCAAACCTCAAATTTAGCTGTAAAAAAAACACATTTTCAACATATTTTTGTGTGGAATCACCGTGCCAGCACAAATGTCCTACCCCACAGCATTCCACTCAGTCTCCCGAGTAAAATGATACCTCTCTTGTGTGGGTGGGCCAAAGCCCTGTGACTGTGAAGAGCCAAAAGCATAGGGATTAAACGTATAGCACCGTGAATTCTAAGAGCTACATTTTAAAAATATAAGGTTTTAGCTGAATCTGCATTGGACAGCCACACAAGTGAGGTAACATTTTACTCAGTAGACCAAGGGGAAAACTACGTGGTAGGACATTTGTGCCGGCACAGTGATTCCACACAAAAATGTGTAGTTTTTTTCAGCTAGATTTGAGATTTGCAGGGGATTATGGGTAGGAATACATTGGGGATCCACGCAAGCCATAACTCACTGGACTCCCCAGGGTATCTAGTTTTCAGAAATGTGTGGGTTTGGTAGGTTTCCCTAGATGGCCGTGAGCCCAGGGCCAAAACACCAGGTGACACCCCTGCAAAACCAGGTTATTTTATGATAGGTAATTTTGAAGTCACCTCAGTACGATTTGGGCCATTTCCTGTTGCAGCCACTATTCCTACTCACACATGTGAAGCACCATTTTTATTGGGAGACCTGGGGGAACGCTGGGTGGTAGGAGATTTGTGTCATCCCGGTGAACCCACAACTTTCCAGCACAGAAAAGTGTGGAAAATTAGATTTTGTTCAGCTAAATTTGAGGTTTGCAGGGGATTCTGGGTAGGGAAACGTTTGGTAATCCACACAAGCTATATCTCCCTAGACTCTCCCAGGTCTCTAGCTTTCAGTTTAGTTTTTAATGTAATGACGACAGCGCCCCATGCACACGACCGTCATTACATTGAAAATCAGCAAAGGGCATCGGGAGGTTGGGAAGCTCTTCTCCACCTCCAGAGGCCCCACCAAAAAATGGAAATCCCTCTGCTGTGTGCAACAGAGGGATTTAGTGCCCCTGTCCTCAGGATGGAATGGTTCCGTCATGAGCACAGGAGCACTGGTGCACATGACGGAACCATTCCGTGATGAGCACCAAAGGGGTTAAGCCTGCTCCTAATTTCAATTCTGCTATTAATGTGACATTTCTTGTAGTTGTTTTTTGTGTTCTTGGTACAGTGTTTTGTACTTCACCTGACTGATACCTGCGAGTAGCAGGCTGCCATATTGGAAGCAGTGAGGTTCAGGAGACTCCAGCTCGGGAGCAGTCATGCAGAGCATGCATGCAGCACCTGGTCACAACATTAACCCAAGAGCAGCGCATTTCTCCAGAGGGAGTGTGAAGCAGGCGCAACAAAGGTGACCCAAATTCATGACAACTGTAATCCTGTCTGCACCTGTCCATCACCAGACAGGACTAAGGTCTAGATATTATGTAAATTTTAAGAGACATTCTTCGATTTAGCTTCTGGATTTGCAGCCTTTAGCCCACTGATTAATTTGAGCCAGTGGTGTGTGGTGCTCAGCACTCTGCACTTAATTGTCAGCATCTCCACTTAGGACAGTCTGCCGCAAATTGGCTATGTTTGTCTAATTTAGAGGTAAGCATAACACTTGTTTATTCATTCAATATACATGAAAAATGTCAAAAATGTCCCACTTGTAGGAGTGTGGTGGTTAGTTGTTGGGTCGGTAGTGTCTTTGGTAGTGCTGGCAGGGGCAATGGGTGTTGCAATCTGCATAGACTTGCAGATGATGGCCCTGGCACTTTATTAATTTTTTACAAATTAAGCACTGCTTTTGCCATTCCTATTTGTCTATTTTCAGACACTCACTAATCATATTGGAATAAGCTAGCCTAATTGTTAACCCTAAGGTGAACCAAACTTCCTACCAGGTTAAGCAACCTTCTTGGCCACAGGAATTTACAGCTTACCAAAATACTCACTCTATGGTAACACATAGCACTAAATTGAATTGAGTATTTTTGATATAGAAATAATATTGATGGCTTGCTGTTGAGTGACGAACACGAGGGAACCAAGTGTGATTCCGTTCAAGCTGCACAGCTATTACAATCGAATGAATACAATAAATCAAATCCATGTAAAACTCTTCCAATAATCCAATTTTAACTCCATTATTTTCCACTTTTTCACCCTCAGTTTTCTTCAATTCATTTTCTTCATTCTTTTATTTTTCACTATTTTCCTCAAAAACACAGGAGAATCATATGTTTCCACATGTCATGATTTATTTAAAAAAACACCCAATGCATTTCGGGTCAACCCTTCGTCAGGGGTATCTATAAAAAACAAACAAATTATTTAAAAGTTGAAAACCATCTGCTCGATGAGCCACTTGTGATACAATACACTGCGCAAAAAACATCCTTTTTAATTCCACATTGTTTAAAGCTATAAAGCACTCTTGCATTCTGCTCCACCTATTTTTATGTTACTGCAGTCATCTATTTAAATAACAACCGTACTTCAACATCCTCATAACCCCCACACTGCACATGTATAAGATCTGAACATGCGGTGCTATTTCCTTGCTCTTAACACCATGTATTTCGCTAGGCATCTTCACGCCAAAGTTCTAAATTGCGCTCATAACCCCATACTTCCCACTGAAACCTTTATGTTATCTCAATTTCAGCAAACTGCCCGGTTGGAATATGCGCTAACCGTGACATGCGTTTCTCTCACTCTCTGGAAACATTACTCAATGTCACTTGCTGTTGAGTGAAACATGGCTAATTGACAAATCAGCAGTCAACGCCCTCTGGATAGTTCTTGTTGATTATCAGCTACATTACCAAAACTGATCAGGGAGTAAAATGGGAAGTGGAAGTGGTTCTTCTCTAATTGTGAGTGGTGGCTTAAATTTCCACTGCACAACTGGTGTGTCCTATCAAAGACTTTTTTGGTCGCATTGATGCACAAGTCCTTTACAGGGTTGATCTTACTCTTCCATAAAGTCTAAGTGCCTTCCTTCTTGTTAGAATGTATGGTGGAATAGCTAACAAAATATTTCTCACCTCAACCCGCCATCATAGGTTTTATCTACTACTGTGTGGATAAATCCCAGGTGAGAGCCAAGAAAGAGTATACTTTAGGTTAATATCTTAATTTAATTTAATTCAAGCGATTCCTGAAGCTACACATGAGAAAGGACAAGCCTTGAACCATGATTACTTCCATAATCTGCCCCTAATATCTCTTGACAAAAATGGAATAAAGTTAATCTATCAGTTATGGCAAACTGCCCAAAAGAGGCAAGTGTCGCACAGCAAGTTTTTGTGTTGTCTCAATGTGTGGTACTAAGCGGCTGTTAAAGGCGATCGACAATTATTATCCTTTGTTTTTTACTCTGTCAGCATATGCTTTAAACCTAATTCAAGGGTTTCCAATATACTGGTGAAAACTAAACTTCTCTGCCTGGAAAGTTTGTGGCAAAGAACATATGATGACTCTGCCAAAGAAGAATTCACAAAAGGCCTAGTTGTCTTGTCTATAAATCATATTTTTGAATGTGTCCTCAACCAAGCTAGATGTAATTTTTGCAATTTTTGAGGAGCTGCGTATCTTTTTACTGCGGGTATGACACCAACTCAAACATTCTGTGGCACTGACCCCGGATTTAGTGGAAAGGCTTGTCAAGATTCGTTTGGATATTGATATGGGACTTTTTCTCCATCTCATCAGACTCTGAAATCAATCTTACAAAGTTGTCACTTTTAGGTCCCAAGTCAAGAGAAGATTTATTGACAACCATTGCCTCGATTAACTCTGTACCACCACTGGTTGTCCACCCACCCAACATATTCAGATATATGGCAATCACCATCGCTGATTCTTTTCTTGTCCGTATAAATTCTTATTTATAGCGGGTATAGTTTTAAGTACTTTTAAAGAAGTAACTTAGTTGTTCTCGCTAAAGGAGACAGGCAATGACCCTACCAAAAAGCACAAAGTGCCAACTGTGGTTATCTGGTCGCATTGACCAGGTCAAAGTAAAAAATTAAAGCCAACCACAATGTAGCCCTGGTTGTATACAAGGCCTAGATTCATCTCAGTGAAATGTCTGCCTTTAGACTTAGTCTCTGGATTGGAAGTCAAAATCCTGAGAGGGGCAAGGATCACTCAAAACCAGTTTTGGGGCTGCCTCCCACCCCATTGGGTCTAGAGCCAAACAGACTAGAAAGACAAAGGGAGGCAGGCCTAAGTGTGAGTTACATCTGCCAGTGACAGAGTAGGTATTCCCGGAAGCTCAGGAAGGGGCAGGCACAACCCCCTGGCCATCCTGCTCAAGGAAAAACAATGTCCCTCTACGCACAAGCATTAGGTCCACTGTCTGGGAGAAACACACAAAACACCACAGAAGAGCCAACAAAGAGTGGGTGACCCTGTACACTGGCAGAAAAGCACATTAGCTTAGGTAGAGAAATTTCAACTTTTTAAATTGTTGTTCCTAAAATAATAATATAAAATCCGACTTGTATAGAAAGATGAATTTTAAATTACTATTAAAATAGGTCCTTGAATCATAATTCTTGCTGCTCCCTAACTGAAATTAAGCATTATACATTGTTATAATGTAACCATGTGTCATCCTATATGTGGGCTTGCCTTATCACAGTGAAAAGTGATTTAGGTGGACATATTAAAGATTAACTATACCTGCCGCGGCCGGTCCATCGGGGCTGCGGGGCCACGCCCCTCCACCTTTTGCCCCTCACGAACAGTGTCTGTCAGGCTGAACAAAGGTCAGCCTGACCGCCTCTGTTCATTTTCAGGTCAGGCAGCCAGAAGCCAGACATGCGCTAAATGTGCAGGCTCCTGGCTGCCTGAGCAGAACTTTGCTGGGCTGAGGAAGTCACAGCTCCTGTGGCTGTGATGTTCTCAGATCATCAAAGGTCCCTGAGGCCCTCTACTATCTACTCAGTGATGAGGGCTAGCGTCACTGATTGCCTCGCACCTGGGCGCTTCAGTGTCAAGTCCTGAAGCACCCAGGGTCGAGTGCCAATCAGTGACACTTCGTCACAGCGTGGGGAGGGGCAGAAGTCTCGCTGACCCCATTCCACTCTGTGATGACGTTGGGACTGCTGCCTTCCCTCTTTTGCTGACCTTAGGTCAGCCAATGAGGGAAGGCTCCAGTCCCAAACCTCCTGGAACCTACGAGGCAGAGCTGGCTGCAGGTAAGTGTGCGTTTTCTTTTAAATTAATGTTTAGTGCATTCGTGCGTGGGTGTATGTATGTATGTTTGGTAAAGAGCGTTGTGAATGGATGTGTTTGTGTGTGTGTGTGCGCGTGTGAATTAATGGCTATGAGTCTTGTGTGTATGTGTGTGTGTCCCGTCATCACCCCTCCCTCCAAAACTTACCGGCCACCACAGAACTATACATAGCTTACTTTTAACTACCATACACCCTGCTTTAGGGGTGACGTCTAGGTATCAGTAAGGAAAGTTTAGGCCGGGCAAAAGTTTTTTTTTGGCAAGTTGAAATTGCAGTTTTAAACTGCACTACGGCTTGCAGAGGCAGGCCTGGAGACATGTTTTACAGTGCTTTTGTAGTGAGTGACACAATGAATGTTGCAACACACTTGTAGCATTTAATTTAGAGGCGCTAGGTACATGAAGTATCATATACTAATGACTTATAGCCAAATTAAATGTGCCAATTTACCTATGTTTAGAAGGAGGAGCACATGCACTTTATCTCTGGCTGTCAGTGGTGAAGTTAACAGAGTCCTAGTGACAGCGAAAATGAGTTCAAGATAGGAAGGCAAAATCTCAAAAAAATGTCTAACAATATGTAAGTAGATGACGCTCATATTTCGCTACATCTTGACAAAAAAGTGTCTTCCCACAAAGCTTTCCAACATCTTCTCAGTAGGTGAAAGCTAAATGCAGAGAAAACTGAGGTTCTAGTTAGCAATGGAAAAATCGATCTCTAGATGGACACCAACTGTCCAGGTGAAATGGGCTTTCTTCTCCTGACTCCTTTCCCCATAGAGAAGAGCCTAGGCTCTGATGTTTCAAGGCATGGGAAAAGTGGGAAATTGCCCAGGGCCCCTACCTTCCAAGTGGCTCCGGGTAAAGTGAATGAGACACTCAGAATTCCTTCCAGAATAGCACTGCTCTCACAAATCAGCTGCTATTTATTAATTTGACAGCTAAGGGTGCTTAACAGAAACAAATAGGGACATCTATACTAAGGGGTTGCACCAAGGCAAACGGAAGCAAGGTGTGGCAAAGTTACACAAACTCTTACAGGGGTATTTACTTTTGAGGGAAAAAAGTATTTTGTGCTTGAATATTGCCTTTTTCTCAACACAAATAGTGTTTTGCACTGCTTTGCACCACTTTAGAAAGGGGGCATTACTTGGGTTTAATTAGAACGGACACCCATAGTTTTGATTGGAAAGCGCGATCCACTAAGGTAACCAGACTGGACTTTTAATAAAAATAAATAGGTCAATAATACCTCCTTGAAATGGAGCTAACTTAAAAGAAATGTTTTCTTTTCTCCAAACATTCCACACATTGTACTTGTGCTGCACAACACAGAACACATGTAATATGTGGACTATATCAAAGACTGTCTTGTCATAGTATTTAGTACTGAGTGTATCTCTGTACAAACCTATGCTAGACACCAACCACACACCTGCCTTTAACATGCACTAGCACGGAATGACAACAGAAGTAAGTAATTTTTAATAAATATTGCTCTGCACTGATTTCTCCCCTTTGTGCAACCGAGAGCAGCAGCTTTGATTGCTGCACTGCGTTGTCCTAAAAAATAACAAATCTGCCCCTTAGTGTGCATGTCTTCATCCTCAGACTCTCAAACAGTTAGTGGCAATTAAATTAATAAAATCTATGTGCTTTCTCTCTCCTACTTCAGTTCACCTCTTCCACCTTGACCCTCTAGTTTAATCTCGCTAGCTCATTTCTCAAACTTTACCCAAAATACCTCACTTGATTTCATCTCCCTCTGCCTCTCTCTCCCGAACTTGTCCCTCTGTCACTGTCTGTGCCTACATCTATCTCTATCACTCTCGATTCCTTCGCTGTACCTCACCCCTCTCCCTCTGTACCTCACTGCCCTTTTCCATCTGTCCTTTTATTTCCCCTCCATCTACGCTCTATCTCTTTCTGTCTGTATCTCTACTCCCTTACCTTTCACTCAGACCTTTCATTACCTCACCACTACCGCCCACATCTCTAGCTGGTTACTTTCACTACCTCGCATTTCCATCACTACCTCACATCGTTCTGCCCCACAACTCACTCTCTCTCTGTCTCTCTCTCTCACTAACTAACGTCTCAATTTAACTTACCATTAGTTTACTACAATACCTCTCCATCCCTCGTTCTCTTGCTCTATATCTGTACTCTTCCCTTCACCTCTCTAAATAGCTTACTCCTTTCCTGGCAGCCTCTATTTCTCTACCTCTGTGCCTTTTATTTATCATCAACTCCTCTATCTTTCTTTCTCGCTGTCTCTCTGTCTAACACAAACACATCACTCTATCTTGACACTTCTCTCAATTTTGACTCACCTCTACCTAAACTATCTCTCTCAACCTTGTTCTTTATGCGTCTTTCTACCTCAAAATCCCTTTCTCTCACAACTCTCTGTCTCTGTATAAACTTACTTTGCGGCATATTATCAACGGCCAGCGATAACTATCGCTAAGCGTGCTTAGCACGAGTTTATTTATCGCTGGCTATCGCTGGATTACATTGCTGAGATAGCGAGTTATTATCAACGCTTATCTCCAAGGCGATAATAAAATCCAGTGATAGCGGCGAAATGCAGGAATATCGCTGAAAATCCAGCGATATTCCTGCAGCAATAGGGAAAACCTTGATGATAGGGAGATGTGGATTCAGCCATAGAATCCACCTCCCATTATATGTATAGCTAAGTCTGGATTTTTGCACATGTTAGCTTTCGGCGATAATCGCGGTTAGAGCAACTTTGTTTATCGCCACACGGGCATTGATAATAGGGAGAACTTGTCTTTGCGACTGTTTCCATTTACTGTTAGTAAAGAACGCCTACTTTGCATGTCATTAGCGATAAATATCGCTGACAAGCAAAGTGGCGAAAAAACGGGCACTATTGCCAGTAAACTGTCAGTAACAGCTGTTAGCGACAGCTTGCTAATAGGGCAATAAAAATATTGATGCTTTAGCTGCAAAAAGTGCCACTAAAGCGGCGATATTGCCTTTGATAATATTCCCCTTTATCTTTCTCTGTTTCATGTATGTGTCAACTCCCTCTATTTGCTTTACACCACATTCCTCTGTTTACCCTTTACCCCTACTCTACCTTTCTCTCTACCCCACTACTCTTTATAACTTACCCATTTTTGCTATACCTCTTCTCTTTTTGCTGTCCTGCTAACTCGCATCTCACTGTTCGTCAAGTCTGCTTGTCTGCCTCTACCTTTTTCTGCCTATACCTCGATTTCACTTCTTTTGCTACATTTCCTCACCCTTTATCTCACCCCTTGGTGTACTGTCCTTCTCTGCCTCTCTCTACACTTTCCCTTCTCTTAATCGCTCTACCCCACTTTAAGGTTTGCATGTCCTTATTTCTGAAGGTTTAGCAAATCATTCAATATTGTTCGGCTTTATGAGGGAGTGGATGAGAAGAAATATATTACATTTAAAGTTGCTCAAAACAGGAGCCCCCAAAATATATTCTGCCCAAAACCCTACAAACCTGTTTAATCAGCTGTCCTTGGTAGCCTATTCATGTTTTTTCATCTCAGAATGCTGTTATTTCATGTTATTCCTATTTGTAGGGCATGCATATATCCCAGGAGGTATCATGGTTAGGGGTGGGCATACCTGGTGGACTTCTCTCTAACGTAAGTACGCAGTATTAGCAAAAGGTTACTCGTGGGCCAGAGGATGAAGTTTCAGCTAAGAAAATAGTACTAAAAATGACAAGACTGGAACAGAAGTAGCAAGCAGCAGCTTGCTCTCTCTTCATTTTTTGCTCCTGTACTTCTGTAGTAGTATTTATGCCACAAATTATTCTTAATTACTCAAGCTGGAGTAGTGACATAAGTTCGGTAATTTCACATCCCAAAAGTAATGCCTGGTTACTGAAATTACTCCAATTACTCCAGTGTACTTAAATTTTGCCAAGGCCTTATCCTGTTTTCCTATTACGGGGGAGTTCTAGCCTGTCTGAGACCCTACTGGGAAAGCCATGTTTTTAGTAAACCTGGGCGGAGTTTGCGGAGCTCCGCTACATGGAATGCTGCAAAGTGCAAAAAAAACTGCTGCGCCTCGTGGAGCTCCGCGAGTAGCAGAGTGCGTTAGATAAATGGTGTTTGCAGTGATTTTCATTGCCAGGTGCTTGTCTGCACTGTGCAATAATCGTGAACGGCACCATGCACAGCGCAAGCGTGCGCTGTTCCTTTCTGCCGCTCAATTAGATTTTTACTTGAACTGCAGCTTTCTCAACGAGAACAGATGGTTTCTCAAAGCGAGCGGTCTTACGCATACGCGACCACTCACAATGAGAAATCTGACCGCCCGTGTTGAGAAACCTCGCCAGGAGGTTGATTTTCTATGGTCACGCTCGCCAACTTGTCGTTGACAAACGCGAGCGAGGAAAAAAACTCTGCTCCGCGAAGTGGACTTTTTCGGAACTCCACAAGCTCCGCGTAACGCGTAGAGCGAAAATCTCCGCAAACTTTGCGAGCGAACTGGATTTCACTGCCCAGGCTTAGTTTTCAGTTTCTTTCAGAATTCAAGAATTAAGCCAGTGGCTCTGGTGTGGTAGGGGAGCTCACTCCAGGCTTTAGCTGTAACATATGAGAAGGCATGCCATCTGACTCTGGCCCTTCAAATATGAGGATGTGGGCAAGGAGTAGGCTAGCTAAGCTAAGGGTTCCGGCCGGGGTCCGGAGCAGGAAGCAGTTGTTGAGGTAGGCTGGTCCTTAGTTGTGTAGAGCTTTGTAGGTGTGTTTGAGGAGTTTGAAAAGAAAGCACTGGAGTATTGAGTGACAATAGTGATTTTTTAAGTGTTTGGACATATGAGAGCAATGGTGTTGATTCAGTTTGAGTCTTAAGGCTGAGTTCTTATTACTTGGAATCTTTTAGTGAGTTACGTTGAGATGCCAGCATAGGGGGCAATTCACAGAACTAACCTGAGACAAAATTCTAAACTTACTACTTTAGTTATTCACAGAAGACATTTAGTAGTAGTAAAGTTAGGATTTTGTCTTAAATTAGGATTTTGTCTTAAATTAGGATTTGGTCTTAAATTAGGATTTTTTCTTAAGACCAAAAGTTAAAACAAACTTAAGTTTAACCTAAGACAAAATCCTAACTTAAGACAAAATCCTAACTTTACCACTACTAAATGTCTTCTGCGAATACCAAGAGTAGTACGTTTAGGATTTTCTCTAAGATTAGTTATGTGAATTGGCCCCATAGAGGGGGAGCCATTTCAAGGCGTCCCTGAGTAGTTTGAGGGTGTGGAAACAGCTAAAAGCTTGACTTGATTGGACACAGAGATATGGCTTTTGATCACAGTGCCTTTGCAAAAAAGGACCACTTCAGTTTTGCTTCTGTTGAGTTTGAGACAGATGCTTTTCATTTAGTCTGCTATAGAAGACATGCAGCTGCTGAACTTTGCTTTGGTAATGAAAGTATCTTCTGAAAGGGAAAGGATGAGTTGTGTGTCATCTACAAATGGTGCTTCATCCATGGGAGGGAATTATTTTTGTAAGGGGGCCATGTAGATGTTGAACATGGTGCGGCTCACAGAGGAGCCTTGTGACACATCGTAGATCAGGTTGGAGGCTTCAGACCAGTACCGGTTAGGCTGCTCCTTGGCACATATGTAGAAGATGGAGCTGATCCATCATAAGTCAAGTAGTCTGGCTTTGTGGATACCATGGATGAGGATGAAATAAACTCTCAGTGGACCCCACTCAAGAATTTCAGACCCATCTCCCTACTCCCTTATCCAGCCAATTTCATGGAAAAAGCAGCCAACAGCCAACTCACTACCTTTATCGAAGGGAACAACATCCTCGACCCTTCCCAGTCAGGATTCATGAAGAACCACAGCACCGAGACCACACTCCTCGCGGCAACAGATGTTTTCCGCGCCCCCCTCGTCAGTGGAGAGACCGCAGCCCTCATCCTCCTCGACCTCTGCGCGGTTTTCGACACTGTCTCGCACCACACCCTAGCCCTCAGACTCCACGACGTGGAAACCAGAACAAGGCCCTCAACTGGATCTGCTCCTTCCTCTCCAACAGAACACAGCTAGTCAGACTCCCTCCATCCCTCTCAGAACCGACTCCAACAACCTGCGGAGTCCCACAGAGATCTTCCATCAGCCCGACCCTGTTCAAAATCTACATGGCCCCACTCACAGCCATCGTCGGAGTAGTTGGGCTCAACATCACACCATAAGCAGACGACACCCAACTCATCCTCTCCCTATCCAACGAGCCAAACTCAACTTTCAAGATGGAATGACAGCCGTCGTCGGATGGATGAAGAGCAGCTGCCTGCACCTCAACACGGACAAAACAGAGATACTCATCATGGGCCCACACCCCAATGCCTGGAACAACACCTGGTGGCCCCCACCTTTGGAAACCCACCACCACCATCCGACCAAGCACGCATCCTCAAGATCATCCTGGACTCCAAACTCAAAATGGAGCGCCAGGTGAAAGCCATCACCTCCTCCTGCTACCACATCCTCCACCTACTCCGCAAGACCTTCAAGTGGATCTCCCGAACACAGGAAAATGGTCATGCACGCCCTCTTCAGCAGCAGACTGGACTATGGCAACGCACTCTACGCCGGGATCAACAAGAGCCTCCCCGTAAACTCCAGAACGTCCAGAACGCCACCACCAGACTAGTCCTCAACCTACCACTCCACTGCTACATCAGCCAACACCTGCGAACCTTGCATTGGCTCCCCTTAGAGAAGAGAATCACCTTCAAACTCCTCACCCCCACACACAAGGCCCTACATAACACCAGACCTGCCAACCTGAACAACCGCCTCGTGTTCCACGCACCCCAGCGCTCCCTCCGCTGGGCCAAACTCTCCCTTGCTACAGTACCTCGGATCAAAAAAACAGGGGGGTGCGCCTTCTCCCTCCTCATGGCCAAGGCATGGAACTCCCTCTCTCTCCACCTCCGACAGACCACACTGCTCCCCAATTTCCTAAAAGACCTCAGGACCTGGCTCTTCGATGGTACGCAGTGAAGCTACTTGCCCAGAGGAACCACCCCCGTCTCCCCCATCCCTTCTCCCTCAGCGCCTTGAGACCCGTTCTGGGTGAGTAGCCTGCGCTATACAAATATCTGATTGATTGATTAATGGGGTGGGACATGGTGTCAAATGCTGCCAAGAGGTATAGAAGATTGAGTGCTACTGGTTTCCCTTTGTCCATGATGAGCCGGATGTCATTAGTGGCAGCCCTGTGTCTGGAATCAGCTTGGGAAGGCTGGCCAGGAGTATGTACATGAGCTTCTTCAGTACTTTGGCTTGGTAAAGAGGAAGGGAGATGGGCCTGCAGTTGGCCAAGGTCAGGGGGTCTGCCAAAGCTTTCTTGAGGAGCAGTAGGCTGGTAATTTATTTGCAGGGGTCCAGGACAGGGATTGCTTTCTCCTACACTGGAGACATTTTGCTTACTCAAAGGTCGGTTGGATGGGGCCAGCCCGCAAGGTATACATGGTGAATGTGTCATTGAAAATTTCAGATCACCCCATCTGGTACAAAGCTTACTGTTTGGACCGGGGGGGGTCCAAACAGGGGTCCAAACAGCAGTGGGGGCTCCTCCCTCCCCACCTCCCCATATATGGCAGTCGCTGCACGGCCACGCGCAGCGGGCGGCGCGCCTAAGGCAAGCCCGCCTGCGCTCGTCCCTGCCTGGACCGCGCCCAGCACCAGAACCCCTGGCCCCTGCACCAGCCATGAAGACCGCCTCCGTTACGACGCCAGCACCCTCGTCGCTCTCAACCCAGGAAGGACCCACACCTGCTGCAAAGCCGCCCGAAGAGCACCCAGGGTCCCTTCGCCTGCCAGAACTGCAGCCTCTCCTCCCTCGAAGACGCCGAGACACCCGCCATGACGGAACCCAAGCAGCTCAGATGCATCCTGTTCAACACCCGCTCCGCACGCAAACACGCCGTCGAGCTCTGGGACCTACTCGACACCGCATCCCCGGACGTCGCCTTCCTGACCGAGACCTGGATGAACGAATCCTCCTCTCCAGACATCACCATAGCCATCCCCGACGGATAAAAGATCTCCCGCAGAGACCGCACCAACGGAGCCGGAGGAGGAATCGCCATTGTCCACAAGAACACCATCAGGGTCTCCACAAACACCAACAACACTCTCAGCACCGCCGAACACATGCACTTCCAGATCCACACGGACCCCAAGACCACCCTAAGAGGCACCCTCGTCTACAGACCGCCCAGACCCTGACCACAATTCTGCGACTTCATCGCTGACTTCATCATCATGTACGCGCTGACCTCCACCGACTACATCCTCCTCGGAGACCTGAACTATCATCTGGAGAACAACAACGACAGCAACTCCTCCACCCTGATCGACAACCTTGCCAACCTCGGACTAAAACAGCTCGTCACGTCGCCGACCCACATCGCCGGTCACACGCTCGATGTCATCTTCTCCTCAAGCCCCCACGTCGCCTTCAGCCACACCTCCAAACTAACCTGGACAGACACCACTGCATCCACTTCACCTTCCGAAAACCCCTCACACACCACCGCACCCTACAGATCCCCCGCCGCTGCTGGGGCAAAGTCACTGAAGAACTATTACAGACAAACCTCGCACTCAACCCACCGACCAACCCCACCAACCCAGACAATGGTGCAAGCATCCTCCGATGCTGCATGGACGACTGCGCCAACACCCCCGCTGAAAAAGCCAACCAACAGAGACACCAGCAAGAGAGCCAGCTGGTTCACCCCGGAACTCCTAGCATCAAAGCGCACCTGCCGGAAATTGGTGATCAAATGGCACAGCGAGAAGATGCCGGACAGCCGTGCTGCCCACAAAGACGCCATCCGCAACCACCACCACCTCATCAGGACCACCAAAAGGACCTCCTTCAAAGAACGCCTCGACAACAACGCACACAACAGCAAGGAGCTCTTCAACATCGTGAAGGAACTCTCCAACCCCAGATCCAGCACCAGCGACATTCCGCCATCGCAAGCCCTGTGCGACTCCCTCGCCACCTTCTTTCACCGCAAAATCACCGACATCCATGACAGCTTCAACCCCCGGATGACGCCTACAGGCCTCGACACGCCGGACCCACCGCCCCCCATCGACCACGACTCCCTGACAACCTGGGCCAACGTGAGCATCGAGGACAGAATCAAGACCATGGGCACAATCCACTCCGGCTCCCCGTCCGACCCTCTTCCACACCACATCTTCAACAAAGCCGGCAGCTCCATCGCACCCCACCTGCACAACGTCATCAACCTCTCCTTCGAGACCGCTACCTTCCCTGAGAGCTGAAAGCACGCCGAGATCAACGCCCTACTGAAGAAACCCAAGGCGGATCCGAGCAACCCCAAGAACTTCCAGCCCATCTCCCTGCTTCCGTTCCCAGTAAAGGTCATCGAGAAGATAGTTAACATCCAGCTCACCCGTCAACTTAAAGACAACAGCTTCCTGGACACCTCCCAATCAGGATTCCGCAGCAACCACAGCATCGAGACCGCCCTCATCGCCACCACAGATGACATCAGGATCCTGCTAGACAACAGCGAGACGGTGGCCCTCATCCTCCTGGACCTCTCCGCCACCTTCGACACCGTCTGCCACCGCACACTACGCACGCGGCTCCTCGACACATGGATCCGAGACAAGGCCCTGGACTGGACCACCTCCTTCCTCTCTGGCAGAACTCAGAGAGTCCGCCTCCCCCCGTTCCGGTCCGAAGCCTCCGAGATCATCTGCGGCGTTCAGTAGGGATCCTCCCTCAGCCCGATGCTGTTCAATGTCTACATGGCACCACTCGCACGCATCGCCCGACAGCACTACCTCAACATAATCTCCTACGCCGACGACACGCAGCTGATCCTCTCCCTCACCAAGGACCCCCTCACCGCCAAATCCAACCTCCACCAGGGAATGAAGGCTGTCGCCGACTGGATGGAGGAAAGCCGACTTAAGCTAAACACAGACAACACGGAGACCCTCATCCTCGGGCCCAACCCCTCAGCATGGGATGACTCCTGGTGGGCCGCATCACTGGGGACACCCCCGGCTCCTACCAACCACACACGCAACCTGGGAGTCATCCTCGACTCGAAACTCACCATGACCAAACAAGTCAACACAGTCTCCTCTACCTGCTTCAACACCCTCGGCATGGTCCGGAAGATCTACAGATGGATCCTGACAGACATGAGGAAAACAGTCACCCAGGCCCTAGTCAGCAGCAGACTCGACTACGGAAATGCCCTCTACGCCGGAGCCCCGACCAAGCTCATCAACTGACTCCAAAGAATCCAGAACGCCTCTGCATGCCTGATCCTCGACGTCCCGCGCCGCGACCACATCACCACCCACCTGAGGAACCTGCACTGGCTCCCCGTCGACAGAAGAATCTCCTTCAAGCTCCTGATCCACGCACACAAGGCACTCCACAAAACTGGCCCAGCCTATCTCAACAGTCGACTCTCCTTCTATGTACCCAATAGGAAACTCCGCTCCGCCGACCACGCCCTGGCCACGGTCCCGCGCATCTTTAGAACCACATCCGGAGGCAGGTCCTTCTCCCACCACGCCACCAAGACCTGGAACACCCTCCCCCTCAACCTACGACAAACCGAAGACCTGCTGACCTTCAGGAGACGACTCAAGACCTGGCTTTTCGACCAGCAGCAGCAGCACCCCCTCCCTCCCTCAGCGCCTTGAAACCCTTGTGGGTAAGTAGTGCGCTTTACAAATTAACTGATTGATTGATTGATTGATTGATTGATTGATTGATTGATTGATTGATTGACCCATGAGCAAGGCTCTGGCTGGGTGTAACATAACCCTATTCTCTCTAGGGTACTTCTACAAGCCTAGTCAGTAGTCGATTTTCATGACCACTATATTATGATCACCGTGACGGTAGCAACCAATTCTTAAATATTGGAGGATAAACCGTTAGCACCTTTAGCACCTCAAGATCTGATTGTGGCTGGGGTAACCCCTGATCCACCCCCATTTTGTTCAGTGGATAAGATTTTAATATCTGTAGCTAATCGGTAAAAAGACTTGACAAATTGCTTAAATGTTGACTGACTCCCCAATGTCACTAAGGAATTTCTTCCCATTGACAATCACATGACTACATCTCACAATGTGCAATAACTCATCATTCTCTCTTGAGCTGGAACATAGTTGGCCTGAAGACAAAAGATCAAAAATCAAAACTGGTTTAACTTTGTTGCTTAATGCGATTTTATAGCCTTTCAGGAAACATGGGATACAACTTCCTTGTGTTAGTGTTGCTTGTTATTAGTGCCCTGCAATCCCTTCCCAATGACACAGGGCAAAGGGTGGCCTCTCAGTCTGGATCCGATTGGGCCTCAATGTTGAGGTATCAGTGTTGGATGCAAAAATCTCCGCCTTCCAAACCCTGCTCATCAAGGACAATTTGAGTTATTTTTAGTTTTGTCTGATTAAATTTTATAATAATGATTTTTTAAACACTGTGTGTTGTCATTTCACTAAGTTGCTTTTCTTTTTAACTCATCTGAAACCTTTAGGTGTTAGGATTTTGTCCCAACCCAATTACATTCTCTGCAGGGATTTTAACGCTAAACGTATGATCTATATTGACGAGCAGGGGGTTAAGTGCTACAAAAGTTAGGCAGGAAAGCATAAAGCTGCTGCTAACTTTGTTGACCTTATTCAATTGTTTGAAGGGTGCCTTTGGTTTTCCTTCTTTAAGAGGGAATGGCCATGCTTCAGTTATTGACTATATATTTCGAATGAGAAAGGTCTGTGTCCTGCTTTTCAGAGGGTCCTGTTCTCAAAACACAGTGGTGAGACCACATTGTCCTAATTGTAATAGGGCACTTTCCAGTGCTCAGGGTAAAAAATCCAGTTAAGTCTAGGCATCCCTCCAGTAATATTCTAAGGCTCATTTGGCATCTGAAGGGACCAGGGGCCACCCTCGGTTCCCTTTTGATGAAGTGCCGGATATATATTTGAATTTTCTGGCCGATGTGAGTGTTGAAGGTATGCTAGCCATCAATGAAGAGTAGTTTGTTGAAGCTTATTTGATATGCCCAGGAGTACCAAAGACGGTACAATAGGCACGATTTTCAGTAAATCGATGTCTAAGGTAGTCCTTGTCCTCCAAACCAAGAGACCCATCAGAGGTTTGCGCAGCACACAAGAATTACAAGCTTACATTCCAGACAAGGCGAGAGGAACTGAACAAAATGGTTGGCAACTCCTATTCAGTGTTGTGAATTCCAAGAATAGCAAGGTGTTCTGGGACATGGTTTAAAACATTAGGCAAAGGGATGGCCAGCACAGCACTCTTCTGAGTTGAAATGTTCCAGGCTTGGAATGGATTGGACATTGTATGACTATTTATCAACTAGCGGAAGGGGATAATCAAGGAGAGCTACTTTTGCGTAAATTGATTAAGCCACCCACCTGTCCATCATTTTATCTGAAGTGGTGGAGACAATAATGAAAAGCCCAGGCGGTAAAACATCAAAGCCATATGTAGTCCATATGGATATCCTCAAATGCAGCACTGAACTGTGGGGCCCTGTACTTATGAATACATTTAATACTTCATTGTGTAATAGAATTCAATGATTGTAGAATCTCTCAACCATTATCTTCATCTTCAAAAAAGGGAACAGGATGCCATGTAAATGCTATCATCCTATTACCTTTATTGACAGCATAGTTAAGATCTTGGGAAGGGTAGTTTTCAACTGTCCAAGGCTTTAGGTGAATCAAAATAACATTTTGTGTCCTTATCTATAGGGTTCTGACCTGGACTGGGTACAGTGGAGCAGTGCCTTAACTTGCATTTGCTTGTTAGCAAGTATACCTTCACCAGGAAATGCCTATTTTACCTGGCCTTTATGGAACTCTTGACAGCTTTTGACTGTGTAAATCACACTAGGCTTTGGCTGATGTTGTTAGATCTGGGAGTTGAGATTGCACTGGTGAACCTTTTGCATATTCTACATGAGAAAATAGCTGCTGAAGTCTGATTTGGTCCATCAAGAGAATTGTCTCACTCTTCCCATTCGCCATAGGAGTACGTCAGAGTTGTATTCTGGCCCCGTTGTTGTTTATCATCTATATTAATAATTTGAGTCCTTTGTTGGCTAGTGGCACAAGTAATGTCCCGAAGGTTGGGAACTTCCAAGTACCAGCACAACACTATGCAGATGACGCTGTATATATGACATGGACCCCAGGAGCACTTTATATATTGGTGGAGTCCTTTGTGACATCATGAGCAAACTAGATGTAGTCACCAATTTAGGGAAGTCTCATATCATGGCATGAGGGCCAGGAAGGAGATATGCTATTGAACTATTGGTTAATAGCTAATGCCTGAGCAGTGTCAATAGCTTTATTTATCGGGGAGTTTTTTTTTGATTCCTCAGTTTCCTGGTAGTCGCAGATCAAAAATTCATGTCTGAAGCTCATGTCTGAAGCTCAGCAGATCAGCAGAAGGAATCATTAATTTTCCTCAGACCGTAGGTTGAGGGACCATTTCTCCCCAACTGGACATATGTATATGTATCAGTGTGATTCTGTTGCTTGATACGAGGCTGGGGCCTGGGGGTGTTACAACACTCTCCTTTTACAGACAGAGGAAAACCGTATATGTAGATAGCTCTTCTGTCTTTCCCCTACCAGCTCTCACTTTGTTATCAACTCAGAGTGAAGCTTACAGTACATCTCAGAGCAATTGAAGATGGCCCCACTTTTGTTATGGGTTATCTGGGCCAAGAAGGAGACTAGTCTGAACTGGGACATTGTATGGGACTGACTCAATTTACAGAAGGGTTTGTCGAACCACTGATTGGCTTATGTACCCTAAAAGATTTAGGTGTGTCCAACATGTTTGAATCATCATCCACCCTTACCAAAGACAACAAGCAGTTAGTTGGTTAAGATTTGATATCAATAACTTAGCCAGTCACAGAGACTGCACACTGAACCTAACAAAAGCTCTATCATAGATTACATCACGATCCCAGCACTTCATGAGCCTGTGATGTACCTAACCATTGAATTTACAGGCTGAGAAAGATCCCCTCTCTTCTGCTTAAGAAAAGGTATAGTGTGGCAGCTTTTTTTGTTTTTGGGAGAGACAGAGTGTTGTTGATTCACACTGAATGCCCATGTGATGGGCTGTCTGAACAATTCCTGATGCATCGTATGTTATTCTGTAAATCTTTCAGATCTTGTTTAGGTCTTGCCTTGGCGCTGCATGCGCTGCATGCGAGACTTAAGTAATCTGTATGTTGGCTTAAACGTAATGTAATCTATCTTTCTGCTTGCTATTGGCTTACTTGTGGTAGCGTTGTTGTTATCTCCCTTTCTATTGGCTGTTGGTCACTTGCTAAATTCTGTGTAGTCCCAATACAGCGGCGCCTAACTACAGTGTTATTTCGCTCTGCTTGCACTTATTTTAATTGAAGTGCAGTGTGCCATCTGTTTTTCACGCTGTAGCCTGCCTTTGTCGTTGGAGACTTTTGAGCACGCTGCGAGGTTGTAGCCTGTGTTTGTTATTGCCGACTTTTGAGCACATTCCGAGTGTAGTAATTGCGTCCGTTTACTTGTTCATTTATTTTAAGTATTTGCTAATAATTGTGTTGAGCCGACCACAAGGCTCGAACACTGGTCCGCAGCTCCCGAGTCGCCAGCTCTCCCCGCTGAACCATAATTTCTCCCTCCGAGAACAGCATGCAGTTTTCTCTACATACTTTGATCTGGCAAGAGGCCCTGTGTATGACGTCATCAAGAACCACCAATATGCTAGTAAGAGTCCTCTTGGCTGCAAGTTGCCGGGCAACAGCGTCGCTGAGCAGTGACGTTCAGCCGGTAGCAGCCTCTGTGGCTGAGCTCAGCAATCTCCGCTTGTACATTTCCTGGTCAGAGCTTTACCATCAGCTGCAGCAGCATGTCTCAACAGACCAGCATCCAGGGTAACCGCCCCTAGGCCACGGGAGGGACCCTTGTCCTCACACTAGACCCCACAATTGCTTGGGATACGAGGGGCTCAAATAGCACAGCAATTACTTCCTCTCGCAGGCAACCCTTCCAGTGCTGTAAAGCATAGGATACAACTGCTGGGAAATCTTTGTGTGGCTGCGGCAGTCACGCCTCTCGATCCTCGGGCTAGACGGGGAGGTGCTGCCTTGTACTGCCTTATTTTGAGGGAGTAAAAAGAGGTTCCTACAGGAGAAGAAGTGGGTGTGGAAAGGATATACAGCCCTGAGAAGCGGTGCAGAAACCATTTTCAGAGCGCGGATTTACATGATTTTAAATGGCAACGGGTAATCAAGCGCTGCGAGGTTTATGTGGCTCTTTGTGAGGAGAATAATTAAACTTTGCTCGATTTTGTTTCCTAAATCTCCTTCTCGACGTATAGCAAGTGTTGGCAATTATGTACTGCAAATTTGCACTCTCTGCCTCTGTATTTATTTTCGCTTGTCTGTTTGTATTTATTTTCGAGGGCTGCATGCAATGCGCGCAGGCCGAGCGGCTGCAGTGATCTTTTACAGAAATTTCTTTGAATTCAATCTTTAAACCAACAAATGCGGCTTACGGTATCTTGGTGCCCTGCCTCCATGGTACTACAGATGCCAGTGATGCAGGGGATGACTCGCAGGCTTCTCTTCGAAATCACCTACGGTTACAATCGTGGCACGCCCCGCTTTAGCTATAACAACTTAAGCTAAAGCGTGGGTGCCGCTTCAAAAGTAAATAATGAGAAAAAAATGATACGCTTGGCCATTACTGTTTATTTTCATATCTAATGTTGTAATAAAATGAAATAGACATGATCAGGACACGCTTCGTATAATGCTCACGCAGGAGAGAATATGTCCCTCACTCAGTCTCAGTGCTGGATGACATTTTCATAAGCAGTCCTGGGGTCTCTTAAAATGTGGCACTGTCTCCGATACAGGGCTGTTTCTTTCAGTGTTGTGGGTCTTTCTCAAGTAGTGTTAGGGTCTCTCATAAAATTCGGAGGTCAGCCCCCTTTCTAGTGTATTGTAGCATGTCTCTCTCCTGCAGTGCCGCTGTCTCTTCGCAGAAGCACAGTCTGGCTTTTTTATTAACCGTGGTCTCACGCCTGTACTACTGCCTCTATCCTGCAGTGTGGAGAGACACTTTCAGGCAGTGCAAGGTGTCTCAGGCAGTGCGTGCAGTTGCTCGCTCGCAGCGTAGATGTCTCTCTCGTGCAGTGCTGCCAGGCTCCTGCGCCGTTATCTCTTTCGTTGATGCTTTTCTTTCATCCGCTCATGCAGTGCTAGAATCACTCTTACGCTGATGCAGTGCTTTGTTTTCCCGCCCCCTGGTCTTGGGACAGAGTTAAAATGAAGTTGGGCTGCAACTTGTGAGCTTTGCTGTGTACAGGACGGGCCAACATGCACAACATGTCAAGAAACCCTTTTCAGTTTTAATGCACATCAAAAGAAAATTGTAATCCTAATGGTGAAGACAAAAGGTATTACTGTATCCCGAACACCTAGCTTAAACACACCAGAATGCCCCCAAAAATGTTCAAGACTAGAACCAAAAAAGCACTGGCAAATTAATGTTTTGCACCACCAGTGTTGATGTGCACTTCTACTCAGGTAGATGAGCGCATATGATGAGGAAAACGTTACCATGCGTTTTTCCATCCCCCTTCCTTAATAAAAACGCCTCCGTCCTGAAACACCTAGCAGCCCAACAATGCAAATACTGCCACAGAGTCAGGCCCACAGCCCTAGTTAAAGTGCCATGGTAACCAGGAGTGTGCCTTTTCTGGCCGCAGGAACCAGTGAAAGGTCCTAAGCCTGTGACTGAGAGCCCTTGGTCTCCATGGCAACAAGGCGGCCTTATCTGGCCTGTAGGTGGACGGAAATTAGTCCAGCAGGACACTCCAAACTTTTGTTTACTCTGCTGCTTGGGGATAGGGGTTTGGGTGGGGGAGGGAGCATCAAAGAAAGGTGGCAGCCATTTCATGGGCTTGAGGGTTGTTTGCCTGCAAGGACAAATCACACAGTCTGCACTTCTAAACCGTATGAGCAACATTTAACTGTCATTCGGAGTTTAACAGAAATAATTATGTGGCGCAGCAGCTCACATTTTGTGCCACCGCAAACACTGCCTTGAAGCAGCCCCACATTGTCTCCAAGTAAAAACTTAATTACGCCATGTGAGGGTCTAGATGGATTGGTTGAGCATTTCCCTTCTGATGTAAAGGTGACACCTTCCACAAGCCACGCTGTAAATGCAATGTGGAACAAGGGTTACTCAAGAATGTCATTTATAATTCCATCACTGCCATCACTATTATGTATCAGTCTGACAAACATACCATCTCCTGTGGCTCTCAGCACACTCGCAGCCAGGACATCAAGGAAAGGACTGTAAAAATAACAAGCATTGAAAATGCAATAGGTCTCGCCTTTAATTAAGTTAAAGCCATTTGCTTTGCTAATGGTATTGTATAGCAAAGCAAATGGCTTGAAGTTAATGAAAGGCGAGACCTATTGCATTTTTAATGCTTGTTTCTATTCTTTTCGAAACATTTTTTAACATATCAACATGCCTGGAGGGCATGGATGTGTCAAGCTTCTTGCAGCTTTTAGGTAACTCCAGCAGTATGATCACAAAAAAAATATGGAGGGGTGACCTTCTGGTCGCAATTATTGTCCATGGTACCTTAGGGCTTTTCTTACCTTTCAAGTTAAGTGAATGCTAAGGCTGCCAGGATTAGACCCCAAATTGTGGAGCACATTTGCAAATCTCATGATGTCCAAGGCTCTTAGCTATATTATCCTGGCAGACCCTTGATGCTTTTGATGTCTATATAGGTGTAATTCTGTAGGATATTGTTGCAATCAATATATGATCCTCTGTAGACAGATAGCGTAGGTTTTATAATGTAATTTATTAGAAAACAAAAGTCTCTGTTCCAGGGTACAGATGTAAGCCCCTGGGGACTGCTGATCTCGCCATCCCTCATGCTTCAATGTGCATAAGAGCGCGATGCCGGCCCGCGACAAATGTAGCCACCAGTTCTCCGTGTACTTGCCTGTGAGGGGGAGAAACCATGCCATCACTCATCTTGAGCCTCGTTTGTAGTGCCTGTCCCAATTAGGGAATGGCTAAGTGTGTTTCAACGCACCTAAGAAGAACAGGGCGTACCTACAACACACTGGCAGAAACAAACAAGCATTTGCAATGCAATAGGTCTCGCATTTGCGAGATTTTGAGCTATTGGCATTGTAAATGGCAATGCTTATTAATTATGTTTGAAAACCTACAAGCGGTGCATAAACATGCACTTTCTACTCATGGTCCTTGCTTACGAGAAGCAAAGCTGGCAGTAACTGCGCCTCTTTTACTGCCAGCATTGCTTCTTGTAAGCAAGGACTAGTAGGAAATGTGCATGTTTACGCACCGCTTGTGGGTTTTCAAAACATATAAATAAAAGGCATTGTTATTTACAATACTAATAGCTCAAACGCTAGCAAATGCGGGACCTATTGCATTGCAAATGCTTGTTTAGTGGAAGCACACAACTTCTGCCCAATCTGAACATGTATTCCTGTTACCAACGTGTGGGCGGAGCCAGAGCCCCTCTCTAGTGATGCTCACATAAACGTCTGGTGACCCCTGCACTGTCCATCCAGACCATAATAAACTGGTTATTCTGAGCTTGTGTCTGCAGCTGAGCTGAGCTGCAAACCACAGGCCTCTCAGAGACCTTGGGGGGGCAGAGTCCATTATTGGGGGCTGGCCCTCTAGGGGTTCACTCCTGGCAGTCTCAGGGCACTGGACATGGTTACCAGTAACCACTCCCCCCACCTCCCCCGTACTGGATACGATTTCTAGCAGGTCACAGGCTGGCAGTGGCTTGAATGGAATGTTCATGGCCTGGGGATATAGAGGTGGTGGTCTCAGTACTGGAGGACAGCGCGGCTGGGGTGGTAACACTCTACACTGCAGGGTCTGAATGAATGCGTGAATCAAGTATATCGACAAAGGAAGGGTGAATGATTGTTCCGCGCCTGTATTACACAGCATTTACAGTGTGGTGGCGCATCGCCGATGTCGTGTTTGCAGGGCACCTCTTGTGTCGTGAGCAGCAGTGCACTATGGGTAGGTCGGCAGTCTCAAGAGCTGTCCCCCCACTCTGTGGACCCTGCTGTTCATGTCATGACTGCCACACCAGTAACGACACCATCTCTACAGATGGAGGGCGTCTCTCCTGGGGATCCCCGCTGTGACCTCCCTGTGACCCAGATGTTAGTCAGTGCTTCACACAGCCGAGCTATCCCTCACAGAGGCTCCTGAAGGCCTGTGTACCCAGGCGGGGCAAAGCGTACAGGGTTACCCATAGAAACCTGTACGATCATCAGCGAGGAGCTTGCAGAGGAGCACACAGTGCGCTCGCAGCCATTTAAAGGAACTAAGAGCGCTGGAGTTCAGAGAGATGTCACCCTGCTGTGTAAACAGCCTCAGTAAACAGTTCCACAACCCTGGGCTGTGTGGAGATGTCTGGGGGAGGTGAAGAAAGGGCGCTTAATTAGAGGGTTCTTCATCCCTTAACTCCTGTAGCGTGTGAGGGCCTCCGTCCGTCCACCTATCTACATATCTATCCATCCATCCAACATGTATGTATGTATGTCTGTCTGTCTGTCTATCTGTCTGTCCGTCCGTTTACAACTCAAAACCTAAAACGACATCAAAGGTAAAAGTTAATATATTCACCATTGTACCTTTTGACCTGGAGTGCGCACAAAGCTCATGACGTCACATATTAGATCATCAACACCATCATTGATGACGCATATATATCTTTAGGAAAGTATGTAGCGCCAACTGAGCTGGGTGCATGTATTTATTGCTCATTATCGATTCATCGGGGGGCAGATCACTTTGAAACTCGCCTTGGCCGTAACAGGTTAGCTTTAAGTCCAAAGTTTTTTTACAGCGCCTCGTCCAGGAATTGTCGAGAAAGGTGAGCCTTGGATTGTTTAAAAGATTGAGTGGGAGGTCACCAGTCTGACAGAGTGTGGGGGGGGGGGGGCGCAGGAGGTTTCTAGTTTGTCATGGCAGCACAGGGAGGGAAGGCTGTTGAACAGTTGATGTCTGAGTCGAGGGTTTAGGGTCACGGGGAAGAGTTTTATGGCTTCTTAGTCCCCGTGGTAGGAGGAGCATCCCTCATGACTGGGTGTAAAATTTAAACTACAATCAGTGAGCAGCGAGCGAATTACTGCGGTGCTTCTGTATCCGATAACACATGAACAAAATAACCTGCAGAAAATCCTGTCACATTTTAAAAGCCCTTCTCAAAGTGGAATGACATTTGTTTTTACAAAAGATTCACATTTCAACTTTTTCTCAGTCCATCTGCAGAAAAGTGCAAATAAGCATATGCTGGGGAAAATGGGTTTCTCATACTGATGCATTTTTCTACCTAACGTTTCATATGCGTGACATTATATGGCATCTTTCAAGAGCAGAGGTTTTTTTTAAATCAGGTTATCTAACAAATGCAAAGCGTACAATCGCTGCTTGTGTGGCATATTACTTCAAATTGTATTCCCATAAATATAATTTTATCGTCTGTACACACAGTTTAAAGCCCAGTGGAGTATGGGAACTTAAATTAATAAAAAACAAGCATTGGCCGCGCGGCCGTGAAAACGAAAGTAATAGCGATCGCGATCAAAGCGAAAGTGATCGCGATCGCTAGGACGGGACGCGCTGTGTGGCAAGCACGCGAGTGGTGCGCGCGCAGCAGTGATTGGCGGCTGCGCGCGTGCATGCTCGCCTGCACTCAAGCTTTAGGCCACAGGCAGCACTTTAAAAATCCCAAATACAAAATGTCTCTCCGAGCCAGCGCAAGCGCTGGGGCTCAGCGAGACCTAAAAATGGGTGTTTCCTGTAATTGACGGAAATACAACAACTTACATGATGCCATGGGAATGTGCCGTATCTGACACAGTCACCTGAAGCAGCACCAGAACAAAAGGGCCACTGGGGCACCGGTCGGGTGCCGTTTAATCCATTCCTGGAGCTGTAGTAATACGAAGGGTGGTCCGGTAAGGGTGCCTTTGGCCCTTATCTTCAGTTGCTGTAGCTGTTACGTTGTGCTTGGCCTGCGCAGCGTAACATGACTTTTGTTGGCTGAGTCTGGGCTCCGGCTCTTGCAGGGCGAAGCAAGCAGTATCGCTTTGACCTCAGCGCTCTACCTGGTATTGTTCCCGCCAATAACGCCACACTGGTGACGTGGCAACTGACTTGCGGGTTGGCTCCTAGTGATAGCAGGCCTTGTTCTGTGTTCCAGCAGCAGTCCGCTCTGGTTGCGAGACTGCCTCCCATTCTGTGATCAGCATTTCCGCCGTCTCCCGTGTTGGCGAGTTGGCATCTCAACTTATGCAGTGAGATCGAGCGGGTGATCATACAACGCTTGTTTCTTGACATTGACATTGCACATTTCAGTTCCCCAAGGAGTTACTGGGAAAGCTGAAGCTTCTTTTGTTGGCACTCGTACTTTTGAATTCCTAAGGTCATGGACCCCACTGACTTCCTTAAGGGGTGACTATAGTAGGCCTATGGGGGAATTACTCCGAAACTGTGCCTTTTGCTGTAGTTGTTTCTGGGAAAAACTCAAGGGGCATGGATCCTCGCTACGCTGGCCCCTTATCAGTATTATTGTTTTGGGGTATCAAACCCCTCCATGCATGTCTTACAACCCGAGTGTTGACTGGGTTTGTGTATGTTTATTTATTTTTACAGCCGGGGTAGTCAAGCGTTCCTCCACCCCTGTTAACATCCCTTGGTGTACTACCTCTGGAATGTGTTTTCTGATATGAAGCATACATGATTATGATGTTTGTGGGTACTGAATGACAGGGTATTGAACCATGTATTCCATTCTGTAGATTAAAAAGATGATTCCTACTTCACGGGTTCCTGTTCAGGAAATATGCCTTATTTTGTTTCTTTACAGGTATTCATAACATAAGAAAGTATAAGTGGTTGTTCTTATGGAAAGTCTAAAGGAAACTGTTTTCTCAACGATATGTTTATTTGCTGCAGGTCTCCTTCCCCCACTTGATCACTTCATCAAGTCTGTATATTCACTCAGACCTTGGGGCTATCAGGAGGTGGACCATACATGGCAACGCACAATCCTGAGGATTCAAGGACCATGACAAAGTGGAAAACTAAAACCACAGAAACAGGTGGTGAAATAATTAATACATTGGACTCTTTCCTAACGAGATCGGCGGACATGCTCGCTAACGAGATTGAATCTTACAGAGCAACCCCTCTCGTTTGGAAGAGGTAAGAATATTCAGGACACAAATGGAAAAGGTACCTCACCAGATTTGTTAAACTGTGATAGTGTCTCTAGTAACCCCGCTCCACATGACAGATCTAAGGCCCCTAAAACTGATGATAGCCCAGTAATGGAACCCCGGGGCAAAATCTACCAATCTACCAGAGGATGGGCAAATCTACCATAATCACTCATTTGGGGCATATTTATGGATACGTACTTGGCCCCTGCTCCTAGAACAATTGTACTGTCTTTTTGTGACGACTTATGTCAGAAACTAAAACAGACATTGTCAACACTCCTCCAACCAATTTTTAGCAGATTGACTAAAATAGAGGATAGTATAACTTTGCTCTCTGACGAGTCTAGTATCCCAGACTCTTGCACATGGCTATCGATCCTCTGATCAGACTGCCCCTTCAGGAGTATCTTCTGTCTCAGCTGCAAGGGATGGTCCTGCACCCGAACCTGTCCAGCCTCCACCTCCTTTCGTGGAGATTGAGCAGCGACAGTTGACAGCTTTCGACCTTCCTTCCGAAGTCTGTAACGTTATCTTGGCAGCGAGGCGTCCCTTCACCAAAACGGTGTATGCCTGTAGATGGAACAAGTTTATGGCATGGTGCACAGCAAGGGCTGTGGATCCCATTTCTGCCCCCCCTTTCCAAGGTTCTCCTCTTCGTTCTTTCTTTGACCCAGCAGGGCTCTGCTTTGGGCAATCTAAAAGGCTATTTTTCGGTCATTTAGGCCTTTCTTTGGCTTCCTGACCAGCCTTTTCTTTTCAAGTTCCCTATTGTTAATTGTTTCCTTAAGGGCATTACTCACTTATTTCCTCCTATTCCTTTTGTAATGCCCCAGTGGGACATGAACCTGGTTCTGACCTATCTTATGTGCGCTCCTTTCAAGCCACTACATAACTGTCCTCTCAAACTTCTGACATTTAAAACTGCCTTTTTGGTTGCCATTACCTCTGCTCGCAGGGTGAGTGAGCTTCAGGCTCTTACTTTCAAACCTCCTTGCCTGGCTGTTTATCCGGACAAAGTTGTCCTTCGTACTAGGCCTTCTTTTCTTCCCAAAGTGGTTAGCTCTTTCCACATAGGACAGACCATCACTTTGCCCTCCTTCTTCCTGCCCCACATCGTTCTAAGGAAGAAGAGAGGCTCCACCGTCTGGATCCAAAACATGTGCTTTCATTCAATCTGGATCGCACAAAGCAATTCCAGGTGAATGACCAGCTTCTTGTTGGCTATGTGGGTGCCAAGAAAGGTCAGGCCGTGCAAAAATGGACCATCTCTCGATGGGTCATTCTTTGCATCAAAATCTGCTATTTTTTAGCAAAAAAGGAACCTCTGGTGGGGTTGTGCGCTCATTCCACCAGGGTGATGGCAGCCACTACTCATTTGGAATGTGGAGTCCCCCTTCATGACGTCTGCCAGGCAGCTACGTGGGCTTCATTGCACACATTTATTAAACACTACTGCCTGGACAGCCTTCGGTAACAATATATCTGTAAGAGACATATATAAGTTATGGATTCCTCACCGCCTTCACCCATCCTCTCCGTTCTGCGAACTGACTTCTAGGGCCTTGGTTAGATCTATTCGCCACCGAAGAAAACGCGCAAAGTCAGCAGTTCCGTGTGTTGGAATTTCCAAGGCGGCACTCGCTAGGCAACTCTTTTCATCACAAGTGGAGTTATGGTTTTCTACACGCCTTTCCGCCTATACCACTTATACCTAGAGTGCTGAAGAAGATCAGACGCGACCGGGCCCAAGTAATTCCTGTGGGCCCGGACTCTTGCACGTGGCCATCGATCGTCCGATCGATACTACTGCCTGGCCAGCCAAGTCCGGAGAGACGGCTTGTTTGACCGTTCAGATCTCCAGGACTTTCTGGTGTGAACTTAGTTCACAGATCCAGCTCCGGGGTTGGTATCTATTCTAAGGCGAGGAATCCATAACTAATAGTCTCTTTCAGAACAAGTTACTTACCTAGAGACGTATATTAGTTATGGATTCCTCACCGCCCCACCCATCCTCCCCGTTAGGGTACGGGACTCCCTTTCAGGGCCCTAGTTTTGTGCACTAGTGGTCAGTGTCTTGCATGGCTCTGTGCTTCTGGCGTGGAATGTCGTGTAAAGAACTGACGTCCGCGTGCAGGGGCGGCGTCTAAGTAGATACCGTGACGTCATTCCGGTGACCAAAATGCCAACGATGAACGCGGAGCCGACCGACGCCACCTACCAACGCATAGGGTACTGCTGAAGAAAAAATGCTCCAGATCCAGTGTGACGCCGGGGGGTGATTCTAAGGTGAGGAATCCATAACTAATATATGTCTCTTATAGATATACTGTCATTGAAGGTAAGTAACTTGTTCAATAATCCCCACTCAATATGGGTTCAGGAAATGGAAGGTGACCATTGATCAGTGCCTCAATTTAAATTTGATAACAGCAAAGTACAGGGTGGCCGCTTTTCATTGTGTGGTCTATTCAAAGTTATGGGCAATAATGATCTCCATGGGAATCGAGATGACGATAATTAATTGTATTTGTGAGATGCCCTCCAATACTACGGCCAGCGTCTGTTATGGGAGAGAGGGTGAATGCACAAGACACTTTAGAATTACCTGTGGCGGTAGACAGGGATGTGTTCTTGCCCCTTTTTTATTCGGTCTAAAGACTAACGCCGTAGAATCAGCCCTTGTCAGGTCTACCACAGATGTCCCTTCCATTAAGTCATCTCCTGTTCCGATACTCCTCTGTGCAGATGATGCAGTGTTGTTGGCACAAACTGGCAAGACACTGCAGAAGCTCAGAGAGGAATACATACAATTCATGAATAACTTGGAACTGAGGGTAAATGAATCCAAGTCCATTGAACTTGTGGCAGGATTGAGAATGAAGAAACTGAATGCTTGTAGAAGGGCAAACATTGGAGGTTAGTTTAGTTTGGATGCCACAATGGCAGCAATAGATGCTGTTAAGCCAAGGAAAGCCCCAGCCCAGTCAAGATACTGCTGATCTACTAAGACACGATAAAACAGTATGGGCACCTTACGTAAATTTACTGAGTAATGCAGTGGCTGCAGAAGCTCCAATACCAGAGTCATGGAAAGTGGCTGAAATAATCCCAATTTTTAAGAAGGGTAACCAACAAGACCCTGTTGACTACAGGCCTATAAGTTTATTAGACACCTTACAAAAGATCTATGCAAAACAGATCCTATCCAAGCTTAATAACTGGATAGAAGAAAATAACATTCTATCACAATATCAGGCTGGGTTCAGAGTGCAAACAAGTACAATTGTTCAGGTCTTTAGACTTCTATGCATAGGTTGGAAATATACAAATTAAATGAGAGGACATATGTATATAGCATTCATAGATTTGAAGGCTGCTTTCGATCTCATCCCTAGGGACTTCTTTTGCAACTCCCTTGAAACTCAGGGAGTCCCCGCAGATCCTTTGACACAGATAGTCCGGTTGCATGAAGACAACTATGCAAAAGTTAGATGAGGACTCAGAGATGAACTTACAGAGGCAATCCCTATTAAAAGAGGAGTAAGGCAGGGTTGTGTACTGGCACCCATTCTTTTCTCGTTATATGTAAATGACGTTGTGAACCATCTCCAAGGGTGCAAACATGATTCACCAAAGTTAGGAGTGGTGTCGGTACTGGCCCTACTTTTTGCCGATGACCCAATTTTCAAATCACAAACTCCGAAGAGATTACAAAACCTATTAGACTCCTTCAGCGAATATTGAGTTTTAAAATGCCCCAAAATAAACTCCAATAAAACCAAATACATGGCCATAAAACGTTTAAGAAAAATATTACAGCTTTAAAACAAAAGCTAGATTATGTGTCAAATTTCAACTAACTTGGCATCACATTAGACACAAAATTGACATGGACTCCACACTTACACAAATGCAAGGGTATCCTGCTCCAAAACTCCATGCCAATATTGAAAAGGCACAAGAAAATTGTATCCAATGCAGTGTCTCTGCTCTGGAGGTCTACAAGTACAGGGCACAGTCTTCAACCCTTTATGGCTCTGGGGGGGGGGGGTCACTAGGCAAAACACGTTTACAGGGGAGGAAAACACAATTTTAAGGATGTTACTACATTTGCCTGTATGCACACCTACCATTACAATTATTCAGGATATTAACATAAAGCGCATAGGCCAACAAGCTACATTGGTGCCTCTGTTATTCTGGGTCCGTCTGTGGACCATAGAAGAACTTAAAAACTATAAAGAGGGGCTAGTGGAGATATTGAGACTCGATCAGCATGCAACACTTCCATTGGGTAGACACGTGTGAACATAGTTCTAGAAACTAGGTATAAACTAGTTTTGGGACGCACCGAGCAACTTAACGATACTTTCAAAAAGATTTTGAAAAATACATACTGGGAGTACATGCAAAATAGTATGTACCACTGTTCTGAAATATGTAGGTTAACATCTCAGTTCCTTTAAATAAAACCACTCCCCTCTTTTGAATAATATGTGGATGACGTTCAACCGTTACTGGCCAAGCCATTATACATGAAGTTTCGTTTTGAGGTCCAACAGGTCAACTGCAACATAGCAAAATGATCACATAACAACACTGATGATAGAGAGACTTATTGTGCCCTAACTCAACGCAGTGGAAAACGACTCCCATATATGATTTTTTTGCCCAGCGTATACCATACCAAGGAAAAAATGGATTAAACCCATTTGTCAAAATTTGGGGATTAGGTAAAACTCAGGAGCACTGAGAATTTTTAAAACTAATACATTATATAGAATAGTTTTTAGTGTAAGCAGATATTTATTTGCCGTGAACTTAATACGCAAGATAAAAGGCACGAAATTTTAGTTATCTGCTGTTTGATTGTATCTCTAAAAGTTTTACATTGTACAAGTATGTGTGCTGGATTATTTCCAGTATTTGAGCAATGCACTTTATTGCACTTTCACTGTCTTCACTTATGCCTTAAATCAAAATTGCTTCTATGATTGAACATGATACAACAGCATCAGAACCAGAACACTATGTTTTATATTTACAACTGATGTATCTGTTATTTAATTTAAGATAAGCTCTGAGCAAGTGATCGCCACTGGAGAAACGCAGGCATTTGTGATACTTGATTTTAACTGTTATCAATGTATGAAATGTATAAATCTGCATTTTTTATGGTTTTTCAAACCGAATAAAGATTATTAAATGTTAAAAAATGTAAAAGAAAAAGATTTATGCTTCAAAAACTATATCTGTTGCTTCCTATGTGCCAATCATTTGGGGCACAACTGACATATCAATATTACAATGCATAGAGGATGGCTTCTTGACAACATTGGCATGTATCCCGCTATCCTGCTCCTCCTATAATTGCCATTCTGAGCTGAATTTGCCCTATATTATGGATCAAATCCGTTTTGCACCGATTTTATTGTGGCATTTAGTCTGGAGGAAAGAATTATTAAACCTAACAAGAGATATCTTAAAGGAGCGTCCGAATTTAGATTGCGCAGGTAAGATAAATTGGCTACAATATCTCGTGATAAATTTGAAGGCAATTGGTTTACGTTGACTATACGAGGATCCAATGATATGCTAGATAGCCCCAAGGAAAGAATTGAAAGGCCGGCTAGTAGATGAATTAGAAGAGATAGGTAGGAGCTTAATTGTAACAAGAATACAGTTAAGCAACATTTTTTAGCCTCTAGCATAAACATTACCGCAGCCTCATACCTATCTTTTGTTACGAACCCCCCAACATAGATTGGTATTACAACATAGATATGTATTTCTGAGGTTTAGACTGAAATACATTCCGCTTATGCTAGGCCACCCTCCAATATCTGCTCTATTAACTCCCTCCCTGCTTGCCCATGTGATGCCCGATCGCCCCGGTGTGATCTTCATATTATACCTTTTTGTAAGTTATTTACCGAGGAAAGGAACAGATATATTTTTGCGCTTCTGCGTAGACCTAATTTCATACAATGTCGCCCAGCTTCTTATTATCTCCATCCATTAGCTGATCATCTTGTATGTTACTGCTTGGCTTCGTTTCTCTGCCACTGTTCTCGTAGGTTGTGCGCTACAAATAAATTAAGGGGCAAGCCCGCCTAATGCTGCATACAAACATAAGAACTGTTTGTCTTTAGAGCTGCCTTATTTATTCTCCTAAGATTTTAACTGTATTCTTCATTTATGAATTGTAAATAGTCATGTGCTTTTTAACTCATAACTATTTTAACAATGATTATTGTCTGTATGCAGAATACTTTTTATGCCATTATTTTAGCGGCAAACTAAAGTTGTGTTGTTGATGATGTAGATGTTACATCAATGCCACACTAGAGCCAGTCTCCTGCTGCTCAGCCTGCTCACTCCAACTGTTCTCTCGAGCATACATAAACATTCTAACTCACATACACACTCTGGCTCATCTTAACAGGAAACTACAAAAACTTGAGCTCCGTAGACAAAGGGAATCTCTCAACCTAGCTCACCCTAACAGGATAATACATAAACTTGAACTAAGTAGGCAGAGGGAATCTCTCACCCGCGCTCATCGTACCAGGATATTACATAAACTTGAACTCAATGCAAGGCACTCTCCCAAAATCCTTGCAGGACCAGGGACATTATATATTCAATGCTACTCTTACAAAACAGCATTTACAACAAAACAATGTATGTATTTTGAACATGGAATCAAAATAACGTGGCTCCTTTTGGATAACTTTGCACAATATTCTGAAAGGACATATACCATGTAATAACCATATAACTACCATCATACATTACATCTCATGCAATCCAATTAAATATTACTGACAACTTTACTCAAACCCAACGTGAGAAATGTAACATAGCAGGTAACACAATGGTCAGTACGCTGGTGAACAATACCTCACCCGTTCTTCTCAGGTGCAGGCATGCACAGAATGTTCCTCCCAGGTGCAGGGAATGCAGAATGCTCACTGTAAAACTGTAAATACACACTGATTCTGGTCAGTTTTCCTCATGTTTGCATGTATCAACACGTGTTGTACACACTTCTTGCTTCCCTTTAGACCCAGATTTTGCTTCCAGAATGAAGTTTGCATGTTAACTGCACTTATCAATCCAGAACACTGAAAAATGTTTCAAACTGCCTTTAAATCTAACAACAGAACACCAAAATCTCATAATCCTTAGCTCTAACACCTTGTTGTAATGTTAAGTGCTGCACTCTATGTTCACTTGCACTGCCGGCTCACTCCACACCGCATTGGAAAAATATTTAACACACTTCTGTTGTCATGAAGCTGTATGATACTATATTATCCAAACTCCAGAATCACAATAAAGAGAAGGCATACAATTGAAAGAGTAATAAAACCTTTCAAAATTATGTAGGCTGCAGGCTGTCAATTGGAGTTGACACTGTTGGGCTTTAGAGTGTTTTTCTTTCTTGTAGGCACCAGACTCTTTTCTATTTTCCTTTTAGAAATTGCTTTATCTTAATCTCCTTTTTCTTAGTTTCTTGTAGACAAAGTGCCCGAGTACGATCTCGATAGGAAAGCCCTCTGTATGGCTCGGATCCGGAGGGCTTTCCTAGGGAACTGTGCTCTGCAAGTCGGAGCAACCGAGTAGGATGCACCCGTATGGTGGCGGACTCGGTTAGCTCGGGTTCCCATTGAACTCTATGGAAGCCTTGAGGCCATCACGGGTGAGTAGCGCGCTATATAAACCCCTGATTGATTGATTGATTGAATGTATGCTGAACGCGTACACAGGCTCCCATAGCATAAAGGGGTGGGTGGGGAAAAGCATGCCAGACTGTGTCTGCATGGAAAGGGAGACCCATGAGTACCCCCATGGGACCAATTCCAAGGGACCCGAGTGAAGGGGGGCCAGCTACAGCCCCCCGAAGTCCAATTCCCACAGCCGTTTTGTCTCTCCGAGACCAAGTCGATACGGCTGTCCGAATCGTGCATCGTACTCGCTCGTTCAGAAGCCGGCTCCATTGTGTGGCACAATTCGGACTGACAGGATCGGGTACAGAAACTTTTCTATCAACACGGTTGAGATTTTTGCATCGTACTTGGTCGTTTGGAAGGGGGGAACGATTGGGTTAGGAACATAGGCTCTGAATCGGATTTGTTTGTTTTGGATCCCGTCTGGAGGCCTTTATAGCAAGATCGTACTTAGGCCCTTAATCTTTCTCTCCCATATCCTTTCGATTGTTCCAGGTAAACTTGTTCTTCCTTTTCAAACCTGTTAACGGGCAGGTTAGTTTCCACTCGTCGCCATTGTTGCAATCAAAGAATGATCCTCTGTATGCAGGTAGCATAGGTTTTATAATGTAATTTATTGGAAGATAAAAGTCCCTGTTCCAGGTTACAGATGTGACAGATGTAACATCAATGCCACACCAAGAGCAACCTCCTGCTGCTCAGTCTGCTCATTCAACTGATCTCTCAAGCATACATAAACATTCTAATTCTGACATCATGCACTGTAAAGTATCTTCCGACAATATCCATGATGTCTTTATACGTTTTATTGTTAAAATAAGGATAATACAGCATACAAGCTCCAGGGAAATGAAAACATTCAATGTAAAGTCTGTAACATAAGCTCATTAATAAATAAAGCATAAAACTTAAACACCACATGCACACACACACACGCTGGCTGAGCAGCAGGTAGCAGAGAACTAAGGAGAGAATGCATCATGCCTAATTCAAGATATAACGCATAGACTACACAAATATAGCTTGGAAATAAATACTTTAGCCTACAAAGCTATGTACTATCACACCCTGGTGTGGTGACTTACTGCTTGTGTCTCCATTTGATCTATTATACATACTTTATTCTGATCATCTGCTCCTCTGTTGCTACAGTCACTGAATCATAAATCTTGCTGCACTGCTTCCTGCCCTGACTGTTCACACTTTATTTGGATAGTTGGATTTAAGATGTAAAGGCTATTGTTTAAGTACCTTGAGTATGCGATGCATTGTCTTCTTTTTATGATTTGTTTCTAAAATCGAATACAGATGAATTGATTGATTGACTACCAATGGTATTCTGTGGCTGCTATTCACCTTAGGTGTGATTTAGCCCTTTTTTTTTTATTGTAAACTGTGTTCTTATGTCCAAAATGAACAAGAGGACACATTTCACATTGAAGTATAGCACAAAATCTGGGATTTTATCTTTTGCATAATTTCACATAATATTCCTGGCATTTTACATGATTACATAATTGGAACTTACATGCATTTTCCATAGTGCTATTTAGTATGTGGCAGTGATGGCATTTTTATGTTTTGAAAAATTCTGAAGTTGTGAGCTGATCATTTTTTCGAATACAATGTACTGGAAGCATATCAGAAAACTCGTTTGAAGTTCTTCTGCAATATTGTGACCAAGATCCACATCCACTAATATTCCTGGATTCCTCAATGTTATATCTTTGCATTTGCTTCATGATGCTAATATTGTGTAGATGAGTAAAAGAGAGTACTTGAGACATTTAAACTTTACATCACATACTCTTTTATATGTGCAAGACGGATTTGTGTCGGAATACACAGAAAGAGCAATTTTACTATCGATAAATAATCTTCAGGATGCATTGACTAGAAATGTTCTCATGAAAACCAGGATTATTTTTCAACAATGGCTTTTAATATCTTTTAAGTTAACTTTCAAGGTAGCCTCAATTAGCACTGCCTTCTTGTCTAGGTCGTGGGTGTTTGTTGCTAATTATTTTCATGTTGTTTGGAGTGTCATTGTTAGTTTAGATAATGCCAGCCTTTTGTATCACTAAATTGTACATGTTATTTATTGTTGCTGCTAGTCAAGAGCATAATGTTCACAGTTCAGTGGAGCAGAATTATTTACATCTGTTGCAAGACATTGCTTCCACAAAAGTTGTTGTAATGCGTTGCATCAAAGCGGGAGAGCAGAACCTGTCATTATGTACTTAGGCACATTTTAAGCTGCCTTGCAACACACAACCACCCTTGAACCTTAGTCTAAGAGTGTGTGAGTGATTTTCATAGGCTAGCTACTTTAAGTTCCATTATAACATTTATGCTTAGACATAGCTCGAAACTTTGACAACTTTGTGTGTGTGCTGTATATCATAGTTCACAACAAAAATCATAAAATGTGTAGGTAAAACTTTTTTTAACCTTCTTAAAACACACGTTATGAGTGGTAATGACACGTTTGTGACATTAACCCAGTCATCAATAATGTAAAAAAAACATTTAAAATGTTTGATTGAATTCGAATATTTGCAACATTATAAAATGGCAAACAAATATATGAACTATTAAGACAGACTAAATACCTCATGTAAAAAATGGTCTTTAAATACTAAATACCATAATTGATGTTTGAACCAAACTACATATATTTTCTGTGTATTTGTACCACAGCAGCTATGTCCCAGATCTTAAAAGGAGTTGTAATTCTCTAGCATCCAGTACTTGTACCTCTTGCTAGAGAGACGAGATGCCAGACCATGCAAATGTGGTTATGCATGATTCTTGCTTGCAGGGCGTGGCTTGGAAACCATAGTTGGCAGATGCATGAGCTTACTGCTCCGCACCAGCCCTTCATGTAGCCTGCAAATAATGGTCCCGGCCTGCAGCCTCGGCACCAGCGGGACATCGCAACTGTGGGGAAGACCTACCAGATAGCCGAGATGCTCTGCAACTCCGGCAGAGGGCGGTACACCACCGACGTGGCATCTGCAAAGTCCGGTGCGCTGAGTAGTAAGATGGCAGCCATGATGAGCAGGAGGCGTGTGCAGACCTATGGTCCCAACCCCTGCAAGACGTGGGTCCTGGACCAGTGTGGAGGGTGAAACAGCATGTTAGGAGCACAAGACCCATGCCCTCTGCTGGTGACATGAAGGTGGGAAGACCTCAGCAGCGGAGCGCGGGCCCCGAGGATCAGGCCTGTCCCCGGAGCTGCACCAGGAGCAAAGACGGGGCCTGCTACATGTGACGTTCCCTGAAGCCCTGATCAGTGCGTCCGGAGAGGCCGTGTGGACAGGAGAGCAGGCGACAGGCTCTCCACTGGCGACCTGGAGAAGATGAGACTTTTCCTGTGGAGCGCAGTGGCTGGAGGATCGGTCCTGCCCTTGGAGCTGCACCCGGAGTGGAGGAGGGGCCCACCACTTGTAATATTCCACAAGACCCTGGTGGCTGCAGCCGGAGAAGCGGCATGGACAGGAGAGCAGAAGATGGACCCTGCCCTGCCTGGGTTTCTGCCGCCCTGCCGTTGCCTGATACTGGATGTTGTGGCCCACGAGGACCCCATATCTGGGGCACCGTGGGAATACTCGACATTTGGGACACTGGGATTCCCTCACCAGGGCTAGAAATCACCCGTCAACTTACAAGCCCTGGCGCAGCTTCCCCAACAGGAGTGGCAAGGACATAATATCCATACATCTATCACATTTCAATATTTATGACATCTTTTTTTTTTACAGAAGAAAAATACATTTTGATATTTGCAGAACATATGCAAAAATGTGAAATAAATATTAATAATTACAAAAATCTATGTATATATGGAAATGTAATGTATACTGTAGGAGAGTAGGATCTGCACTTATGTTGCTCCCACTTTTTTTTTGATGTATACACTGGTTTCTGGCTATAGCGTGGCTGGGTCCCTGCTAATCAGGGCCCCAGTCTCTCTGTTCTCTCTAAACGACTTGGTGTGCATATTAGATGCACTAGTGATTGGATACTGTGGTACCTTATGAGCCCCTAGTATAGGGTACCTTATGTACCTACGGTATAGGCACTTCACAGGCCTACCAGGGGCTGCAGCATGTATTATGCCACCCCTGGGAAGCATTCTCAATCTGACACCACAGGCCTGCAACTGCAGCCTGTGTGAGGTAGTGTAGCACTCCTCACAGAGATATAAGTTCCTATATCTCCCCATACACACACATATAAACCTATCAGCCACCCCTATGGCAGGCCCTATCAATCCTGAGGGCAGGGTGCGTGGTTTACAATGTGAGGGGGTGCCTCTGCATGAGCAGGGCCCCTCTGCAGCTACCAGAGTTTGTTCTCTATGGCTGTTTGTGGATGCGGTTAAACCATATACTCTTAAGTGCATTAAAATGCTGGCTTTGGAATGACTGCATCAAAACATGTCGTGTTTGGTGTCAAACAACTTGGAATCATACCCCCACATCAGTCCATGATGTGGGAGCATGATCCCACCCTTCTAGAGGGGACGACATGTAAAACGATAGAAATCCTATAGAGCCCTGGCAGCACAAAATGGATGCCCCCAGCACAGACACTGGGCTGACCTCCTGCTGCTGACTGAAACTCGCAGTGGAGGAAGCCCAACAAAAGGAATCCTGTCACAGGGAGGTGTCACCACCTTCAATACAGGATTTAGTGTATTGGGGCAGGGTGGGTGCACTCTTAGAGTGCTTTGAAGTCCTGCACTGGGGGAGCAGTAGGCTCCTCTGTGCATATGCCAGCTCAAACTGGTTCAGGGGCTACCTGTCCCTGCTCTGGTGTGAAACTGGACAAAGGGAAGTGGGTGTAACCACCCCCTACCCTGACTCTCCTAGAGGAGTGGTCATAGAGCTAGTCCCTCCTCTATCTTCATTATAAGATAGCAAGCATTGCCACTGCAAAGCACATAACCCTGGACGACGCTCTTCAAAGAAGAATCCTGGCCCTTCGACATTCCAATACCTTTGGAAGACAGAATAATCTCTCTTGGGGTCAAGGAGTGACTCCCCTGCTTGGCAGGCACCAAAACCTTAATCAACGGTTGCAAACTTTCCCGCTCCTGCCGGAGTTCGAAGTCCCTGCTGCCCTGGAAGTGGATTTCCTGACTTCTCGACGGCCATTGTGAGTCCCCAGCAGAGCTGTGGCGAGTGGACCCCACGAGTGACGAGGAACAGCAATATCCGGGGATCGTGCACTATTGTCGAGAGCAATCCTTTCAAGATGTTTTATGAACTTGTGCTTTGGACCAGTTGAGGCAAAAGCCTCCAGCAGGTTTTGCAGTGAAAATCAGAGGCCTACCCCATCCTGAGTGACCGTGGGCTCCTGTGAAGCATTTCCTGAAGAGGCGTCTTTGCGATCACTTGCCCATTGGCTAGTGGGTCCCCCGAAGACTTTCTTATCAACTCAAAGGGCTCTCCTGGTTGTTTCAGGCCTGCCCTCACTTACCGTTGCTGGGTGAGTCCCTCAGATCTTGCTGGTCTGCACCATCGACTTTCTTCAGTCTACATGAGACTTGCAGTTGCCAAGGCTTGTTGGCTCCAATCCGGTTGCTGACACTGCCATCAGCTGCGGACGTTGTGGAATAGTCCAAATCCAGCTGCTGGTCATCGTCAATCCTTCCTGGACCTCGTAAGCAAAGAGTCAAAACACCATCGACGACCTGAAATCACCCGACATCTGTGGTCATCCATCTTCCTGGCCACTGGCAAGTGACTTTGAACACTGTCCCTTCAATTTCCAGGTCTTCTGCACCTTGAATCCACCCTTGGATTCCACCGGACACTTCTTCAGTCAACGCAAGCAGCAAGTCTTCTTTGGTCTCCAAAGAAAACAGCGACGCGACCCGACACCAAAAGACACCTATGCACCCTTCTTCCCTGGGTGAGGTAACTCATGCACTCTGGTGCCCTAGTGTGTGTTGGCCCTCGAAGTACATACCTTGTAAGTGGCTTGCTTGTAGACTTCCTCGAAGTACCGTAAAATTTTAAAAATCAAACCGCGACTTGCACCATTGTCATCAATAGTGAGCCCGCGGGTGTGTTCACACACTGCACGCGTCTCCCGTGGGCCTGTTAATTACCTGCTAACACTGCAGTACTGAAGCCCCAGCGATTCCCCAGGCCCTAGGCCTTGTCATTTTGCAAGTCGACATTCTTATACCATTTTTTTAGTATATGGTCTGGTACGCCCCTAGGGATCCAGCCATATTTGTGCTTAATTTATTGTAAAACGTTGAAATTTGAATGTGTGCCTGGCTTCTAATCTCATAAAGAGATTAGTAGAGTGTGTCTAGTAATAAATACATATATATTTGATATTACAAAATCCGCAGCGTCCTCTGCTGTTTTGCCACACACGGACCGCAAAACTTGGTGCAAATTAAATATTTATTTTGTGGATGTCTTCGCCATTACGCGTTTCAACTCCTCAGAGTCTTGGTCACATGGTAACGTTCTCGACATCATTTGCATTATTTAAAGTGACATTGTGCGTTGTGATAGGTACAAAGTTTGCACATGTTCATAGACATAGAGGAAACACATATATATATATACACATATGACTCAGATTTTTTTTCAAAATAATTTTTTGCTTAAATGCATTTTTTACCCTATGGAATCAAATCGTCATAAACATCAATGTGTTTTCGAACTGTATATGTTTTCCCCATTATCACAGCAGTTTATATTTTTTACATGTCACAATAAGAATTGCGATAAAAATTACAGATTTACATTTTTTATCACCTCGTAATTATTTATTTTGTTTCATGATCTACAATTGAAATTTGTTTGATATTTGCTTAAATGCAATAAGCACTAATTTATTGCCTTACTGATTGATGCTGTTAATTCTTGGTACTTGAGTAGGTCATTGTTTCTCATTTTTCATTTCACTGACATGATATATAACCTTACTGTAAATGTTTAGATATGCCTTGTAGCCTTAGTGTGCAAATTGTGCAAAATAGTGCAAAAATGTGCAAAAAAGTATTATATAAATAAATTACTGTTATTGAATTACCCGTCCTTATTGATTAAAATCCTATGTTTTTATAATTTTCACAGCTTTTTTGTTTCTATATTGTTGCTTGGATCCCACTTATGTCCATTCATAAAGATCACAATAACTAAAAAATCTTATTAAATTTGGAGTCATTTCATATATAGATTGCAGTTATATGTATGTCCTTACCTATAGATATTCATTGGGTTATCTCTTGGAACACATGCTTTTCAAATTTGGTACAATAAATATATTAATACATAACCATATATATAAATAAATAAATAGATATATATACATAAATATAAAAAATATATATACAGTACTACCTAAAAAGCCATGAAAAACCATCAACTCAATGTGCAAAGATGTTTTCTTGTGTATGCAAATTCCAATTTGTTAGTTATAGATGAGAATGTTGTATACAAGTATATAAATCTTCCGTGATATTGAGACCTCCTGGGGCCTTTGAGTCCATCTCTAGAATGTATTTTGTCTCTAACTTTCTCAGTTTAGCTTCCCTATTACCACCCCGTCTACTTGGGGGTACTGAGTCGATTAGATAAAATTTTAGTTCCTGACTCCTGGAATTGTGATATTCACGAAAGTGTCTAGCTACAGGATATGTATTATCATGGTTGTTAATGGCCCTAATGTGCTGGAAAATCCGTTTGTGGGTTTGTAACTTATTTATTTATTTTATTTTAGCGATTTCTAAAGCGCCTGGTGACCCAAGGGCATCCCCGCGCTATAAAACTTGAATTCCTATTGAGATGGAAGGTGACGGAAGGGTGTTATTTGGGAAACAGATGGGTCTTAAGATTTTTACGGAAGGCAAGGTAGTTGGATTCCAGTCTGAGGGCGCGAGGCAGTGCATTCCAGCCCTTAGCCGCCTGAACGGAGAATTGTCGACCTCCTGTGCGGGCTTTTTTGAATCTGGGGATGCAGACTAGATTCTCTTTTTGGGAACGTAGTGATCTGGTTGCTGTATATGGTGTGATCATTTTACTTAGGATAGCTGGACCAGATCCGTTGTAAAACTTGTGTGTTGTACACATTGCCTTAAAGTGCACCCTTTGGCGCACAGGGAGCCAATGCAGGGTTTTGAGGGCTGGCTTGGCGGATATTCTGGAGGGGGTGTTGGTGATCAGGCGTGCTGCCGCGTTCTGAGTCCGCTGGAGTTTCGTGATGGTCGCCTCGGGGGCTCCCAGAAAGACCAGATTGCTGTAGTCCAAACGGGACAGCACTAAACCTTGGATAAGGAGCTTTCTGGACATAGGTGGAAGTAATGGCAGGATTTTACGGGTCGAGCGCATGAGTCCAAAACATGTGCCTGAGGTCTTGGTTGCCTGGGTTTTCATCGTAAGCTGTGGCTCAAGCCACACCCCGAGTGTCTTGATTTCAGATTTGGGGGGGGGAATTTCTCCGAACACATCGGGCCATATTGTAGGCGGGATAGTTGTCCATTGCTTGCCGAGTAGCATTACCTCTGTCTTAGTCCCGTTCAATTTCAGTGATGAGGCATTCATCCAGCTGTGAATGTCTATGAGGCAGTTAGTTAGATTTTCCGGGTGGTCAGTCAGCTGGGACAGGGAGACGACTAGTTGGGTGTCGTCAGCGTAGCACACCATTTTGATGTTGAATGGTGATACCACATCCTCTAGAGGGGCCATATAGACATTAAAAAGCGTCGGGCTTAGGGAGGAGCCTTGGGGGACGCCGCTAGTGAGTGGGAGGGTGGATGAATGATGGCTGTCGTCCCACACTTGAAAGGTGCGTCCTGTGAGAAAGGATTCGATCCATTTGATGGCTGTCCCGGTAAGTCCTGCATTTGTCAGTCTATGCAGAAGGACACGGTGGTTAACCGTGTCAAAGGCTGCACTTAGATCCAGGAGGATCACTGCCACTGATCCTCCTGAATCTAGTAAGCTCCTTGCCTCTTCAATAACTGCGAGGAGTGCGGTGTCTGTTCCATGGCCTGGGCGAAATCCCGTTTGGGATTGTCGAAGCAGTTTATTTGTTTCAAGGAACTGGGACAGTTGGATGTTTACCAGTTTCTCGGTGACTTTGCTAATGCCCGGGAGTAGGGATATTGGCCTATAATTGGACAGGTCTGATGGATCTAGCTGGGGTTTTTTTAAGAGTGCTTTGACTACAGCACTCTTCCAACTGTCGGGAACAATTCCGTGGGTGAGTGAGCAGTTGATAAGGTCCGTAATGGTAGGCACAATTACTGATGCTACGGTCTTGAGGAACCTTATAGGGGCTGGGTCCAGAGGGGATCCACTTTTCATTTTTACTAAGGTTCGCTCAACCTCTACGGGGGTGACAGGTCGAAAGGTCAGAAGCGATGGACGACAGATGTTTTTAGTCTGCTCGATGGAGGTGCTGCTATCCGTGGGGCTAAGGGAGATGGGGGGTGGGAGGGAGGCCAGGATGCGGGTGATTTTCTCGTTGAAGAAGTTGGCTAACTCGTTACTTCTATCAACTTTGGGGGTGTTGGAGGGGGAGGTGGTGGGGACCTTGGTCAGCTCTTTGACGATTAAAAAGGATTCTCGGGCTGAATTGGATGCTTCTTGTATTCGTGTGTTATAGTACGAAGTTTTGGCTGACTTAATGGCCTCTTTATAAAGTTTGACCGTGGCTTGGTAGGCTTCTTTGCTGGCAGATTGCCAGGTCTTTCTCCAGAGTCGTTCGGCCTTTTTACAGTTTTTGCGAAGTGTCCTTAGCTCTGCGGAGTACCATGGTGCTGAGCCAGGTTTGCCGTTTTTATTTTCCCTATTTCTGAGAGGGAGTACTAGGTCTAGGGAGATGGTGATCCATTCCCTAAATCTTCTGTCTGCCGTATTTGGATCTTCAGTGTGAGCAGGGATGTTTTTTTCAAGGGTCTGAGCCCAGTTGTCTATGGAGAGCTTGGGCCAGGTCCTATCTTTACTAAAGGTAGGGGGTGTACGGTTTTTCGTGAAGGTTCCAGATAATTGGAAAGGGACCAAGAAGTGGTCTGTCCAAGGGAGGGGGAGAGCCTCCTTTGCTAGCATTGAGAGCGAGCTGGTAAATACGGGGTCTAATAAGTGGCCCTTGATGTGGGTGGCTCCGGAGTTTAATAGACGGATATCGAAGGCAGCTAGGTCTTGATTCAGGTCATTGGCTATCGAGTCGGCCGGGTCTTCTAGGTGAATGTTCAGATCTCCAACTATCAGATAGTTCGATAAGGAGTGGGCCTGAGTTGTGACTAGGTCCAAAAGAGAGTAGGTGAAGGGGCCTGGGATGCCGGGGGGACGATAGATAAGGAGTCCTGTTAGAGAAGTAGTTGGGTTAAGCGTGATGGTAAAATGCAGACTTTCAGCGTCGGTAATCTGTGCATCGTGAGTTTTGCAGTGCAGGTGTTCTCGATGGATGATAGCTACACCGCCTCCTCTACCTAGAGGACGGGGTAGGGATTGAATACAGTAGCCCTGTGGAGTTGCTAGTGCCATGTCTGCTTGTGAGTGGGGACCGAGCCATGTCTCCGTGAGGAAGAATATATCGATTCCATGATCTTCTATGATGTCGGCAATCTGGGTCGCATGTTTTGGGAGTGAACGACAATTTAGAGAGGCAAGGTTAAGGGTTGCGGATTTGCTGGGTTTAGTAGGTAGGGTGAGCTGGACTGATTTGCATAGGGAGCAGCGAGTGAAGGGTCCCTTGAGATTATGGATGTAATCACAGGAGGGTAGGGGGGGTCTGAGGCTCAGTAGATCTCTACGGGAGTACCTTATGGTTGGGTGAGGAGAATCGGGCAGGGGTTCTGGCCCTGGGCCCGGTCGTGCGCGGACGGGCGCAGACGGGCTTGGCTTTGGCGCGGCTTCGGCGCGCATACGGCGCTCCCGCTGCGCTCGTCCGCTGCGCTGGTGGGGGCGGCACATTTATCGTAAGTGTTAGGGGCGTGGCCTCGCAGGGGGCGTGGCTACACCTTTGCCGCGCTGGCGGTGAGGGCGTTGCTCGTGTCTGAGGGTCTGGCTGGCGCTAGGAGTCCGCGCTATAGCACAGGTGAGCCTGGATGAATTTTTGTGAAGTTTAAAATCAGCTAAGTGATAATAAATTTAAAAGCAGTGCGTGCAATTACAAAAAACCTCCGGCTTTCCGCCTCAGAGGGAGTTCAGGTAATGAGGATTCGTTGCGCTGTCAAGCGTTTTGTAGTCGATCTGAGAGGTGGGCGTGGCCTCGCAGGGGGCATGGCTACACCTTTGCCGCGCTGGCGGTGAGGGCGTTGCTCGTGTCTGAGGGTCTGGCTGGCGCTAGGAGTCCGCGCTATAGCACAGGTGAGCCTGGATGATTTTTGTGAAGTTTAAAATCAGCTAAGTGATAATAAATTTAAAAGCACGGCGTGCAATTACAAAAAACCTCCGGCTTTCCGCCTCAGAGGGAGTTCAGGTAATGAGGATTCGTTGCGCTGTCAAGCGTTTTGTAGTCGATCTGAGAGGTGGGCGTGGCCTCGCAGGGGGCGTGGCTACACCTTTGCCGCGCTGGCGGTGAGGGCGTTGCTCGTGTCTGAGGGTCTGGCTGGCGCTAGGAGTCCGCGCTATAGCACAGGTGAGCCTGGATGATTTTTGTGAAGTTTAAAATCAGCTAAGTGATAATAAATTTAAAAGCAGTGCGTGCAATTACAAAAAACCTCCGGCTTTCCGCCTCAGAGGGAGTTCAGGTAATGAGGATTCGTTGCGCTGTCAAGCGTTTTGTAGTCGATCTGAGAGGTGGGCGTGGCCTCGCAGGGGGCGTGGCTACACCTTTGCCGCGCTGGCGGTGAGGGCGTTGCTCGTGTCTGAGGGTCTGGCTGGCGCTAGGAGTCCGCGCTATAGCACAGGTGAGCCTGGATGATTTTTGTGAAGTTTAAAATCAGCTAAGTGATAATAAATTTAAAAGCAGTGCGTGCAATTACAAAAAACCTCCGGCTTTCCGCCTCAGAGGGAGTTCAGGTAATGAGGATTCGTTGCGCTGTCAAGCGTTTTGTAGTCGATCTGAAAGGTGGGCGTGGCCTCGCAGGGGGCGTGGCTACACCTTTGCCGCGCTGGCGGTGAGGGCGTTGCTCGTGTCTGAGGGTCTGGCTGGCGCTAGGAGTCCGCGCTATAGCACAGGAGAGCCTGGATGATTTTTGTGAAGTTTAAAATCAGCTAAGTGATAATAAATTTAAAAGCAGTGCGTGCAATTACAAAAAACCTCCGGCTTTCCGCCTCAGAGGGAGTTCAGGTAATGAGGATTCGTTGCGCTGTCAAGCGTTTTGTAGTCGATCTGAGAGGTGGGCGTGGCCTCGCAGGGGGCGTGGCTACACCTTTGCCGCGCTGGCGGTGAGGGCGTTGCTCGTGTCTGAGGGTCTGGCTGGCGCTAGGAGTCCGCGCTATAGCACAGGTGAGCCTGGATGATTTTTGTGAAGTTTAAAATCAGCTAAGTGATAATAAATTTAAAAGCAGTGCGTGCAATTACAAAAAACCTCCGGCTTTCCGCCTCAGAGGGAGTTCAGGTAACTTGAACTGCCAATGTATTGTAGCCCACATGGACACATTAGGACATATATGACATATTCTGTTTTGCAGGTGAGTAACTTGTTGATTTTAATCTCATCCTGACTGAATGGCGTTGTATATGATGTTTTATTTATGCCCAATTGGCACGCCTTGTATGTTTTACACCATTATGAGATTTGAGCCAACTGCAAGTTTCAATTAATTCCGGAGTAGTTGTCACTAGTCTGTCTCTCATTGATGTGGCTCTTTTGTAAGTAATGGATATTCTGTGTGGTAGTGTCTGTCCTAGAACTGGGTCACTTAAAATTAGGGGCCAGTTACTTGTAATAATGTTGCATAACTCCTTATGTTGTTTGCTATAATCCCTGATTATATGGAATTCCTCAGACTCATTTTTCCTATCACAGATATTGTTTTTCAGTGATGTCTGGTGTTCTTTTGTTTTAGGTTTTATTAGGTCAAGTCTGTTTGTATTCATAGATTTATTTATTGCTCCCTCTATTGTTTTCAGTGAATAGCCCCTCACTAGGAATCTGTTTTTGGTCTCTTCTTGTGCTTGTTTTAAAGATGTTTCATTACTATTAATCCTCCTTAACCTTAGCATTTCCCCATAAGGGATACTATTGATCAGGTGTCGTGGATGGGCACTAGAGCTATGTAAAGTTGAATTTCCTGCTGTTTCTTTACGATATAATCGTGTTTCAATTTTATTATCTTGAATAAAGATATCTGTGTGTAGGCAATTTACAGATTTATTACTAATAGTGCCTGTAAATTGTAAATTCAATGAGTTGCTATTGATGAATTTTATAAATGTCTGTGCCTCATGTTCAGTGCCCTTCCATATAATGAAAAGGTCATCTACAAAACGTAGCCAGATAACTATGTTATTTTTAGCAGTTTCCTTAAATTCTTTCGATAGAACCTGCTCCTCCCACCAGCCCATGTGTAAGCAAGCATAGCTGGGAGAGAAGCTGGCTCCCATGGCTACTCCTGTTGTCTGTTGGTAATGTGAATTATTAAACATGAAGACATTATTTGTCAAACAAAATTCCACCATCTCAATTATCATGGCACTATGTCCTGTTAGCTCTCCCTCTTCTGGTCTTAAATAATATTGAAGTGCCTTGATGCCATCATTGTGTCTGATACTTGTATACAATGATGTGACATCTAATGCCATCATCATATAATCATTTTGCCATTTTACATCTTTAATCTTGTACAAAAATCTCCTGTATCCCTTACGTATGAGTTCAAACCTTGTACATGGTTTTGTAAATAAAAATCCACGTATTGTGAAGTGTGTTCCAAAAGACTCCCTCGTGCAGATATGATTGGTCTGCCTGGTGGTTTGTTTCTGTACTTATGTATTTTATGTACAAAGTATATTGATGGAGTAACAGGATAGTCATTTTTCAAAAAGTTGTATTAATCTTTGGTTATCAGTTCTTTAGTTTTCCAGGATAATAATTTGGTGTAATACTTTTGATGTATTTCTTTTAGATCCGCTCCATTCCGCCTGGTGTAACAATTGGCATTATTAAGTTGGGAGAGTGCTTCTTTCGTGTAATCTGCTTTATTCCAGATGACAATATTGCCTCCCTTGCCAGAGTTCCTAATGACTATTGAGGAATCATTTTCTATTTTTTTCATGAGCATATGGTATCCTGATGACTGTTTATTATATGTTTGCTTACTATTCAGTACTTTGTAGTGCAATTTCTATATTTGATATATATACCTGTGTGGTGCCCTTTCATTTGGTAATTCAAGAGATTATAAGGTAAAACAAGCTGCTTTACATTCCTCTGAGACTTAGCCTGAAGGCTGCTCTCCACAGCTACCACTAGGATAGCTTTCTTTAAAAGGTTGTCTTAAACCTATCTACCATAAAAGTCAAATTGGACTGGTGCAAGGTGGCGACTATAACTAGTGACCAACATATGCCAGGCCATCTTCTCACATATACTATTTGGAAAACATAGTTTTTCATAGTCAATATTTATAATATTGATAATAACTCAAATATTTGTATTTTCCATCAAATCTCTTGATTTTCAATATAAATAAATAATTTTTCTCAGCAAAGACTTGTGACAGTAATTTCTGAAAGAATGTAGTCATACATATGACTCATAACGTGTTACCTGCCACAATAATAGCATTAAACTGATATAGAAAAAAAGCAGATTTCTTTTTAAATAAGGCTATCATTTAACATTTATTTAAAAAAATGTGAAGATCACAAAAGCAGCTTAGCCATTCTATGAATATTGTATGCAGCACTGTCACTCTGTCTCTGCAGTTACATGAACCACATTTTGTGAGCCACAGCAGGGCAACCTATGGCCTAAAGTACTTCTGTATTGGTGCTGGCTGCAGGTGTGTCATGTGACAATGGGGCACTAAGGGCAGGAGCACAACTGTACACCATGCAGAGTACACTCACATCTCAGCATGTTGTCAGTAAAAGTTAAGCAATGCAACTTTGGTCAGATTTTCATTTCAGTGAAAACATTGACATAGGACCTTGTGTATATATAGCACTTAAATTAAGAAGTTATTACTTTTAATTTAAAGAATTAAATACAAAAGTTTTGAGCTAAAAATAAATACACCTTTATTTGTTATTATGTAAATGCTATTATTTTTTGTAAATCAAACAAACAATAATTACAGATGTTAAATAATCATAACAAAAACATCTATGTGAGAAGTTGGCCTGGTATATGATGTCCACTAATTAAAGTGGGCACCTTGCACCAGTCCAAACAACCCTTATGGTGATTTAAGAGGTCAATGATAACCTTAGAAAGCTATCCAAGTGGTAGCTGTGGCGAGCAGCATTAAGGCTGTGCCTTGAAGGAATGTTAAGCAGCTTGTTTTGCCAGAATGCAACCTTATAGTATTGGTTAAATGAAAGGAGAACCACACATTAGTTATAAAAATATGTATTTATTATTATAACAAACCTTAAACATCTCACAGTATCTGCTACACACAGATAAACACAATGCACACAACACTGTAGCACAGAAACAATCGTAAGGAGCACTAATACACAGTATGGGAGACCAAACCATTTACTAAAATAGTGGTATAAGAACCACGACTCGAGGTAAGACAGTGTCTAGAGGATGTAGAATCGCTGGGACCCCAAGGAACCACTCAAGGTGGACGGATGCAGTATGAGAACACGACCACAGGCTACGTACAATTCAATGGGAGAGTCACGATTGCAGTTTTACAGTTCAAGGACCCCTCCCAGTGGATTACGAAGAAATCCTTTGAAACATAGAGGTTGGAAAGCCACCGCACCCATGGATACCGAAGTACCCGAGTTACTTATCCAAGAGAAGCCGGGTGCATAGGGTCGAAGTGGCATCGGAAACCGCTGTTGTTCTCAATGGTAGTCTTCAAAGAAATGCCACTGCTGGAAAGAACAAAAGTGTCTGGTGGATCCCACAGGTGGATTCTTGAAGAAAGGAACCTGAAAGCAGAGCGGCCAGAGTCTGGGTCACTCAGGATTGACCAGGGGATCAGTAGGTGAATGCCCACCGATGTCAGGTGCTTCAGGTGTGAATATGGAGACCTTGACTGTACAGATGCAGGGACTAGGAGACGTCCAGGACAACCAGGAGATGGATACAAGCTGTCCCACGAAGAATGACGAGGGCTGAGGGGTCTGTGTCTGGTGGAAGCACCAACAAGCCTAGGCAGAGGCAACCGACAAAGAAGGTCAAAGAAGGTTATGGTGTGGCCCAGCAAGGACCAGAGTACTAACCACAGAGGGAGAGTCAGGACAGGCCTGGAAAATCAGGGGAGCCCGAGAAAAGCAATGTTGTCCCTCAAGTGGACCCACAGGTCGAAGGCACAGGAGTCGCGAGGGGACCTCTTGCAGTTTTACAAAGGCACAACTTGCAGGGCACAGAGTGCAAGGAGGCCATAGTTCTTTGTCAAAATGTGCACAGAGGTTGGGGCTATCAATAGCCCAATGCACTTAGTTGGGGAATGCCAACAAGCATATGCATTCGCAAATGAACGAGGTGCATATGGGTTTGAATTATGTGGTACTCACAAGGGATACCGGCCTCAAACTTGGTGAGAGTGCAGCTCAACCTCAAGAAACATAGGAACCCAACTCCTGTGTTGCTGGAACCTTCAGAGTCCACAGGAGCTTAGGATCAGCAGACCGGTCAGTTGCATTACGGTGCCTACAAATGCAGGGGAGTGACTCCTTCACCCCAAGGGAGATACTTCAGTTGTCCTTGATGCTCCACAGGTCCTGCACAGAGCCTATATGGTGCACAGACACAGACGATGCTTTGCACGAGGATTGAGATGAAGTCGGGCCCAGTTGAAGTCCAGCAACGTCCAGAGCGTCCAGAGGGTCGAAGGTCAGTAGTTTCTTGTTCAGAATCTTGTCCACATTGAACCTAGGGTCCTACAGCCAGGTAAGCCCTTTTGTACCCACGGGAAAGAGTTGGACAGATTCAGGGGACCCTCCCAGGGGAGGATCAGGACAGAGGGGAGAATGCTCCCCTGTCCTTTGTCCAGTTTTGTGCCAGAGCAGGAGCCACCGGCTCCCAGGACTGGTTTGAACTGACACCAAATGTGCCCCTCATGCAGACTTTCAGGCACTTTGAAAGTGCACCCCCCAAGCCCAAATACACTAAGTCCTGTCTGGGAGATGGTCACACCTCCCTGTGACAGGATACCTATTGTGCTGCCTTCCTCTGCTCAAGCTTGGCTCAGCATCAGAAGGGCAGAAATGTGTCTCTGGATGGCAACAACCATTTTGTGGTGTCCGGGTCGAGAAGGCTGGTACCAGGAAGACCAGTCTGGAGATATGATTCCAAGGTGTTTGATACCAAACACGACATGGTTTGTTGCAGCCGTTTTCAAGATAGCATTTTACGTGAGCATATAATGCACCTCTACCTATATGTCCGGCTGCGTCACCGTACAACCCAGGAGAATGGTGTCTGAAGGCTGCACGGGTGCTCTGCTCATGCACAGGCACCCTCTCACGTAAAACCCAGCACCCTGCCTTCAGGATTGTCATGGCCAGCTATAGGGGAGACTTATAGGTTTTAGGTGTAGTGACCTATAGATATAGTACACCTAAATCTAAAGTAAGTGGTGCATGCACTATCTTACACAGGCTGTAATGGCAGGCCTGTAGTTCCATTTTGCATGGCCTTTCATGGGTGGCATAATACATGCTTCAGCCCATGGGAGGCCTCTGGAGTACCTATGTGTAGTAATCTCTTCTATTGCTTAAGTGGCATCTGTGATGCCATTGTCATGACAATGGAATGTTCATGTTTGAATGTTAGGAGCTTGTCAGTTCCTGGGAGCTGTGAAGGTAACAGTCAATAAACCTGAAGTATCTTCACTTACCTGCCTCAGCGTGATTACTTCAATTTGGCGACAAGCATGATTAACTGTTAAGTACCTCCACCCACGTGTATAGCTCCTGTTCCAGTTCTGCCTTTCCAGTTATCAAGCTTACTAGAAACTGCCTTTTTCTGCGAGGTACCTTACTCTCTGCTCATCCAGCTACTCTGCAATACCGATGGCATCTTGGATCTCGGTGTTTGATGAGGGAATCTACTGATTGGCGAAGTACACAAGCATTTCTGCCATCACGCACACTGTAAAGCCATCAGCTGTGGGAAGACTCTAAGCAAACATGAGTTATTCCCCTGTTCCTGTTTGGCGTGGCTGTAGACAATTAGCTGCATCTGTATGTGGTGACATCTGTCTTTCCGCAGTCCGACTGTGGTCTTTGAATCTGGCGTGTCCCTGCGACCTTCTTTTATCCCGTTGCTTTTCCTGAACACGGAGAACTTTTCGCCTTCACGTCTGCCACTTTCTGATGACATGGTGAACGTACAGGCGGATCCAGCAAAGACAAGTCCACGTCACAGTGCGGTGTGCAAGCGTGCGTTACAGACTTTCTCAACGCTTATCATTCGGCAGGCGTGCTTTCCAGGTATTTGCGTATCAAGTCACGTATGCGCTTCACGGAGTGAGCGTTATACAACAGAAGCGTGAAGAGGAGACGCGTTGTTAAAGGAGGCAGGAAGGCAGCTATTTATCTACCGGTGAAGAAATTACGTATCGTCTAAGGAGACAGTAAGGCAGCTATTTATGAACCAGTGAAGCCATTTGAGTGATTTTTCAAGGAACTTCGAAGAAACTCTTTAGTTCCTGAAGGGGTAAAGTGTCTGTTTAATATTTGGCTATCATTTATAGTCTAACAAGCGTACTTCAAGCAAGTGAACAGGAAGGTGCTAGTATAAAGTGACTAGTAATCTGCAAGTAAACAGGAAGTGGTTTTTTTTAAAAGGTGACAATTGTACTACAAGGAAGTCAGAAGGTGGTTTTCAAGACTCACTGCATTTTAGTAATTCTGCGAATTAATTTTTATACCTTTGTATCACAGGTGGACTTTTACTCATGGAACTAGCTTGCTCTAATAATTCTCTAGTGCAGGTGTTCACTAATAATTTGTGCATTGCAGGTTGTTTTTTTTTGTTTTCTTTCTCTTGAAATTCATTTTCAAAAATAACTTTTGTTTTTCAGGTGGACTTCCAGTCTGTTGATTTAAAGTAATTAGTCATTGTTCAAAACAGAGTGTGGTTGTTAAACTAATCTTTATTTTTGCAGCTGTATTCTCAGTTTGGTATCTATTTCAAGTTTTAAGCATGCAGAATGTACAACCTCTTCCCCCCTTCTTACAGCTTCCAGGTGATCCACCAGTTAGGTGGAAGGTTTGGTACAGAGCGTTTGAAAAATATTTAGGCGCCTTGGGGGGCAGCAGATTTAGTGCACAGAGAAAACGTTTCATTTTAGAACACAATTTGGGCTTTGAGGGACAAGCTGTGTTAGAACATCTTCCTCTTTTAGAAGTAGTTCCAGGAGAAGAAGAATAAGCAGTTAGCATGATGCAAAAGTAATTTGATGTGGAAAGCAGCCTTGTCATAGCGAGGCATACATTTTTCACGAGGGTAGAAGACAATGATGAGAGTATTGTGTCATATGTTGCTGCTCTACGTATACTTGCGTCCGAGTGTGAGTTTGAGCACTTCACATCTCAACTCATTCGTGACCAGATTGTTTGATCACTGTAGTGATAAAAAAAGTCCTGGAAAAACTACTTACTCTTAAGAATCCTTCGCTACAAGAAGCAATATCCATAGTTAAGAGCATTGAACTCTCTCAAAATGCATCACAAGAATTAAAACCAGAGAAGAATGTTGTAGGTGTTATCAAGGCCACTAAGGAAAAAGTTGAGAAAGCACACATGGATAAAGACAAAATTCAGTCTGAACAAAAAGGGGTTAGGTAAGTCACAAATAAATTTGAGAAGAGAAGCGGAATCTCAAAAAATTTTGTAGAAAATGTGGTTTTGCTTCTCATTTTCCTAATTCCAAGATTTGTCCAGCTAAGAATGCATCCTGCTGTAAGTGTGGCAAACAAGGTCATTTTGCCAAGATATGTGGTATTCGTGGCAGTGTGAGTGTGGTGTATGCTGAAGAAAATAAGTTGTGTGAAGTTGTCAGTTCACTAACAGATTTGCTAGTAGTGGTAAAAGATGATTCTGAGGATTGTGTTGATCCTGTTGTTGAGATTGTAGTTGATGGCAAACCTCTTGAGTTGTTGGTTGATTCAGGTGCGCGTATGACAAAGATTACTGATGAACTATTTAAAAAGATGTGGGGGGTTAGGTGTCTCAATCCTCCGGACAGAAGTCCAGTTTCCTATGAAGGCAGGAAAATTGAGTTATCTGTTTTTTTCGAGACATCCCTTATATTTAAAGACAGGCACATTAGTGGGAAAGTGTATGTGGCTAAGAAAGGTCTCAACATCCTTGGTTAGTACCATCAAGGCTTATTTGGCATGACACTTAGACCTGGCACTTCTGAGCAAGTTTCAGTTCATCATCAGGGGAATCTTTAATTACTTGGTCCAAAAGGTTTCCTAAGGTTCTTGGGGACAGCTTGGGATGCGTTAAAGGTTTAAAGCATTTTATTAAGGTCAAAGATGGTGCCGTATCAATCAAACACAAGTTATGTAATGTGCCGTTTAGTGTAAGGGATGACCTTTCAGCTGAACGTGTGAGTCAGGTGTCATAGAACTTATTGAATCCTCTCTCTGGTTGTACCCTCTTTCGTAGCGTGGAAAAAAATGGGAGTCTTGGAGTTTGCATAGACTTGCGCAGCTTGAACAAGGAGATTTGGGTGGACTCACATCCCCTACCTCGAATAGATGATATTCTGTCTAAGTTTGCAGATGCAAGATACTTTTCTAAAATCGATCTTGCATCAGCGTATCATCAAATTGAACTTTATCCTGCCACTAAATATTTGACTGCTTGTGTGTCTCCCATTGGCACATTTCAGTTTAGGAGGATGCCTTTCGGTTTAGCCTCCGCAGCTTCAGTTTTTCAACGTGTCATGGAAAAAGTGTTGGAAGGTGTTACCAACACGGTAGTTTTTCAAGACAACATTTTGGTGGCTGGTAACTCCGAAGAACCTCACAACAAAAATCTTGCCACTGTCTTAGAGAAATTAAAGGCTAAGGGAATTGTAGCTGATAAACTTAAATGCGTTTTTGGTGTAGAATCCATTGAGTATTTGGGGCACCGTATTTCTGGAGAGGGAATTGTTCCGAGAGAGGGGCTTATTGAGGCAATCTAAAGAGTTAGTGTCGTCATTCTTGGAAATGTGTGAGTTCTATACAAAATGTATTCCCAACTTTGCCGCCAAGACTGTACAAATGAGAGAATTACTTTAAAAAAAGGTCAAGTTTGTCTGGGATGATGTCTGTATGAACGAGTTTACTCAGATCAAGAAAGAATTGGGGTCTTGTAAAATCCCTACACTCTTTGATCCCACTTATCAGTGTACTGTGTCTGTTGACACAAGTTTATATAGTCCGGGTGGTATGATTTCGCAAGTTAAACAGGGAAAAGAATTCACGGTGGGAATTGCGTCACAGGCTCTATGCCCAAGTGAAAAAAATTACTCTGTTGTCAAACGTGAGCTGTTGGTGTGTTGTTGGGTAGTGGAGAGGTTCAAATGTTTTCTCTGGGGCAAGACTTTTAGTCTTCTGACCGATCATAAACCACTCATTCCTATTCTTGAGGGTAAAATCATAAAAGATCATACTCCTAGGATTGCTAGACTGAGTTCTAAACTTTTACAATATGATTTTGAGGTTGTACACATTTCTGGGGGGAGAAACACCAGAGAGGATTTTCTTTCAAGGTTTCCTCTTCCTTTACATAAACAAGAACTCGATGAAACGCTGATGAGGAGTGTCTTATTGCTGCTGTGGATGTTTGCTGTTTGAGTTGTTTTTCAGAGCAAGAGTGGTTTCATGCTAAAGAATCTAATTCTGTACTCAAAAAAGTTAAAGAGTTCATTGTTTCGGGTTGGCCCAAAGAGAAGCATCTAGATGGTCATCTTCACCCTTTTGCTAAAATTGCGGATTAATTTACGTTAGAGGGTGGAGAAATGATCATGCGAGGGGAAAAATGTATTCCTCCAGAGTCTTTGAGAAGTCGCATTATTGAATATGGTCATGAGGGCCATCTTGGTCAAACAAATACAAAAAAAATGATCCGAGCTGTCTATTGGTGGCCTTCCATGGACCGACAAATTACAGATGTTGTCGAAGGGTGTGCGACATGTTCTTCCAGTGACAAAGTTATAAGAATTTTTTCTCCTCCTGTACAAGAAGTCATGGTTCCCGATGGTCCTTGGTGGAAGCTTGCCATTGATTTTGTGGGGCCATTTAACATTTTACCTAAGAAATATAAATTTGCTTTAGTTGTCGCTGATTATTTTAGTAAATGGTCTGAGCCCGTCCGCGCCAGACCGTGCCCCGTGCCACGGCCCCCTGCCTCACCACCTCCGGCACCCCTTAGGTACCCTAGGGAAACCCTACTTATACTCAGGAACCCCCCCCCGCCCCTTCCTGCCGTAACAGTATCTCTTTTCCTGATGGCCACACAAGCTGCACAAGCTGTCCTTATAAATTTACCCCACAGTTCCTTCCGAAGCAACGCTGCCTTAATATGGCTCTGCTTAGTTGCAGATCTCTCCCGAAACACCAAGCTGAAATACAAATGCTGCTCCAGGAGTCTGAGATCGATATTCTCTTTCTTACTGAAACATGGATCAATTCAAACTCGGACCCAGATATTATTCAAACACTCCCCTTGGGTTACCTCATCAAACACATGGACAGGCCCTCCGGATCGGGAGGGGGGATGCCAATTATTTACCGCGATCAACTATCCTGCCATCTTAAGGACAGCCCAATCCTTGACTGTGAAAACGCCCAGTTTTCCATCCACCTGCCACCATCTACTACCCTCTCGGGGATACTTGTTTACCGTCCACCAGGTCAACAGCGACTTTTCTGTAACTCTCTCGTTGAATCTATCTCTGCCCTTGCGTGTCTAACCCCTAACTTCACGGTCTTAGGAGACTTAAATCTCCACTTCGACGATCCCACAAACAATACTCATGGATCTCAAAGATGACTTGGCCTCCCTTAATCTACACCTAAAAAATTCCAAGCCCACGCATGAGAAAGGCCACCTATTAGATCCGATATTCACGAACCTCGCGAGACTAACTGTGAACACTCCTATACCCATCCCCTGGTCGGACCATTTTCTAATTTCCTTTAAACTCCAACTCTCGATGGAAACCCCGGAGAAACCCCCTCCCCAAGCTCCATCTCGACCATGGCATAAACTGGACCCTACTTCATGGGCCCAAGTTCTGGCCGCCACTGAACCAGTGATGGACCCAGATCCCTCCAGAGCAGATATACAAATACATGGCTGGATCAATCAATACCTCAACACCATCTTGCCCGTTAAAAACCTGCCCAGCAAGAAGAGGACCTTCAAATCTCCTTGGTTCACCCACGAGCTACGCCTTCTCAGAAAAAAATGCAAAAAACTTGAGCGTCGTTGGAGAAAGGACTGGACGACTGATAGTAAAGTTGATTATAGGTCCGCCATAAAACAGTACAAAATCTGTATAAAAAACACACAGGCAATCTTCTTCGAGGGGAAAATACAGACCGCAGCCAACTCTGCCAAAGAAACCTACCGTATCGTACGTCTCCTCACCAAAACTCCCGACCCCCCACCCATACCAGACCCATTAGGCACTAGATGCAACCAGCTAGCTGAGTTCTTCGCAACAAAAATCAATAAAATCCTGAATTCCCTCCCTCCGTCCTCCACGCCTCAACTCCCTGATACTTCCCTCCCAGGTCCAGATGCCCCTTGCCTCCAGGCATTTACCCAGGTCACCACGGAACACCTCCTTTCAACTATACAATCTGTAAAGAGCGGGTCACCTTCAGACCCTGCCCCGCTGAGCAAACTCAAGCTGGTCGCCTCTACTGTAGCCCCGCCCCTCTCCCACTTGATCAATACTTCTTTCGCATCAGGCATTGTTCCAGTCAACTGGAAAAAAGCTACAGTTAGGGCACTTCTTAAAAAACCTCATCTTGACCCATCTGACCTCTCTAATTTTAGATCGATCTCTCTCCTCCCAGCCATCAGCAAAGTGGCCGAGCGAATTCCCAACCAGCAACTATCTTTGTTCCTGGAAACTAATAATCTCCTACGCCACTCCCAAACGGGGTTCAGACCAGGGCAGGGAACAGACACTGCACTACTAGCCGTACTCGAGGAGGCAAGAACCATCATAGATGCAGGAGGATCAGTGGCAGTGATCCTCCTTGATCTAAGCGCCGCCTTCGACACAGTGGATCACGACATACTGATCCACCGGCTCAAACTGATAGGAGTGTCTGGGACCGCCCTCTCCTGGATCAAATCTTTCTTGGATAGTAGAGCTTACCAGGTGTCCGATGGCACAGTCACGTCCAGAGCTATCCCGCTCCAGTGTGGGGTCCCCCAGGGATCCTCCCTTAGCCCCACACTTTTTAATGTATATATGTCCCCTTTAGAGGACATTACCGCCCCATTCGGCATAAAAACTGTCATGTACGCAGATGATACCCAACTAGTGGTATCCATTAATCAGTCAAGTAAAAGCCTGGACAACCTGGCAGCATGCTTAGAAAGCATCTACCACTGGATGTGCGAATCACGCCTAAAATTAAATGGAGAAAAATCTGAGATCCTCCGTCTGGGAAATCCACACAAACGCCCCCAAGCCCTCTCTTGGCCTCCCTGTATGGGCTCACCCCCCACCCCTAAACCTGAAGTCAAGAGTCTGGGCATTTGGTTGGACCAAGAGCTCAATTGTAAGCATAGGCGAGAAAAGCGACAGGCATCTGCTTCGGCCTAATCCAAACAGCGTGGAAGATCCTCCATCTTATCCCCTTCCAATCCAGGAAACTGCTCATGCAAGGGCTGGTGAACTCCAGACTGGATTTTGGTAATGCCCTCTATCGAGGAGCCCCTTCGTCGGTCATCAGCAGACTGCAATGCGCGCAAAACACAGCTGCAAGAATGTTAACCGGGACTAAACCGAGATGCTCGGCCAAGCCTGCCCTCAAAAGTCTGCATTGGCTCCCGATCAGGGAAAGGATCTCTTTTAAGACCCTTTGTATCACCCACAAAATTTTACAAGGTAGAGGTCCTCCGATCCTGAGATCCCTTGTCAAACCCCATCTGTCTAATAGACAACTTAGATCAGACGCCCTCTCTCTGGTAGAAGTCCACAGAATTAAAAAGGCCCGCTCAGGGGGGCGGCTGTTCTCCTATCACGCCTCTAAACTGTGGAACTCTCTACCACTCCCCTTGAGAAGAGAATACAATCTGCTTGCCTTTCGTAGGCAGCTTAAAACTTGGCTTTTCCCATTATAAGCCCCCTCCTTTCCTATCCACTTGGAGTAATAGGCTGTATTAGCGCTGGGACGCCCAAGGGTAGCTACGCGCTTTAGAAATCCACATTCAAATTCAAATTCAGGTACAATTTATGACTCCTAATTCACAAGAGGTCATCAAGTTTCTTCAAGCTCTCTTTGCAAGAGAGGGTTTTCCCAAAGAGATTGTCTCCAACAATGGAGTACAATTTAGTTCAAAGGAAATGTCTGACTTTTTGAGCCAGTCAGGTATCACTCATAAGCGTGTGGCACTCTATCACCCACAGGCTAATGGTTTTATTGAGCGTACCAACCGCATTTTAGTTGACTGTGTTCAATGGGCTGTCTCTTCTAGGATTTATATTAAAGAAGCTGTTCAAAGTATGCTCTGGCCACATGGTACCACTCTCAGCTCCATCACAAGTTCCAGTCCCTTCAGACTTCTCAGAGGAAGAGAAGATTCTTTTCACATGTGGCCTGCCTGGATAAAGAAATGGGTCTCTCTGTCTAAATATGGAGAATTTCATAAAAAGGGAGGATCACTCGAACAGGGTGTTCTTCCAAAGTCTGAGAATTTTGTATCCAATTTTTCTGTGGGAGCAAAATCCCCTTTAAACGTTCCTAAGAGTCTCTCTAAATTTGGTCCTCCCGTTAGGGTTGATGCTGTTTCACGATTTGCTGTTCGAGTTATTGGGAAGAATTGGTGGAACTTATCTAGGATCTATAAGATTCCTAAGAGTATAGTCTTACAACAAGACCTTCAGCCGGGAGAAGTGACAGATTATGTGGCAATACCATTTAAAGAAATTCAGGATGTGTGTTCTGATTATGGTGAGTTGTCTATGAAATATGTCCCGCCACGTAGGAGCAGTAGGATCAGTGTTCTGCCTAATCATATGGATTTGTAAATTTTTTTTTTGGTTCGAAGTTGTTTTTTTAGCTCTAATTTATAGTATTATTTTATTTATAATTATATAATTTATTTTTCCATGCTGTTATGTTTCTTGTTAATCTTTTCTTTGCCTGTTTTTCCTTCTTTGGCATTCTGTGATGTTGTTATATGGGAAGAGTGGAAATGTAGTAGTAATCTCTTCTATTTCTTAAGTGGCATCTGTGATGTCATTTTGTCATGACAATGGAATGTACATGTTTGAATGTCAGGACCTTGTCAGTTCCTGGGAGATGTGGAGGTTAGCAGTCAATAAACATGAAGTCTCTTCACTTAACTGCCTCAGTGTGATTAGTTCACTATGCCATAGGTACATGTGTACCGTACAATAGGGACTGACAAGGGTACCCCAGTATCCAATCTGCATTGTACCTCAGTAAAATTGTAAAATTGAACTTTCTTTTTCTTTTAGTGTACTGGGACCTCCCCCCTTTTTTGTGGCTGGGTGACCTCCCGGTTGGTAACCCCTTCTTGGCCTACTATGGTGAGGTAGAAAGATTCCAGAAAGTTTGATTTGGATGTGCATCACTTTTGTCATGCAGAGATGAGTTATTTTATGTTGCGCTGCGCTACCATGCAGAGACTTGTCCCGTTACCCTAAGCATAGTAAATATGGTGCATCTCATGGGCAAAAAGTAGGACAAAGCAGCACATTTGTACATGCAATGCAACATTGTGTGGCGTTTATTAAATCTGTCACAAGTTTGACAGTGGTGCAATCATACCTTTGTTTTGTAAGATGTGCATATGCTTGGGTAGTCAGACAGAATCACTACAAAGGTTACACAACTCACTTTACTGTTACTGTTGCTACCAGTGCTATGGTTGATGGTGTTGTTGGCTGCTGTGAGGCAAGACTGTCCTCTCTAGAAGTTGAAGGCGCCACCAAAGAACTGTGGGGTGGGACTCTACATTCCAACTATTGTTCTTCCAGGTCTCCGCTTCCTCAACATCCCATTCAGAAAAAGGAAAGAAAAGGGTCACAATTTGTTTATACTGTGGATCAAGTAGTGTGACACAGATGTACTCTTTGGATGAGATAATGCCATGTTGCACCCTCCTTTTACAAGCCAAGCAAAGGATTAAGTTCTCAACCAACCTAGATTGGCCCATCGTACTGTCCTCCAAGCTAACTTCCATTGTAAAAACCTCAAAATAGAGTAGCATCTGTGTTAGACTAGAATCCATTTGTCCTCATACAAGGTCATAGCTTTCCCAATTGCATCCCCTCTTCTTTCAATGACATAGTCATTGATCTGTTTGTACAGCTCTAGGTTGAATTTCAACGTGTTTGCTCCTCCTGTATTAGGGCTTTAACTGGTACTCTATTAGCACTCTGAATAATCTGTAACTGCTTCTGGGCTTTAGAAGAATGGCTGAATGAGTGCAGATTTTTCTACAGGTGGTCAGTGTGTTGTTAACTATGTCTTGTTTTTTTAGAAAGTCTTGCACCACCAGGTTGATGCAATGGAGAAAACACAGGAAACTGAAAGCCAATGTTTTCATTGTTTGTGGCAACTGAGACCTCTGGGTTGAAGCCATACAGACACATTGCTGTTAAATTTGACCAAGATATTTGCAGATGTGATTTCTCAATGGCAAACCTGGCCACTGTTGCATGCTGCCAATCACTTTTACAAACTTCTTCAGGGCCAAGACCTGTATATATATTTTGCTTTACCCCCACCCCATAAAAGGGATGCAGTGGGAAGTGATGCATATGTAATCAGTCACGAAACAGCCGGTCCGCATGTCTGTCATCAGGTGGATAGTGTGAACAGCACTATGCTTCAAAGCATGTCCAACCAATTGCTGCACATCGTGATGCAGTAATGGAACATCAGCTCTGGCAAAATGGGTCCGACTTGGAACCTTTCATTTTGGGTAGATGGCTGCCACAAAAAAAGGGAGAAGGTCCGGTACTAAAAGAATTTCCAGCTTCCCATTGTACAAGCGTGCCATTGGGTGTTCGTGGTAGTAGGGCCGTTCCTGCCTAAAAATGTCCATATTAGTAGCTTGTATTTTTTTCTTCTTTTTTTGAGCCACTGATGCAGGTGACTTTTGAAAATTAGGTGGTGGTAGACTCAGTGAGCATTGTGATTGGGCAGGCACTGTATGCAATGGTGTCCCCATCTGATTCTGAGTCTTGTGTTATTATGAAGTCACTGAGGTGGGTGATTCTGCTAGCACACTGCTTGAAACAGGGCTGCTTTGTGTGATTATGTCACCCTCTTCTGCCTCATCATCACCTCCCATTGTGACAAGACTTGTAGCTGATGTTCCCTGGCTTACCTCACTTTCACCACCACAACCACGTTCACCAATTTTTCTAAGGTGCTCCTTCCACCGGATTTTGTAATCTTTTTTCATATGCATCATTGTGGTTCCACTGCAAAAGGCTGAAGAAGAATTGGAGGTAGGTGTGCGTGTCTTCAATTGTCTCTCTGCAGTGCATAATACTACTGAGGTGGTGGTTAGTGCTGGTCTGAACTGGGCCTTCACAAATATGGGAACTGGCAGAGCTACCTGTGACACACACATCAGAACAGGTTGAATAGTAATGTCGGACTTCTCTGTGTCACCTTCCACTATGACTAGCTCATCTTTGTCATTCTCCACAACATCCCCTTCCATAATTCTAAGGCTTTCTTGCTCTCTGGAGCTTTTCTTTTACCTTACCTATACTGGCTTCTCCCGGACTCTGGCGGGGTCCACTCCACGTCCCTATTATCACCATCAGAAGTGATGCTTGAGGAATATGGTAGAGTAGTACGCTTCCTTTTCCTTGCTGGCTATCTAAGAGCCCATGACTCTAAAAGAGGAGGTTCTTGTTCGGCATGATGCTCCACTTATAGTTCTGCTCAAACATAGGAAAGATGTACTATTGTTGGCTGAGGTTGCTGTCCTCATAGCTCTGTTTCCTAAAATGATTGGGTACTACTTTGCAAAAAGGAAAAATCCAATTCATCTTCACTGCTCATCGGCATCACCATGACTGCAGTGGCTGCTCCACTGACAGAAATTGTCTTAGGCTTAGGTTGAGGTGGTGTTGTTGATGCAAGAGTACTTCTCCCAGCGTGCCCGGAGGCCAGTGCGGCAGGCACACTACGTTGTCTGAAAAAGGTTTCGGTCCACATGTCGCTGATAGGAAGGTGCTTCTTCTTACTGATCGCTTTCTTGGCAGCAACTTTGTTAGGGATCATCTTAAAGCTCTCAGTTGACAGTGACACTAAGGAGCACAAGTGGAAGAGATTGAAAGTTTGACATGATACGTCACTGTACAGGCCTTTCGTTTGGCAGTCCTGTGGATGATGTCTCTTCTTCTCTTGTGCACTTAAAAAACATTTCATGAAATGTGGCTCTGTTGCAGTTTTAGTACAGACAAAGGTAACATTAGTGTGGTTGGTTACTTGGGTAATAATCACTTTAAAGTCAAACCACACCACCATACCATATAATTTTATTCCCCATCAGGAAAACACACAATATGCAGATAGAGCTCTTTCCTTTATGTCCATATAATTTAAAGGAGACACCTGTGGGAAACTGAATGGGCACATGGAATAATAATCTTAAAAAAAAATTGAAATTAGTGTGCGCCTATGACAAGCAATATCTTTCAAGAGGGAAATGGAATAATCGTTAAAAAAATCATGATGCTGATGTGTCTGCAGTGCACCGCAGCCAGAGTGTCCATGAGGAAACAGAATTACACCTAAAAAATAGAATGCTGTTCCGTGGCTGTGCGCCTATGGTGGATGGATAGATGGATGGATGGATGGATGGATAGGTGGATGGGTGCATGGATGGGTGGATGAATGGATTGACTGATGCAACATGAATAAAACAAAGAGCAACCTTTAGAAAAAAAAATTAAATAGAAAAAATGAAGAAAAAAATGAGTAGATAAAATAAAAAATGTAAATAAAAAAATCAATAATTGCTGATGTTTGCAAAAAATGTGTGTGACATATAAGCATTGTTGAACAAAATCATATTCTTAATATACATACTACAATGATCATCAAGCATATTATTAAACTGATATCACACCCATCCATGCGAGCCTATGCAAAGGCAAACTGGCTGAATGCACAAAATTGCTGCCAGATAGTGCCACATGGTCAAACAATGACAGCAAGCAAGGAGCCAAGGGGAACACAGAAAGAACACAATCAGGCCTATAGCAAAGGCACACTGGCTAGATGCACTAAATGGCTGCCAGCCACATGGCCAAACAACAACAGCAAGCAAGGAGGCATGGAGAACAAAGTACACATGCAAGCCTATGGCAAAGGCACACTAGCTGGATGTACAAAATGGCTGCCAGCCACATGGCCAAACAACAACAGCGAAGAACGTGCATGATTTATCCTCCCAATTTTAAGATGTTTTAACTTCAAGCAATGCAGTGTAGCACTTTACTTTTTAAAGAGGCTTTCCGACCCTGTTATATGCTGTTTAATAGCTACTTTGTACCATGGTCTTCTCTAATTTGGGACTATGAGGCATCCGTGTTCACAAGTCATTATGATATGAAGTAATTCAGTACTGCACAGTACACCGGGATAAACTTTGAGCCTCATTGAGGAGCTCTATGTACCTAGAAATAAATTTTGTGTCAAATGTTTAAAAATTTTTTTAATGTCTTTTTGTAATTTTATGATCTGTGTTTTAAATGGATCGAATAAATAAAATTAAATTGATTTGAACAACAGCAAGCAAGGAGGCCTGGGGAACAAAGAACACATGCAAGTCTATGGCAAAGACACACTGGCTGGATGTACAAAATGGCTGCCAGCTAGTGCCACATGGATAAGCAACAACAGTGAGCAAGGAGGTATGTGGAACAAAGAACACATGCAAGCCTAGGGGAAAGGCACACTGGCTGGATGCACAAAATGCCTGCCAGACACATGGCAAAACAATAACAGCAAGCAAGGAGGCACGGGTAACAAACAGAACACATTCATGCCTATGGACGTAAACTCCACAAAATGGCCTCCGGCCACATGGCATGGAGAACACAGACAAATCATTGGTGGCCTGTGTCAAACACACACGCGCACACCCACACACACACACACACACACCCACGCACACACTCACACACACTGGACAGACAAAGGAGGCATGAGAACACTGAAGAAAACACTACAATTAATTTAGCAATGCCAAAAACAAAAATTAACTAAGCTAGTAATCTTTTACAACACACATTCTCACAAGGCATCAAATATTACCCCACATCTACATTTTTTGTACATGGAAAAAACGTGAAATACAAAAAAAAACGCAACATTTCTAATTTAAACTAATGCATCCCACCCCTAAATGTTTTTTAAAACAACATATTCCACAGAAACATCCTACAAGATGGCTGCTTGGCAGACTAGGCCACATATTAAAATTAATAAATACTGCTAATTTAACAAACATGGAGAAAATGTACTGAACTTTGCAACATCAATCAAGCATTTGTATAGCGCGCTACTCACCCGGAGGGTCTCAAGGCGCTTGGGGGAGGGGGGTCCGCTACTGCTCGAACAGCCAGATCTTGAGTTGCTTCCTGAAGGAGAGGTGGTCTTGGGTCAGGCGGAGGTGGATAGGGAGGGAGTTCCACGTCTTGGCAGCCAAGTAGTAGAAGGATCTTCCTCCTGTTGTGGCTCTTCGGATGCGGGGGACGGCGGCGAGGGCGCGGCTGGTTGATCGAAGCTGGCGGGTGGGAGTGTAGAAGGTCAAGCGGTCGTTGAGGTATCTTGGGCCTTGGTTGTGGAGAGCTTTGTGTGCGTGGGTGAGGAGTCGGAACGTGATTCTCTTGCTGACGGGGAGCCAGTGCAGGTTTCTCAGGTGTACGGAGATGTGGCTGTGTCGGGGAATGTCCAGGATGAGGCGTGCTGAGGCGTTCTGGATGCGCTGGAGTCGTTTCTGGAGTTTGGCTGTGGTTCCAGCGTAGAGGGAGTTGCCGTAGTCCAGTCGGCTGGTGACGAGGGCCTGGGTGACCGTCTTCCTGGTTTCGGTGGGGATCCACCGGAAGATCTTACGTAGCATGCGTAGGATGTTGAAGCATTATGCGGAGACGGCGTTGACTTGTCTGGTCATGGAGAGGGAGGAGTCCAGGACGAAGCCCAGGTTGCGTGCGTGGTCTGTTGGTTTGGGTGCGCTGTCAAGGGCAGGGGGCTACCAGGAGTCGTCCCAGGCCGAGGGTGATGATCCCAGGATGAGGACTTCCATCTTATCTGAGTTCAGTTTCAGACGGCTTTTCGTCATCCACTCGGCTACGTCTTTCATCCCTTCGTGTAGGTTGGTTCTGGCGGTGGCGGGGTCGTTGGTGAGGGAGAGGATCAGCTGGGTGTCGTCGGCGTAGGAGATGATGTTGAGGTTGTGTTGGCGTGCGATGGCTGCGAGGGGGCTCATGTAGACGTTGAAGAGGGTGGGGCTGCGTGATGATCCTTGTGGTACGCCGCAGATGACTTCGGTGGCCTCGGATCTGAATGGGGGTAGGCGGACTCTCTGTGTTCTTCCGGCGAGGAAGGAGATGATCCATTCCAGTGCCTTCTCCTGGATACCGATGTTGCTGAGGCGCTGCACTAGGGTGCGGCGGCAGACCGTGTCGAACGCCGCGGAGAGGTCCAGGAGGATGAGGGCCGTTGTTTCCCCGTTGTCGAGCAAAGCTCGGATGTCGTCGGTGGCTGCGATGAGGGGGGTCTCGGTGCTGTGGTTGGCCCGGAGCCGGACTGCGAGTGGTCGAGGGACCCGTTCGTCTCGAGGAAGGCGGCCAGTTGTCTGTTGACGGTTTTCTCAATGACTTTGGCCGGAAAAGGAAGGAGCGAGATGGGGCGGTAGTTTTTGAGGTCGGTGGGGTCCGCTGATGGTTTCTTCAGTAGGGCGCTGAGTTCGGCGTGCTTCCAGCTCTCTGGGAAGGTGGCGGTGTCGAAGGAGGCGTTGATGATGTCCCGCAGGTGGGGTGCGATGACGGAGTCGGCCTTGTTGAAGACGTGGTGAGGGCAGGGGTCCGTTGGAGATCCTGAGTGGATGGAGTTCATCGTGCGGATGGTGTCTTCAATGTTGACCGGGGTCCAGGCGCGGAGGGTGGTGGTGGGGGGCGTTGTTCCGGTCGTAGGGTGCATTGGCTGTGTGCTGAAACTGTTGTGTATGTCTGCGATCTTGCTGTGGAAGAACGAGGCGAACGAGTTGCAGAGGTCTTGCGAGGCCATGATGTCGTTGTTTCCGGCGCTGGGGTTCGAGAGCTCTTTGACGATGTTGAAGAGTTCCTTGCTGTTGCGGGCGTTGTTGTCCAGTCGTTCCTTGAATGCGGATTTCTTGGTGGCGTGGATCAGCTGGTGATGTCTTCGAGTGGCGAGCTTGAGGGTGGTCATGTTGTCTGTAGTTGGGTCTCTGCGCCAGGCTTTCTCGAGGGCCCGGCAGTTCTTCTTGGAGCTCTTGAGTTCGTCGGTAAACCAAGATGCTTTCTTGGTGCTGGGTCTGGCGGGGGGGTCTTCAGTGGAGCGAGGTCGTCTGCGCAGTTGCTGATCCATTTCGTGAGGTTGTTGGCGGCTTGGTTGGGGTTCGCTGATCTGGTGGGGGGGTTCTGGCTCAGGGATGTGGTGAGCTGGTCGGCAGTGATCTTGTTCCAGCTTCTGCGGGGGACCAGTTGCGGGTGGTGGTGAGTCGTGGTCCTTCTGAAGCTGAAGTGGACGCAGCTGTGATCTGTCCAGTGGAGTCCGGTGGCATGGCTGAAGGTGATGTCCTTGCTGGAGGAGAAGACGGGGTCGAGCGTGTGGCCGGCGTAGTGGGTGTGGGTGGTCACCAGTTGCTTGAGTCCGAGGTTGGCGAGGTTGTCCAGCAGGGTGGTGGTGTTGCGGTCGTTGTTGTTCTCCAGGTGGAAGTTGAGGTCCCCGAGGAGGATGTAGTCAGCGGAGGGGAGGGCGTGCGGGCTGATGAAGTCGGCGATGTCTTCGCTGAATTGTGTGCAAGGTCCCAGGGGTCTGTAGATGAGGGTGCCTCTGAGGGTGGTCTTGGGGTCGGTGTGGATCTGTAAGTGCAGGTGTTCAGCGGCTGTGAGGGTGTCTTCGGAGTTGGTCGTGATGCGGATGGTGTTCTTGTGGACGATGGCGATGCCTCCTCCATTCTGGTTGGCGCGGTCCCTCCGGGTGATCTTGTATCCGTCCGGGATGGCGATGGCGATGTCGGGTGCTGAGGAGGCGTTCATCCAGATCTCCGTGAGGAAGGCGACGTCTGGGCATGTGGCGTCGAGCAGGTTCCAGAGTTCCACTGCGTGCCTGTGGACGGAGCGGGTGTTGAGCAGGATGCACTTCAGGTGGTTGCTGTTGGTGCTTGGCTTTGCAGGTGCGGTATGGGTCCGGATGCAGGAGAACTTGCAGGATTGGCAGGTGAAGGGTCCGTGGGTGCGTCTTGGGGTGGCTCTGCAGCAGCCGGGGCTCCGGCCGGTGTTGAGTGCGATGAGAGTGGCGGCGTTGTAGGTCTTGCGGGTGGGCTGGCATCTGCGGGGGCCAGGGGGTCTGGCGCTGGGCGCGGGCCATGCGCGGACGGGCGCAGACGGGCTTGCCTTAGGCGTGCCTTTGGCACGCCAGCGGCGCGGCCGCTGCGCGCGGCCGCTGCGCGGCCTCCATATGAGTGGGAGAGGGAGGGAGGAGCAGCTGGGAGGTGGGAGCGGGGCGGCCAATAGGGTGCAAGGGGGGCAGAGCTACGGGACGCGGCGGCGGGAAACGGGCGGCGAGGGGGAGACGCGGGGAATGACAGAAGAAAAAAGGGACACAGTCTGGGCACAAAAGGAGAGGGGAACAATCAAGGCAGCAAAATACACAGGTACAGTGGGGGAGAATCACTCACTCGTGGGTACAGAAGAGAAGGAGGGCACAGTCACTCTGACGCAGGCAGACACAATGCAGCAGCGGTCAGGGGTCACACAGGGGGCTGCGTGGCGGTGAGGGGAGCGACCTGCCTGGTAAACAGGGTCAGGGTCAGAACATTGTTCCTTTACAAAAGAAGAAACATTAAATGCAAAACTATAACCAGGCCCATACTGAAAATGCAGGCCTCCCACCACAATAACTTTGAAAAATCGAATAAAATTACAAATAAATACTGGTGCATGTCCTCCATCAAACAAACAACACCCTTACACAATAGTTTTTGAACTTACTTGTGAAATCTAAAATAAAAGTCCTTAAATACAATGGTATATATGCAGTAGACAAGGAGAGTGAGCCTTCCAGCTCCAAATCCAAATGAAACGTGACGAGGAGACAGACAAAGCACTGGGAGGAGCCTGCTGGACAGGAAGAGGAAGTTGGAGTCTCTGGGGCATGTCCTTCCTGATGGAAAAGAAAGTTTAAAAAAAGGCTTGTCGCAGAAAAAAACACTTGAAAACCTCATAGTTGCTTGGTGTGGAATGGCAGGTAGCTTTTTAATTAGTGTAATAACACCATGCCAAAGGCAGTAGGCCAACTTAATACATAATGACTGCTCCTTAAAGTGTGATGCTGTAATATTTTATAGGTCAGGGGTACAATGACTATGGGGTTTGGGACCTATTAGGTGTGTAAATTGAATTAAGATTGTCACTAAAGCTTTTCAAATCCACCTAAATGTATTCACTTGAAATTTAAAGTGTAGTATTTAGTAGTGTGTAACGGAGTCACATTTCCTTTTTTTTAAAACACTGACTGGACAATAATTTGTTGAGTGTTGTTCTTGCGTACCAGTGAATTGGGATTGGTAGAGTTTTACAAAAAGCATGATATATCAAGCAAAGTCAAATGCAAGCTGGCAGCCAAAACCAGACTGATCGATTTTGCCAGTGCTTGTTTTCAGTTGTAGGCATTGTAAAATGTGCCCTTGGGCTTATAATTGCATAAATTAGTTTGACAGTGAGGGAAGACTTAGTAAATTCAAGATAAATCTCTTCTTAAATTGCCTGTCTACACTTAGAGTTTATGTCATCATCTGTGAGTGTAATAAACTTTATGTAGGAAGCTTGGCACTTGCTCTGAAGGAACATATTTTGGAAGGTTTCTGTGCAGTAGAAAAACGTGATTTACTGAATACAACAGCTTATCATTTAAAGAGCTCAAATAAGCATTCTTTGCCTTAGACAGAATCGCCCCGGATGTTAGAGAACGTGACAGAGAAAAGAAATTGTAACATGGTACATGCAAATGGAACCATTGGCTCTCCTCTTATAAACCATCACACATCAATTAATTATTTAAATTATATGCTTTTCAGTGAACACATCTGCTGTAGCCCTAGAAGTGTCTTGAACAGTTTTGTCAGAGGGTCTAATATCTATACTTGGTGCCAGATTTGGCGTAACAGAAGGTTCTGGAAGTTTTCACCCAAGAGGTGTTTGGAATTTCCTGCCTCCCTGCCCTGGTCCCAGCTTGTCTGAAGGCCGAAAAGAACCCTCTGTGAATGTGCTCAGGCAAAGGCTTTGTGATGTTCAAGTGTGGTAGGTGACAGCTCTGTCCCACTATCAAGTCATAGATGGCCTATCCTGCCAATACCTTTTTCCCAATTTACTCATTGTCTGGGAGCAATACACAAAGCCTAGCTTCCCGCTGCACCTAGTTAAGTGTCCCAGGATACAAGGTGCACTTACTAAATGGTTGGGACAAGAAAAATCAATGTTTCTTTTATTGCCATTTTCAGACTTGTGATTTAAAATACGGCTTTACCATTAAGGAGGGTTTTAAATGGTAGTGGGCGATAAATTCCCCGCTGTCTGCGGAGTTTTGCCCACTCCATGTTAAGGTTGTAACGCCGAGTTGCGGCAAAACTCCGTCAACTGCGGGGTGGCAGAATATTTTTTTGTGCGTGGCTCACCAACGGGTAGTTGGAGAGTAAGATTTGCCATCTCTTGGCAAGCTTTTTGGGCACTAGGACGCCACCCTGTGAGACTTTTTCAACATGGGCAGTCATGACCTTTTGCGGAGAGAAAGCTGCCGCTTGAATAGAAAATCTACTCAAGCGACAGCAAAGAAGCAGCTCCCTCTGGCATTTTTTCAGTACCAGCACCTGTAAACGTTACAAATACATGTCCAACTTTTTAAATGTTCAGCATCCTGCTCTCTGGGCAGTTTAGGGCCTACCCTAGGTATGACTTATGTCATAAGAAGGAAGGTTTGGGCCTGGCAAAAGGTTGATTTATCCAGGTCTAAATGGCAGTTTAAAGCTACACACACAATTGCAATTACAGGGCTGAGACATGTTTGAAAGGGTTCCTTAAGTGGGTGGCACAATCTGCGCTGTAGGATCATTAGTACAGTTTAATTTACAGGCCCTGGGTACATGTAGTACAACTTTACTAGCAACTTACAAATAAACTAAATGAGCTAATTGGGTGTAAGCCAATTTTACCATTTTATAGGGAGTGAGCACGCACACTTTAGCACCGGTTACAGTGGAAATTTGCAGAGTTCTACGGCCAACAAAAACAAGATCAACAAAAATAGAGGAGTTAGGCAAAAAGTTTGGGGGAGACCACCCTAAAGCTGACAGGTCTAATATGTGTCGATCTGGCTGAATGTGGGTATAACTACCCAACCTCCTGGGCGTTCTCATCATTAAGGCAGAATTACCTGGATAGACCATCAGCATTGACGTGATCTGGCCCAGGACGATGTTCGACCATACAGTCCATTCTCTTAAGGAAGATGTACCACCTCAACAGTTTGGGATTTTCGCCCATAATTTGCATGAGTCATTTTAGGGTCCTGTGGTCTGTCTGAACCCAGGAGTGAGTTCCAAACATGTATGGTCTCAGTTTCTTCAGAGCCCAGAACACAACAAAAGCCACCATCTAAATAGCTATCCACTTCTGTTCTCAAGGATGTAACCTTCTTCTAATGAAGGCTACATGTTGGTCTAGGCACTCCTTATTTAACTGTGCCAAGACACCCCCAACACCATGCACCCGTCTGCACTATGAACTCCTTAGAGAAGTCTGAAGCCTTGAGTACAGGTGATGTACAGACGATCTCTTTGAGAGTGTCAAATACTTTCTGACAGGCCTCTGTCTAGATCATCGTTTTAGGCTACTTCTTTGAAATCAGCTAAGTTAAGGGGCAACAATGATGCAATATTCATTAACACACCTCCTGTAATATCCAGTTAGACCCAGGAAGGCCCTCACCTCAGTCTGTATTTTGAAGAGTTGCCAGGCCAGGATAGTCTCAGTCTTGGCCCAGAGGTAATGCTCCTTGCCCCTGCCTGCCATATGGCCCAGACACACCACAGTACTCTGCCCTATCTGGCACTTACTGGCATTGATAGCCGGCCCACTTGTTGCAGGGCCTAAAGCACCTCCTGGATGTGGTACAAGTGTCCCTTTCCGATCTGAAAACAGCTGTGTCATTAAGTTGGGCGGCACAGCATGCCTCCTTCACAGGCAGGACCCTAGTCACCAAACTCTGGTGATAGGGCATTCTTTAAGCCAAAGGGTATTGCCATGAAGTGCAAGTGGTCCTCTGGCGTTGAGAATGCAAACTTCACTTTTGCGTGTCTGGTCAAAGGTAGCGAGGAACTTGGCAGTGCCCAATGTATCAATGAACTCATCAGCTCGAGTGATGGGGTGTCAGTCATGGTGACTGAATTGAGTCCCCTGTAGTCTACATAGACCCTAATTTCTGGTGTAGCAGCTGGTTGGGCAGACTAGTGTGGTCATAAAGACCAATTCTGGCAATTCTAACATCTTCAGGTGTGACCCGAGTTCCAATTCCTTCCAAATAGGTCATTGGCCAATTGACAATCTACAGGCATAGCAGGACTCACAGCTACTTTTAGACAACCTGAGACCCCCCCCCAACTCAAAGGAAACCAGAGCCACTGTGTAATGACTCCTACCGCTGTCTGCGACTATAACCTGGTGAAATATATTAGATAGGGCTTGCTCTGAAGATACCAGATGACACCTCACAGTAGTCAAGCTAGCTCCTGTGTCACTTTAGAGTCTCTCCACGGTGCCCATTGATGGTGACCCACTGCCAATACTGTATTTGAAGGAATATATGTTTTTTGCAGTATCTCTTTATCCCCTAGGGGCACTAATGTAACTCTGCTCTCTCCCCCACATTAAATAGGACCACATACTCCCCAAGCCCTTCACTGGCCAGGGGGCGGAGCTTGCCGAAGCACAAGATGGCCACGTGAACGTCAAGCTCCGCAAGCCATCGGAATGATTCATAAGATATTCTTACATTTGTGGTACTTTAGAATTTGGGACCGCATGGGAGGCAGGGCCCTACCCCTGTCTATCCCGGTATTAGCGAACCGCGAATGGTCAATGCGGTATGTACGAGTGCTTTGTATAACGTTTTAGCGATAAATGCACTATGTATACGATATTATACATTGACTTTGTGGGTTCCATCTTAGAGCGGTGGCCATCTTATGGTTGCCCTCACATAGGCTACACATTACGAACAAATACAGGCCTTTAGAACACATTTGCCTTCCTTTGACTTGGCTCCGCTGCCCCAGGTCAGTCCGGTCTCACGAGCTCCCCGTCCTACGGCCACCTGTGATTAGCATCAGGGTTTGACACACCATAAAGCCTTTTCATCCCACACAAGCCTCCAGCTAATCTCTTTCACATCTGACTCTTCCTGCTTTATGGCTTGTTTTCCAAACAGGAGATGCCTTGTGTTTATTGGGGCCTGTTGATATCTGATGTGGGATCTGAGCCTCGCTGGGTAAATAATTGTGGGCTGGCTTAACTGGAATGTGGGATGGTCATCATGACTCTGCCTTTTCGTTTGTAATGGATACATGTAGATGACCATATCGTAAAACAAGGAATGTGTGCCTGAAGCGTGATATTTTGTATTTAAGGAGAAGCCCGTTTCTGTAACTTTAAGCAGTCTCCTGAGAACATACATTGTGTTGTACTTCTCGGATACCTGTAATTGGTCTGCAGCCAATAAATCGATCTTTGACTTCACCCAGAAGACTCTGTGTTTCTGTAGGTCTGAAACAGGAAAAACCCGAAGTCTTAGGGTGTGTTCCCCTGCACCGCTGGGCTTTAAATTCCCAGTACTTCAGTTGGCGCCCAACTCGGGACGATTTCAGCGGTACCAGTCCAAGCCAGAGGTTCGTGAGGAGCTTCATGTGGAAATTCTGGAGGAAGGCCGCCACTTCATCGACCCCTGCATGTCGACGTGGTCCGAAAGTCTTTTCTGCGAGGTTCTCCGCGTCCCGACGGCTACGAAGGACTGCTGCCCTGATTAATCGCCCTGTTTTGGACCCTTGACGATTTTGGTAGAGCGAAACAATCAAGAGAGTCTTCTGGTGACGCCATCGATCATCGATATTCAGTTAAGTATAAGTGGAGCGTCTCCCAGTTTGTTTGGTATCCTTCAGGATTTTTGGTATCCTTCGGGATCATTTCGATTTGGAGCTTGCAAGTCCCAAAGCCAGAGGACTTGTGTATTCATGAGACTATCGTAATCGATAATCCTTTGAAGTTTGAAACTAGACTAGTGAGCGAAGATGCCTGGTTCTAGTGTATTTGGAAAATTGTTTTGTTTGGGTTGTAGAAGGGATTCCCAGTTAGAGGATTCATGTCCGGTTCCTCCAATTGGAACTCCAACTTATGAGCTTTATGTAAAACATGGCGTGGGCCCCATTGCATATAATGAAGTATGGATCCGATACACCAGAAAGGACGGTGTTTTAAAATGGCCCCAAAATGGTAGTTTCGATACAGATATCTTAGATAATTTGGAGGTTAAATTGTTTAAAAAGAAAGCCCGGCCGGCGATGTTTGATTCTTTCCGCCTATGGCGAAAGGAAGCCAAACAGAAGGAAATTAAGCTAGCGAAAAGGAATAAGAGAGAAAGAGGTATGTCAATGATGCAAGCAGCTGTGCAATTTAAAGATAATGAGGAGGACCAAATGAATGAACAGTTACATAGACAGCGCAAACTAGGGATCGATAAATGTTACCCTGTTTTGTCACCCCTTGTGCAAGATGAAACAAAAGAGAAAGAGAAAGATTCCCTAATGTCCCATTTGCTAAGTTCACCACCCCCGTATGCGAAAAATGCCACAGCGCCTCCACAGCTCGTAAATGTGCAGCCTCCAGTAAATATGCCGCAAGTCTTCCCACAACCGCCAGCTCCTCCTCAGCTGGCTCCTATCCTTACAGTGCAGCCCTCTCAAGGGCCGCCAGTTTTGTTACCTGTTGCCCCCGCGCTTCCTGCGACTTTGCCTAGCACATCAGCTGCCTCCCCTGGCGCTCCTTCTTACACTACCCAGGTACCTGTATCTGAATCCGCTTTTCTTCCCTCTGTCTATCCCCCCGTTTTCGCCTCAACTTCTCCTTCAGCACGACAACGTCTAGCTAATGTAGTTACTAGTTTAATGTCGCCTCTCTTTGGGTCATCTAGTGTGACCCCTGGTTTACAACGTAAGCAATTGCGTAGTCAGCTGCCTGGTCCTGACGAGAAAGAGGTGTTAGATCATCTGGCGCGTAGGTGGATTGGTTTCCCTTCACTCTATAATGTGGAATCAGTTGTTAACGTTTTTCACCAATGGGATGCCCCAAAACAGAGGTATGTCTTTGACAAAATTTGTGAATTCCTCTGTGAGGAATTGGAGGATAATGGTTCAAACCCAAACCCACAGGAATTGTGTCGCGTGCAATTTGATTTTGGAACAGGTACAATTGTGGGTCCCGATGTAGATAGAGCAGTTGCGACTTTACTGTCCTTCAGGAATGGCGATTGTCAACAATCATTGTTCGAACAGGAATTCCCTGTGGGGAAAAAGGGAAAAGCGCGACAATACCCTATGAGAGAAGTCCCTCCGGTATGGAAGGAAGCCGTTGCGGCTGATGCCGCTCGAAGTATTGTTGCTGCTCCAGCACATTTTCAGCGTGTTTGGGTACATGTCCCATGGAAGCGTTCTGAGGTGTTAGCGCTTAAGCAGACATTGCCTGACCCCCGTAAAAACCCTGCAGGATATTATAAGAAGTTATCACAAACTGCAGAATCGTGTGTCATGAATCTGGCTGACATAGATATGTTATTCGGGAATGTTGTTCCACAGCCTTTATGGGGATCCATCCGTAATACGGATCATGCTGCAGAACTAGGGGGCACATGGGCTAATATCATTGCTGCAGATGCTGCCCAAGTTGGTGGCGCGAAGCCTGACCCTTTGGTAGCAGAACTCCCTGGTAGAATTATTACCTACATGAAAACTTTAATACCCGCGATGCGCGTGAATTGGGATAAACTATCTGCATGCAAGCAGAAGAAAGATGAGACAGTGTCCGATTTCTTTACAAGGTTTGAAGAAACGTTTATCGACCACAGTGGTCAAGACATGAGTACTGAAGGTGGCCAACGGTTATTTGTGGATAAATTTGTGCAGAATCTACTTCCCGAGTTGTGTAAGAAATTAAAAGATTCAGAAAGTTCTTGGGCTGTGTACAACTTACATTAGGTAAGGAAGTGATTTCCCCGGTGTATTTGTCTAAGAATGGAATGCCACCTGAATTGTCATCCCTTCCGGATGTCCTTTGGGCTACTGGTCCCAATGATGTGAGTCTTTTGGAAATACCGCCATATGTGGTCACTTTATAGGCCAATGTCAGATTGCCACGTATTCCCAGTACAAGATCTCCAATGAAGGTCAGAAAGCGTTGTTAGCCATTGTCAGCGATTTGATTACAAAAGGGTGTAATTGAAGAGACAAGAGGCAACGTTTGCAATAGTCCTGTTTTACCTGTCTTAAAACGAACGGACCCTTCACAGCCACCTGTTTACAGATTTGTGATTGATCTTAGAGAGGTAAATAAGATTGCTGTGCCACAGTTTCCAGTTGTCCCTGATATAACTGCTTTGTTAACTATGATTCCAGCTTCCGTTGCATGGTTCTCAGTGATCGATTTAAAGAATGCTTTCTTTAGCATCCCAATTGCAGAGGAGAGCAGAGACATTTTTGGCTTCAGTTTAGGAGGTCGAAGCTTCCGCTTTAAACACGCTCCCCAGGGCTACTGTGAAAGTCCATCAATATACAGTCAGGCTTTGAAAGCGCAGCTTGATGCACTGGTTTTACCCAGTGGCGCTATCCTCATTCAGTACGTTGACGATTTGCTAATCGCCGCGGATACTGAAAAGATTTGCAAAGACGCTACATTGTCATTGTTGCGTCATTTGTCTGCCTTCCATCACAAAGTGTCTCTCTCAAAATTGCAATATTGTCGACAAGAAGTGACCTACTTAGGTCATCTCTTATCAAAGGAGGGAAGGAAACTGACCCCAGAAAGAATTCAAGCCATTGCACAATTGAGCGTGCCAAGAACACAGAGAGAAGTGCGTGCTTTCTTGGGCATTACTTCATACTGTAGGCATTGGATACCAAATTTTTCTTTGCTGGCAAAACCTTTGTTAGCACTAGCATGCAAAGACACACCGAATCCTATCCCATGGTCTGAGGAGTGTCAGAAAAGTTTTTGGGAATTGCGTAATGCATTATGTTCAGCTCCTGTGGTACCCCTGACTACAGCAAGCCTTTTACATTGTATGTTCATGAAAAAGATGGTTGCACATTATCAGTGTTAACACAGCCTTTTGGCGACAGGCCGCGTCCATGCGCATATTTTTCGTCAACCTTGGACCCGGTAGCGAGGGCATTGCCAAGTTGTTTGAGAGCTACAGCCGTCGCAGCTATGTCTATTTGACAGTCTGCCGGACTAGTAATGGATAATACATTGATTGTTATGGTTCCACATGCTGTGGACACATTGTTAAACAGGACCAAGACACAGCACTTAACTAGTGCACGATTGTCAGGATATGAATTGACACTGTTAGCAAATCATATACACATAAAGAGATGCAACACGTTGAATCCAGCTACATTATTGCTGATTCCAGCAGACTTAGATCAGATTGAGCAACATGATTGTCTGTTCAGAACAGAAGAAGAGACGAAAGGGAGAATAGATCTTAAAGATACTCCCCTGACTGAGTGTGATGGTACCTTATGGGTGGATGGTTCGTGCTTCAAGCTTCCGAATGGTGATACGACTGCTGCATATGCTATCACGACTTTGCACACGATTGTTGAAACTGCACGTGTGCCACATAATTCGGCCCAAGCAGCAGAATTACTTGCCCTTACAAGAGCATGCGTGTTGTCTGAAGGAATGAAAGTGAACATATATACGGATAGCCAGTACGCCTTTGGCGTGGCTCATAGTTTTGGGCGATTGTGGAAAGAACGTGGGTTCTTGACTTCGCATGGAGCTAAAATTCAGAATGACAAGTTGGTGAATGATCTCCTTGAGTCACTGACCCTACCGTTACAAGTTGCGATTATGAAATGCAGTGCGCACAAGAAAGTCACTGATGATGTTGGTCGTGGTAATACGTTTGCTGATGAAATCGCGAAAGAAACGGCAAAAGATGTGAAAACTCGAATGTATGTTGCAGGTCCTGCAAGATGGATTGGTGATGTTGGAATGTGTGAAAACACGATAGAGAGTGTGAAGTCCCTTCAAGCTGAAGCCACAGAGAAAGAGTTGAGCAAGTGGAGAGAAAGTACGGGTAAATTGGATGAGAATGGTTGTTGGGTTGATTTGTCAGAACATCGGCGATGGTTGTTACCTGATGCATATGTGTTTCCAGTGGTTACTATGGCACATGGAATGGCACATATCAGTATGAAAGGAATCTGTAAGTTGTTGGCCCCAGTATGGCAGAATGCTGGAATTCCCAAGTGTGCAGAGAACGTGGTCAAGAATTGTATGGTATGTTTGAAATACAACCCTGGTAGGGGAACCCCAACTCCAGCTGGTCATTTTGCGCCTCCAACGTATCCGTTCGAGGTTTTGCAGCTAGATTTTATCCACATGGAGAGGTGCAACAACTTGAAATATGTACTGGTTGTTGTTTGCGCTTTTTCAAAATGGATAGAAGCATATCCCCTAAAAGACAACACTGCTTTATCCACAGCCAAAGCCCTTGTGAAAGAGTTTTTCCCTAGGTTTGGAATGCCAAGAATGGTGTGGAGTGATAATGGGAGTGAGTTTGTGGGTCGAGTGATGAAGAATGTGTGTGAGGGGTTAGGGATAAAGCAGAAGTTTCACGCTGCAAATCACCCCCAATCAGCTGGATTAGTAGAGTGCTACAACGGCACTCTGAAGCTCAAACTAGCCAAAATCCAGGCGAGCTCCGGTCTTAAATGGCCTGACGCTCTGCATCTAGCACTCCTATCCACAAGAATGACTGTGCATTCACGAGTGGGACTTTGTCCATACGAAGTTGTTTTTGGCCGCCCAGCCAATGTATGGGGTGTGCCAAGACCGACAAAATTCAGCGAAATCGAACATCCAGTACTGCTTGACTATTTGTATGAATTGACGGCTAAATTGCGTGTTTTACACCAACAGGTGCATGATACTCTCCCCCAATGCTCTGAAGCTCCAGGACACCCTATCGACCCTGGCACGTGGGTCCTCGTGAAGAATTTCCAGCGGAAGAGCAATGATGAGCCCCGTTGGATTGGCCCTCACCTCGTACTTCTGTCGACAAGGTCAGCGGTTCGAGTAAAGGAGAAAAAGAATTGGATTCACGGCGCCCACTGTAAGAGGATCCCTTTGCCTCTACCATATGACCAGTGGGTCCAGGAGGGTATCGCCGATTCTGAAACAGACACTGTACCTCGTTTTGTACCATTCAGTGATGCACGCGTGAGAGGCACAACTTCAGCACAAGAAAGTGACGATATTTTGCAAGAAGCTGTGCCACCGTCAATTTGATTGGACACCACAGAGCCTGAACTCTTGTTTCAAGACCAGACAGTACCTGGCCGTTTCCGCTACAACTTGAGACCAAGGCCTATGGACAAATAAAAAAAAAATCCTTTCCCTTACTATTTTTGATATTATAGCTCTCCCATCCCGTCACGGCGATTATGTGCCGCTTGAACGGAGGGACGCGACTCCTTCCCCTCGCTACCTCACTTCCTGGGACCACCATTAAGTGGGGATGGGCTTCCGGCCGCGCAGCGGGCGCGCCGACGGCTGTCGCCCTCCCTCAGGCATGTGGGGCTTGCGGGAAACCTCTGGGAGCGATGGGCGATGTGGGGGCGGAGGGGTATACCAAGCCCAAGCCGCTCATTAGCAGAGGTTTCAGAGCTGGCCTTTTGAATTGTAGATCCCTAGCCAAGCATGCAGACAATATATTTGGCTGCTATTGGAAAGTCATGAGTGGGATGCTCTGTTCTTAACAGAGACCTGGCTCAATGAAGATAATGTGACCGCCATCGCGCTGGCGGTACCCCCAGGTTACAAAATGTGTTTTTCGAATCGGGCAGGCACTAGAAGAGGAGGGGGTGTGGCTGTTATATTTAAGGAGCAGTTTACACTAACATCCTCCGCTCCAACCCTGATTCCGGGACTGGATGGACTACACTTCTGCCTTCAGGTGGGACCTCAGCTATCCCTAGCGGGACTAGTTATATATCGCCCTCCTGGTGGGGATGACCCCAACCTGACAGTTCTGACGGAGGTGATCGTTCAGAGCTCCCTCCTTCATCCTCATTTCCTTACGGTGGGGGATTTTAACATCCATGTGGATAAGGAGGGCTGCGTCCCTGCAGAGACACTAAGGGCCACATTGAATGCAGCCAACTTGAGACTAATCAACGATGGCCCCACACATAGAGCGGGTCATACGCTTGATTTAATTTTCTCCAACATTAAAAATGTGGCGGTGGAGGCGGCACTGCCGTTAGTTTGGTCAGACCATTCGCTTATTCCATTTAAAATAAATTTAGCAGCCGAAAGACCTGCGACAAGCAAGTGCTCCTTTATGAGGAGACAATGGAAGAAGCTAGTCCCTGCCAATATGGGCCCAGTTCTGGCTCAGAATAAACCAACTCTAACCTCCAATGCCAATACAGATGCAGAGCTGTTTAATGACTGGATTGGGAACATGGTGTCGTCCATTGCACCGGCAAAATGCGCAATGTCCAAGAGGGAATCCCCTTCCGCTCCCTGATTTTCACAGGACCTTAGAGTAGAGAAGGCAGCGTGTAAGAGGCTAGAGAGGCTCTGGAGGGTAAAATACGGGACCCTAGAAAAAAACCGATACAAGGAAGCCTCCAAAAAACTGCAGAAGGCTGTTAGAAAGGCCAAAAAACAGTTCCTTGCGGCGTCGATTCAGCAGGCAGAACACTCGAGTAAGGAAATCTTTAAGGGGGTACAGTCCTCTTTCAAACTCAGGTGTATTGAGAGGGAGGTACCCTCGTCGGTCACATTGTGTGATAGCATTTCAGAATTCTTTGACTGCAAAATTAAGAAAGTTTATGAGTCCTTCGGCCCTGAGAGGAGGACCGTGAAGACGGACCTGGTTGTCAAAGAGGTGGCTGGTGAAACTCTGGCTCAATTTCAGCCTATAGTTCTGACCTCGGTCATGCAGGAACTAAGATGCTGTAAGTCAGGGTCACCTGACGACCCCTGTCCACCTAAGCTCTGGAGCACAATAGCTGACTTTGTGGTTCCCACTTTACAGCACATCTGGAATATGTCAATCTCTTCCGGGGTGTTCCCGGAGATATGGAAACACGCCACCCTCCTCCCATTAAAGAAAAAAAACAAATGGGGATCCCACAGACCTTATTAACCTTCGGCTGATTTCCCTGCTGGCAGCGCCGGGCAAAATGCTTGAGAAAGTAATCCAGCGGCAGTTAAGTAAATTTACGGAGGAAAATAGGATACTGCATGAGACGCAGTCAGGCTTTAGACTCAGTTTTAGTACCGAGACAGCACTAATTGAGGTGGTAGAGTCAGTGAGGTGGTTGATGGATTCGGGAGACTCAGCCATGTTGGTGCTCCTCGGATCTATCGGCTGCTTTTGATACGGTTGACCACGCGAGGCTGTTAAAGCGACTGGCAGAGGTAGGCCTCCAGGACCAGGCACTGGGATGGATACAGTCGTATCTGACTCAGAGAACCCAGAAGGTGACTCTGGGGACCGTCTCTTCAACACCTAAGGTTCTCAGCTGTGGCGTCCCTCAGGGATCGGCACTTAGCCCATTATTATTTAATATCTACCTGGCTCCGCTTTTTACGCTGATTGCCAATTGGGGGGTCAAGGTAATCTCATATGCCGATGACACCCAACTGGTGTTTCCATATTCGGAGGTGTCAGAGGCGGCCTTTTCGAGCTTCAAGGGCTGTCTCCAAGACGTTGCGTGCTGGATGAACACCAACAAATTAAAACTTAATGCAGACAAGACGGAAGTGATTTTCTTTGGAAAAGGCTCCCCTCCACCCTCGGCGCTTTGGTGGCCGGCGGCGGTGGGACCGGCCCCTTCGCCTAGCCAAACGGCAACAAATCTGGGGGTGCGATGGGACGACAGCCTGTCATTTGCCTCACATATCCAGCAGGTAGTTGGGTGCTGTCTGTGCAAGTTGAGGAATCTACGGAAGATTTTGCGACTCCTACCAGAGGGTTGTCAAAAAACAGTAATCCATGCCACAGTGACATCAAGGCTAGATTACGCTAACGGCCTCTATCTGGGCTTGCCAAAGTATCTAACTCAGCGGTTGCAAATGGTCCAGAATGCGGCTGCGAGACTGTTAATGCATATCCCATTCAAGCATTCAGTCTCTCCGCACCTTCTTTCACTTCACTGGTTACCAGTAGCCAGCAGGATCAAATTTAAGGCACTCACGCTGGCCTTTAGATCTCTGTATGGCACCTGCCCAAACTACCTGAGAGCTCAGCTGCCGAGATACACCCAGGCCCGCTCCCTCCGCTCCAACTGCCGCGTTCAGCTAGCAGTTCCACGAACAAATAGAGCTCAGCTGGGAGGAAGAACCTTCTTGGCCAATGTGGCGGCGCTATGGAATACCCTGCCCCCAGCGCTTCAGCAGGCCCCCTCTGAATACTGCTTTAAGCAGATGTTGAAGACTTGGCTCTTCACCCAACCCCGCTAAGTTCTCAAAATTGGTCCCTGTGGCTATGCCTGCTCTCCTAGCGCCGGGACACCTCCTTGTAAGGTAGCTGATCGCGCTTTAGAAAATGCCGTATTATTATTATTATTATTATTATAGAGTGGGCAACAGCTTCCTATGTGTATTCCCTCCAGACAGCCGCAAACACAGGAACATTAGGTGTGTCTGAGTACTCATCTGCATTGTGATGGTTCTTCCTGGGCAGGGAGGGATGGAGGAGCGGACACTTACACCTGAACAGGCATGGTCCTATCACCACACAAAGGGCTGATTACCCCTTACAGTTAGTCTGCAGCAAAGACTGGTAAGAAAGGGCTTCTGGAACTTCAAATACCCTTCTTTTATGTCGCCCCCACTTCAAAGGCACAACTGTGTATAAGTCCTGGGTATCTAAGCCCACCAAATCAGACACTTCTGTTCCTGTAAAGAAACTCTGTCAGAAGGACTGCTGTAATGCTACAAGGACTGTCACTCTACTATACTACTGCCCTGAAAGGATTGCTTTTCTGCCGTGCTGCCCTACTGCTTCCTGCTCTGTGACCCTGCTGAGGGCTAGAGTCTGCCTTGAATCCAGAGTGATCTCCGAGGATTTTTTGGCTTGCTTCCTGTTTTCTGAGACTCAGAGATATCAAATTCTCATCATCTGCTCCTGTGCCTGGTCATTGGAATTGGACCCAGTTCTTGTTCCAGTGGAACCGACTCATTCTCTGCTTGCCTGAAGCGCAACCAATGCCTCTTCCCAGTTGCCAGAGTAGACCCAGTGCATCACACTCGGAACCAATGCATTGTCTGCAGAAATCATTGCATCTGAACCACCCATCACTGCCACAATAGTGTGGGATGATTGATGCACTCCCTCTACCACACCGAGAAACCAGGTACATTGCACTTGAAATCCACGCCTCTTGGCTTTGGCACTCCATCCTCGGATCCAATGCATCGCCACCTTTGCATGAAGAAACTTGTTCGATCACCTCAAAAGCTGGACTGACACTGGCGCATCGCTCGGCTACACCCCGCATCTTGCTCTTGTGACTAGGATTAAGGTACTTTGTTCAGTGGGCCTGCGTGGCTTCTGTCTTCAGCCTGCACTCCATCATGGTAGGCCTGAACTTCTGATTTTTCCCCAGTCCAACGTGACCAGATAACTGGCCCTAATTGCATCATAGCGCTAAGAACACTTTTATTCTTTAAAAATCTATATCTCGACTTCCTCTGATTATATTTTTGTCATTGTGGTCTTAATTTATTTATAAAATTATTTTCTATTTTTCTAAGTCAGTGTGGCATCTTTTTGTGGTGTTTTCATTGTGTTACTGTGTGTGTGTTTTGCACAAATACTTTACAAAATGCCTCTTTAGATAACCTGACTGCTCTGTGCCAAGCTACTAGAGGGTGAGCTCAGGTTATCTTTTAGTGTGTATCTAGCTTACCCTGACCAGAGTTGTGGTTCCTACTTGGAGAGGGTGCATACCTCTGCCAAATAGAGACCCCAGACCTGATTTGTAAAAATAATATGAGACAAAATCCTAACTTTACGACTTTTGGTATTTCCAAAGAGCATTTAGGAGTAGTAAATTTAGGAATCCTAACTTTACTGCTCCTAAATGCCCAACACAGCTGCAAACCGTCATGGGCACTTATGGTGCATCAACCACTCCTCCCCGTGATAGTGCCTTGCCTCGCCCCGCACAGTACCAAAAATATGGAGAAACAAAATGATAATAACATTACATTATTATCATTTTATTTTTCCTTTTCTTTTGCATGTGGGGCGACTTTCCTCTGCCTTGTGGAGGAGCTGCTGCTGATAAGTTTTACCGGTAAGTAGTGGTAGAAAGATGAACACATTCACAGAAGCCTCGGCCTTGAGCACTCGAATGATAGCCTTGATGCTAATCTGTATGTTGGAGCAGGGCCGGCTCTAGGGCGGTGCGATCGGTGCCACCGCAGAGGGCGCTGACTTGGGGTGGGGGTGTCACTTTTAAGTAATATAATCATTTTAAAAGCACCAACCAGCGGCGCATTCCTGGCCTCCAGCAATTTTTGTAGGCATCAATTAAATATGTCAAGATAACTCCAGTGAATTATTGTGTTCCTGGAAAGAGACTGCAGGTTTATCTAGTGGAAGTTTTGGCTAATCCAAAGGTAGCGCAGAGGGTTAATATGCCTGCTGCTAAGAACGTGTACCATGCAGATAACAAAGTGCATGTAATGTAAATAGGTCAGCGGGATACTGCTTCTGTAAGAGAGCTCCTTTTGTTACTTATTGTTTGTAAGTCAAAATCATAATATAGAACATTGAGCTATTAGCAGTCATCAAAGAGCTGTGTGTAAACTGCAGGGTATGTGTTACAGGTATATATGTTTTTGCCACATCTTTCACTATCCTAATCTTGCCAAAAAGGTTAATTTGGGTGGATAACAGTTCTTGTTATTAAAGAGAACCCATAACAATGGTATGTGTTACATTTCAAATTCTGAATTTGTGCTTTTCCAGAATATGGACTCAAACTATATTGCCTACCAGTATCGATGACATGTTACTCCTACACTACACCTTGTAGTCCTGTCTGATGTAACATTTCCTATACACTGATTTACACGCATATGATTGTCTCAGTGCAATGTGTGTGGTGTAAAGTGCTCTGACACCTTACACCAGTATGAGTGGTGCTTTAAAACTAGATGAATCTGAGAGACAGTAGTTATGGAGACTTGAGGAGCGCTGTTAAAGGACGGTGGTCAGGGAATCCGTGGCAGAGGTGGTCATTGGGGGGCAACAGACATTGTCGCACAGGGCGCCACCTGCGCTAAAGCCGGCCCTGTGTTGGAGCATCTTGTCTTGCAGACTCCTACCCGAGTATATTGTTTTTATGGATATGTGTGGTTGAAAATGCTCCTGAAGTTTTCAGATCAACTCATCAGTCATTAACAAAAGCTTTAGGCAAACTGCACAGTGCATGAAAAACAAACATTTGCCATGTAAACGGGCAGTGGCGGTGACCCTCAATGTTCAGCAGAAGGAGCTATGAAGGAGTCTGGAGGGGGGCTCAGAACATTCTGCTCTCGGATCGAGGTTAAAAAGGGGGAAGTTGGCACATACTATGTAGTTTAGATCTGTCCTCTCCAGTTCACAGTTGATTTTTTTTTTTTTTTAATAATTATCAGATTTTTCTTTGGGCGAATTTAACAAAATATATATAGATCAAAATTAATCTTTATAAAAAAAAATATACGTGCTCTTCTATGATGTGAAGACTATCGACTGATTGTCTGTAGTTTATGCTCACCTGTATTTTCTGTTTATTAGGAAGCAAATGTTTTACTTTTGAAAATACTGTTAATGCATAGAGAAACATGTTTTCCTGCTTTTAATTGTTTCCCTCTTGTACTGTTTATACATTTCTGAGAGGAAGCTTTTCTGCTGATTCAAGCAACAGAAAAGGGTGAGACTGTGTAAGAGAATTCTGCAACACACTCTAAAAGTCCACTCTCTTCGAGGGCGAGTAGATGTTAAAATGTTTTATTGCTTCTAGTAACTAGCAACTTTATTGCAATGGCTGCAGTAAATCAGAGGCTGGCCTAGGTCAAAGTGGAGCACTACTTGAGTGGTTCATCAACATTTAACTAATTAATGCACGTTTGCTGTGCATGAACAGGAGAGAGCTGAAGAGTGCCACATTTGCAAAGAGATGGCACTCTTTAGATCTCTCCCAGCATTGGTGCCCTTGCGGCTGGCTGGCGCCATTGCAAACACCCTTGTGCTATGCTGCAAGGGTGCCTCCATTTGAGGCAGGGTTGTTTTTGTGTAGGAAGGGGCATCTTCATGCAAAACAACAATCTAAAGAGTTATTTTTCTCTTTCAGTGCCTGTTCCAGAACGCATGATACACAGAAAGAACAAGTAACGAGGAGTCTCGTTTTCGTTCTCTGTGGAAAGCGTACCAGTTTCATTCAATTCCAGCTTTACAAATGATAGCACATCTGGAATAGCGTGGAATTGATTAATGGAGGCAGAACAACACCCATGCTCCATCCATGGAGCGCCTGCCAAAGTTCTTTACAAAGCTAGGCAACTCCCAAGTAAGCCTTTGCGTTGCCCTGCCCGACACAAACGTTTGGTAAATAATATGGGCCTGTGTGAGTTGTGCCAGCAGGTTTTTTGCACCACTTCAACTCGGGAAACTTGTTTGAACTAAAAAAAAAATCTGTGACCACTGAAGAGCTGATCTGTAGCTAAAATACTCTTGACATCCCATTTCTAAGTGCAGGGGCATGTGGTTTTAAAGATTTCCACTGAGCTCATTTCTAACATGTCACTGTCACACTGAAATGTCCCCAGCATCAATTGCCAAAAGATTACCTTGTCTGTCTTACTATCTCCTGATTCCTCGCTTTCAGGTGAACATTAAGGTTGTGTGGCATGCTGTTTTTGCTGTGGCACTCATGCCTGCATTCTGTACTACACGAGTGACTATGTAACACATGCCCAGTTACTAGATCATTGTCATTCGTTTGTTTTAATAACAAAATTAACACCACTGTTTTCTCATGGAACTCGAAGTTTCCCCAAAGCAGTACCTTTCCATCGGATTTAAAGCACTGTTTCGCCCAGTGTTTGTTTTCCTTTTTACAGCGATATTTGGTGATGTGTTGTACTTTGAATACATTTGAATAATATCGACACGATGCCTGCTGGTACAAAATATTTTACTTTCATTCATGCAGAAATCTATATTTAACAATTCTAAAACATTTCTAATTGCAAAAGCGAACTTTTGAAGCCATATTTCATAAGCTTCTCAGGTAGTGCTAATGTGGCCCAGCATGCACATTAGCACCATAATACTTGTTTAAGGTTTAGAGGCATATTTATGTAGGTTTTGCATTGCCCTTGTGTGATGCAAGGGGATGTAAAGGTGACACAAAACCTAAGTCAGATTTGTCAAGCCACTTTGTGTGGGCCTTGCATGGCTTGATAAATGCAGAGTAATGCAACACAGGGCAAATTGCTGTATTGCACTGTTCTGCCCTAGGAAGGCGTTCCCTGGGTAGAGATTGGGTGTTCCAATGCATCCATGGATTTTAGTGCAATCCCAGATTTAGTAACATTGGTAGAGCTGCAAATGTGTCAAAATGCTAAACCTCAGACGTGGCTTCGGCGCTGAATCAAGATGGTGGCGGACGTCTGAGCTCCGGTGCAGACATGGAGCTTTCTTGCATTTTGTGTCCCCTTCCTCGCCATGCCTTGCTATTTCTGATGCAGTCCACAGCTCCTTATCTCTCGCAATGAATCTGCTTGCCCTGCTGACCAGTGGAGGTGTGTTCTGTGGCCCTGGTGCTGTGGCAGTGATTCTCCTCACATGGACGGGAGCGGCCGCCATTTTAGGTTGTGTCGCTCACATTTGAATTTTTTGAGCTTTTCCTCATTTTAATGGTAACCTGCAACATTAGGACAACTATCAATGAGGTACACTACTTAGAGCCGGGTATTGCAGTGGTGACTTTGTTGCATCTTTTTGTTGCTGTTTCTTCACGTGAGTGACTGTCTCCTCAAATATGTCTGCTCATAAACGACTTTGCTTATTTCTGGCCTGAATCTTCTTTTTTACTGTACTTGTTGCTGGAAAGTCACTGTAGCCATAATCCATGATGCCTATTAGTTCTTATTAGGTACAACATCTTCAGGGAAATCAGTCCATGCGACCTCCTTATACAGAATAATTCTTTAATTATCTGATTCAAGCTGTAATCTGCTGAAATTAAATTACACTCCAGTTTCTAACACTGAAAAATGCACATGGATAATTCCTATACAGAGAAGCCGCTTAAATGTGCTAGTTGCAGTTTTCTATTAATGCTTAGCACAATTTCATGTGAACCATATTCCAAAAATCGACCCCGTTCAAACCACAGTTCCAAGCCCAAGATAATACCCCGAGGAGCACTTATAAATGCAAGATCTCTGCCAAAACATAAGTTAAACGTAGCGGAGCTACTTCAAATCAAATCAAATCAGGACTATTTATTTAGCGCAAAACATATCACCCGAAGGTCTCATAGCGCTAGCGGAAACTCAGACGTTGGTTTATAAAGAGCCATTTAGGAGTCGAACAGCCAAGTTTTTAGCTCCCTATGGAAATGATTGTGACTTGAGATAGTGCGCAGGTACAGAGTCAATTTATTCCAGAAAGTAGGTGCAAGGAAAGAGAAAGATCTCCCTCCCATTCTGGTTGCACGGATTTTAATGGGAGTTAGAAGGAGTTTCTTGCTGGATCTTAAGGCCCCGCGTGGGCAATACCAGCTGAGTTTCTTCTTCCAGTAACCTGGACCATTGCCATAGATGTTTTTATGAGTTAGGCAGAGGATCTTGAAACGGGTTTGTTTTCTAACGGGGAGCCAGTGGAGGAGTCTTAGATTAGGGGCCGAAGAGGATCCCGATGGAAGATTCAGGACCAGTCTAGCAGCCGTGTTCTGCAGGACTTGAAGCCTGGTTAGAAGCTCTTCATTTATAGAAGACAGCAAAGCATTGCCATAACCCATGCGGTTAATGATCAGGCCTTGAATTAATGGTTTCCTAGCCTTGATCGGGAGCCATTTAAAAACTTTACATAGGTTACGCATGATGCAGAAACAAGAACCCACTAAGTGATTGACCTGATCTTTCATAGATAGTTTATTATCTATTTGAATGCCTAAGTTCCGGACAGATTGTTTTGGCTCTGGGCAGCGTCCCATAGTTTGGGGCCACCAGTCACTGAACCAGTATTCGTGTGCTTTGCCAAAAAGGACTATTTCGGTTTTTCCTGCATTTCGTTGGAGATGGTTCGAGTTCATCCATCTATTGATGTGGGTCATACAGTTTTTAAAGCGTATTTTCGTGTCAGTAGGGTCCCGGCCGAGAGTGATCAGAACCTGAGTATCATCGGCATATGACATGACATCAAAGCCGTAGATGCTTGATGCTCAGGGCCTAGATCTGCTCTTCATTACCGAAACTTGGGCTGTTCAGTCATCAGGTCCAGATTTTTGTACGGCAGTGCCACCTGGCTACACAGTATTCAGGCAAGATAGGAAGCACAAAATGGGGGTGGTCTTGCCATTATTTATCATAACACCTATGCAGCCTCCTTTGAGACCATTTCCTCCTCAGATTGTGAGGCCCTATCATTCAGTTTTAAAATAGTCAATTGCCTTTCATTCAAAAGACTATTACTATACCGCCCCCCCTGGGGGAAAAAAACACGTTTCTGGTCTTTCTCAATACACTTCTCGAAACATGTGCTATGGAGAACAATTTTGCTATCTTCGGTTACTTTAATTTTCACCTGGATGCTATCATGGACTCCAGCACTATGTCCCTACTTGATACCATGACACTTGCCGAGCTAAACCAAAAGGTTAAGGGCCCCACTCACCAGGTTGGCCGTATCCTGGATGGTATATTTACCAATTATGACGCACTTAAGATCAAGGAGATTCTACCACAGAGCTGTACCGACCACAGCGCCATTATCTTTGAGCTTAATAACTCAGTCACGGGCCAACCTACCCAATTCAAACAGTCAGCTGGATTATACCGAAATTGGAAACAGGTTGACAACAACCAGCGTAACATCCAGCTAACACGTTCATTAACAAAATCTCTGCAACAAGTAGAATATGCCTCTATCTACCTCAATCAATGGCTCACTTCAACTGCAAATAGGATAGCAGCCCTTAAAAAATCTTCTAATATCAGGACCACTCCTTCAGCCCCCTGGTTCTCTAACAGTCTCAGACAAAAAAAACAGGACAGGAGAAATGCTCGAGAACTAATTACGAGGAACACAAATTCGTAAACTACAAAATCTTACTAGCGGATAATAAAAACCTGATCATATCTGAAAAAAAATTATATTTCTCTAATCAAATGAAGGAGGCAGAAAACTCCTCGAAAGAACTCCTTCGAGTGACAACTAAACTGTCTACTCCCCCCGAAAAAAAGGAAACAATCACTCTCAAGAATTCTGCAATGCACGTGCACAGCACTTTCAGAATAAAGTAGAGCAAATCTTCACCACCTTCGACAATGGGGCAAAGTCTGACTTGGACTACAACAGAAGTTTACAAAATTTGAATGCCCCCACCTTCACAGAATTCAGAGCAGTAACTGTTGATAAGATAATCTCTCATATTTGTAAAATAAAATCGTCTCTCCCCTCCATCCACTCCCTCCTATGATATTCAAACAAGCCCCGGATAGTCTTGGACCAAGTTTAGACTCCATTTTTAACTCCATGTTCATTGAGGGTGTCTTTCACTCTATTTGGAAAAGGGCCTCGATTCTACCCCTCTGAAAAAATCCAACTTAGATGCACTTGACCCAGGCAACTATAGGTCTATCTCGCGCCTCCGAGCTCCAGCCAAACTGGTAGAAAAGGTTATGAACAACCAGCTCATGTCATATTTATATAAACATAACCTGCTGAATTAATTACAATTCAGATTTAGGGCTGAACCCAGCACCGAAGCAGCGTTTATAAAGGCCACAGAGGAAATAAGAGCAGTAATGGATGCTGGGAGTGCTGCGGCTCTTGTCCTGCTTCACCTGTTGTCGGCCTTCGACATGGTCGACCATAAAACCTTGCTTAATCATCTGAACTCTCTGGGTATCTCTGGAAAAGCACTGGAATTGGTCTCCTCCTTTCTTACTGATATGACATAATCAGTTGCCCTGGGTAACTTCACCTCCCCGCCCTTTTCACTCCCATGTGAAGTCCCACAGGGTTCTTCTCTGAGTCCCACACGTTTCAATGCATATATCTCTGAGCTGGCACCAGTAATTAGATCTTTTGGGTTGGAAATAACATCATATGCAGATGATACCAAAATTGTGGTATCCATCAGTTAAAAAGATTTAGGGACTGTATGACAGCAGTCAGCTCATGGATGAGTTTGCACTACCTTAAGCTCAATTCATTATATTAAGATGGCCAGAAATCTGCATACACCCTCCAAACCGTCTTCTTCAGGTACAAAACCAAAAAGAGTGAATAATGTCCCTCCTTCTCCAATTTATTCATCCCAGAATCCTGTCTTAGACTCTATTTTAGATATTAAAACTTAATACACATGTTGCTTTTTTACAGGAAATGCATTGTAATGATGTTGAAACACTTAAACTTAAGCGTCAAAGGGTTAGTCAGGGTATTTTTTCTCCTGCTGTTAACCGTAAAGGTGGCATAGCCATTCTATTTCACAAGGTATTGAAAATTCAGGTTTTATCAACCAAGTGTGATACGAATAGACAATGGGTTCTGGTTGATGCTATTATTTTTCAAAAGTAAGTTACTCTCCTTAATATTTATGGACCTGCTAAATCTGACTCTGAATTTTGGCAAAATGTTAAATTAAAACTTTCTTCTATTTCTAATCCTAATATCATTGTTGCTGGTGAATTTAATGACGGGTTAGACTGATAGAAAGTCTTGTTTACTGATAGAAAGTCTAGTTGTAAATTTAAACCTGATAACTCTCACAAATCTTTTCAATCTGCCATTGCATCTCATCCATTCTTTGATGTATGGAAAATTTGTAACCTAGATAAATATGAATTCACATTCTTTTCCAATGTGCATCGTACTATGTCTCGTATTGATTATATTTTCAGCTCCAAATCGTTACTTCCCTCTATTCAATCACCAAAAATTGGTTCTATTTTTATTTCTGATTGTGTCCCTGTTTTGTCTTCTTTTGATATGTCCTTCAATACCACTAAACAGGGACATCGGCGTTTTAATAATTCTTTATTGCCAGACCAAACCTTTGGAAGCAACCTCTTTTATTAGTGATTTTTTTCAATCCAATCAATCTAAAGATGTTAATAATAATTAGGACGAATTTAAGGCATCCTTCACGGCCTTCACTATTGCCTACTCAGCCAAAAAGAAAAAAGTATTGAATTCTAAATACCTCTTAGCTCTCCAACAATAAAGTTCTTGAACATACCTACTTCACTTCCAAATCCTCCTCGTGCTTACAGTAACTGATTAAAATTAAGCCTGCCCTGAATAAGATTGCTACGATCGACGCATGTAATGTCCTTTTTAAAATTAAGTCCAAATACTATGGAGGCCAGAATAAAGCTGGTTAAATGTTGGCCAATTATTTAAAAATCAAATCAGTAATTAAAACTATTGGCCCTATTCACAGTGAACATAATAACAATATGATGTCCTCTGATTCTGACATCATTAAAACCTTTCAATCTTATTATGAGCTACTATATACAGAAGATGCAACTCCAAGTGTGATATCAAAGCTTTTTTAAATGGACTCTCTAACCCTCCTTCCATTCCTGATTCTATCTTAACTCTTGAAAAAGATATTACTCTTCAGGAAATTATAGATGCTCTTAAGTCTTTGAAGAAAGCTAAAGTTCCGGGCCCAGGTGTTTTTCCCATAGAACTTTTTTTCATTCCTTTCCTCTAATTTTACTCCAAAATTACATTTTAATTATTTATTGTCCAGCTCTAAATTCAGTGGGTCTTTTTTGGAAGCCCTTTGGTCATTATCCCCAAGCCAGATAAGGATCCTACCCTCTGTAAAAACTATCGTCCAATTCCGTTAATCAGTTACAACTGTAGAATGTTTGCAAATATTTTGGCATCTCGTTTGGAGGATATTACTCCCTATCTTAATAAACCTGACCAGGTTGGTTTTATTAAGGGCAGACTTGCATCTGATAATGCTAGAATGTTTTCCAACATGCTTGCCCTTGGTAAAATATACTCCTCTCTCCTTGCAGCCCTGTCACTTGATGCTGAAAAAGCTTTTGATGCTATAAATTGGTAAATTATGTTCTCTACTCTCCTCTGTTTTGGTTTTGGCCTAAAATGTATCTCTTTTATCAAACTGCTATATGTTGAACCATGTGCTTGTGTATTTGTCGATAGTCATTTTCCTCCTATTTTAATCTACATAGAGGCACTAGACAAGGCTGTCCTCTTTCACCGTATCTTTTTCTTCAGAGTTTGAACCCCTTCTTGAATGTATCAGATGTAATTCCTGTATAACTGGTTTTAAATTAAATTCCCAAGAAATCAAACTCTCTGCCTATGCAGATGATATTCTAGTCTATATGTCACATCTCTCCATTTCCCTGGAACCTTTTTTACATGAGATTGGATTGTGTTACCGTATTTCTGGTTACAAACTAAGGGGCAGATTTACAAGCCCCTTGCACTGCCAGTACATCACTTTTTGTGATGCGCTGGCAGTGCAATACACTGCCCCATATATACAAGGAAAGGAAAAGCCATCCTGTCCTTGTAAATATGGCCCCTCAACATGCAGCACTTTGCGTGAAAGGGGCGTTCCATGGGTGTTGCTGTGGGTGTTCCCACGCAACACCCATGGAAAGAGACACATTTCCAGATTTACGAGGAATCGTAAATCTGGAAATTCGTCTAAATGCTACACCTCCCCAGGTGAGGCGTAGGGAGGCGCAACGAGGAGAAATTTATTAATTTCTCCTGGTTTTCGTTTCCTATTTCTATGCGTGCTGCATTCTGCAACACACATTGAAAGAGGAAATCACCTCTGATGATTGTTTTCGTTCAGGAAGGGTTCCCTTCCTGCACATAAACAATCATTGAAAGAATGCTGTTTTTCAACTTCTATGTGTGCTAATGCAGCACATATATAAGTTGAAAAACAGCATTTCAGATTGTTTTTGTGCAGGAAGGGAACACTTCCTGAACAAAAACACTCTCCCCATGACGCATGCTTCCTTGCAGCATGGTGCAGGGGTGCCTGCATCTGCGCATTGCAGCAGTTTTCCCACCAGAGCAGGGGGAGCACAGAGATGCACATATTGTTTTAAATATGTCGCATCGCAGTGCTTTCCAAACTAACAGAGCACGGTGCAGCATAATGACTTGCTGCAACGTGCTTTGTTAGTTTCTTGTAAATCTGCCCCTAAATTTTTCTAAAACTGAGATTTTACCATTAAACTCTGCCTGTTATCACTATATGTTTGACAATACTAATTTTACCTGGTGTTCTTCTAAGATACAATACTTGGGGGTCTGGTTTTCCCCCACCATACCAATACCGTAGCTCCTAATTTTACTGCTTAAAAACTTAAACTCCAAAATTTATTATCTTCCTGGTCTTCTCTTTTTTTAACCTGGTGGGGTAAATTAAATACCATTAAAAAGATGATTGTCCCTCATGATCTTTTTATGCTCTCTAAGTTGCCCTTTAAAATGTCTAATTATTATTTTTCCCAAATCACTTCTATTCATAATAATTCCTTTGGAATAATAAACGTGTCTGAATTGCTTTATCTAAGCTAATTCGGTCAGGGACTGAAGGGGGTGTACATTTTCCCGATTATAAGTTATATCATACTGCCTTTTCAATTCGACAATTTTATACTACCATGATTATCCCCATACCAACATGGATTGTTTCTGTAAGTTCTTTAATGCATGAAATGTTATTTCATGATATTGTTTTTATGTCTTATTGTAAAACCCAATTTTAAAATACTCCCAACATCTACTACATACAATATTTACCCAAGGATCAGATTTTTGTCAATCTTTCCTTGGATCCTCTATTTGGTACAATAAATGTATCAAATTTCGCCATGAATCATTTTATTTCAAGCATTGGAAGAGAAAGGGTATTTTTTCCTTTTATCATCTGGTCTCTAAAAACGTAATTCTTTTTTTTCCTCAGTTGCATGAAAAATATAGCCTACCAGATTCCTGCCTGCAACAATATAACTAACCAATTCCTGTACTTCAATCCTTTTTTTACTAAATAACAACTTTACATCTGACATTAGTCCATTCACCCCTATGACACTGTGTACAATATTACTAATGATTCCATCCCTAGTGCTTCCTTCATATATAAAACTCTGTCTTACCCCATCCTTAAAATGAATACATTTTCTATCAAACTTTTATTTGAGACAGATCTATCTCAATCATTATCTGTCCACGTATAGGATCAATTGAGGCGTAACATTTTTAGTACCTCCAAAGCTGCCAATATCACACTATCTTTATTTTTTGTATTCATAGAGCTGTTAATTCTCCCTCCCTCCTTCATAAAATTGATTCCTCTGTCTCTCTCTTATGCTGGCCATGCCTTTCCTCTGATGGCACTTTGACTCATCTACTTCATAATTGTCCTAAAGTAAACGAATTTTGGAAGTCCATATGGTCAAAAGTTTTATTGATTTTTTCATGAAATGTTCCATTATCTATTCAAAATATTTTTCTTGATACTTTATCTGCTGATTGTAATAATCTTTCTTCAAAGCCTGTATTATTTGATCTTTTTATTACTATTGCTTTTAAAGTTTTACTAACTTGTTGGAAAGATAATCCTAGATGATGTATATTGGTTTGGTGGACTCTTATTTGTGATGAACATAGATAACACAAAACATTTAATCTTATTCAATTGAGTTACCTTTTACCACTTTTCTATCTTCACACTCATCACTTTCCTGAACCTTAGGATTTGCTTTCAACTTCTCTTTCTCTTCCTTTCTTCTATTTCTTCTTTCTATCTTTCCCTTTTCTCTCTCTTCCTTTTTGTAAAAAACTCATAAAACATAGATAATTATTACTGGCTCATTTTGCTCTTTCTTGTTACTAGATTTGTGTTTCAGATTTCTGTTTTTTTTAAGGGATTCTTTGTCCAAACATGTTTATATACTCTGTTTGATTGTACTCTTTACTATCTTTAATTCTCAATAAAAAATGTTTAACAAAAAGAAAAATGCTACACCCTCCCAGGAGAGGCGTAACAAGTAAAAATATTTTTATGTCTCCTCTTCACTTCCTCTTTGTATGTGCTGCATTCTGCAGCACACATAGAAAGAGGAAAATGCCACTCAGTATTCCTTTTTGTGCCTGAAGTTGTCCATAGATCTTTTGCAGCTGATTTCAGTGACTGGAAATGATGACCTTTTTAGTGCTTGCCCTGTGTAAAATACACTCCCAATTATTCATTGCTGGACAAGCAAGCAGAAAAAAAGTCAATTGGTCATATCTTTTTATACTGATTATAAGTACAAAATGTCTTTGACACACTTTTCCACTTCACCCTTCTGTTTCAAACACACAGCCACACACACATACAGTGCCCGATTCACAAAGGTACTTATGTGTAATAAAGTTACAAGTGTGGGTTCTACACACTCATAACTTTAATACACATAAGTACATTTGTGAATCTGGCCCACACGCTGACTGTGAAATTCACAATGCCCTTACAAACAAAAATACACATGATTATTGTGGTGCTAGTGGTGGCAGTAGTGATAGTTGTGTTGGTGCGAGCAGAGATGGCAATGGTGGTAGGAGACATTGAAGTTATAGCAGTTGTGATGGTTTGTAGTGATGTTGATGTAGAGAGTGATATTGCTTGTGGTAAAATGATGATATGGATAAATAATGATGAGTGGCGGTGATGGTGGTGGTAGTCAAAATGGTGAAATAATGAGGATGGTCGAAGCAATTGAATTTGTTTTGGTGATGATAGTTGTGATGATGTAATAGAGGTGGTTATAGCAGCTATGCGCTCCAGCTGACCTAAGTGTCACTTCCAATTGTCAATCCAGTATCAATTCAGTTTTGATTAAACACCATAAAAGTACATTTAAAATACAATCATTCAAAACAGTAACATCAATAAAAGGAGATTAAAACTCTAAGATACAACGTAAACTCAGACCATACATCTTATTACATTAGAACAATGAATGATCAATCCACTTGTGTGGTATTCAATACTTATCATGCAATAAAAAAATTACTGTGCATATTAGATATTCCTTTGATGTAGTATTTATTATGCTGACAATGCAAGGCATAGAACGACATACATCCTAATATCAGGGCATGTAATGCAGTAGGTAGGTTATGTGCAGCACAAATAATGATCAAGGGTCTTCATAAGCACCAAAATCATGAAATATTAGCATAAACACATCAACCACAGTACACCTATGTGGGCACCTGAACCACGGTGCTTCTATTAGCAGGGTTACTGTACTCTGTATGAGCCCTAGTGAAAAAGATGGTTTGCTGATGTGTACATAGGCTTAAAAAGATGCAGGCGCTCCCTCAAGGGGAGTTACAATACTGTACTACTGGGGATATCTTTGCGGTCCTCTCCCAACCAGCATGGAGCTAAGCCCAGCATCTACTGAGCATGCAGTATCTGGGCAAGCACAGCCCCTCTGGACGGACATGAATTCGCCAAAAAGCACTACTCTAGGACTTTGCAGCAATTTTCTCTTTGTACCTATGCAACAGGGTACTTGTGACATACAAAGCAGCAGGAATTCTGGTCTTGAATAGCGGGGTGAACTGCTGGTAATCACAAGGTCTCCACTGAGGCAACCACTGCTCTCAGCCCACGTCACTCGGGCTGTAGTTTAAAGCCAAACATGTAAACATTGTTGTAGCGAGGTCTTTGATATCCTTGAGGCCTCAGGGGAGAACAGGCAGCACCAGAGAGGGGCACCCACGGTGATGTCAGATTCGCTGTGGAGTCACTCTGGGAGCACTCTGTAGCCCTTCTTGTCAGGGCAAAGGTCAGTAGGCATCAGGGCAGAGCAGCACAGCAGGGCAGCAGTTCCAGGTAACAGTCAGTCACAGCAGTGGGGCAATACTTTAAGGTCAGCAGACTTTACTCCAGAAGAGGTTCTTTCCTGTGTTGTGACTGTCTGTAAAGTATGCACAAAGTGTAGCTGTCACTTTCCCCTAGACGTAGATTGGGGTCACGCTGCAAAACACTGTAGTTATCAGCACAGAAAAAGTTTCATTCTAAAAGTGGCATTTCTAAAATAGTAATTTAAAAATCCACCTACACAAGTAAGTATGATTTTTCACTATCATTTTAAACATACCAAACATGGCAGCACTACTCCTTTCAAGATCAGGAATTACCCCTTAAAAACATGTAAGGGGATTCCCAATGTCAGCCTATGGAAGTAGCAGACCTCACAGTAGTGGGAAATCAAAAAGGCTGTTTGTCACTAGTAGGACACATCACACAGTAAAGGCACATGTCCTACCTTTAAACAGCACGTAGTGTGCCCAAATCTATGCACACTACGCGTTCCGCGTAGCCCCACTACGCGCCACCCGCCTCCCGCCCGCCCTCCTTTTAAAACATACCCTGAATTTATAATAAATAAAAGTAAAGACACTTACCTGAAGCGCAGCATCTCCGGGGCTCCCTCTTCCTGGTTTCCAACTTCTTGCGAGAAATGCGCATACGCGGACGCCCGCGCATGCACATTTCTTGCGAGACCCTATGGCCCTGACCCTATGGAGACAAAGTCTCGCTTCAAGAATTGTATGTTTCAAAAGATAAATGGATGAATATCAACCACCTACAATTGAACGGAATTAAGAATGAGATTGTACTCTTTGGTAAAGCTCATGAGCATTGGTCAGGTGATTGGTGGCCCCCAAATCTGGGATCTTGTCCTCCCCCAAAGCAGACAGTGAGGAATTTGGGAATACAAATTGATAATCAGTTATCAATGAAAAAACAGGTCAACCATATAATTGGCACCTGTTTTGGCATTATGCGCAATTTGTGTAAAGTGTTTAAGTGGATCCCGCTAGAAGCCAGAAAACCACTTGCACAGGGACTGATTGTCAGTTGCATGGACTACGGCAATGCTCTGCTGTCAGAAATAAATGCAGACCTCCTTTCTAGACTTCAGGTCTTACAAAACACTGCAGCCAGGCTGGTGCTGAACCTTTCATCTAGAACCCCCTCAGTGCCTAGCCTCAGACATCTTCACTGGCTACCTGTGAAGAAGAGAATATGTTTTAAGATCTTATGCCTAACATATAAAAACATGTACGGTAGGGATCCAGGCTACTGGAAAAAAAACTCAGCTGATACCAGCCAAGCCGGCCCTTAAGATCCTGTAACAAATCTCTTCTCACTCCACTCAGAGTGCGCACAGTCAGAAACGGGGGTCTGGCTTTTCCTTTTCTTGCTCCCACTCTGTGGAACAAACTGCCTTTACATCTACGTATTATTTCTGATCATAACCATTTCCGCCAGAATTTAAAAACATGGCTGTTTGACCATTAGCTCTGTCTCTTTTTATGCTGACAACATAAGAGCTATCCGCCAGCGCCATGAGACCTTCGGGTGATGTGTGCGCTAAATAAATGTCCCTTGATTTGCTTTGATTTGATTATTGCCATTTTAAGACCAGGTATTACCTGAATGTAGTTTTTGGCACTGCCTCAGCCTTGTAAATCTGGGGCAGAGTCAAAAAGTACTGGGTGTTGTGGTGGAACACCCACAGCAACACTTCGCCACAGCTGGCTGCTGCGGAAAGAGACATATTTACAAGTTAGCACCTTGTAAATATGAGGAAAGGGGCAACACCACAGGAGCGTCAAAAAAAGTGATGCTCCGGTGGCGCTAGAGGCTTGTAATTATGCCCCTACATTTAAAGGAGAGAGCACATGCACATGCACTTTAGCACTGATTAGCGGTGGTAAAGTGCCAAGAGTCCTAAAGCCAATCAAAAGAGGTCAGAAAAAATACAGGAGGAAGGCAAAAAGTTTGGGACTAACCCTGCAAAATAGGGCCAGGTCGAACAGCAATAATGGTGGTAATTATAGTGGTGGTAGTTGTGTTGCGGCAGGTTCTGGTGACTTTGGTAATGGTGTTTCATTTTTTATTTACTCTCTTCAGTTCCCTCCTTTGTTTTTCTCTCTCTCTCTCGTTTATCCTAACATCTCAAGTCAGACAGAGCTATATTTTACTCTGGGATACAATTCCATCAACTCTGAGTTGCTTCAGGAACAACACCATACTCTGTATCTCTCTCTGTGTTTCTGCACACTGACTTATCCTGATAAAGGCAAGAGGAATCTGCATAGCAACATGTCTGGCATTCAGAAGCATGACATAATATGACATGACAGGACATAATCATGTTAGAGATTATAATACAAGACATAATATTGCCATGTTCATGTAAGATAATAAAACACAACCATGGTTCACAAAAACTTTACACACAAAAAAAGATACATACTCAACACAGAACAATAAGAGCTCAAACAATTGATTCACATAACAAAAAACAACATGATACATAAACATGTTCAATAACCCTGCCAGATCAATATGCAGCTACACTCAATCGAATGCACCTTCTCCCTATGCGTTCCTTGTTTTCCTCTTACATTACAGAAAAAACATGAAGACTATCGTGAAGATATTTCATCCATTACAATCCATTACAAATTGAAGTGAAGTACTCCTTACCTGTACTGGCATCAGTACTAAAATAGTCACTTTGAAAATTCTAGATGACATAAATAACATCCTGGATGGAGACCACTCTTGCTCATTAGTTCTCCAGGTCCTCACTACAGCACCCTACAAATGTAACAACCACAGATTAATCTCAACCATGGAGCATTGAATGATGTTTTGTGGTCAAGTGTTTGATGGTTCCGATTTTTTCTGACTTGTCAGAAATGTTCACCATCTTGTGGCGTACATAAGAGCTTGAGCTTACTATCATTTTTGTTTAGTTTGTATCTTGATCTGTTGAGAACTATGTTTGAGAGGGAACGTATCTCAATCAATCAGTACTGGAGTGGTGACTCACAACTGCTTTTTCTAAACTCATCAATAAAAGTCATACTCATCATTAATTCCTGCCTGATCAATCAACGAAAGAGCAGCTGGTTTTACCAAAATCACTAGAAGACATTTTAGTGATACACACTTTTGATTCTATTATTTTAATTAAGCAGTAATCAAAAGTACAGGGATCTCGTGTAAAGGTTGAGCATGTAGGTGTGTAGCATCTAACACCACCCAAATCCCAGTTTCTGGCACATCTGGTGCATGATTGTAACACAAGCATAAATTCAAAAATTATGAGGAGAAACAGCTGGGTTGTGGATGGCTAATGCAATGTGATGTATTGTTTTTAGAGAGGTGAGTCTTCTACTCTTCACTAAATTGGGGCAGCACTGGAGCAGTACTGATAAGGGGATGCAGTTCTAGATCCTTGGTGTAGAGATGGAAACGACCTGCTGGCTTTTTTTTTTTTTTTTTACACTTCTTAGTCTGCAGCCTGATGGTGGCCTGGCTGCGGATGTGCCAAAAACCCCTAAAGTTGGTGAGCTTGTCTGCAAGATAAATAGGAGTGCTGATTGTGATAACTGTGTAAGTGATGTAGCAGGTTTTGAAGGTGGTGTGGGTTAGCAAAGGGGCCAAATGAGTTACAGCAGTGATGGAGCAGGGTTTTGAATTGAACCCTCATTAACATACATTAATAGTGTGCTGTGAAAAATATTAATAAAAATGCTGACATGGGGAAATGCTTTTGCGCATGTGTAAAACAAACGTGTGTACTAATGCATGAAAACTAGGCCACATTTGCTTATACGTTTTGAATAAAAATAAAAAGACTAATGCTGCTTTTGTGCACGTAAATATTATTCTGCTATGAATAACATGGGTTGTGCATGGGTTAGTGCAATGCTGGGTTGGTGCGTTTTAACATTACATTTTATGAAAATAATAAATGTTTTAGGTTCTTGTAGAAAATACAAGCATGGGCTTACTTTCCTGCATGTCAGTTTTAGGTTAATATGTACTGAAAGAAAAAAAAGAAATGAAACAGGTTTGAAACAAGAGTAGAGAACGCAAAAGCATGAATCCGACCTTCACGGTGTGCTGAGTGACTGCCAAACTTCAGAATACATTTTTGATAAGCAAGTGGAAGCGATGCAACTTCCTCACGAGATGGCAGAAGCAAACAAAGAAAGTGTGAAAGACTTGATACATTTGATACATGTATTACTCTTCAGGAAATACGTACTGTGATTGTGTAAAAAATGTTTCGTGGATAGACGTTGTCGTAATGCTGTATGTTCAAAACAATGGGACATTTAATAAATGACCACGTTGAGAGTGGTGTGACAGCACCCCCCCATTTTTTAACCAATGGGAGTCTGCCAACTAATCGAATGTTGCTGAATCATGTTACTAATTTCAGGTTTCAATCCAAAAACAAACCTATATACAAAATGTCCCATATCTTTGACACCTATACTCTCGAAATCACTATACTTTTTAAACACTTGTAGCAACCTTTCATAATAAGCATGTACCGATTCTTTAGGTTCTTGTGTTGTCCTGTCTATTTTAACCCAATCTGTTTCTTTTGGACACATATTACTCTTCAGAAAAGTGATTACTTGATTGTATTTTCTCATTACTTCTTCTGAAGGAGCTCCTGTTTTCTCCTCTCTAAGATATTCTTCTTTAGGCCAATCAACAGTCATTTTACACTCTGTCCATAAATCAGCTGGAACAACAATCTCGAACAAACCATCTAAATCTTTCAGCAAAACTTTTGAAACTTTTACAAACCTCTCCACCTGTTTTTTCCCTCAACCCAGGAGAATCATTCGTAAAGGATAATATATCCTGTCTTGACCGACGAACGTGAACATATCCACCACCTGGAACTTCTCTCTAGGCCTGGGTGGTGAACTTCACTCCGTTCGCGGGGTTTGTGGCGTTTTCTGCACTCCACACTCCACGGAGCTCGCAGAGCTCGCGGACTGCAGAAACTCCGCTTCGTGATGTGCAGCAGAGTTTTTTCCCCACTCGCGATCTCAAACAGTAAATTCGCAATCCCAAATGGTAAGTACGCTAGGGCGAGCGGTCGATCGGGTAGAATTTCTACCCGAGCAGCAGGAATACCAGCACAAACTGCAGTTCGCACTGCACTCAGCCACTCGCGTAACTTCATGGAATTTTTTTGTAAATTTGTGGAGTTACGCGTAGCAAAACTCCGCTAACTATGTCTAGGCCTACTTCTCTCATTTGGCATACAAATTCAGCCTGTTCTGGTTCTCTTAATGGAAACATTTTACTTGCATGCATTTCTTCCTTCTTTTTCACCAATCTGCCTTTTCATCATTCTAAATCACCCCATTTCTTTAAAATATTCATTAATTATTTTATTTGCGATCGTTTACCAGACTTATTCAAACTCTCTAAATCTTTATCTGTAAAATCCAGTCTATATGTTTTCTGAAAAACCTTAGACTTCTCTATGTCAACTCCATATTCTTGTGCTGCTTCTGCCAACTTCTCATGGAAATTCTTTGCCTTTCATGTAATACTTTTACACAAAAACTCATCATCACTGTACTTACTCAATCTCTCCGGATTTATAGTACCAATAATCATATCTTCAAGATCCAATTTCAGCCTAGCTACATCTACATTCAATTGAGACATTTAATTTTCTCAAAACCCTGCTCCATCAATCCCCCCTTTGATGGCATTTTGAGTCATTATAAAAATACCCAACAAGATTCAAATTACCACTTAATTAAAATGCTGTACTCTTTCCTCGTTTTTTCATTCATCCGTCTAAATCTTTCAAGATCTCACAGTAATTTCCTCTCATGTCCTCTAATTCTATCGCTTCTCTCTTTCTTTTTCTAGCTCTTTGTTTAGGATCTGACACCTTTTCCTTTCTCCGTTTACAGTTACAACATTTATAAATCAAAACAATAATCAAAATCACTACAACTACTGAAGTAATAGGTATTAATATTTTCCCTAGAAAACTATTCCCTATAGTCGAAAACTCTTAACAAGTTTCTGCCAAGCACCATCAACCTTCAATTCAGTGAAGTGCATCATGAAGTTCTGTAATATTTTTAATATACCCATCAAGATTGTTACTCTTATCAGGGATATACGTACAGCATTGTTGAATATTCAACATGCTACAGACTCTACCCTCTTTTGCCAATAATATATCAAGAGCAATTCGATTTTGCAAAACCATAGATCTAATTGCAGCGTATCAATCATCAAGAACCCACCAGCAGTATCTCTTGATAGGCGATCAACCACTGTGGACAGTTTTCTAATTTTATGTGAATTCAGAATGGCTCCAACTGAAGGTATCAGTGCTCCAAAAATATCTCCCACTATTTCAGAATAATTCGCTCCTCTCTTATTACGTGTTAATCCTTGTTTAATCTATTACTCTTATCTAAGTGATATACTTTTGGGAATACTATGCATAAATAACAACACCCATACCAACCTGAGGGTAACCTATAATAGGCATTCTTACCACACACATAATAGGATCTGTTCCTCCTTTCAATCTCCAACTTCCTTTTATCAAGAAAGTATGCTCACATTTACTAGAAACAATAAAGTAACTATTTAGTTCATTCTTTTCTCTAAACACACAAAGCTTTCCTTTATGTTGAAAATCTAGAGTCATAGCAGCGTAAGTCTCACCCTTTTTGTAATCACCCTCTCTGAAAGCCCATGGAGGTACATGCTCATCAGCTTTCTTTTTGAATTCTCGTCTCCTATCTTCCACTAAATTAATAAACTCTATCTCTTCATGTCGTAATTTACATGTTAAGTTTTTTCTATGTGCATCAATTGTATGTATTTGTTTGTTACAAATGAAGTAATTACCCATGCGTGCAGCAAGAACAGGTCCATAAACAATTTTCAAACTCTTCTTACAAGAATTTCAGAAAATATAAAATATAAATGACACTAATAATACTCCAGTCCTTTCCTCTCATAAAACAAACATGATTAAATCTAAATTAGAGTAATAATGCTTTGCGGTTCAGAGACCGTGTCTTGGCATGGTGCAGAATTCCCTAAGGGTATAAAGAGAGCCCTTCGATTTTTAATCAGATTTTTATAAGTGTTTGGAGTCATTGATCATGCCAGAAAGTTCAGTGTTAGTGCAGTATATTGATGACCTGCTTGTGGCATCAAAAACACGAGGCCTGTGTGAAAGATACTATTGCCTTACTGAATTATTTGGCAGTAGGTGGGCATAAAGTGTCCCCGCAAAATTACAGTTTTGTCAAGAAGAGGTACAATATTTGGGACACATAATTGAGAAAAGAGTTAGAAAAGTGATGCAGGATCGAATCAATGTGATTTTGCAACTGAGTCCTCCTAGGACTCAAAAAGAAGTTTGAATGTTTTTGGGAATGGTTGGATACTGAAGACAATGGATCAGTGGGTTTTCACTGATTGCAAAACTTTTACAAAGGTTGGCTCATAAGGATGTGTTTGATCCGATTGAGTTGAATGAGGAGAGTATGAAAGCTTTTACTGAATTGCGAGATAGTCTTTGTCGAGCACCTGCATTGGGAATGCCAGATTATACAAAAGATTTTGCATTATTCTACTGTGAGAGAGATGGATGTTCACTTTCAGTCTTAACACAAAAAACATGGAATGGCACGACGTCCAGTGGCATATTTTTTTGCTAAATTGGATTCAGTGGTGGAAGCATTGCCAGGCTGTTTGAAAGCAGTGGTTGCCACTTGTGCAAGTCTTAAGCAGAGTGAAGCAATTGTTATGGGACATTCAGTGAAGGTATATGTGCTACACTCTGTTGAGATCCTTTTAACAAGAACTCAAACTCAACATATGACATACAGTCAGCTGACTAGATATGAGAGAGTGATTTTGGGTGCTGAAAATGTGACAGTGACGAGATGCATAACACTAAATCCAGCAACTTTGTTGACGAGTTCAAGTTGTGAAGAAGTGAGGGATGAAGCAGTTCATGATTGTTTGGACGTGACAGGAATGTGCACAAAACCAAGCACTGACATTAAGGATACACCACTAGACGAATCAGATAGTGTGATGTTTGTGGATGGATCTTGTCTGAGAGATGAAGAGGGTGTATATTAAGTGTTGCTTATGCAGTATGTACAGTGCCTATGGTTCTTGAAGCATCCTGTCTAAAAGGGGTAAATTCTGCAAAAATGTCTAAACTAATTGCTTTAACAAGAGCATGTACAATTGGCAAACATCTGAGAGTAACCATATTCACTGATAGTCAATATGGTTTTGGGGCGGTACACGACTTTGGGCAGTTATGGATGCAACAATGATTTTTGACTTCTTCAGGATCCCCAATCAGGAATCGTAAAAATATGAAGCATTCTTTGGATGCATTTCAATTGCCCCAAAGGATTGCTGTGGTTAAATGCCCAGCACACAAGTCAGGAAATGACTATGTGACAAACGGAAACAGATAGGCAGACCAAGTGGCTAGTTTCTGTGCTCAAAATTCAATTTCAATTAACAGAGGGCTGGAGAAAAAATTGCCACTTAAAGTTTTCCTCTTTGAAATTAGACAGTTTCAGGAAGAAGCAAGTGAAGTGGAAAAGGAGATTTGGATAAAATCATGTTGTGAGAAGACAGCATAATATGAAGTGTGGATATATGATGATAGGAGACCAGTAATGCCAGATTGCTTACTCTCTCAGATGGCAAGGATGTACCATGGAATTGCACATGTGGGAAGAAATGCTATGATCAGACTCTTCAAGCAGTCATGGTACAATCCACAGCTTAGGATCACTGCAGATAGTCTATGCCAGAGGTGTATAGTCTGGTAGCAGCAACATCCAGGTAGAAAGACAGTTGTTAGTTGGGGTAGAATTGAAAAAGCAGCAGGACCATTTACTAGACTACAGCTTGATTTCATAGAACGTCCCCCTTGTAATGGCCTCAAATATGTGTTGGTTGTTGTCTGTTTGTTTTCTCGTTGGGTAGAGGCTTATCCAACAAGAAGAAATGACAGCTTGACTGTTGCTAAACTGCGTTTGAGGGAGATTATACCTAGGTTTGGATTTCCAGTGAGGGACACATTTCAATAACAAAATAATTCGGCTGATTTGAGCAGCATTACAAATTGAACAAAAGCTGCATTGTGCCTATCAACCTGAGGCATCTGGCGTGGTCGAGCAAATCAATGGCAGCACCATAAAGTCCAGACTGTCAAAAGTATGTGCATCTACAACACTGAAATAGCCAGACGCTTTACCCCTGGCATTAATGAGTCTTAGAAGTATTCCTAATAAAAAGACTGGATTGAGTCCTCATGAAATTCTGATGGGGAGAGCAATGAGACAAGCAATTGTACCAGCAAACAAATTGATGAATATTTCTGATGATCTAGTGGTTGATTATTGCAAAGGATTGGCTGATCTGGTGCGTTCTGTGTCTCATCAGGTTGGAGAAATTGCGACCACAACATAGCAGGGTCAAGCACATGATTTAAGTCCAGGCGAGTGGGTTCTGGTGAAAAAACACGTGAGGAAGTCGTGTTTAGAACCCAGATGGCATGGACCATACCAGATTATTTTGGTGACAACAACAGTAGTAAAGTGTGGTGGCTTGCCTGATTGGATACAAGTCATACAAGAAGAGTCCCAAATCCACTTCGAAGACAAGAAGAAGAGCAGCAACTGGTAAAGAAAAGAATCAGAAGTTAAAGGTCATGAAGCTATAGAATCTAGGGGCATATTATCAAGAAACGGCGATAAAATTATCACCGCTTTAGCGGCAGACAACTGCCGCTAAAACGGTGATAATGGGCTTGATAATATACTCTATGGAATTCCAATTGAAGCCGATGTTAGATGTGAAGGACATCTAACATGGGCTTCAATTGGAATTCCATAGAGCATATTATCAAGCCCAGTATCGCCGTTTTAGCAGCAGTTTTTTGCCGCTAAAGCGGCGATAATTTTATCGCCTGGCTTGATAATATGCCCCCTAGTGAGACAGATTCTGGAAAAGCTGAAGAAGAACCAAGCACAAGTCGAATAAAGTGAGCGCCAGCTACTGGGTCTCAAGAGACTGCTGTTGAAAAAGAAAAGGAGAAAGTGACTAATGAAAATCAAGAGCAAGTACAACAAAGAAAATAACTGAATAAAAGAACTTGACAACTTGACAACGAAGGTGAAGAAGCGGTCCAAGTTGAGAAAGCAAGATAAGGTGATGAATGGCCAAAGGATAAGAATTCCGAGTAAGAAATACACATCTCCAGAATGGACAAATGTGGTGTTGGAAGAGATTGAAAACACAAATGAAAGAAAAGAAGCAGTTGGTACTGATAAACGTGATGAAAGCAAATTAAGACCCCCTTCTTAAAAGAAACTGTGAAAATAAAGGTGCGAAAAGTTCAATGAAGGGTATTTTGAGAGTTCTAGAAGATTTAAAGCTGAAAAAGATATAAAAAAATATATATAAAAAAAGGGGCAAAGAAGAAAGGCCTAAAGTGTACGGATACACTACTCTAGATGGTTTTGGATACGTTTTTTAAAAAGATTTTCAGTTTATTCAATTTTACAAGTTTATAAAATCTTTAGAGTTTTTTCTTAGATTTTTATTTTTCATATAGTATCTAAAATGGCAAAGGTGACAGAGACTGGATATCAAAACCATAGTTTTAAACGAAGATGTATTAATGCTTGCTTATGTAGTGTTTTACTATTAACGTTGGTGTGGTTAACACTGATCGTTGTTGTGCCTCTTCTAATGGTGACTAATCACCAAAATAATACTAATGATGTGGGAAGTGAGAGAATGGATTCTGTTACTAAAGAAAATTTAAACACTAATATAGAAATGATAGAAGATGATAGTATTTATCATCATGATAAATTCATGATTTTTCCTTAAATATTTTTACTAAATTGTTATACGAATATGTCAATATAGGGAATGCTAGAGATTGTTATGTGTGCATGCAATTACCATTGTCTGTCTCAGAGGGAGTGACATATCATCACCTACCTTTAACATATGGTGTGTCTTGTAGTGTCTTAACAAGTTTGTATTATGAGAGGAAAGGATAGGAGTATTATTACTCTAATTTAGATTTAATATTTTCTTAAATTACTGTTAGAAGAGATTTGGAAATTGTTATGGACCTATTTATGCTGCATACATGGGCGATTACTTCATTAGTAACAAACAAATTGATACAATTGATGCACTAAGAAATAACTTCATGTGTAAATTATGACATGAAGAGATAGAGTTTATGAATTTAGTGGAAGATAGAAGAAGAGACTTTAAAAAGAAAGCTAATGAGCAAAAGTCTCATGTACCTCCATGGGCTTTCAGAGAGGGTGATTACAAAAAGGATGTGACTTACATTGCCATGACTCTAGATTTTCAACATAAAGAAAGATTTGTGTGTTTAGAGAAAAGACTGAACTAAATAGTTACTTTATTGGTTCTAGTGAATGTGAGCATACTTTCTTGACAAAAGGAAGTTGGGGATTAAAAGGAGGAACGGATGCTGGTTTTTGGGAATCTATTATGTGTGTGGTAAGAATGTTTATTATAGGTTACCCGCAGGTTGGTATGGGTGTTGTTATTTAGGCATCGTATTCCTGAAAGTATATCACGTAGATAAGAATAATAGAGTTAAAGACATTAAACAAGGATTAACATGTAATAAGAGAGGAGCGAGTTATTCTGAAATAGTGGTGTTAGTTTTCCCCTGCAGTGTAAGTTTACAATTATTAACGTTTCCATCAGTAACTTTATCGGTAGTAACTTTATGAGTAGTAAGTAATCACTACCACTATAAAAGGAGTTACTATTTCTACTAGTTAGTTAATACTCGTAGCAGGGTTACTACTTGTAAAGTTGCTGCTAGTTCAGTTAAACTGCAGGAGGGAATTTACAACAAATCTCTAACTTAACCTTTGTGAACCAGTCCTAATAGTGCACACCAGTGCTACCTATTTTGGGACAGACATTGCTCAATTAAGAATCTGCACCAAGATGATGCTGTTGTCCCTTTCATTCCTGGGTAGATAAGTAAGGCTGGCAGGGCCAGACTGGGAACCGAAACCGGCCCTGGCAAACTGCTCTGCCAGCCCCCCTGGGGGGACGAGGTGGGTACAGCCAAGCTAATTTTGTTACCGGGGGCAATATTGCCGACCTCCGGTAACAAAATGACCCCCCAAGGGCCTAAGACTTACCCCTACCCTGCAGGCCCACCGGGGAATCGCCCGGTGCCTGCCACAGCCATGAGGGCTGGCGTGGGCTATTGTTCAGGTAAGAAGATCCTGCAGTGAGATGGTGTCGCTTTCACCATATCCACCCCACTACTGGTGTGATCCATTCATGGTAGGCATCCGTAAGTCACACCTCAAGATATAACACAACCTGGGGGAAGAGCGTTATGGGTTTGATGAATAGAAAGAACTGGGTAGTTGGGGAAAGATTTGACTGGGAGAAACTCAACATCAGGTTGATGAGCAGTGCATAATCATCAAATCTGTTGTTGGAGAAAATTATTGAATTACATGGTTCTGTTAATACATGCATCCTTCAGCCTCACAGTCCCAAGTTACCTAATTGTTCTGTCACCTAGGTCAAAAAGCACAAAGTACGGAGCGCCCACATAGTTCTAAAAATTGTAATTCTTAAGAAAAGAGAAATTATACTATATTTAAATTTTAAATGGGCTGTGCATCTGTATTCATCTTCTTGAAAGGGCCGTCTGGAGTGCATGGCTGAAATAGTCCAGTAAACAGGAGTGTTATGGAGGATTTGTGCAGAAAGAAGAGAAGGCCTATGGATTGCAAAAGAGTAAATGTTGATATTGTAGAGTCAAGGAGAACATAAGCTTCATGGTGGATGAGGAACAAGAGGGCAGAGTAAGAGCATAGGCTGGTGCAGTCATATGTGTTTAACTGAGAAGGGAGAACAATTTTAAAACCAATACCAGATAAGCAGCTACATGTACCGAGCTGATCAATCTAATAACTGTCAACTGTCATTACATTCAGTCAAGGGCATCCATCATGTGACGTGTCTCCACTCCCCAGTTACTGTCCTCCAAGAGCACAACCACTTAATTATAGGAGTTTGACATTTGAGCCAGGACACTACTCAGCATTTCCCAAATCAACACACCTCTCTCCGGTCCACAGTGCTGAATAGGCTTCTTTGAGTCATGTTGGTTCCCTTTGAAGTAGATAGGCATTGCTCATAACTCTCTTCTTCTGCCTGTTGAGGTAATCTCGCCCTGAGTCCTGACAAAAATAAAATTGAGAGAGGTAGACCTGAAGTGCTGTTGATAAAATGAACAAGAAGAGCAAAATAATTTGAGCATGTTGTGTACTTTTAGTAACTAAACTGACTGGTCTGGTCTCTGAAGAACACCCCCAAAAAAGAAGTACAGCAAGGAGTTGAGTATTTAAGTAATATTAGCAAAGTGTGAAATGGAAATCATTCAGACAAAATCACCCATTGGGCACTAAACATTGCAAATCAAAATCAAGCTTATAAATTAGTTGAACATCACCCTCACTGCGACCACTTGAATAATCACTCACTAAATTTATCAGTCATTGGTGCAAACGTTGGTTACCTGGTCCAAGCATGGTAGTACACTTTGTCTATTATAGCTCTTCTTTCCCCATGGAAGTAACAAACAATGGCAGTCTTCTAAATTATTGATCTTTACTGTGGCGGAGGCATTTTCTTCATGTCCTTTAAGAAAATGAGGAGGCATATTCTGTGCAAACTGGTCAACCCGAATCAAGTCCACACATGTGTATAAATGGTAGGGCTGCATAAGTCAGATATCACAAATGTGACTGTTCCTTTATCTATATCCTTTTTTTTTTGCAAAGCAGTTCACTGATAATGTGAAGGTCATATTGTATACTATCCCCACACACCCGCACGCACAACTACGGCTACTCCAATAAAAGATCTCCGACAGAGAGCCCTCTTGAAGGGCCCGTGAGGGACTGCAGCGCCACCCCCACGAGGAGCTTCGCCCTATGATGATGCTTTGCACCCGCAAGGGTGTGTGAGGGCACTTGGAACACCGTCCAGGAGTATCTGGTCTACACCACATACACAACCACGAACCTCTTCCCTGTTGCTCTGTCTCTTACCTCTCAGGCAGAAGACCATACCGGTACTGTCTTTCTTAGGAACTGTTACCCCATTGTTTGTGTAAGGTCATATTGTGGCCTACAGTGTCCTCAAATTCAGGGGGTTTTCCCAGATGTTGTTCAGCTAACACACTTGAGTCTGACCAATTGCACTCCTCCTGTGCGGTTTCAGGAACAGTGTAATCTTGTGGCATGAAGTGTTGGTTCATTTGATTTATGGTCAATCTCCCCACATTTTGAGAAAAGAGACTTCTCCTTCTGACTATGACAACTGTGCTAGCTGCACTGAACACATGCTCAGAAGACACACTGGCTTCCGGATAAGTCAGCTACATAAATGTCAGCCCTGATGAGCTCTAGTCATTGGCAAATCTTCCCATACCTATAGACCAATGGGTTCTGATCCAAGCAGATCTCTTTTGGGTAATCCAGATGGTCTTGGACCATCATTTAAATGTCTTTGGGGCTGTCAGTTGCTCGACCTCTGTTGCTTTTGCCTCTGCACTTGACTTAAAGCCTGCCACCGGAAGCCAAGCCATTACAGAGGCTGGGTCCAATTCTTCTGTTGCTAGTGTTGTTGCTAGTGTTGTTCCTAGTGTTGTTGCTGGTGTGGCTGGTGGTGGCTGCTCTGAGACAATAGCACTGCCCTCTCTGCAGGTTGAAGGCTGCATGCTATTACTTCTGTCCAGGCCTCTAACCTCCAGCCATTCTTCTTCCAGGTCTCTCACTTGATCAACAATCCAAGTCTTGTAAAGGGAAACATCCCCTTCTGAAAAAGGAATGGAAGTGGCCAGTATTTTTGTAGCGTGGATCAAGTACTGTGGCACTGATGTACCCTTTGGAAGATATGAGCTCTCTTTGCAGCCATATATTAACAGCCAAGCAAGCATTAAGCTCCGAACTAACTCATGTGATTCTTCGTTCACACCGGCGTACCTTTGTGAAACCTTTTTATCTGGCCCCGCAGCAGATGCAATAACAGGATTACTTGGCTCATCGTACTGACCTCCTTGCTGACTTCCCATGTGAATACATCAAAAGGAAGTAGCATTTGTGTCAGGCATTTGACTAGCTGCCATTTTTCCATCTCCACGGTAATGCTTTTCCCAGTTGCATCCCCTCCTTTTTGAAGGTCATAGTCGGAGATTGGGCTATACTGCTCAAACAGACGTTATAACATGTAGTAGGTCAAGTTCCTTTGTGTTAGCACCTCCTGTCAGAAGGCTTTAACTGGTACTCTATTAGCACTAGGGGTGGGCGGAGTTTGGAGAGTCCTACTTCGTGGATTTCCTTGGAGTCATCCACGTGCTCCAAAATTGTGCGTAAATGGCACTACACAGTTCTTAACAGCACCACGTGGTCCGCATGGGTGTTGCCATCTTGTTTATCTGCTCTCTGTTATGGTGCTGGGCCCAAAGTTTATTCTGTATATAATCTTTGGAATCCTCCTCCTTTATTACTTTTCTATCTCTCATTTTTTATACTGGTGTGTGTCTTTGTGTTTGTGTATTTTACATTTTCGTGTAAATTATTTTGTGTTTTTGTGACTTTTTGACTTTATTTCCCCTTCTTGCCTTATTTCATGCTTCTTTACTTTCCCTTCCTTTTCCTCCCTCTTATTTCCCCCACCCTGCCCCAAGGCAGAGGGGCAGCTTTCTTGTGGGCGATACCACCACCCAAGTGTGCAGCCCCAGGCGATCTTTGGAGAGGAGGAAGTGGCACTAGAGAGACTTTCTTGGAAATTATGAGTTTTGGGGCTTGGGTCAGTTCTGTTTAAGAGAGAGGTTGGTATGTTGTTTGGGTGGAGCAGGTTGGTTGTTTTGTAAATAAATAAAGGGGGAAACATTTTTTTCTAAAGTAAAGTTATGCCCGTAGTTTCTTTTACTTTTACTTTGCATTGCTGCCATCAAGTAGTTTAACACAGTTATAGAGTCTAGACTTATACCTCTCTTGTTATCTTGACCATTAAGGGGGACTACTGCCATGATGTCCTATATTGCGTCGACGTTCTGAACCATCTAGATAAAAAACAGTAGCAGTCAATTTATTTCTTACTAATTTAAATTACACCCACACTAGTTGCCTTACCTGAATATACATGCAGCAATAACAGGGGAAGCATCACAACTTCACAAGCAAGGTGCCACTTCCTGCTCCATCAGGTTATCTCCTAATGTACGATTGATCTGAATAATTGTTTATCCATTTTAGGCAACTACATTGAAGTGGAAAGCCAGAGTAAGTGGGTTATACATATATAAAGATTTACAAAGAATTGACATCACCTGAGTACTACGTTATGACACAATGAGAAGGCCTGATTGTGCTAAAATAGCAATACTAATAAATTTTGGCTAATGGGGAGCTTGCCGTATTATTTGTAAAATCCTCAAGTTATAAAAAATGGATTCAAAGTCTGCAGTCGAAAAGCTTAGATTAGGTGTTTACGGTTAGGCAACACAAAGCTTGAATGATGATGCTGACGACTGATGTCCTTCTTTCTATATCTAAAAATGGATCATTTTTAATGCAAGGGTTAGTAATGGGCTGGTGTGGGCTACTGCTTAGAAAATTCTACAGTATGTTGGTGTTGCTTTCACCACATCCGCCCCACCAAGTGTGTGATCAATTGATGGTCTAATCTAAGCCATAACTCAATAAATCACACAGCTCAGGGGGGGATTGTAAGTGGTTTGATGAATGGATGGGTAATGGGATTTGGGGAAAGGTTTGACAAAGACAAACACTACAACACAAAGCCAAGATTCTTCTGGGCAATAATCAGCAGCACATCATTCGCTATCAATCTGTTGTTACAAGGACACAAAGGAATGAGTATGACACAGTACATATATATGCATTGCAAACAGTCCTTCTGCCCCAAGATCCAATTTACCAAATAACCTAATGTTCTGTCTTCTAGGTTGGGCAATGAATAGACCCACCCACTTCTCTAATATGATTGTTAATAGAAATATGATACTGTATTGCAAAATTGGGAGGTCTGTCTGCATTCTCCTCTGGATTGTCCACTCTATGGGGCCTGTCTGCACTGGTCCGGTAGGTAAGCAGGAGTTTTGTTGAGCTCAACTAGATTTCACATTTTGTTCGTGAAGGAGACTCAAAGAAGACCTGCAAATTCTAAAAGAGAAACTGTATTTTAGAGTCAAGGTAAAGGACAAAAGGAAGGTAAGCTTCATGAGGAGTGTATCAAGGAGACTCCGAGGCAGTGCAAAAAAAAACAGAAGGGGGACTTAATGTATCACTTTTGCCACTAGTCCAACACACACACACAGAGCAGCATTTCACAAATGCACCTCTATCTATGCCATACATCTGAGTACTAGGCCTCAGACTATTGGTTAACCTTTGAACTGTAGTCGATACTGAATAACCTTTTGCGCCCTGAGTTCTTCTGTGATAATTCTCCAGTCCTGACTCTAAGTAACGCTGTCCCACACCAGAAATCATCATCATCATGAATCACGATGACCCGAGCAATATAGATGTTGAGTGCAGTGCACTGGTGTTGAAGAACAAGTACAGAATTGAACAGAACTACAGTATTTTGCATAGGTTTTTGATTGTTAACTAAAAGGACGGTTCTGGTCTCTGAAGAACCAAAAAAAAGGAGAACACCCTGCAAATAATTAAATCTGGCTAAGTGTGAAAGGGTTGATCACCTACAGGGTAACAAAATGAGTGCCCATCACTCAAGCCCCAAAAAATGAAAATCAATAATCATCACAAGAAGTTATCCATATTACAGTTCAACACACACCCTCCCTCAGTGTCTGCCACCACATGAATCATCAATCAACTTAAATCATAATTAATGCAATCAGTCACTCACCGTCGCAATAATTGAAGTTACCTCATACAATCCAAGCACAGGTAGTTCAGATAGGTATTCAATCATCTTTGAGGCGGGCAACACATTGAAATTTGGTATTAGTAAGGAGCAAGATCTCTGACCTCCTGGTCAGAATACTGCTCTCTCCCCTCATGCAGCTCCACCAGAGAATGCCTGCCCCCAGTGCTACTCAGGTTGGTGTTCAAGGCCTGCCACCTCTTGCTCTGCCCTGTCCCCCCCTGCTCCCTATTCCTTTTTCATTCATTTCTCCTTCCCGCTCTTTGTTCTCTATCCTGCCGCTGCTGCCCCATGGCTGTTCCCCCTTCCGCGTGTTCCCGCTCCCAGCTGTCACGCCCTCCACTCAATTCCTACTTTTTTTTTGTTTTTAAATATGTTTATTAAGTTTCCAATAAACATGGTAACATAGATAAAGATACAAGTCAAGAAGCATCAACCATCAGTAAACAACCCCCCCACTCACCCCCCCAGCATAGGAGATGAAGTACATTAGTAATTGTTTGAATCCTGAGCATTGTAGACACATATGAGTGGTATATCAGAAACACAATCAAAAGATGGAGTCCCACAATCAAGGGAACGAAGTCCGAGCAGAAAGCAGCACATGGTCAACCAACTTATTACAGGTCAGGATTATTCAGCAAATATACGGTTAGTGGGGCTCAAAAATCTTTCAGGCGCGAAGCCTCAGCTAGCTCCTCCGCATATGCCCCCAACTGGTCCTTACAATAAAGTAAATCACGGATTAATTTTTTAACAGTAGGAGTGGTTTTCGCCCCCCAGCATTGCGCCACTGCCCTTTTAGCCAGCAACGTTGAAACCGCAACTATACGTCTGTTGCAGGGCTTTAAACTCTTAACACTTCCAAGTGGGAAAATCTCTGGAGCACATCGTACAGGTTCCAGCACAATATCAGTGAGCACATTCACCACCCTGGACCAAAATGCAAATATACCTGCACACATCCATGCCAGGTGCAGAAAATCCGCATCTGCCTGTCCACACCGCGTGCAGTATGCAGTCTCACGCAGCACAAACCAACAAAGTTGCAGTGGGGTATAGTAAAATAGATGCAGATACTTAAAGTGAAATATGCGAAGGTTGCAATTCGCCATGAGGTGACCGGTTAGCGCACAGTAAGCCCTCCATTGCTCAAGCATGACCGTGGAGCCCAAAGCAGCATTCCATCTGAGATAAGAGGGGTGTTCACCCGGATCCTGCTCTGGCAAAGAGGCATTATGTAGCTTGGTGATCAACCCCTTTCTCTCTTCTCCTGCCAGCACCGCCTGCAGCACCAGCAGAGTTGTAGGCTCCGTTGGAAAGCTCGGGTAGATGGCTCTAATTGCTTGCGTAACCCTTACTTATTCAAAACCCAGCATAAAGCCTCGATTCCGACCCGCCTGAACATCCTGTAAGGAATGGAACTGCCCTTGTTTATACAGATCTCCCATCCGAGTGATCCTGACAGCCACCAATTCTCGAAGCACGGACTGTTCAAGCGCAGCTGAGATATCTGGATGTGCAGCCAGTGGTAGCGACGGGGTATATAGATAGGGAAGTTGTGCCCTTTTGGCCAGAGTCTTCCTGGCCCAAGTGGTACATTGTACAGGGTTGATTTTAGTCCTGGGGCCATCCGCACCCCCCGAAAGAGTTGCTTCCTGCAGTGGCAATGGAAGAACAGCATCTGACTCTATAGCAGTGTGAGGTTGAAACCGCTGGGGAAAGTGCCAGTAGTGCGCAAACTGCGCCTGAGCGCACAAATAGTATAACCGCAGATCAGGAGCCTCAAAGCCACCACGATCAAATGGCTGTACCATCTGGGCTTCTTGCCTCCCCATACAAATGTAAGTAGTGCCGACCGAAGTGTCTTGAATAGTGCTATATTCAACTTAATAAGAATATTAACAAAAAGACAGAGCAATTTAGACAGTATAGACATTATGGTTAGCGCAATGCGCTCCACTCGCTCAGTGATCTGCGTGATGACTCAGCCATCTCGATCCCTACATTATGGCGACCGCTGCACGATAGGGTGAGCAAGGCCTCTGACCTCCTGGTCAGAATACTGCTCTCTCCCCTCACGCAGCTTCACCTGTGCCTGCCCCCAAAGCCGCTCAGGTCAGTTATCGAGGCCTGCCGCCTATTGCTCTGGCCCTGCCCTCCCCCCTGCTCTCAAGCTTTCCTCTGCTGTGCCTTTTTGTTTCTCTTCTGTTGTTTTCCTCTGTTGGTGATTGCTCCTTTTTCCTCTATTATTCCTCTATCCCTTTATTATTGCTCAAAACTTTTCCTTTTCCTCTTTACTTTTCTCCCTTCTCCTTTTTCCTTTATTTCTACTTCCCACTCTTCATTCTCCTTCCTGACGCTACTGCCCATGTGACCCCTCCCACGTGTTCCCACTCCTACCTCCCAGCTGTCCCGCCCTCCCCAATCCCTACTTTAATGGTGTCGTCTGCGTGATAGGGTGAGCAAGACCTCTGACCTCCTGGTCAGAATACTGCTCTCTCCCTTCACACAGCTCCACCAGAGAGTGCCTGCCCCCGGCGCTGCTCAGGTCAGTGTTCGAGGTCTGCTGCCTCTTGCTCTGGCCCTGCCCTCCTCCTGCTCTCATGCTTTCCTCTGCTGTGCCTTTTTGTTTCACATCTGTTGTTTTCCTCTGTTGGTGATTACTCTATCATTCCTTTATTATTGTTTATTCCTTTTCCTCTTTACTTTTCTCCCTAGTCCTTTTCCCTTTATTTCTCCTTCTCATTCATTGTTCGCTTTCCCGCCGCTACTGCCCCTACGGCCCCTCCCACTCCCTGAACTCTATTTAATGGCGGCTGCTGCATGGCCACGAAGTGGATGTGTGCAGCGGGTGTGCTACTGGTGTGCTGAAGGCATGCCAAAGGCAAGCCCATCTGTGAGCCAACTGTGACCAGTGCCAGGAACCCTGGCCCTCAGACCCACCAGCGCTACAGCTCATCGGCCCTCCATGCACTCAACACAGGCCAGGACAACAACTCCAAGCGGTCCTCACCAAGCAACATGCATGGTCCCTTCACCTGCTGCCACTGCAGCCACTCCTTCCCCCTCACCAAGAACCAGGAGCGACCATGACCCTCCCGACACAAGAACGCAGCACTACAAAGCCTAAATTGCATCCTCCCCAATGTCCCCTCCTTCCACAGACACACAGCAGAAATCTGGGACCTCCTCTACAACACCAGCAAGAAGGTCGTCTTCTTCACAGAAACTTGGACGAACGCCACCTCAGGACCAGATGTCACAATCGCCATTTCAGCAGGATACAAGATCACCCGGAAGAACCTCACCAAGCACCACAGAGTCGGCATTGCCATCGCCCACAAACCCAACCTCTGACTGAACTCTCACACCGACAGGCCTACAGACCTGATGGAACACCTCCACTTCAAGATAGAGACCAATCCAACCATCACCCTCCAGGGCACCCTCATCTACAGGCCCCCCGGACCCCACGCACGATTCACTGACTCCATCACCATCATCATCACCCCGCAAGCCATCACTTCCACTGACTACACCTTGCTGGGAGAACTCAGCGTCTACCTCGACAACCTCAAAGACCCCAACTCCTCCTCACTTCTGGATGACCTCCTCAACTTTAGACTGAATCACATCGTACCAGAACCCACGCACTCAATAGGACACATCCTCTACCCCATCTTCACAGAGGGTAACTCCATCACCTTCAGCTGCACCTCCGAACACCCTTGGATGGACCATTGCTACATCCACTTTACCTTCAAAACAACTATCACCCACAAACCTCCACACCAGCTCCCACACAGGAACTGGAACATTATTTCCGACGACCAGCTCACTGCCTCTCTCCACAGCTCCACTCCAAGCATCACGGATGATGACCCAACCAGCGCAGCCTGAACTCTGCACTATTGGATCACCGACTGCGCCAACACCATCGCCCCTCTCAAGGATACAACCAGCACACATGCCAAAAGAGCCAACTGGTTCTCCACCGAACTCTGAGAATTCATATGAACCTGCAGGTGCCTCGAAATTATCTGGAGGAGCTCCAGAACAACTGCAGTCCATGACAACTTCAAAGTAGCCACCACACTCACCACAGGCTTATCAGAAACACAATAAAGAAAGCAATCCAGGAAAGAATCCCCACCCACTCACACAACAGCAAGGAACTATTATCAAAGAATTAATTTACCCAACCCAACAGTGCAACTACAGACATCTCCCCTCCAAGGACCTCTGAAACAAACTCGCTCCTTCTTCCACTAAAAAAATCAAGACCATCTACGACAACTTTGATGACGACAACCTACATCCGAAGCCCACTCCTCCCACTCTTGACTCCATGCAGCTTATACTTGACAGCTGGGCCACTCTCACTACTGAGGACACCCTGAAGACCATGAAGTCAATGGACTCCGAGGCCCCCACAGACCCCTGCCCCCATCACATCTACCACAGAGCCACCAACATCATTGCCCCTGAGCTTTGCCGAATCATCAACCATTCCTTTGAGACCGCCTCCCTCCCCGACAACTGGAAGCAAGCCAAAATCAACCTCGGACCCCACCTACATCAGAAACTTCCTACCATCTCTCTACTCCTTTTTCTGGTGCAAGTCATTGAAAAAGACATCAACAGCCAGCTCGCCTCCTTCATTGACAAAACAACATCCTCAACACCTCTCAATCCGGCTTCAGGAAAAACCACTGCACCGAAACCACCCTCCTCGCCACAACAGACAACATCCACTCCCTCCTCGACAAAGGGGAGAATGTGTCCCTTATCTTTCTGGACCTCTCTGCAGCCTCCGGCTCAATCTCTCACCGCACCCTAGCCCTCAGACTCCACAATGCAGGGGTTCAGAACAAGGCCCTCAACTGGATCTGCTTATTTCTCAGGTTAGACTCCCACCCTTCCTCTCGGATCCCACACTGACCACCTGCAGAGTACCCCAAGGTTCCTCCATCATCCCCACCCTGTTTAACATCTCCATGGCCTTGCTCGCCCCATTGCCAGAATCTACAGACACAACATTATACCCTATGCAGACAACACCCAACTCATCGTCTCCCTAGCCAATGAACCCAATGTGTCCAAACACACCTTTCACGAGGGAATGGAAGCAGTCAGCAAGTGGATGAAGTACAGCTGCCTACAACTGAACACGGAACAAACCGAATCCCTCATCCTGCACCCACACACTGACACCTGAAATGACACCAGGTGGCGCCCCAGCCTCGGAAACCAGCCCACCCCTACAGGCCATGCATACAACCTCAGAATCATCCTGGAATTCGAACTCAAAATGGACAGTCAAATCAATGCTGTCTCATCCACCTGCTTCCACACACTCTGACTCCTACGGAAGACCTTCAGATCGATCCCCCTCGAACACAGAAAAACCGTCACACACTCCCACATCATCAGCAGACTCGACTACAACAACACTCTCTATGCCAGAATTAACATGAAATTCACCTGCAGACTCCAGAACGTCCGGAACACCGCTGCCAGACTAGTCCTCCATCTGTCACACCACTGCCACATCACCCAACACCTGCAGACCCTACAATGGCTCCCCGTCGAGTAGATAAACACCTTCAAGCTTCTCACCCACGCCCACAAAGCCCTCCACAACACCGGACCTGCATAGCTGAACCACCGCCTCTCTTTCCATGTAGACCCCTCCACTCCGCTCAGCCCAGCTCTCCCTGGCAATGGTGCCCCGCGTTAAGAAGACCAGAAAAGGAGGCAGCTCCTTCTCCTACCTAGCGGCCAAGGCACGGAACACCCTCCCAATCCAACTCAGACAGACACTCTCCAAGTTCACGAAGGACCTCAAAACCCTGGCTCTTCAAGGGATCACTGTGGACTCATGGGACTTGCGCACCCCCTCAGCACCTTGAGACCCTCCCGGGTGAGTAGCTGTGCTTAATAAACCCTTGATTGATTGATTGGCAGGCAGTCATGTAAGTAATAAATACTTTTATGGAACAGCCCTTCTAGTGCTAAGCTATGCAAAAAGGATTAGGCATTAGGCAGTAGGCATGCGAGGAGGGCAGGCATTGTCCCCAATGTCATGGAGGCTTCTTCAATGCACACTGGTCCAACTGTAATCCAGCAATATATATGTGACTAATAAAAAAGGTGGCACAGCATAAATCTGACACAAAAATAATAATGTTCCTCTCGCTAATTTGATTGATTTTTGTTTTTTTGCAAAGAAAGAACTAAGTTCAATGAGAGAAAATTGTACTGGCATACTTAGTCCGGGAAGTGGAGCTTATCCTCAAACTCAGGTGGTTCACCCAGAAGTTGACCTGCTAACACATTAAATTTACTTTCGAACCAATCACCCTTTTCCTCCTCCAGTACTGCTGTTTCAGGAACGGTGTAATTGTGTGGTATAAAATGTTGGTTCATTTTGATCATAGTCAATCTCTCCACATTTTGAAGTGAGAGACTGGTCCTTCACACTGTCACGACTACACCAGCTGCACTGAACACACATTCCACAAACACACTGGTGACAGGAGAAGTCAGATACTTTATTGCCAGCCTGCTTAGCTCTGGCCATACGTGCATCTTCACATACCAATACATCAATGGATTTTGATCCAAATAGACCTCTTTTGGATCATCCAGATACACCTTGAAGATCCTGTGGATGGTCATTGGTGCTGCCACTTTCTCCACCTGTTTTGCCATCGCCTCTGCACTGGACTTGAGCCTTGCCAATTGAAAACAATACAATGAAGAGGTTGGGTACAGTCCTTCATTTGCTGTTGATTTGCTGTTGTTTCCGGTGTTCTGGTTGATGGTGTTGTTGGCTGCTGGGAGACTAGACTGTTATTCTTCCAAGTCTCTGGCTTGCTCTACAATCCACCTCTTATATTTTAAAACATCCCCTTCAGAAAATGGAATGAAAGTGGACAGAATTGTTTTTGTACCATGGACCAAGTAGTACAGCACATATGTACTATTTGGACTCAATTATGTCATGTTGCAGCCTTATATTGGAAGCCAAGCACTGGAATAAAGTCTCAACCAAGTCATGTACTTCTGTTTTTTCATTCACACCTGTAGGTGTGAACCTTTCAGATGCCCTCTTTACCTGGTCTTGTAGGAGATGCAAGAAAGGGATAGCTTGGCTCATTGTACTGTCCTCCTTGCTAACTTTCCATGTGAAAACCTCAAATGGGAGTAACATCTGTGTCAGGCATTTGACTCAAGCCCATTTGTCCGCATTCATGGTGGAGTTCCAGCGTGTTGGCACCTCCTTTATCAGGACTTTTAACTGGTGCTCTATTATTACACGGAATAATCTGCTGCTGCTTCCGACCTTTAAAAGAATGGCCAAGATGAGTGCAGATTCTTCTGCAGGTGGTCAGTATGTTGCTGCAATGAAATACAACAAAAAAACACATTTTGTATTTTATTCCACTGCCATCCATAGCCTAAATGATGCTTCAATTCAACAGACACCACAGAAACAGTTGTTTCATGCACCCATGAATAGTACAGGGCCTACTAGCTGGAAGGCCCATTGGCAGACTAGGACACAAAGTAAATTAAATCAATATTACAAATTTATTAAAAAACAGTTAAATGCAAAAAATAAATAGACCCCCACTAAAACTGCAGGCCACCCACCACAATAAATTTTAAAAATCGAATAAAAGTACAAATAGATCCAGGGGTATTCCCCCAATCAAACAAATAACACACTTGTACACCAGTCCTTCAACCTAATTGTGATATCTCAAAATCAAAGTCCTTAAATCCAATGGTATATATGCAGCAGAGAAGAAAAGCACTAGGAGGAGCTTGCTGAACAGGAGCAGGAAGTTGGAGTCTCTGAGGCACATTCTTCTGGTTTGAAAGAAAAGTTTAAAAAAATGGTTTCTTGCCTAAACAAAAACAACTCCAATGGGTAGTTTGAGAAGAATTCCACTCCAAATGACTCTCAGCTGCATTCTCAAGCAGTAAAGCTTGATTGATTGATTGATTGATTGACCACTCCATTTGTGAACACGATCGACACTAGGGATGCTAAATTAGGGCCAGTGTGGCTGGAAGCTGTGCGAGTGAGCGTGCAGTCTCGTGGGAGCTCGTCAGCAGTGTGAGAAGTCTCCTGCGTGCAAGCGGCCCAAGAGTCTTGAGAGCCATATGAAAACTCGATCGCACAAACTGAAAAAGAACTCCGCATCACGTCAGAATGGTGGAATTCAGGAATTCCACATTCCTCCATGGAGCCGGATTGCCCAAATTCCACAAACTCCGTGAGCAGAGCAGAGGTTTACTGCCAGGGTTGAATAAGCACACTGAATGATTCTCAACTGCTTCCAGCCTTTCAAAGAATGACTGAAATTAGTGCAGATTCTTCTGCAGTTGGCCAGTACATTGCTGACTGTGTCTTATTTTTGTGAAAGTCCTGTACAATCATGTTGATGCAATGCATGAAACACATCACCCTAAAATATCCATCTTCCCATGGCCTTGACTATATTACTGACTTTGTCCATGGCAACAAATCCATCTCTGAGACCTCTGGGTTGAAGACATTCAAGCACCTTGCTGTTAAAGTCTTCCAAGATATTTGCAGCTGTTTTGAATTTCTCCATGGTGAACATCTCTACTTTTGCATGCTTGAACGCCCTTAAAACTTTCTCAAGCACTTAGACCTGCACCTAGCTGTTGCCGTACCTCCACAAAATAGGTGCAGTGTGCCGTGATATATCTGCAATCAATTGCTTGACAACTGGTCCACATGTCTGTCTTCAGGTGGACAGTCTGAAAAGTGCTCTACTGCATAGCTTAGCCAGCCATTTGCAGCACATCCTGATAGAGAGCTGAAATAGCAACTCTAGAAAACATGCTTTGAACCTTTTATTTCGTGTAGATGGCTGCCACAAATTTTTAAAATCCTATTCCTTCCACAAAAGTAAAAGGGAGGAGGACCAGCACAAACATTTTAGCCAGCTTTCTGTTCTACAAACCTGTGGTTGGGTAGTTGCATTCGTAGGGCCCCTCGTGCATAAACATGCCTGGACTTTTTTTCTTTTGAGGTGTCATTGACATAGATGACTTCCAGAGAGAACCACCAGGTGGTAGACTCAATGTGCATCTTGGGGGAATAACTAAATGTGGTGGCGTCTGAGTCTTGTGACATTTGGAGTTTGCTGATGCAGGTGATGCTGGCACACTGCAGGGGACAGGGCTGTTTTGTGTAAATCTGTAATTCTCTTCCTCCTCATCACCTTCTTCTACCAGCGTGATTGGAGCTGCTTCCCCTCTCTCATCACTACCATATCCAGCAGCTACCATTTAAAGTGCTCCTCCCACCGGATTGCGTGATGTTTTTTCATATCTACGTTCAGCCTTCAGTAATATAATGTGAACCTGACTTACTTCGATGAACATTTGCGTGGCAAATGGAGCATATTTCAATGTTATCATCCTGCATGCTAATTGTAAAGATATACCAAACTGAGGAGGATAAATATTTTTGTGTACCACTGCCAATGCCTGAAGAACTGGAGTTAAGTGGGTGTGTTGTTTGCCTCTCTGCAGTGCGCACTTCGACTGAGGTAGCGGTTGATGTAATTCTCAGTGGGGGCCTTACAAATAAGGAAGCTGTCGATGGTGGTGATGGAACCAGTGCCTCATCCCTCTGAGAAGGGTGAATAGGAGGGGTCATCTCGATGTCCTCTGAGCCACTCTGCATACTGACAATCACTTGCTCATCCTCATCATTATCACTTTTCATAATTCTAAGGCTTTCTGTTTCCCTTATCTCTTGTGGAGTAACCTTTCTTTTTCTTGCTGGAGATTGTGAAGCCATTGGTTCATGAGCTACATCTTTCACAGCAGGAAGCTCAGCCTCCTGCTCTGCTTCTACTTCAGGAAGAACTGTTGCTGGCTGAAGCTCCTGCTCCATTTGCTCAGTTTCCAGCGACCATTGGCTACTTTGCAGCTAAAACAAATCACTGCTTGTCACCATGACTGCAGTGGTTGCCTCACTGAGAGGCATGGCATTGGGATTAGGTTGGGGGGGTGCAGCTGATGTGTGAGTGTTGCTCTCACCTTTTTGCTGACCAGAGAAGGGGGGGTGCAGGCATATCAAATTGCCTGATAAAGGTGGCGGGGGCATGCTAGTGGTGGCAATCTCCTTCTCCTTACTTGCCACTTTATTGACAGGAACACCTTTCTTTGGGGCCATCTTCAAATTCTTTGATCTGGCAGTTGGCACTTAGCTGCACAAGTATGTGTAGAGGAGGATTCAGGTGATGAAACTTAGTGCCAGCCTTCTGTCTGGCAGTACAGTGGGTGATGTCTTTTGTGCATCTAAAAGCAAACAAACAAAAAAAACATTCAGTGAAGTGTGGCATTTGCAGTTTGAACATACATACTGACCCTATAATTGACTTAGGTTATCCCAAATAGTTAACAATAATGTGTCCATTCCAATCCAAACCAACATAATCTTTCAATAACATACAAATTGAAAAGCTCACTTGATGTGGCTGTAAGGCCTATGAGACAGCTGTGACAGGCAGCAGGTGCATGGGAAAATAGAATATATAATCCTCACAAAAATTAATGCTGGTGTGCGGTGTGCACCTATGGCACGCAGAAGGTGCAGCAGAAAACTGAATAATCCTTAAAAAATGAATGCTGGTGTGCACCTATGGTAGGCAGGTGTGCTGGGGGAAATGAGATGATCCTTAAAAAACTAAATGCTTGTGTGCACTTATGGCAGACAGGGGGTGCATGGAAAAAAGGAATAACCCACAAAAAGTTACTGCTGGTGTGCACCTGTTAGAAATTGGGTTTCTCGCTGGAAGAGGTATGCACTCTTTTCAAGCACGAACCACAATCCTAGTCAGGGTAAGTCAAATACACACCCTAAATTATGCTGTGGTCACCCTCTGGTAGGTTGGCATGGGGCAGTTAGGCTTAATTTCAGAGGCAATGTCTAAAGCATTTGTGCAACACTTGATACAGTAAAACAGTGAAAACACCACAAAAAAAAATCCACACTAGGTTAGAAACATAGGGCATAATGTAATGAAAATAACAAGACCAAAATGACAATAATCCAATAAGTAGAAGCAGAGCTTTGAAGTTTCAATGAATAATACATAGTGCTTAGAGACATAAAGCGCCAACGACGGCTATCTGGATGCACCAGACCAGGTCAAAGCTGAAAAGTCACGTCAACCGTAATAAAGTGCCGGTCGGGTACAGGAGCCACACAGGGCCGACTGAAAACAGAACCTTAATGGAGGAAGCATTGGCGTTGAAGAGCAAGATGCAGAGAGCAGATGGAGGTGTTGCGTCGGCATTAATCCATCACATTGTGGGTGATGAGTCAGATCAAAGTAATGCAGTTGGGAGATGCATCATCATCGACCACCTGATGATGAAGGCAATGTGTCGTCATTGAGCTGCACAGCAGGCGATGAGATGTCCTCGGAGGATCGATGCATCGGAGTCTATGGGAATGTGTTGGTTCTGAATGGCGCAAAGTCGGTACTCTGTGGATTTTGGTAGAGACAGCGAGAAAACCTAATTTGAGGGCCCAGGACTGGCTAGGCACAACTTGGAAGGGCAGGACTAACAGTTGGCAGAGTCCAGAGGCTGTAGCAGGATCGAATGAAATCTTTATTGTCCCTGAGACTTCAGAATAGGAGGTAAGCCAACAAGTCCTTGGAGTCACTTGGTTCTGGAGATGTAGGCATGCAAGCCCAGTCCTTCTCACTAGCAGGCAGGAGGGCAGCAGGGCAGGCACAGCAGAGCAGGTGTTCAGCAGACTCCAGCAGAATGACTCTCCTTTCAGCAGCACAACAGTCCTTTGTCTTCACAGAATGTCCTCAGGTCCAGAAGTGAACTGAGTCCGTGGTGTCAGGGGTCCCGTGCTTATACCCAATTGTGCATTTGAAGTGCACAATGTCTCTGCCCGTCCTACCTTGGCTTCAGGCCTACTACAAGGGGGTATGCAGCTCTTTGTGTGGGGACAGGCACAGCCCTATTCATGTGCAAGTGTCATCTCCTCGCTCCCATTCTGCCCAGGATGACCCACCAGCCTGGTGATGGCCCATGTGAAGATGTCTAGTGGGAATGCACAAAGCCCAGCTGTCACTCACCCAAGTATTCAGAGATAGGCAGAGGCACAAAATGATTAAAGTAAGAAAATGGCAACTTTCCAAAAGTGGCATGTTTAGACTTACAACTTAAAATCTGACTTTACCATATGTTTTTACTTTATACTGTGAGTCCAGAGACTTTGACTTGCCAGGTCGAAATGGCGGTTTTAAAACTGTACACACATGCTCTGCAATGGCAGGCATGAGATATGTTTAAAGGGCTACTTGAGTGGGTGGCACAATCAGTGCGGCAGGCCCACTAGTAGCATTTAATTAACAGACCTTGTGCTCATGTAGTAAACTCTACTAATGACTTAAATTAAATGAAATAAATTAAATATGTCAATTGTGGATATGCCAATGTTACCATAATTTAAGGAAAGAGCACATGCGCTATAGCACTAGCCCCCAGTGGCAAAGTACGCAGAACACTAAGGCCAGCAAAAATGATGTCAGCAAACTAGGAGGTCAGTAGGAAAAAAGTCAGGGGAAACCATCCCAAGGATGCTAGGTCTAAAGTGTGTCCCTACCCAGCTGAAAGTGAGGGGAGCTACCCAACTCCTTAGGAGTTATATTCTTTATGGTGGAAGAACCTGCGGAGACCATCAGCATTGGTGTGGTAAGTTCCAGAACAGTGTTCCACTGTAAAGTCCATTACGTGTAGGGAAATGGACCATCTCAACAGTTTGGGATTCTCACCCCTAATCTGCATTAACCATCTGAAGGGCCGTTGGTCTGTCTGAACCAGTAAGTGAGTGCCAAACAGAAATGACCTTCGCTTCTTCAGCACCCAGACCACATCAAAGGCTTCCTTTTCTTTTGCGCTCCACCTCTGTTACTTGGGAAGTCCTTTCCTACTGATGAGGGCTAAGGGCTACAGGCTGATCCAGGGCCTCTTTGTTTAGCTGTGACAGCTTGGCCCTTACACCATGCTCTGAGGTGTCTGTCTGAACAATGAATTCCTGGGAGAAGTCAAGGGCCTGGAACATAGCTTCCATGCACATGGCCTCCTTCAGGGTGTCAAAAGCGTTCTAGGACGTCTCTGTCCAGATCATCTGATGTGGCTGCTTCCTTATAAGTCGGCTCTGTCAAGGGGACAACAATGGTGCCATACCCCATGACGATTCTCCAGCAATAACCAGTGAGGCTTAAGAAGGTCTCACTTTTGTCTGGGTCTTGTGGGGTTCCCAAGTCAGAATGGTCTCAATTTTGGCCTGGAGAGGCTGCACCTTGCCACCTCCCACTTGGTGACCCAAGTATACTACAGAACGCTGTCCTATCTGGCTCTTACTGGCCTTGATCGGTAGGCCTGCACTTCCCTGAGGAGGCACAGGTGGTCCTCCCAGCTAGAGCTGAAGACTGCAATGTCATCTAGGTAAGCAGCACTGAAGTTCTCCAACCCTGCCAAGACCCGGTTGACCAACCTCTAGAAGGTGGCAGGGGTATTCTTCAAGTCGAAGGGCATGACATGGAACTGGAAGTGTCCTGCTGGTGTAGAGAACATAGACCTCTTGTCTGCCCCCTTGGTCAAGGCAATGTGCCAGTACACAGATTTTAGGTCCTACGTGCTGATGAGCTTGGCAGTTCCAAGAAGAGCTATGAGCTCATCAGTTAGAGGAATAGGGTGCAGGTCAGTCTTGGTGACCACATTGAGCCCACTGTAGTCCATGCAGAATCTAAGTTCAGGAATGACACCAGGAGGGGCAGCCTCGGGGACCACCACCACTGGGCTGGACCAAGGGCTGTTTGAGGGATCAATTACCCCTAACACCAGCATCTTAGAGACCTCCTTCATAATGCTAACGCTCACTTTGTCAGACAACTTGAAATTTTTGTTTTTCACATGTGTGCTGTCCCAGTGTCAATGTAATAGGTACACTATGTAGTGAGCTCTGGGTTAAGTGAGAATAGAGAGGCAAACTGCCCCAGCAACTGTGGCAGTCTCTCTGTTGATCTAGGGTCAGAGTAGGGGAGAGGCTTACACACTCCACTGACCCATACCGCTCCTTGGAAGATAGGAGATTGTGGAGAGGTTCACTCTCCTCTTCCACCCCACCATCAGTGACCTATAGCATGGTAATCTCAGACCTCTCAAAGCAGCGCTTAGGGTGAATAACATGAAGGACCCTCAAAGGGTTCCAAAGGGTATTGAGGTCCACCAGGTAAGTGACATTGCTCTTGTGCTTCTTCACCTCATAGGCCCATATCAGCTGTCTTGCAAAGCTCAGGGCTTTACGGGCTCCATGACCCACACTTTTGTCTAGGCTCAAACTCAACCAGAGTAGCAATCTGGTCATACCAGTGTTTCATGTCCTCCTGTGTAGTTTCCAGATTCTCCTGGGTGAGTTTCCAGAAGCCGGCTGTTTGGTTGCATGCAGCTGACCACATCCTGTAGGGCTCTTCTGGGAGCTTGCTCCCATCCCTCGTTCACCAAACTGAAAGTCTCTCTCACAGGGTACCAATACAGACGTTCAAAGGGGCATAAACCAATCCTCTTCTACGGCGCCTCCCTGTATGCAAAGTAAAGACGCGGCAGGAGGACATCCTACTTTCGCCACATGGGTCCTCGTAGACTCAAAATCATGCCTTTTAGGGTGCAGCCGAACCTTTCAAACAGCCCATTGGTTTGTGGGTGGTAATGAGTGGAGAGCTTGTAGGTTACCCCATACTCCTTCCACATGGCCTTCATGTATTAAGATATGAAGTTGGTAACCCAGTCAGATACCACCACCTTGGGGAAAACCACATGTGTAAAGATACCCATCAGTGCCGTGCGCCTGGTATGTGCAATCACTGTTGTCAGAGGGATAGCTTCCGGGTACCGAGTGGCATGGTCCACCACATCCAGAAGAAATCTGTTGTCCGTGGCTGCCTTGCTGTCCAGAGTCCCAATTATGTTAATGTCCACCCTCTCTAAGGGGGTGCTAATGACACGAAAATGTTGTAGGGGCCCTGCATTTCCCTCCTGTCTTGCCACTTCCCTGGCTGGTAGAACAGGTCTTACAGTATGAATCTAAGTAATTCCTTATTTTAAGCCAATAAAAAAAGGAGACAAGCCTGTTAAAAGCCTTGTCTCACACCGAATGACCTGCCAGTGGCACATCATGTGCCAGACCCAGTAGAAAGAACCTGTAGTACTAGGGAACCACCAACACATGTGTTGCACCAGACTCTGGAGCCTTTGGCTCACTATAAAGGAGAACATTCGTCCAGTAAATCAGGTGCTTGCCAGAGGCGTCACCAGCTGCCTGGGTACCAGTCTGCTCCTGCAAACCCAAAAGAGAAAGAAGGGCATTCCATTCCTGCTGCTAGTTGAACAGCTTAGGCAGGTTCTCCAGTTCAGCCATATCCTGCCCTGTAGGTACTAGGGTATCCCCCTCAGGTTCAACCTCCTACTGGACTGTGAGAGTCTTAGGGGTAGGTTTCCCGCACCCCTTGTCCTTCCTCTTTTTGGTAGGTACCTTGGCCATTCTTCCAGACTCCAGGTCCTCTTGATTACCACTTTGGGCTGCCAAGGAACCGTGTTATCAGGCATACCCTAACATCTCCACATGGGGCCTGAGCTCCACCTCCTCCCAGAAGCTATGCTCCAGGTCATCACACAGCAAACAATCCAGAGGCATGGATGGACTCACAGCTACCCTGAAAGTACCATAGACGCCCCCCCCCCATCCAAAGGAAAGCAGAGCCACTGGGTAGTGAAACAAATTAGGGACTACTTACTCTAAAGGCACATATGACACCTGACAGTTGTCATGCTGGCTTATGTGTCTCTCAGAGCCTTCGCCCATTGATGGTAACCCACTGACTGTATCTCCTACTATTTTCAGGTATGTGGGTTCTCTGCACCATCTCACCATTAATCAGGAATGCTAGGGTAATCTCTGCACTGTCCCCACAACTATCTGGGACCTTCTCCTCCCCAAGAGGGGGGACTCTGCCTACTTGGGACGCTTGGCATCTTCCTTGAAGTACCCTTCCTGTTGATACTCAAAGCACTTTAGGAATGACTTCTCTGAAAACCTACTGTCAGGAAACCACTTCTTCACATTAGTGGGAGGATTTTGTCCTGAACCGAATAACTATTTTGGGCCCTTTAGAGAACTCTTGCTTTTATTTTTGTCTCCACCCTCCTTCTTCTGGTGAGGACCCTGCCCTGGCTGGTAGAACAGGTCTTACAGTATGAATCTAAGTAATTCCTTATTTTAAGCCAATAAAAAAAGGAGACAAGCCTGTTAAAAGCCTTGTCTCACACCGAATGACCTGCCAGTGGCACATCATGAGCCAGACCCAGTAGAAAGAACCTGTAGTACTAGGGAACCACCAACACATGTGTTGCACCAGACTCTGGAGCCTTTGGCTCACTATAAAGGAGAACATTCGTCCAGTAAATCAGGTGCTTGCCAGAGGCGTCACCAGCTGCCTGGGTACCAGTCTGCTCCTGCAAACCCAAAAGAGAAAGAAGGGCATTCCATTCCTGCTGCTAGTTGAACAGCTTAGGCAGGTTCTCCAGTTCAGCCATATCCTGCCCTGTAGGTACTAGGGTATCCCCCTCAGGTTCAACCTCCTACTGGACTGTGAGAGTCTTAGGGGTAGGTTTCCCGCACCCCTTGTCCTTCCTCTTTTTGGTAGGTACCTTGGCCATTCTTCCAGACTCCAGGTCCTCTTGATTACCACTTTGGGCTGCCAAGGAACCGTGTTATCAGGCATACCCTAACATCTCCACATGGGGCCTGAGCTCCACCTCCTCCCAGAAGCTATGCTCCAGGTCATCACACAGCAAACAATCCAGAGGCATGGATGGACTCACAGCTACCCTGAAAGTACCATAGACGCCCCCCCCCCATCCAAAGGAAAGCAGAGCCACTGGGTAGTGAAACAAATTAGGGACTACTTACTCTAAAGGCACATATGACACCTGACAGTTGTCATGCTGGCTTATGTGTCTCTCAGAGCCTTCGCCCATTGATGGTAACCCACTGACTGTATCTCCTACTATTTTCAGGTATGTGGGTTCTCTGCACCATCTCACCATTAATCAGGAATGCTAGGGTAATCTCTGCACTGTCCCCACAACTATCTGGGACCTTCTCCTCCCCAAGAGGGGGGGACTCTGCCTACTTGGGACGCTTGGCATCTTCCTTGAAGTACCCTTCCTGTTGATACTCAAAGCACTTTAGGAATGACTTCTCTGAAAACCTACTGTCAGGAAACCACTTCTTCACATTAGTGGGAGGATTTTGTCCTGAACCGAATAACTATTTTGGGCCCTTTAGAGAACTCTTGCTTTTATTTTTGTCTCCACCCTCCTTCTTCTGGTGAGGACCCTGCCCTGGCTGGTAGAACAGGTCTTACAGTATGAATCTAAGTAATTCCTTATTTTAAGCCAATAAAAAAAGGAGACAAGCCTGTTAAAAGCCTTGTCTCACACCGAATGACCTGCCAGTGGCACATCATGAGCCAGACCCAGTAGAAAGAACCTGTAGTACTAGGGAACCACCAACACATGTGTTGCACCAGACTCTGGAGCCTTTGGCTCACTATAAAGGAGAACATTCGTCCAGTAAATCAGGTGCTTGCCAGAGGCGTCACCAGCTGCCTGGGTACCAGTCTGCTCCTGCAAACCCAAAAGAGAAAGAAGGGCATTCCATTCCTGCTGCTAGTTGAACAGCTTAGGCAGGTTCTCCAGTTCAGCCATATCCTGCCCTGTAGGTACTAGGGTATCCCCCTCAGGTTCAACCTCCTACTGGACTGTGAGAGTCTTAGGGGTAGGTTTCCCGCACCCCTTGTCCTTCCTCTTTTTGGTAGGTACCTTGGCCATTCTTCCAGACTCCAGGTCCTCTTGATTACCACTTTGGGCTGCCAAGGAACCGTGTTATCAGGCATACCCTAACATCTCCACATGGGGCCTGAGCTCCACCTCCTCCCAGAAGCTATGCTCCAGGTCATCACACAGCAAACAATCCAGAGGCATGGATGGACTCACAGCTACCCTGAAAGTACCATAGACGCCCCCCCCCCATCCAAAGGAAAGCAGAGCCACTGGGTAGTGAAACAAATTAGGGACTACTTACTCTAAAGGCACATATGACACCTGACAGTTGTCATGCTGGCTTATGTGTCTCTCAGAGCCTTCGCCCATTGATGGTAACCCACTGACTGTATCTCCTACTATTTTCAGGTATGTGGGTTCTCTGCACCATCTCACCATTAATCAGGAATGCTAGGGTAATCTCTGCACTGTCCCCACAACTATCTGGGACCTTCTCCTCCCCAAGAGGGGGGGACTCTGCCTACTTGGGACGCTTGGCATCTTCCTTGAAGTACCCTTCCTGTTCATACTCAAAGCACTTTAGGAATGACTTCTCTGAAAACCTACTGTCAGGAAACCACTTCTTCACATTAGTGGGAGGATTTTGTCCTGAACCGAATAACTATTTTGGGCCCTTTAGAGAACTCTTGCTTTTATTTTTGTCTCCACCCTCCTTCTTCTGGTGAGGACCCTGCCCATACTTGGTGTGTTCCGCTCCAGATTCTTTCCTTTGGACCCTGTTGCTGAGCCAGCAGTCCCCTCCCTAGGAGGCTCCCTGGGGTCAGTGAGCTTACTATCAATCAAGTGTTGGCACAGATCTGGAACCAATTACTGAACATGTGATCTCTAGAAAATAGATCATAGAGCCCTTTATAATAATTCACCTCACTTCCCTTCATCCAACCATCTAGTCCCTTGCAAAAAGAATCCACAAAATACACTCAGTACTGTTGGGGCATTTTCTGTCTGTCCCTGAACTTGAACCTATACAATTTTCCAGGGTCAAACCATACTTTCTGATAAAGGCTTCCTACATGGGGATGCTCATCCCGTCCTCCTTATTTAGGGCCAGTAGGGTGTCCCTATCTTCCTTAGGGATATGCCGCCACAGACTATCCCCTCCCCCAAACCCACTCAGGGTTCTCGCGCATTTGTAGGGCAATTTCACATGCCTCAAACTACACATGAATATCTACTTCCTCCACAAAGTCAGACCCTCCTGTCTCCAGAGGGCACTGAAGAAACACTGTCACCAACACTGATAGCATCTGCCTGCCTAGCCATTAGTTCCAGATCCTTAAGGCCCCTCTAATGAGCCAAACGCTCCAAAGCAATTCTCACCTACATGGACAATTTATTTTGCTCTTCCTCCATCTTTAATTTGGTAAACTCCAACTTTAACTTTCTCTCCTCCCTCCTGCCCTGCAGCTCCTCTGGGTACAGGCCTCTGGATGACACACTGCTCCCTGCCCTGTTAGGACTTTTCTCCCCACCTTCACAGGCAACAGCCCAAGATGCTCCTCTGGCCCCTGGTTCAAATCACCCTCCTCATCCAGATCCTCCTGCTCCCAATCCTCCCCTGGGGTCTCATTCAATGCAGCTCGGGCTTCTGACCAAGCTCTCAGGGCCTTTTGCAGCTCCACCTTCCTGGTGGTGCTCTTTACATGAAGCTCAAAATCCTTGAGTTGCACCACAATGTAACCTTCAAGTTTGCCCAGCTCAAAATCAATTTTTGCAGGTATATTGGAAATGTAGAACCTCAAGTCAGAGACATGATTTTAGGACAAAGTTAAATGTCAATGAGGGAGAAAATAAAAATTAAAAATGCCAACCAGAGAGGACTTACAAAAACAATTAAGAAAAATGTAAATCAGGAGGAATTGACTTGAATTGCTCTCAGAATGTGATGGTAGTGTACGCCAAATTACTGTAAGACATTGCCCAAATACAAGTCCTATCTTCAAAGCTGATCACCAATGTTAGAAACTGTGTTTCTGGTTGGCAAAGATAGGCCTCCTGTCCAAGGAAGAACCACCATACTTGTCAGGGTTAGTCAGAAACACACCCTAAAATATCCTATGCTTACCTTCTGGTAGCTTGGCACAGAGCAGTGAGGCTTGACTTAAGAGGCAATGTGTAAATTATGTGTGCAACACCGAATACAGTGAAACAGTAAAAATAGCACAAAAAATAATCCACACCAGGTTAGAAAAATAGAGCTTAATTGAATGAGCACAACAAGAACATAACGAAAAAAAAATCCAATCAGTAAAACCGGAGTTATGAATTTTTCAAAGAATATCTTGAAATATAGCGCCTAGAAACATAAAGTGCCACCTGGGTTTTTCTGGTCCCACAGGATTGGGTCGAATCTGAAAAGTCAAGCAGGCCTGCTCAAAGCAGTACCTTCATGGAGGAAGTGTTTATATCGAGGAGCAAGATGCGAGGAGTGGTCAGAGGCTATGCTTCGGCAACAATCCATAATATTGTGGGCAATGCGCGGGTTCTGAGTCACACAGTTGGAAGATGTGTGGTCATCTAACCCCTGGCAATGAAGGTAATGTGTTGTCATTGAGCCATGCAGCCGGCGGGGAGATGTCCTAGGAGTGGCGATGCATTGGCATCTACGGGAATGGGTCGAATCCGACTGGCCCAAAATCAGCACTGCATGGGGTTTTTTATAGACAGCCAGAAAACCAACGTCCAAATGCGCAGGACTGCATTGGCACCACTTGGCAGGGCAAGACTCACCGTTGGCAGAGTCTAGAGACTGTAGCAGGTTTGAAGCCTTTGATGTCCCTGAGACTTCAGAACAGGAGGCAATCCAGCAAGCCCTTGGATTCACTTGGTTCTAGGGATGTGGAGATGTAGGTCCAGTCCTTCTAACTACCAGGCACAAGGGCAGCAGACAGCAGAGCTGGAGTCCAGCAGACTCCAGCAGAGTAACTGTCCTTTTCAGCAGCACAGCCGTAATTCTACTTGGCAGAGTGTCCTCAGGTCCAGAAGTGTACTGAGTTTGTGGTGTCAGGGGTCCAGTGCTTATACCCAGTTGTGCCTTTGAATTAGGGGCAACTTCAAATAGAGGCTTTTGAAGAGTGCAAGGTCCCTGCACTTCCTGAGCTGCCTCCAGACTCACGACAAGAAGATGTGCAGATTTTTGTTTGGGTACAGGCCCAGCCCTTTTCAGGTGAAACTATCAGCTCTTCCCTCCCACCCTGCCCAGGATGATCCAACTGCCTGGGGATGGCCCAAGCAGATGGGAACACCTAAGTTCCCTTTGTGTATGGCTGTCTAAAAGGAATTCCCAAAGCCTAGCTGTCACCCACCTCAGATGTGTATTCAGAGACAGGCAGAGGCCCAGAATTGTTACTAAGAAAATGCCAATTTTCTAAAAGTGGCATTTCAGACTTAAAGCTTAAAGTCTGACTTATTGTGAGTTCAGAGACGCAAAACTGGAAATATTGATCTTTTCCTAATTGGAAATTACACTTGCACATTGTAATGTGGTAATCCCGATGTTAACCTATGGGAGAGATAGGACTTGCAGTAGTGAATACGAAATTAAATATGTCAATTGTGGACAGGCCGATGTTACTAAGTTATTGGGAAAGAGCATGGCTTAGCAGTGGTAAGGTGCTCAGAACACTAAGGCCAGTAAAAATTAGGTCAGCAAACCAGGAGGTCAGAAGGCAAATAAGTCAGGGGAAACCACATCATGGATGCTAGGACCAACAATTCCTATGGCAGGTGGGGGAGCAGGGGAAAATGGAATAAGTCTTAATAAAATAAATGCTGGTGTGCACCCATGGCAGGCTGGGATGCAGGGAAAAATTGAATAATTCAAAAAAGAATTCTGGTGTGTGCCTATAGCAGGCAGAAGGCTCAGTGGAAAATAGAATTATCCTTAAAAAATGAATGCTCATGTGTGTATATGGCAGGAGGTGCATGGAAAAATCAAATATTGAAAAAAGAGCAATTGTTGGTGTCTTACTAGGGACTATGAGAAATCCTTTAGGAGACAGGGATATGGAAAAATTAAAAAAAATCCACGTAAACACTGTTCATATGTACTACAATCATCCTGAAGCACATTAAACTGGTATAAGGGAAAATAAATAATGAACATAAACAAAAATGCCAAGCCCTCTTTTTTCAATGTTCCTAGAAAATGGCTATGAAAACTGGAAAAAAGGATTTTACACACTGGCTGGCTGCACAAAATGGCCGCTGGCTACATGTTTACAAGCAGAAAGGCTTGGACAACAAAAAACACATGCAGGCCTATGGCAATCACACACTGACTACACAAAATTGCCACCAGCTGCATGACTTGGAGAACATTGTAAAAATGGGGGCCTATGTCAAACATGCACACACACTCTGGCTAGACAAAAACATTACCAATTGGCCAGAAAACAAAGGAGGCATGGTATATAAAGAAAATATGAAAATACTACTATTAATTTAGCAATGCCAACACAAAAATTAGGTCAGCTATCCAAAAACTTCCAACAACATGCTTCTTTCCAAGGCATAAAAAAGTGTATTCCACCAAAATAAATACCCCATACCACTTTGCAGAAAGAAATGTAACATACAAAATAATCACATTTTGTATTTGATCCAGTCACACCTCTAAATCATAGATATTTTAAAATGGCATGTTCCACAGAAACAGTTATTTTAGATACCCAATACCTAGATCTGGGTGGATGACCCATAGGCAGACTAGGCCACATGGTAAGATAAATGAATTAGGCAATTTTCATAAAAAGTACTTAACTATGCAAACTTTTTCCCTTATATAAGCTAAAAAAGTGAATGCAATAATTAGGCCCCTACTGAAACTCAACGCCACCCACAAATAAATTTGAAAATTGAATATAAAATTAAAATGGCACAAATATATACTGCTGCTTTACCTCTATCAAACAACACCTTCATCCAAAAGTTGTTTTACTTATTTTATTGCGGTGCCACAAAAACAAAGGGCTTGATTACGAGTTTGGCGGTCTGATGACCCTACTGCTGTGGCAGCGGTACGAAGGAAACTGCCGCAGCAGTGGTCTCCCACATCTCCAATGGGCCTTCAGCAGTCTTTCTGTTGACAATCAATTTCTTTTCATATTTGTTGATGCATGTGTGTATTTTCTGAATGCACGTGTCAAATGTACACATCTGCATGACACATGTGAAAAAATACCTACTACCCATTGCTGTCAATAGGTAAATACTACAAAATTGGCTTTCCTGTATGTTGGTGCCAAAAGGGTTGTTTTCTTCAGAATCAAGATGCTGCAGCAAAGAAGGGACCTGGAGGAAGGGATCACATCAGTATCTGAAGGGAAGAAAATGAAATGGGTGATTATGCATCCCAAATTCTTCATTTCTGATGTCTAGCAGCAGGTGGTCCCACCACCATGGTCGGCTTGTCGGAAAGCCAACTCGTAATTCGAACAGTGGAGAAACCCCTCAGTACCATCCTATGGCACCTGCTTCCCCCGTCTGACACAGCAGCAGTAGGCGAATAGCTGATGGTGGCTGCAGTGCTCCAGAGGTCTGTCATTCTGAAACCCGACAACTTTGTAATACTGTGGGCAGACTGTTTAGTCGGAAGTGAATCTGACACTGATGCGACCGCAGCGGTGGGACCGCCAAACTCATAATCAGGCCCGAAATCCTTAAAATCCAGTGGTATATATGCAGTAGGAATTGTAGATAAAGAGAGTGATTCTTGCACCCCGATATTCAAATGAGAATTGAACCGGAGATGGACAAAGCACTGGAAGGAGCCTTCTGGACAGGAAGAAGAAGTTGGAGTTTCTGTGGCACTTCCCTGCTGTAAAGATAAAGTAAAATAAAATAAACTACACTACGCACTAAAAATTCTACCTGATTTGGCCTTTTGGGTAGAATATTCACTCAAAAAGATATTTTTGAGCTGATTTAGCTGCTTATCGATCAGAATGGCTACTTCAGAAGCAGCCCGACCACTCACAACCTCCGACATCAAAATGGTGCCAGCAGGCTTCCTGGTGACTGGAAATCACCCCAGTGGCTGGCAAATCTCCCTGGCGCTTCGAAGTGCATTTGATGGAGCCTCACATTGTTCTGGCTTGATTGGAAGAATAATTCCGCCATGCTCTGATTGGCACAATTTGGCAGAAACTCCACATTACAAGAGTAATGCAGGGTTACCGAATTCCACCAATTCTGTGAGTGGAATTATAATTCCGCCCAGGCCTAGTGAATACACTGGTGTCAATTAGAAAGGTATGAGGAGAGCCACTGAAGCACATTGCTAATGAATCCCATTTAAGACTTTAGGATATGTATCAGCAAAGGATAGCTGATGGTGTCGAAGGCAGCTGAATGGTCTGGCCATATCAGGAGACAGGAGTAAAAAGAACATTGTCTATGTGTAAGGTAGCTGTCTCCATGCTGCAGCATGATCTGAAGCCAGACTGCTAGTCATGCAGTAGATGGTTAGCATTGATGTGGTCTTGAATTGAACGTAGGTTGTTTTTTCAATAAATTTGCCAATGTATGGTAGGTGAGGGATGTGCTGGTAGTTGATGAGGCCATCAGGCTCTAGCATGGGTTTCTTTAGGAATAGGATTGTTAGACCTGTTAGCCTTGTTGTGGTCTTCCCACAAACATTTTGCCTTCCTCCTCTTATTTTTGCTGATCTTGTTTCTGCTGGCCTTAGGACTCTGCGCACTTTGCCCCTACTAACCAGTGCTAAAGTGCATGTGCTCATTCCTTAAAGCATGGTAACCATGGCTTGTCCCTTATTGGCACGTTTAATTTACTTATAAGTCCTTAGTAAAGTGGTACTACATGTACCTAGGGCCAAGTAGTGGGACTGCAGCACTGATTGCAAGTTACACCTTTTTTTAAATTGTCTGAGGCCTGCCATTGTAGCCTATGTGTGCAGTTTTAAACTGCCATTTCAACCATTTTCCATGCTCAAAGCTCCCTTTTTAATACATGTAGATGGCCCCTAGGATAGGCCCTAAAAGGCACAGCGGGCAGGGTGCAGTGTATTTAAAAGGTAGACATTTACTTTTAAGTTTTACATGTCATGGCAGTAGAAACCTCTTAAATTGTTTTTCACTACTGCAAGGCCTACCACTCCTATAGGTTAACATTGGGTTTACCTTATTACATTTATTAAGCTGTAACTTCCAAATGGCAACATGTACCCAGTTCATGTTTGGTGTCTTTGGAATTGTAATGGAAAATCAACTTTTATGGTGAAGTATGATTTTAAATTACAATTTTGAAAATGCCACTTTTAGAAGGCTGGGCGTTTCCAGCCTTAGCAATTTAATGAATGCAGCCTGTCTCTGGTCACATGACTGGGTGTAGCTGCCAGTTGGTCTTTGAGTATTCCTCCCAGACAGAAGTGCATAATATAGTGCCCTGGTGTGCCTGGATGGGCCATCACTGGCAGAATGGGAGGGTGGAGTTAGACACAGCCCTACTTATGCTTGAATAGGTTATGTCCTGCCTCAACATAAAAGGCTTTAGACACTAAGTACTTAGTCTTTAGCCAGGAGAGAAAAGGTAGGATACCTGAGTACTTCAAGGAGTACCCTCTAGAAGCTCCTCCCACTTCAAGGGAAGGCCCAGGTAAAAATATTAGACCTCAGTCACCAAACCTCTTCAGTACACTTATGGACCTGTGGATACTCTGCCAGGAAGAAGGACTGCTGTGCTGCTGAGAGGACTGTCCCTCTGCTGGACTCATGCCCTGCTGGATTACTGCTTTGCTGGACAGCTGCCTCCTGCCCTCTTGCCTGGGTGAGAAGGGCTGGATCTGCAGCTGTTGAATCCAGGAGCTCAATGTAACACCAAGGGCTAGTTGGTTAGACTCCTGACTACAGCTTCAAGAAAAGAAGGACCAAAAAACCTTGAACTCAGCACCTGGACAATGCCATCTGTGGGTCCTACCCTGCTAAGTGGTGCCACCTGAATCGTCGACCCTTGAAAGCTGACTTAAAAGTGCTCTGCTAGGCTATCTGTGGATTCAGCAGAACCAACATATCTCCTCTGCTCCATGGCGCAACCTTGAGCAGAATTGACATATCGCCTCTGCTTCGCTGGTTGTCCCGACGCAAGGAATCCGCATCAACCTCACAGCCCAAATTGGAACGGCTGCCTTTGTGAAGCTTTCCTGACACAGGTCCTTGCATCACAAGTCGGTCATCGATGTCTTGATGACGAAGCGGATTCTCGCATCACAGGTTGAGACTTGTGTGGTTGCATCTTCTGTGCCCATGGTACAGTCATGCCAGGTATCATGTCGTGAGAGTGGACCGGGCTGTGGACTCTCCTAAATTGTTCAAGCCTAGTGTATGCTGCAACTGTGGGCGATAAAATGCCATTTTATAAGAAACATGACTGTTGAAACAATGGATTATTTACAAAATGTAGTGGTGTAAGCCGTGTCATAACAAGAGATCCATGAGTCCTCATGCAAGCATGGAAAGTGAGCCCTCTGCCCTCAGTTTTGTATCAAAACACAGAAAAATCGGTGTGCTGAGATGATTCGGTGCCAATGCACATACTGATGCAACATATATTGCTATGCATCTAGATGTCAGCGATGCAAGTTATGAGTAGGATTTCACATCTTATTTTCCAGCTAGATTAGGGCAGGTGGCCACCATTTTCCAGGGCTATTGTCTCGGGCCACGTTATTTAAATAGCAAAATAGCAGGTTAGTATGATTTTGAGGGATGCATATTGCTTTTGCTAGCTGGACAAAGTAGCAAAGTCTAGACCTATGAAGTGTAGACTGGTTTTTATTTCATATTTTCTTTGTGAAAAGTATTAACTTACTGGGGTAGGAGAAATACGCTTTCGCTTTTAATCCTGATTTATATTGATTTGTGATTATGGCAAGCCCTATACTCAGCTACTTCTGTGATTGTTTGTGGGTCACTTCAAGATCAACTCCCTGTTGTACCATCCTCAATTGCCATTCCCTCTTGGACTTGTAGATGGCCAAGGGCTTCTATACTGGCCCTTCATTTAGACCATGGTGGGATTTGGGGGCATGCTACTTATCAGGTGAGTATAGTGACCTTGAAACATGCACTGCCGGAGATGTTTTGTCCGAACTCCATGTACTTGGAACATTTTACAGAGTTCAGTGCAAGACACAGGCTGTTTGCATCTGTAAAAGCCCGAATGAATACAACTCCAAGTTTGTCCGTTTTTCACTACTCCAAATATGTCTTGCAACAGACACGTCCACATGTGCTTTGGTATCTACTGCAAGATGGAAAAATCAGAATAAATCAAAATACTGTGCTCGCTATGGCAAGTCATGGGAACAAATGCAAGCCCTTCACAGAAACATTCCAGTTTTGCACTATATTTACACCATCTTCGAAATCTGGTCCACAACACTGGGTAATTCACTGACAGTCCCCTTGCGCTGCCCTTGGTTTTCAAAGGGACAAATCTTGAATGGGAAAGGGTGCAACACAATTTGTTGTGAATTAAAGCCAGAGATTTATCTTAGTTGCCGGGAATTTCTGTTCAGTCTGCAGTTGTTCTGTTTGTCCATTGATATTAGGAAAGTATTTGTTATTTAATCAGAGTAATCACACAGACACACAGGCTGAGTAACTGTAGGCAGCGCCTTTAAAAATATTCGGTGATGCAGCGCACGCATGGTAAATTGTTTTATTTATTACTTACCTTACTCCTGTCCGTTGTATGTCGGACTCAACTACCCCCCACCCTCCCCCTCCCCGCCCTGCCTCACCACCCCACAGCATTCCCTCGGCAAGCCGCCACTGTAAAGGACCGAGTTCATGATGGATGCGGTGTCATGTGGGGTGAGGTGGCTCCATTTGGTTAGTCAGATGTCTGTGGTGGTAGCGGGTCGTTGTGTTGCTTTAAGAAGTCAGTGACCTTGGGCTGGGGTTTGAAGTTTCTGTAGATGTTGGCGATCTTGTAATAAGGTTGATGCAGAGTTCCTTTCAGGGGGTGATGCTGTTTGTTGTAGTTGAGGGATAGGAGAAGTCTTTAACAATGTTGAAGAGTTCTTTGCTGTTATTGGAGCTTGATTCAATGAATGAGGCTAAGGCTGTTTTCTTCAATTCTCTCAACTGTCTGTGGTAGAGGTTGCGGGCTGTCTTGAAGGGGGTCTTGTCGGTTGTGTTCTTGCTGGTGCTCCATCTCCTTTCTAGTTGTTTACTGGTTCTGAGGTCTTCTAGCCTGCTTGGTACATCTCATGTGGGTTAGGGGTGGGCGGAATTTGCGAAGTTGCCTTTCGCAAAATTCCACAAAACAGCAAAAAATCTCCACGAACACGCAGAATATCGCATGCACACAGAGATTTCGGGGGCGGGGCTTCTTTGCTTTATTTATATCTGTAAGTGCTACCTGCTGAGGTTTAATTTTTGTGACAGGGGCATTGTGCCAAAATAAATCCTGCCATGCGTATTTATCCGAGAAGATGCCACCATTTTGTGCAATACCTCTACTCAACTGGAGTACTTTCTACTGGCTAATCAGTAAGTGCTACCTCGTTGGGTAAATGTATAATGCTTTTCCTACACTACAGCTGCGTAAAGCGCCAGAAGAGTTGACTACCGTGACCATGTGTGTGCTACCTCGTTGGGTAAATGTATAGTGCTTTTCCTACACTACAGCTGCGTGAAGGGCCAGAAGAGTTGTCTCCCGTGACCCTGTGTGTGCAACCTCGTTGGGTAAATGTATAGTGCTTTTCCTACACTACAGCTGCGTAAAGAGCAAGGAAAGTTGACTCCCGTGACCGTGTGTGTGCTTCCTCGTTGGGTAAATGTATGGTGCTTTTCCTACACTACAGCTGCGCAAAGGGCCAGAAGAGTTGTCTCCCGTGACCGTGTGTGTGCTACCTCGTTGGGTAAATATATAGTGCTTTTCCTACACTACAGCTGCGTAAAGGGCCAGAAGAGTTGTCTCTCGTGACCATGTGTGTCTGTAACATTGCCACTGCGCCGAAAGGCGCTGGGGTCCCTTGAGTGAGCTGTCCATCATAGTGGGAAAAGGGCGGGAAGTTGTTGCATACCGCTAGTGTGTGCGGGGCGGGCCAAATGGGCAGGGCTTCTAGGCCAGTTCACATGCCTCTTGTTTATAAAGGGTCAGAGCAGGGTCTCTGAGGCAGACAAGGAGAAGGAACCTCCTTGTCACAGGAACTACACGAGGATTGCGCTCGAGTAAATCGAGGATGCAAAGACCACCGTCAAGGATTACAGCTAACATTTCAGGGTGGATATGGGGAGAAGGCACATCTGCTTAACCACACTCACAAATTCTACATGAGGAGTGCGCTCGAGAAAATGAAGGATGCAAAACCCCCCATCAAGGATTGCAGCTAACATTTCAGGGTGGAAATGGAGAGAACAGACATCTGCATAGCCACCACCACTCTCACAATTTTTTTTGCAGATTAATGCATTCCAGAATTTGAGCTTCAACTCAGGCCCCTGCTTTATTTATATCTGTAAGTGCTTCTGCTGAGGTTTAATTTTTGTGACAGGAGCATCGTGCCAGAATGAATCCTGCCCTGCATATTTATCCAGGAAGATGCCACCTTTTTGTGCAATCCCTCTACCCTCATGCCCCCGAATTCCGTTCCGCCGCGGATCGCGGAAGTTTTGACATTTTCCCGTTCCAAGCGGAGCGCGAAAATGCTGAAATTTCGCAAGTTCAGCGAGCGGAACGGAATTTGCCTCCCACCCTTAATGTGAGTACTGTTGCCGATAGGAGTGATGCTGTCAGAGCAGTTAGTGAGACAATTGTTAAGGTTTCTGATGTTCCAGTCTAGGTTGTTGGAGGAGATGGGGTGGATGGTGTTGAGGGCATTGATACATGTTTCCTTTGAAATTTACTTCATGCTGCTGTGGGGGGCATTGGGCAGAATGGGGGCAGAGGTCTGTGAGCTGGTGATGTTGAAGTGGGCAACTAAGCTGTGAGTCCAGATGATTTCCATGGTGTGACTGTACCCGGATGCGGTCGCTGGAGGTGAAGATGGGGTCTAGAGTGTGGCCTGTGGTGTGCAAGGTGTTGTGGATGAGTTGGGTGAGTCCAATGTTGTTCATGCTGTCAAGGACTTTGGTAGTGTTGATGTCATTGTGGTCATGAGATGCAAGTTAAAGTCGTAGAGGAAAATGTAGATGTTGGAGTCTTTGGTGAGGGGGTGATGAAGTCGACGTTGAAGTTGCAGAAGGCTGGACATGGCCCTGGAGGACAGTAGGCAAGGGAGCCCCTGATTGTGGTTTTGCTAGCTGTTTGGAGTTGGAAGTTGAGGTGTTCCATGGCTGGGGTGATGTCATCATTTGTGGTGGTGCATTACATGAATTTCTTGTGTATGATGGTGATTACTCCACCTGTCTTGTTGATGAGGTCATGGTGGGTGATCTTGTATCCTTCGGGTATTACAGTGGAGATGCTGAATGCGGAAGTGGGTTGAGCCAGGTCTCAGTGAGGAAGAAGACATTGGGTGTGAAGGTGGAGATGAGGTCCCAATTCTCGGTGGTGAGTTTGGATCGTGAGTGTGTGCTTAGAAGGGTGCATGTGAGTTGATGTCTTTGTTCAGGTGGTGTCTGTGGTGTGTTTGGGCTCATAGGTGGGCGGGTGTGTGTGCTATGGCAGGTGAGGTGGCAGTGAGTGCAGGTGAAAGGTCTTACCGTGGAGCATGGGTCTGTGCAGTGGCAGGTTCTGTTGAGGCATCTGGAATTGAGAGTGTAGAACTCAGCAATGGTATATTTTCAGAGGGTCAGGACTCATGGTGCTAAGCATGGTCCAGGTGCGGACAGGCGCAGACAGGCTTGCTTTTAGTATGCTTTTGGAATACCAAAGGCAAGCCCACTAGATGCATCTGTTGCACTGTCATGCAGCAGCCTGCATTAGGTAGGTCCTGGGATGGGTGGGGCTTCTATTGGTGAGAAAAATGGTGGGTCGCAAAATGCTGGCGGGAAAACCCAGGCAGCGGCGGTGTCACTGTATCAAGCTGGAACAAGCACGAGCTGGAGGCCTCAGGCAAGTGGCAAGCTAGGTGTCCAGGTGCCTACCCCACATGACTTGTGTGTCTAGTGTATAGTGGCCTCTCCACATTGACCTCTGTACAGGTTGGAGGCTGCACGTAATAGGGTTTGGTGAGGGAGTGACCTCTTTGCGAAGATCTCTGTACAGGATGAAGGCCGTGTGTAGTTGTGGTTTTTTTCTTCATTTTGTTTCACATTCCACTGGACTATATTGGGGCAGTCCTATGGAACTGTGATTCCTTTTTAATTATTATTTTTTTAAATTACGTATGGTATCATTCCCCTGCCCCCTTAAGTCCTTTTGTTCTTCAAGTCTGTGTCCCCAAGTCCTGTAGTGACAGCAGGAAAATCTTTCTCTGTTGTGGCCAGACAATCAAACCTCTTGGTCGCACTAGAGTCCTTCGGCAAAAGATATCTATACATTTTGGTGCACATGCATGAACAAAAGCAAAAGCGATTCCTTAATAGCGAGAAATAAGGAATCGGTATTAAGGAATCGCTTTTGTGAATGCATCAACAGATTCGGTAAAAAATAGCGATTCCTTAAAAATCGCTATTTTTTACCGATTATCCAATAGCGGGGAATGCAAACACCCAAGAGCAAATTGCGAAATCGGTATTACCGAATTAGCTAATAGCGATTTCGGTATTAGCGAAATCGCTATTAGCGATTACGGAAAAGATCGGGTCGCTCCGGGAACGTGTCTATGACATCACCAACCAGGAAATACTGCAACCACACCCTCATTGCCTGGCCAGAGGAGCAAACATGAGCTGGGACTGGAGACTGGCTGAGCACATTGAAGCCACACTAACTGATCTACCCTCCAAAACAACCAGGATGGATAAGGAAGCACCATCCAGCGCAGAGGCTGCACGCAAGCGGAAATGCAAGTTATCCGACCGGGAGCTGGAGCACCTGATAGAGGGAGTCAGCAGCAAGCACGATCACCTTTTTGGTAAGCTGTCCCTAAAGGTGCCAGAGGCTGAGAAGCGGCGCATATGGCTGCGCATCCGGGAGAGGGTAAATGCAGTTGGAGTGACGCCCCGCAGCATTGACGACCTCAAAAAAAGATGGTATGACCTGAGGAAGCGGGCAAAAGAGAGGATTGCGGAGAGGCTCCGGGAGGCATCCAGGACGGGAGGCGGACCTTCTACAGTGCAAGCCAACACTGCCGTGGAGGAGCTGGTGGAAGGGACGATCGCGCATGAGGCCGTCGTGGGAGTAACCCAGATGGATACCTCCGGCGCAGCCACAAGTGCCCAAGGTAAGATGCATGCCTGTGCCCATACCCAGCATAGCGTAAATCCATTCTCATGCCCCCAGCAGGATCAGAGTGTGCATGCAGCTTTGGCCCACACAACTTTACTCTTAACACTAGTGCATCATGGGAGTTGTAGTCAAGTCAGCCCGGTGTGCATGTACAGGATAAAATATAATTACAAATCACCACATCAGTTGAACCTGGATATAGACTGTTTATTTAGTGGATCACAGAGGGACATGTATGTTTACAATACTACATAGGTGTAACTATCCCACTAACCATGCACTGTTTCACACACAGATGCATCTCCTGGGGATTCGGACGACAGCGGCCGGCTGATTATTTCCGAGACTCCTGCCGATTCCGACATGGATACAGCGCAGGATACGCACTCACCACCTCCACCTGCAACACCACCACCACCAGCACCACCAGCACCACCAGCACCAGCTACACCTGCTCCTGCTACAACTTCTACTAAAGCGCCGAGACGCAGGTCCCAATTTCCGCCCATGCAGGTGATGGAAACACCCGCTACACAATCGGGTCAAAGTCTGCGCAGCATCACACCGCCTGCTGCACCACCTGCACGTGCCAGACTCCCACAGCGGCACAGGTCTCGGCGCAGTTCACTCTCTTTAGGCGACGTTGCTATCACCCCAAATGCTGGCATAGAAGAAAGAATGCTGCGTGTCCAGCGCCTGCAGGGAAGAACACATGGCGACAATCAGCTCCAACATAGCACGCCTTGCAAAGGAAATGCGTGCCATGACTGCGGCGATGAGGGACATGACCACTGTGGTGGCAGAGGGCAATGGGTACCTGAGGGAGGACATCCATGAGCTCACCCGTGCCATGAGGGAAGGCCATGAGAGCAAGAGGAGGAAGCACCGTCAGAACTTGGTGAGGTCCGCGGCCTCTACAAAGGCCATCACAAGGCTGAGCAATAGCACCGCAGTGTTGGCATGCCGCTCGGTGTCACTGCAGGTGGACCTTGGACACTTTTGCGGGGATGTTGCCAAGGCTCTGGGCCAGGTCACCGCTGCAGTAGAACACCTGCAGAGCGGCACATTCAGTGCTGGCGCTTTGGGAGGGGAAGACGGCAGTGAGGCTGCCTCCAGTGTGAGCAGTGTGTCTGTGGCAGAGGCCAGCACCAGGTGCCGCAGTTCGCGGTGCTCCACGGGGACAGGCCGTGGTGAGGCGTCGGAGACACCTGAGAGGAGGCTTGGCGTACGTGGCAAGCGCCACTAGACTGAATGACAGTCATACTTGACCGTGGTGGGGCAACCATGGTCCTCCCCTTCCTGACGCTGCACAGCCGTGACTGAAACGGACATTTGTTGTTACATTTTTCCTGGGGAGCATTCATTTCATTGCTTGTTTGGTCGCACATACCTCAGTGCTCCTGTGCATTAAACAGTTGCACCACCAATGAAATTGTAATGTTTCATTCTTACCTGCTTCAGTAATGATGTTGCATGATGTATGTCCGCCTCCTATGGCCCTCTGCTGTGTTAGGGACGTGTGCCTGTCGGTGTTGGGCGGGTGGTTGGTCATCCCGGTGGTCGTCATTCCTGTCAACCTCTATGGGTATCCCCCTTCTGGTCGCAATGTTGTGCAGCATAGCACATACAGCTACAATCCTGCAGCAGGTATCAGGTTTGTATAGCAAGGCGCCGCCAGTCTTATGTAGGATTCTAAAGCGACTCTTCAGAATCCCAAAGGTCCTCTCTATGACATTCCTTGTGCTTATGTGGGCGGCGTTGTAACGTTGCTCCTGTGGTGTTGCTGGATTGATGGAGGGGGTGAGTATATATTTACGCAGGGCGTATGCACTGTCGCCTAGAAGATAGAAGCAAAGACTTAGCAATGATGATGTTCAGACATGTGTAGTGCTCATGTGTGGAAGAGGTATGTGTACGTACCAAGCAGGAGTCCCTCTCCAAATTTTCCGTTGAGTAGACGCCTGTGGATGCCACTGTGTCGGAATATATAGGAGTCGTGTGTGCTCCCCGGGAATTGTGCCACTAGGTCCGTGATGATGTGCTTGGCATCGCACACAACCTGCACGTTTATTGAGTGGTATGACTTGCGGTTACGGAATATGTACTCATTTGCAGAGGGTGGACAGATGGGGATATGCGTACAGTCGATGCATCCAATTAAATGGGGGAATTGTGCCACCTGGTAGAATGCCTGTTTGGTGCGGTCCAACTGCTGTGGGGTTGTGGGGAAGCTGATGTGGGTGTGGATCATTGTCAGCATGGCGTCTAAGAATTTCAGGAAGAAGCGTGAGAGTGCGCTTTGCGATACGCCTCCGGCTACGGCGATTACCCCCTGGAAACTTCCTGAGGCCAGTAGGTGCAGGCTGCATAGGACCTGGACGTGCGCAGGGATTGCATTGGTCCGATGTGTCTGGTGCTGCAGTAGTGGTTCCAGGTCTGCAAGGAGGCGCATGATCATGGCACGATTCAGTCGATACTTCTCATACACCTCGTCCTCATTCTGTCCGAGCAAGGTGATGCGCAGTCTGAATACTCTCTCCTGGACCCTTCTCCTGCGCTGTCCTGCGGCATTGATTCGCATCCTCCTTGCAAGCACGTAGAGGGCTGCCATTTTGTGCTAGCCAACAGGGTCTCCTGGGCCACATTTAAGGGTTTGCTGATTAGCACAATCAGTTGCACATGTGTAAATTATTTTTTCTCTTTAAAAAATATTTTTTGTTGACTTTACCTCCAGGTTCTGATTCCCCTTATTTTGCTCATGCTAAATAGCGAATTTTGGGATTTTCGGTATTTGCGAGTGGTGTTGCATTGGGTAGAGATTGGTTATTAGCCATTGGCACTTTCCGGGAGCTATTTGTGAGTTCCGGTAATTGCGACTTCGGCATTTAGCGATTCTGTAATTTTGAGGATTGGTTAATTGCGATTTTTGAACCTTAATTTCTCAAAAATGGCTAAACATAATTACACCAAATAACAAAAAAGCACACTTTCTGGCTAAAGATCTAGTGTTCTGCCAAATTTAATGTAATTCTTTTCAGTCATTTTGGCAGTATCATTGTCTAATTTTTCCTATGAAACTTGCTTAGGAAAAAATCTTTTAAAACCTTCACTTTTTCTCCGCCCCTGCTTGAGGGCTCCCCTAGACACTTTCCAGGAAGGAGCTGAGTTGAGTGGACTTTTTTGGGGGATTCCTCAAATTCACAAAAGTTACAAGGGAACCAAAAAACTCCCTTCCTATGGAAACTCTGACCTAACTATAACTACACACACACATATATATATTTGTGAGTGTGTATGCGTGATAATAATAAAAAATATTTAAATCTGACTGCATATATGTGTGTGTGTGTGTGTGTGTATATATTTGCACTTATATATATACACACACACATGTACAGTTAGATGTAAATATTTTAAGCAAACGTACACACATAAACATATATATAGATATGCACACACGCACATAGACTCTTTATGACCTTTATGATTTACCTTTATAGGTGGCCCAACCAGTTTTTTCTCTGACCTAATGTGTACCCTCCTTAAAATTCACTTCTACAGATGCCACTGTACATTGTGGAAGCTGGAGGTTTAATGAGAGAGAAGCTAGGCGGGGACGCTGTGTACTGAGAGACGCGGTGGACATTTTATTCTCCCTTGATGTAATGTTCATTATAGTGTTATATAGGGACACAACAATTGTCAGACATTATCAGGCCTAGAATGGAAGTAAGGCATTCTTGCATTTTAATGTTCCAGTGATGGCTTGCTGGGTTTAGAACAACTGAAAATTAAAGCAGATTTCTCCCTTGAATTGCTTTCCAAGTTCCTGTCTCTGAAACCAACCCAAATGATGATAAAACAATTGCTGGCGGGGCTTGGACAGGAGCCCAGAGCAGCGAGCATGCAATAAGGTGAGTACAGATGGAGGAGAGTGTAGCCAGGATGCATGCTGAACGGAGAACAGTGGAAAGCAGAAGGAGACATTTGACAATGGTGCCCTGGAGAGACCGGCTGTGCACAGGCATGGAAAAGAGATGCGAGATACGCAGGAAGACAGCTAGAGCTTAAAATACAGATGAGAGGATGCAGGGTCCACTAGATAGCATAACAAATATAACTGTTGAAAGATCTCCCATACAGATCTCACAAAAGGAAGGTTGTTTTTTAATATTGGGAAAAATCCTGAATACGTTTAAGAGAAACAAAAAACCACTGAAATTATATTTCATTGCTGATGTAGGTCAGTGCTCTCTCTAATTCCCTAAGGACAGAAACATCGAGGATTATACAATTGCCTTTTCTCCTTTTTTATCAGACAGCTCCATTATCCATCTCACTGGGCTGCATGCTTGACTATGTAAAGAACTGGATCTGGTTACTGGATGTACCATATCTGTCTGCAATTCCATCTGTCTGTCTGTCTATCTATCTATCTATCTATCTATCTATCTATCTATCTATCTATCTATCTATCTATCTATCTATCTATCTATCTATCTATCTATCTATCTATCTATCTATCTATCTATCTATCTATCTATCTATCTATCTATCTATCTATCTATCTATCTATCTATCTATCTATCTATCTATCTATCTATCTATCTATCTATCTATCTATCTATCTATCTATCTATCTATCTGTCTATGTATCTATGTATCTATCTACCTTTCTATCTATCGATCTATCTATCTATCCCAAGGTGCCATTGGTCTGAATGCTTGTAGTTTAGAACAGAATCCTCCAATTCTATGACAGTGCAACCCATTACCTTTCTTCACTGTTCATTTGCATGCCTGCATGTATATAAATATGTATTTCCCAAATACTTATGGGCAGGATTCACTATGATTTGGTGTAGCTGTTATCAAAAAGTGGGCAACATACATTCAAGCAGCACCAATTGTTTTAAAGACAAGAAACAACACAATAATAACTGCTGTGAAGGTTCATCCTGGTGGCTCTTAAAACCATCAAACTTCTTGGCGCAGTCCCTTCTTAAAATGGAGCAGCCGGGTGGATGGCTGTGGCTATGTCATCACAGAAGTAACCCAGACCAAAATATTCAGCTGATGGTAAGTTAAAAACTCATAGAAGCTTTATTGGAACGTTTGGAAAGATCTCACATTAAGAAGAAAGCTTTTCAAGATGTGCATGGGTGAGATGTAGCCCTTTTTGAATGCTAATCTCTATTCTTGATGTCTTTCAACACAATCCAAAAGAAAGCAATGGGTCTTGGCATGGAAATACAAGCTTTGTTTAACAAGGCCCTGGTTGCAGCAACATTCTGTTGGTATCACTGGCAAAGATGCCATGGGCCACAAGGGCAATTGTACTCAGATGCAAAAGATGGATGCCACCATGAGTTAATGGCTTTCTGGCAATTGCAGTTCATTGTCAGAAAGCTGCAGTATATTGCATTCTCTTGGCACATGAAGCCTCACTCCAGGCACTACTAACACTCCATAATGACTTCCAGCCTATTCTTTCCTGAAGGATAGTCAGCGCCAAAAGAGTTGGAGTATTGGTTTCATTACCTCCTTGCTCATTGTGAGACCTGACACTCTTGTGTTGTAGTGCCCCAAACATTTTGCCTTCACTCCTCCTGCTCTGCTGAATTGTTATGGTTGGCTTTAGGACTCTCTGCACTTTATCACTGCTAACCAATGTTGAGGTGCTAATGCTCACTCCCTAAAACATGATATAACTGGCTTAAACCTGACTGGAATATTGAATTGACTTATAAGCCCCTGGTAAAGTTCTATAACATACCCAGGGCTAGTAAGTTAAATATTAAGGGCCATATGTAGGTAGCATACAATTTACCACTTCTTAAATACCAAACTTTACAGATTCGGTATTTAAGAAGTGGTAACTCGTATGTAGGTAATCATTCGGTAAATATTACCGAATCGGAGAAATTTGGTAATTACCGAATCGGTATTTACCGATTCGGTAATGAGGCATACCTTCCCATTGATTCCTTTGGGCCTGGAGGCCCATAGGAATCAATGGGAAGGTATGACTCATTACCGAATCGGTAAATACCGATTCGGTAATGGGGGGAGCACATTCAAGGGTGGCAGGGTGTCACATTGACACCCTGTTGCACCCCTGATTCCTGCATGTGTGCACATGTGGCGCACATACATGCCCTAAGGGCATGTATGTCTGCCACATGGCACTGTTAGTCCAGCAAAATATTGCTTTTTGCAATGAATTCGGTATTTAGCACCAACATATATTTGGTGCTAAATACCGAATTATTTTCCCTACACATCACTCATTTGAGTGTCACCTACATCTGATTTCAGGATTCGGTATTTACCGATTCGGTAAAATTACCGATTCGGTAATTTTACCGATTCAGTAAATTACCGAATCCTGAAATGTGCCCCCTACATAGCAAAAGCCTAAATACCGGTCGGTAACGGGATATTTACCGAAAATCGGCCGTTACCGACCGGTATTAGGCTTCCTACATATGGCCCTAAATGCTTTAGTAGGGCAGCAGCACTTATTGTGCCACCCACTTAAGTAGCCCCTTAAAACACGCCTCGGGCCTGCCATTACAGCCTGTACTCCCAATTCAACTTGGCAAAATAAATCCTTTGCTAGACCTTATTACATATAAGTCAATCCTATGGTAGGTCCTAACCAGCCCACATGGCTGGACACGTAGCAGGACATGTACCTGTCCTGGTTGTAACAAAACTCTCAAATTCGTTTTTAACTACTGTCAGACCTACCTCTCTCATAGGATAACATTTGTCTCCCTTATTGCATTTAATCAGTGATACATTTTGTTTGGGATCAGATAGGAATTTCACTTTTGGTATCCAAAGAATTGGAATTTACAATCCTCTTTAATGGTAAATCTGGATTTGAAGTCACTACTCTGAAAATGGCGCTTTTAGAAAGTTGACATCTTCTTGCCCTAACAATTTGGTGCCTGCAACCTCTTCCTTGGTCACTTAACTAGGTGTAGCTGGCAAGTGACCTTTGTACAGTCCTCCCAAACAGCCACACAATAGAGGGACTCAGTCTTGGCAGGATGGGCCATCTAAGCAGGAAGGGGCCGAAGCTGCAGACAGCTCAACTTGCAATTCAAAGACACTGCCTCAGCACACACAAAGAACTTCACACTAGACTATTGTGCCCTCTGACTTCCTAGGACCAGGGGAGGAAGGCAGGAAATTCCACAAACCTCTGTGCAGGAAAAGTCCAGAAGTTTCCTCCACTTCAAAGCTGACATTAGGTATAAAACTAGGAGCATAAGATCCATTCTTCAGTGCACTCCTGGACCTGTGAACACTATAGAAGGACTGCCCTGCTGCTTGAGGCCTGACCTGCTGTCTGAGGAGGAGGACTGCACCTGCTTCCCTCATCCCAGGCTGCCTGAGTGACTCCAAGGTCTAGTTCTCTGGTCCCCTGTTCATAGCTACAGGGACACAACAAGCTCCAGAGTTCTAGATTGCCAAGAGGTTTTCCCCAGGTCTTGTACTCTTGGTGTAGCATCAATGGAGCTCCTCCAGGGAGAAAGGGAGAAATCCTTACATTTTGGGCTCTTTGCAAATGTGAATGGGCCTGCTAGCACCAATACCTTGCAATCTGCCCCAACCAGGAACCCAGCGCACTACTAGTCGACTGTAGAAGAAAACTAATCCTGGAAGAAATCCTACTACCTGTGTCTGTCTGTGGAAATAACTGAGGCCTGGCTGGCCGTCTTCTCATACCCAAATATTCAAAATGTTTATCAAGGGTCAAATCAACAGGTCTCCTTTTCTCCAAGGGTAATAAAGGACATGAATAGCATATTTTTAGAAGAAGCTGTAGCCCAATGAGGACCAAGGTCCAGAAGTACAGCTTATGGTCACAAAATACTGGTCACAATTTGTTGCAAACTCCAAAGGTCGAGGCCCTGTGGCTGTGCACAACGAGTTCTGGTTGGCAGTGTGGATTCAAAGTTAACTGGTTTGGATAATAAAAAACAGCATACTGCCAGTGATTGTGACTCAACTGTTATCAATAAAATGAAATTTCCATCTAAAAGTATTTTTGGTTTCCTCAGAGTAATCAGCAAAGATCCAGTATTCCAAGTCGTGAACTCATTTATCCAGGAAAAAAGTTAAAGGTAGGTCTAAAAGTAGGATTTTCCATTTTAACCCTGTCGGAAATGTAACCGTGTTGTTTGTAAAAAAAAAACAAATAGATTTACAACAAATATGGCATCAAACTAAAATTTCAAAAAGCAAGCGCGTATTTGGTGGTTTGATGTATATGCATTGAGTAACTTTGAAATTGTTTGTGATTGAAAAAAAGTGTTGTACAGGCTTTGAAAGGCTAAATTTCATGGATATCTTTGTGGTTAAAAGCACACTATTTCTAAGTTCTTTCTGTCACTTTTCTTTTAAAGACGACCATGGTTTGTGAGTGCAGCAAATAGTATATAGAAGATGTAGGAAAACAACTCTTTGTATACTATATCAAGAAGATGTACTGTGCAAAGAGTGCAGGTATTCCCTTAAGAGTAGACAGGGGCTTGTTCTTGCAATCCTGAGGTGCTCTTCAAGGGGTAGTGTGGTCGTGTGGTAGTGTGGTCGTGCAGCCCCAGAGGTATCCGAGAGGAGTGTTAGACATCTGCAAATCAACACAGAAGCAAATAAATGATGCACACCATTTAATAAGGAGATCCACATACATTTATAAAAATAAAAAGTATGTGTATATATATTTTGGGCACCAGAATCAATATGATCTGGTAAGTACGCTTTTTAAGAGAAACACGTTTGTGTTTAAAAAATACAAGAGTTCATTTTTCATTAGCTGCAATGTTATCCTGTGGGAGGAAGAACAAATGGGGCATACAAGTTCTTTGCACCGACTTACACAACCAATCTCCTGGACTTGAGGTGAGTATGGGGCAAGGTTCAAGATAGCACCAGCAGGTCAACTCCAGAGGTATGAGGACGGCTGTTTGCAGTGGTGCAAAACAGTGTTGGGTACCCAATGCAAGTCGATGTGGTCAGTCTTTGTGATCAGAGGCTGTATTGTTGGACCAGAAGGCCAGTTGGGGATAACCAACAGGTGGGGATGAGGTCTCACTATGTTTGGGGACATCGGGACATCTTTGGTCCTCCTCTCCACGGGGCAGGGGCGATGGGTGCAGAGATGTTCTCAGGCATCAGGTTTTCATCACAGGGAGTTGTGGTAGTGAATACCTGCAAACAGAGGCTGCTGGTGGCATTAGGAAGTCCCTGGCGGGGAAACCCAAGGTGGGATTTGAGCCTGGAGGGTCTGGGGACCGCGTTTGCACAGTTGGCTCATTTCAGCTCAGGCTAAGTGGCTCAGTGTGGTGGTGGTTTTTGCCATTGGGTTTTCACAGTCTGGTAGCCTCATAGCTCAGTCTTTGGTAATTGCAAGCTGCAGGGTGACAGCTCCACGTCTCCATGTGAGTTGCTGAGTCTTTTTTATAACCACTTGCACTCCTCTCAGGTTTTGGAGATAAAACTACTTTGGCACAATTGTCGAGACTAGGAAAACAGGCTGGCAGGGCTCGTACCACATCAGTTGCTTCTTCTGCAGTTCTTGCTTTCACTGCTCTTCTGCCCTTCTTCTTTAGGTCAGCAGGGCTGATTCTCTGGTGCCAGGGGCTCTCCTAAATACTGAATGTAGATGCGTTAGGTAATTGTAGGGTAGTAGCCAATGGGCGGCCTACCCTTGGGTTCACAACGTCCCCTATATGACCACTTTCTGTGAGAAGTGGGCATAACCCGTCCAAGAAATCCTAAGTTTGACATAAAAAAGTAGGCTAATTTTGACAAGTTACCTCCACTTCAGGTAGCCCACCTTAGGGGTGGCACTAGCCTGAGGGTTGACATGCCTATATGACTAGCTAATTTCCCACCTGTCTAGGTGTCAAAGGACTCTGGACAAAGAAGATCAGCTTCATCTCCTGTGCCAGATTTGAGTAGCAAAGGCATTCGGCTCTTTGAAGCTTCCTGCTTTGGAATGGTAATCTGCAGATCATCCTGTGGGAGGGAGTAAAAACCACCCCCTGCCTGAGAGTGAAGGCCCTCGCCCTTGGTGGTCAGAACTTCATCTTTTGTGGCAGGCTGGTGAAAACCAGACAGTCAGAACATCAATAGCTGGTGGGTTTTCAGGGGGCACCTCTAAGGTGCCCTCTGTGAGCATGGATCAATAAATCCAATACTGGCATCAGTGTGGGTTTATTAATACAAGATGTTTGATACCAATCTTCCCTATTTTCAGTGAAGCCATCATGTAGCTGGGGAACCCGCTTTCACCGGTGTCCAGCACATGCCTTAAAATGGTTCCCCAGATCACTTGTAATGGCAGTAATAGAACTGATCAGTGCAGGGGCATATCTACTCATGCAGTTATACCCTCACATGTAGTTTGGTGCACACTGTCTTAGGGCGGTATGGCCTGCTGTAGGGGTGACTTACTTATACTGCATGCTGCATTGGAAGGCATAGCACACAGGCCGTGTGCCATGTTGTATTTTCACTTTTGTCTGCACCAAGACAGGCAGCCTCCAGTAGCAGTTTGCATGAGCTTGATAAGGGGTCACTAAGGGTGGCACAATTTATGCTGCAGCTCTTGGAACTATCTTTAGTACCTCTGGCCCTAGGTAACAGGGGTGCCATTTACCTGGGACTTACAGAGGGTACTAAAGGTATTGTCAATCGGGGAAAACAATTGCACAGTTTTGGGAAAGAGATCTGGAACTGTGGAAATCACATCAAATATCAGGCAAAGAGTGGGGTGACCATGTCAAAAAGAGCACTTTCCTACAGAAGGACAGATGAATGAAGAAGTTATCTGAAAAAAAGAAATAAGTCCATTTAGAATTTCAAAAAAACTGTGACCACACTGCTGCCATTTTCTTCCAGAACTGGTCACCATTTTTCCAGAGGGCAATGTTGCTTGTACACACCAAAAGCACCCCTGTACACAAGTTTTAAAGATAATTATAGTGGTGGACCATGATGAAATCTACTAGACAATCATTGGTTAGGATAGAAAAACACTAATTTGTGTAGTAAATTGCGAGTAATTCATTATCCATGAGCTTGGAAGTTAAAGTTTTACAATATTCACGACTTTTAAAAAAAATGGAAACAATGTGGGTTTTGAACATCAGTCAGGCCCCCGACTTGCCGATGGGCCTTCAGCCAGTCGGAATCCAGCTGGAATGACTGGCCGGTTTCACTTAAGACTGTCTGCATTGCAATGCAGCGGTCGAAAGTGAAACCCACGGTGGGACTCGGAAAGCCTCCGACCACGGTTGGAGGCTCACCGAGTCTCATCGTAATGAGACCCTTATTGCACTTTTAACATAGAGATTAGTGTTTATTATTCTGCCACATGGTGCAGGGATGTTTAGGGGGGAATATAGGTGCCCCTCAGGTCCCATATCAGAAGTCCATTGGCCTTTATATGGCGGGTTAGACACCATGAAACAGCCGGTAGAAAGGGACATTCTAGTCAGTACAGCGGTGCCTGAGCAAGCACCGCTACTGTTGTAGGGATAGCAGTTCCTCCGTCGGATGCATGGCGGCGGTCTCTCCGCCCGCCCACTAACTGCCCACCATCGTAATGCTGCGGGCGGAACTGCTTGGTCAGATGGTGGTGGTACCGCCACTGATGGCCTGACGGTGGCGCTCCCACCGTCATTGTAATCAGGCCCAAAATATTATATATGCACTATTTTTATATATTTTAAACATTCATGTATATTTATTTATATTTTTAAATAATTTAATTTAACTTAACACATTTTCACATGAAGTCCTATTTTAATTCCCTACCTCTGTTAGTGCTGGACGTACTACAAAAGTGCTAAGGCCTGTTTAACAAAAGTAAACGTAGACCAAAAGTCTAAGTTTAGACCTGAAATCTAAGTTTAGACCTGAAGTCTAACTTTACTACTACTAAAGCTAGCCTTTTAGTCTAAGTTAGACTTTTGGTCTAAACCTAGACCAAAAGTCTAACTTTAGTAGTAGTAATGTTAGACTTTAGGTATAAACATAGACTTCAGGTCTAAACTTAGACTTTTGGTCAAAGTTTCCTTTTGCGAATCAGGCCTGTAGTTTTTACAAAAGTGTTAGTTAAACATGTAAGTTACTCCAAAAGTGTAAGCTACATGTACAATTTACTAGAAAAGGTAAGTTACTATAAAAGTGCTGTTTGTGAATAATGAAAAGTAGGATACTTACCGAAAAGAGTAAATTTACTCAAAAGCCTAAGTTACCTTTATAAATTAGGCCTGCGGTTTCCAGGACTGTGAATAAAGCATTCAAAATCATCAAGGAGATGATATAAAAACATTTTTGGCCAGGACACTTCACTGGAACACTCTGGGTAGTTGGGTTGTGCAAACAGGATACGCATCCTGCAAACCTCATCAAAGCTGGCCCAACAGAGACAGATATAGCCCAATTTCATTGTTGCTGTTTAGGGATGATGTTTTTGTTTTCCCTATGAGTCTTCTTTTGTGTGACAGGGTCAAGGAAATCTCAACCAGAACCACCAATTGTGGAGGAATCATCTCTGAGGAGCCTGTGGGTCTCCTTGTGGATCAGACAGACAAGAAATGCTGTTTATTGCATTTAATTATTTCCGCGAGAACCCTAAACATCTATTCCAAAGGAGTAATTTCTGGGACTGAGAACTGTGGATCTCTGAAAAGTGGGACTCTCAATGTAATGGATCTATCAAGACATTCACCACTTCCTATCTCTGGTGCCTGCAACTAGGTAAGGGAATGTAAACATGGGTGGACTTTGACCTCGCTTCGGCCATCACAAAAGGAGCACGTGCCTAGCTGTGTGGGATATCACTGCTGACCACTTGGCATAGGTGCTTTCGCATGTTTCTTCTGGCCTCTGCCCAAGTTAACACAGGAAGGGCCAAGAGGCACCCATGAGCATAAAAGCAATGTTGAGGCACTGCAAAGAGTTCTAACAAGCATTGGCAATGCAAATAGGTCTAGTGTTGAAGGAATGTTGTAAGGGAATGTGAAGAAGTACAAATAACTGTCATGGAAATAGAAATGTATTTGTGTGGAAGCAAAGAACTGTGGAATAATATTGGTGGGTGTGGAAGCAACTGTGGAATAATATTTCTGTAGGTTAAAAGGTCAGATGAAGTTGCACTATCATGCCAGCCTTAAAACTCCATGTAGATTAATGACTGCCCTCCTCCAGTCTGTGCCTTTGCCAGAGAAAAACAACATAAGTTATCTAGTTATCTAAGACACTTTAATAACATTCCAATTTCATTTTTGTGCCGCTGAAAGTTCAGCCTCAGGCAAAATTGTCACAATTGCATGGAGGGCATGCAGGTTTAAGGAGTACTATAGTAATCAAACTGGAGGGAGAAGGAAGATCTGCTGATCCACTCAGCTTCCTTGTCATAAGTATCTAGTAAATCAAAAGGGAGTGGATCACTAGTCCCAAAGAACCAGGGTGTGCAAGGACAGTAAAGGTACTGTTTTAAAAACCCTCAATCACGTTATAAACGTTTCGGATGTTAGCGGTATATTTTCATTCTCCGCTTCGTTATTAGTAACGTGACAGCATCATCATTGGGTTTGCTGTTATGCTTTCTCCACCTGGAGATCGTACCACTGGTTGTTTTGGTAGTGATCGTAAATAAAAAATGAGAGTGAGTTTGGTGAAGTGTTCAGTGGTGAAAAAAATGAAGATAATTAAAAAAAGGAGTCTACTTGGGGAAGTGCAAAGGCGCGTAATCATGACAGTAGATCTGTGTTCATTAAAGACTGTGCTTAGGTATTCACAGATGTCTTAGTAGCGCTCATGTTTTTTCGATGTGTTTTCGATTAGCTCAGAAGCGGTAACACCCGCTGTTACCCACAGTAACGGGAAACAGGTACGGAAGCCCATTCAAATCACACGCGCCGCCTCCGTTTTTTGAGCACCAGCTATTTATAATTCCATCAATATATCCCGGTTATATTTATATTTACTCGCACTATGCAACATCAGGCAGCGCTAATGCTTTATCTAATTTACAAGCTGCTGTAAGTTTCTAAAATTCATACGTAAGCTTCAACTACTCTGCGTAAAATATAAAAGCTGCCCTGAGTACGTAAACTAACCGCTTCTGAGCTAATCGAAAACACATCGAAAAAACATGAGCGCTACTAAGACATCTGTGAATACCTAAGCACAGTCTTTAATGAACACAGATCTACTGTCATGATTACGCGCCTTTGCACTTCCCCAAGTAGACTCCTTTTTTAACACGCGCTTGCGAGTTTTGGACAACAAAGGCTGTCAGTACTGTCATCCTGATCTAATAATGAGTCTCTTTATACATTCAGCTGTACTATTGATATAATCACATATGAGCGCTCTGTACACCTTATATGACAAGATGGAATGTGGAATCTCTTACGAGTTGCTGAAGGAGGGACGAATTTTGCCATACGAAATATGGGACACATTTAGTGTCTTGACTCTAAAAATTGCCATTTCCCAGTTGCTGCAGACAACCTTATAGACTTATAGACTTAAAGGACCCATTTGTGTATAGTTGGCTGTCTGTTTTTGACAAATGTGTTATGACAATCTGTTTTTATCTTCACAACTGATTATTTTAACAAGGTCTGTTTTTCTTTCCTTCCCCACCTTACTTCTTGAAACTACTATTACAGGCTCAAATTGCATAGTTACCTTTGGGAATAATTAACCCATAAATCAATTCACCCTAAAGATCCTGTGAATATTCAGGTCTTTGTTTCACCTCCTAGGTCCTGAAGAAAGCCCACGTGACCCTTCGGGGCACAACAAGGGCTGAAACATGTCGACCTTTTTAATGGCACCTTAGAATGCACAGGGTCTTAACTCACCCTGAGTGCACACTGACTAAACTCACTAACATCTAGTACAATTAAAGATTTTTTACTAGCTCTGTTGGTTTTTAATTATCTTCATTTTTTTCACCACTGAACACTTCACCAAACTCACTCTCATTTTTTATTTACGATCACTACCAAAACAACCAGTGGTACGATCTCCAGGTGGAGAAAGCATAACAGCAAACCCAATGATGATGCTGTCACGTTACTAATAACGAAGCGGAGAATGAAAATATACCGCTAACATCCGAAACGTTTATAACGTGATTGAGGGTTTTTAAAACAGTACCTTTACTGTCCTTGCACACCCTGGTTCTTTGGGACTAGTGATCCACTCCCTTTTGATTTACTAGATACTTATGACAAGGAAGCTGAGTGGATCAGCAGATCTTCCTTCTCCCTCCAGTTTGATTACTATAATACTTAGCAGCGTGCAGCTGTGGGAGTTCCCCCTCACCCCCCTTTTTTTACGTCCTTCACCCAAGACACAGCCTGTGGTAAGCCATCATGTCCGAGAATCTAGGCTTGAGCTACTCCACGGAAGAAATTAATGCGATTCTGTCCCTTCCTTCGCTACTACATGACAGAGATATCACACAGACCCTAGCCCAGACTACAGACTGGGATGAGCTATCAGAAACAAAGAAAGAACAAGTGCGCACAGCCATCCATGGCGTAATTATGACAGAGTACCTACGCGCCAACGCAGCACCAAGAGGACTTTGGGTAAACAATGCCCCACGCATCTTCCTTCAAGACCTAGTCTTTCGAAAAGATTGGTCTTCCATCTCTTGGAAGTGCACCCGAGATTACCTAGTTCTCATAATAAAAACCGCCACACGCCTTACAGAAGAACTGACGATCAAAATACAAATACTAGAAACGAAAATCAAGAGCACGGTACAGCTAACTGTATATAAAAAAAGGTTAGAAGAAATCAATAAAGAGATGAACGAAACAAAGGACTACATCACACAGAACAAGATCCAAAAATTAGGGAAGGATCTGAAAAAATTCTCAATGGAAAAAATGCACCCTTACAGTGCAGATGATTACAAGATCCCGGATGACACTTTTGACAACTCAAGTATTTCAAGCACAGGTTCAACGAATAATGGCTCTGACTGGAGTGGAGAAGAATCCTACACACCGAGGAGGAACAGAGGTCAATACAGACGCCAAAACAGAAGAAGACCAAACACCTGGTTCAATCCCTACTTTGGCACACAGACACCTCAAATGCCCTTTACACCTTTCAATCCCAACCTTCCAGCCTGGGCAAACCCTTTCTATCCAGGTCCTCCACCTATGGGCCCTCCAGTAATGCCTGACATGGGATCCAACTACACGCATAGACCGCCTTTTTTAGGGAGAGGCCAGACAACCCACAGGACAAGACGCAAAGGGGTCACCTGGTCAGACCAACAACACCAAGTCCACACGAGGAGCATGACGGGCGCAAAAGCGGGAACAAGCACAACAACCTGATTTTCAACCTCACCAACGTAAGACTTACCAAAGAACAAGAGGATGTTCTTAACAAAGGTCTTAGTTACGTACCCACACCACCCGTAGACATCTTTAGACTCCAGTGTGAAATGGCTGAATTCTGCAGGAAGATCAAGCTGAAAGCTTTCTTCAATGGAAAAGAAGAAACAACGAAGGACGGCGATACGACACTCCGCCGTAAATCCAACTTCTGCCCACTTAACCACCAAGTTCCAGTAGAAGTACTAGCCTTCGAACAGGCCATAATGAAAGAAGTGGGTGATCTGAAAGACCAAACCAGAAGACCTTTCAAGAATATAACTAATGCTGAACAAAGAGCACTAGATACATTACGACAAGACCAAGAGCTAGTAATCAAACCAGCGGACAAGGGAGGTGGCATTGTGCTTCTCAGTAAAGAAGGCTATCATCAACAGTGCATCGAATTACTCTCTGACGAAAAATTCTACGAAGTCATCAGGACAGACCCAACCCAACGCTTACAGAACACCATTGCCATCATGGTCGATGAAGCAGAAACCAACAACTGGGTCTCCAAGACTGAAGCGGAGTTTCTGATAACCAAGACACCAAGAATGCCTTACTTTTATTCTTTACCTAAAATCCACAAAGAACGACGCCCGCCACCCGGACGTCCGATTGTCTCTGGAATCGGTTCTATCTTAGAACCATTGTCACAATTTGCTGACCACTACTTGCGACCATTAGTACAAAAAACTCCCACCTATTTGAAAGACACAAAAGATCTACTTAACCACCTACAGAACCTACAATACTCACAGAACAGAATGTTACTAGTGGGACTTGACATCGAAAGTTTGTACACGAGCCTTCCGCAACAGAAAACCCTGGAGACCTTAGAGACCCTTCTCTTCAGCCAACAATGGGAACACAAGACACCGAGACATTTCGTACTTGAGTGCTGTAGGTTAGCACTTACAGAAAACCATTTTGAATACAACAAAATCATGTATAAACAGCGCCATGGTACTTCAATGGGCAGTACCTTTGCGCCGAGTGTAGCGGGGCTCTATGTCAGCAATTTTGAAACCACATACATCCATGACCCCTCCAATCCCTTCCTGAGCCAAATCGTGTTCTGGAAGCGATATATAGATGACGTGCTTCTGATATGGGAAGGAAATAATGAAGATCTGAGCGAATTCCACCAATGGCTCAATACCAGGGATGACTGCTTGAAATTTACATACACAGCCGATCCCAACAAACTTGACTTCCTAGATGTCACTATCTTCAACGAAGGGGACAATCTACAAACTAAGACCTACTTCAAACCCACAGCTAAGAACAGCCTGTTATCATTCAACAGCTTTCACCCACGTCCATTGAGGGAAAACCTCCCGTATGGACAGTTCCTACGACTCAGAAGAAACTGCAGCAACATCAGAGACTACAAAAGCCAGGCAATGGAACTAAGTGAAAAACTACAAACCAGAGACTACCCCATACACATTATCAATAAATGCCAGAAAAGGGCAAGGAATCAGCCAAGAGAGATCCTCCTAGACACCACAATAAAGGAATCCACCTTGGATCAGCTGACATGTGTTAGCACTTATAGTACTGTGACAAACGAGATCAAGAAAATCGTCAACAAGAACTGGCGAACTCTGACTTCGGGAAACTTGAAATGGCCAAAACCCAGATTCTCAAATAAAAGAACAAGGAACCTTAAAGACATACTCGTACACACAAGACCTTTGGAAAAACCAGCCACGAAGATACAACAAGGCCTCTGGCACAACACACCGGTCACAGGACACTTCCCGTGCGGGTCATGCTCAGTTTGCCACCTGACAACAGCAACCAGAAATTTACAGCTATCACCCAACCTAAACTGGACCATAAGAGCGCACACTAACTGCAATACCACCCACGCTATCTACATGATCACGTGCCCATGCGGCTTGCGCTACATTGGAATGACCTGCAGGAAGGTTAAACAACGACTCTGCGAACATCGCAGCAACGTCAAGTGCAAGAGAAGCACTACGAAGATGAGCAATCACTTCCTGGAACAAGGACATACTGTCAACGACCTACGTTGGGTAATCCTAGAAACCCTTGCTAACAAGAACAACCAAGCAGAGAAAGTTTTGTTCGAAAAAGAACAAAGATGGGTCCACAGACTTTCAACGAATACCCATGGTTTGAATGACAATATACCATGGTTGAGTGTATTGAGAAAATAATGTTCTGACCCCCTGTCTTTCAAGACTTCATTGCCAATACTTGAGAACCTGGCCAAATATATATCACCCTCTAAAAAGCTTAAGGGTTGATGTATATGATCGAGCATATGTAGTCCCTTAAGAGGACACACGCTGCTGACAATGATTTAAAGGTGACCATCAGGCGTGTTCATAGCGCCTTCTCCATAAAGAGTCTCTTCAACAACACCTTTTCCTTTTCTTTTTTAATCACCTTGTGCACAATAATTTGCATCAATGTCATCAATTCCGCTGTTCTAACTACATAGAATCGGTAATCACCACTCCTTACCGCTCAGTTTCCTAAATTCTACATGGCCCATCTCTTAGTAGTCTTTCGACTATTTCTACGCGGTCCATATCAGATATAACGCGAGCTCTGAGGTCCTACCGGCAGTACCGGGTCGACTAGGGCAGAGCCAGCACAGAAGCCGCGTCCAGCGCCGAAGAGGTTAGCGAGATGATGGACTGAACTTCACTACAGAACCGTAATGTATTTCTTGGTCCAAGTTTGACAGTTCAAATCCTGTGTTTCTTCTTTATTATCTTTGTAGAGCGCGAGCGACCGCCCTACTCCACACCCGCTGTTACCCACAGTAACGGGAAACAGGTACGGAAGCCCATTCAAATCACACGCGCCGCCTCCGTTTTTTGAGCACCAGCTATTTATAATTCCATCAATATATCCCGGTTATATTTATATTTACTCGCACTATGCAACATCAGGCAGCGCTAATGCTTAATCTAATTTACAAGCTGCTGTAAGTTTCTAAAATTCATACGTAAGCTTCAACTACTCTGCGTAAAATATAAAAGCTGCCATGAGTACGTAAACTAACCGCTTCTGAGCTAATCGAAAACACATCGAAAAAACATGAGCGCTACTAAGACATCTGTGAATACCTAAGCACAGTCTTTAATGAACACAGATCTACTGTCATGATTACGCGCCTTTGCACTTCCCCAAGTAGACTCCTTTTTTAACACGCGCTTGCGAGTTTTGGACAACAAAGGCTGTCAGTACTGTCATCCTGATCTAATAATGAGTCTCTTTATACATTCAGCTGTACTATTGATATAATCACATATGAGCGCTCTGTACACCTTATATGACAAGATGGAATGTGGAATCTCCTACGAGTTGCTGAAGGAGGGACGAATTTTGCCATACGAAATATGGGACACATTTAGTGTCTTGACTCTAAAAATTGCCATTTTCCAGTTGCTGCAGACAACCTTATAGACTTATAGACTTAAAGGAACCATTTGTGTATAGTTGGCTGTCTGTTTTTGACAAATGTGTTATGACAATCTGTTTTTATCTTCACAACTGATTATTTTAACAAGGTCTGTTTTTCTTTCCTTCCCCACCTTACTTCTTGAAACTACTTTTACAGGCTCAAATTGCATAGTTACCTTTGGGAATAATTAACCCATAAATCAATTCACCCTAAAGATCCTGTGAATATTCAGGTCTTTGTTTCACCTCCTAGGTCCTGAAGAAAGCCCACGTGACCCTTCGGGTCACAACAAGGGCTGAAACATGTCGACCTTTTTAATGGCACCTTAGAATGCACAGGGTCTTAACTCACCCTGAGTGCACACTGACTAAACTCACTAACATCTAGTACAATTAAAGATTTTTTACTAGCTCTGTTGGTTTTTAATTATCTTCATTTTTTTCACCACTGAACACTTCACCAAACTCACTCTCATTTTTTATTTACGATCACTACCAAAACAACCAGTGGTACGATCTCCAGGTGGAGAAAGCATAACAGCAAACCCAATGATGATGCTGTCACGTTACTAATAACGAAGCGGAGAATGAAAATATACCGCTAACATCCGAAACGTTTATAACGTGATTGAGGGTTTTTAAAACAGTACCTTTACTGTCCTTGCACACCCTGGTTCTTTGGGACTAGTGATCCACTCCCTTTTGATTTACTAGGTTTAAGGAGTACCCCATAATGCTTACCAAAATGTACATGTTTTTCTTTTGGTGCCGCAGGAGAGCAGTAACACCCCCAAAGGTCCAAAAGAGCCTTCTGCAATGTTTTAGATGATGTCACTTATGCCTCCCTTATGAATATATGAGTGACCTCGGGAGAAGTGCTCCATTGATTTAAGCTATTCGAGGTTTGACTGTGTAATATGCATTCAAAGAACTTTCTAGGTTCTCTGTAGTAACCAGGAAATTCGATGTAAGAGTAGATTCAGGGCTTGTACCTAAATGGTCACCATGTTGTACTGTTTGCTACTGCAAGTATATCTTATCCCCTAAATAGATATTTTTCGTACTGAAAATTCAAATATGTGCCCATTTATAGTCACATTCTGCAATGTTTATTGTGATTGAATTGTTTATGTTCGGCTGTTGAATGTAAGTTGAACATCTATGATAAAGCCAGCAGACCTGACATTTTAAAACTGTGTATCACATGTTGGCTTTATGCATATAGAGGAGTATTGTAGTTTTATGAGTCAAGCTCTGATGTCATGCAAACATTTAAAGGGGCTTTAATTAAGTCTAGTTTGCATTTAGGGTGTTTTAAAAGTATTGCTACATCTCTTTATTGTGACCCTGCTATGCTTTGCTTGTCCCTTCGGAATATGTGCTCTTTCCACTTTCCATCGTTATATATAAGTGCAAGAAATTGGGTTGTTGGGTGACTGGGGTGTGAGCCCTGGTCAAGCAGCAACCACAATCCTTGTCAGGTCAAAGCAAAAGCCAACCCTAAATTAATCTGTACTCAACCATCTGGTAGCTTGGCAGGAAGCAGTCAGGTTTAACTTAGAGGCAATATGTAAAGTATTTGTGCAACACTTCAAACAGTAATAAAGGTATAAACACCACACAAAAAGGATCCTACACCAAGGTAAAGAAAATAGAGTTATTTTTAATAAAGAAAACAAGACCAAAATGGCAAAAATCCAATTTGTTGAACCGGAGATATGCAAATGTAAAGATTATAGTGCAAAGCGCCAGTGTGGATATCTGGTCAAGCCGGACCAGGACAGAGTCGCAATTTCAGGCCGATCTCAATGGAGCATGGGCTGTCTACAGGGACCCAGTTAGGCCAGCTGAACCAAGTACCTTAAATCCTGATTTGAATAGTGGTGCGAGGATCCGTGTCCAAGATGAGTCATGAAGCCGAAGCTATGGGTTCCGAGATGTGATGAGGCTGAGATGCGAGGTCCTGTCTCGTCATAGAGGATCTCGTAGATGGGGGCTTGCGAATCAAAGTCGGGCATTAAGGATGAGTTGCACAGTCAATGTGATGAATTTGTTCCAAGGAACTGGGGTGCCACCACTTGGCAGGGTAGACTAGGAGATGGCAGAGTCCAGGTGCAGGCGCAGGGTTGTTGAAAGCCTTTAATGTCCCTGAGGCTTTAGACCAGGGGACCAGCCAAGTAGTCCTTGGAGTCACTCTGGGTTCTGGGTTTAAGAGAACCTTCTTAGTGCAACACCGTCATCATGGAAAGAGAACCACATTCTAGGTCCAGTCCTTCTCATCCAGGCAAGAGGACAGCAGGACAGCACAGCAAGGTAGCGGTTCCGTCAGAGTAGGAGTCCAGCAGAGTGGCAGTCCTTTCAGCAGCACAACAGTCCTTCTTCCTGGGAGTGTATCCACAGGTTCAGAAGTATACTGAAGTGTTGGTGTTTGAGGTCCAATATTTATATCCAGTTGTACCTTTGAAGTGAGGAGAACCTTCTAGAAGCTGGCCTTTGAAGTGCACAGATGCCCTGGCTTCCTGGTCCTGGGTTCAAGACTAACTGCAAGGGATATGCAGCTGAGCTGTACGTGTGGAGCCAGAACACAGCCCTTTCAAGTGTAAGTAGTTCTGTGCCCAGCTCTGCCCTCCCATCTCGTCAGGGTTGGCCCATTCAGGCACACCTAAGCCCTCCATTATGTGGCTGCCTAGGAGAGCTACACACAACCCGACTGTCAACTGCACCCTGATATATGACCCAGAGACAGGCTGCAGATAGACAATAAGGCAGGAAAATGCCAAATTTCTAAAAGGTGCATTTTAAAATTGTAATTCAAACTCCAAATTCACCATTAGGGATGATTTTTCATTACAGCTCTAAGCACACCAAACATAAAATGGTTAAGTGGTTTTCCTGTTGGAAATTACAGCTTATTACATGTAGTAAGGTAAATCAAATGCTATCCTATGAGGGAGGAAGGCCTTGGAGTAGTGAAAAAACAAATGTCAGATTTTTTCACTACCAGGACATGTAAAACTTTAAAAGACATTGTCCAATGTTTTAAACACAGTGCTCTCAGCCCTCTGGCCCACCAGGACCTACTCTAGGGGTGACTTATGTGTATTACAAAAGAACAGGTTGGGCCTGGCAAAAAGTTTAATTTGCCAGGCCAAAATGGCAGTTTTAAACTGCACACACACAGGCAGGCAGTGGAAGGTCTGAGACAAGGCAAAGTGCTACTTAAGTGAGTGGCACAGTCAGTGCTGCAGGCCCAATAGGAGCATTTAAATTACAGGCCCTGGCCACAGATAGTGCCACTTTACTTGGGACTTACAAGTTAAATAAATATGCCAATTGGGTATAAGCCAATTCTATTGTGTTTTAAGGAGAGAGCACAAGCACTTTAGCACTGGCTAGTAGTGGTAAAGTGCACAGAGTCCTAAGGCTAACAAAAACACACTCAGCAAAAATGAAGGAGTGAATGCAATAAGTCTTGGTGTGACCCCACAGAAAGAGCCAAGTCTAACAATCAGTAATTGTGGTCAAAGGAATTTAGTTCTGCATATATTAAAGTATTACTGCACATTGACTTTTTGAGTCTTAATTGTTGGACTACTAAGCTATGAGTTTCTAGCCAACAGTAGCCCCTTAAGTAAACTTTATACTGCCCCTTATTGCTTTAGACCTGTACTTCAATATATGGGACCCTGCAATCCCTGTATGAAAGCCAGTCTCTAATTTCTTTGTTACAGTTGAGTTGTGACACTATTCTGCTTGGTAGCAGAGCCAGCACCCAAGGTGAACGATCTGTCATAGAGCATAAATACAGCTGCAGTTTAAATGGTGAAATGAAAGAAGTGGCTTTTTCTACTCCTGTTATACAATAAAAAAGATCAAAAGAAACAAGATGTTTATGGCAAAAGGTTTATTTTTCCCATGTTACCGACAAGGCCATGGAGGGTAGACTGTATTCGTTGTAAGAAAATGTTACTTTTGAAGCAGTATCACTTCACTCTATTGGCATTTTTACTCATGGTAATACGGTGTGGGCAAAGGTTTCACCTTTTTGTCAACAAATCAGTGACTGCTTTTGGTAAGTTCAATTTTGAGCTACAATTTTTGCTTTTATTATTTTATGTCAGCATTCTATTTAATTCATATGAAAGAGCAAGACACCAAGGTCCTGATTCACTAAATAAACGTACACTTTTATTTACATTAAAAGATGGGACTATGTGAAAACTCTGCAGTCCTAAAGATGCTACTAGTAAAATACCTTTGAGAATAGCAAACAATCGCAAACTAACACAAAGGTTTACGTTTACCTTTTTTGAATCAGGCCTGCAGAATTTAAGCGGTTAGTTGCAGTAGCGGCTCGTATAGGGCGTGCTGAAGGGCGGTGGGGCAGGGCGGGGGAGGGGCAGGGTAGGGGATAGTAAACAATGACATAGGACGGAACAGAGGATAGTAATTATTATGTTCCTCCATTGTGTCGTATGTCTGTGTTTGCAATCCCCCCCCCCCCCCCCCCCGCCCACCGCCCCGCAGCACACCCTATACGAGCCGCTACTGGTTAGTTGGAAGGGGGACGATGTGACCATGTATTATAAGGAATAATATTCCCTCTGCAGTACGATAAAATGGTATTACAAATCACCGCTGAGGTGTATGACCTTATAATCTGAATGCATATTTGACCTTATAAAAGAACTCAAGCTCTCGCATTGTCAGGGAACTCCTAAGTGACTTGTAGTATCTTTATAATGTACGCAAGGGGGCACATTATTCCATATATAACTGTGCTGCAGTGACCAGGCTCCATAACATATTTACACCGCACAATTAAAACATTATATGTTGTTTATACAGTAGGTGGGTGAGGGAAAATCTGCTTCTTGTCAACGTTTGAAAAAAGCGTTTCGAATTCCACTGTGACTGTCTTTCTAAAGACACACAATCAGTGCTCCTTTTGAGTTGTGTCTTCACACACTTCCGGTCTCAGACTGGAAAGATGACTTAAGGAAGTTTGTGTCAGTGGAGTAACATCTACTTACCCTGCCACATAGTAGAGTCTAGCTTCAAAGGCCACAATTAATGTCACTTCTCCCTTCCAGATGTGCTCCCGGTGGCAGGGCCCTCTCTGCCTTTCTACTGTTCATTACATAGAAGGGGCGGTCCTATTTCTTACATATTCTACCTGTCAGCACCATGCCTCATTATAAGACTTGGCAGACTTCACCCTCAAATCACTCCACTGACTCGCAATGCCTGACCTCCCCACAAACAAGATCTTCAGTATCATACACAAGGCAGAGAAATCTGCCACTCCGCCATGCCTGGTGACTATAATCTTCTCTGGAGCATGCATGACATACAACAGCAGCATTGCCGGACTGGATAACAGGAAATGCAGGAAGGAGGAGACACGTTGCCAGGCAGGCATTCTCCTGCTCATAGGATCGGGTACACCTTCCAAGCCAGATCCACCAGGCGTCTGTGAATACTCCACTGAGCTGAAAACCAATCACATTAAGCAACACAAGCAGCATGGGGTAAGCACCCAGATGCTGAACAAACGCTGAATAGGTCCCTGTTCATGGTTACCCCACACCCCACCCCAATCCCCAACCGTTCCTAGGAGTCATGCCTGAGCGCCCTTTTGTGTCTGTGTTGGACACCCCTGCTATAGATGATGTTTCCAAGCTTAATAATCAAAATGATCTACACCTTTTCTTTTTAACTCATGAAAGTTTTGAAATGTAGATTGTTTATTCATGTAACAAATGTTCAAATCAGTATCTCATGAGAAGAAAGTCTTAAAACCTATACCTGGAATGCCTCGCTCCTAGGTGAGTGCAATTCAGCCCCCAATAATTCAGAGTTTGGCAGAAGTGGCCCGCCTGCCTAATTTAAAGTATATATATGCTCATGCATGCACTCTTAAATAAGGTGGATGGCACATCTCCTATAATTTTGGCAGATATCCCACATAACTTCCTAAATTTGCACAAGATCACACGGGACATTCTTGAATGCAGCTGTTTCCTTGATTCACTTTATATGTCAATGTCTTGGTGCAACAGATGTCAAGCAGCGCCAGGTGATCTGGCAGGTATCTGTGCCTTGGTCTGCCCTTCTCAGTGCAAAACTTGCATATGGAAAGAGTTCCACTTTCCAGGTGGACTGTGCGCTATACAAGTGCCAAGTCTCATATACATTCGCACATGCTCATGCATTCATCATTGAAAGAGTTCCACTTTCCAGGTGGACTGTGCGCTATGCAAGTGCCAAGTCTCATATACATTCACACATGCTCATGCATTCAATCATGGACTGGAACTGGGGCCGCTGCTTGCAAAGGAACACTTAAGGATGTGAATGAATAATGGTGTACGCATTTTACTGCAGATCTTTACAAATCCCTCTGTTTTGTTTCAGGAGGCATGAAAGCCCGCCATTAACCTGATTAACAAATTGCTGAACATTTCCTTTCAACCTGGCGGGCCTGAAGGTTAAACCCCACTTGCATGTGACATGTCAATTACCACAGTGCAGGGTTAGCGCCCCCTCTAGTGCGCCTGTGCTTCTAGGCGTCAGCTGCTCCAGCTGAGCCCAGGCTTTTAAATTAGGCTCGCTGTGACTTGGCGTCGGCAGATCAGCTGAGCCCTTCGCTGCAAAAACAACAGGGGAACAAAAATCTAATTTAGCTCTCTCCGCCGGCCCTTCTGTCCTGGATGGCCTGTACGGCTGAGCCGCCGGGAGCCAGCTCATATATCTCCTGTGTTTGCCTAATCTCAGCAATTGATTAAAATTATGCAGTCAGAGATCAAATTAATTGAGAGTTACGATTGCCCATGCCAGCCCATGTATGTGCCAGGCTCCGGCGAAAAGCCACGCTTCACGGTCAATAAAGCGGGAGGCAGATGTCCCTGGGCCTTCTCAAAGTCAGTCCTGGTCTGGCTTCTGTGGCAAGGATTTCAGGGCTGAACCGGGCACTTCGGAGCGCTCTATTGGCTGTCTCTGGGGTTTCTGTTAAAAGGACTATATGCTGAAACTACAGTGTGATATGATAACTGTTTATCAGGAGTGACATTTATGCTCTATGTAAAATAATTATTACAAAATCACATTAATGCATTCATAATAAAATGTTTGAGTGTGCATGTAGCACGCACTTACATTGTTAGATATATTAATTAAAACAACACTCAATTATATGCTAATTTTAGGATTAATGCAAAATACAAATATTCTATAATCAACTTTCTGTTGCACCTTAATTGTTACACACCGCCAGTAAGTAGAAACGTCACAGTACCCTGCGTGTGTATGATGAAATGTGTGTTAAGTGCATTTATTCACGACAATAGATCACACCAAAGTGGAGCTGTGAACGCACAATGCCAACAGAATAATACTGCAGTGGGTCGCTTCATCAGTACTTCGTGCATTGTATGGTTCAGACATTATTCGAAAGGTACATTTTGCATCCAGGTACGAATATTGTGGGCATAAGTCTGGATGCATAGAGGCTGCAGAAGGTAGCCACATATGTAAGCCTTCTGACTACCCATATATCCCATGTGTGACATCATTAGTAAAGGTGAACGCCTGAGCTGAGGATGTGTTGAACCTTACAGCCACATTTAGAGAGATTTATCAAATCCGAGTGCAGATCAGTGAAACAGAAATGGTGCATCACAAACCTGTGCTTGTTTGTATCCTTCACCTGCCCTGTGCCATGTGGGCATGCACATGTTCTAGTCTAAAAGCGAAAGCCCGGTAATATAAGCACTTCGCTGGCCCCTTTTTACAGCATCTGTAGGTATCAGGTACCTACCTATACACATACATGTCGGTTTCAAGCAGTTATATGAGCAGGAACTGTCATGATGCCTGGCCCTTGACGAGAGAAGAGCAAACTAGACAATTCATGGAAAAGCCAAGGCAAGGGTCTTAAGCATTAAGCAGCACACATAGACCCTGTTCACCAGGCAGGTCACTCCCATCACCGCCACGCAGCCCCCTGTGTGACCGTGATCTGCTGCTTCTGCTGCCCGTGTCTGCCCGCTGCTTCCCCTCGAGTGCCTTGTTGTTGTGTTTTTGCGTCCTTTTGCCTTTTTGTGCCCTCGTTACCGTGTGCCCTAGTTTTGCCTTCTGTACCACTTGTCCCTTGTGCCCTCTTGCCTGTGTGCCCTCTCTCCCACTGTGCCCTTTTTGCTTTCTGTGCCCTTTCCCCTGTGCCCTCTCTGCCCCCTCGCCGTCCGTCCGTTTCCCCGGCTGTTTCCCGCCGCTGCGTCCCTGCGGCCCCGCTCCCTTGACTCCCATTGGCCGCCCCGCTCCCACCTCCCAGCTGCTCCTCCCTCCCTCTGCCCCTCATATGGAGACCGCGCAGCGGGCGCGCAGTGGGCGCGTGCAGCAGGCGCGCCGCTGGCGCACCAAAGGCGCACCTAAGGCAAGCCCGTCTGCGCCCGTCCGCGCCTGAACCGCGCCCAGCACCAGAACCCCTGGTCCCAGCCGATGCCAGGAACCCCGACTGAGATACAACTCCGCCGCCCTCAACGCACTCAAAACCGGCCGACTTCCCGCCTGCCACCAAGCCACCCCGAAGCGCACCCATGGACCCTTCACCTGCCAAGCCTGCAAATTCACCTGCCTACGAACCTCCCCCACGCCCACCGGAGAAAGCAACGACAACAACCATCTCAAATGCATCCTCCTCAACACCCGCTCCATCCACAAGCACGCCATCGAACTTTGGGACCTCCTCGACACAGCAGCACCAGACGTCGCCTTCCTCACGGAAACCTGGATGAACGCCTCCTCGGCCCCCGACATCGCCATAGCCGGAAGGCTACAAGATCACCCGGAAGGACCGCATCAACCAAACCGGAGGAGGAATCGCCATCGTCTACAAGAACACCATCAACATCACGACCAACATCGAAGACACACTCTCTGCCGCCGAACACCTACACTTCCAGATTCACACCAACCCCAAAACCACCCTTAGAGGAACGCTCATCTACAGACCCCCGGGCCCGCACACACAATTCAGCAAAACCATCACCGACTTCATCAGCCCGCACGCCCTAGCCTCACCAGAATACATCCTCCTAAGGGACCTGAACTTCCACTTGGAGAACAACAGCGACAACAACATCACCACCCTGCTCGACAACCTCGCCAACCTCAGACTCAAGCAACTGGTGAACACCCCCACCCACCTCGCTGGCCACACGCTCGACCCCATCTTCTCCGCTAGCAACCACGTCTCCTTCAGCCACTCCACCAAACTACACTGGACCAACCACAGATGCATCCACTTCACCTTCCAAAAGAATACATCGCACCACCGTACGCAACAAATCCCCCGCAGAAGCTGGGGCAAAATCACTACAGACCAGCTCCTCTCATCACTGAGCCTGAACCCACCAGCAAACACCGCTGACACCAACGACGCAGCCCACAACCTCGCACAGTGGATCACCAACTGCGCCGACGACCTCGCCCCACTGAAGAAACCCCCTTGCATGACTGGCAACAGGAAAACCTCATGGTTCACAGACGCCCTCAAAGAATCAAAGAAATCCTGCCGTACCCTCGAAAAAACCTGGCGCCACAAACGGACTACAGAAAACATGACAGCCCTCAAGAACGCCACTCGCGAACACCACCAGCTGTTCCGCACCACCAAAAGGTCATCGTTCAAAAAGCGGCTCGACAGCAACAGCCACAACAGCAAGGAACTCTTCCGCATCGTCAAAGAGCTCTCCAACCCCAGCGCCAACAACAACGACATCACACCGTCACAAGACCTCTGCAATTCCCTCACCACGTACTTCCACCGCAAGATCGCAGACATACACGACAGCTTCGGACCCCAGACTTCGCCTCCAGTCACCGAACCAACGACGCCCATCACCACACTCAGTGCCTGGACCCCCATCAGCACTGAAGACACCACCTACGTCATGAACACCATCCACTCTGGCTCCCTCTCTGACCCATGCCCACGTCATATCTTCAACATAGCCGACATCATCATCGCACCCCACCTCCGGAACGTCATAAACAACTCCTTCACGTCAGCCACCTTCCCTGAGAGCTGGAAGCACGCAGAAATCAACGCCCTTCTGAAGAAACCCACAGCGGACCCCAAAGACCTCAAGAACTTCCGCCCCATCTCTCTTCTGCCCTTCCCGGCTAAAGTCATCGAGAAGACCGTCAATAAACAGCTTTCTGCATTCCTCGAGGCAAACAAGTCGCTCGACCCGTCCCAGTCTGGATTTCGAGCCAACCACAGCACTGAGACTGCCCTCATCGCAGCCACCGACGACATCAGGACCCTGATGGACAAGTGAGAAACAACCATTCTCATCCTCCTAGACCTCTCGGCAGCCTTTGACACCGTATGCCATCGCACCCTAATAAACCGCCTCTTCAACACTGGAATCCAAGGAAAGGCCCTGGACTGGATCACCTCGTTCCTATCCGATAGAACCCAGAGAGTCCGCCTCCCTCCCTTCCGCTCAGAGGCCACCAAGATCATCTGCGGCATACCCCAAGGCTCCTCGCTCAGCCCAACCCTCTTCAATATCTACATGAGCCCCCTTGCCGCCATCGCACGCAGACACAACATCAACATCATCTCCTACGCCGACAACACCCAGCTGATACTCTCCCTCACCAAAGACCCAGCCACCGCCAAAACCAACCTCCAGGAAGGGATGAAAGATGTCGCAGAATGGATGAAGCTCAGTCGCCTGAAGCTGAACTCAGACAAAACGGAAGTCCTCATCCTCGGACAATCCTCATCCGCCTGGGACGACTCCTGGTGGCCCACTGTGCTGGGCACTGAACGGACACCCACAAACCACCCACGCAACCTGGGATTCATCCTGGACTCCTCCCTCACAATGACCAAGCAAGTCAACACCGTCTCATCCTCGTGCTTCAACACCCTGCGCATGCTCCGAAAAATCTTCAGATGGATCCCCACCGAAACCAGAAAGACCGTCACCCAGGCCCTCGTCACCAGCTGACTGGACTACGGAAACACGCTATACACAGGAACCACTGCCAAACTTCAGAAACGACTCCAACGCATACAGAACGCCTCTGCACGACTCATCCTCGTTATCCCTCGCCACAGCCACATATCCGCCCACCTGAGAAACCTGCACTGGCTCCCCGTCAGCAAGAGGATCACGTTCAGGCTCCTCACCCACGCACACAAAGCGCTTCACGACATGGGCCCCGAATACCTCAACAGCCGCCTCTCATTCCACACCCCCACCCGCCAGCTCCGCTCCGCCAACCTCGCCCTCGCCACCGTCCCACGGATATGCAGATCCACCACCGGAGGAAGATCGTTCTCCTACCTGGCAGCCATAACATGGAACTCCCTCCCCGCACACCTACGACTGACACAGGACCATCTCACCTTCAGGAAACACCTCAAGACCTGGCTATTCGAGCAGTGGCAGCACCCCCCACCCCAGCCCCTTGAGACCCTCGCGGGTGAGTAGCGCGCTATATAAATGTATTGATTGATTGTTTGATAGAAGTTTTAAATCACCATTTCCAATTGTTTATGTGTGGGAAGGGACACCTTCCTCAACACAGGCACCAGGCAGCTAAAACTGATGCCAGCGCAGGGGGAAATGCAGGGCTGCACCATATTCTTGTAAATATGGTGCAGCCCTGGGTTTCTAAATGATGGCGCGTGTCATTAGATTTCTTGGTTTAACGACAAGCTTCACCACTTTCCTTGTACATATGCCCCTAAGTCTGAACCTGTGGTCGGTACACCCTTCATAGTGTGGGACCACTGCCTGGGACAGGCAAACCACCTGGAAAAAGGCTGCTGGGAAGGGTAGCCCCCAAAGAGTACATTGCTGTTTTGAACCTGCCAGGTGGGAGAGGATGTGAGATCGCTTGTAATTCCAGAACTGTGGAGTCTCAAAAGAGGATGAGAAAACTGCAAGGAAGCCAAGCCTGATAATGTGATGGTGTGCATGCCCCTGAATTTACAAGATCCAGGCCACAGACAAACAACATGAAACCATGCTGTCTGGTGAGCCGCGCACAGAAGAGGTGAACTCGAACATTCAGAAACCAGCAGTGAGAGGAGAGAGACAACAGCAGAGCTGAGTCACTGCAGACATGCGTGTGAGGGGGAGAGCAGAAAAAGGAAGTGGGTGGGGTAGAAAGTACTATCAGAAGGGGTAGGGTCTGACTCTATAATGTAGTAAGTCATCCATGGTTGTTTCTTTCTCTGTTACATGGCTTCATGTCTGGATTATAGGGCCCTGTATTACTTCTTCTAGAGACAAGGGGCTGCTAGTTGGCTGTAGTTTTAGTTAGCTGGCAGGTAGGGATTGGAGAGAGCATGGCAACAGATGTAGGGGAAGTAGGGAAGCCCACAGCAACACGAGGACGAGCCAACCATCAGATGCCCATTCAGATTATTATCTCCTGATAGGTCAGTTTGCAAAGTCATCATTCAGAGTGGGTCTCAATTCAACATGCCTTATCAGCATTCATGGGGAATGGTGCAGATACAAACTCACTCCAATTGGATGCCGCCACATGGATGGTGGGCTGCTGGGGCTCAGCTGACAACCATGTCTGTGATCTCATTTAAATAAAGTAAAATTTTCTTTTACGTGCAGCCCTTTCCCCTAGACTAATGGCCGCTCTTGAACACATTTGTCTTTTATCTACACGGTTCAGAGCTGGGAAGAGAGAGAATGCAGGTTTCTGGTAGTCTGTTCAAACTAGAGAAAATACCAGTGCAAAGAGGACAATGCCCTGAGAGAGACCTACAGATTATGGGACTGCCAACACAGGATCCGAACCTGTACCCTGATAATGCACAAACAGCTGATAGGCCACTCGGAGTCTCTCCAGCCACGCACCGGGCGGCGAAAGTGGTCTTACCACCAGGGTAGGTAGAGCACCTGGGCGGTGTGACAGTGTAATGTCTGAAAGGGCATGGCACACTGTGATCTGGCATCCCAAAACCATACAAGATCATCGTCAACTTGGAAGTGCCATATTAATTGATGCTTCAGCGGTGCAGCGCACTTACACTGTATTTTACCTCTGATACCAGAGACATGCTGAAGATGCTTCGTGGAAAACAGGAATCCTGCTGCACATCTGGTGGCAACAGCAGCCCTGCTGCACATCTGGTGGCAACAGGCACCCTGCTGCACGCATGGTGGCAACAGGAACCCTGCTGCACATCTGGTGGAAACAGGAACCTTGATGCACATCTGGCGGAAACAGCAACCCTGCTGCACATCTGGTGGAAACAGGAACCCTGCTGCACATCTGGTGGCAACAGGAACCCTGCTGCACATCTGGTGGAAACAGGAACCCTGCTGCACATCTGGTGGCAACAGGAACCCTGCTGCACATCTGGTAGAAACAGGAACCCTGCTGCACATCTGGTGGCAACAGGAATCCTGATGCACATCTGGTGTTCCTGTTAAGTCATACAGACATTCTTTCCAAAGATCCTGGGGCATGGGAAGGGAGTACTGGGTTTCCCTATACCTGATAATACTGTTAGTTGTACTAGGCTTTTGACACTGCTCAATAGAAGGGAGGATGGGTAAACACGATTGGCTGTTATCACTCCACAGGTTGAGAGCATCGTTGTCAGTGATGACATGATTCTGGCACCAGAGAGAGTCACCTGCATTGACTCTCATGTTCCCCAGACTTAGCTCACACATAACATACATCAAACAGGAATCCCACATGAGGCAAGATGGGCCCCTCTAATAGGAAACTTTGGCAAGTTGGCGTTCCTACGCTTCTCACGTACAAGAATGAGAGCCCTTCAATTGTTCAAAATCTATCTTAAAAGGGACGACGGGGACTTAACTCAGTACTCTCCGCAGGAGGGGCACCCAAGCACTTGCAACATAAAGTGAAATATAGATCGGGGGAGCTTAACAGGTTGGCGGATGGAAGGGTTCACTTGTTTAGCAGGGGAGGATTTTGCATCCGTGAGAGGGGCAGGGAGCTGTGATGGGTTAGTTTCTTAATGTCTGATGATTTTGGTCGAGATGCTTCACAGTTAATATTCGCCTCGTTATTAGGCCTGGGCCAAAATTCCGTTCCGTTCGCGGAAATTGCGATAATTTGGCATTTTCGCGTTCCGCGGAAAGCGCGAAAATGTCAAAATTTCCGCATTCCGCAGCTTAGCGATAATTTGTTTCTTGCTCGCACTGTAAAATAATACATTCTCACGTGCGCGCGATCGCCTTACCTGAATCCCCGCGTTCGCCGACAAGTTTTCCTTATCCGGTCGCGTTCTCCACGAGATGTTGGATTGTTGGTAGCCATTTGCGCTGTCTCGCGACAGTTCGCGCCCGCAGTAACGTCATGCGTCGCGCGATCGCGTCTTTCTTCTCACGATCATGCACCGCGAGACAAGTGAAAACAAGATGGCCGCGCCAGCGAGCAACCGCATGGGTAAGTTGGCGAGCCGCGACCACGCAGAAAATACGGCGAACGGGCGGGAAAAAAACTTCCGCATCTTTGCGATATTTCCGCGTGTTTGCTGAGATTTTTAACATTTTCGCGATAATTTGCGAAAGTGAATTTTGCAAATTCCGCCCACCACTACTCGTTATGTGCTTACAGGGTATGAATTGCTCTTAAAGGCATATACAATCTATGAGGAGATTTTGAGAAAAAAAACAGGCAGCTACAGTTCCAACATACAACGGACCAGATTTACTAACATTTTCCACTGTTTCCATCACAAAAGTGCCACAAACCAGTGCAAAATGTTAATTACGAATTTACTTTCCAGTAAAAAACGTTTGTTTTGTACTGGGAAGTTGCCTGAAAGTAAAATTACTTTGTCGGTGTGCGTTTCTTGCTACCATGGATAGGTTTTGACACAAAGCCCGATCTACTAACAACAGACAGGGTTTTGCACAAAAAATAATGCCTTTTTGACAGTGACGGTAAAGGGGGAATTCTTTTATTCCTCCAAACATTTCTGACTTTGCATGTGTGCTGCACAGTAGAGCACGCATCCAAAGTGGGAAAAGTTTTATATTTTGCCCAGGTATAGTATTTCATGCTAGAATAGTATCGTTCCAGTTAAAAAACATGTGCTAGACGTGGAGCAGCCACCATTAAACTATGTGCATGGCACTCGGCGGCCTAGTTGTGCGCCTGCGGTAGCGAGAGAGCAGGACAGTGCCATATCTCTGTAGAAATAAAGCTCTGCTGCTCCCTCCTCACAGGCAATGAAGAGCAGCAATGTTGGTTGCTGTGCTGCATTGCATGAGTTTTTAGTAAATATACCCTACATTTAATTATCCAGAGCATTTACATATAGACTCTCGTCCACCTGTGGAAATTTAGCTTGTAACTGAACATTATCTGCGCCATCTTGCCTCTCCCCAGCGCCACGCACAGCGAATGCACGGCCGCCATTTTAGGCACCCCACTCTCTCCACGCTCATTCTCGATCGCCAGCGCTTTCCCCTGGCGCTGCGAGCATCCCCCGCGCGCCGGCCACCCCCGCTCTCTCATACACGGGCCATAAACCCTCTCCTTCTGCGCGACCCTGCCATGGAACCACATCCCACGCCCGCCCGACATCCCATACATGGTCATGCATCTCTTTGATAACCCCCTTCCTCTGCGCCCCATTATCCGAACCGGTCCCAGGCCATCACCTAACCCTGCGGATGCAGTTTATTGCCCCTACTGTAAGGGAAACACCCCACATCAAAGGGATTACAGTGGATCAAAGCCCCTACCCCCTGAGACCCGGCCGGTTGCACACCCCCCGGGAATTGGCGGAATGTCCAGCTGCGTGATAGCCATCTCCTACTGTAGATGGGGTGGGGACTTCCACTGTAGATATGTGTGGGAACGAGTTCGAAGTGGGGATTCCGAAGACGTTCTTTTATACATCAAAGTAATCTCAAGAATGTGCCATGTACAATAAAGTCATAAACCTGTGTATAAGAGGCCAGGCCTCAGAGATGCAGTTAGAGCACCTCGTGACGATACCTTGCTGTCTGATCTGATGTGTTCTGCTCCGACGGAATAAAACTTTGTTTCCTGCCTTCCAGTCTCCGGCGCCTGCCTCTTGCATTGATAAATCATCGAATGGTATGAGAGGCGATTAACGCCGGGCAATACTTGAAAGGTTATCGACTGAAACTGCCGCTACCATTTAACAATTGGCGTCCCAAGCGTGGGGCCGATCAGAGACACGTGGATCCAGTGGGAGAGGTCCTGACGACAGAGTGAACGACTGCAACGATCGGGAGAGCTCCTGCCCAATAGACCCTCGCCTGGCAGCCGATCATCCGAACTTCACTGGTTCCGAGCAGACCTCTCTCGAGTGATCTACGGTCCTGACTGGGAACCATCAGGAGTGCCGCAGCAATAACGGAGAGTAGAGGACGATCGGGCGCTGGAGGCGGAAGACGAGAAACTGTCCACGCGGTCCGGGTAAGGTCGTGATACACGACAAATTGCGAAATAATTGATTGATTGTTTGAAGTTTTGAAAATACTAGTATTGCTCATTGATTGTTCTCTTTGAGATATTCGCTGTCTACAAACGGGGAGGAGTAGAAATACTCTCTCTCTCTCTCCCTTTGCAGATAGTGAAGGGTAGGTAACGCAGACTTTTGTCCCCGTTGAAACCCGTCGTGCCTATCTTTATCTCCCCACTGATTGATTGTCCGAACATTGATTGTTTTGAAGAATAGTGCTCTTTGAGATATTCTCTGTTTGCAAATAACGTAGAATAGAAATATTCTGTCTAGTCTTTGCAAATAGTGAAGGGTAGGTAACGCAGACTTTTGTCCCCGTTGTAACCCGTCGTGCCTATTTTTATCTCCCCATTGATTGATTGATTGATTGTCCGAACACTAGTTGTTCGATATTGGTTCTTTGGAGGTATTCTCTGCTTACAAATAACGAGGAATAGAGATATTCTGTCTAGTCTTTGCAAGCAGTGAAAAGATAGGTAGTGCTGACTTTTGTCCCCATTGAAACCCGTCATGCCTATCTTCTCCCCACTGATTGGTAGTTGGTTCTGCCCGGACCGCTTATTAGAGGTGGACCATCCGGCTCCACTGGAAGGCACCCCTAATAAGGACATGTTCACTAAATATGGACTAGTCGCCGTAGCTTATAGCAAGCTATGGCATAAATATACCAGGAAGGACCCCGAGAGTCAGTGGCCACTGATTGGATCCTTCGACGACCATAAGATAGAAGTGCTAGAAATGGCTCTGCGTAGCAATAAGACGACGCCTACTATGCTTGACAGTATCGGCATGTGGCGCAAAGAAGCAACGCAACGGAAAAAGAGGGAAGAAGTAAAGGCAGAAAAGGAATTACGAAAGGCAGCTCACCTTGCAGCTAGAAAGTTAGAAGAAGAAATAAAGGAGAGAAGGGATACTAAACTAAGACAGGAGCCCGAAACCTCAGGCCAGTACGCTGTTAGGACCCCCTCTATGCTCTACCCTGAGTTGTCCTCTAAGCAACGAACGAATGACGAATTACTATTAGGTCCCCCAATCATTTACATGCCCCCTCCATACGCACCCTCCCAATCGGTAGTGCAACACCCACAACCCCCAAACACGAGCGAAAGCAGTACAGGGGCCTCGGTCCTCACGGCCTCCGCGCCGGCCGAGCCTCTTGTACTGAACACAACGTCGGCAACGACGTTGGATGACCCTGAGATAAGAAAGAAAGATTCCACCAGAATGAATCGATTAACAAAGGATGAACGAGCAGGAATTGACAAGATAGTAGGGACACTGGTGGAGCGAAAGGAAAGTGAGGAGTATATAACAGACGTGTATAACTCGTATGCCGACAGCCGCAGACGACACTTTGTCGTACGACTTTGTTATCACGCCCTGAATGCATATGAGGATAGGTACCACGATAAAGGTCCTGAAGGCTCAGCGGCCCTATATAGGAAGGTAGACATCGGGGAAGAAAGAGAGGGCGATGTGACGAACCTCTTCACTCGTACACTCGAGGTCTATCGACACCTTAAAGAACACAGGCAGACAACCAAAACAGAACCCCCATAGCGGCTAAGCCCCAGGAAGGAAGGACTGATACCATGATGCCCATCAAAGAGGCCGCCCTATACTGGGTCCCCCCACGAGGTCAGGGAACACATGACGACATCAACCACCAAGATGCGAAGGGGAGGGTCGTATATATTTGGGTCTACCAGCCATGGGACCGACAAGATATTTTGACCTTTAGAAAAACTCTACCCGACTTAAGAAAGAACCCGACTGCCTTCTACACCGAACTAGGTACAGCCCTGGGCTCAACAATAATGACTTTAGCAGATATCGACTTGTTCTTCGGATTATGTCTGCCGGCTGATGTGTGGAAGCAAATCCGGAAAGTTGACCACGCTGAGCCGTTCGGATATACCTGGGTACAACTCGATACTATAGATAAACAGCGAGAACCAGGACAGAAACCCCCGAAAGCCATATTGGAACTCCCAGACAAGATTGTACAGAAATTGAAGACTCTAATCCCAGAAAGAAAGGTAGACTGCTCGATAGGGACGTCTTGCCGCCAGAAACCCCAGGAGGATGTGTCTGAATACTTCTCCCGATTCGAGACTGTGTTTTCCGATTATAGTGGCCAGGACATGACCACTGCAACCGGACATCACCTCTTTGTCCAGAATTATGTGAAAGGCCTGTCACAAGAAGTCTCCCAGAAGCTGCAGACCAGCGAGAGTAGTTGGGCAGCCTCCAAACCCGCCGCAATCCTCCAGATGGCCCAATACTACGAAAACCAAAAGAACGAGAACGATAGGGCGTCGGAGAGGAAGAAAAAGGAACTGAAGGAGAGGGTAATGATAGCTCAGTTGCAAGGGGTGACCATAGGAAGAGAACCCCCGAAAGGGAATTACCAACTAACCGCCCCTAGAAAGCTACCCCCTAGAGACCATACCCCTGCACCCTACAATGGACGGAGAGACTTAGATGGGAATCAATGTGCGTTCTGTAGAGGGTTCGGACACTGGAAATCCCAGTGCCCGGTCCTTCTGGAAATGAACAAAAATAGGGACCCCAGAGACACAGCATATGACCCCAGAAATAGAGGACAGGGTCGAGGGTACACGAACGACGCCATCAACGACAGGCCAGGCAGACCAAACACCTTTGATCGCCCCCGACAAAACTAGTGTCAACAGTCCGACTATGAAAGCACCCATGACTTCGCATAGGACCGCCAGGGGCAAGGGAGGGATCCAGTCAAACTCCGTGTTGACCAGCAAGGTCCTTACGTCACTGCTAAGGTCTTGGGCACAAAATCTCCATTCCTGGTAGACACTGGGGCGACACGTAGTGCGTTATCCAAACGACTGATTCCTAGGGCACCCTTGTCTGGCTCACATGTAACCTCAATAGGCTTCGATGGAACGCCCTCCACTAACCCCTTATCAGCACCAATCTCCTTTGACTTAGAAGATAACACCACTGACACGACCTTTCTGCTCTCCTCCAACACCCCCGATGCTATTATGGGACTTGATTTGCTAAAACATTTTCGAGCTACCATCAGATGCTCCCCTGACGGAGTTCGAGTCATCCTACACGATAACCCAGATCTGTCCAGACCCTGTCACACACGGCGTATGCTCTCTATAACCGATGCTGACATGTCCCTACTCGACACATTACCTTCACATCTATGGGCTAAAACCGACTCAGATGTAGGGCGCATGGTGATCGACCCGGTACACATAACCGTCCGACCGGATGCAATGCTCCCAAAGCTTCCACAGTATCGGATATCACCCGAAGGCGAGAAGGCATTGGTGGAAATCATCGAGTCCCTAGTCGAGGCAGGAGTGGTAGAAGAAGTAGTCAGTAATGTTTGCAACAGCCCTATCCTACCCATTGTAAAGAAGCAAGGCGAGGGAGATGAGAAAGCCTACCGTTTCATTGTTGATTTGCGAGAGGTTAACAAAGTAGTCATACCCCAGTACCCCGTGGTCTCAGACATCACCACCATCCTCACCCTGATTCCATCCACTGCCACCACCTTTACTGTTATTGATCTCAAGAACGCATTCTTTTCCATCCCCATCCACCCAGACAGCCGCTACCTGTTCGGCTTCACTTTAAAAGCCCGTTCGTACAGATTCTGCAGGGCACCCCAAGGCTACACTGAGAGTCCCAGTATTTATAGCCAAGCCCTCAAGAGGCAACTAGATGCAGTCCAACTACCCGATGGAGTGGTGTTGATACAGTATGTCGATGACATTCTTTTGGCGGCCGACACCACTCCACTTGCCGTCACAGCCACCATTCACCTCCTCCGCTTCCTCGCGGAGAACGGTCACAAGGTCTCCAGGAAGAAATTGCAATTCTGCCAACCACAAGTAACATATCTAGGCCACCTACTATCCAAAGACGGGAGAAAACTTACCCCTGACCGAATTCAGACCATCCTAGAAACCCCTGTTCCCAAGACTCAGAAGCAAGTACGGTCCCTAGTAGGCCTCACCTCCTTTTGTCGACAATGGTTGCCAAATTTCAGTCTTATCATAAAACCTCTGCTTTCCCTGCTGGCTAAAGATGTCCCCTTCCCCCTCCCCTGGACACCCGAATGTCAATCCTCCTTCAAAGAATTACGAGACGCCCTCTGCTCGGCCCCAGTCCTAGGAACCCCAGACTACACTAAACCTTTCTCCCTCTATACCCACGAAAGAGAGGGATGTGCGTTGTCTGTCCTAACCCAGTCCATAGGCCCTAAGCAACGCCCTTGTGCCTACTTCTCTGCCACTCTTGACCCTGTAGCCAGAGCTTTGCCCGCCTGCCTTCGAGCAGTAGCCGCCGTGGCTATCTCTATCCGGCAAAGCGAGGGGATCGTGCTCTCAAACCCCCTCACAGTATTGGTACCCCATGCGGTTGACACCCTCCTGAACCAAACCAAGACTCAACACCTGACTAGCGCACGACTGACTGGTTATGAACTGACTCTGCTTGTACCCCACATCACATTGAAACGATGCACCACTCTGAATCCAGCTACTCTACTGCCTCTCCCTGACGCTGACCCCAATGCGTCCCCTATACATGATTGCGTGACCCTCACCGACGAACAAACCAAGAGTAGGGTTGACCTCCGGGATACTGCCTTCCCGGACCCTGACGGAGAACTGTGGGTGGATGGCTCATGCATCAAGCTCCCCGATGGCACCACCTCAGCTGCCTATGCAGTCACCACAGCCCGAACAGTTGTTGAGACAGCCCGCATCACACAGCGATCCGCACAGGTGGCGGAACTAATTGCTCTCACACGAGCCTGCATCCTGGCAGCAGGGACAACCGCAAACATTTACACAGACAGTCAGTACGCCTTCGGGGTAGTTCACCACTTTGGGCTCTTATGGAAAGAGAGGGGATTCTTGACTTCTCATGGCACACCCATCCTGCATGGAGATCTAGTCTCTGCCCTGACCGAAGCAGTCCTCCTCCCCACACGGTTAGCTGTGATCAAATGCCAGGCACACAAGAAGGTGACAGACATTATAGGACAGGGAAATGCACTGGCTGACATTACTGCCCGAACCACAGCCGAGAATAGGTCCACGACCCGTATGTACGTGACCAGGTCACAAACTGAGAAATGGAAGGATGCTAGGGAAACAATTAGGGATATCCAACTAGCCAGCACACCACACGAATTAACTGAATGGGCCCGGGTGGGATTGAAGGACGATGACGGTTGCTGGCGAACTAAAGACTTGAACAAATGGTTGCTACCAGATTCATACTTGATCCCCATGCTGACCATGGCACACTCCCCCGCACACATAGGGTCTGCCCCCATGATCGAGCTCATCTCCAAAGTCTGGCACAATGACAAAATCCCAGACTCAGCCAAACGTCTGGTCCAACAATGCCTAGTATGCCTCCAACACAACCCTGGGAAAGGAACTGCTGTACCCCGGGGAGGGTTTGGGGTCCCCAATCACCCCTTGGAAGTCCTACAAATGGACTATGTCCAGTTAGAAAGGTGCCAAGGTTTGAAGTACGTACTTGTCGTTGTGTGTGCCTTCAGCAACCCATGACAACACTGCTATGACTACCGCAAAAGTACTACTGAAGGAATTCTTCCCCCGATACGGCCTTTGTCGAACTTTGTGGAGCGACAACGGCCCCCACTTCGTAGCCGAAGTTATCCAACTCATCTTAAAAGGGTTGGGTGTAAAACAGAAATTCCATGCGGTCTTCCATCCCCAATCTGCAGGCTTGGTTGAGCGACACAACGCCACATTGAAGCTTAAGATAGCAAAAATAGTCGCCACCACAGGACTGAGATGGCCAGACGCTCTCCCGTTAGCATTGCTATCAATGCGTTCCACCCCCACTAAACACCACTTAACCCCCTACGAGGTCGTTTTCGGGCGGCCCATGAACCTTTGGGCTGCTCCAAAGCCAACATCCATCCACGACGTCCCGGACGTCCTCATGTCTGACTATTTGTATAACCTAACTAAAACGTTGTCTGTCATCCATCAGCAGGTGCTGCACGCCATTCCCGATGTTTCCAGGGGCCCCGGACACGACATCCAACCCGGTGACTTCGTCTTAGTGCGTAACTTCCAGCGCACCAAGAGTCTGGAGCCCCGGTGGACGGGCCCCCTGCAAGTCCTGATCACCACCCGAACAGCTCTTCGAGTGGAGGGGAGGGGAAACGCAATTGGCTGCATGCACACCACTGCAAGAAGGTATCACCGACCCTGACAACCACAGACAACATCACCGCCCAAGAAGAACTTCTGGACAAAGACCGACCATCCCTGAGCCGCTGCCCAGATACAGAGACACTTGAGTTAGTAAGGTATCCTGATCCCACCGTGCCATCCAAGGAAGGGTATAACTTGCGACGAAAGGAGAGAACTTCGGCTAAGCAGACCACAGGCTAAGTGGAAATCTCAGAGCGGTAGCCTAGTCACCTCAAAGGCCACCAGGAGAGAAACTAAACAAAGTCTGTGGTTCTGCCCGCTACCGAGTCTCTTGAAGGTGATGGAAGCGCCCGAAATGAAGATGATGGAAGCAACCGGACGTCCGAAGATCCACTACAAAAACCCAAAGACTGACCGAATGCACAGCTTAAAGACTATTGCACTTTTCATTACCCTTCTCTTTTGCCTTCTCCTCGTGGTCACCTTCTGGATCATGGAGGAGAGCACACCCGCTCATAAGACATTGCTGACCACCGTTCAACCTACCACCACGAAAGAACACCATCTGATCTCACTTTCACCCCAACTCCGAGAAAGGCGTAAGGAGTTCTGGAATAATTCTTTTGTGCAGTTGCTCCACCAACACAATCTTGCCGCCAACGCCACTAATTGCTGGATCTGTGGGTTGCTACCACATGCTACTGGACACTCTATCCCTTTCATCCCTTCACCTTTTTCTGTCCATGGTTCCTGCCTCGCCTGGCTAATCCTCCTGCAAGAAAGCTACAAGGACAATGCCACTTCCGGCAGAACCATGTCACACTTCTACCATGGGTTCTGGCTGAACAAAACTGGAAGAACTTCTGCCCTCTTCTGCCCTCTGAGATCGAACACTTCCTTTCACATGGACATCCCTGCCAAAGAACGAGTTGAAATGCAAGTGTTCAACAACCCAGCCAGACCCACCTTCTCTTACCTCCGGAAACGGACGGCCGCCACCCTAACAGTGGCCCTGTCCGTCATCAACATCACTGGATTTGTGTGCCTCGAAGGCCTGGGGGCGCAGCTGGTGGGCCACAGCTCCTGCCTCATCACCCGAACATTGGACTCAGTTGACCCACCCTCCTTTGTTGCCTCCCCGAATATGTACTTCGTCTGTGGTACTAAGGCCTACACCTGGCTTCCGAAAGGTTGGGGAGGCACCTGCTACATCGCCTTTGTCCTTCCTCCAACATATGTGGCTCCAGCAAACCATCACCGACAGAAACGGGCCAAAGACATTGTGCAAGCCGACTCCGCCGGAGCACAGTTCATGGACGCAGTAAAAGGCCTTGTTCCACTCTGGGGTCCAATGGCAAACAGCCGTGCCATCCGCCACTTAACCCAGGCAGTCGAAACGGCGATGAACATAACGGCTGGCGCCCTCGCCAACAACACCGCCGAGCTCCAGGCCGTCCGCTTATTGGCCCTTCAGAACCGCCTCATTCTAGATGTGGTTCTGGCTGATCGTGGAGGAGCATGCCGCATCATTGGGTCCAGCTGTTGTACCTACGTACCGGATAACTCACCCTCAGTCTACAAAGCAATTGAACACCTCCACAGGCTATCCGCAGAGGTCCATCAAGAGCAAGAAGAATGGTCACTGGGGAGTTGGTTTTGGGACACTATTAAAAGTTGGGGATGGAGGCTGTTTTCATTTATCCTAATACCGATTGTGATACTATGTGGATGTTGCTTGGGGATTCAGTGTCTGCCACCTTTATGTTCGCTTTTTATGAACTGCATCTGCCCTAAGACTTTGGACTTTGAAACAGAGCGAATGAAAGCTCTGTATGAGGTGGAAATTCGTAGTATTATGGGGATAGATCCGAACTAGACAAGCTGGCGAGATATGTTAAAAGGGAGGACTGTGGAAATTTAGCTTGTAACTGAACATTATCTGCGCCATCTTGCCTCTCCCCAGCGCCACGCACAGCGAATGCACGGCCGCCATTTTAGGCACCCCACTCTCTCCCCGCTCATTCTCGATCGCCAGCGCTTTCCCCTGGCGCTGCGAGCATCCCCCGCGCGCCGGCCACCCCCGCTCTCTCATACACGGGCCATAAACCCTCTCCTTCTGCGCGACCCTGCCATGGAACCACATCCCACGCCCGACCGACATCCCATACATGGTCATGCATCTCTTTGATAACCCCCTTCCTCTGCGCCCCATTATCCGAACCGGTCCCAGGCCATCACCTAACCCTGCGGATGCAGTTTATTGCCCCTACTGTAAGGGAAACACCCCACATCAAAGGGATTACAGTGGATCTAAGCCCCTACCCCCTGAGACCCGGCCGGTTGCACACCCCCCGGGAATTGGCAGAATGTCCAGCTGCGTGATAGCCATCTCCTACTGTAGATGGGGTGGGTACTTCCACTGTAGATATGTGTGGGAACGAGTTCGAAGTGGGGATTCCGAAGACGTTCTTTTATACATCAAAGTAATCTCAAGAATGTGCCATGTACAATAAAGTCATAAACCTGTGTATAAGAGGCCAGGCCTCAGAGGTGCAGTTAGAGCACCTCGTGACGATACCTTGCTGTCTGATCTGATGTGTTCTGCTCCGACGGAATAAAACTTTGTTTCCTGCCTTCCAGTCTCCGGCGCCTGCCTCTTGCATTGATAAATTATCGAATGGTATGAGAGGCGATTAACGCCGGGCAATACTTGAAAGGTTATCGACTGAAACTGCCGCTACCATTTAACACACCTATCAAACCTCATTCATTCATAATACAAAGTATCATTCTTAGACTTTTCAGACATTCTATGCCTTCTAAGTCATATCCGGCAAGACTGTGTAGAAGTGAAGTCAGAAAGTTGTGACTTCACACAGGGTCGGTCTGGCCTATAGGGCAGTCAAGCAGTGCCCAGTGGACTGGTCTATCAGATACATGGGCCATTTTTATTTAGCAGTTTGTGGGCCTGTTTTATGGCACGGTTGGCTGGTTTCTACTGTTACCTTCTGTGATATTACCACAAAGATTGCCTGCAGCAAAACAAATGCATGCAGTCTCCCAGATCTTGCAAAATACCAATACTGTGTGTCTATACACAAGTTCAAAACCGGTCTGATTTGAAAATATGGGTTACTTTTTTAGCTACCTGATTCGCTAATGGGAGCCACTTTTATTTTGGTGTCCTGGCCTATCTTTTCTCAGTCCCTGACTCAACTAACAATTCCTGGGAGTTTCAGCGTTTACTTAGGTTTCTTATCCTAAACCATGGTATCTATGGAAATAAGCAGCTTTGGGGGTAATAAAGGTTCTTGATGATATAGAGGAACATTGCCTTTTTAAGGGCAGGGAACAGAGCAGTGATGTGGGAGAGAATGTGGTCTTACGGTTAGAGCAGTCGTCCTCGAAGCTGGGGAACTGCTATCGAGTATCGGCAGCAACGCTCAACATCCTGTGATTCTGGGCAAATTACTTAATCTCCCTCTGCCCAACAACAATTAATGTGTCCATCTGTTATGCAACTGGTGCTCATGTAAAGTGCTTTGATACCTTTGGGTCAAGTTCGCTCTATATTAAACTCCCCAACAATTATATTATACATATGGTAGGAGATACTTCTTTGCTATAATACATGAACACGCTATCATCCTTTTCTTAACTTTCTGGAAAATGCATACTTTTACATCCAGAAACATACACTGACACACAATTGTAAATGTCTGCCTTTTGGGAATTCAGAAACAGACCTTGTTGAAAGTCTGGAAAGCTTTGCCAGTCTCAGCTTTCCAGTGTTCTATTAGCAATGTTGTGACACATAGAGTGTAAAGCTCGACATTAGAGAATGCAGGGTGTGAGTCCTCAGACCTCGGTCCTGGCATCACACTCTCCCTGGCAGCTCTGCTGTGATCTGTGCGCCTCAGGCAAGTCAGCCCCTCCGTTGCAGGGTTCGAGACTACCCTGATTCCGGTATTTTCTTTGCACGCTGTGACTTGTGACTTAATTTGTCATTTATTGTGCCTGCTGCTGTTTTATTTTGCTCAGTTGTTCCCCTTCTTGCCCATTTCTGCATCCCGCTCGTTTACCCTCTGTTTCCTGCCGCCGCTGACCATTAACCCCTCCCTCTACCACCCCGCTCCCGCCTCCCAGCTGCACGTCCCTCCCCCTCCTCTACATTAGGCAAGCCCGTCTGCGCCCGTCTGCGACACGACCGAGACCAGCGCCAGGAACCCTGGTTCTCCCAGACCCCTCCGCTACCACCCTCCACGTACTCAACCCTGGAAAAACACGCCGACTGCGCAAGATCCTCCCTGAACACCACCCATGGGCAATTCTCGTGCAGATCCTGCCGCAGATCCTTCACCATCGACATAGCTCCCATGACAGCTGAAGACACGCCTGATGCACGCACCACCGAAACCCTGACTTGCATTCATCTCAACGTGCGCTCCATGCACCGACATCCCGTAGAGATCTGGGACCTGATCGACACCCTCTCGCCCGACGAGCCTTCTTCACAAAAACCTGAATGAGCGCCACCTCTGGCCCTGACATCGCCACTGCCATCACCACTGGCTACATGATCCAGAGAAAGGACCGTCCGCACCGTCCACGAGGAGGATTTGCCATCGTACACAAGACCCCCCTCCGACTCACCACATCCAGCGCGAGTGACTCCCACTCCAACACAGAAGACCTCCATTTCCAGATCCAGACAAGCCCCAGGACCACGCTACGTGGCACCCTCATCTACAGACCACCAGGACCTCGCACCCACCCCTCAACTACCATTGCCGAGCTCGCCGCACCCCACACTATCACCTCCACGGACTACATTCTACTCGGGGACCTGCACTTTTACCTCAACAACCACAACGACCCCGACTCCACCACTCTCCATGACAACCTTGCCAACCTAGGACTGAAGCAGCTCATCAACATGCCCACCCACAGAGTGGGTCACACCCTCGACCCCATCTTCGCGGGAGGAACAAACATCCTTTTCAGCCACACCTACCTGCCCCGCTGGACTGACCACCACTGCGTCCACTTCACCTTTAACACCATCACCGCACCCAAACCCGCCCTGCGCCCACCACGACGGAGCTGGAGCAAGGTCACAGAGGAGCATCTCAACACCAACCTCCGTCAAAACCCCCCCATCGCCATGATCAACACCAACTCTGCAGCCAGGGATTTCACCGCTGGGTGTCCTGCTGCTCCGACAAGCTTGCACCCCTCCGCCACCCCACCAAACAACGCCCTCTGAAGGCCGCCGTTCACCACAGAACTTCAAGAAGCCAGACACTCCTGCAGATGCCTAGAGAAAACCTGGCGAAACCTGAAAACCAAGGAAGCACGGAACAACCACAAAAATGCCCTAAAGGAATACCACCAGCGCATTAGAAACACCAAACGGACCTTCATAAGTGACAAGGTCCAGAACAATGCGACCAATGCCAAGGAACTTTTCAACGTCAAACAGCAGTTTGCAAAACCCACCTGCAAAGCCACAGATGTCACACCTTCCCTGGAACTCTGCGACAAGCTCAGCTCCTACTTCCATCTGAAGGTCAAGACCCTCTACGACAACTTCAGCGCACCAATGACGAACACCACTCCCCTTCCCACCATCGCCAATGAGCCAACCATCACGTCCTGGGATCCTGCTACCGTCAAACTCATCACCGTGACCGTGAAGAAAACTCACTCAGGAGCCCCAACGGACCCCAGCCCACCGCACATATTTCACAGAGCCGCCACTGTCATCGCACCCGAACTTGGACACACAATAAATGCCTCCCTCAGATCAGGCATCTTCCCAGATGACTGGAAGCGGGCAGAGGTAAAACCCCACCTCAAGAAACCAACGGCCGACCCAATGGACCTGAAAAACTGCCGGCCCATCTTTTTCCTCCCCTTTGCGCCCAAAGTCATAGAGAGACTCGTAAATGCCCAGCTGACCACCTTCATCGAAGAGAACTCCATCCTGGACGCCTTCCAGTCTGGATTCCGCAGCAACCAGAGCACCGGGACCACCCTTCTCGCCGCCACTGACGACATCCGGATGCTACTGGATCAGGGACACACTGAGGCCCTCATCCTCCTAGACCTCTCCGCAACCTTTGACACGTTTCAAATCGCACGCTCGCAGCCAGACTTCACGATGCGGGAATACAAGGAGATGCCCTCGACTGGATCCAATCCTTCCTCTCCGGCAGAACCCAGAGGATTCGACTCCCTCCCTTCCTCTCCAAACCCATGGAAATCAATTGCGGAGTACCCCAGGGATTATAACTCAGCCCCACGGTTGGACATGGCCCTGCTTGCAGGGTCATCCCGAAACTTTTTGCCTTTCCCCCTAGCCTTTTTGCTGTGATGGAATTGGTGGGTTCTGGATTCTGAACACTTTAGTGCTGGTTAGCAGTGCAAAGTGTGTGTGTTTTCTGCCTCATATAGGCTTACATTAGGGACCTCCATGGTCGAAAATGTAGTTGCCATGTTTGGTGTGTCTGGAATGCAAATGTTAAATGCTGCGCAATGGTGTCCGCAGGTTTATTTTGACCATTCTGTAAATGTCACTTTACAACCGTCACCCTGTCTGTGTGCTTGTGCCTGCCTGAGGTCGGTTGCCGGTCTAGTGCTCGAAGTGACCAAGGCTGACTCCGCCCCCTGGGGTGTGTCCGTCTCACGCTCCCCCAGCTTTTGGAGGGAAGCCTGGCAGACAGGGTGCTCTACACCTCCCCCAAAACCAGTTGGGACCGGTTTCCCCAGAGAATCTTCTAGAAGCGTCTGGCCCCTTTCTGGTAGGTGGGGTGAGGAGTGAATATATAGAGGAGCTGAGACTCCATGAGCTGAGCTGTGCATGGACTTTGATTGAGAGGGGACACTCTACCAGGAGGTACCGCTGCAAGGACCTGTGTGCTGGCCCCTGTGCCCATCTGTACCCCTCTGCTGTTCACAGGGCCAGTTAGAGCTCTTTGCTGGAGTGAAGACTGCCATGCCAGGAGGAGTGCCACATTACGGGGGTTGACTGTTCCTAGGAACTGCTGTCCTGTCTTATGTATGCCCAGTGCCTGCTGATCTTGCCCAGCATTGCCTGTCTGCTCTCATGACCTAGCGCCTTGTGAGAGCTATATTTGAAGTGACTGTGTGTCCCTCTGCTCCCTAGGGCCTCGTGAGCGCTATAATTTGCTGATCTGTAATTCAAGGAGGTGAAGAGCTGAATATTGCAGCGCTGTGCTGCCAGCATGCTGTGAGGGGATCCCGGTGTATGGGATTCCCCCACCCTGGGGCCACCTTCAGAGGAGCGGGTGCCTACCCCGTGTGTTGCCACGCTTTCGCTCCTGAAATGGAAGTGGGAGCCCACCCTGCATTAATGCTGCTCTGAATGCGGGTGCCCACCCCGTGCTTTTATGCCTTATTGAAACAGTGGGTGCCCACCCCGCGTCTTGCCTGCCTTTAAAACCAGTGGAGCCCACCCCGCGGTTTGCCGCACTCGTGCTTTACTAAGTGGTGGGAGCCTACCCCGCATATTGCCGCTAACAGAGAAAAAGAGCCCTACCGTGGCCCGAGCAAAGAAAGCCAGGTAGTCTGCTGGTTGTGGGCGGAGCCTCGCAGAAGCCATCTCCGCCTCCCCCTGCCTGGGGGAATCCATCTGGAGCCTTGTGGGCTCTGCATCAAAGTCCCGGGTCCCAGGAGGGGGCCCGGGTGAAGCCAAGTGAGGTGCGGCGTAAGGACAGAGACGGCCAGTGAGGTAGCGGGGTTCCCATACACTGAGGAGAGCCCCACGATGTCAGCAAAAGCAGGAGGAAGCTGGCCTGCAAACCGGAGCCTCCCCGAGGATAAGAGTGGAGTCCGGAGGCGAGAAGAACCCTGGTGAGTGGGGGCTCCTGGGAGCATCGCGGGTGCCGGGAGGGGCACCCGGAGGGCCCGTGTTGACTCTTTTGCACCAAGGGAGCTCCACCGTGGCCGTAATCTGCTGAACTACACAGCGGCGCCGCAGTTGCGGGCCGCTGATACATTTTTGGACCCTTTGGGCAAGTTCTGTTTTAAAGTCCCGGAGTGGGACCCTGCTGGGCCGCAATGGTGAAAGGCCACAGTTCTAACGTTGGACATTCTTGACTTGTAGAGTCCCAGTGGGGGCCCTGGAGGCACAGCAGTGCCAGTTCTTCTTTTTGTCCGGGACTGATTCTACACAGCGTCCCCGCCGGAGAGTGGGCAGTTGCAACGTGGGGCACCTGCCTGCATTAGAGTCCCAGAGTAGGGGCTCCCCAGGCGCAGTGGCGCCAAAGACTAGTCTTCACTGTGGGGCATTGGTAATGTTTGCAGCATTTCTCTACCGCATTTATGCTGTTGGTTTTCTGCCTAAGCATTATGCTCCATGCTCATGATTATGTAAGGATGTTTTCAGTTCATGTCTAATGCATATGTTTAAGCCCAATGCAGGAGGTGATTTATGCTTATGGTGTGTGCCTCTTAGCTCACATGGTTAGGTATACTGTGATTTATGCTAATGAGATTATGCCCACAGGTCCCTGCCTAATGCCATGTTAGGATGCTTTATGTTCCTGCCACATGCTAATGTGTTTATGCCCAATGTGGCGTAGGCTAATATAGTGCAGAATGTGTGTCTAGGCCTGACGTGATATGTTTGGGTTATACTACTGCCAACGTGGTTTATGCTAATGAGGGTTATACCAAATGTGTTGCCCTTGCTTTTAGGCTAATGATGATGCCTCATGTTCACATGTCTTATGCCCCCTGCTCATGATTTATGCCTAATGAGATTATTATGATTTATGCCTATCGGGATGGTGCATTTACACTGATGATTTTGTGCAGAAGATGGCACTCTCAGTGATGCCATGATGTATGCATAATGGGTTATGATGCGTTCATTCTATGCCTAATCTAAGGGGTTCGTATGCCTAATGCATTGATGCTGATAATTCTGTTTCCCTAAGTCCTACACAGCTGGTTTTATGCCTATGCTGATTTATGCTAATGTGCTGTTACTAAGTTCCTGTTCGTGCCAGTAGGTGCTGGCTGTCACACATTTACTGCTGGTCTTACATTTACCCCCTGTGCTCTATGATGGTTCTGGCAGCGGCCCAATTAGCCCTCCTCTGTACATAGTCCCCTATAAACGTGCTACTTGGTGCCAGTTGGCACGGTGTTATATGTGACCGTGATTACGAGTCTAATGCGTTTTCTTAATACAAAAAGCTACTTTTACACAACCTGGTGTGGAGTCTCTTTTGTAGTGTGCCCAGTGTGTCGCCTGTGAGTGTGTGCTGCACAGATGCTTTACACATTGCTCTGAGGTTTAGCTTACCCGCTCCGCACCACGCTACCCCGTTTCTAACACCCATGCTCTTCAACATCCTCATGGGCCCCCTCGCCGCCATCGTCAGACAGCATGGGCTCAGCATCATATCCTATGCCAACAACACCCAGCTCATCCTCTCACTCATGAAGAACCCCAAAGACACCAGACTCTGCTTCGAGGAAAGAATGAAGAACGTGGCAGCTTGGATGAAAGACAGCTACCTGAAGCTAAACTCAGAGAAGACCGAGGTCCTCATCCTCAGACCCTGCACCTCCGCCTGGGACAACACCTGGTGGCCCTCTGCCTTTGGGAGCCCACCCACCCCTACAGACCACGCTTGGAAACTCAGCATCATCCTTGACTCCTCTCTCTCCATGAACCGCCAGATCAACGCCGTCACCTCCACTAGTTTCAACTGCCTTCGCATCCTCCATAAGACCTTCAAATGGATCCCCCCCAACTGCAGGAGGACTATCACCCACTCACTCATAACCAGCAGACTGGACTACGGCAACGCCCTCTACGCCGGAATCAACAAAACTCTTCTACACAAACTCCAAACCATTCAGAACGCCACAGCCAGACTCGTCCTCGGGACACCGCGCCACGAGCACATGACCCACCACCTACGAAGCCTCCACTGGCTCCCCGTCGAGAAGAGGTTCTCCTTCAAGCTCCTCACCCACGCCTACAAATCCCTCAACAACATCGGACCCAAATATCTCAATGAGAGAGTATCCTTCCACGTAACTAAGAGGAACTTCCGCTCCCCCGACCTCGCCCTGACAGATGTCCCCTGCATCCGCAGAAATAGAACCAGCAGAGAGCTTTCTCCTACATCACTGCGAAAACCTGAAACGAGCTCCCTGTGAACATCAGACGCTCCCCGACCCTGCACATGTTCAGGAAGGACCTCAAGACCCGGCTCTTCGACTGAACCGGAGCCGCTACCCCCCCCCCCAAGCACCTTGAGACCCTCACGGGTGAGTAGCATGCTTTATAAACCCCTGATTCATTGATTGATTGAATAAGCAAATGAAAATTAAAAAAAATATTTTCTCCATAGGGATCTTTTTTTTACCAATGTAGAAACACCTTCCCCTGAAAGACGTTTGGGTATGTACCTTTTACTTCCATATGTGAAAGGGGAGTTGACCTTTACTGGAGTGAATATCTTGTGAAAGTAAAACAACTCTTGAGCTCATGAGTTTTCAAAAACCCTTGACACAATCCATCTCTTGATCCACCCACTTCTTTTCTCCATGCCTGGGGTTTACTCCTTCTTAGTTGTAAACATTCAAAGCATGCAGTAGCTCAAACTTTTATGTCTTCCGAGTATTTCTTGTGGACACCAGACAGGAATAAAAGGAGCCCTTTTTTACAATAAAAATAGGTTTATGACCATAAGTAGGTTTAGTAAAAGAGCCCCTAGACTCCTCCCTATTTTTATGAAGTGTATATTAAATTGGATTTTGCTAATTGTTACAGTTGTTTATTTCAAGAATGTTACCAGCTTTGGGTTGCAATGTTTAAAAACATATTTATATCTTCTGGGGTGTTAGAAATGAGGGGGCTCTGGTTGACGCAGGTGTGAACCCACAACAAGCAGGGACCCTTTACTTCTTGTCAGGGCGAAGGATGACTCCCCAGAATAACCCCTGCTCACCCTCTAGGTGCGTGGCGCGAGCAGTCTAGGCTAAGTCTCAGGCGTACACGGTTAAGCAAATGCAATTACACATACAGTAAACCCCTTGCATGCACCACAAACGGACACCAATCAGGAAGTATATAAAAATAAGCTTTTATGTAGATTCAGCAGATTCAAATACAAGGCCCAGTAACGTTGAACTGATGGGGCCACAATTCTTGGGAATACGGTAAGGTCTCTTTGTTACGGAAAGTTCTTTAGGCAGGCACAAGGTAACTGTAGGCCTCAGCGCACTTCGTGCTGAGGCGGCGCCCGGGAAGCACACGGCAGATGACAGGGAAATCAGAACGTTGCGGACCCTGGACCCGATGCGAGCTCGCGGTCGAGTTCGTAAGTACAGTACCTTGTTTCTTGATGCAAAGGCGGGTACAGGATTTCAGCGGCTCTTCGACAGAAGAGCGAGGCGGCGTCCGGGGCTCCCACACTTCACGATGGTGGTCTGATCTTCAGGCTCACGGCAAGAGCGGGGTGTTGCAGGTGGCGGGTGAACAAAGCGGGGCAGCCGGGCACGCAGATACGTCCGGGCCGTCCGAGGCTTGGAGATGCTCACAACGCCGATTCCGGCGGGAGGGTGAAGGTGCACAGCGAGCCTCCGGCGAGCGAGGTGACAGGGGCAGCCCAGCACAGCGTAGGGGGAGCGGCTCCGATCGAGCGAGGCTCTTCCCAAGGCGGGGGCGGCTAAGCAGTCCTGGTCACGGCTCAGGGAGGGACTGGGGTACGAGGGTCACAGCTCCGGCGAGGGAAAGGGCACCACAGTCCAGCGGCAGGCGAGTGAAGATCAGGTAGAGCCCAATGGTCCTGGGGCTCAGTTCAGGGGGCAAGCTCAGTTCCAAGCCCTTGGAGATCGTTTTGGAAAAGCACAAGTCTTGAAAGTCAGAATAAAGCAAAGTCTTCAGCAAAGGTTTCTCTTCTCCCCTTTGGCAGCAAGGTCACCACTGCAGGCCAATCCCCCAGGACAGGGACAGTCTTCCTCCTACAGCTTTCCCGGTGCCTTCTCCTCAGGCAGAGATTCTTCTTGGTCAAAAGCGGATCTAGTTTCTTAGGAGCAGGGCTCCTACATTTATACAGCAAATCTTTTGTTCTCCCAGGCCAGGGGGGCCCTTGCCTAGTCCAGTCCGGTTTCTGAGCACTGTGTTTACGCGATGCAGGCTTCTTCTTTCAAAGTGCAGGGCAGAGTCCTCAGACGCTCCACAGGGGGCGGAGCCGGCATTGAGGTGGCAGAGCACTGTCCTATTCAGAGCCTAGGAGTACTCCTCCCACCCATCTACCTGTCGATCGTCCTATTCACCACCAGGCTACCTAGCCCTGCCCATCTGGGTTCCCCCAGCCCTGTCACTCATACCAGCCAGACATCAGATACACATCACGCAGAGGCGGGCTGAAATGTTTAGGCAAGCAAAGGCCAGCTTTCTAAAAGCGGCATTTGCAAACCCGGAATATTAAAATAAACCTTGGGAAAAGATGTACCTTATTATTCCGAGTTCAGGCATACTAAACTCGATCTTCTACCATGTTCCCTGGGTCGGTTAGGATCATAGGGTGTAACAATCCAGGCCACCCACACTGGCCTATGAGAACAGGGTAGCCTTGCAGTAGTGAACAACAAGATGCCGGTAATTCACTACTAGGACATGCCACGCATCTAGGCTTGTCCTACCTTATGCTCACAACGCACCCTGCCCGTTGGCCTACCAGAGGGGTGACTAACATGAAGTTAAGGGAAGGTTTTAGGGACCGGCAAGTGTGGACACTTGCTAGTCAGCATGTCAGTACCAGACTGCACGCAGGTTCTGCGATGGCAGACCTTAGACATATTTTACCGGCCGCTTCTGTGGGTGGCACAACCCCTGCTGCAAGCCCACCAGCGGTGTTTGCATTTACATGCCCTGGCGCTCCTGGCGCACTTTACTGGGGTCTGACAGTAAATCAAACAATCCAATCATGGAATCCAACCAACATATATAATTTACAAGGGAGCACTCGCACCGCGACACTGGTTGGCAGTGGCACAGCGCGCTGAGCGGCCAACACCATAAAAACACATGAGGCACAGCGACAAAAAGAGGAAGGGAGACTCGCGCCAAGGTGCCAGGTCTAACATGGAGCTTATCTCAATCAGAGCATACAAAAAAATCGAACCATAAATATCTCTTTATCACCTATTGGGGGTGAATTGTCCTGGAAAAATAGCACCGGCACGAGCCAGCTGGCAGGCTAATTCTTCCTTTCATTGTTTAAATAACTTTTGCACTGTCTACTCACTGCAGCAGTACTTGAGAAATCAAAACTCGACGGTAATATTCTATTACAGTATAGTAGTGCTGGTAGCTACGTCACATTTAAGCATAGCTGCTTTATCAAATTAGCACAATGAGAACAATCCACTTTTCTTCATGGGTGACATCATCAAAAAACTTCTCTCATAGATCAAACACCTTTTCAACCAGATGCAGCTATAAAGTAATGTCAACCACATGTGTTCCTTACCAACTCACCTAGATAATGCAACCTAAATCCGAATTAGAGCACCACTCTGGTCAATAACACAAAACTCTTCCTACATAGTGTCCATTGCAAATCAATATTCCTCCAACCGAGCATACTCCCAGGTGTACACATAGCGGCTTATACACCTGACTGATACTGAAGTCTCTCTAACTCGAAATTTGAAGTCCTTATTGCTGGCTATCTCAGCCTTTTTATTTCATCTCTTTTGGCTGCTTCTCTCTTCTTCCCTTGTCAGAAATGGTATTTAAAAATCTAAGACTAATTATATCCATATTATAAATTTGTGTATTTTTTGATTTTTAAAATGTAAACGGTAGCTGAAAAATAAAAAAAACTTTCACCATTGTCTGTGTATGAAATTTCGTTAGAAGCTGGGTTACATGCTACTTCTTGGAACCACATTTAACTAATTATTATTCGTTATTTTTCATGAATGTCCCTTTTCCCGCCAGCGTAGGTTAATACTACAGAAACCGAACAGGCAATCTGGACCAATCATATGAAGTCAAATTACAAGGCCAATATGTAATATAGCTGTTCACAAAAAAATGGCACCATGTTTCTCTGTGTTGGAAAAAAACATGTATTTGGTGAGCTGCTGGAGATGATATTCTCACAAAAGAGTCGTGACTACGCTTTGTGTGAGTATAAGAGGCAGAAAACATAATGGCCAGAAGGACGTTATGTGTTTCTTTATAAACAAAGATGTGCCTTCTGGAGTATTCCTGTACAACTTCTCTTGCATTGGAGGGGAGCTGTGCCACTGTATCTTTTGTGTGCTCATTTTGCTTGTGCCATTTTCATTTTATATAGGTGTTGCGCCATCTTTCTGTTGCCATGGATTTCCAGCTATTGTTCAACTGGCTGTTTTGCAAAATTCCAATGAAAACTCTTGTCAACCGATAATATAGAAGATTATCTTTTACACACCCGTACACCTCTTTATGTCGTGTTTGTCTCTTTCGGGTTTTTTTCTGAATATCCTGATAACACGGTCAAAATATACCATATATATTTAACACGACATACTGGCCTGTGTTATCTCATCCATCATTTTTTATATCAAAATCCCGGTATGTCAAGTGTGTTAAATGTTGGATGCAACTGTGAAATGAAGAACATATACATATTAATATATACCATATCAATATCTATGTCTATATCTATATATATGTTCACTGAAAAAACCATAGGTTTTGCAGAAAGTTATAGTTAGAAATTATCATTTAAAAAACCTTAGAAATTCACTGAAAAAAACATAAGTTTCAGGGGCGTTATAGTTAGCTGGACATTTCACACGTACAAAACAATAGAAATTCCACCGTTATCGTTAGTTCAGCTAACTCGCGCCCACGCAATGCACTGCTCATGACGTCACATATTACATCATTCATGGCATGGTCAGTGACATTACTGATGACATCACTGATGGCATCTTAAATGACATCACTGATGACATCATCCAATGACTGTGTGTTTCTGTAAACTTTAAAAAATTGTTTTTATATATATGCCAAACTGTATTGAAGAATGAGTAGTTGTATAAGTGTCTGGATGGGGGATTTAGCAGGTGTGTGACTGATTGTATCAGTGAGTGATTAAACATGTCTTTGTGAATGTATAGGTTAGTGACTAAACTGTGTGAATGTCTGTATCAGTCTGTCTGTTGTTGTGTAAGCTGCTACATGGGTTGGTCAGTAGCCACATGAGTGTGAATATAGGTTATTGATTGTTTGCCTGAGTATTTGTATGGGAGAGTGAGTGCGTGTGTGGGTGGGTTTGAGATGTGTGACTCTGTGCATAGATGTGTGAGTGGTTCATTCACTGGGTGTATGTGTTCAAGAGTGCATGTGGAAACAGCTGTATGGGTGGATGAGAGTGTGTATGGGTGTGTTGGTGAGTGAATGGATGTCTCAGTGGTACATGTGTGAGTAACTACATATGTAAAAGATAGGATATGTGAATGATGGTGTATATAAATAACTATCCGTGAGAGTAAGTGATTGTGAGAGTGGCTGTATGGATGAGTGTGTACTTGTATCAGTGATTATATAAGAGAGTAAGTATGCATTAGTATCTGTCTGAATTAGTGAGGTGGTGTGTAAATGGGAGTGTGATTGATTCTTTGCATGACTGACTAGGTGTGTGAGTAACTATGGATGAGTGGCGGTGTATGAGTGTCTGAATAGGTATATGAGTGCATATGATAGTGTTGTATTGCTGAGTGACTGCATGTATAAGTGATTGTATGGGTGAATGAGTGGATGTGTGTGTAGACCTAGGAATCAGTGAGTGCATATGTAGTAACTAGTATTGGTGTCTCGATGGTTTCAAAAATAGTAGTCTGTATTTTACAGTGGGTGTATCAAAGGTTATATTAGACTGTGAGGAGGTGCATCTGACTTTCATGTGCATGATGTCATCAGTGATGTCATCAGTGATGTCATTTGAGATGTCATCAGTGATGTCACTGACCATGCCATGAATGATGTAATCGGTGACGTCATGAGCAGTGCATTGTGGGGGCGCAAGTTTTAGTTAGCTGAACTAACTATAACGGTGGAATTTCTATCGTTTTGTTCATGTGAAATGTCCAGCTAACTATAACTCCCCTGAAGCTTATGTTTTTTTCAGTGAATTTCGAAGGTTTTTTAAATGCTAATTTCTAACTATAACGTCTGTAAAACCTATGTTTTTTTCAGTGAATTTCAAAGGTTTTTTAAAAGCTAATTTCTAACAACAATGTCCTTGAAACCTATATTGTTTTTAAGTAAATTTTAAAAAGACTACTTTTTGTAGTGAAAAACTAACTGTAACAGCAGTCGTTATAAGTTATAATTTAACAATGTTTGAAACTTAATTAGCAGTAATTAACATAATTAACATATAAGTGTGGAAAAAGTGTGGCGCAGCAGCTATGATACTTGACTTCTAAAAACAGCATTCACAGTTCGATTCCCGGCTCTACCGGCACGTTAGCTCACCACTATGTCACTGTGGGCAACACCTTGCTTAATCTTTCCGATGCCTCCAAGCACCTGCACACATTTCCAGGGGTAGCTGTACGCTTTACCAATGCTCGCATTTTTTTTATTTAAAACCATAGTGATGAGAAATATTAGCACGTTTTTTTAAATTCTATTTTGAAAGATTTGTTTTTATGTCTACTATTTAGAATTACGGCAATTAATAGATGTATGTAGTCATGAGAATGGAAATGACACAGCTTGCTGGGTAGCAGTTTTTAAGCTCTCCAACGTATGTACATATTAAGGACCTTATACGTGTTAGGATCTAAATCGAAACCTTTACCGCTTCACATTTTGTAACTTTTCCCAACACGTGCACAAGTTAAACAGTTAAAACGTGAGCACGTGTCAACTGTAAAACATGACATTCAAATTGGCGGAGCCGCATCTTCCTTCCATAGACTACTCAATAACCAAAAAGTATATAAACCACACCCGTTGATTAATTAGTTTCGTTTTTGCGAGTTATTTATGCGTGTCCATTCAGTGATGCAGGTGCTCTTTTCTAGAGTCGGATTCTTCTTTTGCGGCCACAGAACATCATCAAGAGTTGTAAATTGTTTGATTGTTTGATTATGGCATAGTAGATATTTATAATACGTAACTATTTGTCAATATTTAAACACTTGTATTTAGAACATAGTGTTATTGATTGTTTTTGCCATTTATATGTAACGTCAGCAGCTTGTTATCAGAAACAGACAGAATACAGCAAACATTGTTCCTTTTCTAGTTCTTTTGAGCTCATACAGTGTGACTTTGTATATTATAATGTTGACACTGAACTTGACGTCAGAAGAGTTTATGACCCGTCCACGCGAAGACTAATAATTTATATGTAACGTTAGCATACTCTTGGTGTTAGTCTCTTTCCCCTTTGGGATCATATACTGTGAATATGTCTATTATAATATTCATGGTCATTATGATCTCAGAGGAGTTTATGACCCATCGACACAAAGACTAATAATTTTATTTGTAACGTCAGCAGCATCTTGGTGTTAGTCTGTTTCCACCTTGGGATCATATAGTGTGAGCATGTTTATTATAATAACCAACCATTATGATCTCAGAGGAGTTTATGACACGTTGGCGCGAAGATAAAAGATTTTGAAGTCCCAGAGAAAAGAAGCTCTGAACATATTCATTGCTGAAAAGTATTTCGTTATTGATCTTTTGTATTCATGAGTTTATGCTCCTTTTCCTTTTTATGTGACATCAGTGATACTCTGTATATAGTAATAGAGTGTCATATTTCAACACAACAGGAAGTGGAGATTTGTTGCCGCCAGGAGTAACCAATCTAAAATACAGCTTACTAACATGTATAACTTACTTGATCAGATATTTTCACAGTGAGAATATTTTTCGAAATTACAGTTTAAAAAAAGTTAGTTTGCATACTTTCTTAGTGAATATATTTGATAAACCCTACTTTTTTGGGGAGTATTTCTATTTTTCTCTGTTGTGAGTCCTGTTCACCTTCTCCCTATGGAATATATAAGACCAGTAGTGTATATTATTATACTACTATCCTATATGTTCCTAAAGGAGTACGTGATTTTTTAGCGGAGCAGCGAGCAACCTCTAAGCACTACAACAGAAATTTCCCAAATTCTACAGAATAGAATTTTTAAAAAATGATAAAGCGTACATTTGTATGTAATATAAAGTCATTTGTGTTTACCTGTTTTTACTTCCTATTGTTCTTCTGACCTCAGATGATGTAGTGCTGTAGTGTTTCTTGTAGCACTTCTTTTCTACTTTATCTAAAAAGTAACTCATGCCCTCTTATATTATCAAGAATATGGGGCAACACTTTTACAAACTAGAGCAGGAAAAAAAGGGAGGATGTGGCCACGCTTAAGGGATATTTTATGAATTGCGTTTTTATTTGTCACCCCTTTGATATATACAGCTTCAATTTCCAAAGAAAGTATATTTGTAATTGCTTAATAAAAACTGCTTCAAACCTAGACTGAAATTTTTGCTGCGCAACCACAGCTCCCCGTCAGAAAAGTAAACACCATATAATAAGTAAATAGTGCTCCTGGGAAGTATCCCACCTGCAAACTAAATAAAAAGAAGACCGCAACACACTCTGTTATTTTCCCGACATGATTTTGACACCCAACACCACTCATATAAATGGCTCTGAAAATATATAAAAAACAATTTTTACCTTCACAATCCCTGCCCACCACCTTGTGACCACTGTACAGAGTTAATAGTGTTCCTATCCTCCCCGCTACTACTTTGTTTTCCTGTACTCCATTCAAGTGTGTCACAAAATGGTTCACAACAGTAAACACTTTAGCCAATAAAATGTCCATGATGTTCCGCAGAGTAGGAGGGAATCGCTTCCAACACTTCTTCTTTCAATGGTTTACAGCCAATGAACATTAAGCTTGGGAAGGTCCTGCTTGGAACACGTTACACAATCAAATGTCTTTGTGCTCCGAGGTGGGGGTGGGAATGGCTGGCAACACTTCTACTTTCAATGGTTCGCAGCCAATCAACATTAAGCTTGGGAAGGTCCTGCTTGGAACACGTCAGCCAATCAGATGTCACTGCTACTTCGCGGACGGGGAGGAACTAGCTGGCAACATTTCTACTTTCAATGGTTCGCAGCCAATCAACATTAAGCTTGGGATGCTCCTGCTTGGAACACCTCAGATGTCCCTGCTACTCCGCGGATGGGGAGGAAATTGCTGGCGACACTTCTACTTTCAATGGTTCGCAGTCAATGAACATTGAGCTTGTTGTTGGAACACCTCTGCCAATTAAACGTTAATTTTGTTCAGGGCACATGAACAGAACATGCCCTCCCACATAATATTAAATTTCATCTAAGAAAGTGACACTGTCTGTGATAAAAGTTAACACCGCATTATAAGTAAACATTACTGCACATTATATTAAAGGAAAGCTGCAATACGGCGCATTGTCATTATCCCGATATGATTTACACAGCCTACTGAACATTGCCGCAATACCGCACATTTACACTACATGTGTGTGCACTGTTACACAGCCTACTGAACATTGCCGCAATACTGCACATTCACACTACCTGTGTGTGCACCTTTACATAGCCTACTGAACATTGCCGCAATGCCGCACATTCACACTACCTGTGTGTGCACTGTTACACAGCCTACTGAATATGGCCACAATACCGCACATTCACACTATCTGTGTGTGCACCCTACACACTGCTTGCCGCAATATAGCGCATTGTTTTCACGACTGGATTTCCAGAGCCTACGCATCCTTGCCGCAATACCATGCACCGTTGTTCTGCGGACATCATTTCCATGGCCTACGCAACATTCAAACTCCCTGCCTCTGCACCGTACAGACTGCTTAAACTAAGACCACAGTGTTCCTACTATACCCTCTTATACAATTATCTCTTGTTTTCTGCCCTCCGCCTTTCAACTCAGTCACAAAAGGGCTGCTAACAGTTCCTAGTTTCAACAGTTCGCAGCCAATGAGCCGCACACTCGTGGTCGTAACGCCTCATCCAATCAGATGTCAGAATTCTAAAATATCGATATCGGTAAATTTTTCTATTTCTCTAAAACTACTGAATGGATTTACACCATTTAAACAAAAGCGTGCTTTCTGGACCAAGACCTTTCTCCATGCAAAATTTGGCGTAATTCCGTTCAGCAGTTTGACCTGTAGCCTTGTCTAAGTTTCCTATGGAAATTGCATTGAGAAAACAAGTTTTCGGAGCCTCCTTTTTTCTCAGCCCCCCTTCACGAATCACCCCCAAACTTTCAGGATATGAGCTGACCCACAAGACAAACTTTTTGGAAAATTTCCTAAAGATTCATCAAACGACGCCAAAGTTATAAGCAAATCAAAAAATGCTTTTCCTATGGAAACTATGGAAACTAGATTCTAACAATAACTATCTACTGGCGACTGCCAGTAGATAATATATATATATATATTCACTTAAAAAACCATAGGTTTCACACATGTTATAGTTAGGTGGATATTTAACTCATAAAAAACCAATGAAATTCCCCCGTTATAGTTAGTTCAGATAACTATAACTCGGGCGACCGCCACTCTAACACAAGGATGATGTCATCAGTGATGTCATGAGTGATGCCACTGACCATGTCATGAGTGATGTAATATGTGACATCATGAGCAGTGGATTGCGGGCGCGCGAGTTATAGTTATCTGAACTAACTATAACGGGGGAATTTCATTGTTTTTTTACGAGTGAAATATCCACCTAACTATAACATGTGTGAAACCTATGGTTTTTTAAGTGAATTTGCAAGGTTTTTTAAATGCTAATTCCTAACTATAACGTGTGTGAAACCTATGGTTTTTTCAGTGATTATATATATATATATATATATATATATTCACTGAAAAAACCATGGGTTTCACACACGTTATAGTTAGGAATTAGCATTTAAAAAACCTTAGAAATTCAATGAAAAAACCAAAGGTTTCACACATGTTATAGTTAGCTGGACATTTCACTCGTAAAAAACCATTGAAATTCCCCCGTTATAGTTAGTTCAGCTAACTATAACTCGCGCGCCCGCAATGCACTACTGATGACGTCACATATTACATCACTCATGACATGGTCAGTGACATCACTCATGACATCACTGATGACATCTCAAATGACATCACTGATGACATCATCCAGTGAATGTGTGTTTTTCTGAAAATTAAATATGTTTAATATATGTATATCTCAAGGTCGATGGAAGAATAAATGAGTATATAAGTGTCTAAATTGATGATTTGTTTTTGAAAAATTGATTGTATTACTGACTGATTAAGTGTATCTTTTTGAATACATGGCTAAGTGAGTAATGTTTAAATGTGTAAATACCTGTATCAGTCTCTCACTTTGTGTAGAAGTGTCTGCATGGGTTGGTGAGTAGCTACATGGGTGTTTATATAGGTTATTATTTGGTTTTTTGAGTCTCAGTATGAGTGTCTGAGTGTCTTCATGGCGCGGTGGGGGGTATTACGTAGTGCATAGATGCATGAATGAGTGACTCACTGTTTTTATGTGTTGAAGACAGCATGTGTGCAGGACTGTATGGGTAGATGAGTGTGTGCATGGGTGTGTTAGTGAGTGAATGACTGTCTCAATAGTGTCTTCATAAGTAACTACATATGTTTTAAACTAGTATATGTGACTATTGGTGTTTATAAGTGAGTATATGTGAGAGTGAGAGATTGGAAGAGTTCCTGTATGAATAAGTATGTGTTTCTATAAGTGATTGTTTAAAAGACTAAGTATGTGTAAGTTTCTGTAAAAGTAAGTGTGGTGGTGTGTGTATAACTGTATATGCAAGTAAATGGATGTTTGATTCTTTATTAGCATGAGTGACTATGTGTGAGTAACTCTATAGATGAGTGGCATTGTGTTACAGGATGTTTAGGTGTATGAGTACATATGATGTGTGAGTACATGTATGAGTGACTGTATAGGACTGTTGGTGGATGAGTGGATGTGTATGTGGATCTTAGAATTACTGAATAGGTTGTTGTAACTGGTATTGGTATGTCCATTTTTTTTGTAAATGTCAGTCTCTTTTTTTGAATGTTTGTATCAAAGGTTATATTAGGGTGAGAGGAGGTCTACCACTCTGTCACAAGGATGATGTCATCAGTGATGTCATTTGAGATGTCATCAGTGATGTCATGAGTGATGTCACTGACCATGTCATGAGTGATGTAATATGTGACGTCATCAGTAGTGCATTGCGGGCGCGCGAGTTATAGTTAGCTGAACTAACTATAACGGGGGAATTTCAATGGTTTTTTACGAGTGAAATGTCCAGCTAACTATAACGTGAGTGAAACCCATGGTTTTTTCAGTGAATTTGCAAGGTTTTTTAAATGCTAATTTTTTTTTTTCTTCTTTTTTTTTTACATATTTTTATTTTAATTGTCTATCCTTTTTTAAAGACTATGGTTACATTTTAAAAATTCTACAATATGTTTTTATTTTACCATTTTTTAAAAATAAACAGGTAAAATTTATTAGTATTACATATTTTTTTTTTTTCCTTTTTTTTTTTTTGTTTTACCGTGTGCGTACGGTAAGCGCACGTCTTGCTGTAATTACGTTAGATTTCTACGCTGTTTGCATTCATTTACGCAATTTGCGTAGCCGCACGTCACGCGCGCACTGCGCGTAACACGTACGCTGCACGCGCACGTTACGCGGAAGTGAAGGGGCGTGCCTGTTTTGCGCATGCGCGCGAGCGCGTGTCTTTTTTACGCGCATGCGTACTTTTGCCGTAAGCGCACCGTAAGCGCACCGTAAGCGTACGGTGGGTCATGTGATCATGAAACACAACTTTTGATTGGTTGAAACTACTTTCAGTTCTAGAACTCTCCTACACCACACCCATTCCCCTCATTTCTGCTTGTGATCCCTTAGGAGAAGGAGCTGGGTTGTCTTTGTGATACGATGGCAGAACAGCAGAGCCCTTCTGAGAGTGAGGCTAGCAGCACTACCTTGAGGCAGAGAGCGAGGAAACAAAAGACCTCTTTCATATGGGAGTATTTTTCTTTTCCAGAGGGCCAGCAAAAGGTAAATGCACCCTTAGTGACTTGTAAGCTGTGTGGCTGTGTACTTTCAAGAGGGAATCCCGACAGGAAGTATTCCTTCGGGAATCACACCATGTTGAGACACCTTAAGGATGTACACAGAAGGACACATGCTCGACTTACTGAAGGTAACCCTTCAGTAAATCAACCAAGCACATCAACAGCAGCTCAGCCTGGACCATCATCTGCAGTGCCGAGTCCTTCTTCTGCAGGTCAGGTGAGCCCTTCATCTGTGGGGGGAGCATCTCCTTTTTCTTCTCCTCAGGAAATTAACCCTCGGTTTCTGAGGGTTGAAATACGGTGCGCCACTTGTCATGATCTAATTTGTTATAGGGAGACCAGTATTTCCCTAGTGAACAATAAAATAGATCAGCACACTTGTCGTACCGTCTAACATTCCCATTCTTTCTTTCCTCTGTCCCTGCATGAACACAACGGCTCTTTTAAGAGCCAACCTTACCTTTCATCTATTTTTTATATATGTTTTTAAAACTTTTTTTTGTTTTGTTTTTTACCGTACGCGTACGGTACGCGTAATTATTTTTTTTTTTTTTAAAAAACACTAAAAATCAATTATCACATTACAAGGTCCTTGAGAGACTACAATGAAAAACTGAAAATGTGATTGTGGAGAAGTGGAAAAAAGGGACCATGATATTTTTGACTTACCATACCCACTCAAAAAAATATTTATTCATTTAAATTTTTTTTTAATTGCTTTAAAAATGGTTCTAGTTTTCGAAAATTTTCTATCTCAATCTGAAAGAAAAGAAAAAAGTATTAATATTTAATAAAACATTTTATAATACAGTACACATATTTACATATTTTTCCCAAAAAAATTTTGCCTTTTTTTTGCTGTTTTCAGAATATATTGCATTTCACTATAAATTGTGAAAGCAATTGCATTCATCATTTAACAGCGGGCAAAAAAAAAATTAACAATCTCAAAGATTGTTTTAAAAAAGCCCACAATCTCTTTTTGCATAAACATAACTTTATAGAAATGCATAATATTCTTAAAAAATATCATCTAATATCAATACTTATTTCTTTAAAATACCGTCTGATATTTTTGTTTCAGAAGTATAATCACAAAAATATATCTCACATAACTCCACAATACATCTGGTTCCATTTCCTTTAGGCCAAATAGTAATTTTAAAATTCTTTTTTGATTAAATTTCCAATGTTAATCCAATAAAAATCTAAAGTTTAAATTGTACAGATCTCACCGATTCTCTGTAACATTTTGGTTTCCGAAAGATTTATTAATAATTAAATAAGTCCACAATAGAATTGTTTACCTTTCCGCATGGCCAAATAGTAATTTTAAAAATCTTTTTTGAATAAATTTCCAATGGCAATCCAATAACATTCCAAAATTTTAATTGTGCAGATGTTACCGATTTTTTCAAAACTTTTGGTTTTCCAAAGTTTCATTTAAAATTGAAAAAGTCCACATTACAATTGGTTACCTTTCCATTAGGCCAAATGGTAATTTGTAAAATCAGTTTTTTTTTTAAAATTCCACTGGTAATCCAATAAAATGGTAAAATTGTTTTGTCCAGATGTTGCCAAATCTCTCTAAAATTTAGGTTTCAGGAAGATTAGATAGGAATTTGCTAAATCAAAAGGCAAACGTTGCTTAAAAATCAATTGGGAATCATTACACAGTGTCCAGCCTTTTTCACATTTAAGATAAACTGTGTAATGTCCAGAAGTTACAGTAGGTCCATCATGGAAAATTATTGCAACTGTTACAAAAGTTTTTCCTGAAATTGATAATTGCTGTCCTGTAAACTTCTTTATTAAAGTATCTAATTTTGAACCATCAGCTTTACAGCGTTGCATCATTAAAATTACATACTGTCCGTATTCCTTTAAAATTAACGTTGAAAACATGTCAGATTGACACTCACTGCATTCCATGCTATGATTAGCATCTTTAACTAATTTAGCAAAAGTGACATTTTACTTTCTGGCAATGTTAAATAAATAAACCTTTCAGAATCAACATTAGAGCCACATATATTATAACAGTTTTCACAACTATGTTCCCATTTATAAGAGAGACCAAATACATTTTTAATGGGAACCCCTTCTTCTTCCAGTACCTGAAGAAAAAACATCAAGAATTCCTGTGCGTCCCGTCTTGCTGTACATTTTGAGAAAACTGTGTTCGTCCTGAACATACATCTAAAAGTTTTCTAATTTCAGTAGCACTTTCTATTTGAGTTTTATCATTACTCAGCTTTTGAAAAAGGAGACTCAACTCAGAACAGAATCTTTTTCCCTGATTTACTATTATCTGCTCTTGCACACTTTCCAGATAAAATGCAACATTCAGCACTACATTAGCGTAGCAGTTGACACCAGAGCTATTTTCAAAATGACATCCTACAACCTGTTCTTCATTTTCCTTTTTCTTTTTGCTTGCAATTACATCACTCCTCTTTTTTTTCCTCCTCTCTACATCTTCATTACAGATATTCTCATTTCTCCTTTTACGAGAAACTACACGTTTCTCCAACACAGGATACAGACCTAAATGAGGAGCATAGCTTTTTCTTAATCTATTATACTCCTTTACACAATTTGCATCAGCACTAACTTTTGAGTCATCAAAGTCTATCATGAATAAACCTGATAATGTTTTCTCTCGTGACAAAGCAACATATGCCATACCTTCTTTGAACACAGTTGAACCAATGTTCACAAATGCACAATCTACAGTCAATCCTTGAGACTTGTGAATAGTTACAGCATATGCTAGAGAAAACGGAAACTGCTTCCTACGTACATATAAATCTTTCACAAGCATGAAACGAACTGAACAACGACAAATGTCTTTAACTTCTTCTATCTGATCAAATTTTATTTTTAAACATTCAATTCCATCTTTTTTCTGATAATTAATAAAACCCACAACTCTTCCCATAGCTCCATTAACTAAACCTTTTTCAACATCCAAATTTCTCCTTAAAAATACTCTACAGTTCATGCAAACATATAGATTTTTTTTCTAATCCAGCTGTTTTGGAAATGTTCTTCTCTAGTGAATCCAATTTATTTTTCAGTGTGCCTGTTAATGTGACAGTAATTCTTCCATCCTCAATTTTGTCCACTGCTTCCAATTTCCTGATATCTTCCTTTTCCAATTTCAAAAGCTCCTCATTGAATATTGAGCATTCACGTAGAGTTGGCATTAAGCAGATGACACTTTTCTTTTCTGCAATGTTCTTGTATATCTTCTCTGCAACTATTTCTTCCTTTGGAAATAAATTATGTAGCAGCCGACTCTGTAATGCTTTTTTGCCAGCTTCAGTGAGTAGTCCAATTCTGATATCTTTCAGAATACTTCCATATTCTTCATCGTTTGCTTGCCTCATATTAGTAGTAAGTTCCTTGTACTCAAAGAAGGACCAAATATTTGCATTACCGATGCTTCCCAATGACTTCTTTGTGTCTTCATGTGTCACAGTATTAAACACTGGTTGTCCTTTAACTGGAGTAAGTTGCAAAAGATCTCCAAAAACGATGACGTGTTTTCCTCCAAATAACACGTCATAGTCTGTCTTCAGAATTTGCTGCATTCTTAAATGCACAAAGGCAAGCATTAAGTTTGATACCATGCTCACCTCATCAATAATGAGAACTTGCATCTTCTTCAATACTCTTGAAACTTCCAAGCATGCTTCTCCAGTTAGCTTGTTGTATTGTATTTTGTTCTCATGCTCCACTGGTAACATTAGCAAACGATGTAAAGTGATTCCTTTTATGTTATATGCTGCTAACCCAGTTGGAGCAGTAACCACACAAGACAAAGTAGAATCCGTTTTTTGCTGTAGGTAGCTTCTGATGACTTTTATAAGGAAACTTTTTCCAGTTCCAGCTTGTCCGCTTCCATACATCCTGATTGGATGAAATGATGTGCATGAGCACTCTTTTTTTCATGTAGAAATCCGTGATCAATTTTGTTTCTGATCTCTTCATAAATTTGTTGCTGCTCTTCGTTCAGTTGTCTTTCCAAATTTTGTAAGTCTATAAATTCTTCTTGAGCTTGATTCATAGCTGTTTCCACTTCATTCATGGCTATTGATGCTTCATTTTCAACGATTGGTTGTCCTAGGGGATCTTGACTGAGTGTTCCTGAACTTTGGCTGTCCTGAGAACTGTCTCTAGCTATTTCTGCTGCAATTGTAGTTTCCTGTTCAATTTCATCATTTAACATTTGCAGATAAGTTGAGAATGTACTGCATTGTATGCTGTCTTTGCAAGCATTAAAAGAATCTTCATAGCTTTGAAATTCTCCCAGTAGTTCATCCTCTGTACGCCATGGTTTAAACAGCTGTAAAATAGCCAAGTAGTAAAATTCCTTTTTGTCAGTAGTGTCGCAACTCAGCTTCCTGTGATTTATCAAACTTCCTTTTGTTTGCTTCACCAAACATCCTTCCTCACCAATAACTTTATATTTTCCATTGTTGATGTCTTCTGTGGCTTTCCGTGAATAAATGTAGTTCTGCAGCACTTCATAGAGACACATGTTCTCCAGATGATGACTTCTCTTGGGATAATATGTGTCCAACATGTTTGATTTCAAAATATCTGTACTTTCTGGGTCATTCTCGGCCAAATATTCAATTTCTCCAACAGATTTCAGTACCCGATTTCTCATTGCTGCAAGGCCTAAACTTGCCCAAATTATTCTTCTTGATTTCGAGTAGAGACTTGCAGAAGATAACCTATCTGAACATTCGTAGGATCCAATTTCTCGATGCGATAACATCTTCAAACTGAAACTGTACAGCTTCTTACTGACAGTCTTCTCGTGAGAAATCCCTTCCCACATTTCCTTCAATTCTGTTTTTTCTGATTTCGTAATGTAAGACGTTACATATCGAGCAACAGCAATGGAATTGTCAGCTACATACTGTATATCCATGTTAGCATTCCACATGGATAAAATGACTGGGTTGTAGTCATTTATATTTTTTGATTCTTCTTTTCTTTTAAGGTTGTAGGTATTCTTAGGTGATTTTCTTGTGATAGTATGTCTCACAGATGACATAAAACTGTTTACTCTTCCATTTGAAAGAACAGGTCTAGGAAATCCAAATCGACATTTAGTGTAGTATTTATCTTTGCTCTTGTATTTCCGTCGACAGTATTTTCCACACCGATGACTTTGGAAACGTAAAACTTGCTCCTTTAACTTTTTATCTTCTGTGCTTTTTGGTAAAGCACATGTTGCATATTCTTCAATGTAAGATAACACTGCTTCATCAGCATCTGTTCCAAACTTTGGGGCATCCTTGATCCACAACAGCATATGAATATGAGGAGCACCTCTTGCCTGGTACTCTTTTCTCCAAAAGAAATCCACTACTTCTCCTAGAGGTGGATTTTTTTTATTGCAGATGAACGACATCATAGCCTCAAATCTATGATTGAAATATCTGCAAACATTAACCGGATCCAATGAGCACAGTTCTCCTGCTGTCTTGTATTCGATGTTTTTAATGTTTGAATTTGCCTCTCGTAGAAAATCCAGTAAATCATCCCAAGCGTACTCAGCACAGCTTAGGGTAACGAACCATGTTGGTGTTCCTAAATTCCGTAACATGCATTTTAATTCATCATGACGTCGGTACCAATATTCATTTGTCCCACGCTGACAAGCCATCAGATTGATCAGTTGTGTTTCCAAATGATCATCTCGGTGCTGCACTTTCTCCATAAATCCTTAGCAGACACATTTTTGTAAATGTACTCCACTTTTTAAAATGTGATTTACTGCATAAGACAGTGCAGACAAGTCGCTTTCAAATAAAAGATGGAACAAATAAGGAATACTTTGTCGAAATCTGGGATCTTCAGCATATAGTCTTGTAGTCCGATACTCAGAAGCTGGAATCTGTTCCGGACGTTCATCGTATCGTCCTCCTTTTCCTGTAGGAAACACCTGGGGAAAACATCGAGCTTTCAAGCTCTCCTCCCATACACTCACGGGAGTTCCTTTTGCTTTCTTCATCTGAAACAGATCAATATTGTCTCCCATAACTTCTTTTGAATGAAGAGGATGTATGCTAAAATGTTCATAAATTTCTTCTTCCTTTGACTTGTCCACTTTTTCAATTTGTCCAGTTGGTGTTTCTGTGTCTTCTTGTAAATCTTCTTCTTCTTCTTCTTCTATATAAATTGATTCATACCATTTGTTATTCCTTTTCAAATACAAATTTGCTCTTTGTACTTTCCGTACATCTACCAGCTCCTGCCAAATCTTCTTATTCTTTGTAGGTACACCATTAACCAGAATAATTAATGGTTCAGTTTCCAAAATATCCGCATCAATAGTTTCCATATTTTTTTTCAAATCCAAGGGCAAATACACCACTCTACCTTTTAAACCTCTCAGTAAATCTGAAGGAGGTAATTTACCAGTTTTGGGCCCCATACGTACTATGGTCTGGAACGGATGAACACATTGAATGAGTATAGACTCATATGCATTTAATTCAGAAAGTTCAGCAGGAATTGCATCCAATTCTAAATTATTATGTACAGCTCTGGTCGGCATTCTATTTTCTTCTAACTTATTATAACAGTATTTACAAATACTCTGAACTTCACCCAATTCAAAACAATTTTCAAGAAATATATATGTGGCAAAATCCTTCCACTTATAATTATCTTCATTTTCACTTTTTCTATAGAGATCAACATACCTGGTTTGTTGTCTATAATGAGTTCTGCGGCAACAAATACAAGTAATATTTGGTCTTTCATTAGAGATTATTGCAAATTTTGTTATGTGATCATTAAATGTCTTACTTACAGAGGGTTCTACATTCTCTTCCACTTCTTCCTCATTTACTGTGTCCTTTTCTGCACTGTTTTGTTCAGGACCAAAGTAACAAAACTGAATTTCATCAACAACCTTCTCTACATCTGATACCGATCCACGGAACAGAGCCCCATTCAATTCATCTAACTTTATTGCTGGACTTTTAGCAAAATACAACCGTCTCACAAACTTTCTCATTTCAGTATGATGAACAGCCAGCATCCTAAAATGATGGAAAACACTATTACACACTTTTCTAGATAGACAAGCCAGAGAATGACCCTGCAAACCAGTATTCTCTCTCACTCTGCATGGATCCAGACTTTGAAGCACCTTAATCTTCTGTTTTACACTTTTTTTACTATATTCTCTTAGAAACTCACGAAATTTATCAATAGATTCCTGACGCACAGTGCAAATACTACTACAATTCCAAGTGTACACTGGGGCTTTAGGACGTCTCCCCATAGCCTCATCCACCATCACTTGTACCTCATCTCTTGGAACCATTATCTCCTTCTCCATTATGCAACCATTTTTCACTTCCTAAGCACGACCTCTGGTGTCAACTGCATGCAGCAAACTATTACTTTGAAAATAGCTCTCTTCATTAAAAAAAGGTTCACTACTTGAACTATGCATCCATTTTCCTAAAAACACTTTACAAAAGTTTGTTCTGTTCACTACTCTTTTCCTTTTGCTTTGTGATTTCAGTACATTAACCATTTTATCTAATGTACGCATCCTATTCAAAATTAAAATGAATAGTTTCCTTTTTAATTCTAATGCCTTTGCTGCAATGGCTTCAATTTCTTTTTTTCTCTTATAAAACTTAACCTTTTGCTTATATTTCTTCACATCCTTTATCAAATTGGAAATAACTCTTCTCTGAAACATTTTTTTACGTATCTCTTTAAACGCAGTTTTTCTGTTTAAGTTTATCTTTTTAGTTGCAGAAGGTATATTTGCATTAACTAAATGCTCAATTTTTTCCTCTCCTTTTCTATTGAAAACATTTTTTCCAGTACAGACATTTTGTACATTTTTCCTTTTTTTGAATATGTTCTTTAAAAAATCTTTTGTTTGCTTACCAGAAGATTTTTTCTTTTTCCCAACATGAGCATCTCCAACTAACTTAGGTCCTCCAGTTGTCTTCAAATATAGGTTTTTTTTGTGGTCTTTCTTTACTCTGGGTTTTGTAGGCATCTTAAATTTTGTTCACTGCTCTTCAGCAATACCTGAAAAAAACTAGAAAAAAAATCCTTTATTTTATTTAAATATATTACTACATTTTTTATGTTCTTTAGAAATCTTAAAACACTATAAACCCCTTTCCTATAAATGAAAATCACAATAACACCTTCACAAATTAAATTTCTAAAAATAATTCCTGTGTGCACACAAAGTCATGCTTTGAAATTAGGCAGAACACGAAATTTCTTTGCCAATTGCAAAGCATACTTTCTACTACTTTTTAGGCAAGTGAAAAGTACTTTTACAGTCTGTCACATTTTGAATCCACTTTTTAGATTCTTAAAAAAGCACATATCCAAACTGCTTTTTCAGACCAGCACCATGTGTAACCTGGGTGACTGCCTACACTCCAGCAAGGGCAACCAGCCTTAGTGATGCTGTATGTATTTGCATTACTGACTGAAACCTCAAACCCCACTCGCTTGTGAATACTGTGCATGATTCCACAGGGTAAGCAGCTGGGTGTGTGCTAAGAGTCTGCTTCTGCACCAAAAAATGGCTCCCCCTTTCCATCCAATGCAACTGTGAAATCACCAGAGCAATACGCAATAAATCTCTGCCTGTAATTCCTATATGCACACAGAGTCATGTTTTCACATTAGTCACAAAACGAAATTTCTTTGCCATTTTGAAAGCACACTTACTACTCTTTTTTTTGGCAAGTGATAAACACTTTTACAGTCTGTCACATTTTGAATCCACTTTTCAGATTCTTAAAAAAGCACATGTCCAAACTGCTTTTTCAGACCAGCACCATGTGTAACCTGGGTGACTGCCTACACTCCAGCAAGGGCAACCAGCCTTAGTGATGCTGAATGTATTTGCATTACTGACTGAAACCTCAAACCCCACTCGCTTGTGAATACTGTGCATGATTCCACAGGGTAAGCAGCTGGGTGTGTGCTAAGAGTCTGCTTCTGCACCAAAAAATGGCTCCCCCTTTCCATCTAATGCAACTGTGAAATCACCAGAGCAATACGCAATAAATCTCTGCCAGTAATTCCTATATGCACACAGAGTCATGTTTTCACATTAGTCACAAAACGAAATTTCTTTGCCAATTTGAAGGCACACTTACTACTCTTTTTTTTGGCAAGTGATAAACACTTTTACAGTCTGTCACATTTTGAATCCACTTTTCAGATTCTTAAAAAAGCACATGTCCAAACTGCTTTTTCAGACCAGCACCATGTGTAACCTGGGTGACTGCCTACACTCCAGCAAGGGCAACCAGCCTTAGTGATGCTGTATGTATTTGCATTACTGACTGAAACCTCAAACCCCACTCGCTTGTGAATACTGTGCATGATTCCACAGGGTAAGCAGCTGGGTGTGTGCTAAGAGTCTGCTTCTGCACCAAAAAATGGCTCCCCCTTTCAATCTAATGCAACTGTGAAATCACCAGAGCAATACGCAATAAATCTCTGCCTGTAATTCCTATATGCACACAGAGTCATGTTTTCACATTAGTCACAAAACGAAATTTCTTTGCCAATTTGAAAGCACACTTACTACTCTTTTTTTTGGCAAGTGATAAACACTTTTACAGACTGACACATTATGAATCCACTTTTCAGATTCTTAAAAAAGCACATGTCCAAACTGCTTTTTCAGACCAGCACCATGTGTAACCTGGGTGACTGCCTACACTCCAGCAAGGGCAACCAGCCTTAGTGATGGTGAATGTATTTGCATTACTGACTGAAACCTCAAACCCCACTCGCTTGTGAATACTGTGCATGATTCCACAGGGTAAGCAGCTGGGTGTGTGCTAAGAGTCTGCTTCTGCACCAAAAAATGGCTCCCCCTTTCCATCTAATGCAACTGTGAAATCACCAGAGCAATACGCAATAAATCTCTGCCAGTAATTCCTATATGCACACAGAGTCATGTTTTCACATTAGTCACAAAACGAAATTTCTTTGCCAATTTGAAGGCACACTTACTACTCTTTTTTTTGGCAAGTGATAAACACTTTTACAGTCTGTCACATTTTGAATCCACTTTTCAGATTCTTAAAAAAGCACATGTCCAAACTGCTTTTTCAGACCAGCACCATGTGTAACCTGGGTGACTGCCTACACTCCAGCAAGGGCAACCAGCCTTAGTGATGCTGTATGTATTTGCATTACTGACTGAAACCTCAAACCCCACTCGCTTGTGAATACTGTGCATGATTCCACAGGGTAAGCAGCTGGGTGTGTGCTAAGGTTCTGCTTCTGCACCAAAAAATGGCTCCCCCTTTCAATCTAATGCAACTGTGAAATCACCAGAGCAATACGCAATAAATCTCTGCCTGTAATTCCTATATGCACACAGAGTCATGTTTTCACATTAGTCACAAAACGAAATTTCTTTGCCAATTTGAAAGCACACTTACTACTCTTTTTTTTGGCAAGTGATAAACACTTTTACAGTCTGTCACATTTTGAATCCACTTTTTAGATTCTTAAAAAAGCACATGTCCAAACTGCTTTTTCAGACCAGCACCATGTGTAACCTGGGTGACTGCCTACACTCCAGCAAGGGCAACCAGCCTTAGTGATGCTGAATGTATTTGCATTACTGACTGAAACCTCAAACCCCACTCGCTTGTGAATACTGTGCATGATTCTACAGGGTAAGCAGCTGGGTGTGTGCTAAGAGTCTGCTTCTGCACCAAAAAATGGCTCCCCCTTTCCATCCAATGCAACTGTGAAATCACCAGAGCAATACGCAATAAATCTCTGCCTGTAATTCCTATATGCACACAGAGTCATGTTTTCACATTAGTCACAAAACGAAATTTCTTTGCCAATTTGAAAGCACACTTACTACTCTTTTTTTTGGCAAGTGATAAACACTTTTACAGACTGACACATTATGAATCCACTTTTCAGATTCTTAAAAAAGCACATGTCCAAACTGCTTTTTCAGACCAGCACCATGTGTAACCTGGGTGACTGACTACTCTCCAGCAAGGGCAACCAGCCTTAGTGATGGTGAATGTATTTGCATTACTGACTGAAACCTCGAACCCCACTCGCTTGTGAATACTGTGCATGATTCCACAGGGTAAGCAGCTGGGTGTGTGCTAAGAGTCTGCTTCTGCACCAAAAAATGGCTCCCCCTTTCCATCCAATGCAACTGTGAAATCACCAGAGCAATACACAATAAATCTCTGCCTGTAATTCCTATATGCACACAGAGTCATGTTTTCACATTAGTCACAAAACGAAATTTCTTTGCCATTTTGAAAGCACACTTACTACTCTTTTTTTTGGCAAGTGATAAACACTTTTACAGTCTGTCACATTTTGAATCCACTTTTTAGATTCTTAAAAAAGCACATGTCCAAACTGCTTTTTCAGACCAGCACCATGTGTAACCTGGGTGACTGCCTACACTCCAGCAAGGGCAACCAGCCTTAGTGATGCTGAATGTATTTGCATTACTGACTGAAACCTCAAACCCCACTCGCTTGTGAATACTGTGCATGATTCCACAGGGTAAGCAGCTGGGTGTGTGCTAAGAGTCTGCTTCTGCACCAAAAAATGGCTCCCCCTTTCCATCTAATGCAACTGTGAAATCACCAGAGCAATACGCAATAAATCTCTGCCAGTAATTCCTATATGCACACAGAGTCATGTTTTCACATTAGTCACAAAACGAAATTTCTTTGCCAATTTGAAGGCACACTTACTACTCTTTTTTTTGGCAAGTGATAAACACTTTTACAGTCTGTCACATTTTGAATCCACTTTTCAGATTCTTAAAAAAGCACATGTCCAAACTGCTTTTTCAGACCAGCACCATGTGTAACCTGGGTGACTGCCTACACTCCAGCAAGGGCAACCAGCCTTAGTGATGCTGTATGTATTTGCATTACTGACTGAAACCTCAAACCCCACTCGCTTGTGAATACTGTGCATGATTCCACAGGGTAAGCAGCTGGGTGTGTGCTAAGAGTCTGCTTCTGCACCAAAAAATGGCACCCCCTTTCAATCTAATGCAACTGTGAAATCACCAGAGCAATACGCAATAAATCTCTGCCTGTAATTCCTATATGCACACAGAGTCATGTTTTCACATTAGTCACAAAACGAAATTTCTTTGCCAATTTGAAAGCACACTTACTACTCTTTTTTTTGGCAAGTGATAAACACTTTTACAGACTGACACATTATGAATCCACTTTTCAGATTCTTAAAAAAGCACATGTCCAAACTGCTTTTTCAGACCAGCACCATGTGTAACCTGGGTGACTGCCTACACTCCAGCAAGGGCAACCAGCCTTAGTGATGGTGAATGTATTTGCATTACTGACTGAAACCTCAAACCCCACTCGCTTGTGAATACTGTACATGATTCCACAGGGTAAGCAGCTGGGTGTGTGCTAAGAGTCTGCTTCTGCACCAAAAAATGGCTCCCCCTTTCCATCTAATGCAACTGTGAAATCACCAGAGCAATACGCAATAAATCTCTGCCAGTAATTCCTATATGCACACAGAGTCATGTTTTCACATTAGTCACAAAACGAAATTTCTTTGCCAATTTGAAGGCACACTTACTACTCTTTTTTTTGGCAAGTGATAAACACTTTTACAGTCTGTCACATTTTGAATCCACTTTTCAGATTCTTAAAAAAGCACATGTCCAAACTGCTTTTTCAGACCAGCACCATGTGTAACCTGGGTGACTGCCTACACTCCAGCAAGGGCAACCAGCCTTAGTGATGCTGTATGTATTTGCATTACTGACTGAAACCTCAAACCCCACTCGCTTGTGAATACTGTGCATGATTCCACAGGGTAAGCAGCTGGGTGTGTGCTAAGGTTCTGCTTCTGCACCAAAAAATGGCTCCCCCTTTCAATCTAATGCAACTGTGAAATCACCAGAGCAATACGCAATAAATCTCTGCCTGTAATTCCTATATGCACACAGAGTCATGTTTTCACATTAGTCACAAAACGAAATTTCTTTGCCAATTTGAAAGCACACTTACTACTCTTTTTTTTGGCAAGTGATAAACACTTTTACAGTCTGTCACATTTTGAATCCACTTTTTAGATTCTTAAAAAAGCACATGTCCAAACTGCTTTTTCAGACCAGCACCATGTGTAACCTGGGTGACTGCCTACACTCCAGCAAGGGCAACCAGCCTTAGTGATGCTGAATGTATTTGCATTACTGACTGAAACCTCAAACCCCACTCGCTTGTGAATACTGTGCATGATTCTACAGGGTAAGCAGCTGGGTGTGTGCTAAGAGTCTGCTTCTGCACCAAAAAATGGCTCCCCCTTTCCATCTAATGCAACTGTGAAATCACCAGAGCAATACGCAATAAATCTCTACCTGTAATTCCTATATGCACACAGAGTCATGTTTTCACATTAGTCACAAAACGAAATTTCTTTGCCAATTTGAAAGCACACTTACTACTCTTTTTTTTGGCAAGTGATAAACACTTTTACAGACTGACACATTATGAATCCACTTTTCAGATTCTTAAAAAAGCACATGTCCAAACTGCTTTTTCAGACCAGCACCATGTGTAACCTGGGTGACTGCCTACTCTCCAGCAAGGGCAACCAGCCTTAGTGATGGTGAATGTATTTGCATTACTGACTGAAACCTCGAACCCCACTCGCTTGTGAATACTGTGCATGATTCCACAGGGTAAGCAGCTGGGTGTGTGCTAAGAGTCTGCTTCTGCACCAAAAAATGGCTCCCCCTTTCCATCCAATGCAACTGTGAAATCACCAGAGCAATACACAATAAATCTCTGCCTGTAATTCCTATATGCACACAGAGTCATGTTTTCACATTAGTCACAAAACGAAATTTCTTTGCCATTTTGAAAGCACACTTACTACTCTTTTTTTTGGCAAGTGATAAACACTTTTACAGTCTGTCACATTTTGAATCCACTTTTTAGATTCTTAAAAAAGCACATGTCCAAACTGCTTTTTCAGACCAGCACCATGTGTAACCTGGGTGACTGCCTACACTCCAGCAAGGGCAACCAGCCTTAGTGATGCTGAATGTATTTGCATTACTGACTGAAACCTCAAACCCCACTCGCTTGTGAATACTGTGCATGATTCCACAGAGTAAGCAGCTGGGTGTGTGCTAAGAGTCTGCTTCTGCACCAAAAAATGGCTCCCCCTTTCCATCTAATGCAACTGTGAAATCACCAGAGCAATACGCAATAAATCTCTGCCTGTAATTCCTATATGCACACAGAGTCATGTTTTCACATTAGTCACAAAACGAAATTTCTTTGCCAATTTGAAAGCACACTTACTACTCTTTTTTTTGGCAAGTGATAAACACTTTTACAGTCTGTCACATTTTGAATCCACTTTTCAGATTCTTAAAAAAGCACATGTCCAAACTGCTTTTTCAGACCAGCCCCATGTGTAACCTGGGTGACTGCCTACACTCCAGCAAGGGCAACCAGCCTTAGTGATGCTGTATGTATTTGCATTACTGACTGAAACCTCAAACCCCACTCGCTTGTGAATACTGTGCATGATTCCACAGGGTAAGCAGCTGGGTGTGTGCTAAGAGTCTGCTTCTGCACCAAAAAATGGCTCCCCCTTTCCATCTAATGCAACTGTGAAATCACCAGAGCAATACGCAATAAATCTCTGCCTGTAATTCCTATATGCACACAGAGTCATGTTTTCACATTAGTCACAAAACGAAATTTCTTTGCCAATTTGAAAGCACACTTACTACTCTTTTTTTTGGCAAGTGATAAACACTTTTACAGACTGACACATTATGAATCCACTTTTCAGATTCTTAAAAAAGCACATGTCCAAACTGCTTTTTCAGACCAGCACCATGTGTAACCTGGGTGACTGCCTACACTCCAGCAAGGGCAACCAGCCTTAGTGATGCTGTATGTATTTGCATTACTGACTGAAACCTCAAACCCCACTCGCTTGTGAATACTGTGCATGATTCCACAGGGTAAGCAGCTGGGTGTGTGCCAAGAGTCTGCTTCTGCACCAAAAAATGGCTCCCCCTTTCCATCTAATGCAACTGTGAAATCACCAGAGCAATACGCAATAAATCTCTGCCTGTAATTCCTATATGCACACAGAGTCATGTTTTCACATTAGTCACAAAACGAAATTTCTTTGCCAATTTGAAAGCACACTTACTACTCTTTTTTTTGGCAAGTGATAAACACTTTTACAGTCTGTCACATTTTGAATCCACTTTTCAGATTCTTAAAAAAGCACCTGTCCAAACTGCTTTTTCAGACCAGCACCATGTGTAACCTGGGTGACTGCCTACACTCCAGCAAGGGCAACCAGCCTTAGTGATGCTGTATGTATTTGCATTACTGACTGAAACCTCAAACCCCACTCGCTTGTGAATACTGTGCATGATTCCACAGGGTAAGCAGCTGGGTGTGTGCTAAGAGTCTGCTTCTGCACCAAAAAATGGCTCCCCCTTTCCATCTAATGCAACTGTGAAATCACCAGAGCAATACACAATAAATATCTGCCTGTAATTCCTATATGCACACAGAGTCATGTTTTCACATTAGTCACAAAACGAAATTTCTTTGCCAATTTGAAAGCACACTTACTACTCTTTTTTTTGGCAAGTGATAAACACTTTTACAGACTGACACATTATGAATCCACTTTTCAGATTCTTAAAAAAGCACATGTCCAAACTGCTTTTTCAGACCAGCACCATGTGTAACCTGGGTGACTGCCTACACTCCAGCAAGGGCAACCAGCCTTAGTGATGGTGAATGTATTTGCATTACTGACTGAAACCTCAAACCCCACTCGCTTGTGAATACTGTGCATGATTCCACAGGGTAAGCAGCTGGGTGCGTGCTAAGAGTCTGCTTCTGCACCAAAAAATGGCTCCCCCTTTCCATCTAATGCAACTGTGAAATCACCAGAGCAATACGCAATAAATCTCTGCCTGTAATTCCTATATGCACACAGAGTCATGTTTTCACATTAGTCACAAAACGAAATTTCTTTGCCAATTTGAAAGCACACTTACTACTCTTTTTTTTGGCAAGTGATAAACACTTTTACAGACTGACACATTATGAATCCACTTTTCAGATTCTTAAAAAAGCACATGTCCAAACTGCTTTTTCAGACCAGCACCATGTGTAACCTGGGTGACTGCCTACACTCCAGCAAGGGCAACCAGCCTTAGTGATGCTGAATGTATTTGCATTACTGACTGAAACCTCAAACCCCACTCGCTTGTGAATACTGTGCATGATTCCACAGGGTAAGCAGCTGGGTGTGTGCTAAGAGTCTGCTTCTCCACCAAAAAATGGCTCCCCCTTTCCATCTAATGCAACCATGAAATCACCAGAGCAATACGCAATAAATCTCTGCCTGTAATTCCTATATGCACACAGAGTCATGTTTTCACATTAGTCACAAAACGAAATTTCTTTGCCATTTTGAAAGCACACTTACTACTCTTTTTTTGGCAAGTGATAAACACTTTTACAGACTGACACATTATGAATCCACTTTTCAGATTCTTAAAAAAAGCACATGTCCAAACTGCTTTTTCAGACCAGCACCATGTGTAACCTGGGTGACTGCCTACACTCCAGCAAGGGCAACCAGCCTTAGTGATGCTGAATGTATTTGCATTACTGACTGAAACCTCAAACCCCACTCGCTTGTGAATACTGTGCATGATTCCACAGGGTAAGCAGCTGGGTGTGTGCTAAGAGTCTGCTTCTCCACCAAAAAATGGCTCCCCCTTTCCATCTAATGCAACTGTGAAATCACCAGAGCAATACGCAATAAATCTCTGCCTGTAATTCCTATTTGCACACAGAGTCATGTTTTCACATTAGTCACAAAACGAAATTTCTTTGCCAATTTGAAAGCACACTTACTACTCTTTTTTTTGGCAAGTGATAAACACTTTTACAGACTGACACATTATGAATCCACTTTTCAGATTCTTAAAAAAGCACATGTCCAAACTGCTTTTTCAGACCAGCACCATGTGTAACCTGGGTGACTGCCTACACTCCAGCAAGGGCAACCAGCCTTACTGATGCTGTATGTATTTGCATTACTGAGTCCAACCTTAAATCCTTAAAGTATTCTTTATTTTTACCAGTACACCTTAATTTATCGTGAAAACATAGTCCATATTATTTTACATGTTCCTCACATTTAAATTTCTCCCAAAACAGAAAATAATAAACACAACTTCAACAAAAGGAATTCCATTTCTATTATTCATTTCTTAATTTACCATATACATCCCCTCTCAAACTCTAAACTCACCTTTAAAATTAGTTAGCTGTGAAAGAAATGTGGCACTCAAACAGCAGATTATCAGAGCCAGGATCTCTTTTCTTTACACCTCTCTCCTCTCAGCAGAACCAGATAATGGCAAACTTTCCCTCTCTTTTTCCACACATATACATGTTAATTTCAAATCTCAGTGCTTCCCCCTTTTTTTCAAATGTAATCACACATTTCTATTGGTCGAAAACCAACCCTTTTCCAAAAGTACCCTTCCCCCAACTTGACTTCTGCCTAGTACCCTTCCCCCAACTTGACTTCTGCCTGCTACCATAGCAACAGCTCATGGAACACTGCTGTGTGGAGTTAGGTCAGAAGTTCACCAAACAATGTTTCAATTCCACAGAGCAAGAGTGCTTGACTTTTCAAACCTAACAGCAAATCCATAGTACTGTTCTTTGGTAACACATTTTTCTGTACCAATACAAAACATGCTTCTATTAATTTACACATACAGCCTAGTTTTTATTCTAGAATGGTATGAAACAGCCAATCAGTTCTTTTTTTTATGAAAAAAATATGTATGCCTCCATTTCCAAACTGGCTTTCATTTCTTTTTACCATTCTACTGAATTACACCTCCTGAGTGCATCCAGTTCTCCTTTGAAGATGTTCACAGTGTGGATTGTAGGGCACAGCTATGTCTTCTGGAGTGAAAAGTATGCAGAGAAAACAGGTATGGTGAGAGACCTTGCTTTACCAAATGTAGACATTAAATGGATTGGTCAGAGAGGGTTAAAGTGGCACCAATTGATGCCATTGGTGAAATCCTTCATGCAAATCCAACACCCTGACCTCATAATAGTGCACTGTGGTGGCAATGACCTAGGCACTTTGACTGGGGTAGGTCTGGAAATGCTTATGAAGGACACCTTTGCACAACTGTTTTCACTTTTCCCTAAAACTGCCTTTGTGTTTTCTAACATATGCCAAAGGCAAAAATGGAACTGGTCCAATCATTTCTGTCCGCAGATTGACAAAGCAAGAAAGCACGTCAACAAATCTGTTTCTGCTTTCCTCCGTGACTATGGTATGGGTTCCATTTACCACAACAACTTGCGTTACGACATGCAAGACATTTATAGAGGAGATGGTGTGCACTTCAATGATGAAGGGAACAGAGTCTTCCTCTTGAACCTTAGACTCTGCATCGGTACTTACTTGTAGGTACCACTAAAAAATCACTTCATAAACACAACGGCTCTTTTTAGAGCCCCCTAATATCTAAACACTTAAATCTGCATTTCATTTCATTTTTTATTTTTTTTTTCTACCGTACGCGTACGGTAAGCTTACCGTACGCGTACTCCGCGATTTTTTTTAAAATCAATAAATGTTTTCTTTGTACTTTTCTGTCCTTCTTTGACCCCCTTACAAATGTTAGGGGGTCTGTAACTCTCCTCCTTGCCCCCTTTTCAAGATATCACTCTTTTTTTTCTGAGTGAAACACACGAAATGGCGGCCGCCGCTTCCTGGTTTCGACCGATTCGAATGTTTACTAAGATCTAAGAGCCAATCAGAATCGCGCTCGCGCACGCCACCGTACGCGTACGGTAAGCGTACCGTAAGCGCACCGTAAGCTGGCTCAGATATATATATTGATTTAAAGGCTATTTTCTCAGAATCTACTGAACAGATTTACACCAAACCTACAAAAGGCACTTCCTTGACCTGAGGACTACCTCTCTTCCAAATTTCTAGTAATTCTGTTCAGCCGTTCGGGCTGTAGCTGTGTCTAAAGGTCCTATGGAAAAATGCATGGGAAAAACGCATTTTGGGACCCCCCTTTTATCTCAGCCCCCGCTTGACGAATCCCCCCGAGACTTTCAGGGTAGGAGCGGAGCGTAGCGCCCCACCTATTTTGAAAAATTCGCGAGGATTCGTCAGCCGGCGCAAAAGTTATTCCAAATAGAATGTTGCGGATTTCCTATGGAAACGTGGTCCTAACTATAACTACCTACTGGCGACCGCCAGTAGGTAATACATATATATATATATGCAAACATATATATATATCAAAGCTCCAAGGTTCCCACCTGTGGAGATGCACTCTGACATCCACTGCAGCAACCTTCATGAGGTAAAAGCCGGATCGGCGGGCGGATCCAGTTTACAGCATGCCTACGATTCATGCCTGATGCGTTTCGTGCTCATTGCACTCTTCAGATGTGCGACAGTCATTTTGGCATAGAGGCCACACCTCCCACTTAAAAATATGAGCCCTCTAATAGGCGACTCGAACGAGTCCGCATTGGTTTGTGGGTCTTGTAGTGTGTGCCTCAGTTGTGTGCTGCTGTCTGAGACGTTTCAAGCCCACTAATGGGCCTCCTCCACTCTCGCACATCCGGCTTGTCAATCCTCCATGGATGCCTCCACATTGAGACTCCGTGATTCGGAGCTCCGTGGCCGGAGCGCCAGGGATTCAGGCTACGCGAACAGTGGGGCCCATTGGAGGGCTATGCATTAAGGACCAAGAAGACACAGCACCCATCAGGGTGAGATTGCCGCACTACATGTCCCAGAATTCCAAAGGAGCCCGTGAACGAATCATTCGCTAAATTGGGTGTAGAGGGTATATAGGCACTCATATTGTATTCACACTTATGTTTAGTGAAACTCAACAATGTACGGTGCATCCAAAAAGGGAGGGAAAATACCCTATCTCCCCAAAACTCAATCAAAGATTGATCAAACTATTCACAATTATTTTGTGCTTTATTGTTTGATTACTGTATTTTCTATTGTATAAGGCATGAGTGCTCCAAAAATTGTGAATACTGTGAACCAATCATGTTGTGGCTTATGAAGCAGCCTATCAGAAGGCAGTTTAGGCAATAAATGTAGTGTGGCCCAAATGCTGTTTTAATCTGTGGGACTGAGCCTATGAGGAAGGAGGTTTCCGAAATGCGTCAGGCTGCTCCTGCTGCGTGTATGGTCTGCCGTGCATTGCTGCTGCCAGAGTGCTTCCTCAACCTGTGGGTAACTTTGTAGCAACATATTTTCACGGCTGCCCAGCCGTGGAGGGAGCACCACCTCTCGGACTGGCAAAGCAGACTAGGGGCTGGAAAAACGTCCAGTTCCACATGGGGCAAGCAGCGCCAGGAATTCAGACTGCGCGCACAGTGGGGCCAATTGGAGGGCTATGCATTAAGGACCCAGAGGACATCACCCATCAGGGTGAGATTGCCGCACTACATGTCCCAGAATTCCAGAGGGGCCTGTGAACCAATCAATAACTTTGTAGCAACATATATATATATATATATATATTCACTTAAAAAACCATAGGTTTCACACATGTTATAGTTAGCTGTACATTTCACTTGTAAAAAACCAATAAAATTCCACGTTATAGTTAGATCAGGTAACTATAACTTGCGCGCCCACAATAAACTGCTGATGACGTCACATAGTACATCACTCATGACATGGTCAGTGACATCACTCATGACATCAATGATGACATCTGAAATTACACAGTGTGGATTGCGGTCGCGCAAGTTATAGTTACCTGATCTAACTATAACGTGGAATTTCATTGGTTTTTTACGAGTGAAATGTACAGCTAACTATAACATGTGTGAAACCTATGGTTTTTAAGTGAATTTGCAAGGTTTTGTAAATGATAATTCCTAACTATAACGTGTGTGAAACCTATGGTTTTTTCAGTGAATTTGTACGGTTTTTTAAATGCTAAGTTATGTATTTATTTATTATTTTTTTTTCTGGTTTTTCACTATGCGCACACCCTGCGCGCACGGTGCGCTTCACGCACCGTGCGCGCGCTGTGGGCCTACGTTACGCAGTCCATGCCGTGCGCGCCTCGCATTTTTTGACGCAGTAACATTTGTTTTTTTCTCCTTTGTGGGTCCTTTAATTTATTTAATAAATGTGATTGTTAATTCTTTATTTTTATTTTTTAATTTTTTTGCCGTGCGCGTACGGTAAGCTTACCGTACGCGTACCCCGCGATTTTTTTTAAAAATTATTAAATTTATTTTTCGTACTTTTGGGTCCTTCTTGGACCCCCTGACAAACACTAGGGGGTCTGCAATTCTCTTCGTTGTCCCCGTTTCACGTTCCCCACCTTTGTTTCTCAGTGTGAGAGACAGAAAATGGCGGCCGACACTTCCTGATTTCGACCGATTCGAATGTTTACAGTCATGTAACCACCAATCAGAATTGAGCTCGCGCACGGCACCGTACGCGTACGGTAAGCTTACGGTAAGCGCACGGAGCGCGCTTACAGATATATATATTGATTTAAATGCTATTTTCCCAGGACCTACTGAACAGATTTACACCAGACCCACAAAAGGCACATCCTTGACCTGAGGACTACCTCTCTGCCAAATTTCAAGTAATTCTGTTCAGCCGTTCGGGCTGTAGCTGTGTCTAAAGGTCCTATGGAAAAATGCATGGGGAAAACGCGTTTTGGGACCCCCCTTTTTTCTCAGCCCCCGCTTGACGAATCCCCCCCAGACTTTCAGGGTAGGAGCGGAGCGTAGCGCCCCAAATAGAATGTTGCGGATTTCCTATGGAAACAGGGTCCTAACTATAACTATCTACTGGCGACCGCCAGTAGATAATGTATATAAATATATATTCAGTGAAAAAACCAAAGGTTTCACACATGTTATAGTTAGCTGGACATTTCACTCGTAAAAAACCAATGAAATTCCCCCGTTATAGTTAGTTCAGCTAACTATAACTCGCGCGCCCGCAATGCACTGCTGATGACGTCACATATTACATCACTCATGACATGGTCACTGACATCACTCATGACATCACTGATGACATCTCAAATGACATCACTGATTTTTTTTTTTCTTTCAATTTTTTTATTAGGGTTTTGCATGCATTTCATTACAGTAAACTTTCGCTTATATATGCTCCAATCATTACATTACATCATCATCAACCTTTGCGTGAGCTATAGTGAGTGGGTGCTGTAGTTCGTTAGTTGCCGAAGGTATCTATTATAATCGGTAAGGCTGGTCGCCCCCTAGTGCGCTCTGCTCCGTCCCCGTGTATGTCTGCACAGTAATGTCGCCAGCGTCCGTCTCTATCGGGGTCAGCACTACCTCCCCAATGTAGTGTATGCAACGTTCCCTTCTTTCCCAGGTTCACTGTCAGGTCATGTATCTAGGACCACGGCGTGTAAGCCGTCAACCGGGGCAACTACCGCCTACGGGGCGGTTTGGAACGGGCCCTAGGGAGGGGGGGGATCCTTAAACTTGGAAAAAGAAGGGGTGGGGAAGGAAGGGAGTAGGAGGTGAAAAATGGAAAGGGGGGTGGGAGTGCGGGACTGGCGGGGGCGAGGTTCACGTGCCAGATTGTTGGAGGACTGATAGCTAGTGCGAGCGATCCGTCCTGAGATCTACCTAGGAGAGGGGGGGGGGTCGAGCCTGTCGGTCATCGCTTGTCGCGACACAGGGGGCCGGGTCCGCGCTCGCTCTCGCACCTAGGTACTCTGTCTACCTGCGGAGTCGTATGCGCCCTCCGCCAGGTTGGGGCGGCCAGGGGATGTCGGAGAGGCGTGAGGGGTGAGCTGTGGCACGTCCGGGGCGTCCCTCGACTCGTAGTTTTGCTTAAAAAGGATAAGGAGGAGCGCCCATTCCATAGATATCGGGTGTTTACGGGCACCCTTCGCCTCCTCCTCCCTTAACAGTTCCTCCTCGGCTGCTCCCCATTTGAGCACTGCGCCTGCCCACGCCGGTATGGACGGTCCTTCTGGCGCCCTCCAATGCATCGCGATGTTCCTCTTCGTGAGGAGCACGGCTAGGGACAAAAAATTCCACTGTACCTTCGCGGTTTTTTTCTTCGGGGACAACCCCAGTGCACACTCCTCCCAGGTGGCGGCGGCCGGGATTTCAATGGTAGCGCAGACGGTTTGGTACACCTCCTCCCAAAAACGGTGTATGGAGGGGCAGGCCCAGAACATATGCTTGAAATCGGCGTCTGTCAGGTGACATCGGGGGCAGTCAAATCGCGTTTCAGGGTAAAACCGGTGGAGTTTGTCTGGAGTAAGATACGCCCGGTGGAGAATGTTGAATTGGATATTTTTAAATCGCGCGTTCCTGGACACCTTTTTGGGGGACACCAGGGCTTTGCGCCACTCCGCGTCATTGAATACGCGGCCTGCATCGTCCTCCCACGTTTCCCGGAGTTTGTCCAGGGAAACGTCCGCCAACTCCCTAATCGCTTTACAATGCCAGGTGACCAGGTGACTGCCCGCTCCCATGCGCAGCACTGTATGCAACACCGGATGCGTCGGGGGTTCCCCATCGCGTGGGTTCCAGAAGCGGCCACTACTTTCCAGCAGCTGCCTGTGTCTCAGGAATTGTCCCTGGGGGAGGTCATACCACTCCACCATCTGTGCGTACGTCCTCCACTCCCCCTCCTGAAACAGCGCCTCCATCTCTGTGACGCCGTGGTCCGTCCACACCTGGAGGGCCCTCGCGGTGTGGTGTCCGTTCCGTCGCGGGAACCCCACCAGAGGGAGCAGGGGGGAATACAGCGGCCGTCCCCTTGACATGCGGTGTATCCGCATCATGCATCGGCGGGCTACGACGACCTGAAGCGGATTTGTGCGTATCGGCTTTGAGCCCGGCAACAGCATACGTCGGATCGCGGGCAGTGGTAGTCTACCCGCGTCCATGACTGTCTCCTCCATATGCCGCTCCGCTGTCCACTGGGATAACCACTGGAGCTGTGCCGCGAGAAAGTATGATTCGAAGGATGGGGCCCCCAGGCCTCCGGCCGTCGTAGGTAGATACAATGTACGCAGCGCTACTCGGTGCCGACCGCCCCCCCAGATCAAGGTTGCTAGCAGCGTGTCTAGTTCCCGGAAAAAAGCACGGGGTGGGATTATTGGAAGGTTTGCGAAGTAGTAGAGCATTCGCGGCACCATGATCATCTTCGCGATTGCGACGCGTCTTATAGGTGCTAATGGAAGAGTCTTCCAGAACTCCACAGCCGAGCGCAGGCCGATCAGTGCCCTCCGGTGGTTTCCCTCGAAGAGGTCTCTGGGGGAGTGGTATAGGCGCACCCCCAGGTATCTGGGGGGAGTCCCTTCCCATTTCAATGTCTGCGCACCTAGCATTATCGTCAGAGATTCTGCGCGCGCGCCCAAAGGGAAAACGGACGATTTTTCCCAGTTGACCCGGAGTCCGGAAGTGTCCCCGTACTCCTGTAGTGTCGTCCAAATGGATGTAAGGTCAGCCGATATGTCACGGACGTAGATCAGTAGATCGTCCGCATATAGAGACACGCAGTGGGTGACGCCCGCTATGGGGATCCCCCAAGTCTCCCCCTCCCGTCGCAGCCTAATGGCCAGGGGTTCCATCGCCAGAGCGAAGAGGAGAGGAGAGAGGGGGCAACCCTGCCTGGTCCCGCTGGTCACCGGGAACGGAGCCGACACTAGTCTGCCGATTCTCACCCTGGAGGAGAGGCTCCCGTACAGCAGCTGTGTGTAGGCCAGCAGCACGGGCCCGATGCCCATACGACTCAAGACCTCGAACAGGTAAGGCCACGACAAGGTATCGAACGCCTTTTCTAGGTCCAGGACCAAGCACGCCGCCCGGGGATACCGTCCCTTCGTCTGGTCCTGGACATGAAAGAAGCGGCGCAGATTGTGTGAGGTGTTACGTCGGGGAACAAACCCACACTGGTCTGGATGCACCAGCGTTGGGAGAATTCGACTGTATCGCTCTGCTAAAATTTTCCCGAGGATCTTGCAGTCCGTGTTCAGGAGCGTTATTGGTCGATAGGAGGCCGGGAGTACGGGGTCTCTATGATGCTTCAGGAAGGTCACCACGACCGACGTCCGCATCGAGTCTGGGAGCAGTTTACGAGTTACCGCCTCCTCGTATATGGAGACCAGGCGTGGCGCCAGCAGCGTCACGAATGCATGGTAGAACTCGATCGGGAGTCCGTCCGTACCCGGTGTCTTTCCGCGGGCAAGTGCCTTAATCGCCTGTTTCACATCAACCGCGAGAATCCGTTTGTCTAAGTCCTTGCCGATGTCGGGGGGGATCCCGGGCAGGGGCGACTCGCCTAGGAAGCCGGCGAGATCTCTCAAGGGTCCGGCCCGTGGGGCACGGTATAGGGTCGCGTAGTACCCGTGAAAGATGCGCAAGATATCTGTCTGTGAGTATTTTAGTTGCCCGTCTGGGGCCATGAGTTCTGTGATAGGACGCGGTGTTGTGTCTTGTTTGGCCAACCAGGCCAGGAGCGATCCCGTCCTATTCCCCTCTCGGTGCGCTCGAGCCGCGTATGCGCGAAAGTTGTATTTACGCAGATCGCGCAACGTAACCGCGTGGGAGGTTTTGGCCTCTGAGAGTTGTGTCGTTGTGGCGGCTCCCTGATCCGCACCTTTTCCAGAGTTCCATGAGCTGGGACTCCGCCCTTTGCAAGGCCTTGTCCAGCACTCTCCTTACCCCAACTACTTGCTGGATGCAGTGGCCTCTGGCGCACACCTTAAATGCGTCCCACTCCACCGAACGTGTGGACGCCGTATTGTCATTCTGGCGGAAGTGGCCCTGCATAAACTCCTCAAGTGTGTGACGGAACACCGGGTCTGTGAGGCATTCTCGAGGCATCCTCCAAGTCGGAATCGGGGGGTGAGGCGGTTTCCATCGGAGGACCATAGTGTGCGCGTCGTGGTCCGACACTATCCTGCCGAGATAGTCAGAGTCCTGTACCAAGGGCACGAGTGACATGGAGCCGAGGAACCTGTCTAAACCGACCCTCAGATTATGTGGGATCGAATGGAAGGAGTAGAGTTTCGCAGTGGGGTGGCGGGTCCTCCAGATGTCTGCCAACCCCCATTTGGCCACCCATCTGCGGAGGTCCGCGGCTTGCTTGTGTGCAGGGGAGTGGGCCTGTGGGGGATGTGAGCGGTCCAGGTGTGGGTCCAGAGTGCAGTTGTAATCCCCTCCTAGGAGCCATGGGACTGAAGTGTGTTGTGCTAATGTGCGTGTGAGTGTGCCCCAGAATCCCTCCTGTTCCGAGTTGGGGGCATATATACTCCCTATCAGTAGTTGTTGACCCTCTAATAAACCCGTCAGCACTGCATATCGACCTTCTCTGTCTACGAGTCTGTTTTGCTCTTTAAATGGCACCCCCGGCCTGATCCATACTAGGGCGCCTCTGGCGAACGCGGAGTAGGTCGTGGCGCATATTATGCCTCGCCACTTTTTTTGTAGCCGGTCCACTTCCCCTACCGTCAGGTGCGTCTCTTGTAAGAGTGCAACTTGGGCCTGTTGTCGCTTAATGTAGGCATAAATAGAGTATCGTTTTCGTGCGGTGTGCATGCCTCGGACATTCAGTGTCAGGAACTTTATGTCTGTGTTAGGGGAGTTGTGAGGTGTGATGTGGGAAGTCATCTGTATGTGTTCTCATCGTGTGGCAAACCCCACGGTCGTCGCTTCCAGCCCCACGCCCGCCGCCTATCGTCCGTCCATGCACTGTGTCGTCTATGGCGGTCACCTCGCCCGCTGCAGGAATGGTAGGGAAAAGGTATGCAGGGAGGGGGGTGAACAATAACAACGGTGGGAAACAGTCCCAATACTGGGGGCGCACCGCACAAGGCGGTGTGCCCAAACTAGTGATCATAGTGAAACTTTAGTTCGTAGTTGTGGGGGTGGTGGTTCTAGGTGGCTGCCGACTCTCGCTCTGGCGGTAGTCCGTATATTGTCAATGTCCATAGGTGTCCTGCCCTCTGTCGGGCTCTGTGGCGTAGTTCGTTCCCGTCGATTAGCCGGGTTGTGCGTGCTCGTGTCCCGTCTGTTCTGGTCTGTGGGCTTCTTGTTAGATGAGAGTGTCTGCGGTCTGAGGGGTCACCACCGGGGGTGTCACCGAGCCCTCTCGTGACCTCGGCGTGGCACTCCTTTCGTCGTCAGAGCTGAAGATGTGGGGGCCCCACTCGGAATCTGTGTCTCTGTCCTGTGGGCTCATAGTGGCCACCGCCTGGAGTGCCTTCCGGCGTTCCGCCATGATCTGCGCGAGGTCCGGAGAGCTGGTGGAGGTAGTGCCGGTCCGTGCACTGATCTGCGTGGAAGAAGCCCCTCGGCGTCGGCGATCCGGGATGTCCTCCTCGGGCGCGGGCTGGAGCTGTCCCCGGGGTGTCGTGCATGTTGTTCCGCCCATGTCGCCGCCTCTCCTGGGTCTGTGAAGAAGTGTGTCTCGCCTCCATAAATGATCTTGAGGCGGGCCGGGAAAAGGAGCGCGTACTGCATGCCTCGCAGGCGCAGGGTGCGTTTCACTGCTTGGAAGGTGGCGCGTTGTTGTTGGACCGCACGGGAGTAGTCCGGGAACAACATGACCTGTTTGTTCTCTATCTGCAGTAGTCCCTGTTGCCTGGCCGCTCTGAGGATAGTGTCTCGGTCCCTATAATGAAGGAGCTTGAGTAAGAACGGGCGAGGAGGCATGCCCGGTTGCGGCCTGCGTGCCGGCACTCTGTGGGCCCTCTCCACGGAGAAGAACGCTGTAAGGGCGTCCGCAGGAGTGAAGGAGGCTATCCACCCAGTGATATATTTGACCGGGTTAGGCTCTTCGATTCCTTCCGGCAAATTGACGATGCAAATGTTACTCCGTCTGGAACGCCCCTCCAAGTCGTCCGTCTTGTTCTCCAGTGTCTTTATACGGGTTTGGAGGTCCCGGAGTGCGTTCCCATGTTGTTGCACCTGTGGTTCCAGCGTCTGGATCGTGCTGGCGTTGTGCGCGACTTTGTCCGCCAGTTTCCTGTGGTCGTCTCGGAGGAGGCCCAGGTCCGACGCCAACTCATCGAACTTCCCCTCCATCGCCACTCTAGAGTGTTCTATGGCCGCCAGTACCTGATCTAGCTTCCTGGACGTATGGTCTTCGGTGACGGGTTCAGTGGTATGCGGGGGTCCCCTGGACGTGGATGCGGCCACTCGCGACGGGTGCGAGGTCGACGGCGCCCCCTCCGTCTTTTGACGACCCATGGTTGGGGATGGGCCCTCCCCACGGTGGCGGATGCGCCCGTCCGCTGGTGTCCGCACTCGGGTTGGCTCAGCAGGGCCGTTCTCGTGGCAGATAGGTCACCCAGGGAGGAGTCCGCTTCTGGGCCCTGTCTCGTCGTTCCGGGCGCGAGTGCACCGCCTGCGCTCCTTCTGGTCGCCGGCCTCCCAATACAGGATGTCTGCGGGATCCCTGTGGTCACGAGCCCGGTCCGTTCTCCGTATGGGGGTGCGCACTCCTCCGTCCCCGATCTGCAGGGGGGGCAAGGACGATCCCGTCTCCCTGGCTTAGGAAGAGACCCCCCACGAAGCCTCACCGACCAGTCCCCTGCAGCTTGGCCGATCCCACTGCATCCGCTGTGCGGGCTCTGCCCTCTCCTCGTGTTCCACGTCCAACCCGGCTCTCAGGCACGACGCGGCGCCAGGCAGAGTTCCCTGCCTCCTCGCCGTTCCCTCCCCAGAGCGAGGTCAGCGACCGCACGCAGCCCGGGTCCCTCCGTGTGATCTCCTCGATGGCCTGGCTCTGTGCTGGTCTGTGTCCACAGGTGTCCGCCCAGGCGGCGATCAGGGCTCTCCGTTCCGGGGGCAGCGGCCGCGCCCCCCCCCCCTCGCCGGGCGATCCGCCTCACAGCGCCTCCGGACAGTGCACCGGGTCTGGGGTCCCTCGGTGTCGCCCAGGTCGGGTCTCACCTGTGTGATGGGGCTGGCCGCCGGGTCGTCAGCAGCTTCTGGAGTGTGCAGTACAGTGTTCGCCGCCGTCACCCAGCCACTCGGTCTCACTCAGCCGCGGGGGGGGGGAGGGGAGCAGCGCCCCCCCGTCACTTCGCCGCCGCAGCCGCCACCATTCGGGGCTGCGCTCCAGGTCCGGATCTGCTCTCCTGTGATGTGGCGCCAAGGCGGGTGGTCGCGATCGCCGACCAGGTCAGTCCCGCCGCGGGAGCCTCCGTGGCGCCTCAGGCTCGCCGCTTCCCTCCCAGGCTAGGCGTCCGTCCGCCATCTTGTCCGCGGATCGGCCAGCGGCCGCGCGATGTCTCCGGCTGCACCACAGCCGTCCCCGCCGAGATCCAACGCCTGCCGGAGGTGCCGCTATTGTCACCGGGCACGGTCCGATACTTTCCCGGGAACATGGAAGCCCGGGGCAGGTATAACTGTCCGTTACACGGGCCGTCGAGCGGGAGCCTCAAAGAGAGGAGTCCGCCATCTTGGCTGGCTCGGCCACGCCCCCCAAATGACATCACTGATGACATCATCCAGTGAATGTGTGTTTTTCTGAAAATTAAATATGTTTTATATATGTATATCTCAAGGTCAATGGAAGAATAAATGGGTATATAAGTGTCTAAATGAATGCTTTGTTTTTGAAAAATTTATTGTGTTACTGACTGATTAAGTGTATCATAGTGAATACATGGCTTACTGAGTAATGTTTAAATATGAAAATATCTGTATCAGTCTCTCACTTTGTGTATAAGTGGCTGCATGGGTTGGTGAGTAGCTTCATGGGTGTCTATATAGGTTATTAGTTGTTTTTTTGAGTATCAGTCTGAGTGTCTGTATGGTTCGGAGGGGGGTATTATGTAGTGCATAGGTGCATGAATGAGTGATTCACTCTTTGTATGTGTTGAAGACAGCATGTGTGCAGGACTGCATGGGTGGATGAGTGTGTGATTGGTTGTGTTAGTGAGTGAATGACTGTCTCAATAGTGTCTTTATGAGTAACTACATATGTTTTAAACTAGTATATGTGACTATTGGTGTATATAAGTGAGTATATGTGAGAGTGAGAGATTGAAAGAGTTCCTGTATGAATAAGTATGTGTTTCTATAAGTGATTGTTTATAAGACTAAGTATGTGTAAGTTTCCGTAGAAGTAAGTGTGGTGGTGTGTGTATAACTGTATAAGCTAATAAATGTATGTTTGTTTCTTTATTAGCATGAGTGAGTATGTGTGAGTAACTCTATGGATGAGTGGCATTGTGTAACAGGATGTATAGGTGTATGAGTACATATGATGAGTGAGTGCATGTATGAGTGACTGTATAGGACTGTTGGTGAATGAGTGGATGTGTATGTGGTTCTTAGAATTACTTAAGAGGTTCTTGTAACTGGTATTGGTATGTCCATTGTTTTGAAAATTTCAGTCTCTATTTTTGAATGTGTGTATCAAAGGTTATATTAGGGGAAGAGGAGGTCTGCCACTCTATCACAAGGATGATGTCATCAGTGATGTCATCAGTGATGTCATTTGAGATGTCATCAGTGATGTCATGAGTGATGTCAGTGACCATGTCATGAGTGATGTAATATGTGACGTCATCAGCAGTGCATTGCGGGCGCGCGAGTTATAGTTAGCTGAACTAACTATAACGGGGGAATTTCATTGGTTTTTTACGAGTGAAATGTCCAGCTAACTATAACATGTGTGAAACCTTTGGTTTTTTCACTGAATCTGCAAGGTTTTTTAAATGCTAATTCCTAACTATAACATGTGTGAAACCTATGGTTTTTTCAGTGAATTTGCAAGGTTTTTTAAATGCTAATTTCTAACTATATCGTGTGTGAAACCCATGGTTTTTTCAGTGAATTTGTATGGTTTTTTAAATGCTAATTCTTAGCTATAACATATGTGATTCCCATATTTTTTTTTTTTTATAAATTCTTATATTAAATGTGTTTTTTTTTAAAAAAAACAAGTTTTTTAAAAACTTTTTATTCTCTTAAAACACTGTTTTTTTTCTTTAAAATCTGCAATATTTCAAGATTTTTTTTATTTATTTAACAAACAGGTAAGATATATTAGTATAACTTTGAAAATATTTTTTTTTTTTTTTTTTTTAGTGCGCGTACGGTAAGCGTACGGTTTACGCAATGTCCGTAATTTATCTACGCTGTTTGCGTATAGTTACGCAATTTGCGTAGCCGCGCGTACTGCGCGTGGGGCGCGTACGCGTGTACGCTACACGCGCACGTTACGCGGAAGTGTTAGGGAGTGACTGTTATGCGCATGCGCGCGAGCGCGTGTCTTTTTTACGCGCATGCGTACTTTTGCCGTAAGCGCACCGTAAGCGCACCGTAAGCGTACGGTTGGTCATGTGATCATGAAACACAACTTTTGATTGGTTGAAACTACTTTCAGTTCTAGAACTCTCCTACACCACACCCATTCCCCTCATTTCTGCTTGTGATCCCTTAGGAGAAGGAGCTGGGTTGTCTTTGTGATACGATGGCAGTACAGCAGAGCCCTTCTGAGAGTGAGGCTAGCAGCACTACCTTGAGGCAGAGAGCGAGGAAACAAAAGACCTCTTACATATGGGAGTATTTTTCTTTTCCAGAGGGCCAGCAAAAGGTAAATGCACCCTTAGTGACTTGTAAGCTGTGTGGCCGTGTACTTTCAAGAGGGAATCCCGACAGGAAGTATTCCTTCGGGAATCACACCATGATGAGACACCTTAAGGATGTACACAGAAGGACACATGCTCGACTTACTGAAGGTAACCCTTCAGTAAATCAACCAAGCACATCCACAGCAGCTCAGCCTGGACCATCATCTGCAGTGCCGAGTCCTTCTTCTGCAGGTCAGGTGAGCCCTTCATCTGTGGGGGGAGCATCTCCTTTTTCTTCTCCTCAGGAAATTAACCCTCGGTTTCTGAGGGTTGAAATACGGTGCGCCACTTGTCATGATCTAATTTGTTATAGGGAGACCAGTATTTCCCTAGTGAACAATAAAATAGATCAGCACACTTGTCGTACCGTCTAATATTCCCATTCTTTCTTTCCTCTGTCCCTGCATGAACACAACGGCTCTTTTAAGAGCCAACCTTTCATCTATTTTTTATATATGTTTTTAAAACTTTTTTTTTTTTTTTTTTTAGCGTACGGTACGCGTAATTATTATTTTTTTTTTAAAAAAACACTAAAAATCAATTATCACATTACAAGGTCCTTGAGAGACTACAATGAAAAACTGAAAATGTGATTGTGGAGAAGTGGAAAAAAGGGACCATGATATTTTTGACTTACCATACCCACTCAAAAAATTATTTATTAATTAAAATTTAATTTTTATTGTTTTAAAAATGGTTCAAGTTTTCGAAAATGTTCTATCTCAATCTGAAAAAAAAGAAAAAAGTATTAATATTTAATAAAACATTTTATAATACAGTACATAATTCCTGTGTGCACACAAAGTCATGCTTTGAAATTAGACAGAAAACGAAATTTCTTTGCCAATTGCAAAGCATACTTTCTACTACTTTTTAGGCAAGTGAAAAGTACTTTTACAGACTGACACATTATGAATCCACTTTTCAGATTCTTAAAAAAGCACATGTCCAAACTGCTTTTTCAGACCAGCACCATGTGTAACCTGGTTGACTGCCTACACTCCAGCAAGGGCAACCAGCCTTAGTGATGCTGAATGTATTTGCATTACTGACTGAAACCTCAAACCCCACTCGCTTGTGAATACTGTGCATGATTCCACAGGGTAAGCAGCTGGGTGTGTGCTAAGAGTCTGCTTCTGCACCAAAAAATGGCTCCCCTTTCCATATAATGCAACTGTGAAATCACCAGAGCAATACGCAATAAATCTCTGCCTGTAATTCCTATATGCACACAGAGTCATGTTTTCACATTAGTCACAAAACAAAATTTCTTTGCCAATTTGAAAGCACACTTACTACTCTTTTTTTGGCAAGTGATAAACACTTTTACAGACTGACACATTATGAATCCACTTTTCACATTCTTTAAAAAGCACATGTCCAAACTGCTTTTTCAGACCAGCCCCATGTTTAACCTGGTTGACTGCCTACACTCCAGCAAGGGCAACCAGCCTTAGTGATGCTGAATGTATTTGCATTACTGACTGAAACCTCAAACCCCACTCACTTGTGAATACTGTGCATGATTCCACAGGGTAAGCAGCTGGGTGTGTGCTAAGAGTCTGCTTCTCCACCAAAAAATGGCTCCCCATTTCCATCTAATGCAACTGTGAAATCACCAGAGCAATACGCAATAAATCTCTGCCTGTAATTCCTATATGCACACAGAGTCATGTTTTCACATTAGTCACAAAACGAAATTTCTTTGCCAATTTGAAAGCACACTTACTACTCTTTTTTTTGGCAAGTGATAAACACTTTTACAGACTGACACATTATGAATCCACTTTTCAGATTCTTTAAAAAGCACATGTCCAAACTGCTTTTTCAGACCAGCACCATGTGTAACCTGGTTGACTGCCTACACTCCAGCAAGGGCAACCAGCCTTAGTGATGCTGAATGTATTTGCATTACTGACTGAAACCTCAAACCCCACTCGCTAGTGAATACTGTGCATGATTCCACAGGGTAAGCAGCTGGGTGTGTGCTAAGAGTCTGCTTCTGCACCAAAAAATGGCTCCCCCTTTCCATCTAATGCAACTGTGAAATCACCAGAGCAATACGCAATAAATCTCTGCCTGTAATTCCTATATGCACACAGAGTCATGTTTTCACATTAGTCACAAAACGAAATTTCTTTGCCAATTTGAAAGCACACTTACTACTCTTTTTTTTGGCAAGTGATAAACACTTTTACAGACTGACACATTATGAATTCACTTTTCAGATTCTTAAAAAAGCACATGTCCAAACTGCTTTTTCAGACCAGCACCATGTGTAACCTGGTTGTCTGCCTACACTCCAGCAAGGGCAACCAGCCTTAGTGATGCTGAATGTATTTGCATTACTGACTGAAACCTCAAACCCTTAAAGTATTCTTTATTTTTACCAGTACACCTTAATTTATGGTGAAAACATAGTCCATATTATTTTACATGTTCTTCACATTTAAATTTCTCCCAAAACAGAAAATAATAAACACAACTTCAACAAAAGAAATCCCATTTTTATTATTTATTTCTTAGTTTACCATATACATCCCCTCTCAAACTCTAAACTCACCTTTAAAATTAGTTAGTTGTGAAAGAAATGTGGCACTCAAAGAGCAGATTATCAGAGCCAGGATCTCTGTTCTTTACACCTCTCTCCTCTCAGCAGAACCAGATAATGGCAAACTTTCCCTCTCTTTTTCCACACATGTACATGTTAGTTTCAAATCTCAGTGCTTCCCCCTTTTTTTCAAATGTAATCACACATTTCTATTGGTTGAAAACCAACCCTTTTCCAAAAGTACCCTTCCCCCAACTTGACTTCTGCCTAGTACCCTTTCGCCAACTTGACTTCTGCCTGCTACCATAGCAACAGCTCATGGAACACTGCTGTGTGGAGTTAGGTCAAAAGTTCACCAAACAATGTTTCAATTCCACAGAGCAAGAGTGCTTGACTTTTCAAACCTAACAGCAAATCCATAGTACTGTTCTTTGGTAATACATTTTTCTGTACCAATACAAAACATGCTTCTATTAATTTACACATACAGCCTAGTTTTTATTCTAGAATGGTATGAAACAGCCAATCAGTTCTTTTTTTTATGAAAAAAATATGTATGCCTCCATTTCCAAACTGTCTTTCTTTTCATATTGCCATTCTACTGAAAGACACCTCCTGAGTGCATCCAGTTCTCCTTTGAAGATGTTCACAGTGTGGATTGTAGGGCACAGCTATGTCTTCTGGAGTGAAAAGTATGCAGAGAAAACAGATATGGTGAGAGACCTTGCTTTGCCAAATGTAGACATTAAATGGATTGGTCAGAGAGGGTTAAAGTGGCACCAATTGATGCCATTGGTGAAATCCTTCATGCACATCCAACACCCTGACCTCATAATAGTGCACTGTGGTGGCAATGACCTAGGCACTTTGACTGGGGTAGGTCTGGAAATGCTTATGAAGGACACCTTTGCACAACTGTTTTCACTTTTCCCTAAAACTGCCTTTGTGTTTTCTAACATATGCCAAAGGCAAAAATGGAACTGGTCCAATCATTTCTGTCCGCAGATTGACAAAGCAAGAAAGCACGTCAACAAATCTGTTTCTGCTTTCCTCCGTGACTATGGTATGGGTTCCATTTACCACAACAACTTGCATTACGACATGCAAGACATTTATAGAGGAGATGGTGTGCACTTCAATGATGAAGGGAACAGAGTCTTCCTCTTGAACCTTAGACTCTGCATCAGTACTTACTTGTAGGTACCACTAAAAAATCATTTCATAAACACAACGGCTCTTTTTAGAGCCCCCTAATATCTAAACACTTAAATCTGAATTTCATTTCTTTTTTTTTCTTTTTTTTTCTACCGTACGCGTACGGTAAGCTTACCGTACGCGTACCCCGTGATTTTTATTAAAATCAATAAATGTTGTCTTTGTACTTTTCTGTCCTTCTTTGACCCCCTTACAAATGTTAGGGGGTCTGTAACTCTCCTCCTTGCCCCCTTTTCAAGATATCACTCTTTTTTTTTCTGAGTGAAACACACGAAATGGCGGCCGCCGCTTTCTGGTTTCGACCGATTCGAATGTTTACTAAGATCTAAGAGCCAATCAGAATCGCGCTCGTGCACGCCACCGTACGCGTACGGTAAGCGTACCGTAAGTGCACCGTAAGCTGGCTCAGATATATATATTGATTTAAAGGCTATTTTCTCAGAATCTACTGAACAGATTTACACCAAACCTACAAAAGGCACTTCCTTGACCTGAGGACTACCTCTCTGCCAAATTTCTAGTAATTCTGTTCAGCCGTTCGGGCTGTAGCTGTGTCTAAAGGTCCTATGGAATGCATGGGAAAAACGCGTTTTGGGACCCCCCTTTTATCTCAGCCCCCGCTTGACGAATCCCCCCGAGACTTTCAGGGTAGGAGCGGAGCGTAGCGCCCCACCTATTTTGAAACATTCGCGAGGATTCGTCGACCGGCGCCAAAGTTATTCAAAATAGAATGTTGCGGATTTCCTATGGAAACGTGGTCCTAACTATAACTACCTACTGGCGACCGATAGATAGATAGATAGATAGATAGATAGATAGATAGATAGATAGATAGATAGATAGATAGATAGATAGATAGATAGATAGATAGATAGATAGATAGATAGATAGATAGATAGATAGATAGATAGATAGATAGATAGATAGATAGATAGATAGATAGATAGATAGATAGATAGATAGATAGATAGATAGATAGATAGATAGATAGATAGATAAAAATCCCTGGATGGGCCCCAGGGTGTAAAACGTCCATTGATCCCTTAGCCGCTGCTTCACATGTGGGCTCGGTAGAATTCCGACCCGTGACGCCCATTTAGGCGGTGATGTGCGCCTCCGTGGCCAGACTGCCTCATAAAATATCAAAGCTCCTGGATGCCCGCTAGTGAGGCAGCCCTCAAGTAGTGCATTCAGCGGGTAAAGCACACCTTCGCACTCCGGTAATTGTCTTCAGCTCTCAAGTCTGTAGATTTTCAGCCTGACGCGTTTTTGAGCCTTTTGCTTGTCATCAGAGGCTTGACGTTAGTACTTCCGTTCTGACACTCCCACTATTTATAATTAATGGGCGGCAGATGGGCAACTCATATGAGTCCAACTCATCGTCTTTTGGGGCTTGTAGTCAGTGTTACTTCCCTAGCTGGACGTTTGTCATTAAAGCTGGCACAATAAAAAGCCCGGGATGAGCCCCGGGTTGTAATGCGTCCACTGATCCCTTAGCCGCTGCTTCACATGAGGGCTCGGTAGAATTCCAACCCATGACCCCCATTTAGGCGGTGGTGCATGCATCCGTGGCTGGACTGCTGCATGAATTATCAAAGCTCCTGGGTGCCCGCTAGCAAGGCAGCACTCAAGTAGCGGCATTCGGCGGGTAAAGCACACCTTCGCACTCCGTTAATTGTCTTCAGCTCTCAAGTCTGTAGATTTTCAGCCTGACACGTTTCTGAGCCTTTTGCTCGTCATCAGAGGCTCGACGTGAGTACTTCTGTTCTGACACTCCCACTATTTATAATTAATGGCCCTGCAGATGGGCAACTCATATGAGTCCATCGCGATGTCTTGTGGGGCTTGTAGTCAGTGTTACTTCCCTCGATGGGCGTTTGTCATAAAAGCTGGCACAATATAAAGCCCTTGATGGGCCCCAGGTGTAAAGCGTCCATTGATCCCTTAGCCGCTGCTTTACATGTGGGCTCAGTAGAATTCCGACCCGTGACCCTCATTAATGTCCTGAATGTTTGTGCCTGGCCCTGCAACACGTCAAACGCTGGTCCAACCCATTCACGACGCTGACAGGTGCAGCTTCAGAAACCTCCCCGCAAGACATTCCTACTTGGCACATGTTGTTACTGGGGCCCGCAAATGCACATTTCAAATATGCAACTACCATGTTTTAAAACAGGCGTACTGATCGAACCTGTTACCTTTCCCATATTCTCAAGAAGTGTGTGGCGCCCCTGGCGGGTTCTGGCGGTGCACCAGGGTGCCGCGGGGCACAGTTTGGGAACCACTGTCATAGTCCTTCAGGTGGGGTACCAGCAGGACCCCACCTAGTGATAAAAAACACAATTTTTTTATATGTTTCCAGCAAATTTATGTAAGATCTGTGAATTCAGGCGAAATAAAAAACAGATGTGCAGGCTTTGTGCTTTTTAAAATAAAAAGCCCCTGGGGAAGGCCAAGTCCTAAATAGGCCCGGGGACCTGGAAATGCATTAAAATAGGGAGAGGGCCATGCAGCCCACCTCCTTAACTCTAAAAGGGTCCCAGTAACCCATCCCCTGGGGCTGTGTAATCAATGAAGGGAGGAGCACACACAGTCCCTTACCTGAGCCTAATTAGACACTGCGACCCCATGTCTTTAGCTGAAATGCATTCAAAAGGGGAGGGGGAGCATAGCCCCGCCTGTCCGAGCCTAAGAAAGCCCGCCGAGCCCACCCCGGTGACACAGAAGTCTCCATGCACTACCATGGACAAGGAAATGTGTTTGCTCCAGTCTGGAGGGAGCATTTTTAAATCTCCTGCCAAACAGGAGAAAACCGGCAAGTCTGCTCCCAGCCAGCAGGAGATTTAAAAATGTTCCACCCAGCTGGGAGCAGACATGTTCTCTCTTTCACTGCCTGCACTCCTGTGGGAAGGGAAAGAGAACACATATTGCTCCCACCCGGAGGGAGCAAGCATAGATTGCTGCTTCCTCCATGCGGGAGCAATGTCAGCTCCCCCACCATATAAAGATCTGACTGGGGCTCCCACTGCAAACCTCGTTATGTTGGTTGGTGGCTGCCCCAGTTGGGCACCAGGACACCCAACTATATTAAAGGAATACCCTGGGAGATGGGGTCACCGGGCCCAAAATCGGGTCAGGATGGGGGGGCAAAGGTTAAACAGTAGTTATAGTTAGGGAAAATTTGCTTATTCTTTCTATACTAACAAAACGTAACCTTACGCAAATATTAGAAATTCAAAAGTAAGTTATACTAGTTATACTTTAAATTTATAATGATGCACCACCTTGAAATTACTACTAATGAATCTTTCCCGGTGGGTGAAAATAAACAGTGTAAATACAGGACCCTGTCAGCTAAAAGTTCCACAGTTCCAAATTGCACTTTTATTTTATTCATGCACATGTCTTGTTCAACCTACTTTATAGAGTCAATATACATAAAAACAAAACAGCATGTTTATAATTTACCTACAATATGTGTTGCATTTGAAATGTGACCTGTAACAATAAACACTGCAATAAAAAACATTTTAAAACTTAGTACATTATCCCTTACAAAAACATATGTTTCTCAGACATTGACAGACATGTCTTCAGTATCAGGCAAACAATGAATACTAAAGGTGTGGCCCTCAAATGCTCAAATCTTCCTAAAGTGTAATAAGATGAGCAAATAAATATTTTAATATTTTAATATAATAAAATACATAATTAGTAACATGTGTAATGTAGTTTTTCCACCTCCTGGTTTATAAATGCCATCAGAACCCTGTTATGGCAGAATAGGCTCATTTTACAGAGCAATTGTTAGAAATCGGGTTTCTGGTCGGCAGAGGTATGTTCCCTGTCCAAGCAAGAACCACATTCCTAGTCAGGGTAGGTGCACACTAAAAGATAACATGTGCTCACCCTCTGGTAGCTTGGCACAGAGGAGTCGGGCTAATCAAAAGAGGTAATGTGTAAAGTATTTGTGCACACACACACACAGTAACACAGTGAAAACACCACAGAAAGACTCTATGCTAGTTTAGAATAATAGATTATTATATTCTGAACAAAATAAGACTAAAATAACAAACATCCATTGGGTACAATTCAAAATATGAAGATTTAAAGAATACGTGAAACATAGCACATAGAAGTAAATATCACTTTGAGGTTGCTGTAGGTTGCGCTGGGGAAGAGAGAAAGTCAAGAGCTCAGGCCACCTATGATGGAGTGCAGGCAGGTTACAGGACCCATGCAAGGCCCGCTGGGCGAAGTACCCTAAATCTTGTTGGAGACCTAAATGCAACAGTGGCGAGGCATTGGTTCCATGCTGAAACACCGAGACTGGAATGCAAGGCCAATGCACTGGGTTAATTACATTTTTTAGAAGGAGGGGGACCACGCATCGCCCTTCCTGGGCCATTGTCAGCCTCGGGACCATCACCATCATGGGGAGATCTGTGCAAGCAGAAGGAGGGGGACCGCGCTGCCCCCCTCCTGGAACCATGCATGGCCCTGAGGACCGCCACTTTCTTGGGCCAGCTCCTGCTATCTCCAGGGGTGCTCACCCCAGGACATAGCTGTTTGCTTTTGCTTGTGGGGAGCCTTGACAGCTCCCCATAAAAGCAAACATTCTGGTTTTCGCAGGTCCACTGGAAGTAGAGGTTTAATCTTTTCCCTGCCCACAGACATTCGGGCAAGGAAAGAGATGAAACAATTGCTTCTGCACAGAGGGAGCTGCCTTTCCAGCAGCTCCCTATGTGCAGTAGCAATGCCGGCGGCTTCCGCAGGAGCTCCCGTGCAGGCCCCCTCCCCTGCCAAATATATAAATAAATTAAGGCTGGTCCCCGGGGCCGGAATCTGTCTGATGAGGGTTGCTTCGTGGCCCCACTTCACTGTTCAAATGTGGCCGGGTCCCGGGAAATGGAGTCCCCGGGGCCGAAATCGGCCTGGGTGGGGCAGTTCCTTTCATGTTGGGCGCAGCCACTACTGTTTAAGACTCAGAGGTTGCAGGGACAAACAAGCAATACTTATTTCTCCACGTGTACTAAACACTGGAAGACTAAGACAGCCTGTAGAGGCCAGAACTTCCACGTGTGCCTTGGGGATCTCTGCAACTGCTAATATGCTGATGAGAGCCTCATGGAATAGGGTGAGTGTGTGTCCTCGGCTGAATGACCTTTTGCATCAATGCAACCCCATGATTGGATGGGGTCTGGGGGCTTCATATATCATTTTGGCATGACTGGCAATTACACCTATCGAATAAGCGAGACTGGTAAATTTTGCTGAACCTTTTTGAAAATAGAAATATTGCTGGTGAAAGACTTTAACTATACGCCCAGACTGTTTAGAGTAATTCAGGAAGAGTTCTAATGATAAGGAATGTACAGCACATAACATTAGAACTATGCTATAATAACTAATGCCAGCACTCCTCTCCGTGGAAATTCTGATTTGATGTTCAAAATCTAATGCACAATGGTGTGTTCCCAGAATTCATTTTAAGTTTGACAACAGTAAGTCTACAAGTACCAGAATGCCTATGGATATAAAAGGCATGGGAGCATATGGTGTAATTTGCAAATCAGACTCAGCTGCCGTGAGGAACACCATAATAGTAGAAATGCATTGGTAGAGTTTTGGAGAAGTTGCTGATGCCAATTAAAGTTATGTGATTTTGAGGCCCTCTGGAGTGCAATGGGATTATTTTTGCTTGTGAGAGCACACTGTTGGTAACTGTATTGTTTCTTGGAGATACGTATATTAGCTACTAGCAGTCACCAGTAGGTAGTTATAGTTAGGACCTAATTTCCATAGGACAAGGTGATTTTCAGTTGGCTATATCTTTTGCACCAGTTGATGAATCTTCATGGAATTGCCCCCAAAATATTGCCCGGTACTTCAGTTGGAGTATGGGAAGTTTGGGGGTGTTTCATGTAATGGGGGCCAAGAAAAAGTGGGAAGCGGTCAAAAAAGGTGTGTTTCCCATGTTAATTCCTGTAAGACCTACAAGCTTACAGCCCGCACCACTGGACAGAACTACACAACATTTGGCAGGAAGCTAGATGTTAGTGGGCAGATCGTGCTTTTGTGATTTGGTGTAAATCTGTTCAGTAGTTTGGGAGATATTAACTGGAAAATAAATTTATATATCTGGGGATGCGGATTACCCACGGATCCAACAGTTGCCGTGCTGTAATCTGATTGGGTGCCAACACTTGAAACAAGAAGCTTGAAGTGTTGGCAGCCATCTTGGCACACAGCTTGAAGCCAAGTCCCAAAAAACCATAAACAATAAAGAAAGGGGAGCAGGGTAGGAATACCCTGACGTCCTAGGAGTGGTGGCAGTCAAAAGCATTTTAATTTTTTTTATTTTGCTGCGAATATTCTTTTTCAGGAAACCCGATTGGAAAAATCCCGGGCGCATTTAAAAAAAAAAAGGAACATGCATGGGGCCCCCCTCTTGGGGTTTATAAAACCTCGAGGTATTATTGATAAATTATGCGGGGCCATGAAGACCACCAACAGCACAGGGTTCTGACACCTTCCCAGGGCTATATAGAAACAAATGGAGGGATGTGCAGACCCCTCAGCCCAGGGGGCTGCCACCACCACCCCGGGTCTACATATACAGAAATGGGGGTGTCTCGGACCCCCATGTCCTGGGGACCGCAACCTCCCCAGGGCTAAATCAAAAAGCATGGGGCCTTGTGGTCCACTGTGCCCCGGGGACCACCATCTCCCTGGGGCATACCTTTAAAAAAGAGGGAGGTGGTCATGCAGCCCCTATCCCAGGCCATATACAGCCCTGGGGACCACGACATCCCCAGGGCAAGCCCTAGACAAGAAAGGAGCGGGCCACATGTGCCCCCCTCTTGGAGCCAACCAAGGCACTTTGGCGACTGCCACCCCCAGGGCCAACTCCTGCTTTGTCCCAGGATGTCCACCCCCAGAACATAGCTGTTTGCTGTGGCTTGGCAGGAGCTTTCCCGCCAAGCCATAGCAAACGCTCTGCTTTCTGCAAGTGGGAGCAGAGAAATGCTCTTGCTTGCTGGAAGTGGAGCATTTGCTTTGACACACAAGGGAGCTGCATGTTTCACATTCAGGCTCACCGACTCCCCAATGGAAAAGCCAGGCCCTGGGGGTTAGGGTCCCTGGGGCTGAAATCAGCCCTGGGAGTGGGGCAGCATGGCCCCCCTCCCCTTTCACATATTTTTTAAAGGCTGGGCCTTGGAGGATGAGATCCTGGGGGCCAAAATTGCAACAGGGAGTGGAGCCACGTGGTCCACCTCATCTTTACAAGTTTGAAAAAGGAAAGGCCAGGCCCAGGAGGTTCGTCAGGGCTGAAAATGGCCTGCAAGGGGAGCCGAACAGCTCCCCTCCCCATTTCATAAAGCCCTGGCTCTGGGTGATGGGGTCCCCGTGGCCCAAATAGGGCCAGGGAAAGAGGGCCACACAGCCCCAACCTATGATAAAAGAAAAAAAAAGAAACAAAAAGCTGACCCTGAGGGTCCTTGGGGGCCTATTACCCCTCCAGTTACCTCCAGTAAGTCCCACACAGCAGGATTGCTGAGAGGTCATCAGAGTACAAGCCCCCTTTCTCCATCACTCTGCAAACGCACCTCCTGGTGCACTACTGGTTGAAGGATGAAATCCCCTTGGTTGCTAAGGGTCTTTACCTTCAGTAAGTCTGACACAGCGTAATTCATCAGAGCTAATTTGAAACCCTACCCCCTTTCTCCACCACTCTGCAAATGTGACTACTAGTTACAAAACCATTGAAATTCACTGAAAAAACAAAGGCTACAGGGATGTTATAGTTAGGAAATTTAATTTGAAAAACCTAAGAAATTCGCTGTAAAACCAAAGGTTACAGGGACGTTATAGTTAGGAAATAGAATTAAAAAAACCTTGGAAATTCACTGAAAAAAACGATGGTTAGGGGAGAGGATGTAGCCTTACGGCTAGAGCGGTTGACCTCAAAGCTGGAGAACCGGGTTTGAGTCTCGGCAATGATGCTCAACATCTTGCGATCCTGGGCTAATCACTTAATCTCTCCATGCCTAACAAGAATGAATGTGTCCTTGTGTAAGGCAACTGGTGCTCATGTAAAGGGGTCTGATACCCGATATCTTCAGGTCTAGTTTGCGCTATATAAAACACTACAAAAAAAAAGGTTACAATGACGTTATAGTGAGTCTCAGATTTCACTCGTACAAAACCATAGAAATTCAACAGTTATAGTTACTTGAGATAACTATAACATGCACCCCTGCATTGCACTGCTTATGACCACACATATTACATTACTCATGACTTCACTGATGAGATCACTGATGACATCTAAAATGACATCACTGATGACAAATAACGATGTGATGAAAATACCACGCACACCTAGTTTTAATGCGATAAGCCAAATTTAGGAAACAAGATAATAGCGTGCTGAAGAGGAGTCGACCTCTAAACCAAGGCGAAGAGAAACTGTCAATAGTTGCACTAGTCAGCAATGAGTTGTGTCCCTCTTGTAGCACAGCGATGTCGAAGCGACGAGGTCGCAAAGAATCCAAGTGATGCTCAACAAGATAACTCGTGAATATTTATTGAACAGAGATATCCATATAACATGAAAATCAGAGCGATTAAGCTGCTTGAATAATCCCAAAGCGCTTTTTTCAAACGAAACCAAAGGAAAGTCCCCGATGCACACGAATTTCGTAAGATGTTCGTTTCTGTTTAACTCAAGGTAAATCTATGCTCTATGATTCCCGTTTAACTTGCTATCACTACTGCTGAGATTTCTCACTATTTTTTAATTTGGTGTCACCTTTGATCGATGGCATCTTGTGCACGCTTGCAGTATTTAAAGTTTGCCTCTTGCGTTAGTCGTTTTTTGTACATTAACCATGACGGTGGTTTGCTCTTCACTTCGTTTCTTTCGTGCCTCTTCACTAGTTCAATGACATACTCACTACCTCGTGTACGCTCTTATTAGTTAAAGCTTGTTCCTGGTGTTGTCGTTTTTTGCGCATTCACCATGACGGTGGTTTGCTCTTCACTTTGTTTCTTTTGTGTTCCTCACCATTTAGGCTTCGTCAGTTTCATTTAGTTTTCACGGTGAATTTTTACGATCATATTTTAGCGCATTGGGATCTTTAGTCTATTATTTTTCCACTTCATTTGGCATGTTTGTTTTTCCTTCATTACAATGTTTTTTCCTTCACTATAATGTCAAAGCTTGTTTTTAGTCACGTATTTTTGCAGGGGGTCATGAGATTTACTCCTACCTTTTACCTTTTATTGTTTAGGATTCCTCCTGACGAAGGGTTATTTACCCGAAATGCATCGGGGACTTTCCTTTGGTTTCCTTTGAAAAAAGCGCTTTGGGATTATTCAAGCAGCTTAATCGCTCTGATTTTCATGTTATATGGATATTTCTGTTCAATAAATATTCACGAGTTATCTTGTTGAGCATCACTTGGATTCTTTGTGACCTCGTCGCTTCGACATCACTGTGCTACAAGAGGGACACAACTCATTGCTGAGTAGTGCATCACTTATGACAACACTTATACCCCCATACAAACTCTCTTACTCCTGCTCACATACCCACACAACCCACTCACATACCTATTCACAGACCAGTACTCACACACCCACTCACTTTTCCATAAAGGTACTCACACACCCATACACTCATACAACCATTCACACACCTATACAGCCACTCATACAACCAGTCACTCACCTATACAGCCAGTCACATAGCCACACACTCCCACAGCTACTTACACACCCACTTATTTACCTACACAGACACTGACATACCCACTCACTCACCCATACAGAATCTCAACACACTCACTTACTCACACACACATACAACCACTTTCATACCCATTCACACATCAATACCACCATTCACACAGCCACTCACTCACCCATACAGCCCATTCCACAGGCACTTATTCTTCTATTAAGCCGCTCAAACACCAACTCACTTAACCAAACGCCCACTCAAAGAGCCACTCATTCACCAATACAGCTAGTTACACACCCAGTCACTCACTCATACAGCCATCCAGAAACCCACTCACTCACCCATAAAGTCATTTACATACCTACTCTACCACCCATAGAGCCACTCACACTGCCACTCACTCATCCATACAGCCACTGGCACACACCATCACTTACCAACACAGCCACTTACACAGCAACTCACATCAACTCACTCACCCACACTGCTACTCACCCACATATACACCCATGCAGCCACTCACACACCCATACACACAAGGATACATACAGTCACACACCCACTCACATAATATATGTTAGAAGCAGTATCCCTCAGTAGTAGTGCACCTAATATACTATTTTAACTTTTGTAGTAGGTTAGTATACATCTTTGAAAACTCACTAAACAGAGAAGTGCTACAATCAAACAGACTACTAATTCTAAAGTTAGAGATATAGAAGTGTGGGGCTATATGCTGCCCTCAACACAATACGGCAATTAGAAGAGGATGATGTACAACAAGAAAGACAACAATTGTCTTAATACTGCCCTCACACACTTTGCAGTGTCATACTTCATCATAGGGCCGCATCTGATGTACAGGTGCAGACCAACACACTGGACGGAGCACAGTTTTTTTGTATATATGAAGATTAGTGGTGAGGGTATAGAAAATGTGAAGGAACGAACAGAAATTCACAAAACATACAAAGAAAATGTATCTCTAAAGAGAGAAAAGTATCCCCCTCAGACGGGACCAAAAAAGTGCAGACATACAGTTAAAACTACCTAAGAGGAAACCATTGTTCTCCTTTATTCATGAGACCCCTTGGTAGGATTAAAAATTCAAAGGTTGGGATATTCAGGGGAGGTAAAGACCCCTATATCCCTGCTGCAGATACCAACATGTTTCTGCCAATTATTCACACCCAGATAGGTCGTTCCGGCTTTCGTCAGGGAACAATTTTCTGTAAATAGAAGTAGAACATTCAATTATTGTTCTACACACTTGTTCCCAATGTCTCTTCATAATCTCTTGTTCTTACAACCTCTAATTCACTGCACCAATAAACATAGAATTTCTTCAAAGTAAAGATGACCAGAAACAAAGTTTATCATGGTGTTATCCACACCTCGTGTACACACAATGAACGCACCACACCTCAGTGAGATAAAAGGTAGGACTCTCTTGGACTAACTGTCCGTCAAAAAAGTGCCGCAAATATATAGTGCCATGTCAGTGCTCCCGTTAATCAAATCCAATTATTAATAGAGCCTCTCACCCGAAAAATAATCACCAACTTACAAGGGTTTACTAGTAATTCTCTAAACCCGGGACCTTTGTGGGACCGTGGTCTTGTAGTCACACTCTGAAAATGACAAATAGAGATTAAAAACACCTTCAATGTGTGTTGGATTCGGTTCTGTATGTCAGAACTGCGATTGTTATGTCTCACAAAATCCAAGCATTATCTTATCTATCAGTCTTTCCCTCTACAATATCCCAATGTCAGCTAGTGAAACGCAAGAGAAACAAGATTGGAAAAGATTGCATCGAAAATTATTTTGCCAAAATAGTATGTCGTTATCAGGTAAAAACGTTCAAGCATCCTGAGAGATACCAATACCATATAGCAACCCATTTGTAGTACACTTACTACTCCAAAGAACCACCAAGTCACTAGTTCCTCAAGCCGGTCTTCCGTCGGTAAAGTCAAGGTGTCTTAGTTCTGTTTATAAAGGAAACCTGATATCATTTGGCGGTCCGACCAACGCACTGCCCCTCCTTGCTGAGCGTCTGCGTCATCGCGTAGCGCTAAAGTCCGCCTACGCCACCAACATCAAAGAAAGACATCATTTCTGCCTCTGTTTGAAGGCAGCAGCCATCTTACTGGTGTATATCTCAGTAAGGTCATTACACCCTAAAGCACAGGTGCAAATCTACAGTAATACAACATCATTAAAGTCATACTGTGTCTCGATATTAATTTTGTCCTTGCACATCTTTCATCTTTGTTGTCAACCTGGTCACAAACAGTCGCGTTGGCAATCACGTTTAACAACAGCGATCTCATCATCGCCACTAGATTACTTAACGTCCAAGTGCAAAGTTTCTCTTTAGTATAGTCTTGCTGGAAGTATATTTAGAAGCATCCTAAACGCATTTAACACATGCGTTTTAAGTTTGGATCGACAGGTAACTTCTAAGTTTAATTATATTCTGCACTCAGCTTCTCTGAACGACATATACATTTTTCCTCTACTGAGGATGAAGCAGCCTTCTACCCGAGCTGGCTAAATATTTCTATTCATATCAAGCAAAACATTATCCTGTTCATATTCATTTGGTATTTAATCCATAGAGTTAAAACCAGGGTAAACCCTGAGTGCTGCTTTTCAGCCTATCCACCCAACGTTGTTCACGGACCAAAGGGAAACTGGTGACATCCACAATATTAGGCAGAATAAAAGGTTTATCTAATACTGTCCACCTAAGATCTCGTTCGCTATGTCTTTTTTCATGAAAGTGGGCCGTCAGCTTGGTGTTTGTTTTCCCGCACCTTATTGAGCTCATATGTTCCAAAATTCGGGGTTTCACCCGACGGGAATTCATCCCAATATAAAACATCATACACGGACATTTTATCAAGTAGATAACATTCTCTGTGTTGCATGTTGTGTGTTTTCTCTGCTCCCAGAGGCGATTGGTCCCAATATCCACATTCCTCCCATTTAGTGAAAGAGGACATGCCCTACAGTATCCACACGCATAATGTTCATTAGGATCGTTCATCATCATCCTAGGGCTTGTGTTAACAATCATGTCTTTAATTTTCGCACTTTTCTTGAAGGAAAAAAGGGGAGTAGGTTGATCTAGTCCATTGGAATTAAGAATTCTCCAATTCTTTTGTATTATCTTCTTAAGGTGATTTGATGCCGTGTTAAAAGTGGTCACACAGATACTGCTCTCAACTGTCTCTTTTACATTAGTTTCTAATAGAGTCTCTCTGTGGCAGTTTCTTGCTCATTTCTGGGCCTTTCTAATAACTTGTTCTGAGTGGTCTCTGTGTCTAAGTTTATCTCTCAATACGTCCGCCTCCTTTTTATAATCTACTTTTGAGGAACAGTTCTTACGCAATCGTAAGAACTATCCATAGGGAACGTTTTCCCTAAGAGAGCGAGGATGGAAGCTTTGGAAGGACAAGAGGTTATTCCTATCTGTTGGTTTGTGGTAGACACTGCTGACTAACACACCATTCTCTGCTCTTATATTCAGATCCAAAAACTAAAGTGTCACATTTGTCATTGTGCTTGTAAAGAACAAAAAAGGATTTCTCTGATTAAGCCAGCCTAAGAAGGTCTCTGCCGAGCTCCTACTTCCTCTCCAGATGAAGAAAACATCAACAATATACCTGCGCCAAACCCTAATCTGATCAAGATAAGAGTTTGCCGTTGAGAGCACATTTTCCTCCTCAAACTTGGAGACATAAAGGCACTCCAGGCTGGAGGCACAGGAACTCCCCATGGAAGTTCCATGGGTCTGAAGATAGAACTGATCTTCAAATTTGAAGAAGTTCTAGGTTAACGCTAGCTCTAAAAGGCTCAAGATGAATGTACGTGGGGTCTGATGATCCCATTCCTCAGCAAATAGCGTGTTTTCAATGACCCTCAGGGTTTCTTGTTGGGGAATGTTTGTATAAAGTGACTCTATGTCGAGCCCGATCATAAAGTCACTACTAGGATCAAAATCCAAGTCTTTAATGAGGTTCAAAACTTGCCGAGTATCTTTAAGATACGCTGGCAAGCAAAAAAATTCACATCATTTGGACAAGGGTTCTAAGATGGAATTAGTCAAGAAACTATAGGGCGCCCTGGAGGAGGGCGAGTTGGTTTGTGCACTTTAGTAAAAATATAGAAATAGGGAACCGTAGGATGTTGTTTACAGAGGAAGGATGCCTCCTTGTGACTAATCCAGTTATTACCAATTGCTTCTTCCACATAAGTGCCAATTACAATCCTCAATTCTTCAGTGGGGTCACTGCTCAAGATTTTATAGTTCCTTCTGTCATCCAGTAGGCGGAGACATTCGGTATTATAGATATCTTTGTCCTGAATCACAATAGCTCCGCCTTTATCTGCGGGTTTTATGATTAACATAGGATCATCCCTCAGTTCATTCAGGGCCTGCCTCTCAATTTTAGATAGATTGCAAAACGACTTGTCACTTCTTGTTGTTTCCATCAACTCCACATCCCTCATTACAGCCTGCTCAAATACTCCCACCTGTAAACTCTTACAGTCACTGGATGATATTGCCAGTGATGTTATCAGTAAAGTCATTTGAGATTTTATCAGTGATGTCATCAGTGATGTCACTGACCATGTCATGAGTGATGTAATATGTGAGGCCAAAAGCAGTGCATTGCGCTAGTGTAAGTTATACTTAGCACGTTATCAGTAAGTACGTTCGTAAGTAAGTTAGTAAGTCAGTTAGTAAGTTATAGTTAGATCAGTTATCTATAACTGCTGAATTTCTATGGGTTTGTACGAGTTTGACGGTTTGAACTCTGAGCCTAGCTATAACGTCCTTATAACCTTTGGGTTTTTCAGTGAATTTCTAACACTTTTTTTATTCTATTATTCTAGTTCCTAAGTATATCGTCACAGTGACCTTTGTTTTTTTCAGTATATATATATATTTATTTATTTAGATATGGATATATAGCTATAGTTATATATATTACCTACTGGCGGTCTCCAGTAGGTAACTTTTAGGTAGGACTATGTTTCCATAGGAAAAGCGTTTTTTGACTTGCCTATACCTTTGGCGCCGTTTGATAAATTGTGATGAAATTTTCCCAAAAAATTGTGCCAAGCATTCTTGATGCACATGGACAGTTTTGGGGGTAATCTGTCAAGCCGGACCTGAGAAAAAGGGAGTACAAAAAGGTGCATTTCCCATCCTAATTCCAATAGGACATTTCAATACTCTCACAGCCCAAACTGCTCTACAGAATTACACCAAATTTGAAAGAAAGGTAGATTTGATTACGCAGATTCGACTTATTCTTATTTGGTGTAAATCTGTTCAGTAGTTTTTAAGAAATTTAAGAAAATACAGTTAGTGCTAACTGGTCGCGGATATTTTTGCAACAATTTTGTGAGTGATTACAAATGTGCATGCCAGCAGGAATACTGTGATTGGCTGGTCGCAGCCTGTAGAGAAAGTTATGGCTGGCATTTTATGGCTCAGGGAATGGTTCCTGTGCTGAAAATTTGTGATAAAGGTCATATAAGGGGTTAGTGTATAGGTACTCTGACCCCATATTTGTCAAAAGAGGGTGTTAAGGGCACAAGTTATGTGTAGAAAATTGATTTTTTTAACAAACTCGATATTCAGGAATATGCCGCGATTGTCAGCGCGGACCCCCGTGTAATGTTGTGACGGTTTCACGAATATCACAACAGCGTTGTGAATATTTGTAAAATAAATTATATATATTCACACACCCACCCTTCAGTTTTACTTACATGCTCACAGACCCACTCACAGAAACTCATGAACCCAGTGACAGACTCATTTAGAGACTCATGCACCCAGTCACAGTCCCATACCTACACTAACACACCCACTTACAGACCCACTCAGACTAACACAGCCACTCACAGACCCATTTGTGACTTTTGCACCCATTATCAGACATACCTACATACTCACAAACCCACTCAGGCACTACTGCACCCACACACAGACCCACTCAGAGACTCATGTACCCACTGTCATGCCCACTCAGACACTACGTATGCACTCAAAGACCCACTCAGTGACTGACACACCCAGTGACACACTCACACAAACACTGAGGCACCCACTGACAGACCAACTCAGAGACTGAGACACCCACTCTCATGCCCATACATACACTAATGCCCCCATTCAGAGACTGAGACACCCACTGACAGACCTGCTCAGGCACTGATGTACCCACTGACAGACCCACTCAGACTCAGACACCCAGTCACAGACACACTCACACACTGACGCATCCACTGACAGGCCCATTCAGTGAGTAAGACACCCATTCACAGACCCATTCACAGACTCATGCAGCCACCACATGCCCACTCAGACATGAATCCACCCAGTCACAGACCCACTCAGAGAATTAGACACCCACTGACAGACCCACTCAGACACTGATGCACCAACTGACAGCCCCACTCAGAGACTTATACACCTACTCAATGACACACTCAGACACTCAGACACTCACACTTTCACTCACAGACACATTCGCAGACTCAGACAGCCACTGACAGACCCACTCAGAGAGTCATGAACCCACTCACATGCCCACTCAGCTACTAATCCAGCCAGTCATAGAGCCACACAGAGACTAAGACACCCACTGACAGATTCACTCAGACACTGATGCACCCACTGGCAGACCCACTAAGAGATTCAGACACCCACTCACACACTAATACATCCACTGACAGACCTATTCAGAGAGTGACACCCACTCACGGACCCATATAGAGACTTATGCATCCAGTCACATGCCCACTCAGGCACAAATACACCCAATCACCAACCCCCTCAGAGACAGACACCCATTGACAGACCCACTCAGACACTGATGCATCCACTGACAGACCCATTCAGAGACTCAGACACCCATTTAAAGACCCACTCAGTGATTCATGTACCCACTCACATGCCCACTCAGACACTAATCCACCCAGTCACAGACCCACTCAGAGACTGAGATACCTATTGACAGACCCACTAACTCACAGTCACAGACCCAGTCAGACACTGATGCATTCACTCACAGATTCATTATAAGACTCAGACACCCATTCACAGACTCAATCAGAGACTGACACACACACTCACAGATTCATTCAGAGACTGAGACACCCACTCACAGACATATACAGAAACTGATGCAGCCATTCACAGAATCACTGAGAGACTCTGACAACCACTGAGAGACTCACTCATACAGTGATGCCCACACTCAGAGATCCATTCAGTGACTAAGAAACCTACTCATAAATGCACATAGACAATCATACACCCAGTCAGAGACACACTGACACACTCATGCACCGAGTCACAGTTGCCACTCAGTCATATATGCTGTATCAGACAAATTAAGAGAGTTATACATGTTTTTATAGTTATTTAGATAGTAATGTATGTAGTGTGATGGTTAGAATCAATTGTTTTAGTAATACATTTTTGAATATGCTGTTGGCTATTGAATGCCTGCTTTTGTTTTGCAATTTTACAATCTATTCACGATAACGAACTCCATCACTTCTATAGATTTCATGCATCTCAAAACACAGTTTGTTGTTATAGATAGAGCCAATGTTATGGTCTCTGAGAAATGCAGAAACATTTTTACTAACATGTTTCCTGACTTTGTCAATCTGTGGACTGAATTGATTAGGCCACTTCCATTTCTGCCTTTGGTATATGTTGGAGTACACCATGACGATGTGAGGGAAAAAAGGCATTAATTCTACAAAGGTAGTGTCCTTCATTAGGATTTCCAGTCCTACCCAAGTCAGTGTGCCGAAGGTCATTGCCACCACAGTGCACAATCATAAGGTCAGGGGGTTGGGAATCCCCAATGCTTTTAACCGAAGGCAGCAATTGATGAAACTTTAACCCTCTCTGCCCAATCCATTTAATGTTCACATTAGCTAAACCCAATCACTGTCAATACCACTCTCTCTAGCAGCTTCCCTATCCCAGCCGACATAGCAATGGCCCACAAATAACACTCAAACCATTTTGAAGTGAAGCAGAAAGCAGTTGCATACATCAGAAAGCTGGAGCTGAATGAGGCAGTTTTCTAAATGAAAGGCAGTTAAAATTGAGGTGTTCTCCTGGTTAAATAAAAAACACAAATTTGATTGGATGTTGTGAACGTGTAGGTGAATAATATTAGGTAATGTGTTGAGAGGATTAGTAACTAGATCTGTGAGTTGGTCTGATAGAAACACATGTAAAACAGATATGGACATGCTTGCTAATGAGTACAGTAAATCACACTTGCTGCAGCACATTTTGTAACAAGTATGTTCCTTCTAGAATGGGGTGTGAACTTATGATCTACTGGTTCTACTGGGTTGGTATGGATACTGTGCTAAGAGTGTATTGGGGTAAAGGTGTTAAAGACACAGGTCTCTATTTTTTACGATTTGAGGTGTGTAAACTACTTTACAATAAACACGGTTTGGTTTCCTAGTGAGTGTTTGCTATAAAAGTGTGCTGTGGTGTTAAAGTCATAAAACTATGAAAGTAAATGTTTTTCAACTCTCATTTTTCATGAATTCATCACGATGATCGTGAAAAAGTCGTGATTACACACAAATAAGCATCCATTTTGGTGGTCTTTGGAAAAGTGAGTGAAAGGGTTAACACATACTAACATTGAGAAGTGCAGTTACAGCACTAAAATGTGAAAAGAATGTTTTGATTTGCTGCCTGCTGTAGTATCAGACAGAGTAAAGTTGAAAAGGTTGCCATTTATGGTTGCTTTGTGTGCAAGAGGTGAGCCATTCTTATACTGACTTTTTACAAACCCTGAGACTATTGCATCTCTCCAATAAGAGTAAGAAAAGCTATTTGATCAACAAACTCAATCATCTGGTATGTGAATTGAATTTCTTAAGCAAACAAAATAATTAAGAAGCTATATGTGTGTGTGAGAATATTTAAAAAAAGAGTCTGAACTTTATATAATGGTCTATGATTGGTAGTATGAGTGATATTATATATTTCCTAATAGGACAGTGAGACACAGTTTGTGTCAGGTGCACAGTAGGTGTCTGTGAAATTAGATGACAATGTGTTGTCACGGATCTGTATATCCCCTTATGCTGCTTTATACTATTGTCTAAGTGGTAGAAAAAAACACTGTACTCTAATGGTTACAGTCTTATGCAATAGTGCATTTGAAGATGTGTAAATTGTATATGTGTATACATGATGTGCTGGTCATTACAAAAGAAGGCAACAACACTCGGAATTGAAAGAGGACAAATTGCACTGTAAGTTTATATGAATCATAAACCTGTGAAACTTGCCAGCTATGTATTGGATATTGTTTAGTGAAGCTGTTTCTAAATTATAAGATAGGTTTGTATATGCTTATGTAATTAGATATGTGCTTTAAGCATTTACTAAGTGACATGTATGGTAAGAGACTGCTAGGCATAGTTAAACATGCAGGGCCCGATTCACAGAATTAACTAAAGACAAAATCCTAAACTTACTACTTTTGGTATTCACAGAATGCACTTACTACTTTTGGTATTCACAGAATGCACTTACTACTTTTGGTATTCACAGAATGGATTTACGACTACTATCTTTATGTCCGCACTCGGGCCGGAAATTCCGGCCCGGAGGCGGAGGTTCCAGCCTGGAGGTGGGGCTTCCGGGCCGGAGGCAAAGCTTCCGGCCCGGAGGTGGGGATTCCGGCCAGTGGCGGAGATTTAGCCATGGCCAAAATCTCCACCTCCACCTACATGCCACAAAGAGAAGCAGTCATTTAGTAACAAACTAACATATACATGCAATCACTGCTCCACATAGGAACTGAGACAATCATTCAGATGTCTGCTAAAGAACTGACACTTTCAAATCTACAATGTACAGAAGAAGCCCTTGCGTTATGTTTGGGGCCTGCTACACTTAAGGCTCTGCTTGTAGTTTTACTGCTAGGCCAACCTTGACATTTAATCTGTCAGATAAGGAATAAGCTGCTCTTCTAACATGTATAACTCACCTCTCACTTTAAGCAGAAGGCAGAGGCCTTTGCTCTCAAAAGGAAGCAATGTATTTTGATTCTAAACAGAATGAAGACACTAGACAAAATAGTATTGTAAAGAGGAGATAAAGCCAAAAGCAAAGACTTGTCAATAGAACTAACTTTTGCAAAGTTCTCAGCAGTAAATGGTTACATACTTCCAGCACTGAGCCTTTCCTTAATAAAGAAGTTACTTGCAAGAGAACACATTAGTGAATGCAGTTGACCAATGTGGACGATGTTATGAGATGAAAGATGATTATCCTATTCCAGAAGAGGTGATTGTACCTAGAAATGTAGAGGAGCTCATAGCTGAAGAGGTACAGGGACGGTATTTGGCAGGAATCAATTGATATACTGAGATGTTTCTTACGTCAGTTTGTCTGTTAAAGTCTGAAACAGAAAATTGGTATTTTGCAAGGATTAGATCCATGCAAAATTAGGAAGTATACTGATTTACAGGAACATTCACTAGCATGTATATCGAATAAAGTGTTCAGAAGCACCTTTCATCACTTCAGAATGTTAGTTGTTCAACACTCTGAAATGTGAAGACTGGTTCGGAGGCTTTACTATGTCAAAAGTCTTGCTCTGTGTTTAGGAAAAATGAATAGAGCTCTTTTGCATTGTTCAGTAGCAGAGGTACAAAAAGCTTGTGATGATGTTCAATTTTGTTTCTTTGGTTCTGTAGAGGAGTGTAGGGAAAATGGGGACTTGGTCTCTAGAGAATTACCAGAACAGGAGACAGGTATTACTTGATAAGTTCGAGACAAGATTAAAAGTTTACCAGAATTTGCAAATTATTTATCTGTGGAGGAACAGTTTGACTGTTCCATTCGACAAACTATATGGAAGTACTGTTACAAAAAGTTGGAGGACAATAAAATGCTAGCTACAGCAGAATTAGAGTTAGTTCCAATTCCTCAATACTTATAGGATTTAAATGTTTATGAATCTATTCTAATACAATCTATACATCCATTCCAAGCTATAGAGCCAAAGAGAGATAAGTTACCTCCAACGGAGTTACTAAAATGTCTTAAAGGTAGAATTGTGTACTTGCCATTAGATTTGTAAGCAGAATATTGAAACTGTAGGGGTACAGAGAGATGAAGAAGCACTTGTAATTCTAGCGCAGGGTTTTCCTACCAAGAGCAAAAAGATATGGCAGAAGTTAGTGGATGTTACTAAAGTAAAGAATGCTACATTACATCTGGTACAAAATAATATTATTAAAAAGATATAGATATACATCATCATCAAGTGGTTAATTTGGAAAAGTTGTTTGATCCCGATCAGAAGAAATTGATGAACACTACTGTATTTACGCTCTCAATTCTAAAGAGATCATTAGTGATGCTATTGATCTCTTCCAAATTAAAGAATCAAGATGAGCTCCCTTGAGTGTGTGGGAGAGAAGTTTAGAAGCTCTGTGTTTTTCGCATGTGTTTCCTTTTGGAGTAGGTGGTAGATAGGCGGACTAGTCTGTACATATACCAGGAGCTAAGTACAGATCAACTAGCATATACTCAGAGGACCCTAGATCTCGCCATTGTGGTCTGTGCATATTTCATCTTTTATTTGGGAGAGACTTGTCAGGCCTATCTTATGCAGTAACCCACATTCTCAAGACATGAGTGAATTTGCAAAATATGACAGCAAGGGAATTCATTGACAAAGTTCAAGGAAAAGATGAAAATCTGGAATACAACTTGATTAATTTGATGCCATGCCAACGTGGAACCAATGAATGTAGCTGTTAGCATCATGGTGAGCAGAAATCCATGTTGAGAAATCCAGGAGCACTGCCTTGGTTTCTGACACTCAGTTGTGCTGAATATACATGGGAGAATATACATGGGATGACCTGCTTGCATTCCATCAAGAAGCAAACTCAAACATAAAATGCATCAATCTAAAGACACCAGGAGAACCTTGTTTGCTGGACCCAGCAAACACTTGCTTATATTTTAACCACAGGTTTCGAGCGATGATGGGTTTCATCTGCAACAAAATGAATCCTCCTCTCGATGAAGCAACTGATTTCTTTTGGCATAAATAGTACCAAGCTAGAGGTGCTCCACATATTCACATGTTGCTAAGGTTTAGAAGAGACACTGATGAGTCTGTCTTGTATTTCATACAGTATGTGATATGTAGCATGCCAAAAGATACTGCTGATAGGTCCTGCTGGAGATGTGACGGGTTACATTTACGTTACGGCATATTTGACGGGCTATCATACCCATGGCCTTAATATGGGTTGATGTTTCTTTGAAGTTTGCCAGCTTGGGATGTGAAATAAATACATATTTTGAAATATATACATGCCTTATTTTACATATGAATCATCTTGAGAGGAATTTGGACAATCCAATGAGTTATTATTGCATAAGCCCTGATGAAGTTCAAGTTTAACCCCTTGAGTGCCCCGCCCTTTCCCCGCCCTGTGCCGGGCGTTTCATTAGCGGGCGGGGTTTATGACGAGCTGGTCTCGTCATGGGCACAGCGCAACCGCGGCCCATGACGAGACCAGCATATTTGACGGGCTATCATACCCATGGCCTTAATATGGGTCGATGTTTCTTTGAAGTTTGCCAGCTTGGGATGTGAAATAAATACATATTTTGAAATATATACATGCCTTATTTTACATATGAATCCTCTTGAGAGGAATTTGGACAATCCAATGAGTTATTATTGCATAAGCCCTGATGAAGTTCAAGTTTAACCCCTTGAGTGCCCCGCCCTTTCCCCGCCCTGTGCCGGGCATTTCATTAGCGGGCGGGGTTTATGACGAGCTGGTCTCGTCATGGGCACAGCGCAACCGCGGCCCATGACGAGACCAGCTCGTCATGGGCACTCAAGAGGTTAAACTGAGCAAAAACGCGTTGGCTGGATGTTGTGCGTTGATGCAAAGAATTTGAATTGACTAAATAAAGAATTAAAAGGATTACCTGGCCTTACGCATATCCTTATTGATTGTGGACAATACGTTTGATGGTGCACCATTCCAAAATTCAAGATTTCTGTTCTGTGTTGCAGTTGCACAGGACAACGGCAGGTGTAGGAATTGTTGTGCACATCTGCATATAAAATATTAAATATACAGAAGGAGAAACAGAACAGTGAAGTGCGGCTTTGACAGTCCGCCGTCGTGTGTGCTGTATTGTTGATAGGTGTAGGAAATACTGTCGTAAAAAATAAAAATCTGAAAGGAAAGTTTACACAAGATGTTGTTTTGGATTCCCACAACCTGTGATCTCAAAAAGAAGAGTGAAAGCTGCAACAGCATTCATGGAGGAGGTGGAGAGCTGTGCAAAGTCTCCTGCACCCATGGGGGACCTCATTCCCCACTAACCCATGAAACTTTTGCCTGCCTTGACACGCTCTTAAGCGTGACATGATCCTGCGGTGTGTGTAGTAAGGGTGGGCGTAGTGGGCGTAGTGGGGCTACGTGAAGCAGCACGTAGTGTGCCCAAATCTACGCACACTACGCGCTTCGCGTAGCCCCACTACGTGCCACCCACCTCCCACCCGCCATTCTTTTAAATATTATAAGCAATGAAAAATAAAGTAAAAGTAAGTCGACTTACCCGTAAGCGCGGCGTCTCCGGGGCTCCCTCTTTCAGTTTCTAATTTCTTCTGGCAAATGCGCATGCGCGGACGCCCGCGCATGCGCATTTCTCGCGAGAAATGCGCATGCGCGGGTGTCCGCGCATGCGCATTTGCCAGAAGAAATTAGAAACTGAAAGAGGGAGCCCCGGAGACGCCGCGCTTACGGGTAAGTCGACTTACTTTACTTTATTTTTCATTGCTCATATATTTAAAAGAAGGGCGGGCGGGAGGTGGGTGGCGGGTGGCAAGCAGCTACGCTTCGCCCTCGGCGTGTGCGTAGCGCTGCCCTGCTTCGCCTACTTCGGAAAGTGCGAAGCAGGCAGCGCTACGTACACTACGTGGGCGAAGCGTAGTGCTACGCCCGGGGTTAGTGTGTAGCTGCTACAGCATTCCTGGAGGAGGGTGAGAGCTGTGCAGAGACTCACACACCACAGGGGGACTACATTCCCCACCAGTCCCTGCAGCTGTCGCCTGCCTTGACACTGCCTTGAAATGCTCTTAAGTGCAACACAATCCTGAGGCGTGTGTAGCCTCTACATCATTACCGGAGGAGGGGGAGGACCGTGCAGAGACTCCCGCACCACTGGGGGACTACATTCCCCACCAGCCTCTGTTACTGTCACCTGCCTTGATACGGACCTAAGCATGACGTAATCCTGTGGCATGGTACACACCGGGGCTGTACCCGGGAGAATCCGGTGCCAAACATGGGCCCGTCAGCACCCGTCATAGCTCGGAAGCGGCTGGACTGGGCCACCCCCCTAATGTTCATCGACAGGACAAATGCCACAGACAGGACATAATGGGAAGAAAAAGGACAAGTGTCCAGGTACCGTGGGGGGGGGGGGGAATTATAAATATCCTTGATTCCTTTCCCATGAGGGCAACAAGTGTCCTGAATAAAGAAACTGAGATTAGTGAACTCAGGCTTTTTCTTGAGGAGGTATGAACTGTTTGTTGTTCAGCCTGTACCTGGTTGTGCTAGGTCAAAAGAGCTGAAGGAGGCTCGCTCTTAAACCTGACTGACATTCACATTATGCCACCTGTATGCATGCCTAATAATTCAAGGGAGCCCACCCCAAAGAGGAAAGGGGAGATCCATCCTTTGACAAATGTGTTTAATGCTGTTGTCAAAGTGGGTCCCCTTAAATCATGGAAGGCCTCTACCATCACCCCCATCTACAAAAGGGGGATGGGGAGACCCTAAAAACTACAGGTCGATATCGTTGATCGATAGCACAGCCAAGTTGATGGGTCGTCTACTCCTGAACAGATTAGAGGAGTAGGTGGATGAGAAACAAGGTCTTTCTGTGGTTCAATATGGATTGAGAAAGGGTAAAGGGATCATAGATCAATGCCTCAACCTAAGTATGGTGGTTTCTAAATACACAATTGCAAAAAGGGACCAGCTGTACATGGCATTCATGGACCTATCAGCGGCATTTGTTAAGTGGCTCATGGTAAATTGTGGGAAATCACGAAGTTCATAGGAATATATACTACAATTATTAATTTTATAAGGCAGCTGTACGTAGGGACCACAGCTCAGGTTGGGCAGAGACGAGGAATGCAAAAAGCCATTTGGTATCAAGCCGGAGTGAAAAAAGGATGTTTGCTCGCTCCATTTCTGTTTTCTCTGTACACCAATATGGTGGAGGATGCTTAGAAAAATGCTCAAGTGATATACTGTATGTTGGAGGTTTCTACCTCCTGATTCTCCTCCATGCAGACAATGCAGTGCTCATGGTGCGTACCCCTAGAGCACTCCAGAATCTCATAGAGGAATATGCCAGGTTTATCACTTCCCTGGATCTGCAAGGTAATAAGTCAAAATCTTAAGTTTTAATTTCAGGCCTACCATCGAAGAAGTGTCCTGCCTTTTATCTTGCCAAGGGTAGAGTAAAGATGGTTGACTCTTTTTTTATATCTTTGGGTTTCATTTGATGTGAATTCTTCATGGAAGAAAATGGTAAACAACAGAGTCCTGCACTTGGAGGGAGATGTTACAGCTGTTTTTAAATTCTCAAAGAAGGTGGGGAATAAACTCTTCCCTGAAATGTAACATATTTATTCTTCAAAAGCAAAGGCGGTAGCCACCTATGGCGTGGCAGTGTGGGGTATAATAAATATAGATCTTTTACAACATATTGAAGATGCTTTTAAAAGGCTGCTCACTTTGCCTTTAAGCTGTTAAAATTGTATATGTCATAATGAGTTAGGATTCCCGTACATTAGTGATGTAGTTAGATTGGCCCCCTCTGATATTCTGGCATTCCATTTGGAAGAGGGACAATGGCCTTAAGTCAAGCAGTATTCAGGAACTGCCTTAAACTGGATTATGCCAAAGCGATTCCTTGGCTGAGATATGTAGGTTACACACTGGCAATATTGGGTCTGCATATGTTATTTCACTCTCCATCAGTTTGTTCTACCTTCCCTAAGACTACATTGTTGCAGATATTCATAGGAAATGCAGCTGCTATTAGATGGGAGGTTAATAAATAAAACTAGTGTTTATCTCTTTCATAGGTCATCTACATTAAGATGTGATGTTTAATCCTATCTAACCTTTGCTCACAATCTGCACCATTGCTTCATTCTGACTAGATTGACATTTTATTCCACTCATGCTGGGCTTTCCAGCAAATACCTACGCACACAATAATTTGTCCCGGTGACCATCTGATGGTGTTTTTGAACAATCAGTTTGCCATGTACTCTTTTTCTGCTTGTTTTATTCCCAACAATGAAAAACAGTAATGGTACAATATTTGCGCTCAATGAACACCAGACAATTCTGGCAAGCATTGAGCCCCTTTCAACAGCTTGAATACCCTTAAGTCTGTTTGTAGAAAGGCACTTTAGTGGTCTGAAAGGATAAGGCACCGTTATGAGAGATTGCTGCTATTGGTAACAGGAGTGGTGAATGTCATATTAATTTCATAAGAGTTGTAATTAATTATTATGTAATTTGTAGCCCTGAGTCTATAATGTTTATTTATAATCTAATTTTATATGGTCTTTTACTAAGGTCTTAGATAACTTAACAATTTTATAATGAATGTATATATTGATTGTACTTTCTTGTATGCAAAGAAAAATGTGAACAAAGTTCTTTGACTGATTGACTGAGTGAACTGTTTCTGTCTGCAGTAAGACACACCCTCACACGGTAATCAAAGAAAAATGCACATAACCTGAGAAGATAAGAAGCTTTAAAATATATCAATTACTACAATCCAGTTATTCTAAAGATGGGGAATGCAAACATAGATCTACAACTTGTTGCAGACAACTCCATCGCTGTTGCTTGCTACATGACTTCATATATAACAAAGTCAGAGAAGACAGAGATGAAAGAGATGTGGGAGGAGATTTCTGCAGAAAAGAATCTTACCAAGAAATCATATAGTTTCAGCTTGAAAATGCTTTCCCAAGGAGAAATAGGCTTGTATTAATTATCGGACAGATTAAGCTGGGTTAGTTTAATCTCCAAGTCAAGAGGAATTCTGTGGGTAATAGTAGGCCTTGCAAGTAGTTGAAATAGAGTATTAATGTTTTTTTACAGAAATACAATACCTTGCAGAATTTGAATCCAAGAGCACAGACATTCTGAAGACTGACATGCTGGATACATACTACCCAAGAAGGAGTATTTATCTTGAAAACATGTTTCTCTATGAAGTACAACAGCACTATACATATAAAAGTAATCTAACTGAATATATAGACCAAGGAAGATATGCAGTCATTGGATGTGATGGTTGTTTGCTGAGACACAGCAAAGGAAATCTAATTAACCGCAGAAAAGGTTGTAGCCAAACTCCAGAGAAAAGAGGGGTTTTCGACTTGCCACTTTTCCAGTTGTTCAAGCCAGGGCAAACAGAATCAGAATTATTTGGACACTATAACTGTTACAAAGACTCTTACAATTCTATGAAAGATACCATTGAATGCTCAGTATTTCCAACCTACCTCCAAATGTTGAGAGATGAGTTTGAACAGCAAGAAACAATCACTGTTGAGCTGCCCAAGGAGAGTTCTCAAAGCAGCCAGAGTTCTGCGCCAGTAAGCCAAGATCCTCTTGGAGAGCCAATAATTCAAAATGAAGCAGAAATAGCTATGAATTAGGTAGAGAATGCAATGCAGCAAGCAAAAGAGGAAACTATAGATTTTGAACTATTAGTACAACTGAATAATAATGAGACATACATTTTTACCAAAGTTAAAGATAAAATAGAGCATGGATTCCTGCATGAGATAAAACAGTGAAAATGTTCTTCATTTAAACCAGTTCTATTATATATAATTGGTCTAGCTGGCACTGGAAAAAGTTTCTTGATTAAAGTACAAAGCGGTTATCCATAGAAGACTATAGGTTCAAATTTGTCATGCTGGGAGGTACTGCACCAACAAGATTAACTGCACATAATATTAAAAGGAATTACTCTTCATCGACTATTTATGCTACCTGTGGACATGACAATAAACTAGAATACCAGAAATTATAAGGTGATGATGTTCATGAGGTAGCAAGAGTATTGAAAAACATGAAGATTTTAATTATTGATGAAATGAGTATGGTTTGAAACCTAAAACTTCCTTTCACACATTTAAGAATGTAGCAGAAATTAAGAACACACTAAGATATACTGCTTGGTGGGGAAACTGTATTTGGTGACCTGTAAAAGGACAACCAGTTTTCAAAACACTTCAACATAATGAAACTATTGCCAATGTGAATATTTGGCAAAACTTTGAATAGAAAGAATTAGTGAGAAATATGTGTCAAGCATCAGATGTGGAATAAAGAGATATAATGAAGGGCATTAGAGTAGGAATTGTCACAAAAGAAGGAAAGGTGCTTTGGAAACTCTTGTTATCAAGAAACTATTTCCATCTACTATTACAGCAGCAGAACTAATGTATATTTCATTAAAGAAGAGACGTCTATAGTGTGTTTAATGCCAACCCTTCAAGAGTGCTCCAAATTTAATGAAGAGTGACTGCAACTAGAGAAAGAACATGTTTTGGAAATTACAGCAACTGATGAAATGGAACGCCGGGGAGTGACAATACTACTCACAGATAAACTACAAGCAAAATTGGATTATTTGGAGAGGTCTCTATCAAAAATGGCAGGGTTAGAGAAGCGGTTACGTGCCTGTAAAAATTGTCGTATAATTTTGTGTTTGAATTTAAATGTTAGAGAACGGTTAGCAAATGGTGCAATGGGTAATCTTATGAATTTCATTAATTATCCAATCAGAGAAGAGGTGGAATACTTGGTCATAAAATGTGATGACGTTGATTGTGTCAAGCAGGTTGGTCAATGCATTGTATGTTTTTTGCTAGTGAAAGACTTATACGTTTAGCGAAAGCAGTTCCTACTGTCTCTAGCATATGCTGTAACCATCCACAAATTGCAAGGTTTAAGTGTAGATGGAGCTTCTGTTAATATTGGAATTACTGTATACAAAGAAGGAATGTGATATGTAGAATTGTTGTTAATTATAACATTGTCTGGTTTGTTCGTGATTGACTTTGATGAGAAGTACGTTTAGGCTGAATCAAGCTGTGTAATGTAATATAAACGGTAAGAAGTCTAAATGCTTCTCATTTAGGCCAGTACCCTGCTTATGAGAAACGGTTAATCTGTCCAAAGCAGAAGACTACAAAACAGTGTATGGATCCTAGAACAAAAGGAAGCACACAAGGAGAATCCTGAAGGATCAAAGAAGAGAAAACTGGAGATGATGGAGAAGTTGTAGTATCCCAGTTCGAAAACAGTTCAGGGGTGAACTGCTAGGCAAATGTTGTTCTGAATGTACGGTTCGATTTGTCACATGTAGTAAACCAAATTGAACAAAAAAGAGATAAGAGACTCTGCTCTGCAATATATTATTTGCTCCAATGTTTACTGAGTGACAGAAATGCAAAACATTTTGTTTCAGAAATCGGAGATCTTATAGATATATCTACAGGATCAGTAATGTTGTGTCTAAATATTCAACAAGGTGAACTAGAGATTATCATGGTAATGATAGGAGTGTTAGAGCAAGAAAAAGTAAATATTAATGAGTTATTTGGATTGAGTTACTAATGGAATCATGACTGCGAAGATTGTAGATTTACCTCCAGCACTGTAATTAATTTTGAACGATTCCTCTACTTGATGTTACCAGATACTAAAACTGTGGTTTTTGAGAAATTGTTGAAAAAAATCAATCAAAATATGACCTGCTCAAACTGCAGATCAGATCTCATGTCTACATTGTTTCTACAAACAGCTGGGAAATACCTTATAGTGATGCTACAATTATGCAGAAGAGATGGTTCAAAATTGGAAACTGATATTACAAACTTCGTAGCTAGATAAATATCAATTTCAGGAAGGACATTTACTACTTTAGTTATCATCTTTCATGAAGGAGTTAATACAACCTCTGGACACTACATTGTTTATTTAAGATGCCAATATGGATGGACAGAATGCAATGACATTAGTCTAAAAGACAAATCTATCCTGCCTAGGAGATTACCAAACTCATTTCTCTTCTTTCTTCAACCAACAATTTGTGAATAAAAAATTGGTATACTGTGTTTTTTATTATGTGGTTTTCATGTCTATTCGAAATTATTTGGCCTTTTGGGTAGAATGTCTTCAAAAATTTCAATGAAGGAGTTTATATAACATCTAAATACTACATTATCTAATTACAGTGAAAATCTGAAGGGATATACTCCAATTACAGTAGCGTAAAGTCCAAACTAAAACGTTTTTTCAAAATATAAAAAATGACCCCTTTTGTTTCTCCAACAAAAATTTCTTCATACTACTATGTGGGATTATTCAGGCTACTGAGCGTAATGTTTTCAAAAAGATCTTTGAAAATCAAGAGTCCTTTGATATTGGAGATAGGAGTAAATATAACAACTAAACTCAACACTCAAATTAAAGTCTGAAGTGGATGACATACTCCAATTGCTGCAGCCTTAAGTTGAAACCAAACAGTGTCTTCAAAAGTAAAAAATTGCCGTATTTTCTTTCTCCAACCAAATTCCTAGCAAAAAAGAACTATATTGGATTTTGTCTGCATGGATCATCAGTAGTTTACGCATCATTTGGCACTACCAGGGCTGATGTTTTGAGAAGGGTCTCCAAAATTGAAGACTACTTCATACTTATTTCTTATATTATACCAGATATAATAATATGAGAAATATTTTTAACATATATTTTGTCAGATTACTGTAGTAAGTGTAGAAAATGCCACAAATTAATGACTTATAGTGAGTGAAATACATAGTGACACTTATTTGCCGTGATGGACTGTGCAGATTTGTTTTTTGTTTTTTACAATCTGTAAATAGTTTTTTTTCTCCACTGTTCAAGGAGGATGCTTCATACAAACCATCCTTTAGGGTAAAGAAGTATGAAACAAAAGAACAGTAAAAAATGGAATATTTTATTTTTACTATATTCTAATATAGGCTTACAGTATAAATAATGTGTATAGTTATATTTGTGTAATGTTTAAGATTAAATACTAACATAGCTTTATCTTCTTTTTCTTTTTCATTAGTGGCTGCAGTTCAACATCATTAGATGTCTCAAAAAAGTTCCTCTTCTCAATATGTATTGCTTTCTGATACGCATGGAGAGTGTTGTTAGATATAAAGGGGTCAATTCCGATCCTGTATTTTTTTCCCATACGACTCATATCCATATTTTTTTCCGTACGAATCGTACAAGTCACGTCCGACCTGTGAAGTACGATCCTTATGGGAAAAAGTACATACAGATCGGCCCGATCCGTACGAATCGAAGCGGGAAAATTAGTACGAGACGGGCCCGGACACTTCTCCGTACAAATCGTAAAAATTAAGTCCGACCGTACTAGTACGATCCAGACCGTCGTTACAATTTATGATTCATACGGAAAACGTCCCATACACGGGGAATGACTGCCCGCTATGAAGCGATGTTTGTACGCACCGTACCCCCAGCGCGAATGTTTGGTGCGTACCCCCAGCGTGTAGGTACACACCGTACCCCGAGTACGAATATACGGTGTGTACCCACAGACCGTACCCCCAGTGCGAATGTACGGTGCGTGCCCCCAGCGCGTAGGTATGCACCGTACCCCCAGCGCGTAGGTACACACCGCACCCCCCCAGGTACGCACCGTACCCCCAGTGCGTAGGTACGCACCGTACCCCCCCAGGTACGCACCGTACCACCAGCGCATAGGTACGCACTGTACCCCCCCTGCGTAGGTACGCACCGTACCCCCAGTGCGAATGTACGGTGCGTACCCCCAGCACATATGTACAGTGCGTACCCCCAGCACGTATGTATGCACCGTACCCCCATAGCAAATGTACGGTGCATACCCCCAACCTCGCGTATGTACGGTGGATGTTGCGGGTACGCGATGTTGCGGGTACGCACCGTACATTCACAATGGGGATACGGTGCATACATACGCGCTGGGGGTACGCACCTTACATACGCACTGGCGGTCTACGCACCCGCACCGTACAGAAGCAATGGGGTGTACGCACCGTACATAGCAATGTCCGTGTACGCGCCGTACATACACAACGCATGGGGGTGTGTGGCTGTACGACTCGTACCCCTGTACCGTACTGAACCACGGACACTGTAAAACAGCACAAGGAGGGCCTATTCGACTCGCACAACACCACAAAACATGTCTACACTGCACAAAAAATTAAAAGGACTGACCTGGACAAATCCAAACAGGCAAACAGAGGGGCAACCTCACAACCACCCCTTATAAAACACCCACCAAAAATTCAAAATGAGCCCCACCCACAAATGGACCAATAAAGAGGGACCACACACACAAACCATGAGCCTTTGCAACAGACTCACCACTGCTACAGAGCACACACAAACCACTGCACCCATCCACCTAAACATATACACCTACACACACACCCCTTCACACATACCCCCTCTCCACATTCACACACACACCGTCACATTCAGACCCACACACCCACAACCATCCACACCCTCACCCCACACCATGTCCACCGACAAGAATCCAAAGTTTACAAGGGAGGAGCTGGACATCCTTGTCAATGAAGTCATCAGAGTCGAGCCACAGCTGGAACATTGGTCAGACAGACCAGCATAGCTGAAAAAACACACCTGTGGCAGAGGATCGTCGAGAGGGTGAATGCTGTTGCACCCATCAGAAGGACCAGGAATGAATGCCAAGCCAGGTGGTACGATCTGCGGAGGGCGGTCAAGAGAAAAATGAATAAAGAGCACGCCCAGACCAACATCACTGGAGGTGGTGCGCCCCGCAGACCAGTACATTACCATCCCTGGGAGGAGAAGGTGATGGCCATGCTTCTGCCGGTGGGAGTACATGGACTCCAAGGACCTCCAGAGCCTGGTGAGTACACAAACCACTTACGTAACATGGGGGTAATGGAATCCACACCCCAACTACACCTAATGCACGCAACTACCCCCAAGCCCTCACCCGCCAGAACCACAGTCACAAACAACGCGAATGCCAATAACATGTGTATGCCCCATTGAGAAAGCAAGGCCATGCCATGTCCCATGCTACACGAAGCACCAACTCAAGAATGGATGTCCCGTATGCTGGGAGGGTGGGTGCACCAAAACACATGTTTGAATTCCAAATCAGACACAATTGCCCTCATCTCATATGGCCCAGCTACATACCCATGCACCATGCGCAATGCACAGGGATTGGGAAAGTACTGACAAGATAGCTCACACTTGGCCCTGGTGTAGGCAGCACAAGGCCCTCCTGTGACCAGTGCAAACACAAACACCAACACAACAAGGTCAGATATCTAGGATAGGAACTCACACTCACTGTCATGGCAGCATGCTCCATGGGGGGACAGCTACATCACCTGGGAGCCCCAGGGCCAAATCACACTACACCCACCAGCAGGCCCTGTCACACACACCCCTTACACAAGCACACACCACCAGGACAGGCAATGGATTTACCCACTGCCACAATGGACATGTAACACAACAACACCAATACATAGCCGAAGAAGCATCCAAGCCACAAATGGACATGTCAAAGACATATCAATCTGTCCCCCGCAACATACCCATACACAAGTGAACATTGAGGAGAATGCTAGGCACATACAAATACCTGGAGGAACTGTGCCAATTTGAATGTGTATGAAACATGCATGTTGCATTAAACAGCTTTAACATTGTCTCTCTCTCTCACACAGGGCAACGTGATGAACATCCCCCCAACAATGGCTCAGGAGGAACTGGATCCCACCAGCAGAGACACCTCTCAACACTCCGCGGATGACCCCGACCGACCTGGACCCTCTGGAGTCCAAGCCCCTGCAGCACCTGGTTCAGGAACATCTGTGCCAAGCACCACCCCCATTCCTGCCACATCACAGGAGACACCCAGGAGCCCTGCCCGCAGTGAAAAGAGCCAGTCTGACCAGGAGGGACAAGGTGCAGCGGGCACCCAGGAGGAGACAGACAACACCGCCACTGCCATCCCTCAGGGGTCCCGTCGACCCGATGTGCCCACAATGGCAGGCCCGGCTCGTGTGGGCAGACGTGGCGGGAGAAGAGGCAGGCGGAGGCGAGAACCTGACCAGCCAGCTGAAGGGACCGGTATGTCACACATCCGCAACATCATGGTGGCATACTGGCGTGACACCAGGGAGATCAGCCAGGTAGTGGGGACCCTCACAGAGATCAAAAACCAGCAGGCCGAGCAACACGCCAGTCAACAACAACACCAAGGACGGATGGAGGCAAGACTGGCTGAGCTCCTGGCGGTGCAAAGGGACATAAGCCATTCACTCCGTCGGATCGCCAACAACATGGGCAACCCTCCCTGTGACACCAGGCGCAGACCAGCACCAGCCACAGGGAGGGAGGAGGAGGAGGATTCGTCCGACGGAGCGTCCCAAACATCGTCAAGGCCTGCATCTGAGGGTCCCCGGAGGGAGGTTGGTCGTCCACGGAAAAGACCGTGAGAGGCAGTGGGCCATCCACATCTCCCAGGTCACCTGGCCAGGCACCTGGCCTTCATGTGCGACAGCAGCACCCCATTGACTGACATCATCTGCCACATGGACTTGCTGGTCACAGTCTGACCAATGATGCCAAATACTGTGGGCTGGACTCTGATGACTTCAAATGCCAAGGATCCCATCTCCACCTGTGAACTTTGGATTCTATGGTCCCTGCATTTCCCCAATTTTTGTGCACAGATCACGGCCCAGAGCTCGAAATTAAAAATTTAATAATTGAAATTTCATGTTGCAGTCATTTAGCATTAGTCCACAACCTACGTGTGGGGATATGTTAAAGTATGCCTGAGTGTGGAACTAACTCCAGCCATCCATACACTTGGATCTGAGTCTGGTCGAGGACACACATGGCTCACAATGTATCACAAAATGCAGACATGGAGCCTAACACTCACCCGTGATGGCCTCAAGCTGCTGAGGGGGGCTTGCTATATTGCTCTGACAGACACATTTGGTAGAGTTACATGAAGGTGTAGAGGTCATGGGTCATGTTGATGTGCCCGGAGAGGGAGTACCAGGTCTGTTTTGCGAGGTGGGAGAACTATCTCCTGCATGCAGAGGTTATGTGGATGTGATGAATGGTGGCCAGGGCGAGGTGGGCTGCATGGAGTAGGGCCAATGGGGTGTTGGATGACACACGTCCAAGTCCTGGGGTTGTGGACTGCCTCCTGAGTGTGGTTGAGGAGTCTGAAGGTGATCCTGCAGCACACAGTGAGCCATTCTACCTCTCTCAGGTGGACGGTGATGTGGCTGGGGCGGGGGATGTTGCAGATGAGGTGTGCGGATGCACCCTGGATGTGGATAAGTTCTCCTGCATGTTTGCTGTTGTCCTCTGTAGAGGCCAGTGCTTTATTTGAGCCGGCTGGCGTCCTGGACCAGGGGGACGGTCTGCCTTGCCTTGGAGTGGATCTATCTGGGGGCCATCAGCAGCATGTGGAGGGTGTTGCAGCATGAGGTACAGATGTTGGTGAGTTGCATGTTAATTGTGAGCGATGGGTCCATGATGAACACCAGCTTGACTGCGTGGCCACTGGGTGCTGGTGCGGTGCACAGACCAGTGGGACGCAAGGAGTTGACCCAGCCGTAAGGGGACAATCCTCAGATGATGACCTCTGTCCCATCCAAGTCCAGCCTCAGATGGCTGATGTTCAGCCATTCATCAACAGATCTCATGCCTTCTTGAAGTTTGGATCTGGCAATGGCTGGCTCTTTGGTGAGTTTGAGGAGCAGCTGGGTGTCAATGGCATACCAGATGATGATGAGGTTGTGTGTGCATGTGATGGTGGAGAGGGGGTTCATGGAGACATTGAAGATCATCACGCTGAGAGAAGAGCCCTGTGGCATGGGCCAGATGACCCCAGTGTACTACATGTTGCAGGGTGGAGGCAGACTCCCTTGGCCTTGCTGGTGAGCTACTTCCTGAGTGAATCCAGGGCCCTGCTCTGGATACCACTGTTGGAGATGTGTGAGCTGACAGTGTGGCAGCACATGGTGTAGAATGTCGTTGAGAGGACAAGGGTGGTGGCCTCACCATTGGTGAGCAGGGCAAAGTAGTTGTTGGTGTTGGCAATGATGACGGTTGCAGTGATGTGATTACTGTGTAAAATGGTCGGGTGCCAGTTGGCTGGAGCTGGTTGCATGTAGGAAATTGGACAGTTGCTAGTTGAGTGTCTTCCTGGTGACATTTGCTGGGTAGGGAAGTAGGCTGATGTACCAGGAGATCCTGCGGTACTGCCGTGTGTTGTTTAAGAAGGGCCTGGGGCTCTGCATGCCTCCTGCAGCCATGGCATGTGGCTAACTCAAAGGAGACATTCATGCGCACAGGACGTGGGCTTCAAGGATGGCGAATGATGTGGTTGAGATGTTGTGTGGGAAGGGGCCTGATGGAGAGCCAGAGTGGATGGTGCACATGATCCCGGTTGTGTACTTGTTGCGGACGGGAGTCCATGACCTGAGGGGGGTTTGTCCAGAGGAAAATAGTGCTGTCTGCCTTTGTGTGCCAAGGCTGTTGTCCATGGCCATGAGCTTGCAGTGGTACAAAGTAGCAAGGGTTGGGATCTGCCTTGCAAGGGTGGGGTGTCTTGGATGGAGATCTGCTGTCAGTTCACTCACAATGCTGAAGAGCTCCTTGATGTTGTGTGTTTGGGTGTCTCGGCACTATCTGAAGGATCTCCACTTGTCCTTGCTGATGATATGGTGATGGCTGTGTGTGGTGTTTTCCAGGGCTGTAAGGAAAATGATGGCTCTTTGTGTTGCAAGGTTTGCACAAGAGTCCGGCTAGGTCTGTAGGAGTCCAGTAGGTCTGCCTTGTCCCAGGTGCCTTAACTGTTGTTGTGCTTCACAGGAAAGTCCGTCAATGTGGCAAGATTGATGGATCAGTTGCTGATCCAGTGTGTGAGTTTGCAGGGTGTGGCGGTGGTGTTGTTTTGTCCCACACAGCTTGTCTGTGGCGACTTACATCAGGCATCTTTGAGGGATCGGTAGCGGGGTGAGTGGCACTGTGTTGCTTGTTGGAGACGTGGATTCAAATGTTGATGGACCAATGATGGATGGTGGTGTGTGTCCCCTCCAGCAAGAAGTTACTGGCCCCCAGCCACATGTAGCCTGTGGAGGTGAGGGCCTGCGTGCAGATGTACGTGTTGATGGCTTAGCGGAATTGCGGATGTCGGCCTGCAGATCTGTAGATAAGTGTTACTCCGAGGGTTGCTAGGGAGTTGCAGTGAACCCAGACTTGTGACTCTGAGGGTGTACTTGTCAATAATTACCTATTCAGCCCCCGGGAGTGGTGTTGGCGTCCCTGCGGGTGATCTTGGATCCGTCTGAGATGGCAATGACGACGTCATGTGCTGAGGATGCTTTTGTCCAGGTTACTGTCATGAAGGTGATGTGTGGGGCTGTAGTGTTGAGGAGGTAACAGAGTCCAATGGCGTGCTGGTGGATGGAGCGGGTGTGGAGTAGGAGGCACATAACCTGGTTGGAATGACAGGGTCTGGGAGACTGGGCAGCGCTGTGTAGGCAGTTGGAGTAGCACACTCAGCATGCGAAGGTGTCGTGTGTGTGCTTAGGGGTTGCCTGATGGCAGGAGGATGATTGTCACGAGGACATTGCTTGGAGAGTGGCTGCAGAATGAGCCTGTTGTGTGATGTGGGTCATGCAAAGACTAGAGGGTCGTGCACTGTGCATGTTGCAGGCATAGACGGTCCAGCCTTTTGCACGGTGCTGGGGCTACAGTGGCACAGAAAAGCTGCTGGCTGCATTACCAATGGGTGGAGGGGGAAGGGCTGAGCATTTCTGAGGCGTGGGGGTTGCAGAATCAGGGCACTCGGAGTGGCGGGGCCGCAGGTGAGGCAGCAGCAGGCGGAAGGGGTTAGAAATCATGCAAAATATCAACACACAAAGACAAGGAGGTCTGCATGGCACAGTGCAACAGGTGTATGTCAAGGAAGGAGTGTCAGCTCACTCATGGGTCACTCCCAGAAAATGTATGATCAATCACCATAAATGACAGCCACTGTGTCAGGCAACAAAATGCGGAGATGTGCAAAGGAGACACACCATCAGCAGGCATTCACGTCCCGTTGTGGGCAGCGACCTGCACAAATACATACACAACCAGGCACGTCATGCACAATACAGATCATTAGCCATGAAGCACTGCATGCATGTTGCCAAAGTACACATACACTCATATGCTCAATCTTTGTCAATTCTGCCATAGATGACGCATGCAAACTGGAAAGAGATCTGCAGTGACCAAGATGAGACACTTTGGATTGTGCTGAACACCTTTATTCCACATACACACACAAAGAGATATGCCTCCATATTAACAGACTCACAGGTCAGTTGACAGAACATGTGGGACATACGCTGGACCCCCTCCTTCACAACACGGATGATGTCAATCCCAATAGACTGGCACACAAGGTAAGGGGATGAGCAGAACACATCCTGCTGCACACTGAGAGGCTGCAATTCCCCATAGAGCATGTTGTAGTGATGTCCCCCACTATGTCCACCCGTAGCCTCTGCAAAGTTTCAGAGCCAAGGTACACACACATTGAAGCCTTCATCAGACACCATATTCCACTACAGATGACTGTCAAGAAGGCTGACTATCATGTCATGGGAGTGATGCTACATGTCATATGCTCCATGGTGAGAAGACATGTATGCATGGTACCACAACATGCACAGAAGCAGTCACCACACATTCACAACCTATATCACCTCAAAAAAGCCTTGCTGCAATACTTACCCAAACTGACATTTCCACATGTCTGTGCATGGAACGCTGATTCAGCACACGTTGCAATCCACACGAGGAATAGCAGGAGGACAACGATGACACAACCAGACAACATGTGCCAAATACCTGGGAATGACAGACACACGAGAAGTCACCAAAAAAAGATTCTCAACGCACACATGGAAGTGTACAAAACAGCAACAATGTTGGACACATGTAAATTGCCAATCAAGTCTCTCTGCAAAACTGTGTTGCATGACATCATCACTCGAGTGACACATCAGAACACACATCCAAGTCACTGTGCTTCAGTCAGCTGGACACACACATTGCAACACATGCCACTCAACGCTACAAGCTTGCACACTCATAGCCAGTGACTCACCATTATGAGAAGAAGTTGCGTATGAGCTAACTCCGGATATCATCCCCCTCCTCCTCATCATCACTAGCCACGTGACCAAGCCCTTGATCCTCCACGGGTGGATGCTCCTGCTCATCTGGATCGAGGATGAGTGGCACTGCCTTCTCAACTGCCATGTTGTGCAGCATGCAGCACACAATGAAGATTTTGCAGACCTTCTCCAGGGCATAAGGGAGGGACCCGCCTGTCTTGTCCAGGCACTGGAATCGGCTCTTCAGGAGTCCAAACATCCCCTCAATCACTCGCCTGGTCTGGCCGTGTGCATCGTTGTACCGGTGATCTGCAGCTGTTCTTGGGTTGCGGAGAGGTGTCAGCAGCCATGGCATTTTGGGATAGCCAGAGTCCCCTACATGGAAACACCATGTAAATAAGTTGGTCACGAGATGCCGTAAGAGACAAAGATACCGCAACACATAGGACAAAAAGACTATACCAACCAACAAGACATACTCGTTCATTGTGCACCCGCAGCATCATTTGTGGCACCCTGCTATGCCTCATGATGTAGGCATCGTGTGCTGATCCTGTAAAACGTGCACAGACATGTGAAATCAGCATGTTAGCAAGACACACCACAAGGGCATTTATCGAGTGGTAATGTTTGCGGTTGCGATAGGCTTGTTCCTGTGCCTGTGGTGGTACAAAAGCCACATGTGTACCATCAATGGACCCAATTACATGGGGCATCCCACCCAGGGTATAGAAATCCCCCTTGACATCCCTCAACCCCTCTGGAGTTGGAAATTTGATGAATTCATCAAGGTGCTCCAACATGGCTGCTAAAACATCACGCAGGACACGGCTGAACATAGTCTGGGACATCCCACCCACATCAGCTATGGTCAATTGAAACGTACCTGTTGCAAAAAATTTAAGGCTGCCATCACCTTCATCTTGGGGGTCAGCGCAGTAGGATACCTGTGTTGCGGTTGGAGGTGTGGTGCCAGCCTGTTTGTCAGGTCCTCAATCAACTGTTGAGTGAATCTGTTATGGTGGATGCAGGCACGTTCCATCATGGCACCCAAGTCTGGCATTAGTCTTGGGACAGGTGGTGCCCTGCAAAACATAGTTTAGAGGAATGAAGATTGAGAGTCGGTAAACATCAATGTCAATGAACATAGCACATGCTATACTGCTAATACACATCAGGTAACTATGGAGTCGGGTGTGTGCAATACATCCAGGACACAGATGGCAGCTTGCTGGCACTCCTACAAAATGCATGATACACCTGTTGATTGTCAAGTCAACATGACATGCCCTGAAAAGATTTGGGGGCCAGTCTGAGTGAAGAGCCACAGATATCACTGGAGTGACACACAACCACATAGCTGCATGTGAAGGATGTCATCTCATCCAGACAGCTGACTGCAAGGCACACACACAGGTCACATGGAATGGCAAACACAGTGCGATGAAGGGGTACACGTGACAACACAAAGACACAGCCATTGAGACGAAAAACACATGTATGACTGAAAATATATGATGTCCCATGCACACAGACCCTACAGCCTTGGGAATCCACATGTGGCATGGTGTCCGTAGATGTGTTACATGCCCATCTCCACACAGACCCCTGTTGGATGCACCAACAGCAGATGCCGTTGACGGGACACTGACATGAAGCTCATGTGAACACATGACACACAGCCGACATAGCCCCAAAGGGGCACGCTGATCGTGACAGGTCAGTTCATAAAGTGTCCCTGTCCCTGGCATCAGGAGACAGGTGCAGGTGTTGATGACTGTGACACCCACTGGTGCTATGCATGACACAGTTGGACTACAGACACACATGTGGCACGTGTCAAGGTGATGTGTGCCTCATCGTGCCCCATCACACATGACATGTATCCAGAGGTCAGAACACATCAATTGTGCAACGAGATGGAAGGACCTGTGCAAGATCACTGGCTAACACACCTAGGGCCTGCACCTGAAAGTACGCACCAGTTGAACATGTACGTGTACTACCAGTACCTACACGTACTTATACACACACGTGTATGCCATGGTTGTACACGTACATGTAGGCACTGGTAGTACATGTATGTGTACGCACCAGTTGTACACGTACGTGTACTAACAGTGCCTACACATACGTGTACTACCAGTGCCTACATGTACGTGTACTACCATGGCATACACGTGCGTGTATAAGTACGTGTAGGTACTGGTAGTACACGTACGTGTTCAACTGGTGCGTACACGTATGTGTACAACTGGTGAGTAAACGTACGTGTACTTACTGGTAGTACACGTACGTGTAGACACTGTTAGTACACGTACGTGTACTACCAGTGCCAACACGTACGACTACAACTGGTGTGTACATGTACGTGTACGCACCAGTTGTACACGTACGTGTACTACCAGTGCCTACACAAACGTGTACTACCAGTGCCTACACGTACTTGTACATGTATGTGTACGCACCAGTTGTACACGTACGTGTACTACCATGGCATACACGTACCAGTACACGTACGTGTATGCACCAGTTGTACACGTACGAGTATGCACCAGTTGTACACATACGTGTACTACCATGGCCTACACATACCTGTACACGTACGTGTATGCACCAGTTGTACACATACGGGTACTACCAGTGCCTACACGTACCTGTATACGTACTTGTACGCACCAGTTGTACACGTATGAGTATGCACCAGTTGTACACGTACGTGTACTACCATGGCCTACACGTACCTGTACACGTCCTTGTATGCACCAGTTGTACACGTACGAGTACGCACCAGTTGTACACGTACGTGTACTACCATGGCCTACACGTACCTATACACATACATGTACGCACCAGTTGTACACGTACGTGTACTACCATGGCCTAAATGTACCTGTACACGTCCATGTACGCACTAGTTGTACACGTACGTGTACTACCAGTGCTTACACGTTCGAGTACAACTGGTGCGTACACTTACGTGTACAAGTACGTGTAGGCACTGGTAGTACACATATGTGTATGCACCAGTTGTACACGTATGTGTACTACCAGTGCCTACACGTACCTGTACACGTACGCACCAGTTGTACACATACGTGTACGCACCAGTTGTACACGTACATGTACTAACAGTGCCTACACGTACCTGTACACGTACGTGTATGCCACCAGTTGTACACGTACGTGTACTACCAGTGCCTACATGTACGTGTACAACTGGTGCGTACACGTACGTGTACTACCAGTGCCTACACGTCCTTGTACACGTACGTGTATGCACCAGTTGTACATGTACGTGTACTACCACTGCCTGCACGTACGTGTACTAACATTGCCTTCACGTACATGTCAAACACACTGTGCAACTGGTGCCGTAGGGGTACGTGTGAAACGCACCGTACCTGTCTGTGGCTTTCAAATTTACATCGGGGACACATAAGGGACAGGTATTAGGCCCTAAATGCATGCAGGTTGCCATGGATGCCGAGTTTTCTCTTCAAATTTTTCCAGCAGGTGTCCTGGAAAAGTCAGTTGGCCACAAAATACAATGTAGCAAAGTGGTTGTTGACTTGACATGATGCTCTAAATTTGAACTATGCAAATGCTGTCACTGGTGTATGTTTAAAGGGATTGGAGTAAACGTAAGATGCGAATGATTCAGACCAATCCCTATGTACTCCTCAAAATGAATGCCCCTCAGCAAGACAGATATAAGGCAGCCAGAAGCCATGAGAGGACACTTGCCTGCACAACTTTCCTGTCAACAACATTGCTGCTGTTTCTGCTTCCCCGGACCATGTCTTGTGCTGTGAAGAGGGCCCAGCCATTCACTCTGGAGGAGAATCAGGCCCTGCTGGACGTCCTCCTCCCACAGTACACCAGCCTGTATGGGAGACCAGGGGAGTAGGTGAGTTCTGAGTCCACTACCTTTGCCTATGCACCTGTTGTGTGACAGTCAATATTGTGTCCAGGTGGGACTGACATGCAATGTTGTTCAGAGTGTGTCCCGGGGGGGCATGCTTATGTCACTCAAGTAGTGCATCATGTTGTTCCTGTGTACACTCCTCACTTGCATGGTGCTTACAGTGACTTTCACTGCATAGTGCATGAGACATTCAGCCTGGCTAATCCTTGGGGGCTTTTATTCATGTTGTCCTGAGGTGATTCAGTGTTCCTCCCGGTGTGACAGGTGACTGTACCCACAGATGTGTATGAGTTGGGTGGACCTGTGGTGAGAGTGTCAAAATGACGTGTACGACCTCATGGACATTGAAGAGTGTGAATGTTCCTTGTCATGTGGGTTAGTGTCTATGTGAAGTGTTGCGCCACAGCTGCATGTTGAAGGCTACTGATCTAACCATCTGATGTGACAAGTGAGCCGTGCTTTGTGTCTGAATTACAGAGCTGGCACGACCCCTGTGACTCCCCCCTGGCAAATGGCACTTGTGAGGGTTGTATCCACTGTAGTCAATGACAGGCCAGTGATCAGTGGCTGGGTGTGTCTGTCTAGTCTGCTGAGGGTGCGTCAGTGGAGTGGGACATGTGACTGCATGACACGTGCTGCCCATCAGCCTGCTGTTGCATGTGCTGCACAGTGTGTGGCATGTTCATTGAGTGTTTTGCACCCTTCATGCCACCTGTAGACTTTCAATGCCATGTACTGCATTGGCGCTTGCACACAGGCCACTTGCATGTTGTGAATGAGGCTATTCCTGTCAGCATCCTATGCCCTGTTCAACATTTCATAGATGTTCTGATGTGTGTTTCTGGGACATGGAGCAGGTGTATTGATGTTGTGTCACTTTGTCATCCAGATAGGTAACTGCCTACTGTTGGACAGGCCACATGAGGGGCTTGCTCCCCCCCCGCAGGACAAGGCCTGAGCCCCGGACTCCCAGGTGTTACCCACAAGGGCAACCCGCACCCCGTCTCCCAACGGAACTCCTGCCCCCGGACATCCATGTATCATGGGGCCGAACCACTACCGGCTCCCCCGGCCGGATCAGCCGCCATCTTGGACACTGCGCCACGAGGCCGCGTGGCCTCAGCCCGACCCTAACCCTGGGCCTGGCCCGGCCCCGACATCCCGGCACCACCATCCACCCAGGAGGTGAACGGACCACTTGGCAGGTCAATGGGAGAAAGCAGTGTCGATGGCTCTCCCCCGCCAGGTGCCGATCGCCCTCCAGCTCCCCCAGGCGCTGGCTCCACCCCCTGCTGGGTGTCTGGACTCCCTCATCCCGGACCCCCCGACCTCCAAGTGCGAGGGTCCGGACATCAAAGGGCGCCAGACCTATAACTAGGGTGGCTCCAGAGCAGGAAGGCAGTTGTATCCTGGAGTCGAGAGACACCGAGAAGAACTCAGCCTTGACGGACTACCGGCGCTGCCGTAGCCCTACCTTGTGAACTATCGTCCTGCCTGCTGGTGCTGCCGCGGCCTTCTGCATCCTCCTTCCTCGTCGGGACCTGCTGGCGCTGCCGCGGACCGTTGCAACAACACCTTCATCGGGACCTGCTGGCGCTGCCGCGGACCGTGTAACGACCACCTTCACCGGGACCTGCTGGCGCTGCCGCGGACCGTGTAACGACCACCTTCACCGGGACCTGCTGGCGCTGCCGCGGCCCGTCCAAGCTAGAACATCGAGCTCGAGGATTGTGATCTATCCACCATTCCATCTCAGCTACCAGATTGGTAATCAGACTGTCCCGCTACCCCCTTTTCCCAACCAAGAGACTAGAATCGAGGGGACCCCTGAGTCCAGACCTCCTTGTACCATTCCATCGTACCTTAAGAAATCGCTTATAAAGAACGTTAAATCCTATCCTTGTGTGGTGTATATCTGTGGGGGGGAAGTTACTCCTCTGTACGATCGCTGGAGACGGCTCTCCCCGGAGACCTCTCCCCTTGTCCTCGGCCGACCCTCCCGGTCCGTCTAACATTGGTGGCCAGCGGCGCGATCCGAATCAACGCGTAATCGTACAGAGAGTAGCACACCCCACGACAAAACCACGATGTCAACCAAAGAGAGCGGATCCACCGAGAAATTCCAGATGGATAAATTGGAAGAGTATAGCCATCGCGAACTGAAACAATTCTGCATGGAACTAGGCATTGCTACCACCGGCCTGAGTACCAAAGACAATCTTAAGCACGCCATTGAGTCATGGGCGGAAACCGGGGTCGCCGGATCCCCAGACCAAAACGGTGCAGCATCGGAGAGGAACGCCACGGCTCCCGAAGAGCGAGGAACGGGCCTCTCGCAGGAAGAGATCCAAGAAAGAGAAAAAAACAGATTACATGAATTGGAAATGGCATGACTCAAAATGGACGGTGAACTAAAATTAGCCGAGCAAAAACTGAACCTAGAACATCTGCGGCTCCGAGAAGAACGGGAAGAAAAACAGAGGCAGAGAGAGCTCGAAGAAAAAAGACTAACATTCGAACACAAGCGCAAACTGGCAGAAATAGAACTACGGAAGCAGAACAAAGAACCGGAGGTGCCCGAGCGACCGCGCACCCCGGGAGCAACCGAAAAGAAAGTCCACATCCCCAAGGATGTTGTCCGAGAGTATGTCCGAGAGGACAACATACAACAGTGGTTCAAAGCCTACAAGATCGCCATGACCTCCCACCGGATCGATCGGAGTGACTGGGGAGCCGGCCTATGGGGGAGGTTCGTCAATGAAGGCCGCGATGCCCTACTGCAGCTCCCAGACCATCAGATGTCATCCTATGACCACATGAAGGCTGCCCTCCTCACCCGATATGGGCTCACACCCGAAATGCACCACCAGAGGTTTCGGGACTGCACCCGGATCCCGGGTACAACGTGGGTGGAATATGTCAACTATTTCAGCCGAGCCTTCGAGGGTTGGATCAAGGGAAGCCACGTAACGACCTACGAGCAACTTTTCAACCTCATGGTGTGGGAGCACCTGTCTAACAACTGCTTCGTCGAGCTCCGGCAGCACCTCCTCGACAGTAAATTAACTGACCCACCGCAACTCGCCGCCGAAGCTGACCGGTGGGAAAGCACCCGAGTGGGCCGGAGAGGGCCACACGAGCAAAACCGGAACAACCAAGGTCAGCACCGTCCCCGAGGAGGAGGAGGAGGCCAGGGGCGAGGGAGAGACACCGTCCCGGCCACTCCCGTGGCCAGCACCCCGCCCCCGGCCGGGCCGGGGCAACCCCCCGATGCTCCCGGGGTTCCGAGCCAACGTCACGTGTCACCGATGCCAGCGAGTCGGCCACTACGCCAATGACCCGAACTGCCCGCAGAACCAAACGCCAAAACCCCGCCAGGTAGCTGCCGCCGCCCTGGGGGGAGAACAAATCTCCGAGGAACAAGAAGAATATGAGCAGGCACAACAGGAGTGGGAACCGGCCGCCATGGTTCTAGCGTGCCTAGGGGGAAAAGACATGGTCCCGCGGGCTCCCCTACCCGCCAACACCAGAAAATATAGCCAGTGGGTGAACATTAATGGGCGCCGGGCCGAAGCCCTACGTGACACAGGGGCCAGTGTGACGGCTGTCCGCTGTCACCTGGTAAAACCAGAGCAGATCCTGCCGAACATTCTCTGCCCCGTCCGCTCAGCCGACAATTCCGAGAGTCTATGTCGGATGGCCTGCGTTCCCTTCGAATGGGGAGGGGTCTCCGGCATGTTAAAGGTGACGGTCCGGGATGATGCCCCCGTGGACTGTCTCCTGGGGAATGATCTTGAGATTTCCCCGTGGGCCGCCGTCGAAAGAAGAGAGCACCTGGGGATGCTGGGCCTCCCGGACTGGGCGTGCGTAACCACCCGGTCCATGGCCGCCCGTGCCATCCCCCGACCAGAAGAACCAGAATGGCCTGCACCTCCTCCACCGATCGCTCCAGTAGAGGACACCAACGATACCGACCCCCCAGAGCCAACCCCCGAAGGGGTCGCCCAGCCCCAGGACCTTCCCGACCTGGCTCAGTGGCGTCAAGAAGGGGGGCCCACCCAGGAACAGTTCCGCCAGGAGCAGAAGACCTGTCCCTCCCTCGAGGGACTCGGCCAGCAAGCCATCGCCCAGAGCGCAGGGGACTCCACCGGCGCCCATTGGGTCTATTGGGATAACGACCTGTTATACAGTGAACAAAGAATCGCGGAGTTAGGGGCCAGTCGAGTGCTGGTGGTTCCCCTCCGTTTCAGAGACTTCCTGCTAAATCTGGCCCATGATGTCCCCCTGGCTGGACACCTGGGCCAGGACAAAACCTACAGTCGCCTGGTGACCCACTTTTTCTGGCCGAGGATGCGAAACGACGTCCTCAACCACTGCCGGTCCTGCCCCACGTGCCAGGCCAGCGGGAAGAGCGGCCGCAAGCTCAAAGCACCTCTGCAACCCTTCCCAGTGGTCACCACCCCGTTCGAGAGGGTAGGAATAGACATTGTGGGGCCCCTGGACCCCCGCACAGCACAAGGACATCGGTTCATCCTGGTACTGGTGGACCACGCCACCCCCTACCCCGAGGCTGTGCCCCTGCGAACTGTAACAGCTCCGGTGGTTGGCCGGGCCTTAATGGGGATCTTCTCCCGGGTGGGCTTCCCCCGAGAAGTCGTCAGCGACCGAGGCACAAACTTTATCTCGAAATATATGAAGTCCCTCTGGCAACAGTGCGGTGTCACCTACCGATTCACGACCCCCTATCATCCTCAAGGGAACGGACTAGTGGAGCGATTCAACTGCACCCTCAAGGGAATGATTGGGGGATTGGAAGAGCCCCTCCGTCGCCAGTGGGATGTACTACTTCCGTGCCTCCTCTTCGCCTATCGGGAAGTTCCCCAGAAGTCCCTCGGATTTAGCCCTTTCGAACTCCTGTACGGGCACCCTGTGCGAGGGCCCCTCAGCCTAGTCAAAGAAGAGTGGGAGATGCCCCCCCTAAAGACCCCTCCAGACGTCTTCAAGTACCTCCTGGCCCTACGCAATCAGACCAGGCGATTCAGGGAAATGGCAAAAGCAAATCTTGAGGCCAGTCAGGAGGACATGAAAAAATGGTACGATCAGAATGCCTCCTCCGTCGAATTTGAACCTGGTCAACAAGTGTGGGTGATGTCCCCCACCGAACCATGTGCCTTGCAAGACAAGTGGACGGGGCCCTTCAAAGTGGTCGAACGCAAGAGCCCCGTCACCTATCTCATCGATATGGAGTCTCCCCGGAACCCCCTCCAGGTCCTCCACACCAACAGACTCAAACCCCACTTTGTGCGCTCGGAACTCAGCCTCCTGATGGCTACAGACAGTGGGGCGGAAGAAGACTCCGAGCCTCTCCCTGATCTCCTGAAGACTCAGGAGAAAGACGGTTCCGTGGACGGAGTCCGGCTCTCCGGTGCCCTCACCCCAGAGCAACGCCAGGGCTGCCGGGACCTCCTGCTGCAGTTTGCTCCCCTGTTTTCCCTCACCCCAGGGGTCACCCCCTGGTGCTTGCACGACGTGGACACTGGGGACAGTCCCCCTATCCGACACCGGGCCTACCGCGTACCAGATCGGGTGCGGGCCTGCATCCAAGCGGAAGTGTCCAAGATGCTCACGCTCGGGGTCATCGAGCCCTCGGACAGCCCCTGGGCCAGCCCGGGCGTGCTGGTCCCCAAAGCCGCTGCCCCCGGCACCACTCCTGAACTCCGATTCTGCGTCGACTATCGGGGCTTGAACGCTGTCACCAGGACCGACGCTCATCCCATCCCCCGAGCGGATGAATTGATCGACCGCATGGGGGCTGCCCGCTACCTCAGCATCTTCGACCTGACAGCGGGCTACTGGCAGATCGGTCTCACACCCCGAGCCCAAGAACGGTCCGCATTTTCTACCCCCGATGGCCACTACCACTTCAAGGTCATGCCCTTCGGCATGAAGAATGCCCCAGCTACTTTTCAGCGACTAGTGAACCAGGTCTTGGCGGGGCTCGAAGAGTTCAGCGCCGCCTACCTGGACGATATCGCTGTGTACAGCCGCCACTGGTCCGACCACCTCCACCACCTCCGAGAGGTCCTGCAAGCCCTCCAGCGGGCCGGCCTCACAATCAAGGCCGGCAAGTGCCAAATTGGTCAGGGGTCCGTGACCTACCTCGGACACCAGGTGGGAAGTGGTCTGGTGGCCCCTCTGCAACTCAAAATTGCTGCCATCCAGTCCTGGCAACCCCCAGTCACGCAGACCGAGGTCCGAGCCTTCTTGGGACTCACCGGCTACTACCGGCGGTTCGTGAAGGACTATGGCAGCATTGTGGGGCCCCTCACGGGTCTCACGTCCAAAAACCACCCAAAGAAGATTAACTGGACCCCCGACTGTCAAACGGCCTTCGAGAAGCTGAAAACCGCCCTGTGCACCGCCCCGGTGCTCCAGGCCCCCGATTACAGTCGGGAGTTCATTGTGCAAACGGACGCTTCCGACCACGGCATCGGGGCGGTTCTCTCCCAGCTGAACCCCGAGGGTCTTGACCAGCCGGTGGCCTTCATCAGCAGACGCCTCCTGGCCCGAGAGCAGCGCTGGAGCACAATCGAGAGGGAGGCCTTCGCAGTAGTGTGGGCCCTCAAAAAGCTCCGGCCCTATCTCTTCGGTACCCATTTCCGGGTGCAAACCGATCATCGACCCCTGCAGTGGCTAATGCAGATGCGGGGGGAAAACCCAAAACTATTGCGCTGGTCCATCTCCCTGCAGGGGATGGACTTCACTGTGGAACATCGACCGGGCCAAGACCACGCCAACGCAGATGGCCTGTCACGCTTTTTCCGCCTCGACGAGGAGAGTCCCCAAGAGGATGGGTGACTCTCCCTGCCTTCAGCTGGGGGGGACGCATGTTGGACAGGCCACATGAGGGGCTTGCTCCCCCCCCCGCAGGACAAGGCCCGAGCCCCGGACTCCCAGGTGTTACCCACAAGGGCAACCCGCACCCCGTCTCCCAACGGAACTCCTGCCCCCGGACATCCATGTATCATGGGGCCGAACCACTACCGGCTCCCCCGGCCGGATCAGCCGCCATCTTGGACACTGCGCCACGAGGCCGCGTGGCCTCAGCCCGACCCTAACCCTGGGCCTGGCCCGGCCCCGACATCCCGGCACCACCATCCACCCAGGAGGTGAACGGACCACTTGGCAGGTCAATGGGAGAAAGCAGTGTCGATGGCTCTCCCCCTCCAGGTGCCGATCGCCCTCCAGCTCCCCCAGGCGCTGGCTCCACCCCCTGCTGGGTGTCTGGACTCCCTCATCCCGGACCCCCCGACCTCCAAGTGCGAGGGTCCGGACATCAAAGGGCGCCAGACCTATAACTAGGGTGGCTCCAGAGCAGGAAGGCAGTTGTATCCTGGAGTCGAGAGACACCGAGAAGAACTCAGCCTTGACGGACTACCGGCGCTGCCGTAGCCCTACCTTGTGAACTATCGTCCTGCCTGCTGGCGCTGCCGCGGCCTTCTGCATCCTCCTTCCGCGTCGGGACCTGCTGGCGCTGCTGCGGACCGTTGCAACAACACCTTCATCGGGACCTGCTGGCGCTGCCGCGGACCGTGTAACGACCACCTTCACCGGGACCTGCTGGCGCTGCCACGGACCGTGTAACGACCACCTTCACCGGGACCTGCTGGCGCTGCCGCGGCCCGTCCAAGCTAGAACATCGAGCTCGAGGATTGTGAGCTATCCACCATTCCATCTCAGCTACCAGATTGGTAATCAGACTGTCCCGCTACCCCCTTTTCCCAACCAAGAGACTAGAATCGAGGGGACCCCTGAGTCCAGACCTCCTTGTACCATTCCATCGTACCTTAAGAAATCGCTTATAAAGAACGTTAAATCCTATCCTTGTGTGGTGTATATCTGTGGGGGGGAAGTTACTCCTCTGTACGATCGCTGGAGACGGCTCTCCCTGGAGACCTCTCCCCTTGTCCTCAGCCGACCCTCCCGGTTCGTCTAACACCTACGAGAAGGGGATCATCTGGACCAAAGTCGTCAGGGCCGTGAGGACTGTGGGGGGCGTGATCGGCAGCTGGCCCAGGCCCGCAAGAGGTGGCAGGACATCCGGTGTTGGACCCGGCGGATCGCCCAGGTCCAGCTGAAGCTCTCTCCACCTCGCCACCACGGCAGGTGCCGACACCTGACCCACCACATGAAACGTGTCCTGGCGGTGGTCTTCCCTGACCTTGATAGGCAGTTAGAGGAGGGACGGCAGCAAGGAGGGGGTAGGTACATGGCTTTTTGTTGTGTTATGTGTCTCCAGCTTTAGGAAGTGCTATTTTGCATGAGTACACTCCCAGAGTTCATATGTGCAGTGCATTTTCTCTTTCTAAATGTCACGTGGGCATCTTTTTCATCCCTTCCTCTCCTTTACATGTGTCCCCTGGTGTGTGTGTAATCACATTTGCGCATGGTCATCTATGGTGCCAGTACATCTAAGTTCACATTGCTTTCTGCATCATGTGGGAGGGTGGTCTGTGACTTGTGTCGGTACCTTGTCTGTGCCATGACCTGTTCACTATGTACGGGGTCCATAGTTGTTGTCACTGATGCTGATTCTCAACATAGGAGTGTGAGCATTCAACTGGACACCCTTGCAGCATGCATGTGCAATGTTGTGGCCTCAGACATGATGTGCATGAGTGTGAGATATGCATAGTGCCATGACGGTTGTACATAGTAGAGTCAGCTCAGTCCAGGATCATGGAGCAGTGTGCCCACTACGGTCCCCTGAGACACCCTGGCCTCCTAATCATGTGTGTCATCCAACACTGTGCACATTCTCTGTGTGTGCTGCATAGGTCTGCCTCTGTGGCATTGTTCCCTGCCCTACTTTGATTTGGTTAATGTGTGCTACATGTGTCCACTGGACAGGGATACAACATTTTGCTTGTGCATACTCACACTGGGCAGTGCCTGTGTGGCTATTCACAACAATCTGTTGATGGTTGTTTGTCACAAATATGTGTTGTCAGCCCCACAAGGTGATGTGGTGTCAATGACGCAATTTTGCAAGCACAGTTGTTGTAACCCTGAATAAGAGGTGTCACTTCTTGATCTGTATACATCACATAGACTCAGGTATTGGGGGAGGGGGGGGAGGGAGAGGCATACATGTGCAACTCTGGTTTTTCAGTGGCCGGTCTGACTTGTGTGGGAGAATTGCCTGGACTAAAATACAGTGGGCAGTGCCCCTGTGATGCTGTTCAGTGCTCAATGTACGTGCTTTGCAGGAGACAGTGGCACGGAGGGCGAGGGAAGTTAGTCAGAGGACCTGTCCGGAGGCGAGAGCATGTACGACACCGACAGGTCCCAGGCTGACATCCTTGAGGAGGCGGAGGATGCAACAACACCTGGCAGCATCCCACCATCTGTACCCGCCTCCTCCATTGCCATCTCCGCCCTCCCAGTTGCTCCCATCCCTTCTGTCCGTGCACGATCCCACCGTGTCTCCTTCAGACCAGGCACCGCAGCGCCTGCCCCTGTCACCCCTGCTTCCCTCAGTGAAGAGTCTGTGGACACACTGCACCAGTTGCAGGTTGGTCAGGCATCGATGCTGCATGTCCTCCATGAACACACTAGACTGCTCACACAGTTGGTGTTGTTCGTGGAGGGCATGTCATCAACGATGAATGAGCAACGCAGGTTTCTGCGGTCCATGGACTCTTCACTGAAGGAAGCAGTGTCTCTCCTGCGGCGCTCCGTCCCCCCCACCCCAGACTCATCCACACTGCCCTCTCCCATGCCTGTCCAAAGCGCACACAGACACACACCACAACAGACACATTCAGCACACCCCCAACTAAGGCACAGCGCACACCTCCTGGCACGCACACTCAGGGGGATGTAGTCACACCCACATGGTCTGGGGGCAAACGGCAGACACGCAGCCACAGTCAGAGTCCACAGTCCTCACGACCCACTTCCTCCAAATCCACTCCCCTTAGCTCCCCTGCCACCTCATGACCATCATACTAAAACATTTCTCAGAACCCTAACACATTACCAGAACACCAACTCCAGGAGCCTCATCACCAACATCAAGTACCTGAAATGCAATAGTGTGGAAACTAAAAGAAAAGGCTTTATTCAGCACACAAAAAAAAGAACTTGTAATAAAACACTATTTACAAAGGCCAATGGCCAGTCCATAGTTCGAGTCCAAGGTTGGACGTATGCGAGTGTGTCCACCCCTACCTTGCCTGCACAAAGTCACCTCAAGGGCTGTCGACCGGGGGTGGGCATCATCAGTGGGAGTACCAGGCACCGCAGGGGCAGGAGTGGGTTGGGTAGGTGTGGTGGGTGCAGGACTGGACATATCCACCACAGGGGGTGGTGCAGTGCCAAAGGTGGTGGTGAGCAACTCGCTGCACACTGCAGCCAGGGCGTCCAGAGGAACCCCTGCACCGGAACGAACACCAGGGCCTACGGAGGGGGGTGTCCGAGGGATGGGGTGCAGCGCTCTCAGGGGAGGTGGTGGACATGGGGGGGACTCAACTCCCCTGGCTGGAGACTTCCTCAACCGCTTGAGGGGTGGTGTCACAGTGGGGCTGATGGACTGACTAGCCCTGTCGGTCACTTTGGGTGATGCAAAGTGACCGACAGGGCTAGTCAGTCCATCAGCCCCACTGTGACACCACCCCTCAAGCGGTTGAGGAAGTCTCCAGCCAGGGGAGTTGAGTCCCCCCCATGTCCACCACCTCCCCTGAGAGCGCTGCACCCCATCCCTCGGACACCCCCCTCCGTAGGCCCTGGTGTTCGTTCCGGTGCAGGGGTTCCTCTGGACGCCCTGGCTGCAGTGTGCAGCGAGTTGCTCACCACCACCTTTGGCACTGCACCACCCCCTGTGGTGGATATGTCCAGTCCTGCACCCACCACACCTACCCAACCCACTCCTGCCCCTGCGGTGCCTGGTACTCCCACTGATGATGCCCACCCCCGGTCGACAGCCCTTGAGGTGACTTTGTGCAGGCAAGGTAGGGGTGGACACACTCGCATACGTCCAACCTTGGACTCGAACTATGGACTGGCCATTGGCCTTTGTAAATAGTGTTTTATTACAAGTTCTTTTTTTTGTGTGCTGAATAAAGCCTTTTCTTTTAGTTTCCACACTATTGCATTTCAGGTACTTGATGTTGGTGATGAGGCTCCTGGAGTTGGTGTTCTGGTAATGTGTTAGGGTTCTGAGAAATGTTTTAGTATGATGGTCATGAGGTGGACCATGGTATCTGTGTGCCATCTCAATGTCTATGAAAATATTAATTGGTAGTGTGTGTTCCTTTGGATTGTGAGACATTGTCCCAGGAAGTGTTCCTTCCTCTGTGGCACCTGCCATGTTCCCTGCAAACAGTTGCACAATTGTTGTGCTGACCTATGTCAACATATCCTTTGTTGGTGACGGATCCCTTCAACAATGGCCATGCATGCTCACCGATGTCTCCTGCTAACTCGTCTGTGCCATCCTTGCCAGTCAATGTACTTGTGTTTTGTGTATGTAGGAATGGCATCAGGGAGCAATTGGCACTTTTCTGCAGTATGCATGTGTGTAATCACGGCCTAACACACAAATGGCACGTGTAATGCAGGGTATTTGGGAACCTGACTCACAATTGTGGGCATTGTATCTAGTCGCAGTGAACCCTATTCCTTACATGAGAGACATCATCTGGGTGGCTGGACCAGCACCTGGACATTCCTATCACTCCTGTGATGTGCGTGACAGTGTGTGTTCCCCTTGGCTAACTTATTTTAGTATGCATTTCCATGACAATACAGTCTGTTGGCATTAAATCCGGGTGTGTGTTGTGGGGCATCCGCCATGGGTGGGTATACATGTGTTGTATGTCCTCACACCCACATGTGGTGTGTCATGCAGTGTGTGAATGACATCCATCCTCCTGGGAGTGGGGCACTGCTGGGAGTGATATGCACCCACCCCTCATGTGTCTGGGCACTGCTGGGAGTGATATACACCCACCCCTCATATGTCTGGGAACTGCTGGTAGTGATATGCACCCACCCCTCATGTGTCTGGGCACTGCTGGTAGTCCTCTGCACCCACCCCTCATATGTCTGGGCACTGCTGGGAGTCCTCTGCACCCACCCCTCATATGTCTGGGCACTGCTGGTAGTCCTCTGCACCCACCCCTCATATGCCTGGGCACTGCTGGGAGTGATATGCACCCACCCCTCATATGTCTGGGCACTGCTGGGAGTGATATGCACCCACCCCTCATATGTCTGGGCACTGCTGGGAGTCCTCTGCACCCACCCCTCATGTGTCTGGGCACTGCTGGGAGTCCTCTGCACCCACCCCTCATGTGTCTGGGCACTGCTGGTAGTCCTCTGCACCCACCCCTCATATGTCTGGGCACTGCTGGGAGCCCTCTGCACCCACCTCTCATATGTCTGGGCACTACTGGAAGTCCTCTGCACCCACCCCTCATATGTCTGGGCACTGCTGGTAGTCCTCTGCACCCACCCCTCATATGTCTGGGCACTGCTGGTTGTCCTCTGCACCCACCCCTCGTATGTCTGGGCACTGTTGGGAGTGATATGCACCCACCCCTCATATGTCTGGGCACTACTGGGAGTCCTCTGCACCCACCCCTCATGTGTCTGGGCACTGCTGGGAGTCCTCTGCACCCACCCCTCATGTGTCTGGCACTGCTGGTAGTCCTCTGCACCCACCCCTCATATGTCTGGGCACTGCTGGGAGTCCTCTGCACCCACCCCTCATATGTCTGGGCACTGCTGGTAGTCCTCTGCACCCACCCCTCATATGTCTGGGCACTGCTGGTAGTCCTCTGCACCCACCCCTCATGTGTCTGGGCACTGCTGGTAGTCCTCTGCACCCACCCCTCATATGTCTGGGCACTGCTGGTAGTCCTCTGCACCCACCCCGCATATGTCTGGGCACTGCTGGGAGTGATATGCACCCACCCCCCATATGTCTGGGCACTGCTGGGAGTGATATGCACCCACCCCTCATATGTCTGGGCACTGCTGGGAGGCCTCTGCACCCACCCCTCATGTGTCTGGGCACTGCTGGTAGTCCTCTGCACCCACCCCTCATATGTCTGGGCACTGCTGGTAGTCCTCTGCACCCACCCCTCATGTGTCTGGGCACTGCTGGTAGTCCTCTGCACCCACCCCTCATATGTCTGGGCACTGCTGGTAATCCTCTGCACCCACCCCTCATATGTCTGGGCACTGCTGGTAGTCCTCTGCACCCACCCCTTATATGTCTGGGCACTGCTGGTAGTGATATGCACCCACCCCTCATGTGTCTGGGCACTGCTGGTAGTCCTCTGCACCCACCCCTCATATGTCTGGGCACTGCTGGGAGTGATATGCACCCACTCCTCATATGTCTGGGCACTGCTGGTAGTCCTCTGCACCCACCCCTCATATGTTTGGGCACTGCTGGGAGTGATATGCACCCACCCCTTATATGTGTGGGCACTGCTGGGAGGCCTGTGCGCCCACGCCTCATGTGTCTGGGCACTGCTGGTAGTCCTCTGCACCCACCCCTCATATGTCTGGGCACTGCTGGTAGTCCTCTGCACCCACCCGTCATATGTCTGGGCACTGCTGGTAGTCCTCTGCACCCACCCCTCATATGTCTGGGCACTGCTGGTAGTGATATGCACCCACCCCTCATGTGTCTGGGCACTGCTGGTAGTCCTCTGCACCCACCCCTCATCTGTTTGGGCACTGCTGGGAGTGATATGCACCCACCCCTCATATGTGTGGGCACTGCTGGGAGGCCTGTGCACCCACGCCTCATGTGTCTGGGCACTGCTGGTAGTCCTCTGCACCCACCCCTCATATGTCTGGGCACTGCTGGGAGTGATATGCACCCACGCCTCAAATGTCTGGGCACTGCTGGTAGTGATATACACCCACCCCTCATATGTCTGTCCACTGATGGTAGTGATATGCACCCATCCCTCATGTGTCGGGGCACTGCTGGTAGTGATATACACCCACCCCTCATATGTCTGTCCACTGATGGTAGTGATATGCACCCATCCCTCATGTGTCTGGGCACTGCTGGGAGTCCCCTGCACCCACCCCTCATGTGTCTGGGCACTGCTGGGAGTCCTCTGCACCCACCCCTCATATGTCTGGGCACTGCTGGGAGTCCTCTGCACCCACCCCTCATATGTCTGGGCACTGCTGGGAGTCCTCTTCACCCACCCCTCATATGGCTGGGCACTGCTGGGAGTGATATGCACCCACCCCTCATATGTCTGGGCACTGCTGGGAGTGATATGCACCCACACCTCATATGTCTTGGCACTGCTGGGAGGCCTCTGCACCCACCCACGCACCCCCCTGGAGCTGTACACTGCTGGCCAGGACCTGCACCACACAACAATTTGTAGGTAACATGCTGGGCCAGACATCTATGCCCACATTCCTGGCATGTGTACGCCTCGTATCCAAATTTTCCTGCTGCCGTAACGGGGTCCGTACCTGGTTCAACATGGGGCCATTGGGGTACGCACCGTACCCACGCATTTATGCGTGGGTACGGTCCGTACCTGAGTACTCATGGGGCTGTAGGGGTACGCACCGTACCCACGCATTCATGCATGGGTACGGTCCGTACCTGATTAATTATGGGGCCATAGGTGTACGCACCGTACACACGCATTCATGCGTGGGTACAGTCCGTACCTGAGTACTCATGGGGCCATAGGGGTACGCACCGTACCCATGCATTCATGCGTGGGTACGGTCCGTACCTGAGGACTCATGGGGCCGTAGGGGTACGCACCATACTCACGTATTCATGCGTCGGTACGGTCCGTACCTGATTAATTATGGGGCCGTAGGGGTACGCACCGTACACACGCATTCATGCATGGGTACGGTCCGTACCTGAGGACTCATGGGGCCGTAGGGGTATGCACCGTACTCACGTATTCATGCGTGGGTACGGTCCGTACCTGATTAATTATGGGGCCGTAGGGGTACGCACCATACACACGCATTCATGCGTGGGTACGGTCCGTACCTGAGTACTCATGGGGCCGTAGGGGTACACACCGTACCCACGCAATGATGCGTGGGTACGGTCCGTACCTGAGGACTCATGGGGCTGTAGGGGTATGCACCGTACCCACGTATTCATGCGTGGGTACGGTCCGTACCACTGTTGGCATGGTGCCATAGGGGTACGTATGGTACGCACCGTACCCACGCATTCATGCGTGGGTACGGTCCATACCACTGTTGTCATGGCACTATAGGGGTACGTGTGGTACGCACCGTACCCACGCATGTTGTTCTCACCTTCTGCGGCATGTGCATCGGGTGCGGTGCACCAGGTCGTAGGCCAAGAGGACCGGGATGACACGTACGATGGGGTTCATGGCTGTACGTCGCGTACCGGGGCTCCGTGGCGTTGCCGTTCGCATCGGACTCTGCTTTTCCGGCTGTGTTTGGCTCTCGTAAACAAAGAGCCATACGGAGTGACGTCAGTACAAATCGTACTTGCTGGGCCGGAAAACGTTGGTGAAATACATACGGACAACGCGTACAAGCATTTCCGGATCGGAATCGTGGGTATTTTTTGGCTGTTCGGTCTTTTGTACGATTCGTACAGAAAAAGGCTTTCTGTATGAATCGTACTTCCTAGGTTGTGAAATTAGTTTACCTGGTACGAGTCGTACGGAGAAAAAGCTCCGAACGACTATTCGTAGGGACTTTTTACTGGATTTCAATCTGCCCTTATGTGTACTTGCCATACTTTCCTATAAGTTCTTTCTCAATTTCTAATTAAAAGTTGCAGTGCAATACAGCACATTTCTAGGAAGTCATACAAGAACTTACTTAATTATTCAGACATTTATATGAGCAGGGACTAGCACATCCAATCACTTACAAAGTGTGCCATAAAAGGAGTGACTCAGAGATAGAGTTACTGATATACCTACTATTTTACTTATAGACTAGATAATACCTCCACTCATTCACTAAATCAGCCAGTGAAACAGCCATTGACTCACTGATAAAGCAGTCACACATCCACTTACCCATACAACCATTTACATACGGCTCTAGACAGGGCTCCCAACTGTCACTCGTGCAATCCATCAGTCAACTACACACACTCATGCACTCATTGAATTACCCAAATACCATTGATGCACTAATTGAATTATCTATACACCACATGCATCACTCATACACTCATTGCAACATCCATGCACCTCTTATGCACTCATTCAATCATGCATTCACCATTAATTTACTTATTTAGTCGATTCCATTCAAAAGAACTTTATAAGGTATATACGGCAACCATAAAAGCAAAAACAGAATTTAAAACAGTTGTATAAAAGACATTCCAATATATAAAACAGACAAGTTAGTTAACAAGCACAATGCTTTTCGGAGCAGCAATTGTTTTTTGAATAAAAGAAGCACCATAAAAACATATCCCAGGATCTTTAAGAGCAACCAATAAGTTCATAGCAGCATGGGTTGTTCTCGCACTGAATTTTATAAAAAATGGTTTCAGATAAAAACGTCTTAGAAATAAATAAAACTTACAGAAAAGCATAAGGTGTATGGTGCTTTGTTTCAATGGCCCATCACAGGGGCATGGGGTGGAAGGACATATTTTCATAGTAGGGAAGGCAACTAGGTGATGTACTATACCTAGTCTCAAACGAGTCAGGACAAAGCGGTGCAAGGGCCTAGTCACTACAGACAGGTAATCTTGAAATCCCTTGCTGAGCTCAATCTGTTGATAAAATACAAAGGTGGGTTGCTTCCCTACCGCTCTCCTATGATTCTCTATTTTATGAGCAAAAAAGGTATCCTTGATCTCCTGTTTAGATATGGTTGTCACACAACCTGGATCTCCCTGAATCTGGAGATTTAATATATTAGTAAACGAATTATGGATATTTTTAAGCCAGGGGATATGTGACCTTTTATCGAAGAGTAGGCTATCTTTAATGATGGTTTAAGTAAATTTAGTCTCATTTTTGGCCTAGATGCAGGGCCGTTTCTACCATTAGGCAGGACTAGGTGGCCGCCTAGGGCGGCAAAACGGGGAGGGCGGCAAAAAACATGAGTTTGTGCTGACCCTATGCAACATTTCACAAAGCCGGGTCATTTGTAACCAACCACGCATGTATCCTGTGCTCGGTAGAGAAAGCGCTTCTGAAAAGCATAAGGTAGTTGACAACAACTTAAAAAGGGGCGACACAGGGTGCAGGCACCAAAACGCTGCAGGGTCGTTTGTGTGCCTTTTATTTGATAGAGTTGTTGTGTTTTTCGTACAGTGTCTGTCAATAAGGTGTTTATGTATATAAACAAACCGAGATGCCTTTCGAACCGTTGAAAACTAATATATCTAAAGGAAAAAACTTATTTAGCTATAGGCAAAAAATGAAGTTTTCTCTTTTATATGGGCAGAGAATAAGAACTGTACTAAAAGTCATGTGCTCATGAGCGAGAAAAGAAGCGAGGTTTGATAAATATTGAAAGTCCAATTTCGATGTACTTACTGATTTTCTGAGTAGTGTGATTATGTGTATATACTTGTTGCTGTTTTGTTGTGTACAATGGCAGGTTTTGTCTATGAATTAAGAACATTTTGTACAGCGCTTACAGGTGGCGAGGTTTCGTTTTCCAAGATAAGCCCTTTCTTTCGGAGCATGTAGGCCGTCTGTCGCAGCTGGGAGTCTTATGGGCTAGATTTCAGACTAGGTCACACCGATGGAAGCGTTTCCTTCAAATTCGGGAGCAAAGACAAGTTTTACATTAACCAACAGGCTCCTTTGCCTGATGCTACAACGGGAAACATTGTCAGAAGAACAAAGATGCCGAAGTGGAAGATTACGAGACGTTAGTGCACACTAGAACTGTAATGCGTTACACATCTGAAAAATAGGCACTTTTACAGTCTTTGGCGAGGCCCAGTAAACTATTGTGCCTGCTGACTGCGCAGGAGAGATTTATGTGTGGGAAACAGGTTTAAGTGAAATATAAACAGAACTATGGGAGATGACAACAAGAAATACTAAACCCATAGATAAGATCTGGGGTGGTGTCATGAAGGCGTGCGTTCCCGCAGGGCACTGATGTCTTCCTGTTTATGAGAGGCACTTTCTAAAGCGCATACAGTAAACTCGGGTTGTTTTCAGGGTTAGAACATGTGCTGAAGAGAGCACCACTTGATAACAGTGGGAGGTGACTGCCTGTCATTCTAGTTATGCTGCTTGCTGCACATCCTCCCCGAAGTTCCGAGCCAAGTGTTTGGACTTTTTTTTTTTTTGCAGTTTATATACCACGAACTCGACCGGAAGGTATCAGTGCACTTTACAGGAGCACCAGTTGCATTTCAGAATTACAGACGGACACATTAATTGTTGTTCTTTTCTAGACACGGGGAGATTAAGTGATTTGCCCAGAATCACAGGATGATTGAGCCGACGCCGAGACTCCAACCTGGTCCCCAACTTAAAAGTCACAATAAATTCACCTAAAAACAAACACACATCTGTGCCCAGCACGAACACACACCCACGTCATAGGGCCCTGTATTTGTAGTTCAACGATGGCCCATTCAATAAAATAAAGGGCATTCCAGTTTTTGTCGGTGAATTCGGGACACTATATCTGGGCTGCGCCACCTGCTTATCAGCATGCATAGAACCGGAGTGATGTTCCTTGGCACCCACGAGCCTCACCTGTCAATTAATTCTTCTAGCCTGGATGACAGGGGGAGAGAGTGATGGTAGTAAAAGGGCGGGGGCGGCACTTTTCTATATTCGCCTAGGGCGGCAAAACACCTAGAAACGGCCCTGCCTAGATGGATCTTCATAGCAATCTGATCTGATGGGTAGTTTATTCCTACTTCACAAAGTATTATTTCGGTAGATGCTGATAGGGGTAGACACATAAGGCGTTTTAAAAAGAAGTTTACTTTGTGTTGTAGAATCTGGTTATGATTATGGCCCCACACCCCTGCATTGTAAAGGGTTGTGGTAACACATCTAGCCTTATATATGTCTACCATATCCTTAATACGACGATTGCCTAGTTTTAATGCGAATCTAAAAATCCCGTGGGCACTCTTAACCATCTTTGAGCGAACATTAACAAGTTTGTGCATCCAATTCCCAATACCTGAGTAGGTTATTCCCAGTTAACAAAAGGTATTAACAGATTCTACTGCAGAACTCTCTATATAGAAGGTTTTACATTTCTTGTTTTTCTGGCCATAGACCATGACAAATGTTTTGGCCTTGTTATGACTAATTTCCTATTGTTAATAAAGTGACTAAAACAATCTATTAATCGCTGTACGCCAACTGGGGTTCTAGAAAGCAACACTGCATCGTCTGCATAAAGTAAGAAGGGTACGGGGCTGCCAGCAATTTGAGGAGCATCTGCCTGTACCGACCTGAAGGAAGTGGCCCTTAGGGGCCACCCGGGTTACATACAATCACCTGCTATGCCTTCCCAAGAATGAAGAGTCGGTCAGACAGTAGAGAATACAAACATACATTTATTAGCAATACTCTGCAGAGGAGTCCAATCTTGCCTGCACCCTAAGATGTCTGCCGAGGGACTGACCCCCCAACAGTCTACAACACGTAATGAATCTTCCCAAAGCCTCCAACCACGCCCACAGTGGAAAGTTACCGTCCTGGGCCGAACATGAACAAAGAGGGCACAGAGGGATGAGCTACCACCTGCCAGATGGGTACATGTTATCGGCAACTCAAGGTTACCGTGCTGAGCTTCAGCGTCTCCTAACATGAGAGCAGAACTAGACACCCAGATAGGTATGCAAGAGCAGAATGGCCTATTCGTTAGTAAGTCGAGAAACAGCCTTGAACAGAAGAGAAAATAATAACAAAATACAGTGTTCTGCTGAGGCAAGGAATACGAGTAATGAGGCCTAGTTCAGGCACAGTCTAAGCAGCCTAATAGGGATTAAGAAATACAAAATGGAGTCACACTCGCCCACTGAACACTGCACATTATGGGGATAACTCAGTGGATTGCATAACATGAACAAAAATGACGTCTATTTAGCCACACAATGCTAACCTAATATAGCATGAAACAATTGCATTTCAGGAATGGGAATTCCAAACCTAACAGACCTTCCTTTTAGCATCGGTGGCTAAATGCTTTATTCAGGCTATCCAGTAGGGTCTTTACAATTCTAATTGAGGAGAAAGAAAATGCATAGGCACTCATGTTACAAGGAAGAATAAAGCAACACACTTAGTATCAAAATTAACTTAGTACTCAAAAATGCCCTCATCTATGAGCATCATATCCTGGATATCCTGCATCATCATAGTAGAGACCTTGTTATCACGTCCTGGCAATCTAGGGGTAGGGGTGAGCTTGCTCACACAATAGGTGCAACATGCTGGAAGGCAATTTATACATGGGAGTGAGACCTATGACTTCAGTCTCAGGATCACACTCTACCTGCAGCTCCGTGGTGCTGTGCGTCGCCTGCCGGCTCCAAAGTTCAGGATTCAAATCTACCCTTAGTCTGGTCTTGTGTTTCTCTGCACTGTTCCACCTCATTTTTCTTCCTGTGCCTGACTGCTGGTAATTCAGTTTTTTTCCTCCACTCTGTGCCTTAATTGTGATTTCTTGGTGCCTGACTGCTGGACATTTTGTTTGGTTCCACTCTGTGCTTAAATTGTAACTTCTTTTTTTTGTTTAAATCATTTTTATTAACCATTTTTTGTTTGTTTTGCACATCGCTCAGTAAAACCTTACAATCAGAGCAGTATTCATGTAACAGACAAAATAATGCTGCTAAATCTATACATCAGATAGTATGTGAGTAGTTTAGGGACAGTGCAGTTCAAACATAACCTGGGACATAGGGTGCAACAAAATGAGGACAACGAAAGCGAAGGAAGGGCAGGGTAGAGTTGTGTAAGACCTGCCTCCATATCTAAATTCACTGGAGGGCCTCAGACACCCCCGAGTCTCAATGGTGGCAGGAGCCCGTGGCACTGGGGCGGTGACTGTCCGAATGTCGACGGTGTTCCACATTTACGTCAGCAACGGGGGGTTGCCCTGAGTGATGAGCCTCTGTGATGCAATCGGGGATCCCGTGTCTGTGTCTGCCCCCGAAAGTCTGGAAACCATCTCATCCCATTGGGGTGCCAGGGGGAACATACGTATGCCAAGCAGGTCCTCTCTGCATAATACTGCACCCTCCACCCTCGCCCAATTGAGTAAGGAACTGCGCCAGGCAAGAGAGTGCGGCGGCAGGGGGAATTTCCATCGCTTGGTAAGCAAGCGTTTGGCCGTTATGAGACCGAGATCTAGAAACCGCGTGGCAGCTCTGTATTTCTTGTTTCTACTGAAGAGGTGTAGCACATGGTCTTCCCAGGTCAGGGGAATGGTGCGGGAGGTGCAGCTCACGAGAGTAGTGGTCACCGTGTTCCAATAGTCAGTCAGGACTGGACACCCCAAAAGCATATGTATTAGGTCAGCATCCAATTGCCGGCATCTGGGACAATCCGCATCTACGCGGAGGAAGTACCTGTTGATGTGGGATGGGGTAAGGTAGGCCTGATGAAGTATGAAAAATTGTATCTGTCGAAATCGTTGATTCCGGGGGATACGGGTCGGGCCGCCATGAGCAGACAACCATTCCCTATCTGTAAACGCTCTACCCAGTGTCCCCTCCCAGCGAAGTCGGAGTTGGTGAGATCTGTTTCAGTGTGTTGTCGGAGTGAAGATGCGTGAGGTGTTTTCCTCTCCCCATCATGTGTAGATACTTCAGTGTGTGATGTAAGGGAGGTTCCTGGGCAAGCGCTCCCCATTTGGATGTTAACGTAGCTATTAGTGTTCTGTGTAGTAGGAACTGCCCAGGATGTATATTCTCCCCTCTTATGAGTTCATGGAATGGGATGAGAGCGCCTTCTTGGAAGAGGTCCCCCACATCCTGTATCCCCTCCGAGCACCAGTGATGTAACTCCACCGCAGTCGTGTAGGTGTCGCCCCGTGGAGTTCCCAATAGCAGGATGGCGGGTGCATATGGGATGGTGGTCCTAGTGAGGAAAAGGCACCTCCGGAAGCATTTGTGCGCGACATTGAGGAGAAAAACATCTGGGGATCTAAGCGTAAAGCAAGGGTGGAAAATCTGAAGTAGGGTTGCCAGCGGTAACAAAGGTTGCATAGAGGCCGTGTCTTGTAAATAACAGGAGGACATCCATCTGGCGATCCACTGCAGTTGGGAGGCCAAGTAGTAGTGTTTGAAATTGGGTACCACAGGGCCACCCAACTCAGTGGGCAGGTAAAGCTTTCTCATGGATACTCTATGGCGTGAGGCTTCCCATATAAAATCCTGCACTACTCCTTCCCATTGCTTAAAGAAAGGGGGTGAGATGATGAGGGGCAGAGTGGCGAAATAATATAGGAGACAGGGGAGAACTACCATCTTAACCAGGGTGATTCTAGCAGATATTGCAAAGGTGAGGGTTTATCCAGAATCCCATCTGAGACCGAATCGCCGTAGTACCGCGGACAACGTTTCTGTCAAAGAGATCAGCTCTGGCGCGATAGACCGGGACTCCTAGATAACAAAACGGATCGGTGTACCAGGCCACTGGTGCCCCCCCAAGTCTGTAGCCCGGATCCGGGATGTCTCCTAAGAACGGGGAGAGTATAGACTTCGTCGGGTTCACCAGCAGCCCGGAAGCACGCGCTTGCAAGCAAGCGAAATGGTGTGCATGCCATTGCCTAACTCAATCCCCATATCTACGTGAGTGCGGATATGAGCCGCCAGCGGCTCCACTGCTGCTAACGCAACTAGTAACGGGGACAACGGGCACCCCTGCTGTGTCCCTCGCCATACTTGAACCGGATCTGAGAGATATGGGCCCGTTCGAACCCGAACTGATGGATTACAGAATAACAACCGTACTAAGCAGAGGAAGTAGAGACCAACCTCGAAGCGTGTCAGGGCCGCAAAGAGGAAATTCCAGGCCAGCGAATAGAAGGCCTTCTCTAGGTCTAATTTCATGCAACCGGAGCGCGGCCAGATGGTTGGGGCATATTCCGCCACTCGAAAATAGTGGAGTAAGTTCAGGGCCGTGTTACGCTGTGGGACAAATACATTCTGGTCAGAATGTACCAGATCAGGGACTAGCAGGGCTAGCCGATTAGCCAGGACCTTCGCCCGGATCTTATCATCCGAGTTCAAGATAGCAATTGGCCGATAGGAGCCAGGAGAAGCGGGGTCCTTACCCGGTTTCAACAAAGACACCACATTAGCCGTTCACATGGATGGAGGCAGAGTCCCCACTGAGATTGCCTCCAGGAACACCGAGTGCAGTTGTGGCACCAAATGTTCTGCATACGTTTTGAAAAATTCCGTTGGGTGTCCGTCCGGTCCTGGAGTCTTACCCGAGGACAAGGCACATAGTGCGTCCCGTATTTCTTCTTCTGCTATAGGAGTTTCCAGCTCCAGGGTCTGATCCAATGACAGATTAGGCAACTCCACTGTGTCCAGAAAGGATCTCACGTCGTGAGCGTTACCTGTCAGGCCGGTGTCATAGAGGCGGGTATAATGGTCAGTCATCAGCGCGTGAATGTCTCCCTGAAAGTTGTGTTCTCAACCGAGGTCATCAAGAAGGAAATGTATGGGTCGCTGGGGATGTTCCTGTCTAATCAAGTAGGCCAGTAGTCTGCCGGCTTTGGGGTCGATTTTTTTTTCCGTATCCGTAATTTTTTTCCTTACGAATCATACAAGTCCCGTCTGACCCGTGAAGTACGATTCGTACGGGAAAAATACATACGGATCGGGAAAAGTTGTACGAGACGGACTCGGACACTTTTCCGTACGAATCGTAAAAATACAGTCCGACCGTACAAGTACGATCTGAACCGGCTTTCCGATTTACGAATCGTACGGAAAATGTCCCGTACACGGGGAATGACTTTACCCGCTACGAAGCGAACTTTGTATGACTCGTATCCCGGGAAAAGTTGTTCCCGGGGTGCGAGTCGTACAGGGGTATGAGTCGTACAGGCCCCCCCATGCATATGTACGCACCTTACAACAACATCGCGTATGTACGCACCTTACAACAACATCGCGTATGTACGGTGCTTACCCCAACATCACGTATGTACGCAACTTACAACAACATCGTGTATGTACGGTGCGTACCCCAACATCGCGTATGTATGCACCTTACAACATCACGTATGTACGCACCGTACTTACGCAATGTTGGGGTACGCACTGTACATGCACAATGCATGGGGGTGTATGCCTGTACGACTCGTACCCCTGTACAACTCGCACCCCTGGGAATGTGTCAGAGTACGACTCGTACCGCGGAGAACGTCGCGTAAGACCGAGTCGGACATACAAAAAAACTAGGCCTGGGCGGTAAATTCCGTTCGGTTCGCGGAATTTGCGGAATTTGGGTAATTTCGTGTTCCGCGGAGAACGCGAAATTGGCCAAAAATCTGCGTTCCGCGACTTTGCGAAATTTTTTGCTTGTTCGCGTTCTCAATATGCGTGTTCGCGAGATATTTCACCCCGAGCACGCAAACAGCGATCGCGAACAGGAAAAAAGTATCGCGAACAAGCAATTCCGCGTGTTCGCGGAATTTCTGCGTGTTCGCGGAGATTTCTTACCGTTTCGCGGAGATTTGCGTAACGCGATTACGCAAATTCCGCCCACCCCTAAAAAAAACAGAAGCAAATACAACGAAATGAGTCGTACTGAACCACGGACACTGCAAAACAGCACAAGGAGGGTCTATTCGACTCGCACAACACCACAAAACACATCTAAAGTGCACAAAACATGGTAATGACTGACCTGGCCACATCTAAACAGGCAAACAGAGGGGCAAACTCACAACCACCCCTTATAACACACCCACCAAAAATTCAAACTGAGGCCCACCCACAAATGGACCAATAAAAAGGGCCCACACACACAAACCATGAGCCTTTGCAACAGACTCACTGCAGCTAGAGAGCACACACCAACAACTGCACCCATCCACCTCAACATATACACCTTCACACAACCTCCTTCACACATTCCCCCTCTTCACATTTCGACCCACACCTTCACATTCAGACCCACACACCCACAACAATCCACACCCTCACTCCACACCATGCCCACAGACAAGAATCCAAAGTTCACAAGGGAGGAGCTGGAGATCCTTGTCAATGAAGTCATCAGAGTCGAGCCACAGCTGTTTGGAACATTGGTCAGACAGACCAGGATAGGCGAAAAATCACGCATGTGGCAGAGGATCGTCGATAGGGTGAATGCTGTTGCACCCAGCAGAAGGACCAGGACTGAATGCCAAGCAGGTGGTACAATCTGCGGAGGTCAGTCAAGCGAAAAATGACTGACGACTACGCCCAGAGCAACATCACTGGAGGTGGTGGGCCCCGCAGACCAGTGCATTTCCATCCCTGGGAGGAGTAGGTGATGGTCCTGCTTCCGCCGGTGGGAGTACATGGACTTCAAGGACTTCCAGAGCCTGGTGAGTACACAAACAACTTATGTAACATGGGGGTAATGGCATCCACACCCCAACTACACAAAATGCACGCAACTACCCCCAAGCTCTCACAGGCCAGAACCACAGTCAAAAACAACGCTAATGCCACTAACATGTGTATGCCCCTTTGAGAAAGCAATGACATGCTATGTCCCATGCTACACGAAGCACTAACCCAAGAATGGATGTCTGGTATGCTGGGAGGGTGGGTGTCACAAAACGCATTGTTGAACTCCAAATCAGACACAATTGCCCTCATCCCATATGGCCCAGGTACATACCCATGCACCATGCGCAATGCACAGGGACTGGGAAAGTACTGACAAGATAGCTGACACTTGGCCCTGGTGTAGGCAGCACAAGGCCCTCCTGTGACCAGTGTAAACACAAACACCAAGACAACAAGGTCAGATATCTAGGACAGGAACTCACACTCACTGTCATTGCAGCATGCTCCATGGAGGGACAGCTACATCACCTGGGAGCCCCAGTGCCAAATCACACTACACCCACCAGCAGGCCCTGTCACACACACACCTTACACAAGCAGACACCCCCGGGACAGGCAATGGATTTACCCACTGTCACAATGGACATGTAACACAACAAGACCAATACATAGTCGAAGAAGCATCCAAGCCAAAAATCTACATGTCAAAGACTCAGGAGAACATATCAATCTGTCCCCCGCAACATACCCATCCACAAGTGAACATTGAGGAGATTGCTAGGCACATACAACTACCTGGAGGAACAGTGCCAACTTGAATGTGTATGAAACATGGATGTTGCATGAAACAGCATTAACATTGTCTGTCTCTCACACACAGGGCAACGTGATGAATCTCCCCCAACAATGGGGGTGAAGAATCACAGTCCCAGGCGCGGGAGGAACCTGATCCCACCGGCAGCGACGCCTCTCAACACTCCGCGGATGACCCCGACCGACCTGGACCCTCTAGTGTCCAAGCCCCTGCAGCACCTGGTTCAGGAACATCTGTGCCAACCACCACCCCCATTCCTGCCACATCCCAGGAGACACCGAGGAGCCGTGCCTGCAGTGAACAACTGAGCCAGTCTAACCAGGAGGGACAAGGTGCGCCGGGCACCCAGGAGGAGGCAGACAACACCGCCACCGCCATCCCTCAGGGGTCCCGTAGACCCGATGTGCCCACAACAGCAGCCCAGGCTCGTGTGGGCAGAGGTGGTAGGCAGGCGGAGGCGAGAACCTGACCAGCCAGCTGAAGGAACCGGTATGTCACACATACACAACATCATGGACTCATACCGGAGTGACACCAGGGAGTTCAGCCAGGTAGTGGGGATCCTCACAGAGATAAAGGGGACCATCACAGAGATGAAGAACCAGCAGGCCGAGCAACACGCCAGTCAACAAGAACACCAATGACGGATGGAGGCAAGAATGGTTGAGCTCCTTGGTGGTGCAAAGGGACATAAGCCATTCACTCCGTCGGATCGCCGACAACATGGGCAACCCTCCCTGTGCCACCAGGCGAAGACGACCACCAGCCACAGAGAGAGAGGAGGAGCAGGATTCATCCAACGGAGCGTCCCAAGCATCGTCAAGGCCTGCATCTAACGGTCCCCCGAGGAAGGTGGGTCGTCCACGGAAAAGACCGTGAGAGGCAGCGGCCCATCCACATCTCCCAGGTCACCTGGCCTTGCACCTGGCCTTCATGTGCGACAGCATCACCTCATTGACTGACATTATCTGCCACATGGACTTGCTGGTAACAGTCTGGACTCTGCTGACTTCAAATGCTAAGGATCCCTTCTCCCCCTGTGAACTTTGGATTCTATGGTCCCCGTATTGCACCTTTTTCTTTGCACAAATCACGCCCCAGACCTATAATACAAAAAAGAATAATTTAAATTTTATGTTGCAGTCATTTAGCATGAGTCCACAACATACGTGTGGGGATATGTCAAAGTATGCCTGAGTGTGGAACTAACTCCAGCCATCCATACACTGGGATCTTAGTCCAGTCGAGGACACACATGGGTCACAATGTATCATCAAATACAGACATGGAGCCCAATACTCACCCGTGATGGCCTCAAGCTGCTGAGGGGGGGCTTGCAATACTGCTCGGACAGACCAATTTGGAAGAGTATCATGAAGGCGTAGAGGTCATGGGTCATGTGGAGGTGCCCGGGGAGGGAGTCCCAGGTCTGTTTGGCGAGGTGGGATAACTATCTCCTGCATGCAGTTGTTCTGTGGATGTGATGAATGGTGGCCAGGGCAAGGTTGGCTGCACGGAGTTGGGCCAACGGGGTGTTGGATGACAGACGTCCAATGTCGGTTTTGGGTCTGGGGCTGTGGACTGCCTCCTGAGTGTGGTTGAGGAGTCTGAAGGTGATCCTGCAGCAGACAGTGAGCCATTGTAGCTATCTCCGGTGGACGGTGATGTGGCTGGGGCGGGGGATGTTGAAGATGAGGTGTGCGGATGCACCCTGGATGTGGACAAGTTGTCCTGCAGTTTTGCTGTTGTTCCTCCGTAGAGGGCGGTGCTGTAGTTGACCCCGCTGGTGTCGTGGACCTGGGGGACAGTCTGTCTTGCCTTGGAGTGGATCTATCTGTGGATCATTTGCAGCATGCGGAGGGTGTTGCAGCATGAGGTACAGATGGTGTTGAGTTGCATGGTAATTGTGAGCGATGAGTCTATGATGAACACTAGCTTGCGTGCATGGCCACTGGGTGCCCAGGCCAGTGGGACACAAGGAGTTGACCCAGCCGTAAGGGGACAATCCTCAGATGATGACCTCAGTCCTGTCCAAGTTCAGCCTCAGGTGGCTGATGTTCAGCCATTCGTCAACAGATCTCATGCCTTCTTGAAGGTTGGATCTGGTAATGACTGGGTCTTTGGTGAGGATGTGGAGCAGCTGGGTGTCAATGGCATACGAGATGATGATGTGGTCGTGTGCGCATGTGATGGTGGAGAGGGGGGTCATGGAGACATTGAAGATCGTCACGCTGAGAGATGAGCCCTGGGGCATGGGCCAGATGACACCAGTGTACTACATGCTGAAGGGTGGAGGCCGACTCCCTGGGCCTTGCTGGTGAGCTACTTGTTGATTTAATCCTGGTCCCTCCTCTGGATACCAGTGTTGGAGATGTGTGAGCTGACAGTGTGGTAGCACATGGTGTAGAATGCCGTTGAGAGGTCAAGGGTGGTGGTCTCACCATTGTTGAGCAGGGCAAAGTTGTTGTTGGTGGTGGCAATGATGACGGTTGCAGTGGTGTGGTTACTGTGGAAGATGGTCTGGTGCCGGTTGCCTGGAGCTGTTTGTGTGGAGGAAGTTTGTCAGTTGCTCATTGAGTGTCTTCCTGATGACATTTGCTGGGAAGAGAAGCAAGGTGATGTTCTAGGAGATCCTGCGGTACTGCCGCCCATTGTTTAAGAAGGGCCTGGGTCTCTGCATGCCTCCAGCTCCCATGGAATGTGGCAAACTCAAACGAGACATTCATGACATGCTGGACGTGGGCTTCAAGGATGGGGACTGATGTGGTTGAGATGTTGTGTGGGAAGTGGCCTGATGGAGAGCCAGAGTGGATGGTGCACACGAGCCAGGTGGTGTATTTGCTGCTGACGGGAGTCCAGAACCTGAGGGGGGTTTGTCCCGCGGATAATAGTGCTATCTGCCTCTGTGTGCCAAGGATGTCGTGTATGGCCATGAGCTTGCAGTGGTAGAAAGTTGCAAGGGATGTGATCTGCCTTGCAAGGGTGGGGTGTCTTTTGGATGGAGATCTGCTGTCAGTTCACTCACAATGCTGATGAGCTCCTTGATGTCGTGTGTTTTGGTGCCTCGGCCCTATCTGAAGGATCTCCACTTGTCCTTGCTGATGATATGGTGATGGCTGTGTTTGGCGTTTTCCAGGGCTGTAAGGTAAATGAAGGTTCTTTGTGTTGCAAGGTTTGTACAAGAGTCCGGCTACATCTGTATGAGTCCAGTAGGTCTGCCTTGTCCCAGGTGGCTTAACTGATATTGTACTTCACAGGAAAGTCCGTCAATGTGGTAAGATTGTTGGGTCAGTAGCTGATCCAGTGTGTGAGGTTGCAGGGTGTGGCGGTGGTGTTGGTTCTAGTGTCCCACACAGCTTGTCTGTGGTGACTTACATCAAGCATCTTTGGGGGATCGGTAGCGGGGTGTGGGGCAGTGTGTTGCTTGTCGGAGATGTGGATGCAAATGTTGATGGACCAATGTTGGACGGTGGTGTGGTTCTCCTCCAGCAAGAAGTTACTGGCCCCCAGCCACATGTAGCCTGTGGAGGTGAGGTCGTGCGTGCAGATGTACGTATTGATGGCTTTGCGGAATTGTGGATGTAGGCCTGGAGATCTGTAGATGAGTGTTACTCTGAGGGTTGCCAGGGGGTTGGAGCAAAACCGGATTTGTGACTCTGAGGGTGTACTTGGGAATAAATTGCAATTCATCCTCCGGGATTGTTGTTGCCGTCCCTGCGGGTGATCTTGTATCCGTCTGAGATGGCAATGAAGAAGTTGTGTGCTGAGGACGCTTTTGTCCAGGTTACTGTCATGAAGGTGATGTGTGGGGCTGTTGTGTTGAGGAGGTAACAGAGTCCAATGGCGTGCTTGTGGACGGAGCGGGTGTGGAGTAGGAGGCACATGACCTGGTTGTTCTGACAGGGTCTGGTAGGCGGGGCAGCGCTGTGTAGGCAGTTGGAGTTGCACACTCAGCATGCGAAGGTGTCGTGTGTGCGCTTAGGGGTTGCCTGATAGCAGGCGGTTGATTGTCTGGAGGACATTGCTTGAAGGGTGGCTGCAGCATGAGCCTGTTGTGTGACGTGGGTCATGCAAGGACCAGAGGGTCGTGCACAGTGCACGTTGCAGGCGCAGACTGTCCTGCCTTTGGCATGGCGTTGGTGCAACAGTGGCACAGACAAGGTGCTGGCTGCATTTAGAATGAGTGAAGGGGGAAGGGAGGAGCATTTTGGAGGCATGTGGGTTGCATAATCAGGGCACTCGGTGGGGCGGTGCTGCAGGTGAGGCAGCAGCAGGCGGAAGGGGTGAGAAACTAGGCAAAAATTAGCACACAAGACAAGGAGGTCAGAAAGGCACAGTGCAACAGGTGTATGTAAAGGAAGGAGTGTCAGGTTACTCATGGGTCACTCAGTGAAAATGTATGAACAATCAGCAAGAATGACGGCCACATGATCATGCAACAAAAAGCAGAGCTGCGCACAGGAGACACACCGTCAGCAGGCGTTCACGTCCCGTTGTGGGGAGCAACCTGCACAAATACATACACAAACAGGTACTTCATGCACAATACATATTATTAGCCATGAAGAACTGCATGCATGTTGCCGAAGTACACATACACCCATATTCTCAATCTCTGACAATTATGCCATAGATGACGCATGCAAACTGGCAAGAGATCTGCAGTTACAGAGATGAGGCACTTCGTATTGTGCTGAACACCTTTATTACACAAACTCACACTAAGGGAAATGCATCCATACGAACAGACTCACAAGTCAGTTGACAGAACATGTGGGACATACGCTGGACCCCCCCTTCACAACACGGATGTTGTAAATCCCAATGAAGTGGCACACAAGTTAAGGGGATGAGCCAAACACATCCTGCTGCACACGGAGAGGCTGCAATTCACCATAGAGCCTGTTGTTGTGATGTCCCACACTATGTCCACCAGTAGCATCCGCAATATTTCAGAGGCAAGGTTTACCCACATTGATGCCTACATCAGACTCCACACTCCACTACAGATGACTGTCAAGAAGGGTGACTATCATGTCATGGGAGTGATGCTACATGTTACATGCTCCATGGTGAGAAGACATGTATGCATGGTACCACAACATGCACAGAAGCAGTCCCCACACATTCCCAACCCGTACCACCACCGAAAAGCCTTGCTGCTATCCTTACCCAAACTGACATTTCCACATGTCCGTGCATGGCACGCTGATTTCAGCACACGTTGCAATCATCATGAGGAATAGCAGGAGGACAAAGATGACACGAGCAGACAACAGGCGCAAAAACCTGGGAATGACAGACACAGAGAAGTCACCTAAAACAAATCTCGCCGCACACATGGTCAGTTACGAAACATGAACAATGTTGGACACATGCAAATTTCAAAGAAAGTCTCTCTGCAAAACTGTGTGGCATGACATCAATCAATCAATCAATCAATCATAGGCATTTATAGAGCGCACTACTCACCCGGAGGGTCTCAAGGCGCTAGGGGGGGGGGTCCGCTACTGCTCGAACAGCCAGGTCTTGAGCTTCTTCCTGAAGGAGAGGTGGTCTTGGGTCAGGCGTAGGTCGGTGGGGAGGGCGTTCCAAGTCTTGGCGGCCAGGTGGGAGAAGGATCTTCCTCCTGTTGTCGCTCTGCGGATGCGGGGGACGGCTGCGAGGGCGTGACTGGTCGAGCGGAGGTGGCGTTTGGGAGCGTAGAAGTTGAGGCGGCTGTTGAGGTAGGTCGGGCCTTGGTTGTGTAGGGCTTTGTGTGCGTGGGTGAGGAGCCGGAAGGTGATTCTTTTGTTGATCGGGAGCCAGTGCAGGTCTCTCAGGTTTCTGGAGATGTGAGTTCGTCTGGGGACGTCGAGGATGAGTCTCGCCGAGGCGTTCTGGATCCGCTGCAGTCTCTTCTGGAGCTTGGCGGTGGTACCGGCGTAGAGGGCTTTGCCGTAGTCCAGTCGACTGGTGACGAGGGCCTGGGTGGCCGTTTTCCTGGTCTCGGTGGGGGTCCACCGGAAGATCTTACGTAGCATGCGCAGGATGTTGAAACAGGACGAGGAGACGGCGTTGACTTGTCTGGTCATGGAGAGGGAGGAGTCCAGGATGAAGCCCAGGTTGCGTGCGTGGTCTGTCGGTTTGGGTGCGTTGCCCAGGGCGGGGTCCACCAGGAGTTGTCCCAGGCGGAGGGTGAGGAGCCCCGGATGAGGACTTCCGTCTTGTCTGTGTTCAGTTTCAGGCGGCTGGTCGTCATCCACTCGGCCACGTTTTTCATCCCTTCGTGCAGGTTGGCTCTGGCGGTGGCGGGGTCGTTGGTCAGGGAGAGGATCAGCTGGGTGTCATCGGCGTAGGAGATGATGTTCAGGTTGTGTTGGCGTGCGATGGCCGCAAGGGGGCTCATGTAGACATTGAAGAGGGTGGGGCTGAGCGAGGAGCCCTGAGGGACGCCGCAGATGACTTCCGTGGCTTCTGATCTGAACGGGGGCAGGCGGACTCTCTGTGTCCTTCCGGTGAGGAAGGAGATGATCCATTCCAGTGCCTTCTCCTCGATCCCGACGTTGCTGAGGCGCTGCACTAGGGTGCGGTGGCAGACAGTGTCGAAGGCCGCGGAGAGGTCCAGGAGGATGAGGGCCGCTGTTTCTCCGTTGTCCAGCAGGGTTCGGATGTCGTCGGTGGCGGCGATGAGGGCGGTCTCGGTGCTGTGGTTGGCCCGGAAGCCTGACTGGGAAGGGTCGAGGGAACCAGTCGTCTCGAGGAAGGCTGCCAGTTGCTTGTTGATGGTCATCACCACTCGAGTAAGACATCAGTACACACATCAAAGTCACTTTGCATTCAGTCAGCTGGACACACACATTGCAACACATGCCACGCAATGCTACAAGCTTGCACACTCATGCCCAGTGACTCACCATTAAGAGAAGAAGTTGCGTATGAGCTCACTCCGACTATCATCCTCCTCCTCCTCATCACTTGCCTCGTGACCAAGCCCTGGATCCTCCACGGGTGGATGTTCCTGCTCATCAGGATCAAGGATGAGTGGCACTGCCTTCTCAATGGCCATGTTGTGCAGCATGCAGCACACAATGAAGATTTTGCACACCTTCTCCGGTGCATATGGGAGGGACCCGCCTGTCTTGTCAAGGCACCGGAATCGGCTCTTAAGGAGTCCAAACGTCCTCTCCATCACTTGCCTGGTCTGCCCATGTGTATTGTTGTACCGGTAATCTGCAGCTGTTCTCGGGTTGCGGAGAAGGTGTCATTAGCCATGGCATGTTGGGATATCCAGAGTCCCCTACATGGAAACATCATGTAAATGAGTGGGTCAGGAGATGCCGTAAGAGCCAAAGATACCGCAACAACACAATAGACAAACAGAGTATACCCACCAACAAGACATGCTCGTTCGTTGTGCAGCCGCAGCATCAGTTGTGGCACCCTGCTACGCCTCATGATGTAGGCATCGTGTGTTGATCCTGGAAAACGTGCACAGACATGGGAAATCAGCATGTTAGCAAGACACATCACAAGGGCATTTATTGAGTGGTAATGTTTACGGATGAGATAGGCTTGCTCCTGTGCCTATGGTGGTACCAAAGCCACATGTGTCCCATCAATGGACCCAATGACATGGGGCATGCCTCCCAGGGCATAGAAATCACCCTTGACATCTGTCAACTCCTCAGGAGTTGAAAATTTGATGAATTCATCAAGGTGCTCCAACATGGCTGCCAAAACATCACGCAGGACACAACTGAACATTGTCTGTGACATCCCACCAACATCAGCTATGGTCAATTGAAAGGTACCTGTGGCAAAAAAATGTAGGGCTGCCATCACCTTCATCTTGGGGGTCAGCGCAGTAGGATACCTGTGTCGCGGTTGGAGGTGTGGTGCCAGCTTGTCGGTCAAGTCCTCAATCAACTGTTGAGTGAATCTGTAACGTCGGATGCAGGCATGTTCCCTTATGGCAGCCAAGTCTGGCATTGGTCTTGGGACAGGCGGTGCCCTGCAAGACATTGTTAGGAATAATGAAGATTGAGAGTCTGCCAACATCAATGTCAATGAACATAGCACATGCAAAACTGCTACAAAACATCAGGTAACTATGGAGTCTGGTGTGTGCAATACATTCAGGACACATATGCCAGCTTGCTGGCACTCCTACGAAAAGCCAGATACACCTGTTGATTGTCAAGTCTACATGACATGACCTGAAATGAGCTGGGGGCAAGTCTGAGTGAACAGCCAGAGATATCACCGGAGTGACACACATCCACATAGCTGCATTGGAAGGATGTCATCTCATCCAGACAGTTGACTGCAAGGCACACGCACAGGTCACATGGAATGTCAAATGTACATATGAAACACATTGCGATGAAGGGGTACACGTGACAACAAATAAACACAGCCATAGAGACGACGCAGACATGTATGCCTGGGAAAATATGATGTCCAATGCACACAGACCCTACAGCCGTGGGAATCCACATGTGGCATGGTGTGCGTAGATGTGTGCCATGCCCATCTCCACACAGACCCATGTTGGATGCACCAACAGCAGATGCAGTTGACGGAACACTAACAGCAAGCTCATGGGAACACATGACACACACCTGACATAGTCACATAGGGGCACGCTGATCATGACATGTCAGTTGATAGAGTGTCCCTGTCCCTGGCCTCAGGAGACAGGTGCGGGTGTTGATGACTGTGCCATCCACTGCTGCTGTGCATGACACAGTTGGACTACAGACACACATTTGGCAAGTGTCAAGGTGATGTGTGCCACATAGTGCCCCATCACACATGACATGTGTACACAGGTCATCACACATCAATTGTGCAACTAGATGAGATGACCTGTGCAATATCACAGGCTGACACACCTAGGGCCTGCACATGAAAGTATGCAATGACAAGTACTTGATGGACATCCTTGTGCGACTCGTAGCCCTCCATTCCTGGCATGTGTATGCCTGTATTACCATTGTAAGCATGTGAAATGCACTGTACATCCGCAATCATCGCGTGTGTACGTTTCGTTTCACTATTGTACTTGTGCCGTAAGGGTACGTGTGAAACGCACCATACACCCGCAAACATCGCGTGTGTACGCTTCGTTTCACTATTGTACTTGTGCCGTAGGGGAATGTGTGAAACGCACTGTACACCCGCAAACATCGCGTGTGTACGCTTCGTTTAACTATTGTACTTGTGCCGTAGGGGTACATGTGAAACGCACCGTACACCCGCAATCATCGCGTGTGTATGCTTCGTTTCACTATTGTACTTGTGCCGTAGGGATACGTGTGAAACGCACCGTACACCCGCAATCATCGCGTGTGTACGCTTCGTTTCACTATTGTACTTGTGCCGTAGGGCTACGTGTGAAACGCACCGTACACCCGCAATCATCGCGTGTGTACGCTTCATTTCACTATTTTACTTGGGCCGTAGGGGTACGTGTGAAACACACCGTACCTGTGTGTGGATTTCAAAATTACATAGGGGACATATAAGGGACGAGTATTAGGCCCTAAATGCATGCTGGTTGTCATGGATACTGAGCTTTCAGTTGAAATGTGTCCATTAGGTGTCCTGGAGCAGTCAGTTGGCCACCAAATACAATGTTGCAAAGTGGTTGTTGACTTGACATGATGCTCAAAATTTGAACAATGCAAATGCGTGTCATTGGTGTATGTTTAAAGGAATTGGAGTAAACGTACGATGCAAATGTGTCTGACCAATCACTATGTACTCCTCAAAATGAATGCCCCCCAGCAAGACAGATATAAAGCAGCCAGAACCCATGAGAGGGCACTTGCCTGCACAACTTTCGAGTCGACCACACTGCTGCTGTCTCTGCTTCCTCTGGACCATGTCACGTACTGTGGAGAGGGCCCAGCCATTCACCCTGGAGGAGAATGAGGCGTTGCTGGCCTGCCTCCTCCCACAGTACACCAAGCTGTATGGGAGACCAGGGGAGCAGGTGAGTGCTGACTCCACTACCTTTGCCTATGCACCTGTTGTGTAACTGTCAATATTGTGTCCAGGTGGGACAGACATGCAATGTTGTTTAGAGTGGGTCCCGGGGGGGGGACATGCTGTTGTCTCCCATGCAGAGCATGATGTAGTTCCTGTGTGAACTCCTCACTTGCATTGTTCCTACTGTGACTTTCACTGCATAGTGCATGACACATTCAGCCTGGCAAATCCTTGGTGGCTTTTTTTCCTATTGTCCTGAGGTGATTCAGTGGTCCCCCTAGAGTGACAGGTGACTGTACCCACAGATGTGTATGAGTTGAGTGGACCTGTGGTGAGAGTGTACAAATGATGTGTACTACCTCATGGACATTGATGTGTGTGAATGTTCCTTGTCATGTGGGTGAGTGTCTATGTGAAGTGTTGCACCACAGCTGCATGGAGGAGGCAACAAATCTACCCATCTGATGTGACAAGTAAGCCGTGCTGTGTGTCTGACTTGCAAAGCTAGCACGATACCTGTGACACCCCACTGGCAAGTGGCACATGTGCAGAGTGAGGGTTGTATCCGCTGTTGTCAATGGTAGGCGAGTGATCTGTGCCTGGGTGTGTCTGTCTAGTCTGCTGAGGATGCGTCAGTGGAGTGGGACATGTGACTGCTTGACACATGCTGGCCATCAGCCTGCTGTTGGCTGTGCTGTACAGTGTGTGCCATGATCAGTGAGTGTGTCGCACCCCTCATGTCACCTGTTGACTTTCAATGCCATGTAGTGCATTGGGGCTTGCACACAGGCCAATTTCTTATTGTGAATTATGCAATTCCTGTCAGCATCCTATGCCCTGTTCAACATTTAAAAGATGTTCAAATGGATGTCTCTGGGACATGGAGCAGGTGTATTGATGTTGTGTCACTTTGTCAGCCTGACAGGTAACTGCCTACGAGAAGGAGGAGATCTGGCGCGACATTGTTAGGGCCGTGACATATGCGGGGTAGCGTAGTCAGAGCCTGCCACAGGTCCGCAAAATGTGGCAGGACATCCGGTGCTGGACCCGGCGGATCGCCCGGGTCCAGCTGGGGATCGACCCTCCTCGCCCCCACGACGGGCGCCGACGCCTGACCTCCCACATGAGCCGTGTCCTGGCGGTGGTCTTCCCTGACCTCGATAGGCGGTTACAGGAGAGACTGCAGCAACAAGGGGGTAGGTACAAGGCTGTTTGTTGTGTTATGTGTCGCCAGCTTTTGGAAGTGCTCTGTAGCCTGGATACACTCCCAGAGTTTATATGTGCAGTGCATTTTCTGTTCCCCAATGTCACCTGGTGCTCTTTTTCATCCCTTCCCCTCCTTGACATGTGTCCCCTGGTGTGTAATCCCATTTGCACATGGTCATCTAGGGTTCCAGTAAATCTAAGTGCACATTGCTTTCTGCATTATGTGGGAGGGTGGTCTGTGACTTGTGTTGGTACCTTGCCTGTGCCATGACCTGTTCACTATGTTGGGGGTCCATATTTGTTGGTACTGATGATGATTCTCAACATAGGAGTGTGAGGTTTCAACTGAACACCCTTGCAGCATGCATGACCAATGTTGTGGCCTCAGACATGATGTGCATGAGTGGGAGATATGCATAGTGCCATGACGGTTGCTCATGGTTAGGCCTGGGCGAAGCACTACGCTACGCTCGCGTAGTTTGCGAAGTTCGCGCTACTTCGCACTACGCGAACTGCACGTAGCACAGTGCGAACACGCGTAGCGTAGTGTTGCGTAGTGCTGCGGTCATTTTTTGCTTGCTTGCGGTCCTCAACGTCAAGTTGGCGAAAGCGAGCAAGCAAAATGACATCCTGGCGAGACTTTTTCCTTGTTCGCGATCACGAGCATGGAAAATAAACCTCCCGGCGAGATTCCCAACGCGAGGAGGTCAGGTTTCTCATTGCGAGGGGTCGCGTATGCTCGCGACCGCTCGCGATGAGAAACTACCAGTTCGCGTTGAGAAAGCTGCCGCTCGAGTAAAAATCTACTCGAGCAGCAGAAAACTACAGCTCGCACTGTGCAAGATGCCATTTTCAATGATTGCACAGTGCCGGTTGCTTGTCCGCACTGTGCAATCATTGAAAACAACATCTTGCACAGTGCGAACATGTTACTACGCAGTTCGCGAAGTGCTACGCGTAGCTCGCGTAGTGCGACCTTCACTTTGCGTAGCTTCGCGAAGTGCTACTTCGCGAACTACGCCCACCCTTACTCATGGTACATTCAGCTCATTCCAGAAACACAGAGCAGTGTGCCCACTACAGTCCCCTGAGACACCCTGGCCTCCTAATCATGTGTGTCATCCAACACTGTGCACATTCTCTGTGGGTTCAGCATAGGTCTGCCTCTGTGGCATTGTTCCCTGGCCTAGTTTTTATTTTTCTAATGTGTGCTACATGTGTCCACTGGACAGGGATACACCATTTTGCTTGTGCATACTCACACTGGGCCGTGCCTGTGTGGCTATTCACAACAATCTGTTGCTGGTTGTTTGTCACAAATATGTGTTGCCAGCCCCAGGAGGTGATGTTGTGTAAATCTAGCAATTTTTGCTGCACAGTTTTTGTTACCCTGAATAAGAGGTGTCACTTCTTGATCTGTATCAATCACATTGACTAAGGTATGGGTGGTTGTGCGGGAGAGGCCTACATGGGCACCCCTCATGTGTCTTTGACAGGTCTGACCTGTGTGTGAGAATATGCTGTACACAGAATCACCGTGCAGTGCCCCTGTGATGCTGGCCAGTGCTTAATGTTCGTGCTTTGCAGCCTGTGTCATTTTTTCAAAATCATGATTCCTGCTCATACTGTTTTGGCACCTGTGTGTGGTTCAGATGCAACGCAGTTTGGACTTTGTGTGCTGACATCTGTGTGGACATTCTGGCTTGCCATGAGGGTGTCTCCACAGTACAGCTATGCTTTTTAACAACCCAATTGCAGGCCCAGTAACTTATGCATGTCCTGGGTGTGGACATTGGTGCCACTCCAGATGACAGGCAGTAGGTCATATGTGTAGCCAACTGTGTAATCAGGTGACGGATGGTCATGTGACAACTGACATAATTCAAGTTGTTACTCTAAAAAAAATTGTACCTTGGCACTCACAGCACTTCTTCATGTTTTAAATGTGGTAATTTGATGATTTGTGTTAAGAACACTGATTTGCCTGCATGAAAGATGTCTCCCAAGGAAGTGCACACCAAACGACATTTCCACTTTCATGGAATACGCTGGCACCTTTGCAAAGAAGCCACTGTTAGAATTAAATGGTGTTGCAGATTCTCCATATACATGTTCCCACAGTGGTCTTGATTTTGTGAGACTCCTTTGTTGTTGGTGATACAAACTAACAAGTCTCAAGACATCAAGACCTCCGTGGGCCCATGTATATGTAGTTTCTGCAACACCATTCATTTCTAACAGTGACTTCTTAGAAAAAGTGCCAGCTTCTTCAATGACAGTGTAAATGTAGTTTTGTGTGCACTACCTTGTGATACATATTTCATGCAGGTACATGAGTGTTCTTTTCACGAAATGGCGAATTGGCACATTCAAAACATGTTGATTGTGTAAAGTATTGTGAGTCCCAAGGTACCAAAATTTTTTCGTTTTGTGTTCCAAAGTACTTACAGGTCTCTGAGTGTGGTGACACCTTGAGTATTGAGGTGTGTCAGTTTACGTTGGGTGCACCACTACTGTTTCTTTCAGGGTAAACAAGAGGTGGCATGACTTCATTGTATTGCTGTGCTCACCGGTTCACAGACACTAGCTTCTCAGTGTATTTCTCATTCAAGTAGTGGTCTGGTGTGTTCTTTTTTTCCTTGTGTCCAAGTGGCATAGTGGGTCTACCAACTGGGCAGTACAGGGCTTACATATGTGCGGAGTAATCTAGCTGTTACTCATGATGCATTGACTGATATGCACTGTGACCAATTGTTTTTGTGCTCATGTGTCAGATGTATACAGGTGACTGATGCATTTCGGTTTCTTCTCCTTGCCCACAGCATCATCATCCGCAACGGAGGGAGACACCTGCACGGACCTGGAGGAGGGACCCAGAGACAGTGCTACCAGTTCTGTAGAGTCAGGAGGAGCCAGTGGCACGGAGGTCGAGGGGAGTCAGTCAGAGGACCTGTCTGGACGCGTTACCAGCTACGACGTCGACGGGTCCGTCGCTGACCTCCTCGAGGAGGCGGAGGCTGCAACACCACCTGGCAGCATCCCCACATCTGTCCCTGCCTCCTCCGTTACGATCTCCGCCCTCCCAGTTGCTCCTGTCCCTTCTGTCCGTGCAGAGGCCCAACATGTCTCCTTCAGCCCAGGCACTGCACCCCCTGCCCCTGTCACCCCTGCTGCCCTCAGTGAAGAGTCTGTGGACATTCTGCGGCAGTTGCAGGTTGGGCAGGCATCGGTGCTGAATGTCCGCCATGGATACACTAAACTGCTCACACAGATGGTGTCGTTCATGGAGGGCATGTCAGCAACGATGTCTGACCAACACCGGATTCTGCGGCCCATAGACTCTTCCCTGATGGCAGCAGTTACTCTCCTGCAGCGCTCCGTCCCCCCCCACCCCAGACCATCCACACTTCCCTCTCCTATGCCTGTCCAACGCACACCCAGACAGTCGTGGGCACGCACCCCACCAGACACAGCCAGCACACCCCTAAGTAAGGCAAAGCGCACACCTCCTGGCACGCACACTCAGGGGGACGTAGGCACACCCACAGGGTCTGGGGACAGACGATATACACGCAGCCACAGTTGCAGTCTGCAGTCCTCACAACCCTGTTCCTCCAAAACCACTCCCCTTGGCTCCCCTGCCAAATGCTCACCCAAGAAGATCTTTATGGGTGAGCTGGACCTCGCCCCCACTGAGCGACCACCCCACAAGCGGGCGAGGAAGTCCCCGGGCACGTGAGTTGAGTCCCCCACCATGTCAACCCCCACCCCCAAGAGCGCTGCACCCCATCCCTCACCCACCACACCCTCTGTTGACCTTGGGGAATCCTCTGGTGCAGGGGTTAGGCTGGACATCCTAGCAGCAGTCTGCAGCACCACGCTCGCCTGCACCTTCGGTGCTGCCCACCCCCTGTGGTGGAGACATCCCCCCTGCACCCACCACACCTACCCTTCCTCCTCCTGTCCCTGCAGTGCCTGGTACTGCCACAGATGATGCCCCCCCCTCTGTTGACAAACCTTGAGGTTCCTTTGTGCAGGCAAGCTAGGGGTAGACGCGGTCCCCTACGTCCCCCCTTGGACTTGAAATATGGACTGGCCAATGGCCTCTGTACATAGTCTATTTTTCATTGGGTTTTTTTGGTGCTGAATAAAGCCTTTATTTTTACTTTCAAGACTATTGCATTTCAGGTACTTGATGTTGGTGATGAGGCTCCTGGAGTTGGTGTTCTGGTAATGTGTTAGGGTTCTGAGAAATGGTTTTGTATGATGGTGATGAGGTGGACCATGGTATCTGTGTGCCATCACAAAGTCTCTGCAAAGAATCATTGGTAGTATGTGGTCATTTTGTTTTGAGACATTGTCCCAAGGAGTGTTCCTTCCTCTGTGGCACCTGACATCTTCCCTGCAAACAGTTGCAAAATTGTTGTGCTGACCTGTGTCAACATTTCCTTTGTTGGTGACGGATCCCTTCACCAATGGCCATGCCTGCTCACCGATGTCTCCTGCTGAATCGTCTGTGCCATCCTTGCTAGTCACTGTACTTGTGTTTTGAGTATGTCGGAATGCCTTCAGGGACAAATTCCACCTTTTCAGCACTATCCATGAGTGTAATCACGGCCTACCACACAAATGGCACTTGTTATGCAGGGTATGTGGGCACCTGACTGACAATTGTGGGCATTGTATCTAGGGGAATTCCACCCTATTCCTTCCATGAGAGACAACATCTTGGTGGCTGGACCAGCACCTGGACATTCCTATCAGTCCTGGGATGTGTGTGACAATGTGTGTTCCCTTTGGCTATCTTAGTTTTGTATGCAGTTAACATGACTATACAGTCTGTTGACATGAAACCAGGGTGTGTATTGTGCTGCATCCACCATGGGTGGGTATGCATGTGTTATATATCCTCACACCCACATGTGGTGTGTCATGCAGTGTGTGAAATACATCCATCCTCCTGGGAGTGGGACACTGCTGTCAGTGATGTGTTGTTATAGCACTATCATCATAGTCCAAAGTTAGGGATGCATCCATACCACCATGTAGGTGTAGTCATCTGATAATGATGTACACCCCCCATATCTCTGTCCACTGCTGAGAGTCCTCTGCACCCACCCCCATCTCTCTGTCCACTGCTGGGTGTCCTCTGCACCCACCCCCATGTCTCTGTCCACTGCTGGGATTCCTGTGCACCCACCCTCATATGTCTGGACACTGCTAGTATGCATCTGCACACACACCTCATATTACAGGCCACTGCTGGGAGTCCTCTGCACCCACCCCCATGTCTCTGTCCACTGCTGGTATTCATCTGCACCCACCCCTATATGTGTGGCCACTAATGGTATTAATCTGCAGCCACCTCATATCTCTGTCCACTGCTGGGAGTCATTTGCACCCACCCCCATATCTCTGTCCACTGCTGGGAGTCCTCTGCACCCACCCCATGTCTCTGTCCACTGCTGGGAGTCCTCTGCACCCACCCCCATATGTCTGTACACTGCTGGTATTCATCTGCACACACACCTCATATTGCAGGCCACTGCTGGGAGTCCTCTGCACCCACCCCCATATCTCTGTCCACTGCTGGGAGTCCTCTGCACCCACCCCCATGTCTCTGTCCACTGCTGGGAGTCCTCTGCACCCACCCCCATGTCTCTGTCCACTGCTGGGAGTCCTGTGCACCCACCCCCATATGTCTGGACACTGCTGGTATTCATCTGCACCCACCCCTATATGTGTGGCCACTGCTGGTATTGATCTGCAGCCACCCCCATATGGCTGGCCACTGCTGGGAGTCCTCTGCACCCACCCCCATGTCTCTGTCCACTGCTGGTATTCATCTGCACCCACCCCTATATGTGTGGCTACTGCTGGTATTGATCTGCAGGCACCCCCATATGGCTGGCCACTGCTGGGAATCCTCTGCACCCATCCACCCACCCACCCCCTTGGAGCAGTACACTGCTGGCCTGGACCTACACACACACCAATATGAAGGTAAAATGCAGGGCCAGTCCGTAAGCCCACATTCCTGGCGTGTGTACGCCTCGTATCCCAAATGTACTGGTGCCGTAGGAGTATGTGTGAAACGCACCGTACCCACGCATTCATTGCGTGAGTACGGTCCATATCACTGTTCTACTGGTGCCGTAGGGGTACATGTGCAACGCACCGTACCCACGCATTCATTGCATGTGTATGGTCCGTATCACTATTGTACTTGTGCCGTAGGGGTACGTGTGCAATGCACCGTACCCACGCATTCATTGCGTGTGTACGATCCGTATCACTGTTCTACTGGTGCCATAGGAGTACGTGTGCAACGCACCGTACCCACGCATTCATTGCGTGTGTACAGTCCGTATCACTATTGTACTTGTGCCGTAGGGGTACGTGTGCAATGCACCGTACCCACGCATTCATTGCATTTGTACGGTCCGTATCACTGTTCTACTGGTGCCGTAGGAGTACGTGTGCAACGCACCGTACCCACGCATTCATTGTGTGTGTATGGTCCGTATCACTATTGTACTTGTGCCGTAGGGGTACGTGTGCAACACACCGTACACGTCCACTTCCATTGTTGCGGTACGCAGGGGTTGCTGGCCACGCCCCCCCAAGTGACCAGACCCTGGTGGTAATGTATCGGCTCCATATTATAGGTTTGGCTTTGGGTACGGGGTATGTTTCCTGCCCCTCAGCCCCCCTGGCCCCTGGGTGTTGTTCTCACCTTCTGCAGCGTGTGCGTCGGGTCCGGTGCACCAGGTCGTAGGCTAGGAGGACCGGGATGACACGAACGATGGGGTTCATGGCGTGTACGTTGCGTACCGGGGCTCCGTTGCATAGCGGTTCACGTCGGACTCTGCTTTTCCGGCTGTGTTTGGCTCCCATAAAAAAGGTAAAATGCAGGGCCAGTCCGTAAGCCCACATACCTGGCGTGTGTACGCCTCGTATCCCAAATGTACTGGTGCCGTAGGAGTACATGTGAAACACACCGTACCCACGCATTCATTGCGTGTGTACGGTCCGTATCACTGTTCTACTGGTGCCGTAGGAGTACGTGTGCAACGCACCGTACCCACGCATTCATTGCATGTGTACGGTCCGTATCACTATTGTACTTGTGCCGTAGGGGTACATGTGCAATGCACCGTACCCACGCATTCATTGCGTGTGTACGATCCGTATCACTGTTCTACTGGTGCCGTAGGAGTACGTGTGCAACGCACCATACCCACGCATTCATTGCATGTGTACAGTCCGTATCACTATTGTACTTGTGTCGTAGGGGTACGTGTGCAATGCACCGTACCCACGCATTCATTGCGTGTGTACGGTCCGTATCACTGTTCTACTGGTGCCGTAGGAGTATGTGTGCAACGCACCGTACCCACACATTCATTGCGTGTGTATGGTCCGTATCACTATTGTACTTGTGCCGTAGTGGTACGTGTGCAACGCTCCGTACAAGTCCACTTCCGTTGTTGCGGTACGCAGGGGTTGCTAGCCACGCCCCCCCAAGTGACCAGACCCTGGTGGTAATGTTTGGGCTCCATATTATAGGTTTGGCTTTGGGTATGGGGTATGTGTCCTGCCCCTCACCCCCCCTGGCCCCTGGGTGTTGTTCTCACCTTCTGCAGCGTGTGCGTCGGGTTCGGTGCACCAGGTCATAGGCTAGGAGGACCGGGATGACACCTACGATGGGGTTCATGGCGTGTACGTCACGTACCGGGGCTCCGTTGCATAGCGGTTCACGTCGGACTCTGCTTTTCCGGCTGTGTTTGGCTCCCGTAAAAAAAGAGCCGTACGGAGTGACGTAGGGACGAATGGTACTTGCTGGGCCGGAAACCGCTGCTTGAATGCGTCCGGACGTCACGTACATGCTGTTCCGGATCAGAATCGTTGGTTTTTTGACCCGTACGGTCTTTTATACAAAACGTACGGAAATAGGCTTTCTGTACGAATCGTACTTCCTAGGTTGTACGGAAAGTTTACCGGGTACGAGTCGTATGGAGAAAACGGTCCATACAACGATTCGCACAGCCTTTTTCCAGGATTGGAATCAGCCCCAAGTGGCAAGAATTCTAACATGGAACATGTTGCAGTGCCAAAGTCACTAAAAGTGTTGCCTAGCCAACTCAAAAGGAGATGTTTCACATCTACACTAATTACGCTGAACACTTGGTAGACAAGGGTGTTTTCAGACTCTAGTTTGTTTATTATGTGCACTACAGCAATCATGTTTTCCTGTAAAAATCTGAGAATGCAGTAGAGTGTACATTTTGTCACATCTGTATAAATATGTGACCAAAGATCCTCACATTTCTTGACTTTTCACTAGGCCTGGGCGAAAATTTCGTTCCGTTCGCGGAAATTGCGATAATTTGACATTTTTGCGTTCCGCGGAGTGCGCGAAAATGTCAAAATTTCCGGTTTCCGCAGCTTGGCGATAATTTGTTTCTTGCTCGCGCTGTAAAATAATACATTCTCGCGCGTGCGCGATCGCCTTACCTGAATCCCTGCATTCGCCGACAAGTTTTCTTGATCCGGTCGCGTTCTCCATGAGATGTTGTATTGTTTTTAGCCATTTGCGCTGTCTCGCGACAGTTCGCGACCGCAGTGACGTCATGTGTCGCGCGATCACGTCTTTCTTCTCGCAATCATGCACCGCGAGAAGAGTGAAAACAAGATGGCCGCGCCCGCAAGCAACCGCATGGGTAAGTTGGCGAGCGCGAACACGCAGAAAATACCGCGAACGGGCGGGAAAAAAACTTCTGCATCTTCGCGATATTTCCGCGTGTTGCGGAGATTTTAAACATTTTCGCGATAATTTGCGAAAGTCGCTTTCGCAAATTCCGCCCACCCCTACTTTTCACATCATCACTAAGCACAAATTCTGTAAACGATCGCTACATGGATAATATAGGATTCATGGCCTCTAGGACTGAGAATCACTGGTTAAATGACACAGTTGGGATTACTCTTTCATTGATGCCACACAAAGCACAAAATGAGAAATATTTGCTTTTTAGTTCCCGCGCATAATGAAATAGTGCACCAGAATGGACAACAAAGTCAATAGCATTTTTCATTAGATTGTAAAGATGTTTTCAGCATACCATCTTGCAAATGGCAAGGATTACTTACAGGGAAGCACTTCAGCTCAGGCATTGATTTTGACAGGTCATCACACAAATTTTTCATATACGTAGCTGATTTACTGCAAATACAAACAATATCCTCAAATCTTTGTTGAACTTGGTAAGAACTTTTAGCAGCAGCATTCCAAGTGACAATGCATTCCATGTTTTCCAAACATCTGGTGTCATGTTTTCCCAACTATCCCAGATGCTTGGTCACAGCGCTCTTTTCACATATACCTGTCACTACACCTTGCATTGAATTTTTAAACCCTAAAGTGTTTCACAACTCACCTACTATCAATAATGACTCGCTAGAAAAGGAGGCTAATGCATCAAAGGGTTTCACCCATTCTTTGTCTGTGGGTAAATGTGATGGGACGTATTGGGAAAGATTTGTATGAAACTAGCCATTTTGCCTATCAGTGAAAGAACCAAATGTATTTCCGGATTCTCTACAGTTTATAAAATAATTAAATAAGACCTAAAAATGCTTCTAAACTCTGCATCATTAGATAAAAGAACACAAAACTGGAGGAAAAACAAAAGGAGGAAGAAACAATATTTTAGTGACATCCCTAAACAACAAATCTCAAGCAGAATAGCCCAGTCTTTCTTGCTGCTGCCTTATATAACAAAGTTACATTGTATTGACCCCTTCAGGAAGAAATACAAATGACTCTTTCACTCACATTTTCCTTTTTCTGAATGGCATTTAGTTTGTGGTTGCAAAGGTGTTTTTTCAGTGTTTGATTTTTAAGTGAATTTCTAAGGTTTTTAGAATCTTTAAATTGGTGAGGGCTATTTTCCTTCAGGTGGGGTTTTATCAGTTATTATAGGTTTAAACCTAAAACTGGATAGCATATATACTGCCTTTCATATATGTAATATGAAAGGCAGTATATATGTGTGTTAGAGTATATAAATGGCTATAAGTGAGAGTGTGTGATTGTGAGAGTGGCTGCATGGATGAGTGTTTGCTTGTATCAGTGATTTTATAATAACGTAAGAGTGTGCTAGTATTTGTATGAGTAAGTGAGCTGGTGTGTGTATAACTGTATAGGTGAGTAAATGGGAGTGTGAATAATTATTTGCATGACTGACTAGGTGTGTGCATACCTCTATGGATGAGTGGCGGTGTGTGAGTGTTTATATAGGTGTATGAGTGCATATGATAGTCCTGTACTGAGTGACCGTAAGTATGAGTGACTGTACGGGTGAGTGAGTGGATGTGTGTGTAGACCTAAGAATCAGTGAGTGGGTATGTAGTTATTGGTGTTGGAGTGTCTATGGTTAAGAGAATTGCAGTCTGTAATTTAGAGTGGGTGTATCTAACGTTATATTAGGGTGTGAGAAGATGCATGAAATTATCACATGGATGTTGTCATCAGTGATGTCATCAGTGATGTCATTTGAGATGTCGCTAGTGATGTCATCAGTGATGTCACTGACCATGTCATGAGTGATGTAATATGTGACATCATCAGCAGTGCATTGAGGGGGAGCGAGTTATAGTTAGCTGAACTAACTATAGCGGGGGAATTTCACGGGTTTTGTACGAGTGTAATGTCCAACTAACTATAACTTTCCCTAAAACCTATGTTTTTTTCAGTGAATTTCTAAGGTTTTTTAAATGCTAATTTCTAGCTATAACGTGTCTGAAACCTATGGTTTTTTCAGTAAATTTCAAAGGTTTATTAAATGCTAATTTCTAACTCCAGGATGGGTGCACCGCTCGTGAGGGTGAAACTCACGCAATATTTATTTTACAATTCTGAAAGTAAAGACGGGCACTCACAGGGCAATACTGCACTCATTTATCATTGAAGACAGACAGACGCCTTTCGGCAATCTCTTTATCAATGCCTGTTAATTCCAAATGAGCGCCATAATGCTTGATCCATTTATAATTTATTACTGCACACTACCAGTGGCTCATATTTTTTAAATAAACAATGAAGAAGGACTACCACCATCCCACATAACCTTCATTTTAGCAGCCGCCATCGCTGTATGGCCATAGTTGTTAAATACATATAGCAACAACACGTTATCCCCTCTTGATGTTCACAAACCAATGTTCACGATAAGTCATTAGCCTCTCATAAACATATTGTAATGGATAAAAGGCGGTAATGACAATATGTTGATGTTGATCCAGGATGGTGATTGCAGTACAGTCGATCTCCAGCATCAACCCCCGCAGTGTCCTGCTCTGGCATACAAGGGAACTGTAATATTGGCACATTAGATTTCTCTTAATCTCTTTTCTTGATGGGGAGCCAGTGGCGGTCTCATTGGTGTTGGGTGATGTGCTCATGTTGTGGGATGCTGAGGACGAGTCTGGCTGCGGTGTTCTGGATGGTCTGGAATTTGTGTAGCAGGGATTTGTTGATTCCAGCTTAGAGGACATTTCCGTAGTCCAGTCTGCTTGTTATGAGTGTGTGAGTGACGATCTTTCTACATTGCAGATGGTGTTGAAGCAGGTGGAGGTGACAGCGTTGATCTGTCGGGTCATGGTGAGGGAGGAGTTGAGTAGGATGCCAAGGTTTGAGGCGTGGCCTGAGAGGGTGGGGGGTTGCCAAGAGTGGTGAGCAACCAGGTAGTGTCCCAAGCTGAGGGGGTGGGTCTGAGGACGAGGAACTCTGTCTTCTATGAGTTGAGTTTCAGATAGCTGTTGCTCATCCAGGATGCAACGTTTTTCATACCTTCCTGGAAGCTGAGTCTGGTGGCTTCGGGATCTTTCATGAGGGAGAGGATAAGCTGGGTGTCATCGGCGTAGGATACTATGCTGAGTCCATGCTGTCTGACGATGGTGGCAAGGGGAGCCATGTAGATGTTGAAATGCATGGGACTAAGCGATGATGCTTGGGGGTACCTAGAAAACAAATTCCTAAAAAGCAAGGTCTTAAGTGATTTTCAAAAACACAGCTCATTGATTGTGGATCAGATGGCCAAGTGTGGGCCCTCCAGAACTTTGCTGCATTAAAGCAAAAAGACCATCCTCTACTTCTAGCTCTTCTGATAGTAGGGACGGTGGCCAGGTATGAGTTGGTGGATCTAAGAAGCCTTGTGGGGGAGTAGGGGATTACAAGTTGGCAGGAAATAGGGTGGCCAGGTGCATGGAGGGCTCTGTCAACCATGCACAAGGATTTGAATTCAATTTTTTGGGCAACTGGTAGCCAGTGGAGTTCCATCAATCTCTGCCAGGCTGACTCAGTCCTACAGTTCCCGAACAGCGAGCATGCAGCAGCATTTTGCCCGACTTGTCATTTTTGAGTAACTACCTTAGGAGCATCCAGGTGGAGCAAGTTTCCATTGTCCAGTCAGGAGAGAATCAAAGCGTTGACTACCAGCAACCACGCACGCTAAGGGAGCAAAGGCAAAATCTTGCACAGCATATGCTGGATTCCAAAGCAAATGGCAGAAAGTTTAGTAGTTCCAGTCTCCATAGAGAGAGTGTTTTCCAGCCACATTCCAAAACGTTTGATAGCTGGTTTCGGCGTCGGAGGGGGGTCGAGACAAACCAGCCAACCCAGAGCCCTAGAGGGAAAGGAATTGTTCCAAAGGATCATGAGTTCAGTTTCAGCTCCGTTCAGCTTAAGCCACACTTTATTCATCCAGCTGGCTACTTGCTCCAGTAGCTGGCTATTTGCTCCAGTAGCAAGTAACTCTCCCCTTTGGATGCTTTTTGGTTCCAATCCTGTATCAAGAAGGGCTTTATTTGTGCCAATGGTTTCAAGTCAGGGGCGCAGGCACTCATTTTTAAGGACCATGAATTATTTTTCATCATCAAACTTTAACAGAGATCAAAAGAGAGAAGGTAAAGAGGAAGAAGTGAGGAAGTAAGAGGAGGAGAGGAAAACAGTGATAAAGGGAGAAGCCGGGATGAAAAAGAACCTGCAAGAGTGGAGTAAATAGACAATATGTTAAGGGTAGAAACAAGAGGGATGAAGTGGTATGAAGACATCACAACCTTGGTATTCCGTACCACTGGTATTTAATAAGGGCTAGTGCAGGCCTCCAAAGTAACACTTTTGCCATTGCAGTTATTTTCTTATATTCAAAATTTTGTGCCAGGTGTACTAGCCATTTAGGTGGTCGCATTCACTCAGAATCGAAGTATCACAAGTGACCCCTTCACTTTTGCGATGAGTTGCCACCTCATTTGAGGTGCTGGTCACAATTCAATTGCGCTCACAAACCACTGATAAATCTTATACTGAATTGCAATTTGGAAGGGATGGCCTAAGCGCCACCCTTTCAAATTGCGTTTCGTTATCCATTTCTAATACCCTTTTGCGGTTTACTAATCTCAAACTGCGTTTAGGGAATACAAGTAAGACATTTTGTGATCACAAACCATCTAATTTTGTGGTTCACAAGGTTTGCAACCACAAAATGACTCAGCACATTTGGGCCCTTGCACTGGGTTAATGGAGAAATGGTTCGTCTGAGCCTGTGTGTGTGCACACCCTCCCACACAAATAAGGTAGTTTACAGGTGTTTTCCACTTGCGAAGAGGAATTATTTTCTTGAGATGGGTATTTTTTATGTTTGCAACTCTTATGCCTGAATAATTTTCCTTTGTTAGGGTGATACAGCATTTATATAACAACTAAACTCCTTTGTTACTCCGACACAGGTACAATTTCTGAGTGGTCTCTTGTGCCCGATGGGAGAATGAGACAACTCTGGCCATATCCCCCGGCAAACAAGTGCCCCCATTCAGCCATTCATTCATTATTGTGGCACAGAACTACATGGGAAACAAGAAAATGAATTAGAAGCAACTCAAAACAAACGAGTGGTGCCAATTAGCATACCTAGAGAGGGTAATTATAACATCTGTTATTACCGGGCTCCGGCACTGGAGGGTTTGAACGAAGTATAGAAAACAAAACTCGTTATTTTCATTTGATGCAAGTACAGCACGAGGCTCAGTGCGTCTCAGCATATTCCTGAATGGGAGCACAGCCCAGGTGTCCAATGCACAGGCCCCCAGTCGCCTCTGCAGTACGCACTCTGTACCAATACGCGATCCATACTGCTCATCTACAGGGTCGATGCGGTCCCCAGCAGGGGTCCGCCCACAGGCACTTAATGATCCCGGCGACGCTGCTGTTTTCGAGTCGCCCAGCTGGGGGCTTCCGCTTAATTGTCTTCTCCAGCCCTCGGCGTCTCTTTCGTGCTTCCACTGAGACAGCCACATAATCACTTGCATTCGCCTCATGTGTGGGTGCTAGGGCAGTCACTCACTGGTGCACTTGTTCCAGTTCCATGAATAAGCCACGTAAGTCTGGCCTTGTGCAGCCCTGGATGAGAAAAAAAATCCTTTGATATTGGAATGATAACATGTTTTATTCATCGGTTTCTGTAACCTGTGGTGGATGGGATTTAGACCTCCTATTTTTCTTGTTTGCCTAATTTCATCATGTCCACTTTTATGATTTTTCATGAAAAATAGAATAAAGTTCTACTTTACTGAAATTATGGAATAAAGTTATTTGGTGGACTTTTTGTTTATTTAAGAGGTTTTATTTAGCGCTAGCCAGACCCGAAGGTATCGGAGCATATAGGAGAAAAATCACACAAAAGAGACAAAAGTAAACATATGTATTCAAAAGTTCCAGTGTGCAGTGCGTCTGAGGGGTGCATTGAGGTAGAGAGGTTCCGAGGTAGTCTTGATGCGTGGACAAAGTCTTGGGCTAAGTCTTCCTCCGAGAGTTGAAGGACGTGAAGGGGGTTAGGGGACGGGGATGAGGTAGGGAGTGATGGAGCATTTGCCTGATGGCTGCAGAGTGCAGGCTTTTGTGTTTCGGATTTTAGCTTGGGAAGGCACGGTTTAGTTATAGGTCTTTTAGGAGTCTTTTGAATTTTATGAAGGAGGGAATAATCCTGATATCAACCGGGATGGAATTCCAGATTTTGGGTGCGTTTCCTGCGAAGGAACGTGCCGCAGTTTTTTGCTTGCGTGTTTTCAAAGGGATAAGTAAGAGGGTGTTGGAGCTCCTGAGGTTTCTTGACTGGCCGGCTTTCTTGAGCTTGAAGGCCAGGTATTCCGGTTTCCCAGTGTGCAAGGCTTTGTGTGTAAGGCAGGCTGTTCTAAAGCTGGCAGGTATTTCCACTGGGAGCCATTTTAGTTCTCTGAGTGCGGGAGATAAGTGGTCATATTTTTTTACTCCGGTGACCATTCTGGCAGCAGCATTGAGAGTTGTTTTGAGAGGCGCTAAGTGGGAGAGAGCTGTAGCGGAGAGAACTGCGTTCCCATAGTCCAGTCTAGATAACACCAGTGATTGGGTGGCTTGTTTGAGGTCCATGGGCGGGATGAAGGGTTTAATTTTTTTGAGATGCTTCAGATTGAGGAAGGCACTCTTCGTGGAGGTCTTAATGTGTTTGGTCATGGTTAGTTCTGGTCGAGGGTGATTCCTAGTGATTTTACCGAGTTAGCCAGGGTGAGATTACCTTTGAGCGCATCGATTGCTTTCAGCCACTCTACGATTTGCGGGTTTTCATCTTTGTTGGAGATGAGAAGGATTTCGGTTTTTTCTTGATTGAGTATGAGGTGGTTTGTTGATAGCCATTGTTGAACTTCCTTAAGAGTGTTGTTGAGCCTTAGAATGTCGTTAATGGAGGAGGTTTCCAAGTAGATCTGGGTGTCGTCTGCATATAGGCGGAAGGGGATATTGGCTTTTTTCAGAATGGTTGTGAGGGGTTCCATTTATATGTTGAACAGTTGAGGGGAGAGTACTGAACCTTGGGGGACACCTCTGTTGACGGGGAGTAGGTTGGACATAAAGGATTTGATTTTTATCCTTTGGGAGCGACTGTGAAAGAAGGAGGAGAACCATTGAAGGACCACCTTGTCTGCACCTACTCGGTCTTTGAGAGCCTTGATGAGAAGATTGTGATCTACCGTGTCAAAGGCTGCCGAAAGGTCTAGGAGGATGAGTAGGCAGCATTGGTCAGTGTCAAGGGACTTGAGGATGTCATCTACGATGTTAAGGATCGTGGTTTCAGTGCTACAGCCTTTTCTGAAGCCTGATTGGTGGTGGTCTAGCAGGTTGATATTGTCGATGTGCTGATTCAGTTGACGGAGAACGCATTTTTCGAGGATTTTGGCTAGGAAGGGGAGATTGGAAACCGGTCTGAAGTTGTTCAGGTCGTTGGTGTCTAGGCCTGGCTTTTTGAGTAGTGGTGTGACTTGGCCGACTTTGAGACAGTCTGGTATGATGCCGGTTTTTAAGGAGCTGTTTAGGATTTCACACCATAGTGGTGCTTTTTGGTCATTTGGGAGGGTACAGAGTCAAGGATGTGCGATGACGGCTTGGAGGAGGAGATTAATTTGAGAATCTCAGCTTCAGGTACGGGTCGAAGGATCTCCAGGCTTTCGTGGGGTGCGAGCTAGAGGTGGTTTCGATTGCTGGGGCTGAGTTTTTGGAGGCGGGATAGAGGATGATGTCGAGTGATAGCTCGATCTTGTAGTGGGTGGGTGGGCCACGTCCCAGGAGCAATGTTTATATTAAAATGAAGGGCCCAAAGGGGCCCCGGGGACCGCCACCCCCCGGGGGTTTTCAAAAATATTTTGGGGGGGCTCCTCTGGACCACGTGATTGCAGAGCCTCTCCACTCAATATAGTCCTGCTGGAAGCAGGGGGAGATGGAGAGATGTGTGCAGAGGGGGAGACGGTGGAGCCCGGGCGGCGAGGAGCTGAGCCGCACACAGACCCCAGTCTCTTTCGGTGTCTGGGCTGCATGAGAGGGCTCGGCATTGGTGGAGGCCGCCTCTCCTTTCCGGCCTGAGCCAGGACTTAAGGGAGGGTTTGGGGAGCTGGGTGAGGGCTCAGTGCCGGCTGAGGTCCCCTCCAGCCAGTGCCAGGGTCGTGGGAGAGGGAGTTGGTGGTGCTAGCTGAGAACACTTCTCCCATCCAAGCAGAGCTGGGTCTGCAGGAGAAGGCTTGGGGTGCCGGCTGAGGGCTCGGTCAGGGCTGTTGACGCTGGTCCCCTTCAAAGTGATCAGGCACTGCAGGAGAGGGCTCGGAGTGCCGATGAAGGGTACCTCAGTCTCCCCTCCATCTAGAGCCAGGGCTGTAGGTGGAGGGGCTCGGTGCGGGCTGTGAACAGTGCTCCCTCCTCCAACCAGTGCCAGGGCTGCAGGGGACAGAGCGGGGGCTGCTGGAGGGCTCAGTGTGGGCTGATGCTCCGCTCCCCTCTATCTGGTGCTGGAGTGACAGGAAAGGGCCTCGTGCGGGCGGAGGACTCGAGGTCTGAGGGCAGCGTACCATTCCAGCCAGTGCCGCATGAGCTGCAGGACAGTGTCAGGGTGAGTCTGAGGGTACCCAATCCCTTTTGTGTATCGTAACTGGGGCTGCAAGAGAGGGCTCAGTGCACGTTGAGGGCACAGCTTCCCTCAACCAGAGCCGGGACTGTAGGTAAGGGTTCTGGCTGCCCTTTGAGGTCCCGGGTGCAGATCAAGGGCAACGGTACCTTCCTATCTGTCGGAGCCGAGCGCTTCACAAGTGGGCACGTGATACCGGCCCAGGTGAGGAGGTGAGGGCTCAGCATATCACCCAAGGGCTCCGAGTGCAGACCGAGGAGGTGCAGGTCCCCCCGCTAATTTTTGCCCCCGTTCATTTTTCTCCGTGACTTCTCTCCTTGATTTCTTCTGTCAGGTGTGTCCTCTGTCCCCAAGTCTCACTCTTTCTTCTCCCTTTTCTCTCAACTCCTGCCTCCATCCATATTTCTCCTCTTCTCTCATTTCGTCTTCTATTGTGTCTTCTTTTGTGTGTCTCAGCTCTCTCCTTGCCGTTCTCTTTTGTCCGTGTTCCGCCTTGCTCCTTAAACCCCTTCCATTCTCTTCTTACTCCTTCCCATTTCCGTTTCTTTTTTTTCTGAATGCAAGCCCCCTGCCACCGCTCACCCGCCTTCTTTGCACTTTTTTAACAGACTGCATACAGACATGCACACACACCTGCATTCTCACACACGCCCTGACACACACATTGTTCCTCTTCACTCCCTGCTCCTTTTTCTTCTGTCAAAAATTGGCTTTATCTTGTCTGCTCTCTGCCCCTTATGTCTCTTCTCTTCCATTTTTTTCCAAAATATTTCAGCACCTTTCTTTCGTCTTTACACTTTTAGCAAAATAATCTCTTACATGAAATTATATACACATAATTGCATTTAAGATCATTCTCTGACAAATCACAATTCATAAATATAACTTGTTGCTGATCACCTGTGAAAGTTACAAACCTTCCTCGGTCTAAAAGGATGATGGCTAAGGACCATAGATTATGCAAATGTGGAACCTCTCTCTCCCCCTATCTGTCTGCTTGTCTCGCTCATACATGTTCTTTCTTTCTCTTCTCTTTTCGTTTCTCTCTCGTTGAGTTCTCTCTGAGACTTTCTCTTTTCTTCTCTTTTCCCTCTATCTCCCGTAGAGTTCTCTCTGAGCCTTTCTCTTTTCTTCTCTTTTCCCTCTATCCTTCTGCGCCTTTCTCTTTCCTCTTTCTCATGCACTCTCTCCTTTCTGTACTGTTCTCACTTTTCCGTTTTCTTTTTATGACCTTCTCTCTTTTTGTCCCTTTGACCGGTCATTCTCTTTTCATTCTTCTCACTGCCCTCTTCTCTTTCTAGCTCTTTCACGCGCACTCTTGTATACACAGCTCCCGATCACAAACTACGTTCGCTCACTGTGGCAGACTTTTTCTGTTGCATTCAGACTTACTCCTGCACGCACTGCGATATTCTGATCAGTCACAGATCAATACGTTTTAAGGCATAGGCAAAGTGAGCAATTGCCCACAGATCGACTTTTAAGCGCCCCCCCTTCCAAAGTGATCTCTTTATAATCTTACCTTTGTCTGTTTCACTATCTCAACCTCTCCACTATCCATTACATTTTAAGGATCTTGGTGTCCCAAAGTGAAGCCGTATATTTGAGACGGAATGTAATATTTTGGACTTTGTGCAGACTTTATTTAGCACAAAATGTATTATGAAATTCATGGTGGCTCTGAAGAAGGGCCCAAAACTTTACTTGGCCTAGGCCCCATAGCCTGTTATAAAGTCACTGCCAAAGGTGGCCCTCCAGGACCCTGGAATACCTCAGCAGAGGGCTCCCACCCATGTGCCAGAGACTTTGCAGTAGAAGGAGGTGAGTTATAGCCAAGACAGATAGTATAATAGAGAGGTGCGGTGCAGATTGAGAGGTGTGGTGCAGCGGCCAGAGCAGCAGACTTTGGAGCACAGGGTTCACGGTTCGATTCCTGGCTCCGGCTTCAGCTCAGCGCCATATGTTTCTGGGCAATAGTTCAAATAATTTCCACAAGGGCTCCCAGCGCCTTGAGACCTGTAAGGGTGAATAGTTCGCACTTTACAAATACGATTTAAATATTATTTATAATCTATAGGAAAATTACTCAAGTTTAATGGTGCTGCCCTTGCCTTGCACAACTATAATAGGCTTTGGAGCTTTTGAATGAACCGGGGTCCGTCATGTTGGAATTCAAACCTGCACCAGACAGGTAACTGTTTGATTTCTTTAGGGCACTCAAACCCACTGAGCTACATCTCTGGGAATCAAATATACCAGAGGGAAGACGCCTGGACCACCCGGGATTATGTAATGCCAAAATACAAGATTTGCCATTTTTCTGTCCTCGGAGAGTTTCATAGTGGTGTCCTGAATGTAAAGCACATATCTCAAGAGAAGAAAATTAGACCTAATAAGTGCAGATAAAAGTAAGAGTTTGAAAGTAAAGATTACCATCAGGATGTGGGGTGCCTCCTTCAGGAGGTTGCACCTGTACACTTCTGTGTAACTGTGCGTGGCCTTGCTTCCTTGACTTTTTTGCGTGCTTGTGAGGTAGTCGCTCACGAGCGCTACGGGGAATCTTTAATGAATTCATAAGTACTTTAGAATGAACCTATATTGAAGCAGGGCGGGAGTGCAGAGGAAGCATATAATTCACACTCTCCAGGCGGCCAGGCTTCCTTGAGGACTCCAACGATACAGTCTTGATTCAAGCTAACAATGGCAAACTTGAGTCATTTGATCTCCTCTTTCACTCTCTGAGGACTACCGCCATCCACACACAGCCTCCCCTCCCATCGTTCCCCCTCTACCTGGACAACCAGTCCCCCCAGCAGAACATCCACACTATTCTTGCACCCGCTATCACTAACCCATACGCTCCATAAACCACCTCCTACATCTCTACCATGAAGAACAAGGCACCCCCTCCTGCACTGGTCCGTCCCCTCATTTAATCATCCAACCAGTATCTTTTTCTTGAATTATTGAGCCATTAGTTATGTGTTTATCTAATCATTCAGACACTACTTACGCACTTAGGCAAACACCCAGGGGCCGATTCACAGAACTAATCTGAGACAAAATCCTAAACGTACTACTTTTGGAATTCATCGAAGGCATTTAGTAGTAGTAAAGTATACCAAAAGTAGTAAGTTTAGGATTTTGAATCAGCCCCCATGATAGTAGTGATATACTCATGTAAACATACAGGCAGTCACTATGCAGATATGTAATGACCCATGGAGTTCACATATACTCAGGGAATAATCTAAAAACGAATCATGAAGGTACTATGTACGCACTAATTCAATAATCCAGGGAGTATTCATGCAGTCAACCACAAATACATGTTTTTACAAGTTTTACTAAAGAACATGTAGTCTTTTAGAACAATCTCGGTGAATTATATATGCAAGATGCGACACACTCTTTGGATGTAGTTGGAAGAATTAGTGAGGTATATGCTTTGATAGACATTAACGGGCAGATTGTTATAATTAACATTTACCAAAATATCAGTCTGATACATTCAAGTAGAACAGCACTGAGAAAGTAAATAGACCACTAACACAGTGGCATCCAATAGCTTTTATGCTGTGTGTTTGTATTTATAGTGTTGAGACACTGTATGTACTTGTACACTTGGGCTATATTTTTAAGAAAGTAATGCAGTGCGGAGCTGCAAGCCATTTGGCTGTGCCATGCTGCATTACTTTCAAAGCACAGGGATGCATCATATTTACAACAATATCATGGATCCCTATGTTCTCTCCTGTGCTGGTGCAGAACTGGCTGCCATGCACCAACAGAGGCACCCTAACACCTTAGTGCAAGGGTGCCTGTGTAGTGGGGATGATTGTTTTTGTGAGGGAAGGGACACCTTCCTATAAAAAAAAATCACAAGAGGTATTTTCGTTGTTGTATGTGTGCTGTAGAATGATGTGGGATGAAAACATGGATGTGCAGTTTGTTGCAGACAAATCAATTGCTGTTGCTTGGTACATTACATCTTAATTAACAAAGTCAAAGAAAACTGAGATAAAAGAGATGTGGGAAGAAATTTCAGCAGAAAAGACTCTTACGAAGAAATTGCACAGTTTTATTTTGAAAATGCTTTCTCACAGAGAGATAGGCTCCTGTGAATGTGTAGACCAGTTAAGATCAGCTAATTTGTTATCTAAATCTAGAGGAGGTTTATGGGTGGGTTTAGGGCTTGCTCATAATCGTAAAAGAATACTGAAGTATTTTCCAGAAATTCAATATCTCGCAGAATTTGAGCCACACAGTACAGATATTCTGAAGAGTAACATGCTGGATACGTACTATCCAAAAAGAAGACCACATTTGTAAAGGATGTGTCTTTATGAAATACTTCAAAATTATGCTTTCAGAAGTGATGACAGTGAAAACATAGATGAAGGTAAATTTGCTTTGGCTGGATATGAAGGATGTTTGGTGAGACATAACAAAGGAAATGTAATCACCCATGCCAAGCTAAGTTGCCAAACACCAAAAAAAAGAGAATTTTTCTGCTTAGCCTTGTTACAGTTACAGTTACAGAGAATTTGACTGTTATGAACACTCTTTCAACACTGTGATAGACAGCATTGAGTGCTCTCTGTTTCCAGTGTATCTTCAAATGTTGAGAGATGAGATTAAACAAGAAGAAACAATTGCTTCTGAGATAGCAAGAGGGAGTTCTCAAAGCAGTCAAAGTTCAGCACCTGGAAGTAAAGATCTTCTTGGACAGCCAATCATTGAAAATGAAGCAGCAATAGCTATGAATGAGGTGGAGAATGCAATGCAGCAAGTAAGACAGGAAACTGTTGATCTAGAACTACAAATACAGCAATAGAATGTATTTCAGGAAGACATTTTTAAAGAAGTAAAAGGTAATGTAGAACATGGGTTTCTGCATGAGAATAAAAAGTGTGTATGATCTACATATAACCCAGTTCTATTGTACATAAGTGGTCAAGTTGGAACTAGGAAAAGCTTCTTGATTAAAGTACTGACAAGTTACCTGCAGAAGACAACAGATTCCAATTTGTCGTGTGTAGTCACTACACCGACAGGGTTAGCTGCTCATAATATTAAAGGAGTTACCCTTCATCGATTATTAATGATGCATGTTGAACAAATTACAATACAACAAATCATCTAGTGATGCTTGTCATGAACTGGCAAGAGTATCAAAGAAATTAAAGCTACTAATTATTGATGAAGTCAGTATGGTGTCTAATCTTATGCTAGCTTTTATACATTCAAGAATGCAGCAAATATTAAAAACTGACTACGATGTACTTTTTGGAGGAAAACACTTAAAAGTCATTGGAGACCTGCTACAACTAACTCCAGTAAAAGGACAACCTATATTCAAAAAACTTCTACATAATGAAACAAGGAATTCACTAGGAAGTATTGGAAATGCAAACATTTGGCAACACTTTCAATACAGAGAGTTAATCCAAATGTGCGCCAAGCAGCAGATATGCATTATAAAGATATACTAAAGCATTTAAGAGTGGGAGTTCTCACAAAAGAGTGAAAGAGAGTATTACAAACCCGCCTCATCAAAAATGTGTTTCAAAGTAATGTTTCAGCTGCTGAAGTAATGTAATGGTGGGGGGAGTATGCATAGTGCTGCTCCCCGCAGTTCCACGGACCAAAAAAAACAACTCTGTGGGACTACTCGGAGCTCAGCTCACCCGGAACCACAAAGCAGGATCCGGAAATTTTAAAAAACACCACTTACCTTGTCTTCTGCCTGCCCTGCTCCTCGCCACTGTGTCTCCCTTCTTCCCGTATCTTCCTCATGTCTGTTGTGGAATTTCGTCTTCAATGAACTGCGTGAACGGCACAAGCGCAGTTTTCACGCTGTTCATGCATGACGTAATACCTACAGGGACGTGAGGAGGATGATGCGGGAAGAAGGGAGACACCGCGGCGAGGAGGAGGGCAGGCAGAAGACAAGGTAAGTGGTGCTTTTTTAATTAATTTTTTGGGGGGCTGGCCTCGTACTCCGCCACGGAGGCAGAGTTTTCCCAATTTTACGTTTCCAGTGGAGCACAGAGTTGGTAAAGCTCCGCAAACTCCGCTGGCCGAGCAGAGTACGACGCCCGGGGTTAAAGTAATGTACAAAGTTGTTTTGGAAAATAAGTCTATTGTTTGTTTGATGCCAACTCTTGAGGAGTGTAGTAAATTCAATGAACAATTATTGCAACTTGAAAAAGATGAGATCGTCAAAATTAGAGCAAATGATACAATGGAACATCAAGACATTACTGTGCTCCTAAGAGAAAAACTGCAATCGAAATTGGATAGTTTAGAAAATTCTGTGTCGAAAACTGCAGGATTAGAAAAACAGTAACGTATCTGTAAAAGTTGTCGTCTAATCTTATTTCTTAATTTAAATGCTGAAGAAGGGCTATTAAATGGTGAAATGGGTGAGGTTATGAAATTTGTTAATTATCCAAACAGAAATGATTTGGAATACTTTATCCATAACATTTTATGATACTGCAGAAGTTAAGCAGATTGGTAGTTGCGTTGTATGTTTCCTACTAGTGAAAGACTTGTACGTCCAGCGAAAGCAGTTCCCATGTCTTCAGTTTATGCAGTAACTATTCATATATCGCAAGGTTTAAGTATCGATACAGGTCTTGTTAATAATGGTTGGAGTGTATTCAAAGAAGGAATGTCATGCTGCTTTGTGGTGAATTTGAAAATTGTCTGGTCATTCCTGATTGATTTTGATGAGAAGAAAGTAAGTGCTGATGTGAGCTGTGTAATGGAGTATAATCGATTAAGAGCTCAATATGCATCTCATTTAGGACAGTATCCTGTAGTTCAAATAGCAATACTGTGTCCAAAGAGGAAAATATCTATTAGAGTTGAACAGAATGATTAACAAAAAAAAAATCAACAAGAAGGAAAGGAAAGAAAACTAGAGAAGAAGGAGGAAATACAAAGCCATCACTTTCATAATACATATGAAGTGAACTGTTATGCAAATGTAGTGTTAAATGGACTATATAATTTGCCCCATTTTATCAATTTTATTAAAGAAAATGTAGATAAAAGAATGTCTTCCCAACTGTGTAGTTTACTAGAAGAATTAAGAAGTGATAGAAGTATTACATATTCTGCAACTGGAAAGAGAAAACTCACTGATGACTATGCAGGATAAGTGGTGTTCTCTAAAAATCTTCAGCAGGATGTTCAATAAATTCTAATGATACTGCTAGGAATATGAGATGAAGAAGATGTGAATATCGATGAATTGTTTGGTTTAAGTTATGAATGGACCCATAACTGTGAAGATTGTGATTGTACGTCTAGCACTGAAATCAATTCAGAATGATTCCTGTACTTGACATTGCCAGAGTTTGAAGCTGTGCCGTTTGAAGATTTAACTACTAAAGCACATCAGGATATGACCTGTGCAAACTGCTGATCAGAACTTAGGTCAATGTTGTTTCTACAGAGGTATGGAAAATATATCATAATCATGTTACAACAATGCAGAGTGGATGGTACTAAATTGGGAACAGAAATTACGAACTTTAAAGCTGCCCAAATTTCAGGCTCAAAAAGAACTTTCACAACTATAGCAATCAATTCTTCATGAAAGATTTAATATAACCTTTGGACACTACACAATATATTTAAGATGTCAAACAGGATGGACAGAGTGCAATGACATACAAGTGGCATTCAAATCAAGACTACACTTAAAGTTACCAAACTCATATCTGCTAATTTTACAACCAATGTTATAAGGAGAATCTAGGATAAGAAAATGTGGTATTGTGTTGACATATATATGGATTATGTGTTTTTTACACATTATTCAGCCTATTGGGGGTTTTGTCTACAGAAAGCTGTTAGAAATGAATGATTCTTTTTAACTGTGAGAAAGGAATTTATAAATATTTGAGGACTACATTGTGTTACAGATAAAAACTAAACGGAGGTAATATAAAAATAGTATCTTTAAGTTGTATGTGAAAAGTCTCTTCACCACAAAAAAGTCCCCTTTTGTTTCTGCTACAGCAACGTCTACGTACTACTATGAGTTATGTTTTTTCATACATGGACTAAGAACATTATAGACATCATTTGGCCTAACAGGTATGATATTTACAAAAAGGTATGCAAAAATGAAGACTGCTTCATAATTATTGGATATATTGTACCAGATATAAGAATATCAGAAACAGTTTTACCAAATAGTTGCTTTCATTAAGGCAATAACTCATTAGTAAGCCTTTATTAAGAAACGTGTAGTGAGTGCAGTGAATAGTATGACCTAGTTGTAATGATCTACTGTACACATTTGGTTTTGTACAATCCATTGATTGTTTTTTCCCACTGTTTCATTATGAGTCTTAATATAAAGCACTTTTGAAAGTGAACAAGTATGAAAGTTTGAAACAGGAAAAGAAAACAGTAAAACATTTGTCTATGTTGAATTAATGTTTTGCTTTAAAAAGTCTGTATGTAGTTTGGTTGCCTAATGTGCGAAATTAATTTTTTTGTCTGTTTCTATTTTTCTCAGTGGTTGAATGTTGAGATATAATAAAATGTGTCAAATCAGTAATCTGGTGATAGATTCATTGAGTTACTACTCATGTACTCATTCCATCTCTCAGACACAACAATTGTACTTGTCCAATCATCTAGCCACTACCTAAGCCGTCATCCAATTACTCAGGTACTGCAATTGAATTTACCTAATCTCCCAGCCACTTCTCAGACACTAATCCAATCACCCAGATGGTACCCATGCACTATGCAAATACCCAGACATTATATATACACTCATCCATGCAGTGAGGCACTACCCAAGCACTCATCCACTCACCCAGGCACTTCTCATGGACTCATCCAATCATTCGGGCAGTACCCATGCACTTGTCCAATCATCTAGGCACTATCCATGCACTTACCCAATTACACAGGCAGTATCCATGCATTCACCCAATCACCCAGGTACTATCTCTGCACTCACCCTATCATCAAGTCACTACCCTTGCACTCATCCAATGACACAGACTGTACACTTGTACTCATCCAATCACCCTGGCACTACTCTAGCACTCACCCAGTCACCTATGTGCTACCCACACCCTCATACAATCAACCAGGCACCAACTACTCATGCACTAATCTAATTACCCAAGCAGTACCCATGCACTCATCCATTTACTCAGGCACTCTCTATGAACTCTCACAGTCACCCAGGCACTATCCATGCACTCATCCAATCACCCAGACACTAACCTTGCACTCATCCATTCACTGAGGCACTACCCATGCACTCATCCAATCACCCAGGCACTACTCATACATTCTTTCAATGACCCAGGCACTATCCATGCACTCACACAATCACACAGGCACTACCCTTGCACTCATGCATTCAATCAGGCACTATCCATGCACTCATCCATTCATTCAGGCATATTCATACAGTCATCCACTCAACTAGGCACTACCCATGCAATCACCCAGGCACTATTCATCCATGCAGTCATGTACTACACTTGTACTCATCCATTCACTCACACAGTGCCCATGCACACATCTATTCACTCAGGCAATAACTATGCATATATCAAATCACTCAGGTACTACGCATGCACTCTTACAATTACTACTATTACACTCATCCATTCACTCAGATACTACCCATGCACTATGCAATGACCCAGACACTAACCATGCACATATCCAATCACTCAGGCACTACCCATGCACTTATCCAGTCACACAGACATTACCCTTGCACTCATCTATTCCCTCAGGCATTATGCATGCGCTCATCCATTCACTCAGGCAATGCCCATGCACTCATCCAATGACCTAGGCAATACCCTTGCAATAAATTATTCACTCACACACTACCCATGCACTCATCCATTTACTCAGGTACTACCAATGTACTCATCCATTCACCGATGCACTACATTTGCACTAATGCATTCACCCAGGCACTACACCTCTAATGATCCATTCACCCAGGCACTACCCATGAACTCATCTATTCACCCAGACACTACCCATGCACTCATCCAACCACTCAAGCACTACTCATGCACTCATCCATTCACCTGGGCACTACTCATGCTCTGATTCATTCACCCAACCATTATTCATGCACTAATCCATTCACTCAGGCACTACCCTTGCACTCATCTTTTCACTGAGGCACTACCATTGCATTCCTTCATTCACTCAGGCACTACCCATGCACTCTTCGATTCACACAACCTCTACCCATGCACTCATCCATTCACCCAGCCACTACCCATGCACTTATCCATTCACTGAGGTACTATCCATTCAGTCCTCCAATCATCCAGGCACTATTCATGCACTCATCCAATCACCCAGGCACTACTCATACATTCTTCCAATCACCCATGCAATATTCATGCACTCACACAATCACCCAGGCACTACCCTTGCACTCATCCATTCACTCATGTACTCATCCAATCACCCAAGCACTATCCATGCAGTCACACAATCCCCTAGGCACTATGCTTTCACTCATCCATCCACTCAGGTACTACCCATGCACTCATCCATTCACTCAGGCATTATCGATGCACTCATCCATTCACCCAGGCACTACCCATGCACATATCCAATCACCCAGGCACTAGTCTTGCACTAATCCAGTCACTCATGCAGTACACATGCGCTCACCTATTCACCCAAGCACTACCGATGTCATCCATTTACTCAGGTATTACTCATGCAGTCATACATTCACTCAGGCACTACTCATACACTCATCCTATGATCCAGGGAAAACGTTTGCACTCCTCTATTCACTCAAACACTACCCATGCACTCACTCATTTACTCATACACTACCCGTGCACAAATCCATTCACTCAGGCACTACCCTTGCACTCATCCATTTAATGGGGCACAACGCTTGTGCTCATCCATTCACTCAGCCACTATCCATGCAGTCATCCATTCACTGAGGCACTACCAATGCAGTCATCCAATCACCTAGGCACTATCCATGCACTCACCCAATCATGCAGCCACTATGCATTCATTCACTCAATCACCCAGGCACTATCGATGCACTCACCCAATCACCCAGGCACTGCCCTTGCACTCATGCAATTACCAAGATACTACCTTGCACTCATTCAATCACTCAGGCATTACCCTTTCATTAATTAATTTACTCAGGTACTACCCTTGCACTGATCCATTCACTTGCGCACTACGCATGCACTCATCTATTCAATCAGGTACTAACCAAGCACATATCGAATCACCCAGGCACTGCCCGTCTAGTCATCCATTCACCAAGGCACTACCCATGTACTCATATATGCACACATACAATATCCGTGCACTTATCCAATCACCCAAGCACTACTTATACACTCATTCATTCACTCAGGCACTCCCTCTGTACTCATCCATTCACTCAGGCATTATCTATGCACTCATCCATTCACCCAGGCACCACCCATGCACATATCCAATCACCTAGGCACTAGTCTTGCACTAATCCATTCACTCAAGCAGTACACATGCACTCACCCAATCACCCAGGCACTGCCCTTGCACTCATGCAATTACCAAGATACTACCTTGCACTCATTCAATCACTCAGGCATTACCCTTTCATTAATTCATTTGCTCAGGTACTACCCTTGCACTGATACATTCACTTATGCACTACACATGCACTCATCTATTTACTCAGGTACTAACCATGCACATATTGAATCACCCAGGCACTACACTTTTAGTCATCCATTCACCTAGGCACTACCTGTGTACTCATTTATTCACCCAGCCACTATCTGTGCACTTATCCAATCACCCAAGCACTACTCATACACTGATTTATTTTCCCAGACATTATCCATGCACTCATCCATTCACTCAGCCACAACCCATGCACTCCTCAATTCACTCAGCCATTACCTATGCACTCATCCATTTACCTAGGCACTACCTATACATGCATTTATTCACCCAGCCACTACCCTTGCACTCATCCATTCACTCAGGTAATATGCATGCACTCATCCATTCACACAGCCACTACCCATGCACTCATCGATTCACTGAGGTACTGCCTATGCAGTCCTCCATTCAATCAGCACTACCCTTGCACTCGTCCATTCTCCCAGGCACTACCGATGCACTCAACCTATCACCCAGGCATTACCCTTGCACTCACCAATTTACTCATGCATTGTGTATGCAGTCATACATTCGCTCAGGCATTACTCATACACTCATCCTATGATCCAGGCAAAACGTTTGCAGTCTTCCATTCACTCACACACTAACCATGCACTCATCCATTTACTCAGACACTATGCGTGCACTCATCAATTCACTCAGGCACTACCCTTGCACTAATCCATTCACTCAGGCACTAAGCTTGCGCTTATCCATTCACTCAGCCACTATCCATGCAGTCATCCATTCACTGAGGCACTACCAATGCAGTTATCCAATCACCCAGGCACTATCCATGTACTCATACAATCATGCAGCCAATTTGCATTCATTCACCCAATCACCCAGGCACTATCTATGCACTCACCCAATCACCCAGGCACTGCCCTTGTATTCCTGCAATTACCAAGATACTACCTTGCACTCATTCAATCACTCAGGCATTACCCTTTCATTAATTCATTTGCTCAGGTACTACCCTTGCACTGATACATTCACTTGTGCACTACACATGCACTCATCTATTTACTCAGGTACTAACCACGCACATATTGAATCACCCAGGCACTACACTTTTAGTCATCCATTCACCTAGGCAATACCCGTGTACTCATTTATTCACCCAGCCACTATCTGTGCACTTATCCAATCACCCAAGCACTACTCATACACTGATTCATTCTCCCAGACATTATCCATGCACTCATCCATTCACTCAGCCACAACCCATGGACTCCTCAATTCACTCAGCCATTACCTATGCACTCATCCATTCACCTAGGCACTACCTATACATGCATTTATTCACCCAGCCACTACCCCTGCACTCATCCATTCACTCAGGCAATATGCATGCACTCATCCATTCACACAGCCACTACCCATGCACTCATCGATTCACTGAGGTACTGCCTATGCAGTCCTCCATTCAATCAGCACTACCCTTGCACTCGTCCATTCACACGAGCACTACCCATGCAATCATCCATTCACTCAGGCACTTCTGATGTACTCTTCCATTCAATCAGGCACTACAATGCACTCATCCATTCACCCAGGCACTAACCATGCATACATCCAATCACCCAATCACTACATTTGCACTTATCCAATCACTCAGGCACTACTGATTCACTCATAGATTCACCCAGGCACCACTGCTGCATTCATTGTAACATCTATGCACAAATTGTGCACTCAATCAATTATCCATATACCAGTCATACACTCATTCTAACATATACACATACGTTATCTATTTTTAAATCTATAAGGCGGTTCCAATAGGAACATTTTTTATTTTTTTAAGGCTTTTATAAAGTTTAAATTTTTTCGTGTTCTTTTTTATAATAACAAAAATGGCAACTGGGACAGTAGGAACTAAAAAGACGTGCACTGAAAAATGTGCAAAACGTATAAAGGGGAAACAAATTAGCATTAATGATGGTTTGCAGCATTGTGAATATCTGTAAGACTCTGCTCACCAGCACTTATGACAAAACTACAGTCCATGCAGTATGTGAGAATTCTTGATAACTCTGGAGTCCTATCTGTTGCTGTAGTCTGCACCTCAGAAGGGAGTTTCTGACCAGGAATTGTTGCTGCTGCCACTGAAATAGAAGGTCCTCCAGCTTCCCTCTCCTTAATCGCCAGTTGGAGAGGTTTTTTCTGATAGGTTTTTAGAAGGTACAGCACGGATGTCCCACCTGAATATTTCTTGTTTGTCCCTCTAAAGAGGGTCTTCTTACAGATTGTGCATTGCACAAGTTTGGCAGCTGGTTTTGAATCATCTGATAGGATTGTTAAAAATCATGCCGCACTAGCTCTCTTTTGTGGAGGTTCCTCTTCTTCCACACCTTCAGTCTCCACCTCCTCCACATCCTGGCCCAGCTGTTGTTCCTGCTGACCCCCATCTCCTTTCTGTGTTTCCATTTCCGATAGAAAAAAGACCAAAAGGTTTGCTTAGCAAAATTAATCCACCTGCTCAGAATGAAGTTCTATGAAAGAAGATTCAAGAAGGAGTAGTGGGTGTGTACTTCCTATTGATTTTTCTAAAAAGTAAAATATCCAATGATATTCCTTACTTTCCCGATCATGTGATATTCACGGTGACCGAAGTAGTCGCGGTTAAAGTAGTTTTGTTTAAAAATGGAAAGAAAAACAAAACATTCAATATTATAATAGTGAACAGCTATACTAAACGTGTTTACAATACCTCTACATATACATTTCAGAGTTGTTGAAAAACACACGATATCCACGATTATCGACACCATAGCGATTTCTGCAGTCTTTGTGGAAATGGGAAGAAGTGTTTACAGGTAATGTTCTGAAAACTCTCTAGAAAATATAAGTTTAAAAAGTACACTAATAAAGCGCTACTGTTAAATATACTGTAGAATATGTCTATATATATGTTTTACACTTTGTATAAACCATGCACTCTTTGTGACTACCGACGGTGGTCGAGAATATAATTTATTTTTTGTAAAGGTGGCTTTCTATTAAATTGATCACAGAAAGAAAAGTTAAAACAATAAATTACTAAATATTAGAGTTAAACTTTATTTAACCTCATGGATGATCAGGACGGCTCCTGGCCGTCATGAGTCATGGTAGTCATGTGCTCATGATGGCCGGGAGCTGTCCGACTGTTGCCACTCCACCCACGCGCGGCTAATTCTCCGCCTGTGCCGGCGAATTAATTAATGGGCGGAGTTCAGGCTGCTCCTGGCCGTCATGAGCACATGCCCACCGTGATTTATGACGGCCGGGTGCCGTCCTGGGTACCTGAGCGCCACGCCCAGCCCTGCCCCCCCTCGCACCGTGGCGGAATTTGCAGTGCGGCGAAGGGGTTAAAAATTGTCTTTATGTGTAGTTTTCAGTATGTGAAGTAGAACATATACATGGCCCCCCACTCGGCCACCGTCAGACAGCACGGACTCAGCACTGTATCCTACGCTGATGACACCCAGCTCATCCTCTCCCTCACCAAAGACCCAATCACCACCAGACTTATCTTCCAGGAAGGAATGAAGGACGTCGCATCCTGGATGAGCATCAGCTGCCTGAAGCTCAAGTCGGAGAAGACAGATTTCCTCGTCCTCAGACCATCTCCCTCTGCATGAGACAAAACCTGGTGGCCCACAGCCCTCGTCTGCCCTCCTACCCCCACAGACCATGCCCAAAACCTCAGCATCGTACTAGACTCCTCCCTCTCCATGACCCCACAGGTCAACACTGTCACCTCCACCTTCTTCAACACCCTCTGCATCCTCCGAAAGACCTTCAAATGGATCCCCCTAAATCAAAAAAGACTGTCACCCGCACACTCATAACCATCTCTGGACTGGACTACGGAAACTCCCTCTATGCCGGGATCAACAAGTCTCTGCTCCGCAAACTCCAGACTATACATAACACCGCAGCCAGACTCGTCCAAGGCATTCCTCAACACGAGCACATCACCCAATACATGCACAACCTCCACAGTCTCCCCGTTGAGAAGAGAGTAACTTTCAAGATACTAACTCACGCCTACAAATGCCTCGACAACACTGGACCCCAATATCTCAACGACAGAATCTTCTTCCACGTACCCAAGAGGATCCTACGGTCAGCTGACCTCACCCTCGCTCAACCCCCACACATCTGCAGAGAAAGAATGGGCAGCATAACCTTCTCCTACATCACGGACAAGACCTGGAATGAGATCCTGATTGATGTCAGATGCGCCCCCACACTGCACATCTTCAGGAAGACCCTCAAGACCCGGCTCTTCGAATGAGTGCCTTGAGACCCTCACGGGTGAGTAGTGGTGCGCTTAAAAAGTTTAAAATACCTTGATTGATTGATAGAGGTTTTCTGATGACAGAATCTCCACTGCAAATGCAACATTGTTGTGCAGATTTATAAAATTATTAAAAATAAAACTGATTATCAATGTATTTTCTGTTAAACATATATGGGTAACCTTTCATACACCCACTCTAACTTTCACACTACCATTCTCAAAACCATTGACACACCCATACCAGTACCTACAAACCCACTGACTAATTCATAGTTCTACACACACACATCCACTCACTCACCCCTACAGCCACTCATACATCTACTCACTTACTAATACAGCTACTGACATATCCACTCATACACCCATACAGCTACTCATACACTATCAGACACTCATACAGCTACTCACACACCTACTTAGTCACCCATAGAGTCAATCACACAGTCACTTACTCACCTATAAAGTTATACACACACAATCTCACATATTCATAAACATGCTAACAGATACATACTCACCTATGCAGTCACTGACACAAGTACACACTCACAATCACTCACTCGCACCTATAGTCACTTATATACTCCAACACTCATCTATACCGCCTTTCACATATACACTCGCCCATATACCACTCACACTTCCATTCACTCACTGACACAGCCATACAGATACTCACTCACCCACACAGCCCCTCTCAGACGTACTCATGAACCCATAAAGCAGGTGATTCACCCACTCAGTCATCCATCTAGAGAGTCATAACCCCACTCCCCCACCCACACAGACACTCATACACACACCCATACAGGTACTCAGAAAACCAATCAATAACCCATACAGCCACTCATGTACCTACTCACCAACCCAAGCAACCACTTACACACCAACTGACAGACTGATACAGACATTCACACAAATTAGTCACTCACCCAGCCATTCACCGAGACACTGTCTGTTGGTGTATAAGTGGCTGCATGGTTTTGTGAATAGCTATATGAGTGTCTATATGGGTTATTGATTGGTTGTCTGAGTATCTGTATGGGTGCCTGAGTGTTTGTGTGGGTAGGGTGTGTGTGACTCTGTGCATAGATGTGTGAGTGGGTGATTCTATGGGTGCATGGTTTTAAGAGTGCATCTGTGATGGACTGTATGGTTGGGTAAGTGTATGTATGGGTGTGTTAGTGATTGAATGTATATCTCAGTGGTACATGCATGAGTAACTACATATGTGAAAGGCAGGGTATATGTGTGTAAGAGTATATAACTGGGTATATGTGAGAGTGTGTGATTTTGAGAGTGGCTGTATGGATGAGTGTGTCCTTGTATCAGTAATTGTATAAGAGCGTAAGAATGTGGTAGTATTTTTATGAGTATGTGAACTTGTGTGTGTATAACTGTATGGGTGAGTAAATTGGAGTGTGATTAAATATTTGCATGATTGACTAGGTGTATGAGTATGTCTATGGATGATTGGCGGTGTATGAGTGTCTATATAGGTGTATAAATGCATATGATAGTCCTGTACTGAGTGACTGTAAGTATGAGTGACTCTACAGCTGAGTGAGTGGAGGTGTGTGTAGACCTAAGAGTCAATGAGTGTGTATGTAGTTATTAGTATTGGAGTATCTATGGTTTTGAGAATGGCCGTCTGAAATTTTGAGTCGGTGTATCAAAGGTTATATTAGAGTGTGAGAAGATGCACTAATTTATTACATGGATGATGTCATCAGTGATGTCATCAGTGATGTCATTTGAGATGTCATCAGTGATGTCATCAGTGATGTCACTGACCATGTCATGAGTGATGTAATATGTGACGTCATCAGCAGTGCATTGCGGGGGCGCGCGAGTTATAGTTAGCAGAACTAACTATAATGGGGGAATTTCTAGGGTTTTGTACGAGAGAAATGTCTAGCTAATTTTAACACCCCTGAAATCTATGGTTTTTTCAGTGAATTTCTAAGGTTTTTTAAATGCCAATTCCTAACTATAACGTGCATGAAACCTATGTTTTTTTCAGTGAATATATATATATATATATATATATATATTTTCTACTGGCGGTCGCCAGTAGATAGTTATAGTTAGGACCTATTTTCCATAGGAAATCCACAACATTCTATTCCCAATAAGTCTGGCGCCGATTGACGAATCTTCACGAAATTTTCCAAACTTTTGGCCAGCTCCGCCCTGCTCCTACCCTGAAAGTTTTGTGGTGATTCGTTAAGCGGGGGCCGAGAAAAAAGGGGGGTCCCAAAAGGCATTTTCCCCATGCAATTTCCCATAGGATCTGTTGTCGCAGCTACAGCCCGAACCGCTGCACTGAATGACACCAAATTTGGCAAAGAGGTAGTCCTCAGTTCAGACTCATGCCTTTTGCATAAATGGTGTGAATCTGTTCAGTAGTTCCTGAGAAAATTTGGGTAAAAAAGTTAGTGACATCTATGGCCGCGGAGGATCCACGGACCGTACACGCACCGTAAGCACTCCCTCCCCGAACCGAGCGTGCACGCTCCCGATCGCGTGCTGAATGTTAATTGGCTGTCGAATGTCTCTCTACATTCGAAACCAGGAACTGTTGGCGGCCATTTTCTGCCTCGGTAGAAGCGAGGCTGAAGAAGCAAGGGGAATAAGTGTGTAAAACATATAAAGGGGCAGAGTGGAAATACTCTGACCCTCTAAAGGTGCTTAGGGGGTCCCAGAAGGACCCCCTGGGGCCCCCTTTTTGTTTTTGTTTTTAAAACGGTGAAATACGCGCACGGTGCGCGCATCCTAATGCGTTGGGTGCACGGATTCTCACGCGTTGGGTGCGCGGATCCACGGCAATGTTTTTTGAAAAAAGACAAGAAATCATTGGTTGTATGACTACTTTCCACACTGAAAGGTACGGTGTATATTTCTGTTTTTTAAAGGTATGATTCTTATTGGTTAACAAAAACAGATTGTAAGGAATATTATATATGATAAGCTGATATGTTGAAAAGTCAAGCACACTTCCTGTCTTGTTTAGTAATATTGTGTGCTGAACTTGTGACCTGTGAGCTCAGTGCAGTGTTCCATGACCTGTTTCTATGGTAGCAGGCAGAAGGCAGATTGGGGGAAGGGTTGAAATGTACTTCAGTTGGAAAGGGTTGAAATGTTTAACCAATAGAAATGTGTGTTTGCTTTAGAGTTTATGTGTGAAGGATTGTGATTTGATGTTTACATGTATATGTGTGGAAAATGAAAGGGAAACTTTTCCATTCTTTGTTTTTGCTGAGAGGTGAACAGTGCAGAGATTCTGTAAAAGAAAATATGGTGAGTGATTGATATACTTCTTAATCTACAAAAGAACTTGAAAGATGAGTTATTTAATTGTGAGGGGATGTATGTAGACTATTTTGATTTTAATCAGACTAATGTATTTCTCCTGCTAAAGTGTAGGGAGTGCTTTTTTTATCTACAATGTGTGTGCATGTAGAAACCATTCTGTGATAAGCATTTGTGTTTTTCATGTGTTTGTAGACAGATAACTGTGCTGTTTTTATATTTTAGTAGAATTAGAAACCAGTCATTGTTTATGAATTTGTGAAATGAGTTATGTTATGTTTCTATACTAAAATGTAGTACTACTTCTAGATGAAGAAATGTGTTTTGGTATAGTGCAAGGGATAGTGTTGTTTGTCTAGAATCACACAGTGAGTCTGTGTGCATTTGGGAACCACTGTGAGAGAAGCATTTGGTAACATCATGTATTTGCTGACAGATAACTGTTTTAACTTGTCATGTTGTGAAGTTTTAGTAGCATTAGAAGACTGTTATGGCTTATGATTTGATTAAATGAGTCAGGCTTTGACAGAAAAGTGCAGTCCTGAAATATATAGATTGTGTGCAGTTCCCTTACCACTTGCACTGTAGTGAATGAGTTTTGGTAAACTCCCAGGGATAGTGGTGCTTGTCTAGAATCACACTGTGAGTCTGTGTGCATTTGGGAACCACTGTGAGAGAAGCGTTTGGTAACATCATGTATTTGCTGACAGATAACGTTTTTAAAACCTGTCATGTTGTGAAGTTTTAGTAGCATTAGAATCGAGTCTTTGCTTATGCGTTGATTAGATGAGTCATGCTTTGACACTGATGTGCAGTACTTAAATATGTAGATTGTGTTCAGTACCATTAACTCTTCTAGACTAGTGAATGAGTTTTGGTAAACTCCTAGGATAGTGTTGCTTGTCTAAAATCACACTGTGAGTCTGTGTGCATTTGGGTAGGGATTGTGAGAGAAGCATTAGGTAACATCGTGTATTTGCTGACAGATAACTGTTTTAAAACCGGTAATGTTGTCAAGTTTTAGTAGCATTAGAAGCCAGTCTTTGCTTATGCTTTGATTAAATGAGTCAGGCTTTGACACAAAAGTGCAGTCCTGAAATATGAAGATTGTGTGCAGTTCCCTTATCACTTCCACAGTAGTGAATGATTTTTGGTAAACTCCTAGGTATAGTGGTTGTTGTCTAGAATCACACTGTGAATCTGTGTGCATTTGGGAACCACTGTGAGAGAAGCGTTTGGTAACATCATGTATTTGCTGACAGATAACTAATTTAAAACCTGTCATGTTGTCAAGTTTTAGTAGCATTAGAAGCTAGTCATTGCTTATGCGTTGATTAAATGAGTCAGGCATTGACACTAAAGTGCAGTCGTGAAATATGTAGATTGTGTGCAGTTCCCTTACCACTTCCACTGTAGTAAATGAGTTTTGGTAATCTGCTAGGGATAGTGTTGTTTGTCTAGAATCACACTGTGAGTCTGTGTGCATTTGGGAACCACTGTGAGAGAAGTGTTTGTTAACATTGTGTATTTGCTGACAGATAACTGTTTTAAAACATGTCATGTTGTCAAGTTTTAGAAGCATTAGAAGACAGTTATGGCTTATGCGTTGATTAAATGAGTCATGCTTTGACACTGATGTGGTGTACTTAAATATGTAGATTGTGTGCAGTACCATTAACTCTTCCAGACTAGTGAATGAGTTTTGGTAAACTCCTAGGATAGTGTTGCTTATCTAAAATCACACTGTGAGTCTGTGTGCATTTGGGTAAGGATTGTGAGAGAAGCATTTGGTAACATTGTGTATTTGCTGACAGATAACTTGTTTTAAAACCGGTCATGTTGTCAAGTTTTAGTAGCATTAGAAGCCAGTCTTTGCTTATGCTTTGATTATATGAGTCAGGCTTTGAGATAAAAGTGCAGTCCTTAAATATGAAGATTGTGTGCAGTTCCCTTACCACTTCCACAGTAGTGAATGATTTTTGGTAAACTCCTAGGTATAGTGGTTGTTGTCTAGAATCACACTGTGAGTCTGTGTGCATTTGGGAACCACTGTGAGAGAAGCATTTGGTAACATCGTGTATTTGCTGACAGATAACTAATTTAAAACCTCTCATGTTGTCAAGTTTTAGCAGCATTAGAAGCTAGTCTTTGCTTATGCATTGATAAAATGAGTCAGGGTTTGACACTAGGTGCAGTACCATGTACTATTCTGTTCACTGTGGCAGAACTGAAAATTTTAAAGTTTTACCTAAGCACTGTCCTAGAAGTAGACTGATTATTTAGTCAGTTTCTAAGTACCAAATAGATTGCTTCAAATGTCTATGCAGTATGCATGTAGTGTTCTAACATACTATACACTTGTCTTTTACACCTTCAATTCCCTAGTCAGTATCCATACACTTCCATGAAACATCCTGTCACTTCCTTTGCAGTCCTCTAGAGACCCATTCAACAGCATGTACTAATCCATTCACTGTGCCAAACCCCAAACACTTATAAATTCACCAAGACACTCTCTTTCCAGTACTCTAATGATTCAGTCACTGCCTAAGTATTCATGCACTGAGCCAGGTCTTAGCACATGGACCTCTTCAAATCCCAATCCACTATGCATGCAGTCCTCTAACCACCTACACACTTGTCTTTCACACCTTCAATTCCCCAGTCAGTTTCTGTTCACTTCCAGCAAACACCCTGTCACTGCCGTTGCACTCTTCTAATGACCCATTCAGCATCATGTACTAATCCATTCACTGCGCCAAACCCTAATAAATTCACCCAGGCACTCTCCTTGCAGAACTCTAATCATTCAGTCAGTACCCAAGTACTCATCCAGTGACCCAGGCATTAGTATATGGACTGCTTCAAACCCTTATCCACTATGCATGCAGTCCTCTAACCACGTACACAATTGTCTTTCACACCTTCAATTCCCTAGTCAGTACCCATACACTTCCAGGAAATACCCTGTCACTCCCTTTGCAGTCCTCTAGTGACCCATTCAGCACCATGTACTAATCCATTCACTGTGCTAAAACCCAAACACTTATAAATTCACCAAGATACTATCTTTTCAGTACTCTAATCATTCAGTCAGTGCCTAAGTATTCATACACTGAGCCAGGCCTTAGCACATGGACTGCTTCAAACCACTATGCACTATGCATGCAGTCTTCTACCCACCTAGACACTTGTCTTTCACATTTTCAATTTCCTAGTCAGTATCCATACAGTCCAGCACTTGTCACTGCCTTTGCACTCCTCTAGTGACCCATTTAGTACCAAGTATTAATCCATTCCCTGTGCGAAAAGCCTAGCACTTATAAATTCACCTAGGCACTCTCCTTGCTGTACTCTAATCATTCAGTCAGTACCCAAGTAGTCATGCAGTGAGCCAGGCCGGCCCTTAGCACATGGACTGCTTTAAATGCCTATGCAGTATGGATGCAGTCCTCTAATCACCTACACAGTTGTGTTTCACACCTTCTATTCCCTAGTTAGTATTCATACTCTTCTAGCAAACACCCTGTCACTCACCCATTGTGTCGCCTTATAGTACTGTAATCATTTAGTCAGTTAGCATGTAGTCTTTTTGTGAGGTAGGCTTTAGGGCATGAACTGCTTCAAAGTAGTATGCACTATGCATGTAGTGTTTTAACGATCGTCACACTTGTGGTTCAGGGCTATAGTTTCTTAGTCAGTTTTTATATAAAATGTGTTTGTACAGTAATGGAATAGTATAAATTTGAAAGTTATTAATATACATTTATTTGTGATTCTTTTTTACAGATACAGAACAGGAGTGTTTCTCATCTGTTTGCACTCTTCTCATGCAAAATTGTTTGGATGAAGGGTCCTTAGGTGTTTCATCATACTTGCTGTGCCGCACGAGTATTTTTTGTTAGGATCCCCTCGTACCAGAACTCTTTGGCAAATCTTGCGAGTGACGAAGGAGGCATTGGTCTTTGTTTGCCCCTTGGGAAAAGTAAAACATTTCCTCACCACTGAAGAAAAACGTTGTGGGCGTGGTGCCTTCTGCAAAAAATTTCCTCAGATTCGGTAAATATTTTAAAGCGGCAACATTTACAGTTTTTGTTAGTTAAACTTATAACATTTTGTTAGCTGTATGCATTTTATATATCTGTGATTTGTTTCTTGTGGTATTTTGTTGAGAATATACTAAAATCCTGTATTGAATTGCACTGAGGTATTGGCTGCACTTACAGTGTACACACAAAATCTATTAAAAAATCTCATTGTATTTATATTGATTGGGAATAGTGCGTCAGGTGCTGGATCTTGACGAGATACACTGCTCAGTTCGTATATTGTTCTGCACACAAAAAAATCACATCACAACTTTCATACCAATTGCAATGCGAAACAAATTCCGGCGATAAGACACGTTAGCACCAGGGATTTTACACCTGCTTTCTGCTGGTGTTAAGCAGGATAACTACCTGCACCATGAAAGGGAACACAGCCAAGAGCCACACCAGAACACAGGTGCCATAGAGTCAATGAGCATGATACAGGGATACCCGTGAGGGCCAGAAGACTCATCTCAACAACTCCAGGACCACTAATGCCCCCCAAACCCACATCTTAGTAAGTGTGTCCCTGTGGTCATTGTCTTAGCATGATAGGCACGAGCCCTGCAACATCACAGTGTGCTGTCACCTCAGCTTTGGCAGTGAGCCTGCATGTGTGGCTACGTACGTATCCTCCTGCATGCACAACTAGTGTGTGCTGGTCTGGGGTTCACATGTCAGTGCAGGGGTGTACCTATCCAGCAAGTGGAACGGGGTGTCTCGGACATGTCCGTGTACAGGAAGTGCGGTAAGTGTGTCTCTGTGTTCTAGTGTGGCCTGCTACAATAGCCGCATCAGTCGATGTTGTAAAGTGGCATGCACCACCTCCAAACGGCACTGTGATGTTGTAGTTGGAATGTAGCAGAACATGCTCAAATAAGCATTACAATGGTGTGCCGTACGAGTGCACAAGATACAACAGCGCACCGTACAAAAGTGTGGGGGCTCATGGGAGGGAGGAGCAGCCATTTGGCAACATAACACACAGTGAACTTGACCATGTGCCACATGCTGGGCATCTCATCCATGATGACCACGGTCGCAGACATCCCACAACACCAACGACTGGCCTTTGTACACATCCTGCATGAATGCAGCGTGGTTTTCACTTCTATGCTTGTTCAGTGGTGTGATGTTGGCGGGTTGTGTGACTTGTGCTCCTTGTTGGTGTGTTTCATTTTGGCCATTGTTAGTCTATATGTGTGTTGTACTTAATTGTGCATGTGTGCCATTCTGCCCATCTCCCCCCTCCCCCCACTCCTTGCTTCTTCCTCTTCCTAGTGCTGTTGTGTCTATAATTTTGTTGCTGCACACATAAATACATGTAAAGAATAGTTCCTTGATTCTTTTAGGTTTCAAAACTTCTCTATTGGTTTCTTTTTAATTTTCCATATGAACCGTTTTTTTAATATTCAACAACACATAGAAGTCAGAAGTGCAACGTATTCTATCAACACACTTTCTAGAACATTCTACAACACGTGCAGATGTGTCAGTACCTCAATGGATGATTGGCGGTGTGTGAGTGTCTATATAGGTATATAAATGCACAGAGTGACTGTAAGTATGAGTGACTGTACAGGTGAGTGAGTGGACATGTATGTAGACCCTAAAAGTCAATGAGTGGGTGTGTAGTTATTGGTATTGGAGTATCTATGGTTGTCAAAATGGCCTTTTGAAATTTTGAGTCGGTGTATCAAAGGTTATATTAGGGTGTGAGAAGATGTACTAATTTATCACATGGATGACATCATCAGTGATGTCACAAGTGATGTCATTTGAGATGACATCAGTGATGTCATCAGTGATGTCACTGACCATGTCATGAGTGATGTAATATGTGACGCCATCAGCAGTGCATTGCCGGGCGCGAGTTACAGTTAGCTGAACTAACTATAACAGGGGAATTTCTAGGGTTGTGTACGAGGGAAATGTCCAGCTAACTATAACGCCCCTGAAACCTATGGTTTTTACAGTGAATCTATATATATATATATATATATATATATATATATATATATATAGATTCACTGAAAAAACCATAGGTTTCAGGGGTGTTATAGTTAGCTGGACTTTTCACTTGTACAAAACCATTGAAATTCCCCCGTTATAGTTAGTTCAGCTAACTATAACTCGCGCGCCCGCAATACACTGCTGATGACGTCACATATTACATCACTCATGACATGGTCAGTGACATCACTCATGACATCACTGATGACATCTCAAATGACATCACTGATGACATCACTGTTGACATCATCCAGTGAATGTCTGTTTTTCTGAAAATTAAATATGTTTTATATATGTATATCTCAAGGTCGATGGAAGAATAAATGGGTATATAAGTGTCTAAATGGATGATATGTTTTTGAAAAATTGATTTTGTAACTGACTGATTAAGTGTATCATAGTGAATTCATGGCTTAGTGAGTAATGTTTAAATATGTAAATATCTGTATCAGTATTTCACTTTGTGTATAAGTGGCTGCATGGGTTGGTGAGTAGCTACATGGGTGTCTATATAGGTTATTAGTTGTTTTTTTGAGTATCAGTCTGAGTGTCTGCATGGTTCGGTGGGGGGTATTACGTAGTGCATAGGTGCATGAATGAGTGACTCACTGTTTGTATGTGTTGAAGACAGCATGTATGCAGGACTGTATGGGTGGATGAGTGTGTGTATGGGTGTGTTAGTGAGTGAATGACTGTCTCAATAGTGTCTTTATGAGTAACTACATATGTTTTAAACTAGTATATGTGACTATTGGTGTATATAAGTGAGTATATGTGAGAGTGAGAGATTGAAAGAGTTCCTGTATGAATAGGTATGTGTTTCTATAGGTGATTGTTTAAAAGACTAAGTATGTGTAAGTTTCCGTAGAAGTAAGTGTGGTGGTGTGTGTATAACTGTATATGCAAGTAAATGTATGTTTGATTCTTTATTAGCATGAGTGACTTTGTGTGTGAGTAACTCTATGGATGAGTGGAATTGTGTAACAGGATGTATAGGTGTATGAGTACATATGATGAGTGAGTACATGTATGAGTGACTGTATAGGACTGTTGGTGAATGAGTGGATGTGGATGTGGATCTTAGAATGACTGAAGAGGTTGTTGTAACTGGTATTGGTATGTCCATTGTTTTGAAAATTGTAGTCTCTATTTTTGAATGTGTGTATCAAAGGTTATATTAGGGTGAGAGGAAGTCTGCCACTCTATCACAAGGATGATGTCATCAGTGATGTCATTTGAGATGTCATCAGTGATGTCATGAGTGATGTCACTGACCATGTCATGAGTGATGTAATATGTGACGTCATCAGCAGTGCATTGCGGGCGCGCGAGTTATAGTTAGCTGAACTAACTATAACGGGGGAATTTCAATGGTTTTGTACAAGTGAAAAGTCCTGCTAACTATAACACCCCTGAAACCTATGTTTTTTTCAGTGAATTTCTGAGGTTTTTCAAATGCTAATTCCTAACTATAACGTGCCTGAAACCTATGGTTTTTTCTGTGAATTTCAAAGGTTTTTTAAATGCTAATTTCTAACTATGCCTACAGAGATAGGACATGTGAAGAAAGAAGACAAAATGCACAGAAAGAAAAAAAAGAAGTGCAGAAAGAAGCAACAGAAGTCCTCAAAGACGAAGAAAAGTGCAGGAAGAAGGATAACGTGCAGAAAGAACAAAAAGAAAAGCAGAAAGAAGCCTTGTTGCAAAATCATCCTGTACCCTCAACTTTTTCAGACGGATACTGGTGGTAACTGAGTCTGACTAACCAGTCCTAGAGCCAGTGCTATGTTAAAAGACACTTAGAATACAGTGAAAACACCTACATACACTATGGAACATTATGCGTTGGGGTCCCCCTGTGATTAGCATGACCTCCTCTGTAAGCCCCTAGTATATAATAGGGCAGGGGGATTAAAACTACCTCTTAAAACAGGCCACAGGGCGTTTTTGCACACGTTAACTCAGGCCCCGTCCCCTCCCTTCACCACTGTGTAAACACGCCCTGTGTCCGTTTTTAGTTGGGAGATTAAGTTCATTTGAATCCTGAGGGTCCCTAGGGTCCAACTAGCCCAGTAGGTACCTCCAGTAAGTGCCACAGAGCTGCGTTGCAGAGAGGTGTAAAAAGTGGCACGGCCTGGACCACCTCTCTGCAATGCAGCTCAGTGGTGCTTACTGGAAGCACTTGGTGGGCTAGTTAGCCCCGAGGGGCCCTCAGTATTGAAGGGAAATTATATCCCCAATTTAAAACGTGCCATAGTGCGTGTTTGCACACGTCACCTCAGGCCCCGTCCCCTCCCTTCACCACTGTGTAAACGCGCCCTGTGGCTGTTCTAAGTTGAGAGATTAAGTCCCCTTGAATCCTAAGGGTCCCTAGGGTCAAACTAGACCACTAGGTACCTCCAGTAAGCACCACAGAGCTGCGTTGCAGAGAGATGTAAAAAGGGGCTTGGCCTCAGAACACCTGTCTGCAGCGCAGCTCCCTGGCACATACTGGAGATGCCTGTTGGGCTAGTTGGCCCCCAGGGACCCTCAGTATTGAAGAGGAATTAATTCCCCAACTTACAATTCGCCAGGGGGCGCGTTTGCAGAGTGCTGCAAGGAGGGGGCGTGGCCTCCGGCACGATGCCAGTCTTTTATTTATTTTAATTTTTTAAGAAGGGGGGCTGTGTGGTTCCCCTTCTTATTCTAATTTATTGGCCCTGATGACCCCATCCCCCAGGGCCTGTCTCCTAATTATATTTTTTTCACCCCAATCCCCAGGGCCGGCCACTGTTTTTTATTATTTTTAAAAAATATATATTTATAGACACACCTAGGACATGCTGGACAAACCGTACGTACCTATCACCATGACGATTTGCGTGATATTCATTAAAAGGCGACTATGCATACAATGAATCCACGTGGAATGTATTTACACCACTAGTGAAGCTCTGACATGTCTGATGCCCTACCGTGCCTAATCCCGGTAGACACCCTTGTCGTTTATTTATACAAACATGGGTAGCTATTGACGGGCACATTTAATACACATGCACACCAAGCCATTCAAAGGGGATTCGACAAAAATTCGACCAAAACTATGCAAGAAACCCCCCTCACGGTTAATAAAACACACATCCACTGCCGGATGTGTAATACTTTTTATTTTACTCTCTGGAAAGGGGACGAACATCACTTGAGAGTCACAGCGCGCTCCTGGCAGAGCCCAATGCTGTGTTACACCCACCATTGCCTGCTGAGTGCCACACACCTCTGTGTTGTATTCCACTAGCTAGTGCATATGCTATGACACTCTCTAGCCCATGTGCACTGTAACACCACCCCGTGAATATGTCATGCCACACTTCGCACGGGTTATATTGCCCCATCTAACGTGCCTTCCTCGATGCCTATGTTATAACGCACAGCACTATGCCATACATATTACAATCTGGGATCCATATCTTTGTCACAGTGCATATGCAACATTACACTCCCCAGCACATATTTTATATTACAACTTTAGAGACTAGTTAGGTTACACAACACTGCCCTGTGCATATTACACTCCAAGGCGCATATCGCATGGCATGCGCTAGTGCCTGTGCTATCTCGCGCTCTCCAATGAATCTGTCATTGCGCACAATGTATTGCATATTATATTTCACGCCGGTTTATCTTATATCACACTTTTTGGTGCATAGTTTATACCATACACTATATCTAGTTTTCATTTTCAATCGTGCTCTCAGGACTATGTTCTATATAACACTGTGTTCACCTACCCTTTTCACAGGCATTACATTTTGCGATAGGGGGTGGAGGGTCAGGGGGTGTTTCTGCCAAGTGAGCCCGGAGTCACAGTCACAAACGCCCTCTTTTTCCTGAATAAAAGTGAAATTATGCTGCATACTTGTTCATATTTTAAGTAGTTCGCACAGACACACATTTTAAAAACAATAAAGTTCCTAATACCCGCCTTCTCTGAACAGTTAGCTTGCTGCCCCATCCCCCTCCTCCCTATCCTCTGTTGTGTGAATCCATGGACTAGCCTCCTCCCTCCTGCCATGCATGGTCTGATGTGCTGCCACTGCCCTCAATTTAGTATGGTGTACCAGTCCACTCCTCCTGCCCTCCATTGCCCAATTCTATGCCCCATCATTGACCTCCTGCTTAAACTCTGTGCTTAGCTTGCTGCCCCTATTCTCCTTCCCCCTGCCCTCCGATGTCTTTGTGCATGCCCCTGCTCCATCCTTTTTGCCCACCATGTTCCATGGACCTGCCACTCCTATCTACTCTGAGTGTTCTGTTGAGCTGCCACTCCCCTCCCACCTGCCTAGCATTGTCAGATGACTGTAACCTGTCCCTGCCACCTCCACCCTGCCTGTCCACATGCCATGCCCCTATCCTCATCCTCCTGTCCTACATGGTCCATTGTACTGCCACACCCTTCTGCCCTCCCTGGTCTGTTGTGCTGCAACTGCTCCTCCTGCCTGCCCCGTGCGGTCTGTTGTGAGGCCCCTTCCCCTGAACTTTCTTGTCTGTGCACTGGTCCTGACCCTCCCTTCTATCCTCCATCGTCCTTTGTGCATGCCCCTGCACCCTCCTTCTTGCCCATCAGAGCCATTGTGCTGCCATTAACGCTCCCACTTGCCATGCATGGTCTTCTGTGCTGCCATGGCCCCTCCCATCTTCCCTGTGTGGTCAGTTAGCTGCCCCTGACCCCCTCCCACCTTCCCTCCATGGTCTGTGTGTATGCCATCACAGTCTCAGTGTTGCTCTTCATGGTGTGTCTTGCTTCTAGTGCCCATCCTGCCTGACCTCCATTGTCATCTTGCTGCTCCTGCCCTGCCCCCTTGCCCCCAGCCCTCTGTTTCCAAGTGCAGACCCTTTTTCCCTCCCTCCTGGCTTGTCTGTTCCATTGTAATGCCCCTGATCCGTCCCTCCTGCCCGTTATGGTCTGGTATGCTGCAGCTTTCTCTCCTGTCTGTCCATTATGGTCAGCTAGTTACCATTGCCTCTTTCCCCTCTGTTCTCTGTTGTCCATGTGCATGGTCCTGTCCCCTCCCTATTGCTTTCTATGGATTGTTGTGCTGCACTCCCGTCCCGCTTGCCCTGTGTGGTGTATTGTGCTGCTGCAAACCCTGATGCCTGCCCTGTAGGGTCAGTTTGGTGCACCTCTCCATGTCCCTCCTGTCCTCTGTTTTCCCAGTCCATGTCCCTACCCCAATTCCTCCTGCCTACCATGATCCAATGTGCCATACTTGCGAATATTTTGAACTTGGTAAGAGGGAGATTTAAAAAAAAAACTGGGGTATTGATTTTCCCCTTTGAGTTACATTAAAAAGAGGAGATTGCAGACAGGAGACAGATCAAATAAAGCCCATTTCAGCTTAAAAACATTGGACGTTTCCTGGCTGAAATGGGTCTGTTGGCATGTATGGTTGTACTACCACTGCCTCTTCCTTCTGCCCACAATGGTCTATTATATTGCCACAGCCTCTCTTGCCAGTCCTGTTTTGTTGGTTTGTTGCCCCTGCCCCCCTTTCCACTGCCCTCCATAGGCTGTTGTGCTGCCACTGCCCTTCCTGCCTGCCCAGTGTGGTCAAATTGTTGCCTCTGCACTCTCCTACCTGCCTTCAATTTTCAGAGTCCGTGCCCCTGACCTTTGCCTCTCAACAGTATCCCAATGAACAACTAGATTGCTAACATTCTATATTAATTACAAAAGTGTGGAACGCCTGACGTCATCTTGATGCACTCTAGTTGCTCATTAGATCACTGTAGTAAAGCTACTGCTCACCACGGAAGTCTGCTGCTGGTATTAAAAGTGCATGTTTCAGTCTGCATATCAGAATTTTTTAATGAAATAGAAGAGGATTTTAGAAGTCACTCAAAATGTGCCCTAATTTTTCTTTCTGCAGCACTAATCATACTTCCTGTGGCAAAATGAACCCCCTCATTTTGTTCCTTTTTAAATTAAATGTTTTAAGAGTTACCACTTTATTCCAATCAAGATGGCTTCAGGTGTTTAATACGTTTGTCATAAGTAGGACTGTTAGCGCTCTCGTTGTTCTTTAGAACACTCTGGGAAGCTGTAGTAGAACACAAAGGAATCAACTGACAGTCTCTGCCCTTGTTGGATGTACATGTTTTACTGAGAATGGCGATTCTCAGATTAACATGAAAAGAGAATCAGGATATCATTAAAGACAAGGAGGCTAACATTATGCATATATTCTATTAATGCCACTCCTGAGCAGCTCCTTTAAAGAACACAAATTACAAACAATCCAGAATTAGAACCACTCAAAGTCCAATAAATGCCTCCTGAACAGAATGTTTATCCTCTTTTAAATGCAATCCTTTGGAAAACAATCTTCTCCCTGTTCTTAACTTCGATTAAGCCAAATCGTCCAAATGAACATTAATCTGAAAATAAACAAATACTCATGCATTAGAAAAAATATTACAAATATCAAAACTTTTCAAAACCTTAAACTTAATAATACATTAAACATTTTAAACTTCATACTCCTTGTCATCTTTTCTTTCTTTTTGTTAGTTTTAAAAAAACATAAAACCATCCTCTCCTCATATATTGGGTGAGGAGGGAGGAATAATGTTAGCCTCCTTGTCTTTAATGAAATCCTGATTCTCTTTTCATTTTAATCTGAGAATCGCCATTTCATTACAAGACAGGAGGCTAACATTATGCATGTTGAAAGCATCTTAAAACAACATTAGACATGTGCTCTACTGGCCTAAAATAATGTCTTGCAAATGTATCCGCATTCGACCAATCAGCTGCTTTCAAGATACACTCCAGACTTTCACCAAACAAACAAGACTTACTCGCCATAGCACCTCTAATAGAATGTGCTTTGAATCTTCCAATATCCACACCTGCCAAACTCATAACACATCTCACCCATCTTGAAACTGTAGCAGTACTAACTGCCTTAAAAGGTCTAATCAAAGAAAGCAACAATTGATGTTCACCATCCCTTCTATTTTCTGCGACTCTACACTCATACTCTCTTAAACAATCGACCACACATAATTTTCTACATTCCTCATACTTAGGATAGAACACAGACGTCGACATCGTCTTGGTCCTCTTAAAAATTTCAAAATACACTCCATCTGGAACAAAATGTCTATTATTTAACTCTAAACATTTAACATCAGAAACTCTTTTGCATGAAATCAAACACAACAAAGTTGCTAATTTAATAGAAATATTCTTGTTACTCATAAATATTTATTTGAAGGCCAATCACAGAATAACTTTAAAACCAAATTAACATCCCACAAGACATCATAACGTGCCCTGGGAGGTCTCTTCAATCTCATACTCTTCAACACTCTGCAAACCAAAATATTACTACCAATAGACCTTCCACCCACCATAGCATGGCCTGCAGAAATTGCTGACCTATAACAATTTATACTCCTATAACTCAATCCTCTATTAAAATTCTCCACCAGAAAATATACAAGCTCTACAACAGGGGCCTCCACGGGATCCAAACATCTCTTCATTCACCAACACATCCAAACTCTCCATACTCCCTTATATCTTCTCCTAGTCGCTGGGGCCCATGACTCCTCGAGCAACTCTGTAGCCTCATTCGAAAGTCCCTCGACGTAACCGGATCACCTGACACTTTCCAAACAAGAAGGTCCAACCCCCCATTCAAAATCAGAGGAAGAACCTCTCCCTCTTCGTTTATCAACAAATCCTCTTCTGTTCTTATTAAATAAGGAACATCGCACGCCAACTCCAGTACCGCTGGAAACCAAGCCTGAGTAATCCAAAATGGTGTAACCAGAACTATTTGACATCCTTCTCTCCTCACTTTTAATAATACCCTCTGAATCATTGCAAAAGGAGGAAACGCATAACCCTTCTGATTCATCCATGTCTGCTGAAAAGCATCCGTAGCCAGGGCTTCCGGATCGGGCATCCAACTGAAGAACCTCACCAATTGGCGAGTCTATCTCGACGCAAATAGATCCACCTCCAATGGACCCCAAACGTTCTGTATTTCTTTTAAATATTCCTTTCCCAACATCCAATCGGTGAAGTCTCTGACATTTCTCGAATTCCAATCTGCCACCACATTTTTTATACCTGGAAAATACTCTGCTCTCAACGCTATCTTGTTCTCCAGACAAAACAACCACAACACCTTTGCCACATCCGAAAGATTCTTTGACGTGCAACCTTCCATACGGTTTATATAAGCTACAGCCGAAATGTTGTCCATCTTCAGCAACACAATCCGACCTTGCAAACTCACCAAGAAACTTTTCAATGCATACAAAGCAGCAGTCAATTCTAAACAATTCATGTAAATAGTTCTCTCCTCCTGTGACCAAGCACCACCTGTTTCCTGATGACCTAAACGAGCCCCCCATCCTAACATACTTGCATCCGTCTCTAGTATTAAATCCGGAAGGCAACCAAAAACAGCCCTTCCATTCCAAACCTCCAAGTTTTGCATCCACCGCTCCAGTTCTTCCTTTTCCTCCATGTCTAACACTATCTTGTCCCCATACCACAATCCTTTTCTCAATGCATTCGCTTTCATTCTCTGTAATGCTCGATAAAGTACTGGACCTGGAAAAATCACCTGAATCGACGAAGATAATAAACCTAGAATCCTCGCCAAATCTCTCAATGTCATACACTCTCTCCTCTGAGCTCTCTGCACCTCCTTCTCTATCATTTGTACTTTCTTCCTCTGCAACCTCAAAACTTCCTCCTGTGTATCTATCGTAATGCAAACTCCGACCTGGCTGAAAGACTGATTTCTTCTGGTTTATTATGAAACCTAAATTCTCCAAAGTATTCACCACAAATTTCAACTGACTTCTTAATTCCTCTGCATCCTGGGACATCAACAATATGTCGTCCAGACAAAACAATTAACCTGAAACCTCTTTCCCTGAAAAAGGCCACAACTACCCTCTTTAACTTGGTAAAACACCATGGAGCGGAAGACAGCCCAAACGGGAGACAAAGGAATTGGTACAACTGTCCTCTCCATCTGAACTGAAGATATTTCTGGCTGCACTCCTTCATTGGAACAGTGAAATATGCATCCTTTAAATCCAATTTCACCAACCAATCCCCTGATTGCAACATGTCTCTTAGAAGGTGAATCCCTTCCATCTTAAAATGTCTGTATACTAAAGATTGATTCAGACTTCTTAAATTTATCACAGGTCTCCATCCTTTCTCCTTCTTTTCTACCAAGAAAATATTGCTCACGTAAACTTTTAAGTTGTCTTCTACCATACAAATGGCCCCTTTCTCCAACATCTCTTTTACTTCGAAATCTACAATATCCATTTTTTCTTTGCAAAAATGTAACTCTTTTGGTTCTATACTCTGTACAGGTTCTTCTTCAAAATCTATTTTGAATCCTTGAACCACATCTAAAATCCACTGATACCTTGTAATCCTCTTCAATGCCTCTACAAAAATACCTCAATCTTCCTCCTACTTTTCCGATGGAAGAACCAGAAATTGTCAGCATACTCACCCTTTGTTCCTTGATTTGACTGAATTCTTCCTCTTCCCCCTCTATATCTTTGGTATCTTCCTCTTTGTGGAAAAAACCTTGAGGATCCTTGGAAACCCATTCCTGATCCTCTACTTGAATAGATTGTGAGTTGTATTGGGACCTTTGAATTCCTCGGCCGGCATACTGTCCCCGTCTGCCGGCCCTTCCAAAAACACCAAACACTTTTTTCATATTTATCTGTGCTCTATCAAGTGCAGTAAAAGTTGCCACATGTGTGCCTAAACTCTTTACAAAACCATCCCCGGACAACAAACCTTTTGCATCCTCACAATGCTCTTTGTTTGCCAAATCTCCCAACTTTGGACTTATCTTAAAGAGAACTGTTTTTTTTCTTTCCGCCAACAATCCTGAGTTTACATTCCCTAACAACACCATAGCTCTCCAACTCCAACCTAGTAATAAGTTAACATCCACATTTTCTCCGTTTAAATGTGCTTCCTCAGTCATATCTAAAATCTTCCCTAATGGTCCTAGATCGTCGAGTAAACGATCATGACATAACTTCAAAGATCGTTCCAAGCCCTTCCTAGGATCTTTTTCCCAACTTAAAGAGATAGGATATTAAATCAGGATCTAGATTCGGGGTTTGGCATACCTTGTAGTCAATTTGCGGTCTTGAGCACTCTGCCCTCAATACACTCCTCACCTCTCTATCAAGAGGCTTCCTTAACCAGTATTTCATGAACTTGGCAACATGCTCAAGCGGCCACCAACCCGCACTTCTTGGATGTCTTATTTCGTATGGATTGAACATTTCCCCACCTAAAGGGTCCTTTATAACGACCTTCAAGGTTGTGGGAAGATCATCCTTAACATCATCGTTCAGATCATCATCATGAGCTACATCTAGAACATATTCATCACTAAACTTATTATCTGCTGCTTCAACTCTGTCATCGACATCCATATTTAACTCATCATCTGAGTCGTCTTTTGTGCCGCTATGAACACCTCTCTCCTGCGTACCGCCAAGGGTACCACTCTTTCTCATGGTGTTTAGACCATCTTTTCCAACCTTATTCATGTGTTTAGTCTTTCTTGCTTTCCTAAATCCGTTTCTCTCCTTTTCAACTGCCTCCTCATCCGAGCATGACCAAAAATCCTCATCTGATCTATTCTCTTTCCTTTTTCTATCCATTACTATTTGAATAACCTCTCTCATTGAACTTTTCACCTCAGTTTGAATCAATCTTCTGAGGTTCTCCTCACTAACTCTCCCCTCGACACTCACATTCTTTAAAACACTAACCTCCTCTGAATCCATCTCCTAAACACTTTAAATCCTCTATCTTCTATGCCTAGACCAACAGACAAAAGCAACAGCTGTTTCAAATACCTCCGATAACCTTTCTCTCTTTAAAATTCTTCTTTTTTTTTTTATTCAGCCACTCGCGTTCACAAATCTACACATCTTCATACACTTGGATCGACTATCACCCAATCCAATATGGCCGCCGATCTCTCGCGAGATTTCGGCGGCCAATCGCTTTTTCTAACTCTTCCCTGACTCGCACACGCTCCTGCGTCAATAAATCAATTCCGTTCTATTTCAATTAAAAAACCAATGCAGCGTGCGCTACATCTACTCTCCTCGCGCCATCTGACAAACTGACCTCCTCGTGTCTAAACTCCACCACATCAATAGTAAGGATGCGCTCGCTTGCTACTTGCTTCTCGTGTCAACCCTTAAACCATTACAACGTGTGCGAGAAACTCAGAATACCATGCGCTTCCCTAGTTTCAATTCACCTTTACTTTCTCTCACAGTGACACATTATTTAAAATTTATACTCCTAATAATCCTTCCTAACTCGCACAATTAAAAAGGATTCTATCCCTCAGCGTTATTAACATATATTCGTTCCCAAACTAAGTATATTTAAAAACACACCAATAACTTCCCATGCATTCCGCTTCTGAAAATTAGAAGCTTAACAGTCTCCTTTCATCCCAAACACAAAATATCTTATTTATCTCTTAATAAAAAGTCAACTTATCTGTTCAGGAGCAGCATTTAAAAGAGAATGAACATTCTGTGCAGGAGGCATTTATTGGACTTTGAGTGGTTCTAGTTCTGAATTGTTTGTAATTTGTGTTCTTTAAAGGAGCTGCTCAGGAGTGGCATTAAAAGAATATATGCATAATATTAGCCTCCAGTCTTGTAATGAAATGTCAGACTTCATTCTCACATGACTGAGAAAGATAATGTGAATTTACAGAAAATATGCTCTAAGTTTAAAGATCACCTTCCAAACCTCTGTGGTAAAAGCATGAGAAAATAGTTTCCTCTCAAACATGATTCACAATATCACAGCAGAACGCTTTTTCACATGGTAAAATCACCTTAGAACACACCACAATTCCTAAAATGAGTATGGTACCATCAATAAATGATTTATAATGTAACTAAAGTCTTAAAACCTTCTATTGACTGCAATGCTTTTTAAAGAGGTGCTATCATGTATATTGGTCCCAAGATGGCTGCCAACACTTCTTGGATGAAGTACTGACAGCCAATCAGATCTCACGATGAGATGTGTGGTTAGGCTCCGCCCAGATATAGCTATCTTTTTAACTCTAATTTTCTCAGGAACTACTGAACAGATTTACACCATTTAAGCAAAAGGCACGAGTCTGAACTGAGGACTACCTCTTTGCCAAATTTGGTGTAATTCCGTTCAGCAGTTCGGGCTGTAGCTGCATCAACAGGTCCTATGGGAAAATGCATGGGGAAAATGTGTTTTGAGACCCCCCTTTTTTCTCGGCCCCTGCTTGACGAATCACCGTGAAATTTTCAGTATAGGAGCGGACCGGAGCTGGCCAAATATATAAAAAAAAAATTTCACATAGGGTGGAACTCACTAGAAGTGTCACATAGAATGAAATACACAGACTGATTGCTAATTGCCCGCCTCTATTGCTAAGCCCACTGGGGCTATACATTGAGTGTCATTGACAATCTTCATCCGATATGCAGAACAAAGTCCACAACTTTGATCACTTGCGCATTGGAAAAGATACCAGCTGCTTTTTAATTTTTAATTTTTTTTTAATAAAAGGAGCTAACTGGTAAAGCAATAATTACTGAATTATAATTTTTTAAAATTGTAATTTGATTGTATTTGCAATACTCTAGGCGGTCTTACAATGCACTTATTTATCTATAAATGTATAAACTACCAGTCTGTCTTCTAATACACTACGTTGGTAGTTTTAGTCATGTGACATGGCTCTTCTGAGTTCAAAATGGTGGTGAACTTTATTGTATACTGTTGGTGAACAAGCCTGCAGGACAGGCGAAACGCGTCCAGCAGCTGACGATTAAATTTTGATATTTCAGCAAGACATGGCGTCGTCATCTTTTCACTGTGGTGATTTGGATTATTGGAAATGTTAACGGATCCTGCCTGGTTGATCCGTACGGACGACGCGCCCTTCGTTCAGGAGCAGCGGAAGTTGGAGCTAGGCATTCAAACCGTGCTCATATAAATATATATATATATATATTCACTTAAAAAACCATAGGTTTCACACACGTTATAGTTAGGAATTAGCATTTAAAAAACCTTGCAAATTCACTGAAAAAACCATAGGTTTCACACGCGCACGGCAAGTCATGTGATTTAGAAACAACACTTTTCATTGGTTTATAGTAGTTTCAGGTCATGTGATTAAGAAACAACACTTTTCATTCGTTTATAGTAGTTTCAGTTCCAGAAACTTCCAACACCACACCCACTCCCCTCATTATTACTTCTGATTCCCTGGAAGAAGCAGCTGAGCAGCTGTTTTCAAAATATCTGTACTTTCTGGGTCGTTCTCAGCCAAATATTCAATTTCTCCAACAGATTTCAGTACCCGATTTCGCATTCCTACAAGGCCTAAACTAACCCAAATTATTCTTCTTGATTTCGAGTACAGACTTGCAGATGATAACCTATCTGAACATTCGTAGGATCCAATTTCTCGATGTGATAACATCTTTAAACTGAAACTGTACAGCTTCTTACTGACAGTCTTCTCATGAGAAATCTCTTCCCACATTTCCATCAATTCTGTTTTCTCAGATTTAGTGATGTAAGATGTGACATACCGAGCAACAGCAATAGAATTGTCTGCCACATACTGAATATCCATGTTAGCATTCCACATGGATAAAATGACTGGGTTGTAGTCATTTATATATTTTGACTCTTCTTTTCTTCTTAGGTTGTACGTATTTTTGGGAGATTTTCTTGTAATAGTATTTCGCACAGCTGACATAAAACTGTTGACTATTCCTTTTGAAAGAACAGGTCTAGGAAATCCAAATCGACATTTTGTGTAGAATTTATCTTTGGTCTTGTACTTCCGTCGACAGTATTTTCCACACCGATAACTTTGGAAACGTAAAACTTGCTCTTTTAACTTTTTCTCTTCTGTGCTTTTAGGTATAGCACATGTTGCATATTCTTCCATGAAAGATAACACTGCTTCATCAGCATCTGTTCCAAATTTTGGTGCATCCTTGATCCACAACAGCATATGAATGTGAGGAGCACCTCTTGCTTGGTACTCTTTTCTCCAAAAGAAATCCACAACTTCTCCAAGTGGTGGATTTTTTTTATTGCAGATGAAGGACATCATAGCCTCAAATCTATGATTGAAATATCTGCAAACATTAACCGGATCCAATGAGCACAGTTCTCCTGCTGTCTTGTATTCGATGTTTTTAATGTTTGAATTTGCCTCTCGTAGAAAATCCAGTAAATCATCCCAAGCGTACTCGGCAAAGCTTAGGGTTAGGAACCATGTTGGAGTTCCTAAATTCCGTAACATACATCTCAATTCTCCATGGCGTCGGTACCAATTTTCATTCGTCCCACGCTGACAAGCCATTAGATTGATCAATTGTGATTCCAAATGATCATCTCGCTGCTGCACTTTGTTCATAAAATCCTTAGCAGACACATTATGTAGATGTGTTCCACTTTTTAAAATGTGGTTTACTGCATAAAATAGTGCAGACAAGTCACTTTCAAATAACAGATGGAACAAATAAGGAATACTTTGACGAAATCTGGGATCTTCTGCATATAATCTTGTAGTCCGATACTCAGAAGCAGGAATCTGGACTGGACGTTCATCGTATCGTCCACCTTCTCCTTTAGGAAACAGCTGGGGAAAACAACGAGCTTCCAAGCTCTCCTCCCATACACTCACAGGAGTTCCTTGTGCTTTTTTCATTTGAAACAGATCAATGGTGTTAGCCATTACTTCTTTTGAATGAAGAGGATGTATGCTGAAATGTTCATAAATTTCTTCTTCTTTTGACTTGTCAACTTTTTCAATTTGCCCAGTTGGTGTTTCTGTGTCTCCTAGTACATCCTCTTCATCTTCATCTATATAAATTGATTCACACCATTTATTATTTTTTTTCAAATACAAATTTGCTCTTTGTACTTTTCGTACATCTACCAGCTCCTGCCAAATTTTCTTACTCTTTGTAGGTACACCATTAACCAGAATAACTAATGGTTCAGTTTCCAAAGTATCTGTATCAATAGTTTCCATATTTTTTTTCAAATCCAACGACAAATAGACAACTCTTCCTTTTAAACCTCTCCGTAAATCTGAAGGAGGTAATTTACCTGTTTTTGGCTCCATACGTACTATGGTCTGAAATGGATGGACACATTGAATGAGTATAGACTCATACGTATTTAAATCAGAAAGGTCTGCAGGAACTTCAACCAATTCTAAATTATTATGTACAGCTCTAGCTGGCATTTTATTTTCTTCTAACTTGTTGTAACAGTATTTACAAATACGATGATCTTCACCCAATTCAAAACAATTTTCAAGAAATATATATGTTGCAAAATCCTTCCACTTATAATTATCTTCTTCTTCACTTTTTTTGTAGAGATCAACATTCCTTGTTTGGATTTTATAATGGCTTCTCCGGCAACAAATACAAGTAATATTTGGTCTTTCATTAGAGATGATAGCAAATTTTGTTATTTGATCTTCAAATTTCTTATTTACGGAGGGTTCTACATTCTCTTCCACATTTTCCTCAATAACTGTGTCATTCCCTGCACTTTCTTGTTCCGGACCAAAGTAACTTAACTGAATTTGATCAGTAACCTTCTCAACATCTGATACAGATCCACGGAACAGAGCCTTATTCAACTCATTTAACTTTAGTGCTGGACTTTTAGCAAAATACAATCTTCTCACAAATTTTCTAATTTCAGTATGATGAACTGCCAGCATCCTAAAATGGTGAAAAACACTTTGACACACTTTCCTAGATAAACAAGCCAGAGAATGTCCTTGCAAACCAGTATTCTCTCTCACTCTGCATGGATCTAGTCCTTGAAGCACCTTAATCTTCTGTTTAACACTCTTTTTACTATATTCTCTTAAAAACTCACGTAATTTATCAATAGATTCCTGTCGCACAGTACAAATACTACTACAATTCCAAGTATACACTGGGGCTTTAGGACGTCTCCCCATAACCTCATCCGCAATCACTTCTTCCTCATTTCTTGGAACCATTTTCTCCTTTTCCATTATACAACCATCTTTTACTTCATATGGTCGTCCACTGGTGTCAACTGCATGCAGCAAACTATTACTTTGAAGATAACTCTCTTCATTAAAAAATGGTTCAGTACTTGAACTATGCATCCATTCTCCTAAAAACACTTTACAAAAGTTATTTCTTTTTACTACTCTTTTCGTTTTGCTTTGTGACTTCATTACATTAACTATTTTTTCTAATGTACGCATCCTGTTCAAAATTAAAATGAATAGTTTTCTTTTTAAATCTAAAGCCTTAGCTAAAATGGCCTCAATATCTTTTTTTCTCTTGTAAAATTTAGCTCTTTTCTTATATTTTTTCACATACTTTAGCAAATTGGACATCACTCTTCTCTGAAACATTTTCCTACGAATCTCTTTAAATGCTGATTTTCTTTTCAAGTTAATTTTTATAGCTTCTGCTTGTACATTAGCATTTAGTAAATTCTCACTATGCTCTTGTTGTTTTCTACTTGAAACAGTTTTTCCAATGGGGGCATTTTTTAAATTTTTCCTTTTTTTGAATATATTTTTAAAGAATTCCTTTGTCTGCTTACCAGAAGACTTTTTCTTTTTCCCAACATGAGCATCTTCAACTAACTTGGGTCCTCCAGTTGTCTTCAAATATACATTTTTTTCTGTATTTTTCGCTGTCTTGATTTTATAGGCATCTTATATTTCCTTCACTGCTCTGCAGCAATACCTGAAAGAAACTAAAAAAATATACCTTTTTGTAATTTTAATATATTACTATATTTGTTATGATCTTTTATTTTCTTATAACACTATCTACCCCTTTCCTACAAGTGAAAAACACAAGAAAACCAACACAAATTTAATCTCTAAAAACAATTCCTGTGTGCACACAGACTCTTGGTGTGATTCTAGGCAGAACACGATAATTCATTTGCAAATCAAAAGCACACTTTTTTTTTTTTTTTACAACTGTTAATTACTCTAACAGTCTGACACATTTTCTTTACAGTTTAGAGAGGCAGAAAAGAGCACATGTCCAATTAGCTTTTTTAGAGCATGTACATATGTAACCTGGCTGACTGACTACACTCCATCAAAGATAATGATCCTTGGTGATGTTCAATGCATTAGCGTACCTCACTCCTACCTAAAACACCACACAGTGCTGATTAGTAAGCATGAGTGTACAGGAAAAACAGCTACCTCTCTGCTAAGAGTGTGGTTCTGAAGACTATCTACTGTCAGGTGCAAGAGAGACTTGACTGGACCCTTACATAACTGCATAAACACTGTAAACATGTATGTAACACTACATGTATGGTAAGGGTTAATATGAGTTTTTAGCATGTAGCAACTACATGACCCATTGCAAGAGTGGGAGAAAAATCTACCATGTTGATTTCAAATATGTTAGCATTTGCCTCTTATTTGAGATACTGTTTTGGGCTGAATGCTAACCACCACATTTCCAGAAAACAAGCTTCCCCTTTCTCACGAAATACATCTCTGACAGCTATTCCTCTGTGCTCCCAGACACATGCTGTGATTTTACGCAGAAAATGAAATTTGCTTGCCAATTTCAAAGCACAATTACTACTGTTTTCTGTGTTTTTAGGCTGAAAATGAAATTTGCATGCCAATTTCAAAGCACACTTACTACTGTTTTTTCCTGCAAGTGTTAAGTACTCTAACAGTCGCATACATTTTCATTACAGTTTTCAGATACAGAAAAGAGCACATGTGCAAACAGCTTTTTGAGACCATGAACATGTGTGACCTTGGTGACTGACTACACTCCAGCAAAAGAAATCAGCCTTAGTGATGTAGAATGTATTAGCGTTACTCACTGCTACCTGAAACACCACTCACTTGTGAATACTAAGCATGATTCTACAGGATAAACTGCTGGGTGTGTGCTAACAGTCTGCTTATGCAGACTGTGTATTTTCAGTTGCAAGAGACGTATGCATGGTTACTTCCAAGAAGAACCAGAGAGACACGAAATACATCTCTGACAGCAATTCCTCTGTGCTCACAGACTCATGCTGTGATTTTAGGCAGAAAATGAAATTTGCTTGCCAATTTCAAAGCACACTTACTACTGTTTTTTCCTGCAAGTGTTCAGTACTCTAACAGTCGCATACATTTTCATTACAGTTTTCAGATACAGAAAAGAGCAAATGTGCAAACAGCTTTTTGAGACCATGAACATGTGTGACCTTGGTGACTGACTACACTCCAGCAAAAGAATTCAGCCTTAGTGATGTAGAATGTATTAGCGTTACTCACTGCTACCTGAAACACCACTCACTTGTGAATACTAAGCATGATTCTACAGGATAAACTGCTGAGTGTGTGCTAACAGTCTGCTTATGCAGACTGCGTATTTTCAGTTGCAAGAGACGTATGCATGGTTACTTCCAAAAAGAACCAGAGAGACACGAAATACATCTCTGACAGCAATTCCTCTGTGTTCACAGACTCATGCTGTGATTTTAGACAGAAAATGAAATTTGCTTGCCAATTTCAAAGCACACTTACTACTGTTTTTTCCTCCAAGTGTTAAGTACTCTAACAGTCGCATACATTTTCATTACAGTTTCCAGAAACAGAAAAGAGCACATGTGCAAACAGCTTTTTGAGACCATGAACATGTGTGACCTTGGTGACTGACTACACTCCAGCAAAAGAAATCAGCCTCAGTGATGTAGAATGTATTAGCGTTACTCACTGCTACCTGAAACACCACTCACTTGTGAATACTAAGCATGATTCTACAGGATAAACTGCTGGGTGTGTGCTGAGAGTCTGCTTATGCAGACTGTGTATTTTCAGTTGCAAGAGACATATGCATGGTTACTTCCAAAAAGAACCAGAGAGACACGAAATACATCTCTGACAGCAATTCCTCTGTGCTCCCAGACTCATGCTGTGATTTTACGTAGAAAATGAAATTTGCTTGCCAATTTCAAAGCACACTTACTACTGTTTTCTGTGTTTTTAGGCTGAAAATCAAATTTGCATGCCAATTTCAAAGCACACTTACTACTGTTTTTTCCTCCAAGTGTTAATTACTCTAACAGTCGCATACATTTTCATTACAGTTTTCAGATACAGAAAAGAGCACATGTGCAAACAGCTTTTTGAGACCATGAACATGTGTGACCTTGGTGACTGACTACACTCCAGCAAAAGAAATCAGCCTTAGTGATGTTAAATGTATTAGCATTACTCACTGCTACCTGAAACACCACTCACTTGTGAATACTAAGCATGATTCTACAGGATAAACTGCTGGGTGTGTGCTAACAGTCTGCTTATGCAGACTGTGTATTTTCAGTTGCAAGAGACATATGCATGGTTACTTCCAAAAAGAACCAGAGAGACACGAAATACATCTCTGACAGCAATTCCTCTGTGCTCACAGACTCATGCTGTGATTTTAGGCAGAAAATGAAATTTGCTTGCCAATTTCAAAGCACACTTACTACTGTTTTCTGTGATTTTAGGCAGAAAATGAAATTTGCTTGCCAATTTCAAAGCACACTTACTACTGTTTTTTCCTCCAATTGTTAAGTACTCTAACAGTCGCATACATTTTCATTACAGTTTTCAGAAACAGAAAAGAGCACATGTGCAAACAGCTTTTTGAGACCATGAACATGTGTGACCTTGGTGACTGACTACACTCCAGCAAAACAAATCAGCCTTAGTGATGTTAAATGTATTATCGTTACTCACTGCTACCTGAAACACCACTCACTTGTGAATACTAAGCATGATTCTACAGGATAAACTGCTGAGTGTGTGCTAACAGTCTGCTTATGCAGACTGTGTATTTTCAGTTGCAAGAGACATATGCATGGTTACTTCCAAAAAGAACCAGAGAGACACGAAATACATCTCTGACAGCAATTCCTCTGTGCTCACAGACTCATGCTGTGATTTTAGGCAGAAAATGAAATTTGCTTGCCAATTTCAAAGCACACTTACTACTGTTTTCTGTGATTTTAGGCAGAAAATGAAATTTGCTTGCCAATTTCAAAGCACACTTACTACTGTTTTTTCCTCCAATTGTTAAGTACTCTAACAGTCGCATACATTTTCATTACAGTTTTCAGAAACAGAAAAGAGCACATGTGCAAACAGCTTTTTGAGACCATGAACATGTGTGACCTTGGTGACTGACTACACTCCAGCAAAACAAATCAGCCTTAGTGATGTTAAATGTATTATCGTTACTCACTGCTACCTGAAACACCACTCACTTGTGAATACTAAGCATGATTCTACAGGATAAACTGCTGAGTGTGTGCTAACAGTCTGCTTATGCAGACTGTGTATTTTCAGTTGCAAGAGACATATGCATGGTTACTTCCAAAAAGAACCAGAGAGACACGAAATACATCTCTGACAGCAATTCCTCTGTGCTCACAGACTCATGCTGTGATTTTACGCAGAAAATTAAATTTGCTTGCCAATTTCAAAGCACACTTACTACTGTTTTCTGTGATTTTAGGCAGAAAATGAAATTTGCTTGCCAATTTCAAAGCACACTTACTACTGTTTTTTCCTGCAAGTGTTAAGTACTCTAACAGTCGCATACATTTTCATTACAGTTTTCAGAAACAGAAAAGAGCACATGTGCAAACAGCTTTTTGAGACCATAAACATGTGTGACCTTGGTGACTGACTACACTCCAGCAAAATAAATCATCCTTAGTGATGTTGAATGTATTATCGTTACTCACTGCTACCTGAAACACCACTCACTTGTGAATACTAAGCATGATTCTACAGGATAAACTGCTGGGTGTGTGCTAACAGTCTGCTTATGCAGACTGTGTATTTTCAGTTGCAAGAGACATATGCATGGTTACTTCCAAAAAGAACCAGAGAGACACGAAATACATCTCTGACAGCAATTCCTCTGTGATCACAGACACATGCTGTGATTTTACGCAGAAAATGAAATTTGCTTGCCAATTTCAAAGCACAATAACTACTGTTTTCTGTGATTTTAGGCAGAAAATGAAATTTGCTTGCCAATTTCAAAGCATACTTACTACTGTTTTTTCCTGCAAGTGTTAAGTACTCTAACAGTCGCATACATTTTCATTACAGTTTTCAGAAACAGAAAAGAGCACATGTGCAAACAGCTTTTTGAGACCATAAACATGTGTGACCTTGGTGACTGACTACACTCCAGCAAAAGAAATCATCCTTAGTGATGTTGAATGTATTATCGTTACTCACTGCTACCTGAAACACCACTCACTTGTGAATACTAAGCATGATTCTACAGGATAAACTGCTGGGTGTGTGCTAACAGTCTGCTTATGCAGACTGTGTATTTTCAGTAGCAAGAGACATATGCATGGTTACTTCCAAAAAGAACCAGAGAGACACGAAATACATCTCTGACAGCAATTCCTCTGTGCTCACAGACTCATGCTGTGATTTTACGCAGAAAATAAAATTTGCTTGCCAATTTCAAAGTACACTTACTACTGTTTTCTGTGATTTTAGGCAGAAAATGAAAATTGCTTGCCATTTTCAAAGCACACTTACTACTGTTTTTTCCTCCAAGTGTTAAGTACTCTAACAGTCGCATACATTTTTATTACAGTTTTCAGATACAGAAAAGAGCACATGTGCAAACAGCTTTTTAAGACCATGAACATGTGTGACCTTGGTGACTGACTACACTCCAGCAAAAGAAATCAGACTTAGTGATTTTACATGTATTATCGTTACTCGCTGCTACCTGAAACACCACTCACTTGTGAATACTCAGCATGATTGTACAGGATAAACTGCTGGGTGTGTGCTAACAGTCTGCTTATGCAGACTGTGTATTTTCAGTTGCAAGAGACATATGCATGGTTACTTCGAAAAAAGAACCAGAGAGACACGAAATACATCTCTGACAGCAATTCCTCTGTGATCACAGACACATGCTGTGATTTTACGCAGAAAATGAAATTTGCTTGCCAATTTCAAAGCACAATAACTATTATTTTCTGTGATTTTAGGCAGAAAATGAAATTTGCTTGCCAATTTCAAAGCACACTTAGTACTATTTTTTCCTGCAAGTGTTAAGTACTCTAACAGTCGCATACATTTTCATTACAGTTTTCAGATACAGAAAAGAGCACATGTGCAAACAGCTTTTTGAGACCATAAACATGTGTGACCTTGGTGACTGACTACACTCCAGCAAAAGAAATCATCCTTAGTGATGTTGAATTTATTATCGTTACTCGCTGCTACCTGAAACACCACTCACTTGTGAATACTCAGCATGATTGTACAGGATAAACTGCTGGGTGTGTGCTAACAGTCTGCTTATGCAGACTGTGTATTTTCAGTTGCAAGAGACGTATGCATGGTTACTTCCAAAAAGAACCAGAGAGACACGAAATACATCTCTGACAGCAATTCCTCTGTGCTCACAGACTCATGCTGTGATTTTAGGCAGAAAATGAAATTTGCTTGCCAATTTCAAAGCACACTTACTACTGTTTTTTCCTGCAAGTGTTCAGTACTCTAACAGTCGCATACATTTTCATTACAGTTTTCAGATACAGAAAAGAGCACATGTGCAAACAGCTTTTTGAGACCATGAACATGTGTGACCTTGGTGACTGACTACACTCCAGCAAAATAAATCAGCCTTAGTGATGTTAAATGTATTAGCATTACTCACTGCTACCTGAAACACCACTCACTTGTGAATACTAAGCATGATTCTACAGGATAAACTGCTGGGTGTGTGCTAATAGTCTGCTTATGCAGACTGTGTATTTTCAGTTGCAAGAGACATGTGCATGGTTACTTCCAAAAAGAACCAGAGAGACACGAAATACATCTCTGACAGCAATTCCTCTGTGCTCACAGACTCATGCTGTGATTTTAGGCAGAAAATGAAATTTGCTTGCCAATTTCAAAGCACACTTACTACTGTTTTCTGTGATTTTAGGCAGAAAATGAAATTTGCTTGCCAATTTCAAAGCACACTTACTACTGTTTTTTCCTCCAATTGTTAAGTACTCTAACAGTCGCATACATTTTCATTACAGTTTTCAGAAACAGAAAAGAGCACATGTGCAAACAGCTTTTTGAGACCATGAACATGTGTGACCTTGGTGACTGACTACACTCCAGCAAAACAAATCAGCCTTAGTGATGTTAAATGTATTATCGTTACTCACTGCTACCTGAAACACCACTCACTTGTGAATACTAAGCATGATTCTACAGGATAAACTGCTGGGTGTGTGCTAACAGTCTGCTTATGCAGACTGTGTATTTTCAGTTGCAAGAGACATATGCATGGTTACTTCCAAAAAGAACCAGAGAGACACGAAATACATCTCTGACAGCAATTCCTCTGTGCTCACAGACTCATGCTGTGATTTTACGCAGAAAATTAAATTTGCTTGCCAATTTCAAAGCACACTTACTACTGTTTTCTGTGATTTTAGGCAGAAAATGAAAATTGCTTGCCATTTTCAAAGCACACTTACTACTGTTTTTTCCTCCAAGTGTTAAGTACTCTAACAGTCGCACACATTTTCATTACAGTTTTCAGATACAGAAAAGAGCACATGTGCAAACAGCTTTTTGAGACCATGAACATGTGTGACCTTGGTGACTGACTACACTTCAGCAAAAGAAATCAGCCTTAGTGATGTAGAATGTATTAGCGTTACTCACTGCTACCTGAAACACCACTCACTTGTGAATACTAAGCATGATTCTACAGGATAAACTGCTGAGTGTGTGCTAACAGTCTGCTTATGCAGACTGTGTATTTTCAGTTGCAAGAGACGTATGCATGGTTACTTCCAAAAAGAACCAGAGAGACTCGAAATACATCTCTGACAGCAATTCCTCTGTGCTCACAGACTCATGCTATGATTTTAGGCAGAAAATGAAATTTGCTTGCCAATTTCAAAGCACACTTACTACTGTTTTTTCCTCCAAGTGTTAAGTACTCTAACAGTCGCATACATTTTCATTACAGTTTTCAGAAACAGAAAAGAGCACATGTGCAAACAGCTTTTTGAGACCATGAACATGTGTGACCTTGGTGACTGACTACACTCCAGCAAAAGAAATCAGCCTCAGTGATGTAGAATGTATTAGCGTTACTCACTGCTACCTGAAACACCACTCACTTGTGAATACTAAGCATGATTCTACAGGATAAACTGCTGGGTGTGTGCTGAGAGTCTGCTTATGCAGACTGTGTATTTTCAGTTGCAAGAGACATATGCATGGTTACTTCCAAAAAGAACCAGAGAGACACGAAATACATCTCTGACAGCAATTCCTCTGTGCTCTCAGACTCATGCTGTGATTTTACGTAGAAAATGAAATTTGCTTGCCAATTTCAAAGCACACTTACTACTGTTTTCTGTGTTTTTAGGCTGAAAATCAAATTTGCATGCGAATTTCAAAGCACACTTACTACTGTTTTTTCCTCCAAGTGTTAATTACTCTAACAGTCGCATACATTTTCATTACAGTTTTCAGATACAGAAAAGAGCACATGTGCAAACAGCTTTTTGAGACCATGAACATGTGTGACCTTGGTGACTGACTACACTCCAGCAAAAGAAATCAGCCTTAGTGATGTAGAATGTATTAGCGTTACTCACTGCTACCTGAAACACCACTCACTTGTGAATACTAAGCATGATTCTACAGGATAAACTGCTGAGTGTGTGCTAACAGTCTGCTTATGCAGACTGTGTATTTTCAGTTGCAAGAGACGTATGCATGGTTACTTCCAAAAAGAACCAGAGAGACACGAAATACATCTCTGACAGCAATTCCTCTGTGCTCACAGACTCATGCTGTGATTTTAGGCAGAAAATGAAATTTGCTTGCCAATTTCAAAGCACACTTACTACTGTTTTTTCCTCCAAGTGTTAAGTACTCTAACAGTCGCATACATTTTCATTACAGTTTCCAGAAACAGAAAAGAGCACATGTGCAAACAGCTTTTTGAGACCATGAACATGTGTGACCTTGGTGACTGACTACACTCCAGCAAAAGAAATCAGCCTCAGTGATGTAGAATGTATTAGCGTTACTCACTGCTACCTGAAACACCACTCACTTGTGAATACTAAGCATGATTCTACAGGATAAACTGCTGGGTGTGTGCTGAGAGTCTGCTTATGCAGACTGTGTATTTTCAGTTGCAAGAGACATATGCATGGTTACTTCCAAAAAGAACCAAAGAGACATGAAATACATCTCTGACAGCAATTCCTCTGTGCTCCCAGACTCATGCTGTGATTTTACGTAGAAAATGAAATTTGCTTGCCAATTTCAAAGCACACTTACTACTGTTTTCTGTGTTTTTAGGCTGAAAATCAAATTTGCATGCCAATTTCAAAGCACACTTACTACTGTTTTTTCCTCCAAGTGTTAATTACTCTAACAGTCGCATACATTTTCATTACAGTTTTCAGATACAGAAAAGAGCACATGTGCAAACAGCTTTTTGAGACCATGAACATGTGTGACCTTGGTGACTGACTACACTCCAGCAAAAGAAATCAGCCTTAGTGATGTTAAATGTATCAGCATTACTCACTGCTACCTGAAACACCACTCACTTGAGAATACTAAGCATGATTCTACAGGATAAACTGCTGGGTGTGTGCTAACAGTCTGCTTATGCAGACTGTGTATTTTCAGTTGCAAGAGACATATGCATGGTTACTTCCAAAAAGAACCAGAGAGACACGAAATACATCTCTGACAGCAATTCCTCTGTGCTCACAGACTCATGCTGTGATTTTAGGCAGAAAATGAAATTTGCTTGCCAATTTCAAAGCACACTTACTACTGTTTTCTGTGATTTTAGGCAGAAAATGAAATTTGCTTGCCAATTTCAAAGCACACTTACTACTGTTTTTTCCTCCAATTGTTAAGTACTCTAACAGTCGCATACATTTTCATTACAGTTTTCAGAAACAGAAAAGAGCACATGTGCAAACAGCTTTTTGAGACCATGAACATGTGTGACCTTGGTGACTGACTACACTCCAGCAAAACAAATCAGACTTAGTGATGTTAAATGTATTATCGTTACTCACTGCTACCTGAAACACCACTCACTTGTGAATACTAAGCATGATTCTACAGGATAAACTGCTGGGTGTGTGCTAACAGTCTGCTTATGCAGACTGTGTATTTTCAGTTGCAAGAGACATATGCATGGTTACTTCCAAAAAGAACCAGAGAGACACGAAATACATCTCTGACAGCAATTCCTCTGTGCTCACAGACTCATGCTGTGATTTTACGCAGAAAATGAAATTTGCTTGCCAATTTCAAAGCACAATAACTACTGTTTTCTGTGATTTTAGGCAGAAAATGAAATTTGCTTGCCAATTTCAAAGCACACTTACTACTGTTTTTTCCTGCAAGTGTTAAGTACTCTAACAGTCGCATACATTTTCATTACAGTTTTCAGAAACAGAAAAGAGCACATGTGCAAACAGCTTTTTGAGACCATAAACATGTGTGACCTTGGTGACTGACTACACTCCAGCAAAAGAAATCATCCTTAGTGATGTTGAATGTATTATCGTTACTCACTGCTACCTGAAACACCACTCACTTGTGAATACTAAGCATGATTCTACAGGATAAACTGCTGGGTGTGTGCTAACAGTCTGCTTATGCAGACTGTGTATTTTCAGTTGCAAGAGACATATGCATGGTTACTTCCAAAAAGAACCAGAGAGACACGAAATACATCTCTGACAGCAATTCCTCTGTGCTCACAGACTCATGCTGTGATTTTACGCAGAAAATAAAATTTGCTTGCCAATTTCAAAGCACACTTACTACTGTTTTCTGTGATTTTAGGCAGAAAATGAAAATTGCTTGCCAATTTCAAAGCACACTTACTACTGTTTTTTCTTGCAAGTGTTAAGTACTCTAACAGTCGCATACATTTTCATTACAGTTTTCAGATACAGAAAAGAGCACATGTGCAAACAGATTTTTGAGACCATAAACATGTGTGACCTTGGTGACTGACTACACTCCAGCAAAAGAAATCATCCTTAGTGATGTTGAATTTATTATCGTTACTCGCTGCTACCTGAAACACCACTCACTTGTGAATACTCAGCATGATTGTACAGGATAAACTGCTGGGTGTGTGCTAACAGTCTGCTTATGCAGACTGTGTATTTTCAGTTGCAAGAGACGTATGCATGGTTACTTCCAAAAAGAACCAGAGAGACACGAAATACATCTCTGACAGCAATTCCTCTGTGCTCACAGACTCATGCTGTGATTTTAGGCAGAAAATGAAATTTGCTTGCCAATTTCAAAGCACACTTACTACTGTTTTTTCCTGCAAGTGTTCAGTACTCTAACAGTCGCATACATTTTCATTACAGTTTTCAGATACAGAAAAGAGCACATGTGCAAACAGCTTTTTGAGACCATGAACATGTGTGACCTTGGTGACTGACTACACTCCAGCAAAATAAATCAGCCTTAGTGATGTAGAATGTATTAGCGTTACTCACTGCTACCTGAAACACCACTCACTTGTGAATACTAAGCATGATTCTACAGGATAAACTGCTGAGTGTGTGCTAACAGTCTGCTTATGCAGACTGTGTATTTTCAGTTGCAAGAGACGTATGCATGGTTACTTCCAAAAAGAACCATAGAGACACGAAATACATCTCTGACAGCAATTCCTCTGTGCTCACAGACTCATGCTGTGATTTTAGGCAGAAAATGAAATTTGCTTGCCAATTTCAAAGCACACTTACTACTGTTTTTTCCTCCAAGTGTTAAGTACTCTAACAGTCGCATACATTTTCTTTACAGTTTCCAGAAACAGAAAAGAGCACATGTGCAAACAGCTTTTTGAGACCATGAACATGTGTGACCTTGGTGACTGACTACACTCCAGCAAAAGAAATCAGCCTCAGTGATGTAGAATGTATTAGCGTTACTCACTGCTACCTGAAACACCACTCACTTGTGAATACTAAGCATGATTCTACAGGATAAACTGCTGGGTGTGTGCTGAGAGTCTGCTTATGCAGACTGTGTATTTTCAGTTGCACGAGACATATGCATGGTTACTTCCAAAAAGAACCAGAGAGACATGAAATACATCTCTGACAGCAATTCCTCTGTGCTCCCAGACTCATGCTGTGATTTTACGTAGAAAATGAAATTTGCTTGCCAATTTCAAAGCACACTTACTACTGTTTTCTGTGTTTTTAGGCTGAAAATCAAATTTGCATGCCAATTTCAAAGCACACTTACTACTGTTTTTTCCTCCAAGTGTTAATTACTCTAACAGTCGCATACATTTTCATTACAGTTTTCAGATACAGAAAAGAGCACATGTGCAAACAGCTTTTTGAGACCATGAACATGTGTGACCTTGGTGACTGACTACACTCCAGCAAAAGAAATCAGCCTTAGTGATGTTAAATGTATTAGCATTACTCACTGCTACCTGAAACACCACTCACTTGTGAATACTAAGCATGATTCTACAGGATAAACTGCTGGGTGTGTGCTAACAGTCTGCTTATGCAGACTGTGTATTTTCAGTTGCAAGAGACATATGCATGGTTACTTCCAAAAAGAACCAGAGAGACACGAAATACATCTCTGACAGCAATTCCTCTGTGCTCACAGACTCATGCTGTGATTTTAGGCAGCAAATGAAATTTGCTTGCCAATTTCAAAGCACACTTACTACTGTTTTTTCCTCCAAGTGTTAAGTACTCTAACAGTCGCATACATTTTCATTACAGTTTCCAGAAACAGAAAAGAGCACATGTGCAAACAGCTTTTTGAGACCATGAACATGTGTGACCTTGGTGACTGACTACACTCCAGCAAAAGAAATCAGCCTCAGTGATGTAGAATGTATTAGCGTTACTCACTGCTACCTGAAACACCACTCACTTGTGAATACTAAGCATGATTCTACAGGATAAACTGCTGGGTGTGTGCTGAGAGTCTGCTTATGCAGACTGTGTATTTTCAGTTGCAAGAGACATATGCATGGTTACTTCCAAAAAGAACCAAAGAGACACGAAATACATCTCTGACAGCAATTCCTCTGTGCTCCCAGACTCATGCTGTGATTTTACGTAGAAAATGAAATTTGCTTGCCAATTTCAAAGCACACTTACTACTGTTTTCTGTGTTTTTAGGCTGAAAATCAAATTTGCATGCCAATTTCAAAGCACACTTACTACTGTTTTTTCCTCCAAGTGTTAATTACTCTAACAGTCGCATACATTTTCATTACAGTTTTCAGATACAGAAAAGAGCACATGTGCAAACAGCTTTTTGAGACCATGAACATGTGTGACCTTGGTGACTGACTACACTCCAGCAAAAGAAATCAGCCTTAGTGATGTTAAATGTATCAGCATTACTCACTGCTACCTGAAACACCACTCACTTGAGAATACTAAGCATGATTCTACAGGATAAACTGCTGGGTGTGTGCTAACAGTCTGCTTATGCAGACTGTGTATTTTCAGTTGCAAGAGACATATGCATGGTTACTTCCAAAAAGAACCAGAGAGACACGAAATACATCTCTGACAGCAATTCCTCTGTGCTCACAGACTCATGCTGTGATTTTAGGCAGAAAATGAAATTTGCTTGCCAATTTCAAAGCACACTTACTACTGTTTTCTGTGATTTTAGGCAGAAAATGAAATTTGCTTGCCAATTTCAAAGCACACTTACTACTGTTTTTTCCTCCAATTGTTAAGTACTCTAACAGTCGCATACATTTTCATTACAGTTTTCAGAAACAGAAAAGAGCACATGTGCAAACAGCTTTTTGAGACCATGAACATGTGTGACCTTGGTGACTGACTACACTCCAGCAAAACAAATCAGACTTAGTGATGTTAAATGTATTATCGTTACTCACTGCTACCTGAAACACCACTCACTTGTGAATACTAAGCATGATTCTACAGGATAAACTGCTGGGTGTGTGCTAACAGTCTGCTTATGCAGACTGTGTATTTTCAGTTGCAAGAGACATATGCATGGTTACTTCCAAAAAGAACCAGAGAGACACGAAATACATCTCTGACAGCAATTCCTCTGTGCTCACAGACTCATGCTGTGATTTTACGCAGAAAATGAAATTTGCTTGCCAATTTCAAAGCACAATAACTACTGTTTTCTGTGATTTTAGGCAGAAAATGAAATTTGCTTGCCAATTTCAAAGCACACTTACTACTGTTTTTTCCTGCAAGTGTTAAGTACTCTAACAGTCGCATACATTTTCATTACAGTTTTCAGAAACAGAAAAGAGCACATGTGCAAACAGCTTTTTGAGACCATAAACATGTGTGACCTTGGTGACTGACTACACTCCAGCAAAAGAAATCATCCTTAGTGATGTTGAATGTATTATCGTTACTCACTGCTACCTGAAACACCACTCACTTGTGAATACTAAGCATGATTCTACAGGATAAACTGCTGGGTGTGTGCTAACAGTCTGCTTATGCAGACTGTGTATTTTCAGTTGCAAGAGACATATGCATGGTTACTTCCAAAAAGAACCAGAGAGACACGAAATACATCTCTGACAGCAATTCCTCTGTGCTCACAGACTCATGCTGTGATTTTACGCAGAAAATAAAATTTGCTTGCCAATTTCAAAGCACACTTACTACTGTTTTCTGTGATTTTAGGCAGAAAATGAAAATTGCTTGCCATTTTCAAAGCACACTTACTACTGTTTTTTCCTCCAAGTGTTAAGTACTCTAACAGTCGCATACATTTTCATTACAGTTTTCAGAGCACATGTGCAAACAGCTTTTTAAGACCATGAACATGTGTGACCTTGGTGACTGACTACACTCCAGCAAAAGAAATCAGACTTAGTGATTTTACATGTATTATCGTTACTCGCTGCTACCTGAAACACCACTCACTTGTGAATACTCAGCATGATTGTACAGGATAAACTGCTGGGTGTGTGCTAACAGTCTGCTTATGCAGACTGTGTATTTTCAGTTGCAAGAGACATATGCATGGTTACTTCCAAAAAAGAACCAGAGAGACACGAAATACATCTCTGACAGCAATTCCTCTGTGATCACAGACACATGCTGTAATTTTACGCAGAAAATGAAATTTGCTTGCCAATTTCAAAGCACAATAACTACTATTTTCTGTGATTTTAGGCAGAAAATGAAATTTGCTTGCCAATTTCAAAGCACACTTACTACTGTTTTTTCTTGCAAGTGTTAAGTACTCTAACAGTCGCATACATTTTCATTACAGTTTTCAGATACAGAAAAGAGCACATGTGCAAACAGCTTTTTGAGACCATAAACATGTGTGACCTTGGTGACTGACTACACTCCAGCAAAAGAAATCATCCTTAGTGATGTTGAATTTATTATCGTTACTCGCTGCTACCTGAAACACCACTCACTTGTGAATACTCAGCATGATTGTACAGGATAAACTGCTGGGTGTGTGCTAACAGTCTGCTTATGCAGACTGTGTATTTTCAGTTGCAAGAGACGTATGCATGGTTACTTCCAAAAAGAACCAGAGAGACACGAAATACATCTCTGACAGCAATTCCTCTGTGCTCACAGACTCATGCTGTGATTTTAGGCAGAAAATGAAATTTGCTTGCCAATTTCAAAGCACACTTACTACTGTTTTTTCCTGCAAGTGTTCAGTACTCTAACAGTCGCATACATTTTCATTACAGTTTTCAGATACAGAAAAGAGCACATGTGCAAACAGCTTTTTGAGACCATGAACATGTGTGACCTTGGTGACTGACTACACTCCAGCAAAATAAATCAGCCTTAGTGATGTAGAATGTATTAGCGTTACTCACTGCTACCTGAAACACCACTCACTTGTGAATACTAAGCATGATTCTACAGGATAAACTGCTGAGTGTGTGCTAACAGTCTGCTTATGCAGACTGTGTATTTTCAGTTGCAAGAGACGTATGCATGGTTACTTCCAAAAAGAACCATAGAGACACGAAATACATCTCTGACAGCAATTCCTCTGTGCTCACAGACTCATGCTGTGATTTTAGGCAGAAAATGAAATTTGCTTGCCAATTTCAAAGCACACTTACTACTGTTTTTTCCTCCAAGTGTTAAGTACTCTAACAGTCGCATACATTTTCATTACAGTTTCCAGAAACAGAAAAGAGCACATGTGCAAACAGCTTTTTGAGACCATGAACATGTGTGACCTTGGTGACTGACTACACTCCAGCAAAAGAAATCAGCCTCAGTGATGTAGAATGTATTAGCGTTACTCACTGCTACCTGAAACACCACTCACTTGTGAATACTAAGCATGATTCTACAGGATAAACTGCTGGGTGTGTGCTGAGAGTCTGCTTATGCAGACTGTGTATTTTCAGTTGCACGAGACATATGCATGGTTACTTCCAAAAAGAACCAGAGAGACATGAAATACATCTCTGACAGCAATTCCTCTGTGCTCCCAGACTCATGCTGTGATTTTACGTAGAAAATGAAATTTGCTTGCCAATTTCAAAGCACACTTACTACTGTTTTCTGTGTTTTTAGGCTGAAAATCAAATTTGCATGCCAATTTCAAAGCACACTTACTACTGTTTTTTCCTCCAAGTGTTAATTACTCTAACAGTCGCATACATTTTCATTACAGTTTTCAGATACAGAAAAGAGCACATGTGCAAACAGCTTTTTGAGACCATGAACATGTGTGACCTTGGTGACTGACTACACTCCAGCAAAAGAAATCAGCCTTAGTGCTGTTAAATGTATTAGCATTACTCACTGCTACCTGAAACACCACTCACTTGTGAATACTAAGCATGATTCTACAGGATAAACTGCTGGGTGTGTGCTAACAGTCTGCTTATGCAGACTGTGTATTTTCAGTTGCAAGAGACATATGCATGGTTACTTCCAAAAAGAACCAGAGAGACACGAAATACATCTCTGACAGCAATTCCTCTGTGCTCACAGACTCATGCTGTGATTTTAGGCAGAAAATGAAATTTGCTTGCCAATTTCAAAGCACACTTACTACTGTTTTTTCCTCCAATTGTTAAGTACTCTAACAGTCGCATACATTTTCATTACAGTTTTCAGAAACAGAAAAGAGCACATGTGCAAACAGCTTTTTGAGACCATGAACATGTGTGACCTTGGTGACTGACTACACTCCAGCAAAACAAATCAGCCTTAGTGATGTTAAATGCATTATCGTTACTCACTGCTACCTGAAACACCACTCACTTGTGAATACTAAGCATGATTCTACAGGATAAACTGCTGGGTGTGTGCTAACAGTCTGCTTATGCAGACTGTGTATTTTCAGTTGCAAGAGACATATGCATGGTTACTTCCAAAAAGAACCAGAGAGACACGAAATACATCTCTGACAGCAATTCCTCTGTGCTCACAGACTCATGCTGTGATTTTACGCAGAAAATAAAATTTGCTTGCCAATTTCAAAGCACACTTACTACTGTTTTCTGTGATTTTAGGCAGAAAATGAAAATTGCTTGCCATTTTCAAAGCACACTTACTACTGTTTTTTCCTCCAAGTGTTAAGTACTCTAACAGTCGCATACATTTTCATTACAGTTTTCAGATACAGAAAAGAGCACATGTGCAAACAGCTTTTTAAGACCATGAACATGTGTGACCTTGGTGACTGACTACACTCCAGCAAAAGAAATCAGACTTAGTGATTTTACATGTATTATCGTTACTCGCTGCTACCTGAAACACCACTCACTTGTGAATACTCAGCATGATTGTACAGGATAAACTGCTGGGTGTGTGCTAACAGTCTGCTTATGCAGACTGTGTATTTTCAGTTGCAAGAGACATATGCATGGTTACTTCCAAAAAAGAACCAGAGAGACACGAAATACATCTCTGACAGCAATTCCTCTGTGATCACAGACACATGCTGTGATTTTACGCAGAAAATGAAATTTGCTTGCCAATTTCAAAGCACAATAACTACTGTTTTCTGTGATTTTAGGCAGAAAATGAAATTTGCTTGCCAATTTCAAAGCACACTTACTACTGTTTTTTCCTGCAAGTGTTAAGTACTCTAACAGTCGCATACATTTTCATTACAGTTTTCAGATACAGAAAAGAGCACATGTGCAAACAGCTTTTTGAGACCATAAACATGTGTGACCTTGGTGACTGACTACACTCCAGCAAAAGAAATCATCCTTAGTGATGTTGAATTTATTATCGTTACTCGCTGCTACCTGAAACACCACTCACTTGTGAATACTCAGCATGATTGTACAGGATAAACTGCTGGGTGTGTGCTAACAGTCTGCTTATGCAGACTGTGTATATTCAGTTGCAAGAGACGTATGCATGGTTACTTCCAAAAAGAACCAGAGAGACACGAAATACATCTCTGACAGCAATTCCTCTGTGCTCACAGACTCATGCTGTGATTTTAGGCAGAAAATGAAATTTGCTTGCCAATTTCAAAGCACACTTACTACTGTTTTTTCCTGCAAGTGTTCAGTACTCTAACAGTCGCATACATTTTCATTACAGTTTTCAGATACAGAAAAGAGCACATGTGCAAACAGCTTTTTGAGACCATGAACATGTGTGACCTTGGTGACTGACTACACTCCAGCAAAATAAATCAGCCTTAGTGATGTAGAATGTATTAGCGTTACTCACTGCTACCTGAAACACCACTCACTTGTGAATACTAAGCATGATTCTACAGGATAAACTGCTGAGTGTGTGCTAACAGTCTGCTTATGCAGACTGTGTATTTTCAGTTGCAAGAGATGTATGCATGGTTACTTCCAAAAAGAACCAGAGAGACACGAAATACATCTCTGACAGCAATTCCTCTGTGCTCACAGACTCATGCTGTGATTTTAGGCAGAAAATGAAATTTGCTTGCCAATTTCAAAGCACACTTACTACTGTTTTTTCCTCCAAGTGTTAAGTACTCTAACAGTCGCATGCATTTTCATTACAGTTTCCAGAAACAGAAAAGAGCACATGTGCAAACAGCTTTTTGAGACCATGAACATGTGTGACCTTGGTGACTGACTACACTCCAGCAAAAGAAATCAGCCTCAGTGATGTAGAATGTATTAGCGTTACTCACTGCTACCTGAAACACCACTCACTTGTGAATACTAAGCATGATTCTACAGGATAAACTGCTGGGTGTGTGCTGAGAGTCTGCTTATGCAGACTGTGTATTTTCAGTTGCACGAGACATATGCATGGTTACTTCCAAAAAGAACCAGAGAGACACGAAATACATCTCTGACAGCAATTCCTCTGTGCTCCCAGACTCATGCTGTGATTTTACGTAGAAAATGAAATTTGCTTGCCAATTTCAAAGCACACTTACTACTGTTTTCTGTGTTTTTAGGCTGAAAATCAAATTTGCATGCCAATTTCAAAGCACACTTACTACTGTTTTTTCCTCCAAGTGTTAATTACTCTAACAGTCGCATACATTTTCATTACAGTTTTCAGATACAGAAAAGAGCACATGTGCAAACAGCTTTTTGAGACCATGAACATGTGTGACCTTGGTGACTGACTACACTCCAGCAAAAGAAATCAGCCTTAGTGATGTTAAATGTATTAGCATTACTCACTGCTACCTGAAACACCACTCACTTGTGAATACTAAGCATGATTCTACAGGATAAACTGCTGGGTGTGTGCTAACAGTCTGCTTATGCAGACTGTGTATTTTCAGTTGCAAGAGACATATGCATGGTTACTTCCAAAAAGAACCAGAGAGACACGAAATACATCTCTGACAGCAATTCCTCTGTGCTCACAGACTCATGCTGTGATTTTAGGCAGAAAATGAAATTTGCTTGCCAATTTCAAAGCACACTTACTACTGTTTTTTCCTCCAATTGTTAAGTACTCTAACAGTCGCATACATTTTCATTACAGTTTTCAGAAACAGAAAAGAGCACATGTGCAAACAGCTTTTTGAGACCATGAACATGTGTGACCTTGGTGACTGACTACACTCCAGCAAAACAAATCAGCCTTAGTGATGTTAAATGCATTATCGTTACTCACTGCTACCTGAAACACCACTCACTTGTGAATACTAAGCATGATTCTACAGGATAAACTGCTGGGTGTGTGCTAACAGTCTGCTTATGCAGACTGTGTATTTTCAGTTGCAAGAGACATATGCATGGTTACTTCCAAAAAGAACCAGAGAGACACGAAATACATCTCTGACAGCAATTCCTCTGTGCTCACAGACTCATGCTGTGATTTTACGCAGAAAATAAAATTTGCTTGCCAATTTCAAAGCACACTTACTACTGTTTTCTGTGATTTTAGGCAGAAAATGAAAATTGCTTGCCATTTTCAAAGCACACTTACTACTGTTGTTTCCTCCAAGTGTTAAGTACTCTAACAGTCGCATACATTTTCATTACAGTTTTCAGATACAGAAAAGAGCACATGTGCAAACAGCTTTTTGAGACCATGAACATGTGTGACCTTGGTGACTGACTACACTCCAGCAAAAGAAATCAGCCTTAGTGATTTTAAATGTATTATCGTTATTCGCTGCTACCTGAAACACCACTCACTTGTGAATACTCAGCATGATTTTTTTTTTTTTTTTTGACTATATGTCCTGTGAGTGTACGTATTCTGGTTATAATTGGTGTATCCGGTCTATCCTGAACTATGCGGGCGAGCAGAGCACCTGACCTATCCGCCTCCGCGTGTTTCCTCTGTAGGAAGGCGTTGTAATCTATTGTCCGTAGTGTCTCCAGAACGTCTGCGTGGTCAATATGGGCAGATTGTAGCGCTAGTTTTTTCCCCGGGTCTGACACCGCCTCCTGTTCGAGTGTGTTCAATCGCCGTTCGATATTCAGGAGTCGTTGGTGCACCTCTTGCCTAGCACCGACTAACCTTCCTATCGACGACCCTCGCACCACTACCTTCAAGGCATCCCATTCTATCAGATTAGAGGAGGCTGTGTTCCAGTTATCAGCTAGGTACGTCGTTATGACGTCCGAGAGAGATGAACGGAACGGGGCATCGTCCAATAGCTGTGGGTGTAATTTACAGGTAGGAACCGGGGTAGGTACATTACCCCAATTGAGAGTGAGTTCCAGTGGGTTATGGTCTGAGAAGGTTTTTGCTAGATATGTTGATTGACTGGCTTGTGTAAGAATGGATCTAGAGCAGAGAAATCTATCAATTCTGGTATGGAGGCTATGTACCGGTGAATAAAAGGAGTATTCTTTGTGGGTGGGGTGGAGGCAACGCCATGTGTCTAAGAGCGCCCACCCACTGACCCAAGTTGTGAACTGTGCAGTCAACTTACTGACGTTGGTACCGTGCAAGGGTGGGTGTGACCTATCTAAAGTAGTGTCCAGCACAGCATTCCAGTCTCCTCCCAACACCCAGGGTATACCCTCCCAGTCTACCAATGCCCGTCCCAGCCTATGTAGGAAACCGTCTTGGTCAAAATTAGGGGCATAAACGCTTCCCAGGACTACCGGGGTGCCATCCAGCGTGCCTCTCAGCAGGATATATCTCCCTTGGTCATCCACCCTGCGTTCTATCACTAGAAAGGGGACCCCATGTCGTACCCACACGGTCGTACCTCTGGCAAAAGCCGAGTAGTTAGTAGAATAAATCTGACCTCTCCATTTTTTACGCATTTTTTGTGTTTCGGAGTCAGTGAGATGGGATTCCTGGAGAAACGCCACATGAGTCTTACATCTAAGGAGGTAGGCGTGCACTCTGTGGCGTTTTTGAATCGCCCCCAGTCCGCGCACATTCCAGGTAAGGAAGTTATAGGACCCTAAGGTGGGAACTGATCCGGGCATGTTATTCGATAGAACATAGAGCTCCCACACTCGCGGAGTCTGTATTTCGAGCTTGACCAGGAGTCCCCTTTCCCCAAAACAAAAACAAAACTTGGCACAGCATCAGAACTATGCTGGGCCCAACTATAAAACATAAACATTATGGAACAAATAGCGGTGCATACGCTGGTAGGGAGGTGGCTATACCTAGTCATGGCCCTTGTCCTAATAGGGTCAGGAACCTGGCGGCTCTACGAAACCCTGTCTCGGGGGGAGCGTCATAAGTAAATATGTCCATGACAACAACAAGAGACCCCACCCGGCCCATCAGCAAGAGGAGAGAGACCCGGGGCCCTCGGATGGTCGTAGTCCATTCCCCATGTACATAGTGCAAACCACATCATTTTGCCAACAATTCAGTCTCTACTATGGGGAATAAAAAGATCCTCAGGAACAGCAGAAACAATACCCAAATATGCTTCCAAGGAGACATTCTTAGATTTATAGGGTCTGGTTCAGCAACTAAAGAATATTGCAAAGGATACATCTGGCTTCGTAGAGCAATCAGTTGCAGGTATAGTTAGTTATCAATTATGACATCCGCAGTCTGAGGTGTCATCGTGGGGAAAAGAGTTATGCTATGTTCGGAGTCAGACTGCAGAGTGCCATCGTCTGAGTCCGTGGGGGTCTCGTGTGGGTCCGTGTGGAGCGCCCCTGCAGCGGCCAGAGCCCCCTCCTGATCACGGCGTTGCTGTTCACGTGATGGGCCAGTGCCACTCCTGCCTGAGCCCCGAGGGCGACGGGAGTCTCGCTTCACAGGCGTGTCCGGGCTCCGTGAGGAGCGGGCAGAGGGACTAAGCTGGCTAGAGCCAATACCCATAACTTCCAGCCATTCCTCAGCGTCCGTCGGGCTCTCGAAAAAATGAGTCTTTTTATCGTGAATAACTTTCAGCCGGGCAGGATACAGGAGTGCGTATTTGAGTTGTGTTTTCTGCAGCTTTTTCTTCACCAGTTGGAAGGACGATCTCTGCCTCTGCACTAACATGGTGTAGTCCGGGTATAGGGATATACGGTGGTTCTCGAACCGAATTGTGGCCTTGTCTCTCGCCTTCTGTAATAGGACATCGCGGTCTCTATAGTTTAGGATTTTTACTATCAGAGGGCGGGGTGGTGCGCCAGGTCTAGGCGGGCCAGTTGGGATTCTGTGGGCCCGTTCAACGCAGAAGTATGGAGAGAGTCCCTCGGGCGCCACGTGCTCTCTAAACCAGGTTTCCATAAATTCTGCCGCCTGGACGCCCTCGCTGCGTTCTGGCAGGCCAATAACGCGTATATTATTGCGCCTGTTCCTTCCCTCCGCGTCTTCCACCCGATCCAGAAGGCTTGAAACCTGCTTTTGCATTTGCTGCAAGGCGGACGTGTTAGCTGCCACTCGAGGATCTAGGTCCGAAAGAGATCGTCCGTGTTCCTTTACCGTGTCTGCCAGTTTGCCATGGTCCGCCCTGAGCAACGTCAAGTTCGTGGCAAGTGTGCCCATCTGTAGCTCGAGTGCCGCCCTGGTATCTCGGATCTCCGTGAGTATAAGGTCCAGTTTGTCTGGGGGTCCAGCAGCAGGCCCAGGAAGTGCATCGTGGGGCAGGGAAGGGCGGTTATCGCGCTCATGCAGAGCTGGAGGTCGGCTAGGTCCCCGCTGGTCCCCCAGCGTCCTCCCTCGAATTCTGCCCATGTTATGGGCCTTCCGCCAATCCGGGCGTTGGTATGGCGCCGTAGGCGAACCAGCGAGTGTGAAGTTCCAGTCCCTTCCACGCGCCAGGCGCGGCGTAGCCCCGGCAGGCGACAAAGGAGTATGCCCACTGCTCAGGGGGGGTCCCGGCGCCCGGGCGGGGCGAGGGAAGGAGAGTCACCGCCCCAGGCGGTCAGGGCAGTAGGGAATCCCTGGAGCACCCAGCAGGGAACTCAGCCTCCCGATGTAGGCGTCCCAGTGTAACAGCAGGAAGGCCTCGCCGGTCCCGCGGCGATATCCGCGTCAGACAGACTCCGTCAGTAGTCAGGCCCTCTCGGTCTCCCTCGCGCCACGTCGCACAGCAGGCCCCCCTAGTGGTCTCTGTGTAGGGATCTTCGCACTGTAACCGCGTCTATTCGTAGGCGACGCTCACCCCCATGCCATCACACAGCGGTCATCTCAGGGGGATCCACCGGGGGGGGGAGTCCGTCAGTCCCATCCATTCAGCACAAGCGAGTTGTTTACCGGGGGGGGGGCCCGCAGCATGCACCCCCGGTGTCCTCGCTCCAAGGATCCCGCAGTTCGAGAGGGGGGGGGAACTCCCGCCAGGCGCCGCCACCCTCCGTCACCCCCAGGGGGGGGGGGAAGAGGGGGGGTTTCACGGGTGTTCACGGGTGTTCGTCCGCCGGCACTCACCGTACCAGCACACTACGGGCTCCACCGGTCTCCCGCCAGCCTGCCTCCTCAAGTATCCATTCGCGTAATCGCTCCCAGGCGGCCCATCGGGATCTCCTCTCCGCTTCACCGGCACTCACGGACCATCCGGAAGGAGCGTCTTCGATTGTACGCGCTCCGTCGCCCCAGGGTCCGCAGCAGGATTCACGCGCCGTCCGCTGTGGGCGCGGCCCGCGCCTCACCACAGGTCCCGGCTTCCCAGGGGACGCTCCGGCAGTGGGCCTCAAACCGGGGCTCCGGCCCAGCACGACCTCCGGTGACTCCGATCGAGTCCAGCGGCGCCCGGGGCTCCCCTGTCACTATAACTGTGTCGTGGGTCGGGTAGGGCCCGGTATCGCCGGGTCAGGGTGATTTGGTCCCCCCGAGGGTCCGGAGCTCTACCAGGACCTGACCGCCATTGCAGGCTGCTAGCCACGCCCCCCGCCAATACTCAGCATGATTGTACATGATAAACTGCTGGGTGTGTGCTAACAGTCTGCTTATGCAGACTGTGTATTTTCAGTTGCAAGAGACATATGCATGGTTACTTCCAAAAAGAACCAGAGAGACACGAAATACATCTCTGACAGCAATCCCTCTGTGATCACAGACACATGCTGTGATTTTACGCAGAAAATGAAATTTGCTTGCCAATTTCAAAGCACAATAACTACTGTTTTCTGTGATTTTAGGCAGAAAATGAAATTTGCTTGCCAATTTCAAGGCACACTTACTACTGTTTTTTCCTGCAAGTGTTAAGTACTCTAACAGTCGCATACATTTTCATTACAGTTTTCAGAAACAGAAAAGAGCACATGTGCAAACAGCTTTTTGAGACCATAAACATGTGTGACCTTGGTGACTGACTACACTCCAGCAAAAGAAATCATCCTTAGTGATGTTGAATGTATTATCGTTACTCACTGCTACCTGAAACACCACTCACTTGTGAATACTAAGCATGATTCTACAGGATAAACTGGTTGGTGTGTGCTAACAGTCTGCTTATGCAGACTGTGTATTTTCAGTTGCAAGAGACATATGCATGGTTACTTCCAAAAAGAACCAGAGAGACACGAAATACATCTCTGACAGCAATTCCTCTGTGCTCACAGACTCATGCTGTGATTTTACGCAGAAAATTAAATTTGCTTGCCAATTTCAAAGCACACTTACTACTGTTTTCTGTGATTTTAGGCAGAAAATGAAAAATGCTTGCCATTTTCAAAGCACACTTACTACTGTTTTTTCCTCCAAGTGTTAAGTACTCTAACAGTCGCATACATTTTCATTACAGTTTTCAGATACAGAAAAGAGCACATGTGCAAACAGCTTTTTAAGACCATGAACATGTGTGACCTTGGTGACTGACTACACTCCAGCAAAAGAAATCATCCTTAGTGATTTTACATGTATTATCGTTACTCGCTGCTTCCTGAAACACCACTCACTTGTGAATACTCACCATGATTGTACAGGATAAACTGCTGGGTGTGTGCTAACAGTCTGCTTATGCAGACTGTGTATTTTCAGTTGCAAGAGACATATGCATGGTTACTTCCAAAAAGAACCAGAGAGACACGAAATACATCTCTGACAGCAATTCCTCTGTGATCACAGACACATGCTGTGATTTTACGCAGAAAATGAAATTTGCTTGCCAATTTCAAAGCACAATAACTACTGTTTTCTGTGATTTTAGGCAGAAAATGAAATTTGCTTGCCAATTTCAAAGCACACTTACTACTGTTTTTTCCTGCAAGTGTTAAGTACTCTAACAGTCGCATACATTTTCATTACAGTTTTCAGATACAGAAAAGAGCACATGTGCAAACAGCTTTTTGAGACCATAAACATGTGTGACCTTGGTGACTGACTACACTCCAGCAAAAGAAATCATCCTTAGTGATGTTGAATTTATTATCGTTACTCGCTGCTACCTGAAACACCACTCACTTGTGAATACTCAGCATGATTGTACAGGATAAACTGCTGGGTGTATGCTAACAGTCTGCTTATGCAGACTGTGTATTTTCAGTTGCAAGAGACATATGCATGGTTACTTCCAAAAAGAACCAGAGAGACACAAAATACATCTCTGACAGAAATTCCTCTGTGCTCACAGACTCATGCAAAAATCACCACATACATCCCCTCTCAAACTCATAACTCACCTTTAAAATTAGTTAGTTGAGAAAGAAATGTGGCACTCAAACAGCAGACTATCAGACTCAGAATATCAGAGCTGTACACCTCTCTCCTCTGAGCAGAACCAATTAGTGGCAATGTTTCCCTCTCTTTTTTCACACATATACATGTTAAATACAAATCTCAGTGCTTCCCACTTTTTTTCAAATGAAATCATACATTTCTATTGGTTGAAAACTTCAACCCTTTCCAAATGTACCCTTCCCCCAACTTGACTTCTGCCTGCTACCATAGCAACAGCTCATGGAACACTGCTGTGAGGAGAGAGGTCATAAGTTCACCACACAATGTTTCAAATGGAAAGAGCAAGAGTGCTTCACCTGTCCAACCTAACAGCAAATCCAAACTATTCTTCTGTGGGAACACAATTTTCTAAACCCATACAAAACATGCTTCTAAAAATGTACACATAAAGCCTACTTTTTACTGTAAAAAGATTTGAATCAGCCAATGAGTTCTTTTTATTTTAAAAAAATATGTATGCCTCCATTTTCAAACTGACTTTCATTTCATATTGCCATTCTACTGAAAGACACCTTCTGAGTGCATCCAGATCTCCTTGAAAGATGTTCACAGTGTGGATTGTAGGTCACAGCTATGTCTTCTGGAGTAAAAAGTATGCAGAAAACAGAGGTATGGTGAGAGCCCTTGCTTTGCCAAATGTAGACATTAAATGGATTGGTCAGAGAGGGTTAAAGTGGCACCAGTTATTGCCTTTGGTGAAAACCTTTCAACATCTCCCACAATCTAACCTTATTATTGTGCACTGTGGTGGAAATGACCTAGGCACTTTAACTGGTGTAGGTCTGGAAATGCTTATTAAGGACACCTTTTTGCAATTGATGTCGCTTTTTCCTCAATCTGCCTTTGTATATTCTAACATATGCCAAAGGCAAAAGTGGAACTGGTCCAACCAATTTTGTCCGCAGATTGACAAAGCAAGAAAGCACGTCAACAAATCTGTTTCTGCTTTCCTCAGAGACTATGGTATGAGTTCTATATACCACAACAACTTGCGTAACAACATGCAAGACATTTATAGAGGAGACGGTGTACATTTCAATGATGAAGGGAACAGAGTCTTCCTCTTGAACTTTAGACTCTGCATCGGTACTTACTTATAGGTACCACAAAAAACACTCCATGAACACAACGGCTCTTTTTAGAGCCCCCTAATATCTTAACACTTAAATTTGTTTTTTTCTTCTTTTTTTTTTATTTTCCACCGTACGTGTACGGTAAGCTTACCGTACGCGCACCCCGCGATTTTTAAAAAAAAAAATTAAATTTATTTTTCATACTTTTATGGCCTTCTTGGACCCCCTGACAAACACTAGGGGGTCTGCAACTCTCTTTGTTGCCCCCTTTCCACGTTCTCCTCCTTTGTTTATCAGTGTGAGACACACAAAATGGAGGCCAACACTTCCTGATTTCGACCGATTCGAATGTTTACAGTCATGTAACCACCAATCAGAATTAAGCTCGCGCATGGCAGCGTGCGCGTACGGTAAGCTTACCGTACGCGCTCGGAGCGCGCCCATAGATATATATATTGATTTAAATGCTATTTTTTCAGCAAATACTGAACACATTTATACCAGACCTACAAAAGGCACATCCCTGACCTGAGGACTACCTCTCTGCCAAATTTCAAGTAATTCTGTTCAGCCGTTCGGGCTGTAGCTTGGACTAAAGGTGCTATGGAAAAATGCATGGGGAAAACACGTTGTGGGACCCCCCTTTTTCTCAGCCCCCGCTTGACGAATCCCCCCGAGACTTTCAGGGTAGGAGCGGAGCGGAGCGCCCCACCTATTTTGAAAATTTCGCCAGAATTCGCCAATCTGCGCCAAAGTTATTCAAAATAGAATGTTGCGGATTTCCTATGGAAACACGGTCCTAACTATAACTACCTACTGGCGGTCGCCAGTAGGTAGTTATAGTTAGGACCACGTTTCCATAGGAAATCCGCAACATTCTATTTTGAATAACTTTGGCGCCGGTGGACGAATCCTCGCGAATTTTTCAAAATAGGTGGGGCGCTACGCTCCGCTCCTTCCTTGAAAGTCTCGGGGGGATTCGTCAAGCGGGGGCTGAGATAAAAGGGGGGTCCCAAAACGCGTTTTTCCCATGCATTTTTCCATAGGACCTTTAGACAGGGCTACAGCCCGAACGGCTGAACAGAATTACTTGAAATTTGGCAGAGAGGTAGTCCCTAGGTCAAGGAAGTGCCTTTTGTAGGTTTGGTGTAAATCTCTTCAGTAGAATCTGAGAAAATAGCCTTTTAATCAATATATATATCTGTGGCAGCTTACCGTGCGCTTACGGTGCGCTTACCGTACGCGTACGGTGGCGTGCGCAAGCACGATTCTGATTGGCTGTTAGATCTTAGTAAACATTCGAATCGGTCGAAACCAGGAAGCGGCGGCCGCCATTTCGTGTTTTTCACTCAGAAAAAAAAGAGTGATATCTTGAAAAGGGGGCAAGGTGGAGAGTTACAGACCCCCTAACATTTGTAAGGGGGTCAAAGAAGGACAGAAAAGTTCAAAGAAAACATTTATTATTTTTTTTTTTTTTAAAACGCGGGGTACGCGTACGGTAAGCTTACGGTAAGCTTACCGTACGCGTACGGTAGAAAAAAAAAATAAAAAGAGAAATAAAATTCAGATTTAAGTGTTTAGATATTAGGGGGCTCTAAAAAGAGCCGTTGTGTTTATGAAGTGATTTTTTAGTGGTACCTACAAGTAAGTACCGATGCAGAGTCTAAGGTTCAAGAGGAAGACTCTGTTCCCTTCATCATTGAAGTGTACACCATCTCCTCTATAAATGTCTTGCATGTCGTAACGCAAGTTGTTGTGGTAAATGGAACCCATACCATAGTCACGGAGGAAAGCAGAAACAGATTTGTTGACGTGCTTTCTTGCTTTGTCAATCTGCGGACAGAAATGATTGGACCAGTTCCATTTTTGCCTTTGGCATATGTTAGAAAACACAAAGGCAGTTTTAGGGAAAAGTGAAAACAGTTGTGCAAAGGTGTCCTTCATAAGCATTTCCAGACCTACCCCAGTCAAAGTGCCTAGGTCATTGCCACCACAGTGCACTATTATGAGGTCAGGGTGTTGGATTTGCATGAAGGATTTCACCAATGGCATCAATTGGTGCCACTTTAACCCTCTCTGACCAATCCATTTAATGTCTACATTTGGCAAAGCAAGGTCTCTCACCATACTTGTTTTCTCTGCATACTTTTCACTCCAGAAGACATAGCTGTGCCCTACAATCCACACTGTGAACATCTTCCAAGGAGATCTGGATGCACTCAGGAGGTGTAATTCAGTAGAATGGGAAAATGAAATGAAAGACAGTTTGGAAATGGAGGCATACATATTTTTTTCATAAAAAAAAGAACTGATTGGCTGTTTCATACCATTCTAGAATAAAAACTAGGCTGCATGTGTAAATTAATAGAAGCATGTTTTGTATTGGTACAGAAAAATGTGTTACCAAAGAACAGTACTTTGGATTTGCTGTTAGGTTTGAAAAGTCAAGCACTCTTGCTCTGTGGAATTGAAACATTGTTTGGCGAACTTCTGACCTAACTCCACACAGCAGTGTTCCATGAGCTGTTGCTATGGTAGCAGGCAGAAGTCAAGTTGGGGGAAGGGTACTAGGCAGAAGTCAAGTTGGGGGAAGGGTACTTTTGGAAAAGGGTTGGTTTTCAACCAATAGAAAGAGAATAGGAGAGAGGTGTAAAGAAAAGAGATCCTGGCTCTGATAATCTGCTGTTTGAGTGCCACATTTCTTTCACAGCTAACTAATTTTAAAGGTGAGTTTAGAGTTTGAGAGGGGATGTATATGGTAAATTAAGAAATGAATAATAGAAATGGAATTCCTTTTGTTGAAGTTGTGTTTATCATTTTCTGTTTTGGGAGAAATTTAAATGTGAGGAACATGTAAAATAATATGGACTATGTTTTCACGATAAATTAAGGTGTACTGGTATAAAAAAAGAATAGTTTAAGGGATCGAGGTTGGACTCAGTAATGCAAATACATTCAGCATCACTAAGGCTGGTTGCCCTTGCTGGAATGTAGGCAGTCACCCAGGTTACACATGGTGGTGGTCTGAAAAAGCAGTTTGGACATGTGCAATTAAAAAAATCTGAAAAGTGGATTCATAATGTGTCAGTCTGTAAAAGTGATTATCACTCGTCAAAAAAAGAGCAGTAAGTGTGCTTTCAAATTGGCAAAGAAATTTCGTTTTGTGACTAATGTGAAAATATGACTCTGTGTGCATATAGGAATTACAGGCAGAGATTTATTGTGTACTGCTCTGGTGATTTCATAGTTGCATTAGTAGTAAAAAGGGGGAGTCATTTTTTGGTGCAGAAGCAGACTCTTAGCACACACCCAGCTGCTTTCCATGTGGAATCATGCACAGTATTTACAAGCGAGTGGGGTTTGAGGTTTCAGTCTGTAATGCAAATACATTCAGCATCACTAAGGCTGGTTGCCCTTGCTGGTATGTAGGCAGTCACCCAGGATACACATGGTGGTGGTCTGAAAAAGCAGTTTGGACATGTGCTTTTTTAAGAATCTGAAAAGTGGATTCATAATGTGTCAGTCTGTAAAAGTGATTGTCACTTGACAAAAAAAAGAGCAGTAAGTGTGCTTTCAAATTGGGAAAGAAATTTCGTTTTGTGAGTAATGTGAAAATATGACTCTGTGTGCATATAGGAATTACAGGCAGAGATTTATTGTGTACTGCTCTGGTGATTTCATAGTTGCATTAGTAGTAAAAAGGGGGAGCCGTTTTTTGGTGCAGAAGCAGACTCTTAGCACACACCCAGCTGCTTACCATGTGGAATCATGCACAGTATTTACAAGCGAGTGGGGTTTGAGGTTTCAGCCAGTAATGCAAATACATTCAGCATCACTAAGGCTGGTTGCCCTTGCTGGAGTGTAGGCAGCCACCCAGGTTACACATGGTGGTGGTCTGAAAAAGCAGTTTGGACATGTGCTGTTTTCAGAATCTGAAAAGTGGATTCATAATGTATTTTTCTTTTCCAGAGGGGGAGAAAAAGGTGAATGCTCAATTGGTCACTTGCATACTTTGTGGTCTGGTCCACTTTATCTCTAAAAGATTTAAAAAAATTAGTTATTAATTTCTCAAGGATCTTGAGATGTGGTAATTGATTTTTAGTGTTTTTTTTTATAAAAAAAAAAAAATACGCTTACCGTACGCGTACGGTAAAAACAAATAAAAAAAAAGTTTCAAAGAAAAAATAAAAAAAAGTTGAGAGGTAAGGTTGGCTCTTATAAGAGCCGTTGGGTTCATACAGGGATGGAGGAAAGAAAGAATGGGAGTATTATGAGCGTCTACAAACATGCTGGTCTATCTTATTGTTAATAAGGGTAAGACTGATCTCCCCAAAAACAATAAGACCACCACATTTTGTACACCTCATTTCAACGCTCCCAAATCGAGGGTTGATGTCCACAGGAGAAGAAAAAGGTGATGCTCCCACATCAGAGGAAGGGCTCAGCTGAGCTGCCGATGATGTACTCGGCTGAGCATCTGAGGCTGGGCTCTGGTGACTTACTGAAGGGTTTTCTTCAGCATGTCGAGCAAAGGCCCTTGGGTGTCTGTCCTGGAGGTGTCTCTTCATAGAGTGATTTCCTCCTTGGATTTCCTCTTGATAAAACACGACCACAAAGTTTGCAAGTGACCAATGGAGCATTCACCTTTTTCTCCCCCTCTGGAAAAGTGAAATACTCCCATACAAAAGAAGTCTTTTGTTTCCTCCTTCTCTGGATCATGGTGGTGCTGCTGGCCTCACTCTCAGAAGAGGTCTGCTGTTCTGCCATTGTATCCCAATGTCAATCCAGCTCCTGCTCCTAGAGAATCACAAGCAGAAATGAGGGGAATGGGTGTGGTGTGGGAAGAATCTGGAACTGAAAGTAGTTTCAACCAATGAAAAGTGTTCTTTCAAGCAGTAATGAGGGGAATGGGTGTGGTGTGGGAAGTTTCTGGAAGTGAAAGTAATTTCAACCAATAAAAAGTGTTCTTTGTAAGTCACATGACCTGCCGTGCGCGCACGTGACGCTTACGGTGCGCTTACGCAGCGCGTATGTCACACTCGCGCATGCGCATTACACGCCCCTGCGTAACCGCGACGTTGCTTCCGGGTGTACGCGTACGTCACGCACGTATTGCGTATCGCGCATGCGCATTACACGCCCCTGCGTACCCGCGACGTTGCTTCCGGGTGTACGCGTACGTCACTCACGTACGCGCACCGTACTTATGACGTACGAAGCGCGTACCGTCAGCTTACCGTACGCGCACGGAAAAAAATGCATTAAAAAAAAAAAAACCTTTCCATAATGCAGGATATAGTACATATATTATTTTATACAAAGGCTTACAAAAAATGAAAAAAAAAAATTTGCATTTAAAAAACCGTACAAATTCACTGAAAAAAACATGGGTATCACACACGTTATAGTTAGAAATTAGCATTTTAAAAACCTTGCAAATTCACTGAAAAAACCATGGGTTTCACACATGTTATAGTTAGGGATTAGCATTTAAAAAACCTTGCAAATTCACTGAAAAAACCATAGGTTTCACACACGTTATAGTTAGGAATTAGCATTTAAAAAACCTTAGAAATTCAATGAAAAAACCAAAGGTTTCACACATGTTATAGTTAGCTGGACATTTCACTCGTAAAAAACCAATGAAATTTCCCCTTTATAGTTAGTTCAGCTAACTATAGCTCGTGCGCCCGCAATGCACTACTGATGACGTCACATATTACATCACTCATGACATGGTCACTGACATCACTCATGACATCACTGATGACATCTCAAATGACATCACTGATGACATCACTGATGACATCATCCTTGTGAAATAGTAGCAGACCTCTTCTTCCCCTAATATAACCTTTAATACACACATTTAAAAAAATGAAACTAAAATGTTCGAAATAATGAACATATCAATATCAGTTACAACAACCTATTCAGTAATTCTAAGAACCACATACACATCCACTCATTCACCAACAGTCCTATACAGTCACTCATACATGTACTCACTCATCATATGTATTCATACACCTATACATCCTGTTACACAACGCCACTCATCCATAGAGTTACTCACACACAAAGTCACTCATGCTAATAAAGAATCAAACATCCATTTACTTGCATATACAGTTATACACACACCACCACACCTACTTCTACAGAAACTTACACATACTTAGTCTTTTAAACAATCACTTATAGAAACACATACTTATTCATACAGGAACTCTTTCAATCTCTTACTCTCACATATACTCAGTTATATACACCAAAAGACACATATAACAGTTAAAAACATATGTAGTTACTCATTGAGACACTATTGAGACAGTCTTTCACTCACTAACACACCTTTACACATACTCATCCACCCATATAGTCATGCACACATGCTGTCTTCAACACATACAGTGAGTCACTCATTCATGCACCTATGCACTACGTAATACCCCCCACCGAACCATGCAGACACTCAGACTGATACTCAAAAAACCAACTAATAATCTATATTGACTCCCATGTAGCTACTCACCAACCCATGCAGCCACTTATACACAAAGTGAGAGACTGATACAGATATTTACATATTTAAACATTACTCACTAAGCCATGTATTCACTATGATACATTTTAACAATCAGTTACACAATACATTTTTCTAAAAAAATCATCCATTTAGACACTTATATACCCATTTAATCTTCCATCGAGCTTGAGATATACTTATATAAAACCTATTTAATTTTCAGAAAAACACACATTCACTGGATGATGTCATCAGTGATGTCATCAGTGATGTCATTTGAGATGTCATCAGTGATGTCATGAGTGATGTCAGTGACCATGTCATGAGTGATGTAATATGTGACGTCATCAGTAGTGCATTGCGGGCGCACGAGTTATAGTTAGCTGAACTAACTATAACGGGGAAATTTCATTGGTTTTTTACGAGTGAAATGTCCAGCTAACTATAACATGTGTGAAACCTTTGGTTTTTTCATTGAATTTCTAAGGTTTTTTAAATGCTAATTCCTAACTATAACGTGTGTGAAACCTATGGTTTTTTCAGTGAATATATATATATATATATATATACATATATATATATATATATATATTTCCCAAAAACCGCTGAGACGATTTGAAGACGGCAGTGAAGATGCCCCAACTCCAAGAATCACACGGACACGGACCTTCGGATGAGTGCTGCTTTTATTCTACTGGCAGTGTCGTCTTGACGTTACGGCTCCCATGAGCCTTGTTCACATGACAACGTGAGTATACAAAATGACCCAATAAAAAGATATAGTAAAAGTTCAGAGTTCAGCCTGAAATTACGTGATTACAATGACCATAGACACAGACAAATCACTTCTGTACGACCTCAGTGCTGGCTGTGCAAAATAGGCTTAAGTTGGTTTAAATGCAACTTGTGTAATGAAGCAGTCCAAATGAATGTTGTGCAAAATAGAAAATGTGCAAATTACGCTGTAAACATATTCAATAATATATAAATATATAAATACAAAGGTCTGTTTAAAATCCAACTCTAAATAGCTTAAATGCCATGGCGTCATTGGATTATGCATACTACGGGGGAATTAACTCACATCACAATGTTTAGGTTAAAGTTACTCTATCCCCTATAGAGATTCTTGTAAATTTGCTGATTTAACCACAACAACTAAGTACTTATAACTATTTATACTGTCGGCTTAAATGCCAATTGTTTATATCATCCAGTTAATAAAGGATAAATATACGATAAAAACCAGTTAAAAGTATGTGATATAAATATAAACAACTAATCTAATAATATATGCACATTTTATATAGTTCGTATTACTTGTAGCCGACAGCCAAAGATATATGCTCTGAACTCATATTATTGATTTGGAGAAATGCTGTTTAAGATTTCATGAAAAGAATACTATCACTATTGCAAAGTGCCCAATTTATCTAAAATCACCTAATGTAAAAACGAGGGAAAAGAAGTGCTGGAAACAACTGGGGAAGTGCAAAAGAAACTTACACCCTGTGCTTAATAAATTGAAACTTAAAGTAATTTTTGTAATTTTATATGATTATATAGGTTTCCTAAATGAAAAAGAAGTATTGAGAGTACACTGACCAGATTGAATGTAAACATCCATACAGTAATATCCCTCCATACATACAGCATAATGAGTAAAGCCGCATGGCATGGTGTACAACACTGGCTATATAATTTCTTTATATTTTTTATATTTAAAATAGTAAATCATGCCTGTTGAACTAATCACTGAGTTCTCCAGTTCAAGTGAGCACAATATATAAACATTCATCAAATGCACTATTTGATTATCAAGTGTTATAAGACCAATCAAATATAAAATGTTAAAAACGTGTAGCGGTATCTCCTATCAGGCCTGATAGAGCACAGATGTAAAATATGCTCATACATTGACAGTGCATGATAAAGAATTAATCAGATAACAAACTATGTTAAAATATCATAGATTTGAAATCTACTAGAGTCAAACAAATAAACCCTAACAACGGCTATGTTCACTTTTATATTCCAGCCACACCCAGCTTGGCGGGGAGGGCTAAGGGGGGCCTTGCTTTGCTAGTTTCCTTGAACCTGAAAGGATCCGCTAAACAGGTTGATTCTGGCTCCCAACACTGCTTAGCTGTAGAACTAGTGGTGGCAAATTCACCTTCTCTGCTTTTGATTAACTTTTATAACTCTAAAGATAGTGTCAGTCTAAATTTCCATCTAGAATCTCTGGGGGAGGTTCTGGATAAATACAGGGCGTCACATAACAGTTTTGAGGTCATTTTAATGGGCGATTTCAATGTCCATCCTTGCAGCCTAGGTTGTATCTTGGATGACGAGGAGGGTTCTCCCTACGCATCATCCACACATTTTGAACATACCAAATCAGGCGAGGCCTTGGAGAGCCTATTGGCTTCCTCAGACCTCTCTGAACCTGGTCGCTGCACGGAGGGGCAGAGACCGTGTACCTTTAAAGGCCCTGGTTCAGGGTCAGTCATCGATTACATTTTTGTTTCTTCTTTGATTTTCCCTTTGATTTTAAATTACAGGGTGGAGGACTCCGCATTCAGTGACCACAACCCGGTGATAGTCGAGGTTGCCACGGATGGGTTCTTGGTTTTTAAAGATTCTAGTACTCTGGGAACTAGAGCCCTGGTAGTAAAAGACCAGGGCAGGAGGTTAAAATGGGCTCAGGTGTCCCCGATTTCTTTCCTTCAAGAAGTCCTGTCTAAGGCTGAACCAGAGATGGGTATATGCCTAGATCACGCTAACACCAACTCTAGTATAGTTGAGGCTTTTGCTATTATTTGCCTACATATAAATGCGGCCCTCCTGGCTAAATCCAAGTCAGGCTGTGTTACAGGTAAAAAATGGTTTAATACCAACTGTACCAAGGCTCATTCTGCTCTTTTGAAGGCAATAAAGGGTAAACCGAGAAACAGACCTCTAATCATTTCTTTGAGGAAACAGTATAAATTGGCTATTAAAGCTCGTAAAAACGAGATCCAGGAAGAAGCCTGGAATAACTTACTGTTACCGGATACCCTGCGGGATAGCTCCAAATTTTGGGGATTGATAAATCACCCCTTTTTTTCCGGTAGCGAGAATCAGGCCATGGAATGTAGTATTCCTGACGAACAGTGGTTAGCCCACTTCGAAAAAATTTATAGTTCTGTTTCGCCTGGGAATTCAGAGGGGCTCTCACCTTTAAACCAGGTTGGTCCAGTTTCGGCCTTCAAGGAGGAGGATGTAGAAAAAGCCATCCTAGAGACATCTAAGAGTAAGGCACCAGGCCCTGATGGTGTTCCTGCCGACCTTTATAGGTCTGCTCCTAAATTATGGGCCAAAATACTAACTAATGTTTTCAATGCCGCGAGACATAAGAATATCCCCGAGTCCTGGGCGATATCTACAATTATTCCAATTTTTAAAAAAGGCCAGAGGGATGACCCGGCCTGTTACAGGCCTATCTCCCTAATTGACTCTGCCGTTAAAATCTTAGGCAGAGTCATTCTGGGTAGATTGAACACTTGGCTGGCGAGTAGCAGTATATTATCTGACGCCCAATATGGTTTTAGGGCTAACAGGAGCACGCAGGATCAATGTTTAAATCTCCACTTACTTATTTGCAAATACACTATTGCAAAGGAGGGGTCCCTGTACATGGCCTTCATGGACCTCTCCTCAGCCTTTGACCTGGTTAACAGGTCTAAATTGTGGAGTATTCTTTTGGATATTGGGGTTGATCCCCCTCTGGTTGGATTCTCGGCGGATCTCCATCGTGGCTTATCAGCCTCGGTGAGAGTTACCCAGGGGGGAAGGTGCACCAGTTGCTTCAAGTCAGAGAGGGGTGTAAGGCAAGGGTGCATATTGGCACCTCTCCTTTTCACACTTTACATTAATGCCCTGGACCCAGCCCTGGCCAACGCAGCGGTTGATGTACCTCGTGTAGGAGACACCAAGATTCCAGTTCTCCTATACGCGGATGACGCCATGCTTTTGGCGCGATCAGGGGTGGCTCTTGACAGACTTTTGGCCTCTTTCGGTGACTTTATGACATCTTTAGACCTGAAAATTAATACCCAAAAATCACAGGTCATGATCACTGGCCAGGCCAGTAGGAAAAAGAAATCTAAATCCTTTTTTTGTTTAGGCCACGAGGTCAAAAGGGTCCCAATTTTTACCTATTTAGGGGTCATTTTCGACGAGAAAGGCACGTGGGGCCCTCAACATAAACTAAAAGGCAATTCAATGGCAAGATCTGCCGCAGCTATACTTGGCTTTGCCAAACGGCTGGGTACTCGCCCCCTGGAGGCCATTTTGAAAGTTTATAAAGCTAAATCTTTGGCAATAGCCACCTATGGCTCTGCCATATGGGGCTATTCTAATAATGTCACCATTCAGAGGGTGGAAAACAAGTTTTTAAGATCCTTGCTGTCTGTTCCCCAGTCCACACCCACTTTTACAACACATTCAGAATTGGGTTTGGGGTTTGTTGTTGACTTAATCAAAATGGCACCTGTTATATGTTGGTTAAAAACCTGGCTTAACCAAGACATTCTTTTAACCCATTTAATACTTAAGGACTGCCTCGCCCTGGATAGAGCCCACACAATTCCATGGCTAGTATATGTTAAAAAGATGTTGAGCATAGTGGGTCGACCAGAGCTATTTGATTTCCCTGACCGTATCAATAAGAAGGACATCATGGGGATTAAGACCGCACTATTGACAAGATTAATGGCCGAGAGGGAGGACATTGAATTAAACAAGCCGGTAGTGAGAAGGAACTATGGGTTAATCACCGTTCCTGGCCTTGAACCCTACCTGGCATTTGTAATCAGCCCACTTCACAGGTCTCTCCTGATTAAATTCCGCTTAAATTTGATACATTATGTGCTAGGTTTTTATCCCACATGGGCTACCCCTGATAATGCTACCCCATGTGACTGTGATAATTTTTCTTGTCAAGACACACTACATTTTACTATGTTTTGTGAGCATTTTGCACAGATTAGGACAAAATACCTGTTACCTCTACTTAAAGGGGCTGGCTATGTTCAGGTTCGGCCAGCGCTTCTGTTCTTGCAACTCCTGCCTAACATTACTATTGCTTTTCATGTAGCAAACTTTTTAGTCGCAGCTGTTCGCATCAGTAAGAAGCGTGCTAGAGAGCGGCCTACTTTTAACATAATTGATGCGGTTGTGACGGACGGTGGCCCGTAGTTATGGAGTATTCCATCCCTGTTAATCTTTTAGATGGAAATTTTATCTTTACACCTTATTTATTCTTTTTAACTTAGAATAGAACCTATGAAATATGTTCTCTTCACATTTTTAAATTTTGATTATGTTTTCCATTATCAGATTTGTAATTGATGTATCTTTGCCCTATATTTTATGTATTGTGATTTCATGTCTGTTTTGTCTCTTTTTATGATCTTTTATTGATCGAATAAAAGTAATTGACTGACTGAACATATTGAAAACTCACTTGATGTTTAAAAACGAAAGAAATTATTGTACCAGCTACATAATACTGAGCTATGATAAACAGGTGTATAAATCCTCTGTGACGTTTAGACCCTTAGGGCATTTAGTATCCAGCTGCAGAATATATTGAGTTTCTAATTTCCGGAGTTTGGTTTCCCTGTTTCCTCCCCGACTGCTGGCATTAACAGCGTCAATCACAAAGAATTTGAGGAGACTATTATCACTTTGGTGTAGGTCTTTGAAATGTCTTGCAACGGGGTAGGTATTGTCATGGTTAGATATTGCTCTTAAGTGTTGCAATATACGTTTATGTACGGCCAATTTAGTGCTGCCGACATATCTGTGGGGGCAAGGACATTCGAGTATGTATACAGCATATTCTGTTTTACATGTCAGCAATTTACTAATCTGATGCTCAGTATTGCTGAACCCATCCTGATATGTCCTAGTGTTAACCCCGTGTGTGCAAGATTTACAGGTTTTACACCTAAAGAAGCCAGTATTGGTTTGAAGCCAGGTAGATTTTTCGATTACTTCCGGATTGGTGTCAACTAGATGGTCCCCCATTGACATAGCTCTGCTAAATGTTAAGGAAATACGTGTAGGCAGTGATGGCCCTAAAATCGGATCATTCAAAATAATGGGCCAGTTCTGATTAATGATCCTGAAGATGTCTTTATGCTGCTTACTGAAGCCTGTTATGATTCTAAATGTGTTCTCTGAGTCCTTAGGGATACCGGTAACATTGGTACCTTGGGTATCCTGTTCAGTTGAGGCCTTGGTAGTATAAATACTAAGTAGTTCCTGTCTCGTGTGTGTCATTGATTTAGCTAGGGCACTTTCTATGTTACGTCTAGAATAACCTCTTTGAATGAATCTCAACTTGCTAGCCAGCTGTGCATCTTCCAGATCTGAAGTGTTGCTGCATACTCGTCTGATTCGGAGCATTTCCCCATATGGGATGCTAGCTATTAAATGTGCTGGATGTGCACTGCCCAAATGTAAAACAGTATTACCTGCTGTTTTCTTTCGAAATAATCTAGTTTCAATTGTGTTGTTCTTAATGTAAACTTCGGTGTCTAGAAATGTTACATTTGTCTGGCTCATATTGACAGTAAACGCAAGATTTAGATCATTAACATTGATACTAGATATGAACTCCTTTGCTTGTTCTTCGTTGCCCTTCCACACAATGAAAAGATCATCTATAAACCGATACCAAGTAACCACATATTTGTCTACTATTTCCTTGTACTTGACCCTGAGGACCAGTTCATCCCAAGCACCCATAAGCAAGCAGGCAAAACTTGGGGAAAAACTGTCCCCCATAGCCACTCCCTGAAGTTGGCAGTAAAGCAGATTATTGAACATAAACACATTGTTGTTTAAGCAAAATCTAAACATATGGAGTAACATGTCGTTGTGGTCATTATCCAGGTTTTCACTCTGGTTTAATAATGTGTTACTGCCCTTAAGCCATCCTCATGTCTTATGCTTGTATATAAAGCGGTTACATCAAGGGCTAGCATCCAGAAACCACTTTTCCATGTAACCTGTTGAAGCTTATGAAGGAAATCACCTGTATCCTGTACATAGGACAAAAGATTTTTAACATGTGGCTGCAAAAAATAATCTATATATTCAGATGTTTTTTCCAATAGCCCCCCCTAGCAGAGATAATAGGCCTGCCTGGGGGCTTGTCCTCATTCTTGTGTACCTTTGGGATAAAGTATATCACAGGGGTTACAGGATAATCAACTTTAAGGAATTTAAGTTCAGCCTCAGTAATCAGTTTCTTGTTCCTCCATTTGATCAATTTGAGGTGATACTCTTGTTGTTTAGACTTGAGTTCATTGGCATTGCTCCTCTCATAGCATTGACGATCATTCAATTGAGAGTAGGCCTCTTTGTCATAGTCAATTTGCGTCATAAGGACCACATTTCCAACCTTTATCACTTTGTCTGATGACAATATTTTTATTGGAGCTCAGTTTTTTCATAAGAGCTTCATAGTCTGATGTTTGCTTGTTGTACTTCTTTTTTTGTGTTACCGTTTTATTATAAAGTTTTTTTATCTGTAAGGTAGTGTTCTCATGGAAAATGTCAATGGCATCACGTGGCATGATAGGGTTGAACAGGGATTGAGGTCTAAAGGGCGTCCTGGCTCTTGTAACTGTATTCCCTTCTCGCTGTTCATAACCTGTTCCATATGTTTCCCATAGTTCAAGGAGTTCAGCCGTCAACGATGTTTCTGATAAACCTGTGGTCAGGGGCGGCTGAGCATAAAAAGTGGGTTTACCTGTATCACTTTTCAAAATAAAATATTTTCGCAGTTTTAATTTCCTTACTGCCTTGTAGATGTCGTTTCTGGTGTTGGCATAGTTCATATTACATGGTGAGACAAAGGATAGACCAACTTTAGGATGTCCTCATCCTCTTTAGTCATATCGAAAGACGTAAGATTAATGATGATCTTGTCATCTTCAATGGATAGCTTCAATCCTTGGCTATCCACTGGCCTCTGCCCCTCTTTCTGCTTGCAAAGGCAGTGCCTTTTCCTCGTCCCCTGCCTCTGCCTCCTTTGGTAATTTCTGTGTTTTCTACGTAGGACTTTTGGGTCCAGGGCCTTAGGGTTTGTAGTCTTTCCCGGTTAAAAAAATTGATTTCTTTCCCGGGGGATGGTTTATCTCTTTGTGCCATCTGTGTATCCTCGCGCACTTCCTGATTTCGACCGATTCGAATGTTGACTGACATGTAACCACCAATCACAATTACGCTTGCGCACGGCACCGTGCACGCACGGTGCGTGCATCGTGCGCGGCTATAGATATTTATGTGCTTTTAACTGCAATTTTCTCAGGAACTACTGAACAGATTGACACCATATATGCAAAAGGCACATCCCTGACCTGAGGACTACCTCTTTGCCAAATTTCAAGTAATTCTGTTCAGCCGTTCGGGCTGTACCTTCGACTAAAGGTCCTATGGGAAAATGCATGGGGAAAACGCGTTTTGGGACCCCCCTTTTTTCTCAGCCCCCGCTTGACGAATCACCCCGAGACTTTCAGGGTAGGAGCTGAGCGGAGCGCCCCATTAGTTTTGAAAATTTCGCGAGGATCCGTCACCTGGCGCCAAAGTTATTCAAAATAGAATTTTCAGATTTCCTATGGAAACACGGTCCTAACTATAACTATCTACTGGCGACTGCCAGTAGATAATATATGTATATATATTCACTGAAAAAACCATAGGTTTCACACACGTTATAGTTAGGAATTAGCATTTAAAAAACCTTAGAAATTCAGTGAAAAAACCATAGGTTTCACACATGTTATAGTTAGCTGGACATTTTACTCGTAAAAAACCAATGAAATTGCCCCGTTATAGTTAGTTCAGCTAACTATAACTCGCGCGCCCGCAATGCACTGCTGATGACGTCACATATTACATCACTCATGACATGGTCAGTGACATCACTCATGACATCACTGATGACATCTCAAATGACATCACTGATGACATCACTGATGACATCATCCAGTGAATGTGTGTTTTTCTGAAAATTAAATATGTTTTATATATGTATATCTCAAGGTCGATGGAAGAATAAATGGGTATATAAGTGTCTAAATGGATGATTTGTTTTTGAAAAATTGATTGTGTTACTGACTGATTAAGTGTATCTCTCACTTTGTGTATAAGTGGCTGCATGGGTTGGTGAGTAGCTACATGGGTGTCTATATAGGTTATTAGTTGTTTTTTTGAGTATCAGTCTGAGTGTCTGTATGGTACGGTGGGGGGTATTACGTAGTGCATAGATGCATGAATGAGTGACTCACTGTTTGTATGTGTTGAAGACAGCATGTGTGCAGGACTGTATGGGTGGATGAGTGTGTGTATGGGTGTGTTAGTGAGTGAATGACTGTCTCAATAGTGTCTTCAGGAGTAACTACATATGTTTTAAACTAGTATATGTGACTATTGGTGTATATATGTGAGTATATGTGAGAGGGAGAGATTGAAAGAGTTCCTGTATGAATAAGTATGTGTTTCTATAAGTGATTGTTTAAAAGACTAAGTATGTGTAAGTTTCCGTAGAAGTAAGTATGGTGGTGTGTGTATTACTGTATATGCAAGTAAATGTATGTTTTATTCTTTATTAGCATGAGTGACTATGTGTGTGAGTAACTCTATGGATGAGTGGCATTGTGTAACAGGATGTATAGATGTATGAGTACATATGATGAGTGAGTACATGTATGAGTGACTGTAAAGGACTGTTGGTGAATGAGTGGATGTGTATGTGGATCTTAGAATTACTGAAGAGGTTGTTGTAACTGGTATTGGTATGTCCATTGTTTTGAAATTTTTAGTCTCTATTTTTGAATGTGTGTATCAAAGCTTATATTAAGGTGAGAGGAGGTCTGCCACTCTATCACAAGGATGATGTCATCAGTGATGTCATCAGTGATGTCATTTGAGATGTCATCAGTGATGTCATGAGTGATGTCACTGACCATGTCATGAGTGATGTAATATGTGACGTCATCAGCAGTGCATTGCGGGCGCGCGAGTTATAGTTAGCTGAACTAACTATAACGGGGCAATTTCATTGGTTTTTTACGAGTAAAATGTCCAGCTAACTATAACATGTGTGAAACCTATGGTTTTTTCACTGAATTTCTAAGGTTTTTTAAATGCTAATTCCTAACTATAACGTGTGTGAAACCTATGGTTTTTTCAGTGAATTTCTAAGGTTTTTTAAATGCTAATTCCTAACTATAACGTGTGTGAAACCCATGGTTTTTTCAGTGAATTTGCAAGGTTTTTTAAATGCTAATTCCTAACTATAACGTGTGTGAAACCCATGGTTTTTTCAGTGAATTTGCAAGGTTTTTTAAATGCTATTTTTTTTTTTTATTCTTCATTTTTTTCAAACATATTTTTAATTTAATTTTCTTATCTTTTATAAAGACTATGCTTAAATTTTTAAAATCCTTAAATATTTTTTTTATATATATTTTTTAAAATAAACATGTAAAATTTATTTCCAGATTTTTTTTTTTTTTTTTTTTTTTTTTTTTAGTACGCGTACCGTAAGCTCACGGTAAGCGTACGGTTTACGCAACGTCCGTAATCTATCTACGCTGCTTGCGTATAGTTACGCACTTTGCGTAGCCGCGCGTACTGCGCGTGGGACGCGTGCGCGCTTACGCAATACGCGCACGTTACGCGGAAGTGCCGGGGAGTGACTGTTATGCGCATGCGCGCAAGCGCGTGTCTTTTTTACGCGCACGCGTACTTTTTGCCGTAAGCGTACCGTAAGCGTACCGTAAGCGTACGGTAGGTCATGTGATCATGAAACACAACTTTTGATTGGTTGAAAGTACTTTCAGTTCTAGAACTCTCCTACACCACACCCATTCCCCTCATTTCTGCTTGTGATCCCTTGGGAGAAGGAGCTGGTTTGTCTTTGGGATACGATGGCAGAACAGCAGAGCTCTTCTGAGAGTGAGGCTAGCACCAGCAGCACTGTCTTGAGGCAGAGAGCGAGGAAAGTAAAGCCTTCTTATGTTTGGGATTATTTTACTTTTCCAGAAGGCCAGCAAAAGGTGAATGCACCCTTAGTTACTTGCAAGCTGTGTAAGCGTGTACTTTCTAGAGGTAATCCTAACAGGAAGTATTCCTTTGGGAATCACACCATGAAGAGACACCTCCAGGATGTACACAGAAGGACACATGGTCATCTTTTTGGAGGTAACTCTTCAGAAAGACGAGCCAGTACATCCACAGCAGCTCAGCCTGGACCATCACCTGCAGGGCAGACTCCTTCTTCTGCAGGTCAGGTGAGCCCTTCATCTGTGGGGGGAGAATCTCCTTTTGCTGGCCCTCTGGAAATTAACCCTCGGTTTGCGAGGGTTGAAGTACGGTGCGCCACTTGTCACGATCTAATTACTTATAGGGAGACCAGTGTTTCCCTGGTGAACAGTAAAATAGATCAGCACACTTGTCGTACCGTCTAATATTCCCAATCTTTCTTTCCTCTGTCCCTGCATGAACACAACGGTTCTTTTAAGAGCCAACCTTATCTTTCATCTTTTTTTTTCTTTTTTTTTAAAAACTTTTTTTTTTTTTTTTACCGTACGCGTACGGTAAGCGTACCTTTTTTTTATTTTTTAAAAAAAAACACTAAAAATCATTTATCACATTACAAAGTCCTTGAGAGACTACAATTTTTATTTTTAACTTACCATACTCACTCAAAAAAATATTTATTCATTTGTTTTTTTAAAAAATAGTTTTTAAAATGGTTGTAGTTTCCGAAAATTTTCTATATCGATCTGAAAATAAAGAAAAAAGTATTAATATTTTTTATCCATTTTATAATACAGTACACATATTTACATTTTTTACCAAAAAATATTTTTGCCTTATTTTTGCTGTTTTCAGAATATATTGCATTTCACTATTAATTGTGAAAGCAATTGCATTCATCATTTTACAGCGGGCAAAAAAAATTAACAATCACAAAGATTGTATTAAAAAAGCCCAGAATCTCTTCTCACTTAAACTTATCATTACAGAAATGCATATTATTCTAAAAAAATATCATCTAAAAACAATACTTTTTTCTTTAAAATACCGTCTGATATGTTTGTTTCAGAAGTATAATCACAATATTATATCTCAAATAACTCCAAAATACATCTGATTTTATTTCCTTTAGGCCAAATAGTATTTTTTTTTTTTTCCTGGAATAAATTTCCAAGGGAAAACCATTAAAATTCTAAAGTTTAATCTGTCCAGATCTCACCAATTCTCTGTAACATTTTGGTTCACGAAAATTTTTTGAATAATTTATTTAGTCCATAATAGAATTGCTTACTTTTCCACATGGCCAAATAGTAATTTTTTAAATCATTTTTGAAAAAATTTCCAATGGCAGTCCAATAGCATTCCATAATTTAAAATGTGCAGAAGTTACCGATTATCTCTAAATTATTGGTTTTTGAAAATTGCATTAAAATTTTAAAAAGTCCACATTACAATTGGTTATCTTTCCTTTAGGCCAAATGATAATTTTAAAAATCTTTTTTCTACAAAATTGCAATGGTAATCCAGTAAAATGGTAAAATTATTTTGTCCAGATCTTGCCAAATCTCTCTAAAATTTAGGTTTCAGGAAGATTAGATAGGAATTTGCTAAATCAAAAGGCAAACGTTGTTTGAAAATCAATTGGGAATCATTACACAGTGTCCAGCCTTTTTCACATTTTAGATAAACTGTGTAATGTCCAGAAGTAACAGTAGGTCCATCATGGAAAATTATTGCAACAGTTACAAAAGTTTTTCCTGAAATTGATAATTGCTGTCCTGTAAACTTCTTTATTAAAGTATCCAATTTTGATCCATCAGCTCTACATCGTTGCATCATTAAAATTACATACTGTCCGTATTCCCTTAAAATTAATGTTGATAACATGTCAGAATTACACTCACCACATTTCAAGCTATGATTAGCATCTTTAACTAATTTTGCAAAAGTGACTGTTTTACTCTCTGGCAATGTCAAATAAATAAACCTTTCATTATCAACAATAGAGCCACATATATTATAACAATTATCACAACTATGTTCCCATTTATAAGAGAGACCAAAAAAAATGTCAATGGGAACTCCTTCTTCTTCCACTACCTGAAGAAAATACATCAAAAATTCGTGTGCATCTTGCTGTTCATTTTGAGAAAACTGTGTTCGTCCTGAACATACATCTAAAAGTTTTCTAATATCAGTAGCACTTTCTATTTGAGTTTTATCTTTACTCAGCTTTTGAAAAAGGAGACTGAGCTCTGAACAGAATCTTTTTCCCTGATTTACTATTATCTGCTCTTGCAAACTTTCCAGATAAAATGCAACATTCAGCACTACATTAGCGTAGCAGTTGACACCAGAGCTATTTTCAAAATGACATCCTACAACCTGTTCTTCATTGTCCTTTTTCTTTTTGTTTGCAATTACATCACTCCTCTTTTTTTTCCTCTTCGCTATATCTTCATTACAGATATTCTCATTTCTCCTTTTACGAGAAACTACACGTTTCTCCAACACAGGATACTGACCTAAATGAGGAGCATAGCTTCTTCTTAATCTATTATACTCCTTTACACAGTTTGTATCAGCACTAACTTTTGAGTCATCAAAGTCTATCATGAATAAACCTGATAATGTTTTGACTCGTGACAAAGCTACATATGCCATACCTTCTTTGAACACAGTTGAACCAATGTTCACAAATGCACAATCTACAGTCAATCCTTGAGACTTGTGGATAGTTACAGCATATGCTAGTGAAAACGGAAACTGCTTCCTACGTACATATAAGTCTTTCACAAGCATGAAACGAACTGAACAACGACAAATGTCTTTAACTTCCTCTATCTGATCAAATTTTATCTGTAAACATTCAATTCCTTCTTTTTTCTGATAATTAATAAAACCCACAACTCTTCCCATCGCTCCATTCACTAAGCCTTTCTCAACATCCAAATTTCTCCTTAAAAACACTCTACAGTTCATGCAAACATAAAGATTTTTTTCTAATCCTGCTGTTTTGGAGATGTTCTTCTCTAGTGAGTCCAATTTATTTTTCAGTTTGCCTGTTACTGTGACTGTAATTCTTCCATCCTCAATTTTGTCCACTGCTTCCAATTTCCTGATGTCTTCCTTTTCCAATTTCAAAAGCTCCTCATTAAATATTGAGCATTCACGTAGAGTTGGCATTAAGCAGATGACACTTTTGTTTTCTGCAATATTCTTGTATATTTTCTCTGCAACTATTTCTTCCTTTGGAAATAAATTATGTAGCAGCCGACTCTGTAATGCTTTTTTCCCAACATCTGTGAGTAGTCCAATCCTGATATCTTTCAGAATACTTCCATATTCTTCATCGTTTGCTTGCCTCATATTAGTTGTAAGTTCCTTGTACTCAAAGAAGGACCAAATATTTGTATTTCCAATGCTTCCCAATGACTTCTTTGTGTCTTCATGTGTCACAGTATTAAACACTGGTTGTCCTTTAACTGGAGTAAGTTGCAAAAGATCCCCAAAAACTATGACGTGTTTTCCACCAAATAACACGTCATAGTCTGTCTTCAAAATTTGCTGCATTCTTAAATGCACAAAGGCAAGCATTAAGTTTGATACCATGCTCACCTCATCAATAATGAGAACTTGCATCTTCTTCAATACTCGTGAAACTTCCAAGGATGCTTCTCCAGTTAGCTTGTTGAATTGTATTTTGTTCTCATGCTCCACTGGTAACATTAGCAAACGATGTAAGGTGATTCCTTTTATGTTATATGCTGCTAACCCAGTTGGAGCAGTAACCACACAAGACAAAGTAGAATCCGTTTTTTGCTTTAGGTAGCTTCTGATGACTTTAATTAGGAAACTTTTTCCAGTGCCAGCTTGTCCGCTTACATACATCCTGATTGGATGAAATGATGTGCATGAGCACTCTTTTTTGATATGTAGAAATCCGTGATCAATTTTGTTTTTGATCTCTTCATAAATTTGTTGCTGCTCTTGATTCAGTTGTCTTTCCAAATTTTCTAAGTCTATAAATTCTTCTTGAGCTTGATTCATAGCCGTTTCCACTTCATTCATGGCTATTGATGCTTCATTTTCAACGATTGGTTGTCCTAGGGGATCTTGACTGTGTGTTCCTGAACTTTGGCTGTCCTGAGAACTGTCTCTAGCTATTTCTGCTGCAATTGTAGTTTCCTGTTCAATTTCTTCATTTAACATTTGCAGATAAGTTGAGAATGTACTGCATTGTATGCTGTCTTTGCAAGCATTAAAAGAATCTTCATAGCTCTGGAATTCTCCCAGTAGTTCATCCTCTGTACGCCATGGTTTAAACAACTGTAAAAGAGCCAAGTAGTAAAATTCTTTCTTGTCGGTAGTGTCGCAACTCAGCTTCCGGTGATTTATCAAACTTCCTTTGGTTTGCTTCACCAAACATCCTTCTTCACTAACAACTTTATATTTTCCACTGTTGATGTCTTCTGCAGCTTTCCGTGAATAAATGTAGTTCTGTAACACTTCATAGAGACACATGTTCTCCAGATGATGACTTCTCTTGGGATAATATGTGTCCAACATGTTTGTTTTCAATATGTCTGTACTTTCTGGGTCATTCTCAGCCAAATATTCAATTTCTCCAACAGATTTCAGTACCCGATTTCTCATTGCTGCAAGGCCTAAACTTGCCCAAATTATTCTTCTTGACTTCGAGTAGAGACTTGCAGAAGATAACCTATCTGAACATTCGTAGGATCCAATTTCTCGATGCGATAACATCTTCAAACTGAAACTGTACAGCTTCTTACTGACAGTCTTCTCGTGAGAAATCTCTTCCCACATTTCCTTCAATTCTGTTTTTTCTGATTTCGTAATGTAAGACGTTACATATCGAGCAACAGCAATGGAATTGTCAGCAACATACTGTATATCCATGTTAGCGTTCCACATGGATAAAATGACTGGGTTGTAGTCATTTATATTTTTTGATTCTTCTTTTCTTTTAAGGTTGTAGGTATTCTTAGGTGATTTTCTTGTGATAGTATGTCTCACAGCTGACATAAAACTGTTGACTCTTCCATTAGTAAGAACAGGTCTAGGAAATCCAAATCGACATTTAGTGTAGTATTTTTCTTTGCTCTTGTATTTCCGTCGACAGTATTTTCCACACCGATGACTTTGGAAACGTAGAACTTGCTCCTTTAACTTGTTCTCTTCTGTGCTTTTAGGTATAGCACATGTTGCATATTCTTCAATGTAAGATAACACTGCTTCATCAGTATCTGTTCCAAACTTTGGGGCATCCTTGATCCACAGCAGCATATGAATATGAGGAGCACCTCTTGCCTGGTACTCTTTTCTCCAAAAGAAATCCACTACTTCTCCAAGGGGTGGATTTTTTTTATTGCAGATGAAGGACATCATAGCCTCAAATCTATGATTGAAATATCTGCAAACATTAACCGGATCCAATGAGCACAGTTCTCCTGCTGTCTTGTATTCGATGTTTTTAATGTTTGAATTGGCCTCTCGTAGAAAATCCAGTAAATCATCCCAAGCGTACTCGGCACAGCTTAGGGTAAGGAACCATGTTGGTGTTCCTAAATTGCGTAACATGCATTTTAGTTCACCATGGCGTCGGTACCAATATTCATTTGTCCCACGCTGACAAGCCATCAGATTGATCAGTTGTGTTTCCAAATGATCATCTCGGTGCTGCACTTTCTCCATAAAATCCTTAGCAGACACATTTTGTAAATGTACTCCACTTTTTAAAATGTGATTTACTGCATAAGACAGTGCAGACAAGTCGCTTTCAAATAAAAGATGGAACAAATAAGGAATACTTTGTCGAAATCTGGGATCTTCAGCATATAGTCTTGTAGTTCGATACTCTGAAGCTGGAATCTGTTCTGGACGTTCATCGTATCGTCCTCCTTTTCCTTTAGGAAACAGCTGGGGAAAACATCGAGCTTCCAAGCTCTCCTCCCATACACTCACGGGATTTCCTTTTGCTTTCTTCATCTGAAAGAGATCAATATTGTCTCCCATAACTTCTTTCGAATGGAGAGGATGTATGCTAAAATGTTCATAAATTTCTTCTTCCTTTGACTTGTCCACTTTTTCAATTTGTCCAGTTGGTGTTTCTGTGTCTCCTTGTAAATCTTCTTCTTCTTCTTCTTCTTCTATATAAATTGATTCATACCATTTGTTATTTTTTTTCAAATACAAATTTGCTCTTTGTACTTTCCGCACATCTACCAGCTCCTGCCAAATCTTCTTATTCTTTGTAGGTACACCATTAACCAGAATAATTAATGGTTCAGTTTCCAAAGTATCCGCATCAATAGTTTCCATATTTTTTTTCAAATCCAAGGGCAAATACACCACTCTACCTTTTAAACCTCTCAGTAAATCTGAAGGAGGTAATTTACCAGTTTTGGGCTCCATACGTACTATGGTCTGGAACGGATGAACACATTGAATGAGTATAGACTCATATGTATTTAATTCAGAAAGTTCAGCAGGAATAGCATCCAATTCTAAATTATTATGTACAGCTCTGGTCGGCATTCTATTTTCCTTTAACTTGTTGTAGCAGTATTTACAAATACGCTGATCTTCACCCAATTCAAAACAATTTTCAAGAAATATATATGTGGCAAAATCCATCCACTTATAATTATCTTCATTTTCACTCTTTCTGTAGAGATCAACATTCCTAGTTTGTTTTCTATAATGAGTTCTGCGGCAACAAATACAAGTAACATTTGGTCTTTCATTAGAGATTATTGCAAATTTTGTTATGTGATCATTAAATGTCTTACTTACACAAGGTTCTACATTCTCTTCCACTTCTGCCTCATTTACTGTGTCCTTCTCTGCACTGTTTTGTTCAGGACCAAAGTAACAAAACTGAATTTCATCAACAACCTTCTCTACATCTGATACCGTTCCTCAGAACAAGGCCCTATTCAATTCATTTAACTTTATTGCTGGACTTTTGGCAAAATACAACCGTCTCACAAACTTTCTCATTTCAGTATGATGAACAGCCAGCATCCTAAAATGATGGAAAACACTATTGCACACTTTTCTAGATAGACAAGCAAGAGAATGACCCTGCAAACCAGTATTCTCTCTCACTCTGCATGGATCCAGACTTTGAAGCACCTTAATCTTTTGTTTTACACTTTTTTTACTATATTCTCTTAGAAACTCTCGAAATCTGTCAATAGATTCCTGACGCACAGTGCAAATACTACTACAATTCCAAGTGTACACTAGGGCTTTAGGACGTCTCCCCATTGCCTCATCTGCCATCACTTGTACCTCATCTCTTGGAACCATTATCTCCTTCTCCATTATGCAACCATTTTTTACTTCGTATGAACGACCTCTGGTGTCAACTGCATGCAGCAAACTATTACTTTGAAAATAGCTCTCTTCATTAAAAAAAGGTTCACTACTTGAACTATGCATCCACTTTCCTAAAAACACTTTACAAAAGTTTGTTCTGTTCACTACTCTTTTGCTTTTGCTTTGTGATTTCAGTACATTAACCATTTTATCTAATGTACGCATCCTATTCAAAATTAATATGAATAGTTTCCTTTTTAATTCTAATGCTTTTGCTGCAATGGCTTCAATTTCTTTTTTTCTCTTGTAATATTTAGCCTTTTGCTTATATTTCTTTATATCCTTTATCAAATTGGACATAACTCTTCTCTGAAACATTTTTCTACGTATCTCTTTAAATGCTGTTTTTCTGTTTATGTTAAACTTTTCAATTGCAGAAGGTATATTTGCATTAACTAAATTCTCAATTTTTTGCTGTTCACTATGTTTTGTTACATTTTTCCGAGAACAGACATTTTGTACATTTTTCTTTGTTTTGAATATTTTGTTTAGAAATTGTTTTTTTTGCTTACCAGAAGATTTTTTCTTTTTCCCAACATCAGCATCTTCTACTAACTTTGGTCCTCCAGTTGTCTTCAAATATAGTTTTTTTTTTAGCGTTTTTTGAACTCGAGATTTTGTAGGCATCTTAAATTTTGTTCACTGTTCTTCAGTAATACCTGAAAAAAACTAAAAAAAAAATCCTTTATTGTATTTAAATATATTACTACATTTCTTTTCACAATAGTCACAAAACGAAATTTCTTTGCCAATTTGAATGCACACAAACTGCTCTTTTTTTTGGGCAAGTGAAAATCTCTTTTACAAACTGTCACATTATGAAACCAAGCTGTTTTTTCAGACCACCACCATGTGTATTCTCTGTGACTGCCTACACTCCAGCAGGGGCAACCAGCCTTAGTGATGCTGAATGTATTTGCATTACAGACTTAAACCTGAAAACCCCACTCGCTTCTAATTACTGTGCATGACTATACATGGCAAGCACATGGGTGTGTGCTAAGCCTCTGCTTCTTCCCCCAAAAATTCGCTCCTCTTTTCCATCTACTGCAACTGTGAAATCACCAGAGCAAGACGCAATAAATCTCTGCCTATAATTCTTCTATGCACACAGAGTCATGTTTTCACATTAGTGCCAAAACGAAATTTCTTTGCCAATTTGAAAGCACACTTACTGCTCTTTTTTTTTCGGGCCAAGTGAAAATCTCTTTTTACAATTTGAAATCACTTTTACAGACTGACACATTCTGAAACCTTTTTTTTAAATTTATTTAAATGCACATGTCCAAGCTGTTTTTTTTTCAGACCACCACCGTGTGTATTCTCTGTGACTGCCTACACTCCAGCAGGGGCAACCAGCCTTAGTGATGCTGAATGTATTTGCATTACAGACTTAAACCTGAAAACCCCACTCGCTTCTAATTACTGTGCATGACTATACATGGCAAGCACATGGGTGTGTGCTAAGCCTCTGCTTCTTCCCTCAAAAATTCGCTCCTCTTTTCCATCTACTGCAACTGTGAAATCACCAGAGCAAGACGCAATAAATCTCTGCCTATAATTCTTCTATGCACACAGAGTCATGTTTTCACATTAGTGCCAAAACGAAATTTCTTTGCCAATTTGAAAGCACACTTACTGCTCTTTTTTTTTCGGGCCAAGTGAAAATCTCTTTTTACAATTTGAAATCACTTTTACAGACTGACACATTCTGAAACCTTTTTTTTAAATTTATTTAAATGCACATGTCCAAGCTGTTTTTTTTTCAGACCACCACCGTGTGTATTCTCTGTGACTGCCTACACTCCAGCAGGGGCAACCAGCCTTAGTGATGCTGAATGTATTTGCATTACAGACTTAAACCTGAAAACCCCACTCGCTTCTAATTACTGTGCATGACTATACATGGCAAGCACATGGGTGTGTGCTAAGCCTCTGCTTCTTCCCCCAAAAATTCGCTCCCCCTTTCCATCTACTGCAACTGTGAAATCACCAGAGCAAGACGCAATAAATCTCTGCCTATAATTCTTCTATGCACACAGAGTCATGTTTTCACATTAGTGCCAAAACGAAATTTCTTTGCCAATTTGAAAGCACACTTACTGCTCTTTTTTTTTCGGGCCAAGTGAAAATCTCTTTTTACAATTTGAAATCACTTTTACAGACTGACACATTCTGAATCCTTTTTTTTAAATTTATTTAAATCCACATGTCCAAGCTGTTTTTTTTTCAGACCACCACCGTGTGTATTCTCTGTGACTGCCTACACTCCAGCAGGGGCAACCAGCCTTAGTGATGCTGAATGTATTTGCATTACAGACTTAAACCTGAAAACCCCACTCGCTTCTAATTACTGTGCATGACTATACATGGCAAGCACATGGGTGTGTGCTAAGCCTCTGCTTCTTCCCCCAAAATTTCGCTCCTCTTTTCCATCTACTGCAACTGTGAAATCACCAGAGCAAGACGCAATAAATCTCTGCCTATAATTCTTCTATGCACACAGAGTCATGTTTTCACATTAGTGCCAAAACGAAATTTCTTTGCCAATTTGAAAGCACACTTACTGCTCTTTTTTTTTCGGGCCAAGTGAAAATCTCTTTTTACAATTTGAAATCACTTTTACAGACTGACACATTCTGAAACCTTTTTTTTAAATTTATTTAAATGCACATGTCCAAGCTGTTTTTTTTTCAGACCACCACCGTGTGTATTCTCTGTGACTGCCTACACTCCAGCAGGGGCAACCAGCCTTAGTGATGCTGAATGTATTTGCATTACAGACTTAAACCTGAAAACCCCACTCGCTTCTAATTACTGTGCATGACTATACATGGCAAGCACATGGGTGTGTGCTAAGCCTCTGCTTCTTCCCTCAAAAATTCGCTCCTCTTTTCCATCTACTGCAACTGTGAAATCACCAGAGCAAGACGCAATAAATCTCTGCCTATAATTCTTCTATGCACACAGAGTCATGTTTTCACATTAGTGCCAAAACGAAATTTCTTTGCCAATTTGAAAGCACACTTACTGCTCTTTTTTTTTCGGGCCAAGTGAAAATCTCTTTTTACAATTTGAAATCACTTTTACAGACTGACACATTCTGAAACCTTTTTTTAAAATTTATTTAAATGCACATGTCCAAGCTGTTTTTTTTTCAGACCACTACCGTGTGTATTCTCTGTGACTGCCTACACTCCAGCAGGGGCAACCAGCCTTAGTGATGCTGAATGTATTTGCATTACAGACTTAAACCTGAAAACCCCACTCGCTTCTAATTACTGTGCATGACTATACATGGCAAGCACATGGGTGTGTGCTAAGCCTCTGCTTCTTCCCCCAAAAATTCGCTCCCCCTTTCCATCTACTGCAACTGTGAAATCACCAGAGCAAGACGCAATAAATCTCTGCCTATAATTCTTCTATGCACACAGAGTCATGTTTTCACATTAGTGCCAAAACGAAATTTCTTTGCCAATTTGAAAGCACACTTACTGCTCTTTTTTTTTCGGGCCAAGTGAAAATCTCTTTTTACAATTTGAAATCACTTTTACAGACTGACACATTCTGAAACCTTTTTTTTAAATTTATTTAAATGCACATGTCCAAGCTGTTTTTTTTTCAGACCACCACCGTGTGTATTCTCTGTGACTGCCTACACTCCAGCAGGGGCAACCAGCCTTAGTGATGCTGAATGTATTTGCATTACAGACTTAAACCTGAAAACCCCACTCGCTTCTAATTACTGTGCATGACTATACATGGCAAGCACATGGGTGTGTGCTAAGCCTCTGCTTCTTCCCCCAAAAATTCGCTCCTCTTTTCCATCTACTGCAACTGTGAAATCACCAGAGCAAGACGCAATAAATCTCTGCCTATAATTCTTCTATGCACACAGAGTCATGTTTTCACATTAGTGCCAAAACGAAATTTCTTTGCCAATTTGAAAGCACACTTACTGCTCTTTTTTTTTCGGGCCAAGTGAAAATCTCTTTTTACAATTTGAAATCACTTTTACAGACTGACACATTCTGAAACCTTTTTTTTAAATTTATTTAAATGCACATGTCCAAGCTGTTTTTTTTTCAGACCACCACCGTGTGTATTCTCTGTGACTGCCTACACTCCAGCAGGGGCAACCAGCCTTAGTGATGCTGAATGTATTTGCATTACAGACTTAAACCTGAAAACCCCACTCGCTTCTAATTACTGTGCATGACTATACATGGCAAGCACATGGGTGTGTGCTAAGCCTCTGCTTCTTCCCCCAAAAATTCGCTCCTCTTTTCCATCTACTGCAACTGTGAAATCACCAGAGCAAGACGCAATAAATCTCTGCCTATAATTCTTCTATGCACACAGAGTCATGTTTTCACATTAGTGCCAAAACGAAATTTCTTTGCCAATTTGAAAGCACACTTACTGCTCTTTTTTTTTCGGGCCAAGTGAAAATCTCTTTTTACAATTTGAAATCACTTTTACAGACTGACACATTCTGAAACCTTTTTTTTAAATTTATTTAAATGCACATGTCCAAGCTGTTTTTTTTTCAGACCACCACCGTGTGTATTCTCTGTGATTGCCTACACTCCAGCAGGGGCAACCAGCCTTAGTGATGCTGAATGTATTTGCATTACAGACTTAAACCTGAAAACCCCACTCGCTTCTAATTACTGTGCATGACTATACATGGCAAGCACATGGGTGTGTGCTAAGCCTCTGCTTCTTCCCCCAAAAATTCGCTCCCCCTTTCCATCTACTGCAACTGTGAAATCACCAGAGCAAGACGCAATAAATCTCTGCCTATAATTCTTCTATGCACACAGAGTCATGTTTTCACATTAGTGCCAAAACGAAATTTCTTTGCCAATTTGAAAGCACACTTACTGCTCTTTTTTTTTCGGGCCAAGTGAAAATCTCTTTTTACAATTTGAAATCACTTTTACAGACTGACACATTCTGAAACCTTTTTTTTAAATTTATTTAAATGCACATGTCCAAGCTGTTTTTTTTTCAGACCACCACCGTGTGTATTCTCTGTGACTGCCTACACTCCAGCAGGGGCAACCAGCCTTAGTGATGCTGAATGTATTTGCATTACAGACTTAAACCTGAAAACCCCACTCGCTTCTAATTACTGTGCATGACTATACATGGCAAGCACATGGGTGTGTGCTAAGCCTCTGCTTCTTCCCCCAAAAATTCGCTCCTCTTTTCCATCTACTGCAACTGTGAAATCACCAGAGCAAGACGCAATAAATCTCTGCCTATAATTCTTCTATGCACACAGAGTCATGTTTTCACATTAGTGCCAAAACGACATTTCTTTGCCAATTTGAAAGCACACTTACTGCTCTTTTTTTTTCGGGCCAAGTGAAAATCTCTTTTTACAATTTGAAATCACTTTTACAGACTGACACATTCTGACTCCTTTTTTTTAAATTTATTTAAATGCACATGTCCAAGCTGTTTTTTTTTCAGACCACCACCGTGTGTATTCTCTGTGACTGCCTACACTCCAGCAGGGGCAACCAGCCTTAGTGATGCTGAATGTATTTGCATTACAGACTTAAACCTGAAAACCCCACTCGCTTCTAATTACTGTGCATGACTATACATGGCAAGCACATGGGTGTGTGCTAAGCCTCTGCTTCTTCCCCCAAAAATTCGCTCCTCTTTTCCATCTACTGCAACTGTGAAATCACCAGAGCAAGACGCAATAAATCTCTGCCTATAATTCTTCTATGCACACAGAGTCATGTTTTCACATTAGTGCCAAAACGAAATTTCTTTGCCAATTTGAAAGCACACTTACTGCTCTTTTTTTTTCGGGCCAAGTGAAAATCTCTTTTTACAATTTGAAATCACTTTTACAGACTGACACATTCTGAAACCTTTTTTTTAAATTTATTTAAATGCACATGTCCAAGCTGTTTTTTTTTCAGACCACCACCGTGTGTATTCTCTGTGACTGCCTACACTCCAGCAGGGGCAACCAGCCTTAGTGATGCTGAATGTATTTGCATTACAGACTTAAACCTGAAAACCCCACTCGCTTCTAATTACTGTGCATGACTATACATGGCAAGCACATGGGTGTGTGCTAAGCCTCTGCTTCTTCCCCCAAAAATTCGCTCCCCCTTTCCATCTACTGCAACTGTGAAATCACCAGAGCAAGACGCAATAAATCTCTGCCTATAATTCTTCTATGCACACAGAGTCATGTTTTCACATTAGTGTCAAAACGAAATTTCTTTGCCAATTTGAAAGCACACTTACTGCTCTTTTTTTTTCGGGCCAAGTGAAAATCTCTTTTTACAATTTGAAATCACTTTTACAGACTGACACATTCTGAAACCTTTTTTTTAAATTTATTTAAATGCACATGTCCAAGCTGTTTTTTTTTCAGACCACCACCGTGTGTATTCTCTGTGACTGCCTACACTCCAGCAGGGGCAACCAGCCTTAGTGATGCTGAATGTATTTGCATTACAGACTTAAACCTGAAAACCCCACTCGCTTCTAATTACTGTGCATGACTATACATGGCAAGCACATGGGTGTGTGCTAAGCCTCTGCTTCTTCCCCCAAAAATTCGCTCCTCTTTTCCATCTACTGCAACTGTGAAATCACCAGAGCAAGACGCAATAAATCTCTGCCTATAATTCTTCTATGCACACAGAGTCATGTTTTCACATTAGTGCCAAAACGAAATTTCTTTGCCAATTTGAAAGCACACTTACTGCTCTTTTTTTTTCGGGCCAAGTGAAAATCTCTTTTTACAATTTGAAATCACTTTTACAGACTGACACATTCTGAATCCTTTTTTTTAAATTTATTTAAATGCACATGTCCAAGCTGTTTTTTTTTCAGACCACCACCGTGTGTATTCTCTGTGACTGCCTACACTCCAGCAGGGGCAACCAGCCTTAGTGATGCTGAATGTATTTGCATTACAGACTTAAACCTGAAAACCCCACTCGCTTCTAATTACTGTGCATGACTATACATGGCAAGCACATGGGTGTGTGCTAAGCCTCTGCTTCTTCCCCCAAAAAATCGCTCCCCCTTTCCATCTACTGCAACTGTGAAATCACCAGAGCAAGACGCAATAAATCTCTGCCTATAATTCTTCTATGCACACAGAGTCATGTTTTCACATTAGTGCCAAAACGAAATTTCTTTGCCAATTTGAAAGCACACTTACTGCTCTTTTTTTTTCGGGCCAAGTGAAAATCTCTTTTTACAATTTGAAATCACTTTTACAGACTGACACATTCTGAAACCTTTTTTTTAAATTTATTTAAATGCACATGTCCAAGCTGTTTTTTTTTCAGACCACCACCGTGTGTATTCTCTGTGACTGCCTACACTCCAGCAGGGGCAACCAGCCTTAGTGATGATGAATGTATTTGCATTACAGACTTAAACCTGAAAACCCCACTCGCTTCTAATTACTGTGCATGACTATACATGGCAAGCACATGGGTGTGTGCTAAGCCTCTGCTTCTTCCCCCAAAAATTCGCTCCTCTTTTCCATCTACTGCAACTGTGAAATCACCAGAGCAAGACGCAATAAATCTCTGCCTATAATTCTTCTATGCACACAGAGTCATGTTTTCACATTAGTGCCAAAACGACATTTTTTTGCCAATTTCAAAGCACACTTACTGCTCTTTTTTTTTCAGGCCAAGTGAAAATCACTTTTACAGACTGACACATTATGAAACCACCATGTGTAACTACAACAAAAACAATTCCCATTTCTATTATTCATTTCTTAAGTTACCACATACATCCCCTCTCAAACTGTAAACTCACCTTTAAAATTAGTTAGTTGTGAAAGAAATGTGACACTCAAACAGCAGATTATCAGAGCCAGGATCTCTGTTGTGTTCACCTCTCTCCTCTCAGCAGAACCAGATAATGGCAAACTTTCCCTCTATTTTTCCACACATATACATGTAAGTTTCAAATCTCAGTGCTTCCCCCTTTTTTTCAAATGTAATGACACATTTCTATTGGTTGAAAACCAACCCTTTTCCAAAAGTACCCTGCCCCCAACTTGACTTCTGCCTAGTACCCTTCCCCCAACTTGACTTCTGCCTGCTACCATAGCAACAGCTCATGGAACACTGCTGTGTGCAGTTAGGTCAGAAGTTCGACACACAATTTTTCAATTCCACAGAGCAAGAGTGCTTGACTTTTCAAACCTAACAGCAAATCCATAGTACTGTTCTTTGGTTACACATTTTTTTGTACCAATACAAAACATGCTTCTATTAATTTTCACATACAGCCTAGTTTTTATTCTGGAATGGTATGAAACAGCCAATCAGTTCTTTTTTTTATAAAACAAAATATGTATGCCTCCATTTCCAAACTGTCTTTCTTTTCATATTGCCATTCTACTGAAAGACACCTCCTGAGTGCATCCAGTTCTCCTTTGAAGATGTTCACAGTGTGGATTGTAGGGCACAGCTATGTCTTCTGGAGTGAAAAGTTTGCAGAGAAAACAGATATGGTGAGAGACCTTGCTTTGCCAAATGTAGACATTAAATGGATTGGTCAGAGAGGGTTAAAGTGGCACCAATTGATGCCATTGGTGAAATCCTTCATTCAAATCCAACACCCTGACCTCATAATAGTGCACTGTGGTGGCAATGACCTAGGCACTTTGACTGGGGTAGGTCTGGAAATGCTTATGAAGGACACCTTTGCACAACTGTTTACACTTTTCCCTAAAACTGCCTTTGTGTTTTCCAACATATGCCAAAGGCAAAAATGGAACTGGTCCAATCATTTCTGTCCTCAGATTGACAAAGCAAGAAAGCACGTCAACAAATCTGTTTCTGCTTTCCTCCGTGACTATGGTATGGGTGCCATTTACCACAACAACTTGCGTTACGACATGCAAGACATTTATAGAGGAGATGGTGTACACTTCAATGATGAAGGGAACAGAGTCTTCCTCATGAACCTTAGACTCTGCATCGGTACTTACTTGTAGGTACCACTAAAAAAATGACTCCATAAACACAACAGCTCTTTTTAGAGCTCCCTAATTTCTAAACTCTTAAATCTGCTTTTCATTTATTTATTTTTTTTTTTTTTACCGTACGCTTACCGTAAGCTTACCGTACGCGTACCCCGTGATTTTTTTTAAAATCAATAAATGTTTTTTTTGTACTTTTCTGTCCTTCTTTGACCCCCTTACAATTGTTAGGGGGTCTGTAACTCTCCTCATTGCCCCCTTTCCTTGTTTTCACTCTTTTTTTTCAGAGTGAAATACACAAAATGGCGGCCGCCGCTTCCTGGTTTCGGCCGATTCGAATGTTTACTAAGATCTAAGAGCCAATCAGAATCGCGCTCGCGCACGTCACCGTACGCTTACCGTAAGCGTACGGTAAGCGTACCGTAAGCGGGCTCAGATATATATATTGATTTAAAGGCTATTTTCTCAGAATCTACTGAACAGATTTACACCAAACCTACAAAAGGCACTTCCTTGACCTAGGGACTACCTCTCTGCCAAATTTTGAGTAATTCTGTTCAGCCGTTCGGGCTGTAGCTCGTTCTAAAGGTCCTATGGAAAAATGCATGGGAAAAACGCGTTTTGGGACCCCCCTTTTATCTCAGCCCCCGCTTGACGGATCCCCCCGAGACTTTCAGGGTAGGAGCGGAGCGTAGCGCCCCACCTATTTTGAGAAATTCGCGAGGATTCGTCGACCGGCGCCAAAGTTATTCAAAATAGAATGTTGAGGTTTTCCTATGGAAACGTGGTCCTAACTATAACTACCTACTGGCGACCGCCAGTAGGTAATATATATATATATATATATATATATACAAAGAGAATCCTGCGATTGCTGCAAAAAAGACGAGCCACTCCGGTTTGCAATTGTGAATATTGCGGGTTTATTTAGCAGACAAACGACGCACTTCGATCTCAGTCGAGTTCTTGGTCACATATATATATATATATATATATATATATATATATATTCACTGAAAAAACCATAGGTTTCACACATGTTATAGTTAGCTGGACATTTTTCCGGTAAAAAACCAATGAAATTCCCCCGTTATAGTTAGTTCAGCTAACTATAACTCGCGCGCCCGCAATCCACTGCTGATGACGTCACATATTACATCACTCATGACATGGTCAGTGACATCACTCATGACATCACTGATGACATCTCAAATGACATCACTGATGACATCACTGATGACGTCATCCATTGAGTATGTGTTTCTGAACAATTTTAATATGTTTAATATATATATGGAAAGGCCTGTTGAAGAATGAGTGGGTGTATAAGTGTGTGAATGGATGATTTTCTAGGTGTGTGACTGACTCTATAAGTGGGGCATTAAATGTATCTTACTGCAGACTAGTGACTAAACTGTGTGAATGTCTGTATGTGTCTGTATGTTGGTGTATAAGTGGCAGCATGGTTTTGTGAATACCTATATAAGTGTGTATATGAGTTATTGATTGCTTCTCTCAGTATCTGTATGGGTTCCTGAGTGTTTGTGTGGGTAGGGTGTGTGTGACTCTATGCATAAATGTGTGAGTGGGTGATTCTATGGGTGCTTGGTTTTAAGAGTGCATCTGTGATGGACTGTATGGTTGAGTGAGTGTATGTATGGGTGTGTTAGGGATTGAATGTATATCTCAGTAGTACATTTGTGACTAACTACATATGTGAAAGGCAGTATATGTGCATGTAAGAGTATATAAGTGAGTAGATATGAGAGTGTGTGATTGTGAAAGTGACTGTATGGATGAGTGTGTGCTGGTATGAATGATTCTATAAGAGGGTAAGAATGTGGTACTATTTTTATGACTAAGTAAACTTGAGTGTGTATAACCGCATAGCTGAGTAAATGGGAGTGTGATTATTTGCATGACTGACTAGGTGTGAGAGTACCTCTATGGATCATTGGTGATGTGTGAGTGTCTATATAGGTGTATAAATGCATAAGATAGTTTTGTATGGAGTGACTGTAAGTATGAGTGACTGTACAGCTGAATGATTGGAGGTGTATGTAGACCTAAGAGTTAATAAGTGGGTATGTAGTTATTGGTATTGCAGTATGTATAATTTTGACATTTGAACTCTTAAATTTTGAGTTGGTGTATCAAAAGTTATATTAGGGTGTGAGAAGATGTGCTAATTTTTCACATGGATGACATCATCAGTGATGTCATTTGAGATGTCATCAGTGATGTCATGAGTGATGTCACTGACCATGTCATGAGTGATGTAATATGTGACGTCATCAGCAGTGGATTGCGGGCACGCGAGTTATAGTTAGCTGACCTAACTATAACGGGGGAATTTCATTGGTTTTTTACGAGTAAAATGTCCAGCTAACTATAACATGTGTGAAACCTATGGTTTTTTCAGTGAATTTGTAAGGTTTTTTAAATGCTATTTCCTAACTATAACGTGTGTGAAACCTATGGTTTTTTCAGTGAATTTGCAAGGTTTTTTAAATGCTAATTCCTAACTATAACGTGTGTGAAACCTATGTTTTTTTCAGTGAATTTCAAAGGTTTTTTACATGCTAATTTTGGATTTTTTAAATATATTTTTTATATATTTCTTTTACAAAAATTTCCCTATGTATACATTTATAAATTATCTGTATCCTTTAATTTTGTGTGGGTCATTTTTTTTTTACTTTGAATTTGTATAAAGTTGAACAGCATAGTTAATATCTTCTATTAACTTATGTCCACTTTATCTTTTATTTTTTTTCTATACATTTTTAGGGTGCGCGCACATAGCGCGAACCTAGTACGTTTGCGTACGTTTTTCATGTATGCAGGCGTACGTTATCTACGTACGCATACATACGTTTTAGTGCGCGCTCGCAGCGCGCACCTAGTACGCATGCGTACATTTTTTGTGTACGCATGCGTACGTTATATACGTACGCATACGTACGTTTTAGTACGCGCTCGCAGCGCGCACCCAGTACGCATGCGTACGTACGCATGCATGCGTCATACGTGCTCCACGCGCTACACTCGCGTATACGCGTAGAGTACGTGCGCTGACGTTCGCGCATGTGCGCGTGCAGCGTATGCGCGTTACGTACGCACATAATACTTATGCGAATGCGCGCGTACGCGCATGCGTAATTGCACGGTGCGCGCTCTGAGCTTGCTCCGTGCGCGCACCTCGGGTTATGTGATTATTAAAACAACACTTTTAATTGGTTTTCATTACTTTCAGTTTCAGATTGTTTCAACACCACACCCAATCCCCTCATGGCAAGTCAAGTGATCAAGAAACATCACTTTTCATTGGTTCAAAGTACTTTCAGTTCCAGATTCTTCCAAAACTACACCCACTCCCCTCATTATTAGTTCTGATTCCCTTGGAGAAGGAGCTACTCTGTTTTTGTGAGACAATGGCAGAGCACCAGCCACCTTCTCAGAGTGAGCAGGACACTCTTGAGAGACAGAGGCAGAGGAAGCAGAAAGACTCCTTTATATGGCAGTTTTTCACATTTCCTGAGGGACAAAAGAAGGTGAATGCACCAAAGGTCACCTGCATACTTTGTCACCGCATCTTGTCACGTGGGAATGCTAATAAGAAGTACTCTTTTAGTATTCACACTATGATGAGGGATGTTGAGAAAATGCATCCTGTGACTTTTCATCAAGCTTCTGGAGCAAACTCTCCACCTGCTCAGCCGATGACATCTGCAGCAGCTCAGCCGAGCACATCTTCGGCAGCTCAGCCGAGCACTTCTTCTGCGATGGTGCCTTCACCTTCTTACACACCTCTGGATATTCGTCCTTGTTTTGGGAGGATGAGTACACGTTGCATGGATTGTGCTACTCTTATTACTATGGGTGAGAGCAGTGTTGATCTCATTCAGTTAAAATTTGAGGAGCACCCTTGCACTAGGCCATAGTTTTTTTTTTTTTTTTTTCGTTTTTCTCTTCCTCTGTCCCTACATTAACTCAAGGGCTCTTTTTAGAGCCACCTAAAATCAAAACACAAAAACTTGTTTTTTGAATCTATTTGTCATTTTTTTTTTGGTGTGCGCGCACCCTGCGCGCTCCCAATGACGTTTTTAAAAAAAAAAAAAAATCATTGTTTTTAACTTTAGTAAACCTTCAGGGACTCCCTGACAAAGAGAGGGGAGTGGCAAAGTAATTAAAAAAGAGATGGTGTACATTTCACAGATGAAGGGAAGATAGTCTTCCTATTAAACTTTAAACTCTGCATCAGTACTTACCTATAGGTACCCTAAACCTATCAAAAAAGATAATAGCTCAGTTTAGTGCTGCATCTGAATTGGCTGTATTTACAAGGAGAGGAAACAACACACAGAGGGGCTAATCCTCTCCTTGTAAATATGGAGGAGCACCCTGCGCCACTAGTACGTCAAGAAAAGTGACGTAGTGGTGGCGCAGGTGGCTTGTAAATCTGCCCCAGAGATGTTAAGGAAATTAAGGGTAAAACAGACAAACAGAGAGTGACAGATACAGAGACAGAAAGCAAACAACTGAGAAGGAGTAAGGCAGTTAAAAAGACTAAGACATATGGATACAGAGAAAGAAACATGGATGAACAATTAGTGATGGAGGTAGTAAAGGTAGGGGAGTAGTAGAGAAGGAGTGAGGGAGTTACAAAAGAGTAGTAAAGCAGGAAGAGAGAGTGAGAAGAGAAATGAGAAAAGCAGAGTAAGGAGAGGTGAAGAAAAGGAAGCATGATACGAAAGCAGTGACACATACAGATATGTTAAACTTACCTGACCATCAAAGTAACTTATTTAGAAATAAATGTTTTTTTTTATTTGCAAGGAAACTGAATTACATTTTCTAAATTTTCTTTCTAGTTCTGAGAAAAAGAAAAAAAGTATTCATATTCAACAATACATTGTATTAAACAGTACATGTTTTTTCATATTTAGCAAAGCAATTTTTTGCCCTTTTTTGCTGTTTTCAGAATGTTTTGATTTTCACTGAAAAGAGTGAAATCAATTGTATTCATCATTTAACAGCGGACAAAAAAAAAAAACAATCTGAAAGATTGTTTAAAAAAGCCCCAAATGTATCCTCACTAAAACATACCTTAATAGAAATGTCAAAAATACCTTTTAAGTACATTAACAATTTTCAAGAAATAACATCTGTAAACCTTGTTGCAAAAGAACATTTTCCAAAATAATATCTGTCAAAGAAGTCCACAATTGTTTGTTTTACCTGTCCTTGAGGCCAAATGGTAAGTTTAAAATCCTTTTTGAGTGAAATATCCAATTTTAATCCTTTTAAATTTAAATAAAGCTTTCTTCCGATGCTGATTTTAGTATTTAAAATTTGTGTTTCAGAAAAATTAAGTAACAATTGGGTAAATCATAAGGCAAACGTTGCTTGAAAATCAATTGAGAATCATTACACAGTGTCCATCCTTTTTCACATTTAAGATAAACTGTGTAATGACCAGAAGTTATAGAAGGACCGTCATGAAAAATTATTGCAACTGCTACAAAAGTTTTTCCAGATATAGATAATTGATTACCAACAAACTTCTTTAGTAAAGTTTCTAATTTTGTTCCATCAGCTCTACAACGTTGTACCATTAAAATTACATACTGTCCATATTTCCTTAAAAATAACGTTGACAACATTTCAGATTTACATTTAGAACATTCCATGTTGTGATTAGCATCTTTAACTAATTTACTAAAAGTCACTGTTTTACTTTCTGGTAATGGTAAATATATGAACCTTTCAGAATCAACATTACTACTGCTTGTGTTCATACAGTTATCACAACAATGTTCCCATTTATAAGAGACACCAAATACATTTTCTACTTCTACTCCTTCATCTTCCAGTACCATCAGGATATACATCAAGAATTCCTGTGCATCTTGCTGGACATTTTGTGTAAACTGTGTACATCCAGAACATACATCTAAAAGATTTCTAACATCAAAAGCACTTTCTATTTTATTTTTATCATTACTCAGCTTCTCATAAAGGAGACTCAGCAAAGAACAGAATCTTTTTTCATGATCTAGTATTATCTGCTCTTGCAAACTTTCAAGATAAAATACAACATTCAGCACTACATTTGCGTAGCAGTTGACACCAGAGCTATTTTCAAAATGACAACCAACAACCTCTTCCACACTGTCCATTTTCTTTTTGCTTGCAGTCACATCACTGTCTTTTTGTTTTCTCTTCTGTACATCCTCATTACAGATATTCTCAAATCTCCTTTTCCGACAAACAACACGTTTTTCAAGCACAGGATACTGACCTAAATGAGGAGCATAGCTTCTTCTTAACCTATTGTACTCCTTTACACAGTTTGCATCAGCACTTACTTTTGAGTCATCAAAGTCTATCATGAATAAACCAGATAATTTTTTGACGCGTGACAAAGCAACATATGCCATACCTTCTTTGAACACAGTAGACCCAATGTTTACAAAAGCACTATCAACAGTTAATCCTTGAGACTTGTGAATAGTTACAGCATATGCTAGAGAAATCGGAAACTGCTTCCTACGTACATATAAGTCTTTCACTAGCAAAAAACGAACTGAACAACGACTAATGACTTTAACCTCTTCAATCTGATCAAATTTTATTTTTAAGAATTCAATTCCATCTTTTTTCTGGTACTTTACAAAACCCACAACTTTACCCATAGCTCCATTCACTAAACCTTTTTCTACATCCAAATTACGTCTTAAAATTACTCTACAGTTCATACACACATAAAGATTCTTTTCCAAACCAGCTGTTTTTGAAATGTTTTTCTCCAGAGAATCCAATTAGTAGCCAATTTGCCTGTCAATGTAATAGTTATTCGTTCATGTTGAATTTTATCCACAGCTTCCAGTTTTATGATCTCTTCATTTTCCAATTTCAAAAGTTCTTGATTGAATACAGAGCATTCATGTAGTGTTGGCATTAAGCAGATTACAGTATTTTTTTCAGCAATTTTCTTGTATATTTTCTCTGGAACTATTTCTTCTGTTGTAAACAAATTAGTCAGCAATCAACTCTGTAATACTTTTCTGCCATGTTCTGTGAGTAGTCCAATTCTTATATCTTTCAGAATACTTGCATAGTCCTCATCATTGGCTTGCCTCATATTGGTAATGAGTTCCTTATACTCAAAATATGTCCAAATATTTACATTGCCTATACTTCCTAACGACTTTTTCGTGTCTTCATGTGTAAGTGTATGGAATACCGGTTGTCCTTTAACTGGAGTAAGTTGCAAAAGATCCCCAAAAACGATGACGTGTTTTCCTCCAAATAACACGTCATACTTTGTCTTCAGAATTTGCTGCATTCTTAAATGCACAAAGGCAAGCATTAAGTTTGATACCATTATTACCTCATCAATAATGAGTACTTTTGATTTCTTCAATACTCTTGAAACTTCCAAGCATGCTTCTCCTGCTAGTTTGTGGTACTGTATTTTGTTCTCATGCTCTACTGGTAACATTAGCAAACGATGTAAGGTAACTCCTTTTATGTTATACGCTGCTAACCCAGTTGGAGCAGTAACAACACAAGACAAAATGGAATCCATTTTCTTCTGTAGGTAGCTTCTAATTACATTAATTAAGAAACTTTTTCCAGTTCCTGCTTGTCCACTTACATATATTCTCATTGGTTCAAAAGATGTGCATGAGCACTCTTTATTTTCATGTAGTAATCCGTGATCAATTTTTTTCCTGACTTCTTCATAAATTTGTTTTTGTTCTTCATTCAGTTGCTGCTCCAAATATGTTAAGTCTACTAAATCTTCCTGAGCTTCATTCATAGCTGTTTCCACTTCATTCATGGCTATTGCTGCTTCATTTTCTACGATTGGTTGTCCTAGAGGATCTTGACTGTATGTTCCTGAACTTTGGCTGTCTTGAGAACTGTCTCTAGCTACTTCAGCTGCAATTGTTGCTTCTTGTTCAATTTCTTCATTTAACATTTGAACATAAGTTCTGAAAGTACTGCATTCTATGCTGTCTTTGCTAGCATTAAAGGAATCTTCATAACTCTGGAATTCTCCAAGTAGTTTGTCCTCTGAACGCCATAGTTTAAACAGCTGCAAAAGTGCCAAGTAGTAAAATTCCTTTTTGTCAGGAGTGTCGCAACTCAGCTTCCGGTGATTTATCAAACTTCCTTTTGTTTGCTTCACCAAACATCCTTTCTCACCACTGACTTTATATTTTCCATTGTTGATATCTTCTGTGGCATTCCGTTTAAAAATGAAGTTCTGCAGCACTTCATAAAGACACATGTGCTCAAGGTGATGACTTCTTTGTGGGTAATATGTATCCAACATGTTTGTTCTTAAAATGTCTGTACTTTCTGGTTCGTACTCTGCTAAATATTCAATTTCTCGAATAGATTTCAGTACCCGATTTCGCATTCCTGCAAGGCCTAAACTTACCCAAATTCTTCTTCTGGATTTGGAGTACAGACTTGCAGATGATAACCTATCTGAGCATTCGTAGGATCCAATTTCTCGATGCGATAACATCTTTAAACTGAAACTGTATAGCTTCTTACTGACAGTCTTCTCGTGAGAAATCTCTTCCCACATTTCCTTCAATTTCGTTTTCTCAGATTTAGTGATGTAAGATGTGACATACCGAGCAACAGCAATAGAATTGTCAGCCACATACTGTATATCCATGTTAGCATTCCACATGGATAAAATGACTGGATTGTAGTCATTTATATATTTGGACTCTTCTTTTCTTCTTAGGTTGTAGGTATTCTTAGGTGATTTTCTTGTAATAGTATGTCGCACTGCTGACATAAAACTGTTTACTCTTCCTTTTGAAAGAACAGGTCGTGGAAATCCAAATCGACATTTTGTGTAGAATTTATCTTTACTCTTGTACTTTCGTCGACAGTATTTTCCACATCGATGACTTTGGAAACGTAAAACTTTCTCTTTTAAGTTTTTCTCTTCTGTGCTTTTAGGTAGAGCACATGTTGCATATCCTTCAATGAAAGATAAAACTGCTTCATCAGCATCTGTTCCAAATTTTGGGGCATCCTTGATCCACAACAGCATATGAATATGAGGAGCACCTCTTGCTTGGTACTCTTCTCTTCAAAAGAAATCCACAACTTCTCCAAGAGGTGGATTTTTTTTATTGCAGATGAAGGACATCATAGCCTCAAATCTATGATTAAAATATCTGCAAACATTAACCGGATCCAATGAGCACAATTCTCCTCCTGTCTTGTATTGTATGTTTTTAATGTTTGAATTTGCCTCTCGCAGAAAATCCAGTAAATCATCCCAAGCGTACTCAGCACAGCTCAGGGTAAGGAACCATGTAGGAGTTCCTAAATTCCGTAACATACACTTCAATTCTCCATGGCGCCGGTACCAATATTCATTAGTTCCACGCTGACAAGCCATCAAATTGATCAATTGAGATTCCAAATGATCATCTCGCTGTTGCACTTTGTTGAGAAAGTCCTTTGCTGACACATTATGTAGATGTACTCCAGTTTTCAAAATGGGATTTACTGCATAAGATAGTGCAGACAAGTCACTTTCAAATAAAAGATGGAACAAATAAGGAATACTTTGACGAAATCTGGGATCTTCTGCATATAATCTTGTAGTCCGATACTCCGAAGCAGGAATCTGTACTGGACGTTCATCATATCGTCCACCTTCTCCTGTTGGAAACACTTGGCGAAAACAACGAGCTTCCAAGCTCTCCTCCCATACACTCACAGGAGTTCCTTTTGCTTTCTTCATCTGAAACAGATCAATACCGTTCCCCATAACTTCTTTAGAATGAAGAGGATGTATGCTGAAATGTTCATAAATTTCTTCTTCTTTTGACTTATCCACTTTTTCAATTTGCCCAGTTGGTATTCCTGTGTCTTCTAGTATTTCTTCTTCATCTTCATCCATATAAATGGCTTCATACCATTTAATATTTTTTTTCAAATACAAATTTGCTCTTTGTACTTTTCGTACATCCACCAGCTCCTGCCAAATTTTCTTATTCTTTGTAGGTACACCATTAACCAGAATAACTAATGGTTCAGTTTCCAAAGTATCTGCATCAATTGTTTCCATATATTTTTTCAAATCCAATGGCAAATAGACATCTCTTCCTTTTAAACCTCTTTGTAAATCCGAAGGAGGTAATTTACCTGTTTTTGGCTCCATACGCACTATGGTCTGAAACGGATGGACACATTGAATGAGTATAGACTCATACGTATTTAAATCAGAAAGTTCTAGAGGAATATCAACCAATTCTAATTTATTATGTACAGCTCTTGCTGGAATTCTATTTTCTTCTAACTTGTTATAACAGTATTTACAAATACGCTGATCTTCACCCAATTCAAAACAATTTTCCAGAAATATATATGTTGCAAAATCTTTCCACTTATAATTATCTTCATTTTCACTTTTTTTATACAGATCAACATTCCTTGTTTGAATTTTATAATGGCTTCTCCGGCAACAAATACAAGTAATATTTGGTCTTTCATTAGAGATGATAGTAAATGTTGTCATTTCATCTTCAAAATTTTTACTAACAGTAAGTTCTACATTCTCTTCCACATTTTCATCAATATCTGTGTCATTTTCTGCACTTTCTTGTTCTGGACCAAAGTAACAAAACTGAATCTCATCAGTAACCTTCACTACATCTGATACAGATCCACGGAACAGAGCATTATTCAACTCATTTAACTTTAGTGCTGGACTTTTAGCAAAATACAATGTTCTCACAAACTTTCTCATTTCAGTATGATGAACAGCCAGCATCCTAAAATTGTGAAAAACACTTTGACACACTTTCCTAGATAGACAAGCCAGAGAATGTCCTTGCAAACCAGTATTCTCTCTCACTCTGCATGGATCTAGTCTTTGAAGCACCTTAATTTTCTGTTTAACACTCTTTTTACTATATTCTCTTAGAAAGTCACGTAATTTATCAATAGAATCCTGACGCACAGTACTAATACTACTACAATTCCAAGTGTACACTGGGGCTTTAGGACGTCTCCCCATAACCTCATCAGCCATCACTTCTTCCTCATTTCTTGGAACCATTTTCTCCTTTTCCATTACACAACCATCCTTAACTTCATATGCTCTACCATTGGTGTCAACTGCATGCAACAAACTATTACTTTGAAGATAACTCTCTTCATTAAAAAATGGTTCAGTACTTGAACTATGCTTCCATTCTCCTAAGAACACTTTACAAAAGTTTTTTTTTTTTTACTTCTCTTTTCCTTTTGCTTTGTGACTTCATTGCATTGAGTAATTTATCTAATCTACGCATCCTGTTCAAAATTAAAATGAATAGTTTTTTTTTTATTTCTAATGCCTTGGTAACAATACTTTCAATTATTTCTTTTTCTTATAAAATTTGGTTTTCTTCTTATATTTTTTCACATCCTTTAGCAAATTTAACATCACTCTTCTCTGAAACATTTTTCGACGAATGTTTTTAAAATCTATTTTCCGTGTTAAGTCACTCTTTCTTACTTCTGAGTCTACATTAGCATTTTGTTTTTGCTGTTGACTCTGTTGTTGTTTTGTACTTGAAACACTGTTAGTTTGCTTACCAGAAGACTTTTTCTGTTTTCCAACACAAGCTTCTCCTCCTATTTTTTTTTACCAGTTGTCTTCAAATATAGTTGTTGTTTCTTTTCTTTTCTTTTTTTGACTTTATAGGCATCTTTATATTTTTTTCACTGTTGCTCAGCAATACCTGCAAAAAACTAAAAAAAAATACCTTGATGTAATTTTAATTCATTACAATTTTTTTTTTCAACTTTTCAAATCCTATCACATGAGCTGATCCTTTCCTACGAGTCCAAGTCTTACAAAACAAGAGAAACATGAATTAAATCTCTGACAACAATTCTTGTGTGGACACAGACTCATGGTGTGATTCTAGACAGAAAACGATATTTGATTGGCAATTTGAAAGCACATTTACTACTGTTGAGGAGCAAATGATAATTACTGTGACAGCCTGACACATTTTTCTTATATTTTAGAGAAGCAGAAAAGAGCACATGTCCTTACACCTATTTGAGATCATGACCATGTGTTACAGGGTGAGTGATTAGACTAGTGCAAAGGAAATGAGCCTTAGTGACATTGAATCTGTTTGCATTACACACTGCTATCTGAAACACCACATACAGCTGAGTAGTACACACGGGAGTGTAGGAGAAGCTGCTGCGTGTGTGCAAAAAGTGTGTTTCTGGAGACTGTGTATAGTCAGTTGCAAGAGAGAGCTGCATGGAAACTTGCACAACTGCATGAAGAGTGCAGACATGCGTATAAGATTAGATGTGTGGTAAGGGTTAATTTGAGTTTTGAACATGTAGGAACTACCTCCGCCATTGCAAGATTTGATGGTAAATCTACCCTGTGGTTTTCAAATGTGTTAGCATTTGCCTCTCATTTGTAAGATAGTGATTTCTGCTGAGTGCTAACCATCACAGTTGAAGAAAACAAGCTGCCCTTTCCTACGAGTGCAAGTCTTACAGAGCAAGAGCAAAACAAATTAAATCTCTGACAACAATTCCTGTGTGCACACAGACTCATGGTGTGATTCTAGGCAGAAAACGATATTTGATTGGCAATTTCAAAGCACATTTACTACTGTGGTAGAGCAAGTGATAATTACTGTAACAGCCTGACACATTTTCCTTATAGTTTAGAGAGGCAGAAAAGAGCACATGTCCTAATAGCTAATTGAGACCATGAGCATGTGGAACCTGGGTGAGTAATTAGACTAGAGCAAAGGAAATGAGCCTTGGTGATGTTGAATGTGTTAGCGTTACACACTGCTATCTCAAATACCACACAGTGCTGAATAGTAAGCATTGGAGTGCAGGAGAAGCACCTGGCTGTGTGCTAAGAGTACATGTTTGGTAAAGGTTAATTGGAGTTTTGTACATGTAGGAACTATCTCACCCATTACAAGATTTGATGGAAAATCTACCTAGTTAATTTGAAATGTGTTACCATTTGCCTCTCATTTTTCTGATAGTGATTTGTGCTGAATGCTAACCATTTCAGTTCAAGAAAACAAGCTGCCCCTTTCCTACGAGTGCAAGTCTTACAGAACAAGAGCAACACGAATTAAATCTCTGACAACAATTCCTGTGTGCACACAGACTCATGGTGTGATTCTAGGCAGAAAACGATATTTCCTTTGGCAATTTGAAAGCACATTTAGTACTGTGGATGGAGCAAGTGATAATTACTGTGACAGCCTCACACATTTCCCTTATATTTTAGACAAGCCAAAAAGAGCACATGTCCTAACAGCTTCTTGAGACCATGACCATGTGTTACAGGGTGACTGATTAGACTACAGCAAAGGAAATGTGCCTTGATGACGTTGAATGTGTTTGCATTACACACTGCTATCTGAAACACAACACAGAGCTGAGTATTATGCATGGGAGTGTAGGAGAAGCTGCTGCATGTGTGCAAAGAGTGTGTTTCTGGAGACTGTGGATTGTCAGTTGCAAGAGAGATCTGCATGGAGACTTTTTCAACTGCATGAAGACTGCAGATATGTGTGTAAGAGTACATGTTTGGTAAAGGTTAATTGGAGTTTTGTACATGTAGGAACTACCTCACCCATTACAAGATTTGATGGAAAATCTACCTAGTTAATTTGAAATGTGTTACCATTTGCCTCTCATTTTTCTGATAGTGATTTCTGCTGAGTGCTAACCAACACATTTGAAGAAAACAAGCTGGCCCTTTCCTGAAAGTGCAAGTTGTACAGAACAACAACAACACAAATTAAATCTCTGACAACAATTCCTGTGTGCACAGAGACTCATGGTGTCATTCTAGGCAGAAAACAATATTTCCTTTGGCAATTTGAAAGCACATTTAGTACTGTGGATGGAGCAAGTGATAATTACTGAGACAGCCTCACACATTTCCCTTATATGTTAGAGAGGCAAAAAAGAGCACATATCCTAACAGCTACTTGAGACCATCAGCATGTGTTACATGGTGAGTGATTAGAGTAGAGCAAAGGAAATGAGCCTTGGTGACGTTGAATGTGTTTGCATTATACACTGCCATCTGAAACACAACACAGAGCTGAGTATTAGGGGTGGGCGGAATTCGCGGAATCGCGTTACGCAAATCTCCGCGAAATGGTAAAAAATCTCCGCGAACACGCAGAAATTCCGCGAACACGCGGAATTGCTTGTTCGCGATACTTTTTTCCTGTTCGCGATCGCTGTTTGCGTGCTCGGGGTGAAAAATCTCGCGAACACGCATATTGAGAACGCGAACAAGCAAAAAATTTCGCGAAGTCGCGGAACGCAGATTTTTGGGCAATTTCGCGTTCTCCGCGGAACGCGAAATTACCCAAATTCCGCAAATTTCGCGAATGGAACGGAATTTACCGCCCAGGCCTACTGAGTATTATGCATGGGAGTGTAGGAGAAGCTGCTGCATGTGTGCAAAGAGTGTGTTTCTGGAGACTGTGTATTGTCAGTTGCAAGAGAGATCTGCATGGAGACTTTTTCAACTGCATGAAGACTGCAAATATGTGTGTAAGAGTACATGTTTGGTAAAGGTTAATTGGAGTTTTGAACATGTAGGAACTACCTCACCCATTGCAGGAGTGGAAGGAAAATCTACCCTGTGGTTTTCAAATGTGTTAGCATTTGCCTCTCGTTTGTGAGATAGTGATTTCTGCTGAGTGCTAACCATCACAGTTGAAGAAAACAAGCTGCCCTTTTCCTGCGAGTGCAAGTTTTACAGAACAACAGCAACACAAATTAAATCTCTGACAACAATTCCTGTGTGCACACTGTCTCATGTTGTGATTCTAGGCACAAAACAGTATTCCTGGGTGATACCAGGCCCTTTCCTGAAAGTGCAAGTTTTACAGAACAACAGGAACACAAATTAAATCTCTGACAACAATTCCTGTATGCATGTTGTCTCATGGTGTGATTCTAGACAGAAAACAGTATTCCTGGGTCATACCAGTACACCTTAACTTATGGTGAAGACATACTCCATAATATCTTTCAAGTTCAAGGCACTTAAATATCTTCCTTAACATAAAATGTAAAACACAACTTTTAAATTGGTAGGAAAATGTACCATGCTATTTTCAAATGTGTTTGCATTTGCCTCTCATTTTTGAGATAGTGATTTCTGCTGAGTGCTAACCAACACAGTTGAAGAAAAGAAACTGCCCTTTCTTAAAAGTGCAAGTTTTACAATTCCTGTGTGCACAGAGACTCATGGGGTGATTCTAACCACAAAGCGATATTTTGTTTGGCAATTTGAAAGCACATTTAGTTCTGTGGTGGAGTAAGTGATAATTACTGTGACAGCCTGACACTTTTTTTTTATATTTTAGACAAGCAGAAAAGAGCACATGTCCTAACAGCTCCTTGACACCATGACCATGTATTACAAAAAACAAGCTGCCCCTTTCCTGCGAGTGCAAGGGTAATAGAGCAAGACCAACACGAATTAAATCTCTGATAACAATTCCTGTGTGCACACTGTCTCATGGTGTGATTCTAGGCAGAAAACAGTATTCCTGGGTGATACCAGTACACCTTAACTTATAGTGAAGACATACTCCATAATCTCTAACATGTTCAAGGCACTTAAATATCTTCCTTAACATAAAATATAAATCACAACTTTTAAAGTGGTAGGAAAATGTACCATGCTATTTTCAAATGTGTTTGCATTTGCCTCTCATTTGTGAGTAACTAATTTCTGCTGAATGCTAACCATCACACTTTAAGAAAACAAACTGCCCCTTTTCTGCGAGTGCAAGGCTAACAGAACAAGAGCAACACAAATTAAATCTCTGACAACAAATCCTGTGTGCAGACAGACTCATGATGTGATTCTAGGCACAAAACAGTATTCCTCAGTGAAACCAGTACACCTTAACTTACAGTGAAGACATACTCCATAATATCTTACAAGTTCAAGACAGTTAAATAGCTCCTAAAACACAAAATGTAAAACACAACTTTAAAAGAAGAATGACAATTCTAATATTTATATCAAAAATCACCACATCCATCCCCTCTCAAACTCATAACTCACCTTTAAAATTAGTTAGTTGAGAAAGAAATCTTGCACTCAAACAGCAGATTATCAGAGCCAGAATCTCAGAGCTGTACACCTCTCTCCTCTCACCACAACCAGTAATTGGCAATGTTTCCCTCTCTTTTTTCACACATATACATGTTAATGTAAAATCACAGTCCTTCCCACATTTTTTCAAATGGAATCACACATTTCTATTGGTTGCAACTTTCAACCCCTTTCCAAATCATCCCTTCCCCCAACATGACTTCTGCCTGCTACCATAGCAACAGGTCATGGAACACTGGTGTGAGCAGAGAGGTCAGAAGTTCAGCACACAATGTTTCAAATCCAAAGAGCAAGAGTGCTTGACTTTTCAAACCTAACAGCAAATCCAAATAATGTTCAGTGGGAACACATTTTTCTGTACCAATCCAAAACATGCTTTTAAAAATGTAAACATACAGCCTAGTTTTAACTGTAAAATGGTTTAAATCAGCCAATAAGTTCTTTTTATTAAAAAAAAGTATGTATGCCTCCATTTTTCAACTGTCTTTCTTTTCATATTGCCATTCTACTGAAAGACACCTCCTGAGTGCATCCTGTTCTCCTTGAAAGATGTTCACAGTGTGGATTGTAGGTCATAGCTATGTCTTCTGGAGTGAAAAATTTGCAGAAAAAAAGGTATTGTAAAAGACCTTGCTTTGCCAAATGTAGACATTAAATGGATTGGTCAGAGAGGATTAAAGTGGCACCAATTAATGCCTTTGGTGAAAACCTTTCTACATCTCCCACAGCCTAACCTTATTATTGTGCACTGTGGTGGAAATGACCTAGGCACTTTAACTGGGGTAGGTCTGGAAATGCTTATTAAGGACACCTTTCTGCAATTGATGTCACTTTTTCCACAAACTGCCTTTGTATATTCTAATATATGCCAAAGGCAAAAGTGGATCTGGTCCAACCAATTTTGTCCGCAGATTGACAAAGCAAGAAAGCACGTCAATAAGTCTGTTTCTGCTTTCCTCAGAGACTATGGTATGGGTTCTATATACCACAACAACTTGCGTTACAACATGCAAGACATTTATCGAGGAGACGGTTTACATTTCAATGATGAAGAGAACACAGTCTTCCTCTTGAACTTTAGACTCTGCATTGGTACTTACTTGTAGGTACCGAAAAACACTCAATGAACACAAGGGCTCTTTTTAGAGCCACCTAATATCTAAACAGTCAAACTTGATTTTTATTTCTATTTTTTTTAATGTTTTTTTCGGGTGCGCGCAGAGTACACGCACCTCGCGATGTTTTTAAAAAAAATTAAAATCATTTTTTTTGCCCTTCGTGGTCCTACTGTGACCCCCTGACAATGGCTTGGGGGTCAAGAACTCCCTACTCTGCCCCCTATTCACGTTCTACACCTTTCCTTTTCAGTGCGACAGACAAAATGGCGGCCGACACTTCCTGATTTCGACCGATTCGAATGTTTACTGACATCTAACAACCAATCAGAATTACGCTTGCGCACGGCAGGGTGCGCGCACAGGGATTGCACAGTACGCGCACCCTGCGAGCGTATAGATATTGATATGCGTTTAAATGGTTTTTTCTCAGGAAATACTGAACAGATTTACACCAGACCTGCAAAAGGCACTTCCTTGACCTTATGGCTACCTCTCTGCCAAATTTCAAGTAATTCTGTTCAGCCGTTCGGGCTGTAGCTGCGTCTAAAGGTCCTATGGAAAAATGCATGGGGAAAATGCGTTTTGGGACCCCCCTTTTTTCTCGGCCCCCACTTGACGAATCACTCCGAGACTTTCAGGGTAGGAGCTGAACGGAGCGCCCCATTAGTTTTGAAAATTTCGCGAGGATTCGTCAACCGGCACCAAAGTTATTCAAAATAGAATTTTGAGATTTCCTATGGAAACACGGTCCTAACTATAACTATCTACTGGCGACCGCCAGTAGATAATATATGTATATATATATATATATAGAGAGAGAGAGAGAGATAGAGAGATATGAAGTATTCAGGAAAGGGCTTGAAGCGCTCACACTGGCTAGGGTGAAAACACTGTGTTTATTTCACCAATCCACAGCACGTGTTTCGGCCCAGCCAGGCCTGGGTCCATCGTGCACCATCATGCACTGCTCATAACTGCAAATATATGTCACTCATAACTAACCCTGAGCGTAGTTCGCGAGTAGTAGCGCAACGGGTAGCTTCGCGAAGTGCACTTCGCACTACACAAGATACACGTAGCACTACGCGAACTGCGTAGTGCGCTGTTCGCGATGATTTCACAGTGCCGGATGCTTGTCTGCACTGTGCAACCATTGGAGACGGCATTGAAAAAGGCATAATGCACAGTACGAGCTGTTGTTTTCTGCCGCTCGAGTAGATTTTTACTCGAGCGGCAGCTTTCTCAACGTGCACTGGTAGTTTCTCATCGCGAGCGGTCACGAGCATACATGACCACTCGCAATGAGAAACCTGACCTCCCCGCGTTGAGAATCTCGCCGGGAGGTTTATTTTCCACGCTCGCGATCGGCAACTTGATGTTGCTGATCGAGAACGAGGAAAAAGTCTTGCTGGGATGTTATTTCGCTCGCTCATGGTTGCCAACTTGACGTTGAGGACTGCGAGCAAGCAAAAAATGCCAACTATGCTACGCGATTTTGCACTGTGCTACGTTCAATTCGTGTAGCGCGAAATAGCACAAACTACGCAAACTGCGCGAGCGTAGCATAGTTGTCCGCCCAGGGTTACTCATGACACATTAAATAACACCATTAATGACATCATGCAGTCATTGTTGTAGCATCCTGTAGGATATGTGGATCAGAAGTATTTCTATATGCTACACCTATGCCTAATTTTCTATGTCCAATAAAGTGATAATGGACATAACCTTTGACCTCACGCTGGACACATAGAATATCTGTCAAGTCCCCTCCGTTAGGTAGATGTTACCCTCTTTGTACTTCACCTAACAAATAAATGCATCCATATTGTTTGAAAAAAGAGATTACACTTTCTTTACTGGAACAGGATTACCTTTTTAAAGATTTTAAACCACCCGCAATTTTGAGTCAAAAGGTTTACAGGTACACTTTTGCCACTGATAAGACACTTTTGCAAGGCCCTGTTGACAACCCTTTACAGTCTAGTAAAATACACTGACTAGACACATTCCTGAGATTAGCACATTTGGCCTTAAATGTAGGACTATGCCCACAACCCAGTGTGAGTTAGAGCACTTCTAAGTGGGTCACCACTACATTCTTAATTATTCAACAATCTGCAATGCTTGAAAATCTTCACTGAAGTTTGGGAAATAAACATCCAGCCCTTATAAACATTCTCGTTGCATAGTATACACACCTTTCTACACTATAGCGCTGTATGACAACTATAACATTGCAAAATGCCTAGGCATCCAATTAGCTGTTGTCAATAGAATCCTTGCCTTTTCTCACAGATTTCTCAACAGACTTTGGCTTTAAGCCACAACTTACTTTGAAACATGCCTCTGTGACTGGCATCAAGTGCCCTCAGTCTATACCTTGGTCAACATGAAGTATAATTTAACATGGTAAATCACACTTGTGTCTCCCCTCAATTCTTTTTTTTGGCCCCTGTTTGACAGATCAGTGTAAAACTTTCTATGAAGGAGCCAAGCAGGATGAACTTTTTTTGGAATGTTTTGTGGAGAATCTTCAAATAGCAGCAAGAGAATTACAGAAAAAGAAATGCCTTCCCAATAGAGTCTCCCACCTAACTGAAACTACACAGTGGCGACTGGCACTGTGTAATATATACAGATGAGCAGAGTGTGATATTCTATTCAGAACCGTTATTAAGAGTGGAAAGGTGACATGATGCACAAGAGGCAGACCTTGATTGGGTCATGGTGCCCCTACCTTGCTTTAACATTGTTAATAAATAACATAATGTATCTGCCCATTTAGATATTTGGTTTATGCCAAGACATTATTTCTATTTATACATGCAATCTGTGAGACAGCCTACAGTGTTTTTCTCATATCAATTTTGCTATGTTGTCCTCTTGTAATAAACTTGGATTTGACTTTTGCACTTTAGAAATAAATGTGCAAAGGTGTATTTCTCTGTTCAGTAACACGTGCTATAGGGCCACATTTATTTTCACTCCCATGACGTAAATAGAATAAATGCAGATGCGCAGAGTGTAGTATGCTATTTATTATCATTGTTGGCTGTGGAGAAGGGGGCCTTAACTAAACTTTGAAGGCTGCTCCTCAGGATAAATGACTTCTGTGTTATAAAAAAAAGTGCAACACCATCTTATTTCTTGATGTACAACTGTAGCCTAGAAATATATTGTTACTAAACTCACTGCAATATGCTATAGCGGTAAAATGTATCACAAAAGTGATTAGTGTATTCTTGTGTATATTTCACTTGTTATCTCCCCTACCCCGTCCCTCTATCCTACTTTGTGAGTGTGTGTATGCTGGGCTTCCCCATGTGCTGGGAATGTGGGAACATTTAATGTCAATTGAGTGGTCATTCGTGGGGATTCCTGTGAGGTGAATAAATGTGTTCTTACTGACCTGTTCATGTGCTGTCACCTACATCATCACAACTTCTTTGAGTTATGGGATTTGCAAGTTACTCTGGCTGGTTCCTCAGGTGCAGCTGCCAGCCTGTGAGTGTGCACATCACTTTAGGGAACCTGAGGTGAGTTCCGTGCTCGCAATCACTGCGCACCACACTGTGTATGGCGTTTGCTCAACTTGGATTGAGTATTGAGACTGCATCCTTCGTACAAACATGGATGGCATCTTGCATCATTGTCTTCGGAGGCCTTCTTCTGGAACTTTTCCTTGAGCGAATATGTCTTATCCGATGGAGAAGGTGTCATTTGCTGGACTATCTTCATCAGTTTTATGGGCATTTGGGGGGAGTTCATCACCTAATTTTGGATTTTCACTCACAGTGTTGTCAATGCCTTGAGGCAAAAGTGATTCCTAAGGCATTCTGTGACATATTACCACAATGTCTCTGTGCATTTTGATTGAATTTCTCAAAATGTATTCTTCGTCTTTCGAGTTCATTTTTAACCATTTCACTTAAACTGCATTTTGTGTGAGAAACATCGTTTTTACGCTATCATTTTACAGTACATATTTTTCAACACCTTAGAACTTCCAGTCCATAACCTCTTTACTATATGGAAGGTGTGCTGAAGGTTATATCAATGCCTTACACTTTCTAGGATATGTCAGGTGCATCAACAGAAATTAGCCCCAAAGGAGCAAGTGCTTTGAAAAACACTTAGGGGCTTATTTACAAGCATCTTGATCAAGGTAACTCAGGCCTGCCATTGCAGTGCCTACGCACAGTTTGTTAAACTGCCATGTTGTTCTGACAAGTGCACTCATTTGCCAGACCTTACCCTTCCCTTTCTATGCACATTAGACACCCCTATGGTAGGTCTAGGATACCCCCTGGGCAGGGTGCAGTGCAGTGCATGTGAAAGGTAGGACATGTACTAAGGTGTGGGCCATGCCCTGACAGTGAAATAATCTCCATTTCGTCTTGCCCATAGGATAGAATGGCTGTGTAATATGTTTTCAAGCCTATCTTCCTAAAGGCTTAAGATGGAAAGGTGAAGTTTAGTATGTCCGAACTTACAATGTAATCACACATCTTTCTATGAAGGTGGTTTTTGCATTGTGTGTTTATGAGCCACTCTTTTAGAAGTGGCTGGATTTTTGTGCTCTATTATTTCTGTGAGTCTCTGCCTGGTTGTGGATTGAGTGTCTATGTTCCAAAGCGAAAGGATCTGGGGAATGTTTTGACCAAGTGGAGGAGGTGAGACAGCAACAGGCTGACCAGCATCTGGAGTGTAGGGGGAGGCGTAGCCCCTAAAGGTGAAGAGGCCTGGGTTGCTGTTATAAAACAATTGTCCTATCTCCTGCTGAGTGATTGAGAATCCAGACCCTCACTAATCAAAGGAGGAAGGTGTCACTGGCAGGGAGGCACCCAGAACTGGTTTGAACAGGGGTCAGTGCCCCCTGAACACAAAGACTTCAAAGCCATGGAGAGGTATAACTCTGAGAGCTGAAGCCCCTGAACATTGGAGAATGGCTTGATCAAGATTTAACAAGACTGGAGCTACTTCGTGGTCAAGAGGAGCCTTTGCCAAGGAAGAAACAACTGAATTGACTGAAGGAAAGGACTGACCCTTGCTGTGTGTTCTGGGGATGGCCTGCAGTTTGCTGTTTAACCAAGGAAAGGCTGAAGGGTCTTTGCTATGTGCTGTGTCCCCCTGCTTGAAAGGACTTTGCTGTGCTGTGTTCTGAAGTAACTTATCCCCAAGGGCCCGAGGTGAGATGGCTCCCTGTTGCGGAAACTCAGGAACACAAACGTTTCCAGGAGAGTCTCAGCGGCGCTGTGTGCGCATGCTTGTCGCAACCTGAGACCCTCGTAAACAGTGCCCTGTGATCGTGGGCACTGGAGTCCAAGCGAGGATCAGCAACGCTGTGTGCATGTGCTTTTTGTAGCCTTAACCTTTTGTGAGGATTGTCCAGTTATTGTGTGCACCGGAATCCAAGTGAGTCTTATCGACGCGGTGTGCATGTGCTTTGTGCAGCGTGAGACCTTCGTGAGGATTGCCTTGAATCATGCACCCGGAATCCAAGTGAGTCTCCGCGACGCTGTGTGCGTGTGCTTTGTGCAGCGTGAGACCTTCGTGAGGATTGCCCTGTTATCGTGCACCCGGAGTTAGAGTGAGTCTCAGTGACACTGCGTGCGTGTTCATCGTGCAGCCTGAGACCTTCGTGTGGAGTGCCCAGTAATATGGGCACCCGAAGCTCAAGGAATTCTTCGCGACGTTGTGTGTGTGTGCCCTGTGGCAGCCTGAGATCTTTGTAGCAGTTACGGGCCAGACCGGCAGCCCCGTAGGAGCTGAGCCGCCAGCCCGAGCCCGCCGTTGCCAAGTTCCAAAGATTGCATCAGAGGCCCAAGTTGCTAGGAGAGGAAAGTGAGCTTGCACCCCCCAGGTAATGTGTGTCGACTCCTGGGGCGGGGAACGGGCTCGGATCGAGACACTCTCAGCCTCCTTCTCATTTCAGCAGCGCTAGCCTCTGCTTCGGCTCGTATCGTGGCCCGTATTGCCAAGGGAGTGGCAGTACTGGGGCCGGAGTGCAGAGCTGACTTGTTGTGTTATACCATACCCGTGTGGGGGGCAACTGTTGTCAGAGGCTACCTGCGAGTCAGCACGAATGGCGGCGGGACTGTCAAAGGCACCATGATCGGTGCGGGAGTGTATTATGGATTAATCTATTTCTGCATAACGGAGTACCTGATTGTCCTATTACACATTGCATCATTTCTGCATAACAAAGTACCTGATTAGAGTATTACGCATTGCATTATTCCTGCATAACAAAATACCTGATTAGTGTAAGACCCATGGCATTATTTCTGCATAATGAACTACCTGTTTGTCGTATGACACATTGCATTGTTTCTGCATACCAAACTACCTGATTAGCGTATTACGCATTACATTATTCCTGCATAACGAACTACCTGATTAGTGTATTACGCATTGCCTTATTTCTGCATAATGACTTACCTGGTGGTTGTATTATGCATTGCATTATTTTTACATTGCAAAGTACCTGATTGTTGTGCTACGCATTGCATTATTTTTACATTGCAAAGTGCCTGATTGTTGCGTACGCATTGCATTATTTTTACATTGCAAAAGTGCCTGATTCTAGCATTACGATCTGCATAACATGGTGTTAGGATTATGGTAGAATGTTTAGAAGTGCTCATTAATATCACCAGAACTTACAAGTGCTGGCTGACCTAACAACCGGCCAGAAGAAATATTACAAATACGCATACAGTGGATTTATATTGTGTGGTCTTATTGTATATATTATAAAATAGCACATCGGAAGCGGGCTGTCTTCTCCCAGGAGAAGTTTAATAATGCCCTCGCGCAAGGTGGGCTGCCTGGGGGCTTAGATGTAAAACCTTGGATAGACGCATTTTGGAGGCACTGGATAGCAACGCTCCTTGGACATCAAAAACACCGGGAGGAGCTCATAAATCTGCCCTCTGGTAAATCGCCACCTTGAGAATGGTAAAGCAGATTGTAAACATTTTGAAAGGCGGTGGAGTGGAGACTTCGCTGCCCAGGTGCAGAGGGAGTATAAAATCACCCAGAAGCGCTATCATGGGCTGATCAGAAGGGCTAAGGCATCCTACTATCAGGATAGAATAGTGGCGGCTGAGAATTCAGTGAAGGAATTGTTTAAGGCCCACAAAAAATATCCACCCTGGCAAATACGGCAGCACCAGTGGTTAGCTCGGAGGAGGCACACAATCGTGTGGCAGATTTGTTTGAGATAAAGTGGAGAAGATCTACTCCACTTTCCCGGCTGCTGCCATGTGACCTCCGGAGAAGTTGGACCCGCTCCAGGGATAGGCTGCATGGATGAATTCATGCCCCCCCCGAGACCTTAATAAAAATTAGTATTAGTGTTAAGTCAGGCTCCCCCAGGGACCCTGCCTCCCCTATATTTCTTAGAGGGAGTATTGGAACTCAGGAGCCTTGTATAAGACCCCTCCTGGAGCTATCCTTTATGTCAGGCATGGTGCCAGCAAGATGGAAGGAAGCGGTGGTCCTTCCACTACCTAAGAAACTGCACATTAGCCCAGATCAACTGGATAATTTGCGTCCTATCTCCTTGCTTCCCTACTTTGCTAAAGTGGAGGAGAAGGTGGTAAACACGCAACTCACAGCGCACATTGGGAAACACAATCTCCTTCACTCTACTCAGTCGGGTTTTCGGTCCCTCCGCTCTACGGAATCGCTCTGCTACTCTCCACGGACACCATCAGGAAATATCTCGATTCAGGACAGACTGCGGCCTTAATTCTGCTTGATTTAAGTGCTGCCTTTGGCACTGTTGCCCACCATACTCTGCTGCATTGTTTGAGGAAAGGTGGGGTGTCTGGCAGCGCGATGCGCTGGCTGGAATATTTCCTGTCGGAGCGTAGTTTTCAGGTGTCGCAGGGCTCTTTTTATTCCAAAGTTGTCAAACTCAAACAGGGGGTGCCTCAGGGATCTACCCTGAGCCCTACCCTGTTCAATCTCTATGTTACTCCTGTAGCTGAGATTGCAGAAAAATTTGGAGTTATGGTTGTGTCCTACGCCGATGACACTCAACTGGTGGTTTCACTTACACAGGCACAGAACACGGCAGCCTCCAGCTTCGTGGCGTGCATGCAAGAACTTGCACTGTGGATGGCCAACAACTGCCTGAAGTTGAATTGCAATAAAACCGAGGTGCTTGTGTTTGGGAAAGCTCCATCAGTGTGGTCATCCGCATGGTGGCCCCAGAGTCTGGGGCCTACCCCCACGCTCTGAACTCAAGCTAAGTACCTTGAGGTATGGGTGGATACCAAGCTCTCTTTTGAGCATCATACCAGGCGGGTGGCAGGCATTTGTTTTGGAGTCCTGTGGGGCCTTCGGAAAACCTTGTATGTGCTGCCTACAGCAGCCAGGAAGACCATGGTACAGGCCCTGGTGACATCGCGCCTTGATTACAGGAATTTACTGTACCCCTGGTGCTACCGCGAAATGCACGCAAAGACTCCAAGTCATCCGGATCGCAGCTGCGCGCCTGGTTCTTATGATCCCGAGGAGAGCCTCTGCTAAGAGAGCACTGGTCTCCCTACACTGGCTGCCGATTAGGGAGAGAGTTCGGTTCAAGGCAATGTGCATCTGCCACCGGATTATCCAAAGGACGGGCCCCTCTTATTTGTTTGATCTACTTACCCTATATTCCCCTATCCAGCAACTTAGATCAAGCGGGACGGGTCTGGTGTGTGTGCCTTCCATTAAGTGAGCACGGTTGGGGGGGCGTTCATTCCACTTTGTGGCCGCACAGCAATGGAAATAACTCCCCCCGAGCCTCCGGCTGGAGGGTTCGGACGCTACTTTCCGGAAATAACTGAAGACTTATCTCTTTCCTGTTGCATAGTCGCTCGTTTTAGGATAGGTCTTAGCGGCAGAGGGCAGTTTGCACCACAGCACGGGGACACACTGGCCTAGTGTAACCAGGCGCTTTATAACATTTTATTATTATTATTATTATTATATAAAGTTTATACTTGTTTTTATAAAGCTCAAGTGGAGTCTATTTATGGTGTCATCATTGGGTTGCTACCAAGGGGGTGAGCGGGGCTATCTCAGAAGGTGACCTTCCTCTCCCTGACATGGAACCGCGGGTCCCAATTTGGCCTAAGGTACCTTCCTCAGCCAACCAGGGATCCCGGGTCTAACAGGAAAGCAGAAGATTATTTGATTATATTGCGCCCTTTGAGTAACAAGGTGGTGAGGTGGAATGGGATGTTTTTATTAAACCACAGAAACATATCCAGTTGCATGTTTACTCAACCATGAGTGTCCTCATTGAAGTATAAAATTGTTATAAGAGTTACCAAGTTGATGGTGAGTCCATTGAAGTGTGTGTGACAACTCTAAGAATGTTGGCATGCATCTGTTCATTCAAAAAACTGTACAACATGATATGTGATCAAGTGTTAATGAGTACACTTGCATCAAGGTACAAGAGAAACTATTATGCCACAACACTTGATAAAGTGGTATCTAAATTAAAACTCATGGAACAATCAACAAAGGGAGTAAATCTCTTGTCAAATCTAATGCTTCACATTCTGATGTCAACATGGTCTGCCAAAATGATGACCCTGACATGAAATATTCAGGAAGATGTAGTAAAGAAAAAGAAAAGACTAGGACAAAACTGACATGTTATAGATGTGGGTCAATGTATCACATAGATTCAGCAAATCTTTTCCAGCTTTGGGGAAACTTTGCAAATGTTATGTGAAAAAGGACATTTCTTGAAAGTGTGCAAAACTAAGCAGGCTAACAAAATGTTTATTCAAGAGGAAGATTGATTTGTTGGTGGCAATAATTGGCAAAGATTACCATGAAAATCCACAAATGTGTAACATCATGATTAACGGTAAGAATGTGGAAGCGCTTGTTGATACTGGCTCCAGAATCACCATTGTGTCAAAAGATATGTATGAAACACTCAAAAGCAAAAACAAACTTACTTCAAGTTGAATTGAGCCAGCAGCCTATGGCGGCCATAGAATCAACCTAGAAAGAGTATTTCAAGTGCAAATTATGTTTGAAAGCAGGAAAGTCATGTCTTAAGAATTAATGGGGACTAGAATGTCAACACCCTTGCATAGACTGAACAGAAAAAGCTTAAAATGCTGATAAGCCCATGTAAGGCACTCTCTGTCTTTAGTGTGCAAGATTTGGATAATAAGTACTACACTTTTATCACTCCTGGAGGGAGTTCTGTAGAATAGCCTTTGGCCTCATATCTTCTGCAGTTAATCAGCGAATGATGAACAGGTTTCTCAAGGGAATGCAAAGTGTTTGGGCATTCCAAGAAGATGCAACAATTTCCAGTGAGAATGATTACAGAACGATTACTTTCACCTCACACAAACTGAGAGGGATGAAAGCAAAGTACTCCATGATTGAATACAAGTTGCTAGCTAGTGTATGTGCAGTTGTCAAATTTGAAAGCTTTTTGTAGGGAATTTTTTTTTTTCACCAACCACAAACTATTGGTCAGTGTTCATGAAGGTATCAGTTCAGGCAGAATTTCTCTGAGAATTTCTCTTGTAAACTACAGGAGTATGAATTCAAGGTGCAGCATTTATCGGGGAAGTTAAATGTACCTTCTGGTTATTTGTCTTCTGCCCCTTGATGATATGTAAAAAAAGAAAGATGGGAGGATGATGTGGATTTAACAGTATCCTGGCTGACTAATGAAAATGATGCGGTTTGGTCAGTCACCAGAAGTGAGGTTGAAGGCTTTTAAAATGCTATAGTGTTAAACAGAGTAAAGCAACACATCATCAAGAATTGGCCATATGAGAGAGCACCTGGAAGAGAGTACACAACCTTTATGGAAAGTGTAGTATGAACTCACAATTGAATATGAGATTATCCTACATGGTGATATGCTGGTTGCTCCCTGTTCCTTATGAGGGCAATTGGTTATCCTGGCTCATGAGGGCCATTTGGGTATTTATTTATTATTTTTTATTTATTAAGGAGCTTTATATAGCACTGGCCTGACCCGAGGGTATCGGAGCGCTTTACAATACTTTTTGTGCAAGAGTCATACAATAGAGCAGTATTCTACATATTGGTTCGGATGTCCAAGTGTGCTGAGCAGCATTGAGGTAGTACGTGAGTCCTGAGATAACCTCATTGAGTGCACGTTGTCTTGGGTTGAACCTCTTAGGGGGGAGAGCAGGTAGGGTTCAAAAAGCAGGGAGGAGGTAGGTCTTAGTGAAACAATATCTGGGAGCAACGGCGAGCAGAAATTTGTGTTTAGTCGGCGGCTATCCATTTGAGAGGGAGCGCTTGAGGAAGAGGACTTTTAGGTGTTTTTTTAATGTTGTGAAGGACGAGATAGCCCTGATACCGACTGGGATGGAGTTCCAGATTTTGGGCGCGTTTCCGGCGAAGGACCGTGCAGCAGTTTTTTGTTTGCGTGTTTTCATAGGGATGAGGAGTAAGATGCTGGAGCTCCTGAGGTTCCTTATCTGACCAGCCCTCTTGAGTTTAGCAGCCAGATACTCAGGTTTTCCTGTGTGCAAGGCTTTGTGCGTGAGGCAGGCAGTTCTGAAACTGGCATGCAATTCGACTGGGAGCCATTTTAGTTCTCTGAGTACTGGTGAAAGGTGATTGTATTTTCTAATTCCAGTGACCATTCTTGCTGCTGCGTTGATAGTAGTTTTGAGGGGAGCTAGGTGAGATTTTGTTGCACCCGTGAGGGTGGCATTCCCATAGTCAAGTCTGGATAGCATCAGTGATTGGGTGGCTTGTTTGAGGTCTTTGGTAGGGATGAATGGTTTTATTTTCTTGAGTAGCTTCAGGTTAACAAAGGCTCTCTTTGCGGAGTTCTTGATGTGTTTGGCCATGTCCAGTTTTGAGTCTAGGGTGATTGCTAATGATTTTATGGAGTTGGTCAGAGTGCGATTGCCATTGAGAGCGTCCAAAGATTTTAGCCATTCTGAAATTTGAGGATTCTCTTCTTTGTTGGATATGAGGAGGATCTCAGTTTTGCCTTGGTTGAGTTTTAAGTGGTTAAGCGACAGCCAATGTTGGATTTCTTTTAGAGTGTCATTTAGTCTGTGAACGTCATCTATGGAGGAGGTTTCTAGATAGATCTGTGTGTCATCAGCATATAAGTGGAAAAGGATGTTAGCATTTTTTTAGTAAGGTGTTGAGGGGTTCCATGTATATGTTGAACAGTTGAGGTGAGAGCACTGAACCTTGGGGGACACCCCTGCTGACAGGGTGTAGGTCGGAGGTAAAGTTTTTTTTTATCCTTTGTGTGCGGCTGTGTAAGAAGGAGGAGAACCAGTGTAGGACCGCTGCATGAGCACCTAACCTTTTTGCAAAGCCTTGATGAGGAGTTGGTGATCAACCGTGTCAAACGGTGCCGATAGGTCCAGGAGAATGAGGAGGCAACATTGGTCGGTATCGAGGGATTTGTGGATGTCGTCTGTGATGTTAAGGATCGCGGTCTCGGTGCTATAGCCTTTTCTGAAACCCGATTGGTGGGGATAAAGATGGTTGATGCTGTCCATTTGCTGAGTCAGTTGTTGGAGGACACATTTTTCAAGGATTTTGGATAGGAGGGGGAGATTGGAGACGGGTCTGAAGTTATTCAGCTCCTTGCAGCCGAGGCCTGTTTTTTTTAGAGGTGGGGTGACTTGGCCAACTTTAAGGCATTCAGGTATGATGCCAGTTTTCAGGAAGCTGTTTATGATCTTGCACCAGAACGGGGCTATGGAGAGTTTCAGTTTTTTGGTAAATTGGGTGTGTATCGGGTCAAGTTTGTGAGAGGCTGGCTTGGAGGTGGAGATCAGTTTGAGGATCTCGGTTTCCGGGATGGGGTTGAAGGACTTCCAGGTTTTCATGGGGTGCTTGAGTGTGCTGTCTACTGTCACTGGGGGCAGGCTTTTACAGACGGGGTTGTCGATGATGTCCAGTGAGAACTCAATCTTGGTGATTTTTTCTTTGAAGAAGTTGGCGAAGTTCTCGCACAAGTCCTTGGAGGTCTGTAGAGAGGCTTCTGGGGGCTTGGAGGTTTGTTGCCTGATTATTTTGACCAGTTCGTTGGACCTGTTTTTTGCGTTGTCCCGGGCGGCGCAGAAGAAGGTGGATTTTTCGCTGCTGATGTGTTTTTTGTATGTCCTACAGGTTGCTTTGAGTTGTTCATGTAGGCTTGTGGAGGGGTTGCCCCTCCATTGTCTTTCTGTAGCTCTTAGTTGTCTCCTTTCAATGTTAATGTCAGTGTTGAACCAAGATCTGGATGGGATGTTTATGTTTTTTCAAGGGGGCTACTTGATCTAGAATGGATGTCATGTTTGTGCTGTAGTGGGCGGTGAGTTCTGTTGTTGATAGATTATCCATGGAGACAGTGAGGAGAGAGTTAACCCTTTCCTCTAGGTCAGTCATGTTAATCTGATTAAGGTTTTGAGTCCATTTTGAAGGTTCTTGGGTGGGGGGTTTAAGTGTGATCGGCTGAGTGAGGTGGAATAGTATTAAGTGGTGGTCGGACCAATTAACAGGCAGGGTGCGGTCTATTGTGACTGTGTCATGCTGGGCAATAATGGCATCTAAGATTGCTCCACTGTGATGGGTTTCCTCTGAGCAGTGTTGTTTGATGTTGTTGCTGTGTAGCAGCTCATTTCGGTTCTGGATTAGCAGGTTGTTTTCTTCATTCCAGTGTAGATTGAGGTCACCTAGAATAAAATTGTTTGCGTCTCGGAGAGAGCAGTGGGCAATCAGGTCACACAAGTGTTCAGTAAATGTGGTGGTGTTGCCTGCGGAGTGGTAAATAAGGTGGCAGATTAATGTTTTGTTGTTGCTAGTGTTGATTTTGGCGGTTAGGCACTCAAAGGTGTTGTATTTGAGGGAGTCTATTTCTGTCACGGAAATATTGTTTTTGTGTATGATTGCTATGGCTCCACCTCTTTGTTCTTTTCAATCTTTGTTTATGATAACAAACCCAGGGAGAAAAAGGAGGAGTCATTTAGCCATGTCTCGGTGATGAATGATATGTGTATGTCATGTGTGAGGATGGTTTCCGCTAGCTCTGTGGCATGCTTGGTGGCTGATCTGCAGTTTATGAGCGTGCAGTTGGTGGGTATGACTGGCACCAAAAAGAAAATAGAGAGGCCATACAGGTGGTCATGTATGGATTGTGTAGTCGGTGATATTTTTAGTAGGTATGTCAAGTGTAGTGATGCTGACAAAACTTCCATAATACGTGAGTGCCCCATGACATCAACTGAACTGTGAGAAGGACCATGGATAAAAGTTGGTATTTACTTCATTGGTCCTTTAAACACCTGTCACTTGATATGTATTATGCCATAGCCCTAAAAGATCATCTTAGTAAATGGATGGGAATCAAATTTGTACCAGCAGCCAACACTGCAGACGTAATCAATTTCATCAAACCTGTTGATTTTCTGAAGGGTTCTCTACCCAGCAAGTCAGAAACAATGGGGAACAGTTCACCTCCTACTAGATTGTAAATTTTCTCAGGAAACATCATAGAGAGCATGCAAGATCCTCTTTGTGTAACCTCCAAAGCAATGGGCTTGTTGAAAGGGCAACCGACTTATCAAGGAGACCATTCAAATGGCTCTTAGGTCTCACGCATCGTTAACTAATTAATAAACTTTGGAAAGACTTTTAAGAACATGTCTATTCAAGCTGGAGACAGGATTAAAGTTAAGCTTGCGAGGGAAGATTTGTGATAAAATCAGTTTTACGGAGTCCATGCGAGTTGTTAAGGAAAGAGGCACTGCCGTTCTGTTCAAATGGCTCTTAGGTCTCACGCATCGTTAACTAATAAATAAACTTTGAAAAGACTTTTAAGAACATGTCTATTCAAGCTGAAGACAGGATTAAAGTTAAGCTTGCGAGGGAAGATTTGTGATAAACTCAGTTTTAGGGAGTCCATGCGAGTTGTTAAGGAAAGAGGCACTGCCGTTCTGTTAAAAAAGGGCCAGTGGTGGAATGGACCCCTTGTTTTTTCTTCTACCTCTACACATGGTGATAACCAAAATCTGTCCCAAACTGATACTTCTTCAAATGATTAAACTATTTCTTCCATTTCTTCTGAAGGTATGTTGCCAAAAGACAGTAAAAATAGCCTATTAAAGAGAGGTTTTAAGGGGGGCGTGGCTTGGACGCCGAGCAGAATGGCTGCTCTTTCGTGAGCTCCGTAACGTGATGGGAGCTTTCTATACTTTCTCAGCGCTCAACGCCGCGACGAACGGCTCGGCAGAGAACGACTTCCTTCATGAATATGCCGTCCATTTTTTGACACTGCTTGTGGGTGTCCTGCGGTAAGCGTCATTGTATTTTTCTCTTTGATGTGCTGACTCAAGGGTTTTGACATTCGCATCCACCATTTTGTTTTTGCCACGAGCGGGATATCTCCTCACAGATTGAGGCAGAATGAGGCAACTATGTTTCTGGCATAAAATTCACATGTTTTTCTACCCTTTTTTCATAATTTTTGATGAGGGTTTTTCTAATGTGTTCTCAGCAATTATATTCAGTGCCTTTGGACTGTATTTAGATATTGATATTCCCTGAATTTTTCTTTGAGGTTATTTACTACGCCCGACTCTCTTTTGCAAATTCCCCTCATCTTCTCCGCTTTGACTATTGTGTAACCTTCATATATGGGGAGGACCAAGTCTGCTCAGCGTTCTAAAGCTATGTCATCCACACAGGCGGCAGACTATAATCCTTTCAATGTGCTTCAGGATAACATGGTGGATTCTGAACAAGCCCCCTCAAATCCACCAGTTTCTAATTTTCCGTTATCTACTCCTAAGTCATTATCATTACTACCAGGCACTGCAACACAGTCACTGGCGAAGAGAGTTAAACAGTATCCCCCCTCACCAACAATATCTCCTCCTCCTATTTCAATGGAGTTAATTTTGGAAGAAATTTGAGCACTTAAACCTTATATGGAGGAGACCAATTTACTTCTTCAGCAATTAGATGACAAATGGTCTAATATGGAAGGTAGAGTGGTTCAATTGGAGAATAAAGTGGATTCATTCCAGTCTTCTGTGAGTCAAGTTCCTTCAATGCAGTCACAGATCTCAAATCTTCAAAAGCAGGTTGAAAACCTTGAAAATCGCAACAGGCGTAATAATCTTCACAATTATGGCTTGGTAGAGGGACTTGAAGGTACGAATCCACTCTCCATTTTTCAATCTTTCCTTCCTCGATTGTTAGACATTCCTATCTCTCCACCTTTGAATATCCAACACGCTCATTGCTTGGGTCATGTCTCATACTCGGCAAGCTCATCAGCTGAACCACGAGGTGAGATACTGTACTTTTTGGAATATACAGATTTGCTAAGAATTTTACAGGCTGCAAAATCCAAAGGTAGAATTTCTTGGCAAGGTTGTAATCTTTTCTTCTCACAGGATTATGCCAAAGCCACTGCAGACAGAAGGAAACAATTCTTGGACATAAGGCCAGCATTATGTGATATCAACGCCAGGTTTGGCCTTATTCATTCCTGTCTCTTTAAGATCACATATAAAAATAAGACTACGGCATATGAGGATCCCCGCCTGCTTCAACGATTTTTGGAAAATTGCAGACAAGAAGACATGGATGTTTCAAGATTTGGTGTCTAATGTTGCTATGTCTTTTCACTTGGATAAAATGCTTTTGTTGTTGGCTTATATAATGCGTCCGCTAATTCATATATAATCTACTTTATTTGTTTTCTCTTCAGGTTCAACTTCCTTTGTTCACTCATGTGAATATCCGTTCGTTTGGTGATATTTTGTCCTCCTCCCATTCCTGTTGGTGGAGTTCCGGTTGATGTGCCATCCCCCTTGTGGCTTCACCACCCTCGACTTTTGTATGTGTTTTTGGTCTGTCATTCTTTGTATCTCGTATATGGTTTTGGTATCTTTTCGTTTCTACGATGCTCTCTCTTGTATGTTTTTCTCTACCTTTTTTCTGTTTCCTTTACTCTCTCTTTCCCTTTACTGTTTCCTGTCAATTACCTCTATACTTTTCGTCTGTTTGCTCCTCAATCTGGTGTTCTCTAAAACTAGGGGCCCGATTCACAGAACTAACTTAAGACAAAATCCTAAACTTACTACTTTTGGTATTCACAGAAGGCATTTAGTAGTAGTAAAGTTAGGATTTTGTCTTAAGTTTGACTTAAGACAGACTTCAGTTAGGATTTTGTCTTAAGTTTGTCTTAAGTCTGTCTTAAGTCTGTCTTAAGTCTGTCTTAAGTTTGTCTGAAGTCTGTCTTAAGTCTGTCTTAAGTTTGTCTTAAGCTTGTCTTAAGCCAAACTTAAGACAAAATCCTAACTTTACTACTACTTCTGTGAATGCCAAAAGTAGTAAGTTTAGGATTTTGTCTTAAGTTAGTTCTGTGAATCGGCCCCTCTATATTTATACTATTTCTTTTCTCATTTTCTTTTTAACTTGTATTCGTTCTTTCTTGTCTTCTTCCTATTTGCAAGTTTTTGTAATTTATTCCTATTTGTAAGTTTTTTCTATTTTATCCTTAATATTTCAGAATTATCCGTTATGCTATTTTTCTTATAAATAATTTCCTGGAATGTTAAAGGTTTAGGATCTCCTATTAAGCGCCAAAGGGTGCTATCTCATCTTTCTTGTTTAAAAGGAGATATTGTTTTGTTGCAAGAAATACACATTGTTGATAAGGAAATTGCTAAATTAAAACGTCAATGGGTTGGTCAAGTTTTTGCATCTCCAGGGTCGGGAAAACGTAATGGGGAGGCTATCTTTTGTCACTAGCGTCTTAATAAACAAATGCGTTCTCAGGATATGGACTGTGATGGTAGATGGGTTTCTGTTTCCTTACTTATTGATAATATACCAGCAACTATTGTTAATTTGTATGCACCTACCACACCTGATAAATGTTTTTGGCCAGGAGTTTTATCTAAATTGATTACCTATTCTGATGACTATTTGATTTTAGGTAGGGATTGCAACATGGTTCTTGATCCTATTTTAGATAGACATTCTAAATCCAAATTCATACCCTCTTACATACACTCACAATTTACATCGACCCTTTCCCAACGATTTCTTGTCGATGCTTGGAGACTATGTAATCCCAGTCTTCAAAAATATACTTTCTGTTCTCCTGCCCACTTTTCCAAATCTAGGCTACATTATATTTTTATTTGTAATAAACTTACTCAGAGAGTCATTAATTCTGATATAGGATCTATATTGATTTCAGATCATGCCCCAATCACTTTGGATTTAGATATCCTCCCTCCTTTGCAAGGTCCTCGACGGTGGCATTTTAACAATGTTCTCCTGTCAGATCCCCTTTTCACACGCAATATTGTACATTTTGCTCTCACATTTTTTAAAGAAAATGAGTCCCCTGGTATTATAAGGCCGCCTCTAGAGACTTTATTATTAATTTTGTTTCTCATAAACGGAAATAAGTTAAAAACTCTCATTTCACAGATTAAGGCAATGGAATATTCTTATTACAAATCCCAATCTGCCAAATCTCTGCAGGATCTGTTAAAGGCTAAATTTGAATTTAACCGAATCTCAACCGATAATGCTGATTCTTTCTTACTCAAGGCTAGTGCGAAATATTATGGCGGTCAAAATAAATCAGGGAAGCTTCTTGCGAACTATCTCAAAATTAAGAAAGAACACACAGTTATTGATTCTATAATTTCTCCTTCTAATCAAAATCTTCATAAAAGTGAGGATATTTTTTTAGAATTTACCAGATTTTACCAAATTCTCTACATCTCAGAAACTCAGCCAGATACACAGAATGTCGATAATTATCTATCCTCCATCTCAGCACCTTTTCACCCTGACTTGGATTTCTCTTCATTGGAGCAAGATATTCAGTCTCAAGACATTTCTACTGCTATTCGCTCTACTAAACAAGGCAAAGAACCCTGGTCCTGATGGTTTTACCATTGAGTTTTACTCTCATTTCTCCTCTTTTCTTATTCCTGGATTGCATCAACTCTTTCTTTATTTTATTTCCACTAATTCATGCTGTGGTTCTTTTCAAGAAGCATTGATTTGCCTTCTTCCAAAAGAAGGAAAAGACCATAAATTCTGTAAAAACTATCGTCCAATTTCCTTAATTAATTTAGATTATAAGATTTTAGCAAAAATGTTAGCTCTACGCCTGGAACATTAGTTTTTTAATGTGATTAGTAAGTCCAAATCTTTTAAATCCTCCCTCGCAGCGATTTCTTTAGATGTGGAAAAAGCATTCGATAGGGTTAATTGGTCCTTTATTTCTGCTACTCTTTCCTGGTTTGGATTTGGTCCCAAATTCATTCAATATGTATCCCTACTTTATTCTTCTCCCAAATCCTCTATTCTTGTTAATGGTCTCATGTCTCCTTATTTCTCGTTACATAGAGGTGTTCGTCAGGGATGTCCTCTTTCCCTTTTATTATTTATTCTGGCCCTAGAACCCTTTTTAATAAAGATTCATTCTAATTTCCTAATTAAAGGTTTTTCATATGGAAATTTCAGCCTATGCTGATGATATCTTGTTATTTATGTTTCATCCCCAATCATCCTTACCTGTCTTTTTATTAGAAGTAGATGATTTTGCAAAGGTTTCGGGGTACAAGTTAAACGCAGATAAGTGTGAAATTCTCCCTTTAAATACGTTATGCTTCCACGCTGATTTCAGTGAAACCTCTTTTCATTGGAATCCAACTTAAATTAAATATCTTGGATTATTGTACTCCGACTCTGTTAGGAACTCTATTACCTTGAATTTGAATTCTTTATCTGCAGCCCTAACTGATCTTACATCTCGTTGGAAACCCTTGTTTTTATCCTGGTGGGGCCCTCTTGACTCCATCAAGATGATGCTAGTTCCCATTATATTATTTTACATCTCTAATATGCCTGTAAATATTCCCAAACATTATTTTAAGAAACTTTATTCTATTTTATCTGAATTCTTGTGGAATGGGAAAACATCTAGAATGTCCTTATGTAAACGTAAAAAAACAAAACTTATGGGAGGTGTTAATTTTCCAGACCTCATCAAATATCACCAGGCATTCTGTCTTAAACAATCAAGATGACAGTAATGTACCTGTACTTTTATCGGCTGATCTGGAGAAAGACTGTTTTACTCCCTTTTCTTTGTTCGAATGTATATCTTTTACCTCTAAACCTTCTTTCTTAAACCCTCCAATTTTCAAGAATACGTGCAGGCTTCTATCTCCCATTTTGATGTCTTTCCAATCATCTACAAAGAAATTTTTAAACTCATCTATTTGGTATAATGTTTTGAATAACAACAAAGTTATTTTTTGGAAGGATTGGCATTCTAAAGGAGTAAAATATGTATCTCAATTGTATCATGATGGCTCCAGTCTTCCTTTTACTGAAGCTCAAACTCTTTTTTCACTTCCGGCATCATATGAAAATAAATATACTTTACTTACCTCAATAATACAAGATACATATCACAAAATCTCTTCTGAACAACTACCCTTTTTCTCTCCCTCTCCTCTTTGCAAGCTATTAGACATATTACCCTCTGCATCTTAAATATATAAACATATTATCAAGCTTGGTGGTATAATGTATGTTATCATCATAGACTTGACAGGGCTCACATTCACCCAGTTTTACTTGCCATTAAAAGAGATATTCTATGGCACCCGGACGGAGTCAGGCAGCGTTTTACGGACCAGCAAGTACGATTCGTGCCTATGTCACTCCGCACGTAGCATTTTTTACGGGAGCCAAAAACTGCTGGGAAATTGAGGACGACGCGAACAAGGAGCACCGGTACGCGACGGACAACCATGGACCCCATCCTACGTGTCATCCCGGCCCTCCTAGCCTACGACCTGGTGCACCGAAACCGACGCAGACACCTCAGAAGGCCAGAACAACACCCAGGGGCAAAGGGGTGGGGGGCGAGGGGCAGGAAACATAACCCCCCCCCAAGTTAAAACATACATATCCCTGCCTGTGTCCACCAATCCTACGTACCGCCACAACGGAAGTGGACGTGGACGCGTACCCGTCACCACTACAGTGGTGGTACGGCCCGTACCCACGCTCTAGGGGGCGTAGGTATGAGCCGTATCACCATTGTAGTGGTGATGAAGGTGTACGTGCCGTACCCACGCTGTGTGGGCGTGGGTACGGCCCGTACCACCAGTGGAGTGGTGATGGAGGGGTACGCGCCGTACCCACACCCCACAGCATGGGTACGGCGCGTACACCTCCATCACCACTACAATGGTGGTACGGCCCGTACCCACGCCCCCCAGAGCATGGGTACGGGCCGTACCACCAGTGGCGTGGTGATGGAGGGGTACGCGCCGTACCCACGCCCCACAGCGTAGGTATGGCGCATACCCCTCCATCACCACTCCACTGGTGGTACGGGCCGTACCCACGCCCCCCAGAGCGTGGGTACGGCCGGTACCACCATTGTAGTGGTGATGGAGGTGTACGCGCCGTACCTACGCTGTGGGGGCGTGGGTACGGGCCGTACCACCATTGGGGTGGTGAGGGAGGTGTACGCGCCATACCCACACTGTGGGGGTGTGGGTACGGGCCGTACCACCAGTGGAGTGGTGATGGAGGGGTACACGCCGTACCCACGCACTCAGAGCGTGGGTACGGCGCGTACCCCTCCATCACCACTCCACTGGTGGTACGGCCCGTTCCCATGCCCCCACAGCGTGGGTACGGCGCATACACCTCCATCACCACCCCAATGGTGGTACGGCCCGTACCCACGCCCCCACAGCGTGGGTATGGCGCGTACACCCTATGAATGCGGGGTTAGGGTCCATCCCACCTGTACCCCTACGGCACCAGTACAGAATGGATACAAGGTGTACACACGCCACGAATGTTGGCATAGGGCCTGTTGTAGCATATAAGCAGTATATTGGTGTGTGTGTATGCACAGGACAGCAGTGTACTGCACCAAGGGGGCTGGTGGGTTGGTGGGTGGGTGGCTGCAGAGGACTCCCAGAAGTGGACAGAGACATGGGGGAGGGTGCATATCACTCCCAGCAGTGCCCAGACATATGAGCGGTGGGTGCATATCACTCCCAACAGTGCCCAGACATATGAAAGGTGGGTGCAGAGGCATCCCAGCAGTGCCCAGACATATGAGGGGTGGGTGCATATCACTCCCAGCAGTGCCCAGACATATGAGGGGTGGGTGCATATCACTCCCAGCAGTGCCCAGACATATGAGGAGTGGGTACATGTCACTCCCAGCAGTGCCCAGACATATGAGGGGTGGGTGCAGAGGACTCCCAGCAGTGCCCAGACATATGAGGGGTGGGTGCAGAGGCCTCCCAGCAGTGGCCAGACATATGAGGGGTGGGTGCAGAGGACTCCCAGCAGTGCCCAGACATATGAGGGGTGGGTGCAGAGGCATCCCAGCAGTGCCCAGACATATGAGGGGTGGGTGCATATCACTCCCAGCAGTGCCCAGACATATGAGGGGTGGGTGCATGTCACTCCCAGCAGTGCCCAGACATATGAGGGGTGGGTGCAGAGGACTCCCAGCAGTGCCCAGACATATGAGGGGTGGGTGCAGAGGCATCCCAGCAGTGCCCAGACATATGAGGGGTGGGTGCATATCACTCCCAGCAGTGCCCAGACATATGAGGGGTGGGTGCATATCACTCCCAGCAGTGCCCAGACATATGAGGGGTGGGTGCATTTCACTCCCAGCAGTGCCCAGACATATGAGGGGTGGGTGCATGTCACTCCCAGCAGTGCCCAGACATATGAGGGGTGGGTGCATATCACCCCCAGCAGTGCCCAGACATATGAGGGGTGGGTGCATATCACTCCCAGCAGTGCCCAGACAAATGAGGGGTGGGTGCATGTCACTCCCAGCAGTGCCCAGACATATGAGGGGTGGGTGAAGAGGACTCCCAGCAGTGCCCAGACATATGGGGGTGGGTGCATATCACTCCCAGCAGTGCCCAGACATATGAGGGGTGGCTACATCATCCTCAGATGACCACAACTCCATGGGTCCATGAACGCATCCCCAATGTGCGACTATGTTGAGAGTACCATATCAACACATCACTGACATCAGTGTCCCACTCCCATGAGGATGGATGTCATTCCCCCACTGCATGACACACCACATGTGGGTGCGATGACAAATGACACATGCATACCCACCCCTTGCGGAGGCTGCACAATACACACACTGAGATCATGTCACAAGACTGTATAGTCATGTGAAACCCACTAAACTTAGCGAGCCAAAGGGAACACACACTGTCACGCACATTTCAGGACTGATAGGAATGTACAGGTGCTGGCACAGCCACCAAGTTGTTGTCTCCCATGGAAGGAATAGGGTGGACCACCCACAGATGCAATGCCCACAATTGTCAGTCAGGTGACCAAATACCCTGCAGAACAAGTACCATATGTGTGCTAGGCTGGGAGTACACACATGCATAGTTCGGAAAAGGGACCATTTCCCCATGGAGGCATGGCAACATACTCTATACACAAGTACAGTGACTACCAAGGATGGCACAGACGATGCAGCCGGACACATTGCTGAGCAGGCATGGATATAGTTGAAGGGATCCATCAGCCACCAAGGGAATGTAGACACAGGTCAGCACAACAATGGTGCAACTCCCTGCAGGGAAGATGTCAGGTGCCACAGAGAAAGGAACACTCCTTGGGACAATGTCTCAAAACACAAAGAGCATACACGACCAAAGAATCATTGCAGAGACCTTGTGATGCCACACAGATACCAGGGTCCACCCCATGAGCAGCAGACTACTAAATTTCCCAGATACCCAACACATGATCACCACCCCAACTCATGGAGCATCAGCACCAACATCAATACCTGAAAAGCAATTGTGTGCAAAGTAAAACAAAATGCTTTATTCAGCATGAAAACAAAAAGTAGAAAAGGACACTATTTACAAAGGCCATAGGCCAGTCCAGACACGAAGTCCTGGGTGGGGACACATGGCCATGCGTCTCCCCTAGCTTGCCTGCACATCAGATACCTCTGGTTGATCGACTGGGGTGGGGGCATCATGTGGGGAAGGACCAGGGACCGCAGGGACAGGAGGGGGTAGGGCAGGTGTTGGGGGTGCAGGAACGGACGACTCCACCACAGGGGGTGGGGCAGCGCCAAAGGTGGAGGTCAGTACTGCGCTGCACACGTCCGCAAGATCTTGCAGCGTCTCCCCTGCACCCGCAGGAACCACAGGCCCCAAGGAGGGGGGGGGGTCAGAGGGATGGGTTGCAGCGCTACTGGGGGAGGTGGTGGACAGGGGGGGACTCTACTCTCCTACCCGTGGAGTGCCTTGCCCATTTGCGCGCAGGTGAAACAGTGGGGCTGAGGCCCAGCACAGCCAAGTAGGTCTCCTTCTCAGACTGTGGGGCAGGGGAGCTGAGGGGAGTGACATCGGAGGGACTGGGATTGAGGCATGCGGACTCCTACTGTGGCTGCGTGTCCGCCTGTGTGCCCTAGACCCAGTGGGTGTGCCTTCTTCCCCCTGAGTGTGCGTGACAGGAGGTGTGCGCTTGCCCTTCCCTGTTGGTGTGCTGCCTGTGTCTGGTGTGGTGCCTGCCTGGGAAGGTGTGTGTGTGCTTGGGACAGGAATGGGAGTGGGAAATATGGATGGCGCAGGGGTAGGTGGGGGGACAGAGCGCTGCAGGAGACTCACTGATGCCGTCAGTGACGAGTCCATGGACCTCAGCAACATCCGTTGGTCAGACATCGCTGATGACATGCCCTCCATGTACGACATCATCTGTGTCAGCAGTCTGGTGTGGCCATGGAGGACAGTCAGGATCGATGTCTGCCCAACCTGCAACTGCCGCTGTATGTCCACAGACTCGGCAGTGAGGGCAGCAGGGGAGACAGGGGCAGGGGGTGCGGTGCCTGGCATGAAGGAGACACGTTGTTGCCCTACATGGACAGAAGGGACCCGAGCAAGTGGGAGGGCAGTGAAGGGAATGGAGGGGGCGGTGACAGTTGCAGTGCTGCTGTCAGCTGTTGGAGCAGCCTCGGCCCCCTCAGGGAGTTCAGCCTCGGACCCGTCTGCGTCGTAGTCAGTGGTGGTACTACCCAGGTCCTCCGCCGCACTCCCCTCGCCCTCCGTGCCACTTGATGCTGCCGACTCGCCAGGTGTGGTGGCACTGGTGCTGGATCCCTCCTCCACGTCCGTGCAGGTGTCTCCCTCGGTGTCCCCCGATGATGCTGTGGGCAAGGTGAAGAGACAGGAAATAATCAGTCACCTGTGTACATCTGACACATGAGTCCAAACTAAATAGGTCACAGTGCATATCATGAAAAGCATCATGAAAAACATCTAGAATACCCAGCACATATGTAAGCCCTGCACTCCCCAGTTGGTTCACCCAACATACCCCCTGAAATAATTAAAATCAGGACACCACAGCAAATAACTGGAAATCCAATTATACAGAGAAGCTAGTGTCTGTGAACAGTGGAGCACAGGCAGACCATGACGGCATGCCACCTCCTGGTCACTGTGAACGAAATAGTATTGGTGCACCCAATGCCAAATAACAGACACCAATGATGAAGGGGTCCCCACACTCATAGACCTGTGAGTACTGTAGAAAAGCAAATGTAATACTATCTGATCCATTGGGAAGCACAAAACTTTACACACTTGACATATTTGGAATGTGTGAATGTCCCACCTGTGGAACAGAACACACATGTGCATGAATATCAGAAGTCACACAAGGAGGTGCACACAAAACTACATTTACACAGTCATAGTATGAGCTGCCCGCATAATGGCATGAAGCCAATGTTAAGAAGAAATGTGGTATCAGGAAGTACACATACATGGCACCACGGTGGTCGGGATGACTTGACACCGGTAAGTTGCCTTCAGCAACAACCAAGGACTAACCCAAATGCTAACACACTGTGGGAACATGGATATGTATAAATCCTAAACAACATTTAGCCTAAAATGTGCCCATGTTCAAATTGTGCCAGCGTGTACCACAAAAGTGTAAAAGTGGTACTTGTGCACTCCCTTGGGAGACCTCTGTCATGCAGGCACATCATTGTCCTTCACAAAAATCAAAGTGAAGCATATAAACTATTGGGACATGTTGACAAGTGTAGTGAGTGCCAGGGCACATGCCGTCTTGAATAACAACTTAAAACATGCCACCTGTCACATGGCCATCCGTACCATGATGACACAGTTGGCAACACATCTGACACACTACCTGTCATGTGGAGTGGCACACATGTCCAGACACAGGACAATGCATTAGCAAATGGCCCTGAAATTGTGTTGGAATAAGGAGCACCTGCACTGAGGAGACACCCTAATGTGAACGAAGAATGTCCACACATTTGTCAGCACACACAGACCAAACCACATAGCATCTGGAGCACACACCCGTGCCAATAATGGATGAGCAGGAAACTTGTATTTTAACTTGTGACACATGCTGCAAAGCACAAACATGACACCCTGCACAACATGCCAGGGTCACTGCACTTTGAGTGCCTGTCCAGACAATTATCACACACTGGTCAGACCTGGCAAGGAGACTTGTAGTCCTTGCCCTCAAAAACAACCCATACCTGAGACAATCAATCAATCAATCAATCATGGAACTTATATCGCGCACTACTCACCCGTAAGGGTCTCAAGGCGCTTGGGGAAGGGGGTCTGCTACTGCTCGAACAGCCAGGTCTTGAGCTGTTTCCTGAAGGCCAGGTGGTCCTGGGTCATCCGCAGGTGGACGGGTAGGGAGTTCCAAGTCTTAGCTGCCAGGTAGGAGAATGACCTTCCTCCAGCGGTGGCTCTCTGGATGCGAGGGACGACGGCGAGGGCGAGGTTAGCGGAACGTAGCCGGCGGGTGGGCGTGTAGAAGGTGAGGCGGCTGTTGAGGTACCCTGGGCCTAGGTCGTGGAGGGACTTGTGTGCGTGGGTGAGGAGTCTGAACGTGATCCTCTTGTTGACCGGGAGCCAGTGCAGGTCTCTCAGGTGGCACGAGATGTGGCTGCGTCGGGGGACATCCAGGATGAGTCGGGCGGAGGCGTTCTGAATACGCTGAAGTCTTTTCTGAAGCTTGGCCGTAGTACCGGCGTAGAGGGTGTTTCCGTAGTCTAGTCTGCTGGTGACGAGAGCGTGGGTGACCGTCTTCCTGGTCTCGGTTGGGATCCATCGGAAGATCTTTCGGAGCATGCGGAGGTTGTGGAAGCAAGCTGAGGAGACGGCGTTGACTTGTCTGGTCATCGATAGGGAGGAGTCCAGTATGACGCCCAAGTTGCGTGCGTGGTCCGTCGGTTCAGGTGCGGTGCCTAGTGCCGGGGGCCACCAGGAGTCGTCCCATGCGGAGGGTGATGGTCCCAGGATGAGGACTTCTGTCTTGTCCGTGTTCAGTTTCAGGCGGCTGATGTTCATCCATTCAGCGACGTCTGTCATCCCTTCGTGCAGGCTGGCTTTGGCGGTGTCGGGGTCTCTGGTGAGGGAGAGAATTAGCTGGGTGTCATCGGCGTAGGAAATGATGTTGAGGTTGTGTTGGCGTGCGATGGCAGCGAGGGGTTTCATGTAGATGTTGAAGAGAGTGGGGCTGAGCGACGATCCTTGCGGGACGCCGCAGATGACTTCGGTGGCCTCGGAGCGGAACGGAGGGAGGCGTACTCTCTGTGTTCTGCCGGAGAGGTATGAGATGATCCATTCCAGAGCCTTCCCTTGGATGCCGGTGTCGTTGAGGCGTTGGACTAGTGTGCGGTGGCAGACAGTGTCAAATGCTGCGGAGAGGTCTAGGAGGATGAGTGCCGCTGTTTCGCCGTTGTCGAGCAGGGCTCGGATGTCGTCGGTGGCTGCGATGAGGGCGGTCTCGGTGCTGTGGTCGGCTCTGAATCCGGACTGTGATGGGTCGAGGGATCCGTTCGTCTCGAGGAAGGCTGCCAGTTGCTTGTTGACGACCTTCTCGATGACTTTGGCGGGGAAAGGAAGGAGCGAGATGGGGCGGAAGTTCTTGAGGTCGGTCGGGTCCGCTGTTGGTTTCTTCAGCAGAGCGCTGAGTTCGGCGTGCTTCCAGCTCTCCGGGAAAGTTGCTGTGTTGAAGGAGGTGTTGATGATGTCTCGGAGGTGGGGTGCGATGGTAGAGGCTGCCTTGTTGAAAACATGATGGGGGCACGGGTCGGTCGGAGATCCGGAGTGGATGGTGTTCATCATGCGTGACGTGTCTTCGGGGGTCACCTCGGTCCATGTCTGGAGGGTGGCGGCGGGGTGCGAAGGTACGACCGATGGGTGCGGGGGTGAAATGTCGAAGCTGTTGTGGATGTTGGCGATCTTGCGGTGGAAGTACGAGGCGAGGGAGTCGCAGAGGTCCTGTGAGGGAGTGATGTCGTTGTTGCCGGTGCTGGGGTTGGAGAACTCCTTGACGATGTTGAAGAGCTCCTTGCTGTCATGGGCGTTCTTGTCCAGTCGTTCCCGCAGAGATTTCTTCTTGGTGGTGCGGATGAGCTGGTGATGTCTGCGAGTGGCGAGTTTCAGTGCTGTTCTGTTGTCGGCGGTCTTGTTGAGGAGCCAGGCCTTCTCGAGGGTGCGGCAGGCCTTCTTGGAGTCCTTAAGTTCGTCAGTGAACCAGGGGGCCTTCTTGCTTCTGGGCCTGGTGAGGGGGTTCTTCAGTGGCGCGAGGTCGTCGGCACAGGAGGTCAGCCACTGCGTGAGGTCGAGGGCAGCTGTGTTAGGGTCCGTGGTCCTGACAGGTGGGCTCTGGCTGAGGGAGGTGGCGAGCTGGTCGGCGGTGATCTTGCTCCAGTTTCTGTGGGGAGCCTGCTTCGGGTGATGGTGGACCGTGTTCTTTCTGAAGCTGAAATGGACGCAGCTGTGGTCGGTCCAGTGAAGTCCGGTGGAGTGGCTGAAGGTGACGTGCTTGCTGGACGAGAAGAGTGGGTCGAGCGTGTGGCCGGCAAAGTGGGTGGGGGTGTTGACCAGTTGCTGAAGTCCGAGGTTGGCGAGGTTATCCAGCAGGGCGGTGGTGTTGCGGTCATTGTTGCTCTCCAGGTGGAAGTTGAGGTCCCCGAGGAGGATGTAGTCGGCGGAGGGGAGGGCGTGAGGGCTGATGAAGTCGGCGATGTCTTCGCAGAACTGTGCGCGTGTTCCCGGGGGTCTGTAGATGAGGGTGCCTCTGAGGGTAGTCTTGGGGTCGGTGTGGATCTGGAAGTGCAGGTATTCGGCGGCGTTGAATACGTCGATGGAGTCAGTCGAGATGCGAATGGTGCTCTTGTGTACGATGGCGATGCCTCCTCCGGTCTGGTTGACGCGATCCTTCCTGATGATCTTGTAGCCGTCCGGGATGGCAATGGCGATGTCGGGGGCTGAAGAGTCGTTCATCCAGGTTTCCGTGAGGAAGGCGACGTCTGGAGATGCAGTGTCGAGGAGGTTCCAGAGTTCCACGGCGTGTCTGTGGACGGAGCGGGTGTTGAGCAGGATGCACTTGAGGTGGTTGCTGTTGTCCGTCTTGGTGGGCGTGGTGCTTGTTTGGAGGCAAGAGAAGTTGCAGGATCGGCAGGCGAAGGGTCCATGGGTGCGTCGCGGGGACGCTCGGTAGCAACCGGGGGCTCGGGCGGTTTTGAGTGCGATGAGCGTAGCGAAGTCGTAGGTCCTGCGGGGGGGCTGGCGGGCGCGGGGACCAGGGGGTCTGGCGCTGGGCGCGGTCCAGGCGCGGACGGGCGCAAACGGGCTTACCTTTGGCGCACCATCGGCGCTCAATCGGCGCTCCCGCTGCGCGCGTCCGCTGCGCGGTCGCTGAGGGGGCGTCATAAATAAGGAGCCGGGAGGGAGGGTCAGCGGGAGGCGGGAGCGGGGTGGCCAATGGGCAGGGAGGGGGGGCGGGACTCAAGGAGGAGGCGGGAGTGGGAGTGTGCGCCTGGGGCAGCGGCGCCGAGAAAACGGCGGGAAAATCGGCGGGAAGTGACGGAGCCCAAGGAGTGACCAGGTAAGTGGCGGTGGTCAGCGGGCGTGAGGAGTGAAGGTAGCGGCGTGGATGGCGACCAGGAAGCAGCAGGCGGTACCTGGGAGGCGGCGGAGGCGAGATGCAGGCAGCGGCGTCAGGTAGGTGGTGAGGAGCGGCAAACAGGCGTCAGGCAGCGGAGGCAGGCAGGTAGGTAGCAGCAGTGGGAGGGAGCGTCCGTCTGTGCAGGCACAGGGGGTCGCACTGACCAGCCCGCGGGGTCCCCTTAAATAAGGAGCCGGGAGGGAGGGTCAGCGGGAGGCGGGAGCGGGGTGGCCAATGGGCAGGGAGGGGGGGCGGGACTGAAGGAGGAGGCGGGAGTGGGAGTGTGCGCCAGGGGCAGCGGCGCCGAGAAAACGGCGGGAAAATCGGCGGGAAGCGACGGAGCGGCGTGGGTGGCGACCAGGAAGCAGCAGGCGGTACCTGGGAGGCGGCGGAGGCGAGATGCAGGCAGCGGCGTCAGGTAGGTGGTGAGGAGCGGCAAACAGGCGTCAGGCAGCGGAGGCAGGTAGGTAGCAGCAGTGGGAGGGAGCGTCCGTCTGTGCAGGCACAGGGGGTCGCACTGACCAGCCCGCGGGGTCCCCTTAAATAAGGAGCCGGGAGGGAGGGTCAGCGGGAGGCGGGAGCGGGGTGGCCAATGGGCAGGGAGGGGGGGCAGGACTGAAGGAGGAGGCGGGAGTGGGAGTGTGCGCCTGGGGCAGCGGCGCCGAGAAAACGGCGGGAAAATCGGCGGGAAGCGACGGAGCCCAAGGAGTGACCAGGTAAGTGGCGGTGGTCAGCGGGCGTGAGGAGTGAAGGTAGCGGCGTGGGTGGCGACCAGGAAGCAGCAGGCGGTACCTGGGAGGCGGCGGAGGCGAGATGCAGGCAGCGGCGTCAGGTAGGTGGTGAGGAGCGGCAAACAGGCGTCAGGCAGCGGAGGCAGGCAGGTAGGTAGCAGCAGTGGGAGGGAGCGTCCGTCTGTGCAGCTCAAAAAGTGACATCTCTCAATCTGGGTTTACTAAAAAGTGCATCAGGAAATCCCAAATGTACTCCACATCACCTCGTGAGGCTGCCAACACATATTTGTGACACAAAACCTCAACAGATTGTTGGACATAGACACACAGGCACTGGCCAGTGTGAGGATGCAGAAGCAAAATGGGGTCAGCCTGTACAATGGGCACATATAGCACACTTTAGATAAATACAAATGAGGGAACAATGCCACAGAGGCAAAACTATGCTGAACACATTGAGAATGGGCACAGTGTTGGATGACACACATGATACCGAGGCAAGGGTGTCTTAGGGTACTGAAGTGGGCACACTGCTCCATGGGCCTGGAATTATCTGACTGTAACATGAGCTACCGTCCCGGCACTATGCTTATCTCCCACTCATGCACATCATGTCTGAGGCCACAACATCGGTCATGCATGCTGCAAGTCTGTTCATTTGAACACTCACACTCCTATGTTGAGACTCAGCATCAGTGCCAACTGATATGGACCCCCAAATGACTGAACAGGACAGGGCACAGGCAAGGTGACAACACATGTCTCCGACCCCACCCCCACATGATGCAGACAGCAATGTGCACTTGGATCAACCGCCAGCCTAGATGAGCATGTGCAATAGTAATTACACACAGACCAGGGAACACATGTCAAGGAGGGGAAAGGAGGAAGAACAGCATCGGATGACTTTGGGGAACAGGAAATGCAATGCACATATTAACCCTGCCAGTGTATCGATGCGACTGGGCACTTCCAAAAGCTGATGACACACAACAAACACACATGTACCCCCTTGCTGCTGCTGCATCGCCTGTAACCGCCTATCCATGTCAGGGAAGACCACCGCCAGGACACGCTTCATTTGGTGGGTCAGGCGCCGGCGCCCGCAGTTCTTCCCTTCTGGTGAGTCCCCCAGCAGGAACCGGGCGATCCTCCTGGTCCAGCACCGGATGTCCTGCCAGCGTTTCCTCACCTGTGTCAGGCACCGACTGCGACCCTCCACAGATCTCACGGCCCTGACGGCCCGCTTCCATATCTCCCCTTCTCGTAGGCGGTTACCTGTGAGGATGACAAAGTGAGACAACATCACTACACCTGCTCCATGTCACAGAGACACACATTTGAACATCTTTGATATGTTGAACAGGGCATAGTATGCTGCCAACGAATAGCACCTTTGTCATAGGGACATTAGACTCAGTGGAAGCCCCAATGCACTACATGGCATTGAAAGTACACAGGTGGCATGAGGGGTGCGACACACTCCCTGATCATGGCACACACTGGACATCACAAGCAACAAAAAGCTGATGGCCAGCACCTCCAAGCCATCACATGCCCCAGGCCACTGACCCAACAACAGCAGAATACACAGACACACACAGGTACAGATCATTCACCTGCCAGTGGCAACAGGCGATACAAACCTCACTCTGCACATGTGCCACTTGCCTGGGGGTGTCACAGGCATGGGGCTAGCCCAGCAAGTCAGTCACACAGCACGGATCACTTCTCACATCAGACGGGTCGAGCTGTTGCCTCCTCCATGCAGCTGTGGTGCAACACTCCACATAGACACTCACCCACATGACAAGGAACATTCACACACATCAATGTCCAGATCATTTGGACACTCTCACCACAGCTCCACTCAACTCACACACATCTGTGGGTACAGTCACCTGTCACATGGGGGGAACACTGAATCACCTCAGGACTATAGAACAAGAAGGGCCAAGAGGATTAGCTATGCTGAATGTACCATGCAGCATGCAGTGAATGTCACAGTAAGCACAATGCAAGTGAGGAGTGCACACCTGAACCACATCATGCTCTGCATGACACCCACTCTAAACAACATTTCATGTCTGTCACACCTGGACACAATGCCAGAAGTGCCAGTCACAAAAACAAGGGGCACAGTCAAAGGTAGCGGAGTCAGCACTCATCTGCACCCCTGGTCTACCATACAGGCTGGGGAACTGTGGGAGGATGACGTCCAGCAACGCCTCATTCTCTTCCTGTGTGAATGGCTGAACCCTCTCCACAGACCGCGACATAGTGCCAGAGGAATCACAAGCAGCAGCAGTGGTGTCGAATCAAAGGTTGTGCAGGCAAATGCCCTCTCATGGGTTCTGCCTGACTTATATCTGCCTTGCTGGCCTATTTCAGTAACAGGAGTGCAAAGTGATTGGTCAGACTCCTTTGCATCCTACGTTTCCTCCAATCCCTTTAAACATACACCAGTGACAGCATTAGCATTTTTTCAAATTTGCAGCATCATGTCAAGTCAACAACCACTTTGCAACAATATATATTGAGGCCAACTGCTTTTTCCAGGCCACATGATGGAAAAATGTGAACTTCAAACTGGGTATCCATGACAACCAGCATGCATGTAGGCCCTAATACTTGTCCCTTATGTGTCCCCATTGTAAATGTCAAATCCCCACACAGGTAAGGTGCGTTTCACACGTACCCCTAGGGCACCACTACTCTAGTGCTACGGGCCGTACCCGCGTGTGTAGGGCCCGTAGCACTATGGTAGTGTTGCCGTAGATGTATCCCATAGTGCTATGGGCCGTACCCGCGTGCGTACGGCCCGTAGCACTATGGTAGTGTCGCTGTAGGCGTACGCCATAGTGCTACGGGCCGTACCCGCGTGTGTAGGGCCCGTAGCACTATGACAGTGTTGCCGTAGGCGTACGCCATAGTGCTAATGGCCGTACCCGCGTGTGTAAGGCCCGTAGCACTATGGCGTACGCCTACGGCAACACTGCCATAGTGCTACGGGCCGTACACACGCGTGTGTAGGGCCCGTAGCACTATGGTGGTGTTGCCGTAGGCATACGCCATAGTTCTACGGGCCGTACCCGCGTGTGTAGGACCCGTAGCACTATGGCGTACGCCTACGGCAACACTACCATAGTGCTACGGGCCCTACACATGCGTGTACGAGCCGTATCTCTATGGCGTACGCCTACGGCGACACTCCCATAGGGATAGGACCAATGTGTACACGTACGTGTGTATGGTCCGTACACATACGCGTACTCCTAGCCAAACCCCATATAGTGATACGACCATACACTCGCCCTCAGAGCATGTGTACGGTGCGTTTCACAGCTCACACTGGTGATAGGAGTTGCACAGGAAAGGAATGGAGGTGTCTGACTCGCGCAAGGATGGATATCAAGTCATTGTCAGTGCAGTGCTTCATGTGTAGGGCCTAGGTGTGTCAGGCAGTGAGCTGGCACATGTCTCCTCATGTTTTAACCCAATAGTTGTGTGATGACCTGTGTACACATGTCATGTGTGATGGGGCACTATGTGGCGCACTTCCCCTTCACACCTTTTACATGTGTGCATGTAGTTCAAACTTGTCAAGCACTGCATCACTGGCATGGCACAGTCACCAACACCCGCAAATGTCCCCTGATGCCAGGTACACGGATGATGACACCTGACATCTCACTACCAGTGTGCCCCGATGTGACTATGTCATGTGTGTGTCATGTGTTTCCATGATCTTGCTGTTGGTGTTCCGTCAACGGCATCTGCTGTAGCTGCATCCAACATGTGTCTGTGTGTAGATGCCCATGTCACACTATTACGCACACCAGGACACATGTGGAATAACACGTAACGTGTGTCTGTATACATCAAACAGGGACTTGCGAGCTTAGGACATATCAGCGTAGTCTCAATGTCTGTGTGATCATTTTTGACATGTACCCCTTCATGGCAAGGTGTGTGGTCTGTCCTTTTTCCATGACATGTGATCTGTGCGTCTAGCTTGCCGGCAGCTGTCTGTATGAGATAACATCCTTCAAATGCACATATGTGGATGTATGTCCCTCCTGTAATGTGTCTGGCTGTTCACTCACACTGGCCCACAGCTACTTTCATGGCATGTCATGTAGACCTTGACAATCCACGTTTGTAGCTGGCTCCTGGTAGGAGTATCACCTGGCTGGCATACGTGCGCAGGATGTATTGCACAGACCAGACTCTGTATGTAGCATATGTGTATTAGCTGTTGAACATGTGCTCAGTTCTTTGACATTGGTGTAGTAATGTACTCAATCATCGTTATTCCTTCCAAATTTCTGCAGGGCACCGCCTCTCCACAGACCAATGCCAGACTTGGCTGCCATGAGGGAACGTGACTGCATACACCGCTACAGATTCAACCAACAGTTAATTGTGGACCTGACAAACAGGCTGGTCCCACACCTCCAACCGCGACACAGTTATCCGACTGCGCGGAACCCCAAGATGAAGGTGATGTCAGCCCTACATTTCTTTGCCACCGGTACGTTTCAATTGACCATAGCTGATGTGGGTGGCATGTCCCAGACCATGTTCATCCGTGTCCTCCATGATGTTTTAGAAGCCATGTTGGAGCACCTGGATGAATTCATCCATTTTCCAACTCGTGAGCAGTTGACAGGTATTAGTGGTGAGTTCTATGCCCTGGGAGGGATGCCCCATGTAATTGGGTCCATTGATGGGACACATGTGGCTTTGGTACCAACACAGGCACAGGAGGTAGCCTTTCGTAACCGTAAACATTACCTCTCCATTAATGCCCTCGTGGTGTGTCTTGCTAACATGGTGATTTCCCATGTCTGTGCACGTTTTCCAGGGTCAGCACACGATGCCTACATCATGAGGCGTAGCAGGGTGCCAGAAATGATGCTGCAGCTGCACAACGAACGAGCATGTCTTGTTGGTGGGTAGACTCTGTTTGTCCAGTATTCAGCGGTATCTTAGTATGTGACGGCATCTCCTGACCCACTTCTTTACATGATGTTTCCATGTAGGGGACTCTGGCTATCCCAACATGCCATGGCTGGTGACGCCTCTCCGCAACCCGAGAACAGCTGCAGATCACCGTTACAACAACGCCCATGGGCGGACCGGGCGAGTGATTGAGAGGACGTTTGGCCTCCTGAAGATTCCGTTGCCTCCACAAGACCGGCGGGTCCCTCCCATATGCACCGGTGAAGGTCTGCAAAATCTTCCTCGTGTGCTGCATGCTGCACAACATGGCAGTGGAGAAAGCTGTGCCACTCATCCTGGATCCCGATGAGCAGGAACATCCACCCGTGGAGGATGATGGCCTTGGTCACGAGGCAAGTGAAGAGGAGGAGGAGGAGGAGGACATCCGGAGTCAACTCATACGCAACTTCTTCTCATAATGGTGAGTCCCTGGGTCTGAGTGTGCACGCTTGGAGCCTTGTGTGGCATGTGGTGCAATGTGTGTGTCCAGCTGACTGTATGCAAAGTGACTTTGAGGTGTGTGCTGATGTGTCACTCGAGTGCTGATGTCATTCCACACATTTTAGCTGACACACTCAATTGACAACTACCATGGTGTCAACCTTATTCATGTAGAGTACATGACCATGCATGCGGATGACTATGTGTTTCCTGACTTTCTTGTGTGTCTTTCATCCCCAGGTATTTGTGCATGCTGTCTGCTCGTGGCATCGTTGTGCTCCTGCTATTCCTCATGAGTAATGCAACGTGTGCTGAATCAGCGTTACATGCATGGACATGGTGAGAAGTCTCCTTTGGGTAAGGATTGCAGCAAGGCTTTTTGGGTGTGGTAGTTGTTTGTAATGTGTGGGCACTGCTCCTGTGCAGGTATTGTTACTATGCATACATGTCGACTTACCATGGGGCACATAACATGTAGCATGACTCACATGAATTGATAGTCACACTTCGTGACAGTCATCTGTTATGGGATTGTGGATTTTAATGAAGGCATCTATGTGTGTACAACTTCCCTCGGAAACATACGGGAGGCTACGGGTGGACATATTGCGGGACTTCCCCATGAGAGGCTCAATGGGGAATTGCAGCCTCTCCGTGTGCAGCAGGGGATGTTTGGCTCACCCCCTTCACTTGTGTACCACTCCCATGGATTGACAGCATCTGTGGTGCGAAGGGGGTGTCCAGTGTAGGTCCCACATGTTAATCCAAAAGACCATGTGAGTCTGTTAATATTGATGCATTTCCATAGGTGTGAGCCTGAGTAATAACGGTGTTCCTCAGCCTCCAAGGTGCCTCATCTCTGTCAATGCAGGTCTCTTGCCACTGTGCATGCGCCATCTCTGGCATCCTAGTCTTTGTGTGGAAATTGTGGCATAGTTCCCAGGACATGCCGCCTGCTGTTGCAGCCACTGCAGCAAGGGCACACAAAGTTTCCTGATTTGGCAACACACACACATCAAAGATGCCCCTCCCTTCCTCCATCAACCCATTCATTTGGCTGTCATCAGCTTGTCTGTGCCACAGTTGCGGCCACGCCATCCCAAAGGCTGGACCGTCTGCACATGCAACGTGCACATTGCACGACCCCCATCACACTACAGTCTGATGTTGCAGCCACCCTCCATCCAATGTCCATCCACACATCTGCCGCCAGCTCTCAGGCATACACTAAGCGCACACACAACACCTTTGCATGATGATTGTGCAACTCCAACTGCCTACACAGTGCTGCCACGCCTTCCAGGCCCTGTCACACCCACCAGGTCATGTCCCTCCTACTACCCACTGGCTCTGTACCCCGGCAAGGACATGGGAGTGGGACTCAAGGCTTCTGCATGTAGTATGCTGTCGTTGTGAGGCACATGGCACAGGTATTATCTGTCAGCGTGTCAAACTACAATGTGTCCAGGACCCCCCTCTCCACCATCACATGCGCACACAACCTCATCATCAACTCGTATGCCATTGACAGCCAGATGCTCCTCACCCTCACCAAGGGCGCAGACATTGCCAGTTCCAATATTCTAGATTGCATGAGATCCATTGATGAATGGCAGAACAGCAGCCACCTGAGGCTGGACTTGTACAGGACTGAGGTCAACATCTGAGGATTGTCCTCTTACAGCTGGGTCAACTGCTTGTGTCCCACCCACAGAAGCCCCGCACAAGCACCCAGTGTCCATGCACACAAGATGGTGTGCTTCATGGATTGCTTGCTCACATTTGCCATGGTAATCACCAGCATCTGTGCCTCAGACTGCAACACCCTCTGCATTATGCACATGATCTCCAGATAGATCCACTCCAAGGAAAGACGGACTATCCCCCAGGTCCACGACAACATCCGTGTCAAATACTGCCCTGCCCTCTACGGGGCAGCCACATCCAAACTCCCAGGACACTTGTCCACATCCAGGCTGCATCTGCACACCTGAGCTGCAACATCCCGCGCCCCAGCCACATCACCGTCCAGCAGAGATAGCTGCAATGGATCACTGTGTGCTGCAGGATGACCTTCAGACTCCCCACCCACACTCAGGAGGCAGGCCACAACCCCGACCCAACACCAACCTTGTACCACTGTCATCCGAGACCCCGTAGTGCCATCTCTGTGCATCCAACCTTGACCTGGCCACCATTATTCAGATCCACCATACTCCAGCATGCAGGATATAGTTCTCCCACCTGGGAACACATACCTGGGACTCCCTCCCCGGGAACCTCCGAATGAGGCATGACCTCTACGCCTTAATGGTACTCTTCCAAATAGGTCTGTCGGCACAGTATTGCATGCACCCCCTCAGCAGCTTGAGGCCATCACAGGTGAGTATTGTGCTCCATGTCTGCATTGAATGATACATTGTGACCCATGTGTGTCCTGTACCAGACTCCGATCCCAGGGTATGGATGTGTGGAGTTAGTTCAACACTCAGGCATAGTTTGACATTTACACACACATATGTTGGGGAATAATGCCAAATGACAGCAACATCTCATGACAAAATAAAGTATTTATTTTTGGTGGGGTAAGTATTTTGGTAGATGAAGTAAGGTGCTCTACCGGGTGCATAGAATCCAAAGTTCACAGGGGGAGATGGCATCCTTGTCAGTTGGAGTCATCAGAGTCCAGACCACAGTGTTGGTCATCATTGGTCAGACTGTGACCAGCAAGTCCATGTGGCAGAGAATGTCATTGGGTGAGGTGGTGCTGTTGCGCCAGAGGGCCAGGTGCCAGGCCAGGTGACCTGGGAGATGTGGATGGTCTGCTGACTCTCACGGTCTTTTCCGTGGACGACCCACCTTCCTCCGGGGACCCTCAGATGCAGGCCTTGACGATGTCTGTGATGCTCTATCGGACGAATCCTCCTCCTCCCTCCCTGTGGCTGGTGCTGGTCTTTGCCTGGTGTCACAGGGAGGGTTGCCCATGTTGTCGGCAATCCGACGGAGTGAACGGCTCATGTCCGTTTGCACCGCCAGGAGCTCAGCCAGTCTTGCCTCCATCCGTCCTTGGTGTTGTTGTTGACTGGCATGTTGCTCGGCCTGCAGGTTCTTCATCTCGTCCAGGGTCCCCTTTATCTCTGTGAGGCTCGACAGTACCTGGCTGATGCCCCTGGTGTCACACCGTTATGTGTCCAGGATGTGGCGTATGTGTGACATACCAGTTCCCTCAGCTGGCTGGTCAGGTTCGCGCCTCCGCCTGCCTCCACTCCCACCACCCCTGCCCACACAAGCCTGGCATGCCATTGTGGGCACATCGGGTCTACGGGACCCCTGAGGGGTGGCATTATCGGGGTTGTCTGCCTCCTCCTGGGTGCCCGGAGAACCTTGTCCCTCCTGGTCAGACTGGCTGTGTTGTTCAGTGCGTGCAGGGCTCCTGGGTGTCTCCTGGGATGTGGCCGGAATGGGGGTGGTGGTTGACACAGATGTACCTGACGCAGGTGCTGCAGGGGCTTGGGCACCAGAGGGGCCAGGTTGGTCGGGGTCATCCATGGAGTGGTGAGAGTCGTCGCTGCCGGTGGGATCATCTTCACGCTGAGCCTGGGACTGTGATTGTTCCCCCCCATTGTTGGGGGGAGGTCGATGACGTTGCCCTGTGTGTGAGAGAGAGACAATGTTAATGCTGTTTCATGCCACATCCATGTTTCATACATATTCAAGTTGTCACAGATCCTCCAGGTAGTTGGATGTGCCTAGCATTCCTCTCAATGTCCACTTGGGGATGGGTATGTTGCGGGGGACAGTTTGGTATGTTCTCCTGAGTGTTTGACCAGTAGAATTTTGGCTTGGATGCTTATTTGGCGATGGATTGGTCTTGTTGTGTCACATGTCCACCGGGGGTGTGTGCTTGTGTGAGGGGGGGTGTGTGACCGGGCCTGCTGTTGGGTGTAGTGTGATTTGTCATTGGGACTCCCAGGTGATGTGTCTGTCCCCTCATGGTGCAGGCTGGCATGAAAGTGAGTTTGAGTGCCTGTGCTAGATATCTGAGCTTGTGTAGTTGGTGTTTGAGTGTACAGTGGTCACAGAAGGGCCTTGTGCTGCATACAGCAGGGCCAAGTGTCAGCTACCTTGTCAGTACTTTGCCAGTCCCTGTGCATTGGGCATGGTGCATGGGTATGTACCTAGGCCATATGGGCTGAGGGCATTGGTGTCTGCTTCGGAGATGCACAATGTGTTGTGTGAGCCCCACCCTCCCAGCATCTCAGACATCCAGTCTTGGGTTTGTGGTTGGTGTGGCCTGGGACATGGCATTGCCTTTATTTGTGAATGGGGCATGGAGACGTTAGTGGCATGAGCATGGTTTTAGAGTGTGGTTGTGTGCGGTGAGGGCTTGGGGGTAGGTGAGTGCATTTGTTGTATTTGTGGTGTGGACGGCATTCCCCCAATGTTACTTGAGTTGTTTGTGTACTCACCAGGCTCTGCGACTCCTTCGACTCTGTGTACTCCCACCGGCGGAAGCATGGCCATCACCTTCTCCTCCCAGGGATGGTAATGTACGGGTCTGCGGGGCAGCCCGCCTCCAGTGATGTTACTCTGGGCGTATTCCTCGTTCATCTTCCTCTTGACTGCCCTGCGCAGATCGTACCACCTGGCTTGGCATTCATGCCTGGTCCTTCGGATGGGCGCAACAGCATTCACCTTATCGACGATCCTCTGCCACAGGCTTGTTTTTTGGGCTATGCTGGTCTGTCTGACCAATGTTCCAAACAGCTGTGGCTCGACTCTGATGACTTCGTTGACGAGGAGGTCCAGCTCCGCCCTTGTGAACTTTGGATTCTTCTTAACAAAAAGCACCGCCACGGCTGACCATTGGTTCAGCACCTCAATCCTAGTATATACAAGAAATACAAGTCCTGTGCACAATTCTTCCAAAAGTCCGCCGCAGAGGGACTCCACTGAGATCCAGATGAAAAATCTTTTTTGACAAAAGAGGAAGGTGCACCAGTAAGAAGTCCAAACTTGATAGTACGTCCTTAAAGTTCCTTTTCTTCTTATATATATTTTTTCATAAAATGAGAAATCAGCCAACGCGTTTCGTTCTTTGAGGCAAGAACTTCTTCAGGGCTGAAACAAGTAACAGACAAATATAAAGACATAACTACATGTATATACAACATATATATGCATCCTAAGAATTACAAACAACACACAAGACCATAAAAAAGGACAATATTACATACAAATACAAACTGCGATACATATGTATATAAAGAGACACATCAGACAATATTCATATAAAAACAGAGTAATATAAATATACATACAAAGACAAAATAAAAAGCTACATAAGCTGATTTATTCTTAACCAGAGATAATAGATGCCATTGATTAGATGCAATATTATGCAAGCAGTAATAGGTCATTATGAATGCTCGTATATTCATAAATTGCATGAACAGATATACTAGCGTCAAGATCAATAGTCTGTATTAATATAGAGTATCTCAATTGAGACCCAAATAGTAAGATGCGAAAATATCTCACCTATACTTAGATGATGTAGAGTACATACAGTTGTAGATCATCAAAAGGAATGTGATTCAAAAAGTATATGGTTCAAATATAACCATGCGATCGAAATTAGAGAATTCCATGATGCGAATTCAAATGAATGAATTGCAATGGTTCCACAGCGCTGACATTTAAAAGAGAAAAGGGGAAAAAAAGGAAAGGAAAGAAATGCAATAAGCGATAAAGTTTGCATAAATATATCTAACAAAGCAACAGTATAGCGTCGATATTAATAGTTTCCGTCGATATAGAACATCTAAAGTGCGACCCAAATAGTAAAAATGCGAAAATATCTCACCTATATTTAGACAATGTAAAGTACAAATAAATGCAGGTCATCAAAGCGTATATGATACGAATATATCCATGTGATCAGAATTCCATGTTACAAATTCAAATGAGTGATGCGCATAGATTACAACGCACTAAGATATAAACAGAGAAAAAGAAAAAACGCAATAAGCGATGACGCAACAAAAAAACAAAAAAACAGGAAAACAAGAGGGAAGGAGGGAAATATACAAACACAAATGTAAGTGTGCATACATCCGAATATCAAGCGTAGTCTTCGGTTCTAGTGGCCCTCAGAAAGCATAATCGTAATTTATCTCCAAAGCAATAACGTAGTTTATACTAAAAAAGATTCATTAACCAGACTCTCCTCTTCGGTTCGGAACGTAAATCAACCCGTAATCACATATTGCCGGGCGGTATATAGCCGGGAACCACAGGTTAGATAAGTTACACCAAGTTACCAAAAGTAAGTCGAGAGAACAAGTATAGCGGCACAATACTGCATAGGATCTAAGCCAGCTTACCTTTTCCAAATCCGAAAAGCGTGAAGTAACGGAGTCAGATAGCAAAACAGTGTTTCAAACTAAACCGCGAAGCCGCTACGTAAATAGATCACCTGATGTAAAGTGACACGTCCCCGTACATCGGGAAAAAGCAGGTAAATACAATCGCCATATTTGAATGGCATTTTGGGCATACACAAATGTTCATAAAGCGTCAGAGAACACCATAGTTAAAGACTGAAACACTATACAGGGAGCAGTATTTAAACCGGAGTAGAGTTATAAATGAGACATAAAGTAGCACGTCCCCGTCCGTATCCGGAGAAAGGCATGCAATTATAAATAGATATAAAGTAGCACGTCCCCGTACGTATCCGGAAAGCAAGTAAATATAGTCACCATATTTAAATGGGGAAAATAATATATCCAGAGTAGGTTTCGGGATCGCGCCAGAACAACGCATTACCAAAGGACCATAAATATAGCCTGGTTACATGAATTAATGAATCCCCATATCCAAACAACATCAAGTGAACAAAGTCACAGTGTATACACAGGGCATTATACAAAAAGGATATATTAACAACCAACCGGCATATATGTAGTGACAGCTCCGGTCTGTAAAGACGAAAGATCAATGTATTACCGACACATGGAGGGCCAATACAAAGCCAAAAAGAAAGACAAGAAAAAGTGCCCCATACCAAGAAAAGTGTTAACAATAAAGATATATACAAAAAATAAAACGAAAAAAAGGGCAAAGAAAGAGGGAAAATAGTATGATCTGATCCCAGATCATATGTAAATTAGCACGTCCCCATACGTATGCAAAAGGCAGGTGGGTACAGTCACCATATCTGAATGGTGACAACAATATGTCCTGAATAATACTGACACACGCAAGTATAGAATGTTGTCTATACCAAGAGTAAGTCGATACACTACAAATAGAAGGAATAACAACATTAATACTGGTGATTATTGTATTTGCTTTTTTAATTCCTGATTATACATATACTGATTTCTTATGTTCGTTTAATTTATACGCAAATTATTTCAATAAACTTTCGATTTAAACTTAAAAAAAGAAAAGAAAAGTTTTAAAACTGCTTGTTCCCAAGGTTAAATAAAAACAAACTGAGAACGTACATGTCCTTGAAGGCCTCAGAAAGAGAAATGTTGGATTTCTTCAGAAATCAAGGCCTTTGAAATAGACCACATTTTTCTTTTGTGAGAAGAGAGAATATACAATATGGTGTTTTCTTAGTTATCTACCCTGCCCTGCCCCTCTACCCTGTTTTGATTGTGCATTGGTTTCCTCACGCACTGTTGGAATGTTGTGAACCGTGGATGCCAGTTAAGCAGCCTCTCATGGGTCCTCCTGTGAGATGAATATATGTGTTCTTCGTACCTATAACTGGCCTTTTCATGTGCTGACTTCCATGTCACCCCACTCAAGGTGTTAAGATGCAGCAGCCATGCTCAAATAGCTCCATCCCCTCACCACATTACCACTACCAAACAGCGCACGATTAAAAACAGGAGCACAGACCAGCAAGAGGTTATACTTAGGAACTTGACTTTGCAATTTTAGGTCTGGAGTTTGACAGCAAAGGTGTCATAGCCCAGATCTGTTGCTTAAAATATTAATGGAGACGACTTTATGTTCACCACTTTCAACAACTCACTTTCTTCAACCAGCCATTGCCCTGGGACTTTGTTAATCACATTTTCACTTAGGAAAGTGGCGGATGCATCTCTCTTTTCATGCTTTTGGCTGCTTGGGTGTATTATTCTGCCTTGTCCCTAGTGATTGCATCGATCGGCATGGGATATTACTTTACAAATGAGGAACCTTCGATCTAATGCAGCTTTAGTTTCTTCTCTGGCTTTAAGCTCCTAATGTTGCATGTGCTGCTAGATCATGAACCCAGACCTATTTGACTTTGCCAAAGCATGTTACCTATAGATACTGTTGCATTACTTCACAGCTGCCGAGTAGGATTTCTTATTTACTTAAGTTTGTTTGCATGCTTGCTTTTTCTCACGCATTGTATAATCTCAATTGAATGTAAATGTAAAAATGTAAATGTCCAGTATTTGTAAAGCACGAACAATTACCCGAAGGTGTCAAGGCGCTGGGGGCCCTTGGGAAGATTAAGTGAAATTTTGCCCAGAGTCACATGGTGCTGGGCTGATCTGGCCCCCTGGTTCTGGCGTCAGCTGCCCTGGCCGCTGCGCCACACCTCTTCCACAATTGAAAATCATGGCTACATCCAAACACCAACATTTTATATATATATAAACGGTATTTGTAGTGTGGAGGGGCAAGGTAAAACATCTAGATAGGTGTCTAACTTTTGAAATGTACCATGCATGCATCTTCAACAAATATTATAGAAAAATAACACGCCACACTCTGAGTATTACACAGCATGCAGTCTGTCTACGGTATTCATGTGTCCCTCCTCTGACTTGTTAGGTGCTGGACCAATATCTCTTCTACTGCACTGCAGCAGCTCTTGCTCTATTGGCTTTAGAAGGCTGTTAGTTCACTAGTCTGGAGAGGATCCCATTAAGCTGGCTGCTCAGAAGCCAGTGCTCAATCTCCTTGACTGCACAAATGCTGTAAAACTGCAGGAGGATGGACAGCTATGTGATGGCACTGATTGTGTACAACAGATTAGCAGACACTTCCTGAGGTCCGAGCATTCACTGCTGCTTTGTGCTGTAAAGATGCGTTCGGGGGAGTGTGCGGGAGTGAACAACAAGTTGACCTGGCAATCATTTATGCTTTTTTGCACTTGCTTCTAAAGCCACGATTTATGTGACATCCCAATAGGAAGCTGCTTCGAAGCATGAGAGGGCTATAAAATGAAATACATTGTTTGCAGCAAAGGTATTTTAATTTCTAAATTAAATATATATGAAACCTGGACTATGGGGTTGATTCCTTAAGGTAGGGAAAGAAATACGTAATATACAGATTACACATAGATGGTCATAATACTTTTGATATTTACATACATTCTATTCCTAAGACTATATAAAGGAAACCTGTCGTAATAGACATGAATAGATATGTGACATATGCAAATAAGTCCAAACTGCATAATGGGATGCACTTCACTTTTCGTTTCTCTATTTATCTTTTGATTGACACACATACTCAATGGCAATAATTTAGCGTGCTGGCTCGCATCGTGCTCTGTCCTCAAAGCACGTGAATGAAGATCACAAATAAAGCTGTTGCGTGGTCACTGCTCAGACTCGAGCCGCTACTGCTGTGCGGGCGTTAAATTAAAAAAAATTCAACATCCAGAAACCCAACGTTTTATACCATTTCATCCGAGGACAGAGCACGATGCGAGCCGGCAGATAGGTGTGACAATCAAAAGATAAAAAGAACAAGCATTGGCATAGCCAATAGGTCTCGCCTTTGGAACCTTATAAGTGTTTAGTTATGCAGCACAATATCATTGGTACAACAGCATCAACTGTTGCATGGCTAAACACTTATTAGGTCCCAAAGGCGAGACCTATTGGCTATGCCAGTGCTTGTTTTGTTATGGGGGGGGCATAAATAACAGGTGGGTGAAGGTCAGTCAGTCATTCAGTTAGTCAGTTAGTGAGAGAGTCAGTCAGTGAGAAAGAGTCAGTCAGTGAGAGAGTCAGTTAGTAAGTTAGTGAGAGTGAGAGAGTCAGTCAGTCAGTGAGAGAGTGAGAGTCAGTCAGTCAGTGAGAGAGAGAGTCAGTGAGAGAGTGAGAGTCAGTCAGTGAGAGTGAGAGAGTCAGCCAGTCAGTGAGAGTGAGAGAGTCAGTCAGTGAGAGTGAGAGTCAGTCAGTGAGAGTGAATGAGAGTTAGAGAGTGAGTCAGTCAGTGAGTGAAAGAGAGTGAGTCAGTGGGATAGTCAGTCTTTGAGAGTGAGTCAGTCTTTTAGCAAGAGTCAGTCAGTCAGTCTTTTAGCGAGAGTCAGTCAGTCGGTGAGAGAGTCAGTCAGTGAGAGTCAGTGAGAGAGAGAGTCAGTGAGAGAGAGGCAATCAGTAAGAGAGAGTCAATCAGTGAGAGAGTCAATCAGTCAGTGAGAGTGAGTCAGTCAGTCAGTGAGAGAGAGTGGGAGAGTCAGTCAGTGAGAGAGTCTGTCAGTGAGAGTCAGTCAGTGAGGGTCAGTTGGTGAGAGCGAGTCAGTCAGTCAGTGAGAGTGAGTCAGTCAGTGAGAGAGAGATGGGAGAGTCAGTCAATGAGAGTCAATGAGAGTAAGTGAGTCACTCAGTCATTGAGAGTGAGTGAGTCAGTCAGTCAGTGAGAGAGAGTAGGTGAGTCTGTCAGTGAGAGTCTGTCAGTGAGAGTGTGTCAGTGAGAGTGAGTAAGTGAGAGTCGGTCAGTGAGAGTGAGTCAGTCAGTCAGTGACAGTGAGTGAGTCAGTCAGTCAGTGAGAGAAAGTGGGAGAGTCAGTCAGTGAGAGTGAGTCAGTGAGTCAGTGAGAGACAGTGGGAGAATCCGTCAGTGAGAGAGAGTGGAAGAGTCAGTCAGTCAGTGAGAGAGAGTTAGTGAGTCAGTCAGTAAGAGTGAGAGTCTGTCAGTGAGAGTCTGTCAGTGAGAATGAGTCAGTGAGAGTCAGTCAGTGAGAGTGAGTCAGTGAGAGTGAGTCAGTGAGAGTGAGTTAGTGAGAGTGAGTCAGTGAGAGAGTCAGAGAGAGAGTCAGAGAGAGAGTCAGAGAGAGTCTGTCAGTGAGAGTCTGTCAGTGAGAGTGAGTCAGTCTGAGTGAGTCAGTCAGTGAGAGAATCAGTCAGTGAGAGAGAGTGGGAGAGTCAGTCAGTGAGAATCTGTTAGTGAGAGTGAGTCAGTCAGAGTGAGTCAGTGAGAGTGAGTCACAGAGAGTGAGTCAGACAGAGTGAGTCAGTGGGAGTCTGTCAGTAAGAGTCTGTCAGTGAGAGTCAGTGAGTCCGTCAGTGAGAGAGAGTGGGAGAGTGAGTTAGTGAGAGAGAGTGAGTTAGTGAGAGAGATTCTGTCAGTCAGTGAGAGAGAGTCTGTCAGTCAGCGAGAGAGAGTGTGTCAGTCAGTGAGAGAGAGTGAGTCAGTCAGTCAGTGAGAGAGTGGGAGAGTCAGTCAGTGAAAGAGTCTGTCAGTGAGACTGAGTCAGTCGGTGAGAGTCTGTCAGTGAGAGTGAGTCAGTCACTCAGTGAGAGTGAGTCAGTCTGTCAGTGAGAGAGAGTGAGAGAGTCAGTGAGAGTGAGTCAGTGAGAGTGAGTGGGAGAGTCAGTCAGTGAGTGATAGTGAGTGGGAGAGTCTGTCAGTGAGAGTCTGTCAGTGAGAGTCTGTCAGTGAGAGTGAGTGAGTCAGTCAGTCAGTGAGAGAGAGTGGGTCAGTCAGTCAGTGAGAGACAGTGAGTCAGTGAGAGTCTGTCAGTGAGAGATGAGTCAGTCAGTGAGAGTAAGTCAGTCAGTGAGTGAGAGTGAGTCTGTCAGTCAGTGACAGTGAGTCTGTCACACAGTGAGAGTGAGTCAGTCAGTGAGAGTGTGTCAGTCAGTGAGAGTGAGTCATTCAGTGAGTGAGAGTGAGTTTGTCAGTCAGTGAGAGTGAGTCTGTCAGTCAGTGAGAGTGAGTCTGTCAGTCAGTGAGAGTGAGTGAGTGAGTCAGTCAGTGAGAGAGAGTGGGAGAGTTTGTCAGTGAGAGTCTGTCAGTCAGTCAGTAAGTCAGTGAGAGTGAGTCAGTCAGTGAGAGAGAGATTCTGTCAGTCAGTGAGAGAGAGAGTCTGTCAGTATGTGAGAGTGAGTGAGTGAGTCAGTCAGTGAGAGAGAGTGGGAGAGTCTGTCAGTGAGAGTCTGTCAGTCAGTGAGAGTGAGTCAGTCAGTCAGTCAGTGAGAGAGAGTGGATCAGTCAGTCAGTGAGAGAGAGTGAGAGATTCAGTGAGAATTTATCAGTGAGAGTGAGTGAGTCACTGAGAGTGAGTCAGTCAGTCAGTGAGAGAGATTCTGTCAGTCAGTGAGAGAGAGTCTGTCAGTCAGAGAGAGTGAATCTGTCGGTGAGAGTGAGTCAGTCAGTGAGAGTGAGTCAGTCAGTCAGTGAGACAGTCTGTCAGTGAGTCTAAGTCAGTCAGTCAGTGAGAGTCTGTTAGTGAGAGTGAGTCAGTCAGTCAGTGAGAGAGAGTCAATCAGTCAGTGAGAGCGAGTGAGAGAGTGAGTGAGAGTGAGCCAGTGAGAGCGAGTCAGTGAGTCAGTAAGACTGAGTGAGTCAGTCAATGAGAGTGAGTGAGTCAGTCAGTGAATGATAGTGAGTGGGAGAGTCAGTCAGTGAGTGAGAGTGAGTGGGAGAGTCAGTCTGTGAGTGAGAGTGAGTGGGAGAGTCAGTCAGTGAGTGAGAGTGAGTACGTCAGTCAGTGAGAGAGAGTGGGTCAGTCAGTCAGTGAGAGAGAATGAGAGAGTCAGTGAGAGTCTGTCAGTGAGAGTGAGTGTGTCAGTGAGAGTGAGTCAGTGAGTGAGAGTGAGTCAGTCAGTGAGTGAGAGTGAGTCTGTCAGTCAGTGAGAGTGAGTCTGTCAGTCAGTGAGAGTGAGTGAGTCAGTGAGAGTGAGTCAGTCAGTGAGAGTGAGTCAGTCAGTGAGTGGGAACAAGTCAGTCAGTCAGTGAGGGTGAGTCAGTCAGTCAGTTAGAGTGAGTGAGTCAGTCAGTGAGAGAGAGTGGGAGAGTCTGTCAGTGAGAGTCTGTCAGTCAGTCAGTGAGTCAATGAGAGTGAGTGAGTCAGTGAGAGTGAGTTAGTCAATGAGTGAGAGTGAGTCTGTCAGTCAGTGAGAGTGAGACAGTCAGTCAGTGAGAGAGAGTGGGAGAGTCTGTCAGTGAGAGTCTGTCAGTCAGTCAGTGAGTCAGTGAGAGTGAGTGAGTCAGTGAGAGTGAGACAGTCAATGAGTGAGAGTGAGTCTGTCGTCATTGAGAGTGAGTCAGTCAGTCAGTGAGAGAGAGAGAGTGGGAGAGTCTGTCAGTGAGAGTCTGTCAGTCAGTGAGAGTCTGTCAGTGAGAGTGAGTGAGTCAGTCAGTTAGTGAGAGAGAGGGCCAGTCAGTCAGTAAGAGAGAGTGAGAGAGTCAGTGAGAATTTGTCAATGAGAGTGAGCGAGTCACTGAGAGTGAGTGAGTCTGTGAGAGTGAGTCAGTGAGTGAGAGTGAGTCTGTCAGTCAGTGAGAGTGGGAGAGTCTGTCAGTGAGAGTGAGTCAGTCAGTGAGAGTCTGTCAGTGAGAGTGAGTCATTCAGTCAGTGCGAGTGAGTGAGTCAGTCAGTGAGAGAGTGGGAGAGTCAGTGAGAGAATGAGAGAGTCTGTCAGTGAGAGTCTGTCAGTGAGAGTGCATCAGTGAGTGTGAGTCAGTGAGAGTGAGTGAGTCAGTCAGTGAGACTGAGTGAGTCTGTCAGTGAGAGTGAGTGGGAGAGTCAGTCAGTTAGTGAGAGTGAGTGGGAGAGTCAGTGAGTGAGTGAGAGTGAGTGGGAGAGTCTGTCAGTGAGAGTCTGTAGGTGAGAGTCTGTCAGTGAGAGTGAGTGAGTCAGTCAGTCAGTGAGAGAGAGTGGGTCAGTCAGTCAGTGAGAGAGAGTGAGTCAGTGAGAGTCTGTCGGCGAGAGTGAGTCAGTGAGAGATGAGTCAGTCAGTGAGAGTGAGTCAGTCAGTAAGTGAGAGTGAGTCTGTCAGTCAGTGAGAGTGAGTCTGTCAGTCAGTGAGAGTGAGTCTGTCAGTCAGTGAGAGTGAGTGAGTGAGTCAGTCAGTGAGAGAGAGTGGGAGAGTTTGTCAGTGAGAGTCTGTCAGTCAGTCAGTCAGTCAGTCAGTGAGAGTGAGTCAGTCAGTGAGAGAGATTCTGTCAGTCAGTGAGAGAGAGAGTCTGTCAGTCTGTGAGAGTGAGTGAGTGAGTCAGTCAGTTAGAGAGAGTCGGAGAGACTCTCAGTGAGAGTCTGTCAGTCAGTGAGAGTGAGTCAGTCAGTCAGTCAGTGAGAGAGAGTGGATCAGTCAGTCAGTGAGAGAGAGTGAGATAGTCAGTGAGAATTTATCAGTGAGAGTGAGTGAGTCACTGAGAGTGAGTCAGTCAGTCAGTGAGAGAGATTCTGTCAGTCAGAGAGAGTGAGTCAGTCAGTGAGAGTGAGTCAGTCAGTGAGCATGAGTCAGTCAGTGAGTGAGTCAGTCAGTCAGTGAGAGAGTGGGAGAGTCATTCAGTGAGACAGTCTGTCAGTGAGTCTAAGTCAGTCAGTCAGTGAGAGTCTGTTAGTGAGAGTGAGTCAGTCAGTCAGTGAGAGAGAGTCAATCAGTCAGTGAGAGAGAGTGAGAGAGTGAGTGAGAGTGAGCCAGTGAGAGCGAGTCAGTGAGTCAGTGAGACTGAGTGAGTCAGTCAGTGAGAGTGAGTGAGTCAGTCAGTGAATGATAGTGAGTAGGAGAGTCAGTCAGTGAGTGAGAGTGAGTGGGAGAGTCAGTCTGTGAGTGAGAGTGAGTGGGAGAGTCAGTCAGTGAGTGAGAGTGAGTGAGTCAGTCAGTGAGAGAGAGCGGGTCAGTCAGTCAGTGAGAGAGACTGAGAGAGTCAGTGAGAGACTGTCATTGAGAGTGAGTGTGTCAGTGAGTGAGAGTGAGTGTGTCAGTCAGTGAGAGTGAGTCTGTCAGTCAGTGAGAGTTAGTGAGTCAGTGAGAGTGAGTGAGTCAGTGAGAGTGAGTCAGTCAGTGAGTGGGAACGAGTCAGTCTGTCAGTGAGAGTGAGTCTGTCAGTCAGTGAGAGTGAGTGAGTCAGTCAGTGAGAGAGAGTGGGAGAGTCTGTCAGTGAGAGTCTGTCAGTCAGTCAGTGAGTCAGTGAGAGTGAGTGAGTCAGTTAGAGTTAGTTAGTCAATGAGTGAGAGTGAGTGTGTCAGTCAGTGAGAGTGAGTCAGTCAGTCAGTGAGAGAGAGTGGGAGAGTCTGTCAGTGAGAGTCTGTCAGTCAGTCAGTGAGTCAGTGAGAGTGAGTGAGTCAGTGAGAGTGAGACAGTCAATGAGTGAGAGTGAGTCTGTCGCCAGTGAGAGTGAGTCAGTCAGTCAGTGAGAGAGAGTGGGAGAGTCTGTCAGTGAGAGTCAGTCAGTCAGTGAGAGTCTGTCAGTGAGAGTGAGTCAGTCAGTCAGTTAGTGAGAGAGAGGGCCAGTCAGTCAGTGAGAGAGAGTGAGAGAGTCAGTGAGAATTTGTCAGTGAGAGTGAGTGAGTCACTGAGAGTGAGTGAGTCAGTGAGAGTGAGTCAGTGAGTGAGAGTGAGTCTGTCAGTCAGTGAGAGTGGGAGAGTCTGTCAGTGAGAGTGAGTCAGTCAGTGAGAGTCTGTCAGTGAGAGTCGTCATTCAGTCAGTGCGAGTGAGTGAGTCAGTCAGTGAGAGAGTGGGAGAGTCAGTGAGAGAGTGAGAGAGTCTGTCAGTGAGAGTCTGTCAGTGAGAGTGAGTCAGTGAGTGTGAGTCAGTGAGAGTTAGTGAGTCAGTCAGTGAGACTGAGTGAGTCTGTCAGTGAGAGTGAGTGGGAGAGTCAGTCAGTGAGTGAGAGTGAGTGAGCGGGAGAGTCAGTGAGTGAGTGAGAGTGAGTGGGATGTCTGTCAGTTATAGTCTGTCAGAGATAGGCTGTCAGTGAGATAGAGTGGGTCAGTCAGTCGGTGAGAGCGAGTGAAAGAGTCAGTGAGAGTCTGTCAGTGAGAGTGAGTGAGTCAGTGAGAGTGAGTCAGTCAGTGAATGAGAGTGAGTCTGTCATCAGTGAGAGTGAGTGAGTCAGTCAGTGAGAGAGCGTGGGAGAGTCCGTCAGTGAGAGTCTGTCAGTGAGTCAGTGAGTCAGTGAGAGTGAGTAAATCAGTCAGTGAGAGAGATTCTGTCAGTCGGTGAGAGAGAGTCTGTCAGTCAGTGAGAGTGAGTGAGTCAGTCAGTCAGTGAGAGTGAGTGAGTCAGTCAGTCAGTGAGAGAGAGCGGGAGAATCTGTCAGTGAGAGTCTGTCAGTGAGACAGTCAGTGAGAGTCTCTCAGTGAGAGTGAGTCAGTCAGTGAGAGTCTGCTAGTAAGAGTGAGTCAGTGAGAGAGTGTCAGTGAGTCTGTCAGTGAGAGTTAGTCAGTGAGACTGATCAGTGAGACGGAGTGAGTCAGTCAGCTAGTGAGAGTGAGTGAGTCAATAAGTGAGTGAGAGTGAGTGGGAGAGTCAGTCAATTAGTGAGAGTGAGTGGGAGAGTCTATCAGTGAGAGTCTATCAGTGAGAGTCTGTCATTGAGAGTGAGTGAGTCAGTCAGTCAGTGAGAGAGAGCTTTGAGAGTGACTTAGTGAGAGAGTGGGAGTCAGTCAGTGAGAGTCTGTCAGTGAGATTGAGTGAGTCAGTCTGTCAGTGAGACTCTGTCAGTGAGAGTCTGTCAGTGAGTCTGCCAGTGAGAGAGTGAGTCAGTCAGTGAGAGAGGGGGAGAGTCAGTGAGAGTCTGTCAGTGAGAGTCAGTCAGTGAGCATCAGTCAGTGAGAGTCAGTCAGTCAGTGAGAGTCAGTCAGTCAGTGAGAGTGAGTCAGTCAGTGAGGGAGAGTGAGTGAGTGAGTCAGTGAGTGAGAGTGAGTCAGTCAGTCAGTGAGTGAGAGAGAGTGGGAGAGTCAGTCAGTGAGTGAGAAAGAGAGTGAGAGTCAGTCAGTGAAAGTGAGTCAGTCAGTCAGGCAGTTAGAGAGAGTGTGAGAGTCAGTGAGAGAGTGGGAGAGTCAGTCAGTGAGAGTCTGTCAGTGAGAGTGAGTCAGTGAGAGTCTGTCAGTGAGAGTGAGTGAGTCAGTCTGTCATTGAGAGTCTGTCAGTGAGCAAGAGTGAGTGAGTGAGAGAGTGGGAGAGTCAGTTAGTGAGAGAGTGAGAGTGGGAGAGTGAGTCAGTCAGTGAGTGAAAGAGAGTCAGTCAGTGGGATAGTCAGTCAGTGAGAGTGAGTCAGTCTTTTAGCAAGAGTCAGTCAGTCAGTCTTTTAGCGAGAGTCAGTCAGTCAGTGAGAGAGAGTCAGTCAGTGAGAGTCAGTGAGAGAGAGAGTCAGTGAGAGAGAGTCAATCAGTGAGAGAGAGTCAATCAGTGAGAGAGTCAATCAGTCAGTGAGAGTGAGTCAGTCAGTCAGTGAGAGAGAGTGGGAGAGTCAGTCAGTGAGAAAGTCTGTCAGTGAGAGTCTGTCAGTGAGAGTGAGTCAGTGAGAGTCAGTCAGTGAGAGTGAGTGAGTCAGTCAGTGAGAGTGAGTCAGTCAGTCAGTCAGTGAGAGAGAGTGGGTGAGTCTGTCAGTGAGAGTCTGTCAGTGAGAGTGTGTCAGTGAGAGTGAGTAAGTGAGAGTCGGTCAGTGAGAGTGAGTCAGTCAGTCAGTGACAGTGAGTCAGTCAGTCAGTCAGTGAGAGAAAGTGGGAGAGTCAGTCAGTGAGAGTGAGTGAGTGAGTGAGACTGAGTGAGTCAGTCAGTGAGAGTGAGTCAGTCAGTCAGTGAATGATAGTGAGTGGGAGAGTCAGTCAGTGAGAGTGAGAGTCTGTCAGTGAGAGTCTGTCAGTGAGAATGAGTCAGTGAGAGTCAGTCAGTGAGAGTGAGTCAGTGATAGTGAGTCAGTGAGAGTGAGTTAGTGAGAGTGAGTCAGTGAGAGAGTCAGAGAGAGAGTCAGAGAGAGAGTCAGAGAGAGTCTGTCAGTGAGAGTCTGTCAGTGAGAGTCTGTCAGTGAGAGTGAGTCAGTCAGAGTGAGTCAGTCAGTGAGAGAATCAGTCAGTGAGATAGAGTGGGTCAGTCAGTCGGTGAGAGCGAGCCAAAGAGTCAGTGAGAGTCTGTCAGTGAGAGTGAGTGAGTCAGTGAGAGTGAGTCAGTCAGTGAATGAGAGTGAGTCTGTCATCAGTGAGAGTGAGTGAGTCAGTCAGTGAGAGAGCGTGGGAGAGTCCGTCAGTGAGAGTCTGTCAGTCAGTCAGTGAGTCAGTGAGTCAGTGAGTCAGTGAGAGTGAGTAAATCAGTCAGTGAGAGAGATTCTGTCAGTCGGTGAGAGAGAGTCTGTCAGTCAGTGAGAGTGAGTTAGTCAGTCAGTCAGTGAGAGTGAGTGAGTCAGTCAGTCAGTGAGAGAGAGCGGGAGAATCTGTCAGTGAGAGTCTGTCAGTCAGTGAGAGTCTGTCAGTGAGACAGTCAGTGAGAGTCTGTCAGTGAGAGTGAGTCAGTCAGTGAGAGTCTGCTAGTAAGAGTGAGTCAGTCAGTCAGTGAGAGAATGTCAGTGAGTCTGTCAGTGAGAGTTAGTCAGTGAGACTGATCAGTGAGACTGAGTGAGTCAGTCAGCCAGTGAGAGTGAGTGAGTCAGTAAGTGAGTGAGAGTGAGTGGGAGAGTCAGTCAATGAGTGAGAGTGAGTGGGAGAGTCTATCAGTGAGAGTCTATCAGTGAGAGTCTGTCATTGAGAGTGAGTGAGTCAGTCAGTCAGTGAGAGAGAGCTTTGAGAGTCACTTAGTGAGAGAGTGGGAGAGTCAGTCAGTGAGAGTCTGTCAGTGAGATTGAGTGAGTCAGTCTGTCAGTGAGAGTCTGTCAGTGAGAGTCTGTCAGTGAGTCTGCCAGTGAGAGAGAGTGAGTCAGTCAGTGAGAGAGGGGGAGAGTCAGTGAGAGTCTGTCAGTGAGAGTCAGTCAGTGAGCGTCAGTCAGTGAGAGTCAGTCAGTCAGTGAGAGTCAGTCAGTCAGTGAGAGTGAGTCAGTCAGTGAGGGAGAGTGAGTGAGTGAGTCAGTGAGTGAGAGTGAGTCGGTCAGTCAGTGAGTGAGAGAGAGTGGGAGAGTCAGTCAGTGAGTGAGAAAGAGAGTGAGAGTCAGTCAGTGAGAGTGAGTCAGTCAGTCAGGCAGTTAGAGAGAGTGTGAGAGTCAGTGAGAGAGTGGGAGAGTCAGTCAGTGAGAGTCTGTCAGTGAGAGTGAGTCAGTGAGAGTCTGTCAGTGAGAGTGAGTGAGTCAGTCTGTCATTGAGAGTCTGTCAGTGAGCAAGAGTGAGTGAGTGAGAGAGTGGGAGAGTCAGTTAGTGAGAGAGTGAGAGTGGGAGAGTGAGACAGTCAGTGAGTGAAAGAGAGTGAGTCAGTGGGATAGTCAGTCAGTGAGAGTGAGTCAGTCTTTTAGCAAGAGTCAGTCAGTCAGTCTTTCAGCGAGAGTCAGTCAGTCAGTGAGAGAGAGTCAGTCAGTGAGAGTCAGTGAGAGAGAGAGTCAGTGAGAGAGAGTCAATCAGTGAGAGAGAGTCAATCAGTGAGAGAGTCAATCAGTCAGTGAGAGTGAGTCAGTCAGTCAGTGAGAGAGAGTGGGAGAGTCAGTCAGTGAGAAAGTCTGTCAGTGAGAGACTGTCAGTGAGAGTGAGTCAGTGAGAGTCAGTGAGAGTGAGTGAGTCAGTCAGTGAGAGTGAGTCAGTCAGTCAGTCAGTCAGTGAGAGAGAGTGGGTGAGTCTGTCAGTGAGAGTCTGTCAGTGAGAGTGTGTCAGTGAGAGTGAGTAAGTGAGAGTCGGTCAGTGAGAGTGAGTCAGTCAGTCAGTGACAGTGAGTCAGTCAGTCAGTCAGTGAGAGAAAGTGGGAGAGTCAGTCAGTGAGAGTGAGTGAGTCAGTGAGACTGAGTGAGTCAGTCAGTGAGAGTGAGTGAGTCAGTCAGTGAATGATAGTGAGTGGGAGAGTCAGTCAGTGAGAGTGAGAGTCTGTCAGTGAGAGTGAGTCAGTGATAGTGAGTCAGTGAGAGTGAGTTAGTGAGAGTGAGTCAGTGAGAGAGTCAGAGAGAGAGTCAGAGAGAGAGTCAGAGAGAGTTTGTCAGCGAGAGTCTGTCAGTGAGAGTCTGTCAGTGAGAGTGAGTCAGTCAGAGTGAGTCAGTCAGTGAGAGAATCAGTCAGTGAGAGAGAGTGGGAGAGTCAGTCAGTGAGAGTCTGTCAGTGAGATTGAGTGAGTCAGTCTGTCAGTAAGAGTCTGTCAGTGAGAGTCAATGAGTCAGTCAGTGAGAGAGAGTGGGAGAGTCAGTTAGTGAGAGAGAGAGTCAGTGAGAGAGATTCTGTCAGTCAGTGAGAGAGAGTCTGTCAGTCAGTGAGAGTGAGTCAGTCAGTGAGAGTGAGTCAGTCAGTGAGAGTGAGTCAGTCAGTGAGAGACATTATGTCAGTCAGTGAGAGAGAGTGCGTCAGTCAGTGAGAGAGAGTGAGCCAGTCAGTGAGTGAGAGAGTGGGAGAGTCAGTCAGTGAGTGAGTCTGTCAGTGAGACGGAGTCAGTCAGTGAGAGTCTGTTAGTGAGAGTGAGTCAGTCAGTCAGTGAGAGTGAGTCAGTCTGTCAGTGAGAGAGAGTGAGAGAGTCAGTGAGAGTGAGTCAGTGAGAGTGAGTGGGAGAGTCAGTCAGTGAGTGAGAGTGAGTGGGAGAGTCTGTCAGTGAGAGTCTGTCAGTGAGAGTCTGTCAGTGAGAGTGAGTGAGTCAGTCAGTCAGTGAGAGGGAGTGGGTCAGTCAGTCAGTGAGAGAGAGTGAGTCAGTGAGTGAGAGTGAGTCTGTTAGTCAGTGAGAGTGAGTCTGTCACATAGTGAGAGTGAGTCAGTCAGTGAGAGTGTGTCAGTGAGTGAGAGTGAGTCTGTCAGTCAGTGAGAGTGAGTCTGTCAGTGAGAGTGATTCAGTGAGAGATGAGTCAGTCAGTGAGAGTGAGTCAGTCAGTGAGTGAGAGTGAGTCTGTCAGTCAGTGAGAGTGAGTCTGTCACACAGTGAGAGTGAGTCAGTCAGTGAGAGTGTGTCAGTGAGTGAGAGTGAGTCTGTCAGTCAGTGAGAGTGAGTCTGTCAGTCAGTGAGAGTGAGTCTGTCAGTCAGTGAGAGTGAGTGAGTGAGTAAGTCAGTGAGAGAGAGTGGGAGAGTTTGTCAGTGAGAGTCTGTCAGTCAGTCAGTGAGAGTAAGTCAGTCAGTGAGAGAGATTCTGTCAGTCTGTGAGAGTGAGTGAGTCAGTCAGTGAGAGAGAGTGGGAGAGTCTGTCAGTGAGACTCTGTCAGTCAGTGAGAGTCTGGCAGTGAGAGTGTGTCAGTCAGTCAGTCAGTGAGAGAGAGTGAGAGAGTCAGTAAGAATTTATCAGTGAGAGTGAGTGAGTCACTGAGAGTGAGTGAGTCAGTCAGTGAGAGAGATTCTGTCAGTCAGTCAGAGAGAGTCTGTCAGTCAGAGAGAATAAGTCAGTCAGTGAGAGTGAGTCAGTCAGTGAGAGTGAGTCAGTCAGTGAGTGAGTCAGTCAGTCAGTGAGAGAGTGGGAGAGTCAGTCAGTGAGACAGTCTGTCAGTGAGTCTAAGTCAGTCAGTCAGTGAGAGTCTGTTAGTGAGAGTGAGTCAGTCAGTGAGTGAGAGTGAGTCTGTCAGTCAGTGAGAGTGAGTCTGTCACACAGTGAGAGTGAGTCAGTCAGTGAGAGTGTGTCAGTGAGTGAGAGTGAGTCTGTCAGTCAGTGAGAGTGAGTCTGTCAGTCAGTGAGAGTGAGTCAGTCAGTGAGAGTGAGTGAGTGAGTAAGTCAGTGAGAGAGAGTGGGAGAGTTTGTCAGTGAGAGTCTGTCAGTCAGTCAGTGAGAGTGAGTCAGTCAGTGAGAGAGATTCTGTCAGTCTGTGAGAGTGAGTCAGTCAGTCAGTCAGTGAGAGAGAGTGGGAGAGTCTGTCAGTGAGACTCTGTCAGTCAGTGAGAGTCTGGCAGTGAGAGTGTGTCAGTCAGTCAGTCAGTGAGAGAGAGTGAGAGAGTCAGTAAGAATTTATCAGTGAGAGTGAGTGAGTCACTGAGAGTGAGTGAGTCAGTCAGTGAGAGAGATTCTGTCAGTCAGTGAGAGAGAGTCTGTCAGTCAGAGAGAATAAGTCAGTCAGTGAGAGTGAGTCAGTCAGTGAGAGTGAGTCAGTCAGTCAGTGAGTCAGTCAGTCAGTGAGAGAGTGGGAGAGTCAGTCAGTGAGACAGTCTGTCAGTGAGTCTAAGTCAGTCAGTCAGTGAGAGTCTGCTAGTGAGAGTGAGTGAGTCAGTCAGTGAGAGTCAATCAGTCAGTGAGAGAGAGTGAGAGAGTGAGTGAGAGTGAGCCAGTGAGAGCGAGTCAGTGAGTCAGTGAGACTGAGTGAGTGAGTCAGTGAGAGTGAGTGAGTCAGTCAGTGAATGATAGTGAGTGGGAGAGTCAGTCAGTGAGTGAGAGTGAATGGGAGAGTCAGTCTGTGAGTGAGAGTGAGAGTGAGTGGTAGAGTCAGTCAGTGAGTGAGAGTGAGTGAGTCAATCAGTGAGAGAGAGTGGGTCAGTCAGTCAGTGAGAGAGAGTGAGAGAGTCAGTGAGAGTCTGTCAGTGAGAGTGAGTGAGTGAGTCAGTGAGAGTGAGTCAGTGAGTGAGAGTGAGTCAGTCAGTGAGTGAGAGTGAGTCTGTCAATCAGTGAGAGTGAGTATGTCAGTCAGTGAGAGTGAGTGAGTCAGTGAGAGTGAGTCAGTCAGTGACAGTGAGTCAGTCAGTGAGTGGGAACAAGTCAGTCAGTCAGTTAGAGTGAGTCTGTCAGTCAGTGAGAGTGAGAGAGTCGGTCAGTGAGAGAGAGTGGGAGAGTCTGTCAGTGAGAGTCTGTCAGTCAGTCAGTGAGTCAGTGAGAGTGAGTGAGTCAGTGAGAGTGAGTCAGTCAATGAGTGAGAGTGAGTCTGTCAGTCAGTGAGAGTGAGTCAGTCAGTCAGTGAGAGAGAGTGGGAGAGTCTGTCAGTGAGAGTCTGTCAGTGAGTCAGTGAGAGTGAGTCAGTCAGTGAGAGTGAGTCAGTCACTGAGTGAGAGTGAGTCTGTCATCAGTGAGAGTGAGTCAGTCAGTCAGTGAGAGAGAGTGGGAGAGTCTGTCATTGAGAGTCTGTCAGTCAGTGAGAGTCTGTCAGTGAGAGTGAGTGAGTCAGTCAGATAGTGAGAGAGTGGGCCAGTCAGTCAGTGAGAGGGAGTGAGAGAGTCAGTGAGAATTGTCAGTGAGTGAGTGAGTCACTGAGAGTGAGTGAGTCAGTGAGAGTGAGTCAGTGAGTGAGAGTGAGTCTGTCAGTCAATGAGAGAGAGTGGGAGAGTCTGCCAGTGAGAGTGAGTCAGTCAGTGAGAGTCTGTCAGTGAGAGTGAGTCATTCAGTCAGTGCGAGTGAGTGAGTCAGTCAGTGAGAGAGTGGGAGAGTCAGTGAGAGAGTGAGAGAGTCTGTCAGTGAGAGTCTGTCAGTGAGAGTGAGTAAGTGAGTGTGAATCAGTGAGAGTGAGTCAGTCAGTCAGTGAGACTGAGTGAGTCTGTCAGTGAGAGTGAGTGGGAGAGTCAGTCAGTGAGGGAGAGTGAGTGGGAGACTCAGTGAGTGAGTGAGAGTGAGTGGGAGAGTCTGTCAGTTATAGTCTGTCAGTGATAGGCTGTCAGTGAGAGTGAGTCGGCCAGACAGTCAGTGAGATAGAGTGGGTCAGTCAGTCAGTGAGAGAGAGTGAGAGAGTCAGTGAGAGTCTGTCAGTGAGAGTGAGTGAGTCAGTGAGAGTGAGTCAGTGAGTGAGTGAGAGTGAGTCTGTCATCAGTGAGAGTGAGTGAGTCAGTCAGTGAGAGAGCGTGGGAGAGTCTGTCAGTGAGAGTCTGTCAGTCAGTTAGTGAGTCAGTGAGTCAGTGAGAGTGAGTAAATCAGTCAGTGAGAGAGATTCTGTCAGTCAGTGAGAGAGAGTCTGTCAGTCAGTGAGAGTGAGTCAGTGAGTCAGTCAGTGAGAGTGAGTGAGTCAGTCAGTCAGTGAGAGAGAGTGGGAGAGTCTGTCAGTGAGAGTCTGTCAGTCAGTGAGAGTCTGTCAGTGAGACAGTCAGTGAGAGTCTGTCAGTGAGAGTGAGTCAGTCAGTGAGAGTCTGTTAGTGAGAGTGAGTCAGTCAGTCATTGAGAGAGTGTCAGTGAGTCTGTCATTGAGAGTTAGTCAGTGAGACTGATCAGTGAGACTGAGTGAGTCAGTCAGCCAGTGAGAGTGAGTGAGTCAGTAAGTTAGTGAGAGTGAGTGGGAGAGTCAGTCAATGAGTGAGAGTGAGTGGGAGAGTCTGTCAGTGAGAGTCTATCAGTGAGAGTCTGTCATTGAGAGTGAGTCAGTCAGTCAGTCAGTGAGAGAGAGCTTTGAGAGTCACTTAGTGAGAGAGTGGGAGAGTCAGTCAGTGAGAGTCTGTCAGTGAGATTGAGTGAGTCAGTCTGTCAGTGAGAGTCTGTCAGTGAGAGTCTGTCAGTGAGTCTGCCAGTGAGAGAGAGTGAGTCAGTCAGTGAGAGAGGGGGAGAGTCAGTGAGAGTCTGTCAGTGAGAGTCAGTCAGTGAGCGTCAGTCAGTGAGAGTCAGTCAGTCAGTGAGAGTGAGTCAGTCAGTGAGGGAGAGTGAGTGAGTGAGTCAGTGAGTGAGAGTGAGTCGGTCAGTCTGTGAGTGAGAGAGAGTGGGAGAGTCAGTCAGTGAGTGAGAAAGAGAGTAAGAGTCAGTCAGTGAGAGTCAGTCAGTCAGGCAGTTAGAGAGAGTGTGAGAGTCAGTGAGAGAGTGGGAGAGTCAGTCAGTGAGAGTCTGTCAGTGAGAGTGAGTCAGTGAGAGTCTGTCAGTGAGAGTGAGTGAGTCAGTCTGTCATTGAGAGTCTGTCAGTGAGCAAGAGTGAGTGAGTGAGAGAGTGGGAGAGTCAGTTAGTGAGAGAGTGAGAGTGGGAGAGTGAGTCAGTCAGTGAGTGAAAGAGAGTGAGTCAGTGGGATAGTCAGTCAGTGAGAGTGAGTCAGTCTTTTAGCAAGAGTCAGTCAGTCAGTCTTTTAGCGAGAGTCAGTCAGTCAGTGAGAGAGAGTCAGTCAGTGAGAGTCAGTGAGAGAGAGAGTCAGTGAGAGAGAGTCAATCAGTGAGAGAGAGTCAATCAGTGAGAGAGTCAATCAGTCAGTGAGAGTGAGTCAGTCAGTCAGTGAGAGAGAGTGGGAGAGTCAGTCAGTGAGAAAGTCTGTCAGTGAGAGTCTGTCAGTGAGAGTGAGTCAGTGAGAGTCAGTCAGTGAGAGTGAGTCAGTCAGTCAGTGAGAGTGAGTCAGTCAGTCAGTCAGTGAGAGAGAGTGGGAGAGTCAGTCAATGAGAGTAAGTGAGTTAGTCAGTCATTGAGAGTGAGTCAGTCAGTCAGTCAGTGAGAGAGAGTGGGTAAGTCTGTCAGTGAGAGTCTGTCAGTGAGAGTGTGTCAGTGAGAGTGAGTAAGTGAGAGTCGGTCAGTGAGAGTGAGTCAGTCAGTGACAGTAAGTGAGTCAGTCAGTCAGTGAGAGAAAGTGGGAGAGTCAGTCAGTGAGAGTGAGTGAGTCAGTGAGACTGAGTGAGTCAGTCAGTGAGAGTGAGTGAGTCAGTCAGTGAATGATAGTGAGTGGGAGAGTCAGTCAGTGAGAGTGAGAGTGAGAGTCTGTCAGTGAGAGTCTGTCAATGAGAATGAGTCAGTGAGAGTCAGTCAGTGAGAGTGAGTCAGTGATAGTGAGTCAGTGAGAGTGAGTTAGTGAGAGTGAGTCAGTGAGAGAGTCAGAGAGAGAGTCAGAGAGAGTCTGTCAGTGAGAGTCTGTCAGTGAGAGTCTGTCAGTGAGAGTGAGTCAGTCAGAGTGAGTCAGTCAGTGAGAGAATCAGTCAGTGAGAGAGAGTGGGAGAGTCAGTCAGTGAGAGTCTGTCAGTGAGATTGAGTGAGTCAGTCTGTCAGTAAGAGTCTGTCAGTGAGAGTCAATGAGTCAGTCAGTGAGAGAGAGTGGGAGAGTCAGTTAGTGAGAGAGAGAGAGTCAGTGAGAGAGATTCTGTCAGTCAGTGAGAGAGAGTCTGTCAGTCAGTGAGAGTGAGTCAGTCAGTGAGAGTGAGTGAGTCGGTCAGTGAGAGAGATTATGTCAGTCAGTGAGAGAGAGTGCGTCAGTCAGTGAGAGAGAGTGAGCCAGTCAGTCAGTGAGAGAGTGGGAGAGTCAGTCAGTGAGAGAGTCTGTCAGTGAGACTGAGTCAGTCAGTGAGAGTCTGTTAGTGAGAGTGAGTCAGTCAGTCAGTGAGAGTGAGTCAGTCTGTCAGTGAGAGAGAGTGAGAGAGTCAGTGAGAGTGAGTCAGTGAGAGTGAGTGGGACAGTCAGTCAGTGAGTGAGAGTGAGTGGGAGAGTCTGTCAGTGAGAGTCTGTCAGTGAGAGTCTGTCAGTGAGAGTGAGTGAGCCAGTCAGTCAGTGAGAGGGAGTGGGTCAGTCAGTCAGTGAGAGAGAGTGAGTCAGTGAGTTAGAGTGAGTCTGTCAGTCAGTGAGAGTGAATCTGTCACACAGTGAGAGTGAGTCAGTCAGTGAGAGTGTGTCAGTGAGTGAGAGTGAGTCTGTCAGTCAGTGAGAGTGAGTCTGTCAGTGAGAGTGATTCAGTGAGAGATGAGTCAGTCAGTGAGAGTGAGTCAGTGAGTGAGAGTGAGTCTGTCAGTCAGTGAGAGTGAGTCTGTCACACAGTGAGAGTGAGTCAGTCAATGAGAGTGTGTCAGTGAGTGAGAGTGAGTCTGTCAGTCAGTGAGAGTGAGTCTGTCAGTCAGTGAGAGTGAGTCTGTCAGTCAGTGAGAGTGAGTGAGTGAGTAAGTCAGTGAGAGAGAGTGGGAGAGTTTGTAAGTGAGAGTCTGTCAGTCAGTCAGTGAGAGTGAGTCAGTCAGTGAGAGAGATTCTGTCAGTCTGTGAGAGTGAGTGAGTCAGTCAGTCAGTGAGAGAGAGTGGGAGAGTCTGTCAGTGAGAGTCTGTCAGTCAGTGAGAGTCTGGCAGTGAGAGTGAGTCAGTCAGTCAGTCAGTGAGAGAGAGTGAGAGAGTCAGTAAGAATTTATCAGTGAGAGTGAGTGAGTCACTGAGAGTGAGTGAGTGAGTCAGTGAGAGAGATTCTGTCAGTCAGTGAGAGAGAGTCTGTCAGTCAGTGAGAGAGAGTGTGTCAGTCAGTGAGAGAGAGTGAGCCAGTCAGTCAGTGAGAGAGTGGGAGAGTCAGTCAGTGAGAGAGTCTGTCAGTGAGACTGAGTCAGTCAGTGAGAGTCTGTTAGTGAGAGTGAGTCAGTCAGTCAGTGAGAGTGGGTCAGTCTGTCAGTGAGAGAGAGTGAGAGAGTCAGTGAGAGTGAGTCAGTGAGAGTGAGTGGGAGAGTCAGTCAGTGAGTGAGAGTGAGTGGGAGAGTCTGTCAGTGAGAGTCTGTCAGTGGGAGTCTGTCAGTGAGAGTCTGTCAGTGAGAGTGAGTGAGTCAGTCAGTCAGTGAGAGGGAGTGGGTCAGTCAGTCAGTGAGAGAGAGTGAGTCAGTGAGTGAGAGTGAGTCTGTCAGTCAGTGAGAGTTAGTCTGTCACACAGTGAGAGTGAGTCAGTCAGTTAGAGTGTGTCAGTGAGTGAGAGTGAGTCTGTCAGTCAGTGAGAGTGAGTCTGTCAGTGAGAGTGATTCAGTGAGAGATGAGTCAGTCAGTGAGAGTGAGTCAGTCAGTGAGTGAGAGTGAGTCTGTCAGTCAGTGAGAGTGAGTCTGTCAGTCAGTGAGAGTGAGTCTGTCAGTCAGTGAAAGTGAGTGAGTGAGTAAGTCAGTGAGAGAGAGTGGGAGAGTTTGTCAGTGAGAGTCTGTCAGTCAGTCAGTGAGAGTGAGTCAGTCAGTGAGAGAGATTCTGTCAGTCTGTGAGAGTGAGTCAGTCAGTCAGTCAGTGAGAGAGAGTGGGAGAGTCTGTCAGTGAGAGTCTGGCAGTCAGTGAGAGTCTGGCAGTGAGAGTGAGTCAGTCAGTCAGTGAGAGAGAGTGAGAGAGTCAGTAAGAATTTATCAGTGAGAGTGAGTGAGTCACTGAGAGTGAGTCAGTCAGTCAGTGAGAGAGATTCTGTCAGTCAGTGAGAGAGAGACTGTCAGTCAGAGAGAATGAGTCAGTCAGTGAGAGTGAGTCAGTCAGTGAGAGTGAGTCAGTCAGTCAGTGAGTCAGTCAGTCAGTGAGAGAGTGGGAGAGTCAGTCAGTGAGACAGTCTGTCAGTGAGTCTAAGTCAGTCAGTCAGTGAGAGTCTGTTAGTGAGAGTGAGTGAGTCAGTCAGTGAGAGTCAATCAGTCAGTGAGAGAGAGTGAGAGAGTGAGTGAGAGTGAGCCAGTGAGAGCGAGTCAGTGAGTCAGTGAGACTGAGTGAGTGAGTCAGTGAGAGTGAGTCAGTCAGTCAGTGAATGATAGTGAGTGGGAGAGTCAGTCAGTGAGTGAGAGTGAGTGGGAGAGTCAGTCTGTGAGTGAGAGTGAGAGTGAGTGGGAGAGTCAGTCAGTGAGTGAGAGTGAGTGAGTCAATCAGTGAGAGAGAGTGGGTCAGTCAGTCAGTGAGAGAGAGTGAGAGAGTCAGTGAGAGTCTGTCAGTGAGAGTGAGTGAGTGAGAGTGAGTCAGTGAGTGAGAGTGAGTCAGTCAGTGAGTGAGAGTGAGTCTGTCAATCAGTGAGAGTGAGTATGTCAGTCAGTGAGAGTGAGTGAGTCAGTGAGAGTGAGTGAGTCAGTGAGAGTGAGTCAGTCAGTGAGTGGGAACGAGTCTGTCAGTCAGTTAGAGTGAGTCTGTCAGTCAGTGAGAGGGAGTCATTCAGTCAGTGAGAGAGAGTGGGAGAGTCTGTCAGTGAGAGTCTGTCAGTGAGTCAATGAGAGTGAGTGAGTCAGTGAGAGTGAGTCAGTCAATGGGTGACAGTGAGTCTGTCATCAGTGAGAGTGAGTCAGTCAGTCAGTGAGAGAGAGTGGGAGAGTCTGTCAGTGAGAGTCTGTCAGTCAGTGAGAGTCTGTCAGTGAGAGTGAGTGAGTCAGTCAGTTAGTGAGAGAGTGGGCCAGTCAGTCAGTGAGAGGGAGTGAGAGAGTCAGTCAGAATTTGTCAGCGAGAGTGAGTGAGTCACTAAGAGTGAGTGAGTCAGTGAGAGTGAGTCAGTGAGTGAGAGTGAGTCTGTCAGTCAATGAGAGAGAGTGGGAGAGTCTGCCAGTGAGAGTGAGTCAGTCAGTGAGAGTGAGTCAGTCAGTGAGGGAGAGTGAGTGAGTGAGTCAGTGAGTGAGAGTGAGTCAGTCAGTCAGTGAGTGAGAGAGAGTGGGAGAGTCAGTCAGTGAGTGAGAAAGAGAGGGAGAGTCAGTCAGTGAGAGCCTATCAGAGAGAGTCTGTCAGTGAGAGTGAGTCAGTCAGTCAGGCATTTAGAGAGAGTGTGATAGTCAGGGAGAGAGTGGGAGAGTCAGTCAGTGAGAGTTTGTCAGTGAGAGTGAGTCAGTGAGAGTCTGTCAGTGAGAGTGAGTGAGTCAGTCTGTCATTGAGAGTCTGTCAGTGAGCAAGAGTGAGTGAGTGAGAGAGTGGGAGAGTCAGTTAGTGAGAGAGTGAGAGTGGGAGAGTGAGTCAGTCAGTGAGTGAAAGAGAGTGAGTCAGTGGAATAGTCAGTCAGTGAGAGTGAGTCAGTCTTTTAGCATGAGTCAGTCAGTCAGTCTTTTAGCGAGAGTCAGTCAGTCAGTGAGAGAGAGTGGGAGAGTCAGTCAGTGAGAGAGTCTGTCAGTGAGAGTCTGTCAGTGAGACTGAGTCAGTTAGAGTCAGTCAGTGAGAGTGAGTCAGTCAGTCAGTGAGAGTGAGTGACTCAGTCAGTCAGTCAGTGAGAGAGAGTGGGAGAGTCAGTCAATGAGAGTAAGTGAGTCACTCAGTCATTGAGCGTCAGTCAGTCAGTCAGCGAGAAAGAGTGGGTGAGTCTGTCAGTGAGAGTCTGTCAGTGAGAGTGTGTCAGTGAGAGTGAGTAAGTGGGAGTCGGTCAGTGAGAGTGAGTCAGTCAGTCAGTGACAGTGAGTGAGTCAGTCAGTCAGTGAGAGAAAGTGGGTGAGTCAGTCAGTGAGAGTGAGTGAGTCAGTGAGAGACAGTGGGAGAGTCAGCCAGTGAGAGAGAGTGGAAGAGTCAGTCAGTCAGTGAGAGAGAGTGAGTGAGTCAGTCAGTGAGAGTGAGAGTCCGTCAGTGAGAGTCTGTCAGTGAGAATGAATCAGTGAGAGTCAGTCAGTGAGAGTGAGTCAGTGATAGTGAGTCAGTGAGAGTGAGTTAGTGAGAGTGAGTCAGTGAGAGAGTCAGAGAGAGAGTCAGAGAGAGAGTCAGAGAAAGTCTGTCAGTGAGAGTCTGTCAGTGAGAGTCTGTCAGTGTGAGTGAGTCAGCCAGAGTTAGTCAGTCAGTGAGAGAATCAGTCAGTGAGAGAGAGTGGGAGAGTCAGTCAGTGAGAGTCTGTCAGTGAGAGTGAGTCAGTCAGAGTGAGTCAGTCAGAGTGATTCACAGAGAGTGAGTCAGACAGAGTGAGTCGGTGAGAGTCTGTCAGTAAGAGTCTGTCAGTGAGAGTCAATGAGTCAGTCAGTGAGAGAGAGAGGGAGAGTCAGTTAGTGAGAGAGAGTGAGTCAGTGAGAGAGATTCTGTCAGTCAGTGAGAGAGAGTCTGTCAGTCAGTGAGAGTGAGTCAGTCAGTGAGAGAGATTCTGTTAGTCAGTGAGAGAGAGTGTGTCAGTCAGTGAGAGAGAGTCAGTCAGTCCGTCAGTGAGAGAGAGAGAGTGGGAGAGTCAGTAAGTGAGAGAGTTTGTCAGTGAGACTGAGTCAGTCAGTGAGAGTCTGTTAGTGAGAGTGAGTCAGTCAGTCAGTGAGAGTAAGTGAGTCAGTCTGTCAGTGAGAGAGAGTGAGAGAGTCAGTGAGAGTGAGTCAGTGAGAGTGAGTGGGAGAGTCAGTCAGTGAGTGAGAATGAGTGGGAGAGTCTGTCAGTGAGAGTCTGTCAGTGAGAGTCTGTCAGTGAGAGTGAGTCAGTCAGTCAGTGAGAGAGAGAGTGGGTCAGTCAGTCAGTGAGAGAGAGTGAGTCAGTGAGAGTCTATCAGTGAGATTGAGTCAGTGAGAGATGAGTCAGTCAGTGAGAGTGAGTCAGTCAGTTAGTGAGAGTGAGTCTGTCTGTCAGTGAGAGTGAGTCTGTCACACAGTGAGAGTGAGTCAGTCAGTGAGAGTCTGTCAGTCAGTGAGAGAGAGTGGGAGAGTCTGTCAGTGAGACTGAGTCAGTCAGTGGGAGTCTGTCAGTGAGAGTGAGTCATTCAGTCAGTGTGAGTGAGTGAGTCAGTCAGTGAGAGAGTGGGAGAGTCAGTGAGAGAGTGAGAGAGTCTGTCAGTGAGAGTCTGTCAGTGAGAGTGAGTAAGTGAGGGTGAGTCAGTGAGAGTAAGTGAGTCAGTCAGTGAGACTGAGTGAGTCTGTCAGTGAGAGTGAGTGGGAGAGTCAGTCAGTGAGGGAGAGTGAGTGGGAGAGTCATTGAGTGAGTGAGAGTGAGTGGGAGTGTCTGTCAGTTATAGTCTGTCAGTGATAGGCTGTCAGTGAGAGTGAGTCGGCCAGACAGTCAGTGAGATAGAGTATGTCAGTCAGTCAGTGAGAGAAAGGGAGAGAGTCAGTGAGAGTCTGTCAATGAGAGTGAGTGAGTCAGTGAGAGTGAGTCAGTCAGTGAGTGAGAGTGAGTCTGTCATCAGTGAGAGTGAGGGAGTCAGTCAGTGAGAGAGTGTGGGAGAGTCTGTCAGTGAGAGTCTGTCAGTCAGTTAGTGAGTCAGTGAGTCAGTGAGAGTGAGTAAATCAGTCAGTGAGAGAGATTCTGTCAGTCAGTGAGAGAGAGTCTGTCAGTCAGTGAGAGTGAGTGAGTCAGTCAGTCAGTGAGAGTGAGTGAGTGAGTCAGTCAGTGAGAGAGAGTGGGGGAGTCTGTATGTGAGAGTCTGTCAGTCAGTGAGAATCTGTCAGTGAGGCAGTCAGTGAGAGTCTGTCAGTGAGAGTGAGTCAGACAGTGAGAGTCTGTTAGTGAGAGTGAGTCAGTCAGTCAGTGAGAGAGTGTCAGTGAGTCTGTCAGTGAGAGTTAGTCAGTGAGACTGATCAGTGAGACTGAGTGAGTCAGTCAGCCAGTGAGAGTGAGTGAGTCAGTAAGTGAGTGAGAGTGAGTGGGAGAGTCAGTCAATGAGTGAGAGTGAGTGGGAGAGTCTGTCAGTGAGAGTCTATCAGTGAGAGTCTGTCATTGAGAGTGAGTGAGTCAGTCAGTCAGTGAGAGAGAGCTTTGAGAGTCACTTAGTGAGAGAGTGGGAGAGTCAGTCAGTGAGAGTCTGTCAGTGAGATTGAGTGAGTCAGTCTGTCACTGAGAGTCTGTCAGTGAGAGTCTGTCAGTGAGTCTGTCAGTGAGATAGAGTGAGTCAGTCAGTGAGAGAGGGGGAGAGTCAGTGAGAGTCTGTCAGTGAGAGTCAGTCAGTGAGAGTGAGTCAGTCAGTGAGAGTCAGTCAGTCAGTGAGAGTCAGTCAGTCAGTGAGAGTCAGTCAGTGAGAGTGAGTCAGTCAGTGAGAGTCAGTCAGTCAGTCAGGGTGAGTCAGTCAGTGAGTGGGAACAAGTCAGTCAGTCAGTGAGAGTGAGTCTGTCAGTCAGTGAGAGTGAGTGAGTCAGTCAGTGAGAAAGAGTGGGAGAGTATGTCAGTGAGAGTCTGTCAGTCAGTCAGTGAGTCAGTGAGAGTGAGTGAGTCAGTGAGAGTGAGTCAGTCAATGAGTGAGAGTGAGTCTGTCAGTCAGTGAGAGTTAGTCAGTCAGTCAGTGAGAGAGGGTGGGAGAGTCTGTCAGTGAGAGTCTGTCAGTCAGTCAGTCAGTCAGTCAGTGAGAGTGAGTGAGTGAGTCAGTGAGAGTGAGTCTGTCATCAGTGAGAGTGAATCAGTCAGTCAGTGAGAGAGAGTGGGAGAGTCTGTCAGTGAGAGTCTGTCAGTCAGTGAGAGTCTGTCAGTGAGAGTGAGTGAGTCAGAGAGTGGGCCAGTCAGTCAGTGAGAGAGAGTGAGTCAGAGAATCAGTGAGAATTTGTCAGTGAGAGTGAGTGAGTCACTGAGATTGAGTGAGTCAGTGAGAGTGAGTCAGTGAGTGAGAGTGAGTCTGTCAGTCAGTGAGACTGAATCTGTCAGTCAGTGAGAGAGAGTGGGAGAGTCTGTCAGTGAGAGTGAGTCAGTCAGTGAGAGTCTGTCAGTGAGAGTGAGTCATTCAGTCAGTGTGAGTGAGTGAGTCAGTCAGTCAGTGAGAGAGTGGGAGAGTCAGTGAGAGAGTGAGAGACTCTGTCAGTGAGAGTCTGTCAGAGAGAGTGAGTAATTGAGTGTGAGTCAGTGAGAGTGAGTGAGTCAGTCAGTGAGACTGAGTGATTCTGTCAGTGAGAGTGAGTGGAAGAGTCAGTCAGTGAGGGAGAGTGAATGGGAGAGTTAGTGAGTGAGTGAGAGTGAGTGGGAGAGTCTGTCAGTTATAGTCTGTCAGTGATAGGCTGTCAGTGAGAGTGAGTCGGCCAGACAGTCAGTGAGATAGAGTGGGTCAGTCAGTCAGTGAGAGAGAGTGAGAGAGTCAGTGAGAGTCTGTCAGTGAGAGTGAGTGAGTCAGTGAGAGTGAGTCAGTCAGTGAGTGAGAGTGAGTCTGTCATCAGTGAGAGTGAGTGAGTCAGTGTGGGAGCCGGCCTCGTGGCGTGGTCCTGTTTCCCCGCGCTAAGCCGCACGAGGTCCCATGCACCTCGGGGCTCCTCCATTTTGGATTATACGTCACTCCACGTGACCACCTGCGTGACCCCGCTTCACCCAGCCTCTGTCCCAGCGAGGCCCGACATCAAGGCGCCAACCCCTGGCCCAGGGGATACTACGGGAACCCTTCCCACTCCCGGCGGAGGGCAGTATCGATGGGACCCCCAACCGTCCTTCCACACCTAGGTGCGATCGCCCCACAGCTCTCTGGGGCCTGGCGCCTCTCCTGCTGGGCGTCTGGCCGCTCCCTACTCGGCCTCTCTGCCCCCTCCGGGCGCAAGGGTCCGGACATCAAAGGGCTCCAGTCCTATATCTGGGGCGACCCGACAACAGGACGGCAGTTGTATCCTGGAGTCAAGAGCCCTGCTGATCGGATCGCGGCTGACCCTACGGAAGAAGACTCACCTTGAACCCACCCTCTGAGCCCTGCTGACGACGTCGCGGCTCCACCGTGCTTAAAGACCCTCACGAACCTTTGGAGCCCTGCTGACGCTGTCGCGGCCCGACCTTGTTGAACATTACCATCAGAGCCCAGCTGACCTCGTCGCGGCTCGACCAAAGCTGACCTACCACCGGAGCCCTGCTGACTGTGTCATGGCTCAGCCTAAGCGGAACTACCACCCGAGCCCTGCAGACGCCGTCGCGGCTCCCCACGTCCGAGCCGCTCTGAGACCCGCACTCAAGGTCTGGCGCAGAGCCCTCCCGTACCTGGCTGGTACTAAGACTGTCCCGCTACCCTATCCCTCTAACAGACATTGAGACTCTTATAGGATCCCTCGATCCCACTGTAAATATTGAACGTACTACTGCTGATAAAGAACCAAGTCACGCAACTGATATTGAGTCCTGTGTGGTGGTGTTACTGGGCCTAGTACGATCCTAGGAGAAAGACCTCCCCGAGGGGGGCTTCTCAGCGGCGCTCGGCTACAACTTTGCGGTAGGAAGGTGCCCGGAATAGTCCCTCCGACTACCCGGTGGTCCTCCCTCCAACATTTGGTGGCCAGCGACGGGATCCGAGCCAGACGCAATCGTACAGGCAAGTAACGCACCCACTACCTGACCAGACGGAAAAAGAAAAAGGGAACCATGGACGGCCAAGAAGCAACCGTGGCCGCAACCTTCCAGTTGGAAAAACTGGAAGAATACACCCACAAAGAACTCAAACAATTCTGCAAGGACAAAGGGATCCCAAGCACAGGATTGGGCACCAAGGAGGAAATGCAGAAAGCCCTGAAAGCCTGGGCAGAACCCGAGACCACTCCACCCCGAGCCGAAGGGACCTCGGCCCGGGACGGAAACCTGCCGACCCCAACCCCGACAGATGGGGAGCGAACCGTCCCAGAAACCAGCCTTTCCCACGAAGAAATACGAGAACGGGAAAGGGTCCGGACACACGAAATGGACCTCGCCCGACTCCGGCTGGACGGTGAGCTCCTACTGGCGGAGAAGAAGATAGCCTTGGAGCAACTACGGCTGCAAGAGGAAATCGAGGAAAAGAAACGGCATCGGGAACTAGAGGAGAGACGGCTAACCCTCGAGCACGAGAGGAGCCTTAAGGAACTTGAACTAAAAGCTAAAACAGGGGAGACCAGCAACCCCGGAGGCCGGGACGCTCTGCCCCTGACCGAGCCAAAGGTTCACATCCCCAAGGATGTCGTCAAGGAGTACTATAAAAATGACGACATCCAGCAATGGTTCCGAGCGTACGAAGTAGCAATGACCTCCCATCAGGTACCCCGGAAGGATTGGGGTGCCGGCCTATGGGGGAGGTTCCTCAGCGAGGGCCGGGATACCCTGCTGCAACTCCCCGATGCGGTGATGACCTCATACGACCACATGAAAGAAGCCCTACTCACACGCTACGGACTATCAGCCGAGATGTACCGGCAACGCTGCCGGGACTGCAAGAAGCTCCCCGGTACCACATGGGTCGAATACGTGGACTTCTTCAGCCGAGCGTTGGAAGGATGGATCAAAGGAAGCAAGGTCACCTCATATAATGAACTGTTCGACCTCATTGTCTGGGAGCACCTCGCCAACAACTGCTTTGTTGAACTAAGGCAACACCTCCTGGACAGTAAACTGACCGAGCCCCGGAAGCTCGCCGCCGAAGTGGACCGGTGGGTCAACACCCGGGTCCCCCGGAACCCCGTGGGGGACTACACACGGAGTACCACGGGACCTCCCCGCCAGCGAGGCGGCGGAGGGGGGTCCCACCGCAGTCGAGAATTCCCGGCCGGGCCGCCCAGAAGCCCGCCACGGGGTCAAGCCACCAACCACACTTCCCCGACCCAGGGCCGAAGGGGGACCCCTATCGCACGGCCTGGACCACGACCGACAGTGACCTGCTTCGGCTGTCAGCAGACCGGCCACTATGCGAGTGACCCGGCCTGCCCCGTGAACCGACGGAACGGGACCACTGGGCCCCCTCCCCGACAAATAGCCGCCGCAGCCCTGGGAGAGGGAGAAGACGAGGAGGAAAACCACGACGACGGGTCCCCCGAGTGGGAACCAGCTGCCATGTCGCTTGTATGCCTGGGCTCCTGAGAAATGGTGCCCCGAGCCGCCATCCCAAGCAACACCCAGAAGTACCAACAGAGGGTCACCATCAATGGGCGACGGGCCGAGGCCCTCCGGGACACTGGGGCCAGTGTGACCGCTGTCCGCTGCCACCTGGTGACCCCCGAACAAATCCTGCCGCATGTCCTTTGCCCTGTCCGGACCGCAGACAACACCGAGAGCATGTGCCGGATGGCCAGGATCCCCTTCGAGTGGGGAGGAGTGTCCGGCACCCTAAAAGTAACTGTCCGCGACGACGCCCCGGTGGACTGCCTCCTGGGGAACGACCTAGAGAGCTCACCCTGGGCACAGGTGGAACGCCGAGAGCATCTGGGGATGCTAGGACTACCCGAGTGGGCCTGCGCCACCACTCGGTCCATGACCGCCCAACCAGCCGCTGCCACGGCCCCCGACCAGCCGACGGGCCCTGAACTATCACCCTCCTCCGGCACGGAGGAACCTGACGAGGAGGCCGGGCCCTCCGAACTTTCTCCCAACGGGGCCGCCCCCCTCAGCGAGATCCCCGAGCTGGCCCAGTGGCGCCACGACAGGGGCCCCACCCGCGAACAATTCCAGCAAGAGCAGAAGGCCTGCCCGTCCCTCGAGGGGGCCTGACAGCAAGCGGCCGCCCAGGCTGCGGGGGACCCCACGGGAACCCACTGGGTCTATTGGGACAATGACTTATTGTATAGCGAGCAGAAAGTCGCCGAACTAGGGGCCGGCCGGGTGCTGGTGGTCCCCCTCCGATTTCGAGAGTTCCTCCTGAACCTGGCACATGACGTGCCCCTCGCCGGACACCTCGGGCGGGACAAGACTTACAGCCGCCTAGTGACCCATTTCTATTGGCCCCGAATGAGAAGAGACGTGGACCAGCACTGCCGGTCCTGCCCGACCTGCCAAGCTAGCGGGAAGACTGGGGGACGAGTGAAAGCCCCCCTCCAACCATTTCCAGCCATCCACACCCCGTTCGAACGGGTGGGAATCGACATCGTGGGGCCCCTCGACCCCCGAACCGCCCTGGGGCACCGCTTCATCCTGGTACTGGTCGACCACGCCACCCGGTACCCAGAGGCCGTTCCCCTCCGAACTGTGACAGCTCCAGTGGTGGGCCGGGCCCTGATGGGCATCTTCTCCAGGGTGGGGTTCCCCCGAGAAGTGGTGAGCGACAGGGGTACGAACTTTATTTCGAAGTACATGAGATCCCTCTGGCAACAATGTGGGGTCACCTATAAATTCACCACCCCTTACCACCCCCAGGGGAACGGACTGGTCAAGCGGTTCAACGGAACCCTGAAGGGGATGATCAAGGGCCTGGAAGAGCCCCTGAGGAGGAGATGGGATGTCCTGCTGCCCTGCCTCCTGTTCGCCTATCGGGAGGTACCACAGAAATCCCTGGGCTTCAGCCCCTTCGAACTGTTGTATGGGCACCCCGTCCGAGGGCCCCTCAGCCTGGTCAAGGAGGGCTGGGAGACGAACGTCCAAGATGCCCCCCCCGATGTCTACCGGTACCTCCTGACCCTGCGGAACCAGACTCGGAAGTTCCGGGCCCTGGCAGAAGCCAACCTCGAAGCCAGCCAAGAAGACATGAAACGCTGGTATGACGAAAATGCCTCAGCCATCGAGTTCGAGCCGGGACAGCAAGTCTGGGTCATGTCACCCGTGGACCCCTGCGCCCTGCAGGACAAGTGGACCGGGCCCTTCAAGGTAGTTGAGAGGAAGAGCCCCGTCACCTACCTGGTCGACATGGAGTCCCCGAGGAACCCCCTCCGGGTCCTGCACGCCAACCAGCTCAAGCCCCACTTTGCCCGAACTGAACTAAGCCTACTGCTGGCTACCGACGATGGGGGCGAAAGTGACTCCGAGCCCCTACCAGACCTCCTGGGGTCCTCGGGCCAAGACGGCTCCTTGGAGGGCGTCCGCCTCTCCGCCACCCTGACACCAGAACAGTGCCATGATTGCCAGAAGCTGCTGCAACCTTTCGCTGCCCTCTTCTCTCTCACGCCCGGGGTGACCCCCTGGTGCGTCCACGACGTGGACACGGGGGACAGCCCCCCTGTACGACACCGCGCTCATAGAGTACCTGACCGAGTCCGAGCCTGCATACAGACCGAGGTCGCCAAGATGCTCGCCCTCGGAGTCATCGAGCCTTTCGACAGCTCGTGGGCCAGCCCGGTAGTCTTGGTGCCGAAGGCCGCCGCCCCCGGTACTGCCCCCGAACTCAGATTTTGTGTCGACTACCGGGGCCTGAACGCAGTTACCAAGACCGATGCCCACCCCTTGCCACGAGCAGACGAGCTGATCGATCGCTTAGGGGCCGCCCGCTACCTAAGCACCTTTGATCTCACCGCCGGGTACTGGCAGATCAAGCTCACTCCCGGCGCCCAAGAACGATCAGCCTTTTCCACCCCCGATGGGCACTACCACTTTCGGGTAATGCCCTTCGGTATGAAGAACGCCCCAGCGACCTTTCAGAGGCTAGTAAACAAGGTCCTGGCCGGACTAGAAGCCTTCAGCACGGCCTACCTCAACGACATTGCTGTCTTCAGCGACCACTGGGCCGCGCACCTAGGGCACCTTGGGGAAGTCCTGGCCGCTCTCCAAAGGGCCGGGCTCACCATTAAGGCCAGTAAATGCCAGATCGGTCAAGAATCTGTGACCTATCTGGGCCACCAGGTGGGGAGTGGCCAGGTGGCGCCCCTCCAGTTAAAAGTCGATGCCATCCAGGCGTGGGAGCCCCCCGCAACCCAAACCGCTGTCTGGGCCTTCCTAGGCCTAACAGGCTACTACCGACGATTCATCAAGGATTATGGCAGCATTGTGGGCCCCCTTACGGAACTCACTTCAAAGAAACAGCCCAAGGCGGTGCACTGGACGCCCCGCTGTCAGACCGCGTTTGATGCTCTCAAGGCGGCCATGTGCGCTGCCCCCGTGCTACAGGCCCCCGACTACAGCAAGGAATTTGTAGTCCAGACCGATGCCTCGGAGTACGGGGTCGGGGCGGTCCTCTCCCAGCTGGACGTCAAGGGCCTTGACCGACCGGTGGCCTTTATCAGCCGCCGACTGCTGCCGCGAGAACAGAGGTGGAGCACCATCGAGCGGGAGGCCTTCGCTGTGGTATGGGCTCTCAAGAAGCTCCGGCCCTACCTTTTCGGCACCCACTTCAGGGTCCAGACTGACCACCGGCCCTTGCGGTGGCTCATGCAAATGCGGGGCGAGAACCCCAAGCTGTTGCGCTGGTCCATCTCGCTTCAAGGGATGGACTTCACTGTGGAACACCGGCCCGGCAACGACCACGCCAATGCTGACGGCCTGTCCCGATTCTTCCGCCTCGGCGAGGAGAACCCCCAAGGAGATGAGTGACTCTCCCTGCCTTCAGCTGGGGGGGACGCATGTGGGAGCCGGCCTCGTGGCGTGGTCCTGTTTCCCCGCGCTAAGCCGCACGAGGTCCCATGCACCTCGGGGCTCCTCCATTTTGGATTATACGTCACTCCACGTGACCACCTGCGTGACCCCGCTTCACCCGGCCTCTGTCCCAGCGAGGCCCGACATCAAGGCGCCAACCCCTGGCCCGGGGGATACTACGGGAACCCTTCCCACTCCCGGCGGAGGGCAGTATCGATGGGACCCCCAACCGTCCTTCCACACCTAGGTGCGATCGCCCCACAGCTCTCTGGGGCCTGGCACCTCTCCTGCTGGGCGTCTGGCCGCTCCCTACTCGGCCTCTCCGCCCCCTCCGGGCGCAAGGGTCCGGACATCAAAGGGCTCCAGTCCTATATCTGGGGCGACCCGACAACAGGACGGCAGTTGTATCCTGGAGTCAAGAGCCCTGCTGATCGGATCGCGGCTGACCCTACGGAAGAAGACTCACCTTGAACCCACCCTCTGAGCCCTGCTGACGACGTCGCGGCTCCACCGTGCTTAAAGACCCTCACGAACCTTTGGAGCCCTGCTGACGCTGTCGCGGCCCGACCTTGTTGAACATTACCATCAGAGCCCAGCTGACCTCGTCGCGGCTCGACCGAAGCTGACCTACCACCGGAGCCCTGCTGACAGTGTCGCGGCTCAGCCTAAGCGGAACTACCACCCGAGCCCTGCAGACGTCGTCGCGGCTCCCCACGTCCGAGCCGCTCTGAGACCCGCACTCAAGGTCTGGCGCAGAGCCCTCCCGTACCTGGCTGGTACTAAGACTGTCCCGCTACCCTATCCCTCTAACAGACATTGAGACTCTTATAGGATCCCTCGATCCCACTGTAAATATTGAACGTACTACTGCTGATAAAGAACCAAGTCACGCAACTGATATTGAGTCCTGTGTGGTGGTGTTACTGGGTCTAGTACGATCCTAGGAGAAAGACCTCCCCGAGGGGGGCTTCTCAGCGGCGCTTGGCTACAACTTTGCGGTAGGAAGGTGCCCGGAATAGTCCCTCCGACTACCCGGTGGTCCTCCCTCCAACAGTCAGTCAGTGAGAGAGCGTGGGAGAGTCTGTCAGTGAGAGTCTGTCAGTCAGTTAGTGAGTCAGTGAGTCAGTGAGAGTGAGTAAATTAGTCAGTGAGAGAGATTATGTCAGTCAGTGAGAGAGTCTGTCAGTCAGTGAGAGTCTGTCAGTGAGACAGTCAGTGAGAGTCTGTCAGTGAGAGTGAGTCAGACAGTGAGAGTCTGTTAGTGAGAGTGAGTCAGTCAGTCAGTGAGAGAGTGTCAGTGAGTCTGTCAGTGAGAGTTAGTCAGTGAGACTGATCAGTTAGACTGAGTGAGTCAGTCAGCCAGTGAGAGTGAGTGAGTCAGTAAGTGAGTGAGAGTGAGTGGGAGAGTCAGTCAATGAGTGAGAGTGAGTGGGAGAGTCTGTCAGTGAGAGTCTATCAGTGAGAGTTTGTCATTGAGAGTGAGTGAGTCAGTCAGTCAGTGAGAGAGAGCTTTGAGAGTAACTTAGTGAGAGAGTGGGAGAGTCAGTCAGTGAGAGTCTGTCAGTGAGATTGAGTGAGTCAGTCTGTCAGTTAGAGTCTGTCAGTGAGAGTCTGTCAGTGAGTCTGTCAGTGAGATAGAGTGAGTCAGTCAGTGAGAGATGGGGAGAGTCAGTGAGAGTCTGTCAGTGAGAGTGAGTCAGTCAGTGAGAGTGAGTCAGTCAGTGAGAGTCAGTCAGTCAGTGAGAGTGAGCCAGTCAGTGAGGGAGAGTGAGTAAGTGAGTCAGTGAGTGAGAGTGAGTCAGTCAGTCACTGAGTGAGAGAGAGTGGGAGAGTCAGTCAGTGAGTGACAAAGAGAGGGAGAGTCAGTCAGTGAGAGCCTATCAGTGAGAGTCTGTCAGTGAGAGTGAGTGAGTCAGTCAGGCAGTTAGAGAGAGTGTGAGAGTCAGTGAGAGAGTGGGAGAGTCAGTCAGTGAGAGTCTGTCAGTGAGAGTGAGTCAGTGAGAGTCTGTCAGTGAGAGTGAGTGAGTCAATCTGTCATTGAGAGTCTGTCAGTGAGTCTGTCAGTGAGCGAGAGTGAGTGAGTGGGAGAGTCAGTTAGTGAGAGAGGGAGAGTGGGAGAGTCTGGCAGTGAGAGTGAGAGTCAGTGTGAATGAGAGAGTCAGTGTCAGTGTGAGTGTCAGTGTGAGTGTGAGAGATTGAGAGTCTGTGAGAGTGTCAGTGAGAGTGTGAGAGAGTGAGAGTGTCAGTGAGAGTGTGACAGTCAGTGAAAGTGAGTCAGCCATTAATGCAAAGCCTTTGCAGTTAGGGTGAATACTCTAAAGCTGAACTTTCATGGTGACAATGGTTCGAATATAAAACCCACACATGTTTGCAGAGTTTAACGATTTGTGGCTATTCCTAATGCTCTGAGGATACTACATTAGTATAAGCAAATAAATACATGCAGAACAAATAAAAGAAACAATTATAGTGAAGACTTGAATTCGCACCTGTAATTTCCCATCTTTGAAAAGAGCACAAGGAGCAGCTGTTTTAAAGCACTCGTGCTTGTGCTCTTCATTGCTACTTTATATTAATCCTTTTCATTTTAAAGTAATTCAATTAAGATACAGAGACAGCACATCGGGTAAGGATTACAACGTACCTGAGAAAACACGTTAAACTCTTATCTTATCAAGCCCGGGAGTGGTGCCTGCGTGCGCGCGCATGCGCGCAGGCTTCACTTTCTCAAGCACTGCACTCGTGCTTGTTGCGCGCCGCGCTCCCGCAAGGTGGATGCCGCCACAAGCGCGAGTGCAGTGCTTGAAAAAGTGAAGAACGACGGCTAACGGCCCTCCTAAATAGAGCATTTGCGCTGCGTAGGCGAGACCTAAAAAACGAAAAGTCATGCAGTTTGAATGTATGTTTTTCTGTCCTCGTGGATGGTTTGCACCCAGCAGTGGAAAAGTAAAATGATGAACATGAACTCTGCTTGGGAATTGTCTGGTTGTACTAAGCACATCTGATTCGCAGTTGAAGAGAGCAATGTACTTTTTACTGAACAATTTTAACAAGAATCGTGTTTTTTGCATTTAACACAACGGAATCATTATTATTCTAAAAAGAAGAAAGTGTTTGAGCAATTGTTGCATTATAGTGGTTTGGGGAGGAAGATTTTCGTAGTATCTTTTCAATGATTATCAGGTAGAATTGGTCTGTGTATCACGTGGGGAGCTTCACGTCACTCTGAATTGTTTTCAGCTGAGAGGGGCATAAAAGGGTGTCCCAGGGTTAGTTTACTTTGAACACTATCAGAGTAGAAGCAAGCAATAAAAAGTCAGGCTGCCGGATGCAGCGCCAACATCAGTGACGTAAAACGCACATGAGCAGCATGGTGAGTGGACCGTTTTGGGTGAAGGGCGGAATGATTATATCAGCGTTAGTACATGTTTAAATCATGGGTACGTTTTGGTGGTTAAAAACGGGCGCCATAGAAAATTATCAGTGGTTCAGGTGGGAATGTAAAAACGGCTTTCTTTGGAGAGGGACACGTTGAAACATGGATCGCATTGTAAGTGCATCACAAAACATTTTGTGCAAGGTTAATGAATTCAATGGGGTACATTTATGATCACTTCTCGGAATCTATGGGCTTTGTTTATATTGCAGACCCCTGACTAGGGCTTTTCTAGCCCGAAATGCATTGGGCACACACATGTACGGTTCCCAAGGATTCAATGGGAATTCTAGCAGGCACCAGATTGAGGCCTGGACTGGCATCTCTGCAGCATTTTAAGCGTACAGTCCCATTGTTTTGTAAAAGCATTGGGATACTTATGGAATTATAAAGGATTAAAGAAGGAATACAATGGATGAAATGATATAAAACTTTGGTTTTCTGGATGCTGATTTTTTTTAATTTAATGCTTGCACAGCAGGAGCGGCTCGAGTCTGGGCGGTGACGACCCACCAGCTTTATTTTTGATATGGAAATAACTGACATACACCAATTTACCTAAACCTTCGCCTTCATAGCCTGTTGAAAGCATACTGAAAAGTCGGTATGGTGGCCTCTCAGACTCTGCACTGGCAGCCTTTAGTTGCATCCTACACACAGTAGCATGTCTCATCCACAGGCCTGAACAAATATGATCACATCACCCCCAACCTGATTAAACTCCATTGGCTCCCCTTTGCTTCCTGCACCATCTTCAAACCCGCAGCATCATTTACAATTTATCATGGCACGCTCACCATCTGTGATGGATCTCAGCACACCGCAGCCAGGACACCATCAGACTGCAGACAAAGAAGTGTAAAAAACAAAAAAGAAGACCGCAGGCCTTCGCATCTATGCATCCAAGACATGGAACAACTTACCCGTATCCATCAGAACCGTCTCAATGCTGCTCCAATTTAAAAAAGAGTTGAAGACGGAACAGCTTACCCGTATCCATCAGAACCGTTTAAATGCTGCTCCAATTTAAAAAAGAGTTGAAGACGGAACAACTTACCCGTATCCATCAGAACCGTTTCAATGATGCTCCAATTTAAAAAAGAGTTGAAGACTCACCTCTTTAAAGAAAACTACATCACAATACATTAACCAACCACAACCCTGCTACCTTACTCCTTACTACCTTACTTCTTAATCATTGACTTTATGCTTGTCTTTGATCATGTAGAGCACTTTGTTGCCTTTTGGCTAGGTTTGTGCTATGGACATAAAAGATACATACAAAAATTCATACTGTAAGAAACTGACTTGGCTAGATCTATACAGCATTCTAGGCCACAGAGGTTAGCCAGTATATGTGAGTGCAACCTTGACTTACTTTTGGTAACCTGGCCTAATGATCAAGGAGGCTGCAGGCTGAATACAGTAAAAACAAACAGATACAAAATTAAATGTAGAAATTAAAGCAAAATACAATTAGATTTTGGGTTCCTAGGTTATCGAAAAAAGAAAAACGTTACCATCCGAATCAACAAATTCAAATTCGAATCAACATATGCAAATCTGAGAAATAATGACATTTTAAGTGACTCAAGACACTCAATAGAGGGATTAAGTACTCCTGAATGGGCCATCTGCTGACAAGATGAGGGAGAGGAGCTTGGCAATACTAAATTAGGCATTCTTTTGCTAACTAATGTTGTTAGATTAATTAATACATCCAAAATAGGAAATTAAAATGATTTAAAAATGTAATAATGAATATGTAAGTTTTTTTATTTTTTAACCTTAGATAATATATTTTTAACTATGTTAATTTAGTTCAACATTATTTTCTATGAAGTTCTATTTTAATTCCATACCTCCATTATTTTCTATGAGAGGGTGTTGCAGTACCAGTGATTGGCCATGTGTGGTGCTGGACATAATACTGTTTTTTTTTTCTAGTAGTAACTTACAATTGGATTTTGTGAATAGCCAAAAGTACTCAAACGTGTAGATTCTCTATATGGATCAGACCCTAGTAAATATTAAACACATCCCTAGCATTTTACTGGGCCAATAAAGATTGTTTCCACAGTACAAAGGGGCAGTTTTATGACACTATCATGCAGCGCGGCAAGTCACCTTGCTGCGCTGTGTTGCATGATAGGGAAAGGGCAGGAATGCACTGCAATTAACAATATATGGCGCATTCCTGTCATTTCCCAGTGCTGGTGCACATTGTGCTGCCTAGCGCCAATGCAGGCCCCCGTGTACCATGGTGCAAGGGTGCCTACATTGTAAGCAGGAAGGTGTTCCTTCCTGCACAAAAACAATCCTGATAGGCATTTTCCTCTTTCTATGTGTGCTGAAGAATATAGCACACAAAAAAAGGAAGTAACAAGGAGAAACCTGGAGAGGCGCAGTATTTTATTGTATATTACAAAATCGATTGGTGGATGCGTGTGAACACTCATGCTCCACCTATCGAATGCCTACACAGGGCAGAGTAACATAACACAGTGATTTGTGCTGTGTTGCATTACTCTGATTTTATCGAGCCACGCAGATCCTACGCAAGGTGGTCTTGCAAGGCTTGATAAATCTGACTTTGGAAATGCTGCGCCATTGCGCCCCCTGAGTGTCGGAAGGGAAACTCAAAACCTAAATAAATATGCCCTCAACCTATCCATAGCCCTGTGTATTTACAGTAGCACATGTACCAAGTATGTTTACACCCATATGGTGTCTGCTATACTAACCAGGTTATATTTTTGAGCATCTATTCGAACCTGGCATTTGCTGTATCATTTATTCTCTTCCACTCGTAGAAGAGTTGTGCTAAGGATCTGACCATCTTCAACAGAGAATGATACTTTGTCAACAGACGCCAGTACTATAATCATGGGCAGGAGAGTAATTTACAGCATACGATACAGCACAGTTCACAATCTACTTTAGAGTAAGTTTACAAAAAAGGACTTTAGTGCAAGTGGTTGTATTTCAGAATATCTTCTAAATATATCGTTACCATCGGCAAAATATTGAGGATCAAAATATCGACGCAGTAAGTACATATAGATAACTTTGAGTTTACGATTTTTTACTTCAAAACTACTCATCTTGAAGATATATATATGTTGACAAGGTATGTAAATGTAGAGTTAAGGAAAGTAAACCTATACTTAGCTATATATACTTCTGTTGTTGATATTTCGGTCTCAATATTTTGACCACAATGTTCTCATAGCACAATGTTATTGAGACGATATTTTGGGGGAATACCATTTAAACCAGGTATTTCACTACCATTTTGAATTTTAAGTATATTTATGCTATAGTATCATGTCCAGAATATCCAATATCTCAATCCTGTGAGTAAGTATATACAGATAAGTATTGATTTACTATACTTAACTCCACATCTTTGTACCTTGACAACATACATCAATGTACTTGGGGTTAAGAAGAGAAAATTAATACTCCTTTTGCCACTCCATATTGTGACATGCAACCACCAGCTGTACTGGCAGCAGTAAAATACAATTAAAGAGCTATGAATACTGCACAAGGTTTACTGTATATTATGGAGAAAAATACACTCTAGCAGTGGCTATTATCTTTTTGACATTTATATGTCTTTCCAGCCTCTATGTAACCTCATATATCCAGATGCTCCTAGTTTCATTTAAACACACCAAACATAGTCTTAGGCACTGTCAAGGCAAAACAGATGAGGTGGTCTCATTTTCTCACTAAGGGCCTGATTACGATCTTGGCGGATGAGATACTCTGTCACAAACGTGAGGGATATCCCGTCCGCCATATTACGAGTTCGATAGGATATTATGGGATTGCAGTAACCCTGTCTGCCAAGATTGTAAGAAGGCCCTAAGTGATGGTGAAAATAAATAATGCAAGGCCTATTGTAGGTGTATACATTCTTGATTTGAAAACGTTTGGGTATTGATTTTAATATCTTCTGCATTAAGTTTGTATCCATCCTCGTGTGCCTTGTTATGTTATGTTAAGCACACTTCTATAGCGCACGACTCACCCGGGGGAATCTCGGCGCTTACCTAGTGAAAAATGAGGAAGAAATCGGTATCATTTAATAAGTGTATTAAAAACAAAAAGGTTTTATGTTGTTTCCTAAAAACAATGTACAAAGTGCATTTTCGAAGGGCCGTAGGTAGCTGATTCCAGTACCAGGGGGCAAGGTACGAGAAGGCTTTACCCCCAGTGCGGCTTAGACCGATTTGGGGGACCTTTAGAAGAGCTAACAAGTTGGATCTAAGATTACAATCTGAGATCTGTTTAGTAAATTTCTTTTGCAGGTAGAGAGGGCCCTTACCATTCAAAACATTAAAGGTAAGGCAGCCGATCTTAAAAAAGGATCGTTTCTTCACTGGTAACCAGTGAAGCGCTCTCAATAAAGGGGCTGAGGAAGAGCCTGGGGGGCGATTTAAAATCAGCCCTTCCGCGGTGTTTTGAATCACCTGTAATTTGGTGAGCAATGTCTCACGCACTTCTGCCAACAACGCATTCCCGTAGTCCTGGCGACTCATTACCATAGCCTGGACCACAGTCCTCCGATGTTTTATAGGCAGATAGGGGAGTATCTTACGTAGAAGGCGTAGACTGTAATAACACGAGCTGATAGTAGTCGCAATGTGATCCTTCATAGTGAGGGTCTGGTCCAATTTTAATCCAAGATTTTTTACTGATTGAGTTGGAATGGGGTCCGTTCCCATCTGACCAGGCCACCAGTTGTTCGTCCAGATGGTTGAGGCCTTACCCAGAATCATAAGCTCGGTTTTGCTAGGATTCAGCTGGAGGCAGTTCTCCGTCATCCAATTTGAGATGGCGAGCATACCTGCCGAGAATCAAATGTTCTCATCTTCTAGATTAGAACCTTCTTTCAGATTATAGTGCCATGGTTGGGAATGGACAGAACCATTCCCTCTTGATTCAGCAGCATTCACATGATGAATTGGGTGTATACTCTGCTTAAACTGAAATGTAACATTGTAGTAATAACATCTTTATAGATTCTTCCCTTTTCAGGTCGCCTAGGTGGAGCTGTGAGTCACGCTGTGCAGTTAAACGTCAACTGCTTAAGCCTTTTTTTTTACCTCCTCCAGGTTTCCTTAATCACTTCAAGGGTCACATGTTTCTTCACCATACTATTCTGTGGCTGCCTTTACATGTGTAATGTTTCCTGGAAACTTTGCTCCAGGCCTACGAAATGCCATTTGCAAAATGTATCTTTTTTTCAGTTTTACAATGATTTGAGGCTTACAGCATTATTTTCCCCACTGAGCCTGGTAAAGCTCGTTGTCACAATTGGTGGGAATCCCTGTTTGATCTAGCTTCTCCCTGTGTCCCAGATGGAAAATGCTATCCTTGATAGCTGACTCAATGTGAATATGGGACAGGTTTAGTACTCTTTAGAAACATCATGTCTGCAAACCTGTGAGGAACCTTGCATTTTAAATCTTTTCTCCTGGATGTGGGTCCTAATATTATTCTCCAAATTTACTTCTAGGCCTCCTCTTGCAAGAGCTTTTAGTAAGATTGCACTAGAATTTCACACTGACATTTCTCTGCTAAGCTGTTTTTCACTTCGAATACCAGGTACCATCTGACACCAGTGTAAGATTGAAACTTTTTTATTTACTTACTGAACACACATCATATACTTTGGGATGCTGCCATCTAACAGAGAGCCTTCCACCCTCAGTCACCTTAAGCCAACCCCCCCCACCTGCTGAAATTGTATGATTTAGTTATTAATCAAACAATGTATTTTTTTACTTATAATGCACGACTATCACCAGGGGGAACAACCTTTACAACGCAACTTTTACAACGCACTACACTTACAACGCATTTTTTACAACGCAAAATCCATTACAACGCATGACATTACAACGCATGACACTACAACGCATTTTTAAAAACTACCTTTACAACGCATTCCATTACAACGCATACTACCATTACAACGCATACCATTACAACGCATAATATTACACTACACTATCCAACACTTACCCTACTGTTGCACCCCCTGGAGTTAGAATAGTAATTTTTACCCCTATACTATCCAACACTTACCCTACTGTTGCACCCCCTGGAGTTAGAATAGTAATTTTTACCCCTATACTATCCAACACTTACCCTACTGTTGCACCCCCTGGAGTTAGAATAGTAATTTTTACCCCTATACTATCCAACACTTACTCTACTGTTGCACCCCCTGGAGTTAGAATAGTAATTTTTACCCCTATACTATCCAACACTTACCCTACTGTTGCACCCCCTGGAGTTAGAATAGTAATTTTTAACCCTATACTATCCAACACTTACCCTACTGTTGCACCCCCTGGAGTTAGAATAGTAATTTTTACCCCTATACTATCCAACACTTACCCTACTGTTGCACCCCCTGGAGTTAGAATAGTAATTTTTACCCCTATACTATCCAACACTTACCCTACTGTTGCACCCCCTGGAGTTAGAATAGTAATTTGTACCCCTATACTATCCAACACTTACCCTACTGTTGCACCCCCTGGAGTTAGAATAGTAATTTTTACCCCTATACTATCCAACACTTACCCTACTGTTGCACACCCTGGAGTTAGAATAGTAATTTTTACCCCTATACTATCCAACACTTACCCTACTGTTGCACCCCCTGGAGTTAGAATAGTAATTTTTACCCCTATACTATCTAATACTTACCATAAATGCAATTTAATATTATGCGTTGTAATGCTATGCGTTGTAAAGGTAGTATGCGTTGTAATGGAAATGCGTTGTAAAGGTAGTTTTTAAAAATGCGTTGTAGTGTCATGCGTTGTAATGTCATGCGTTGTAATGGATTTTGCGTTGTAAAAAATGCGTTGTAAGTGCATGCGTTGTAAAAGTGTGCGTTGTAACGACATACATCCATCACCAGGGGACGTCTGGCACTAGGCTGCGGCAAACAGAGAAAAGTGGAAGAAAAGAAAGAGAGAGCAGAGCAAAATAGGGGCATCTATAATACTCCTGATAAATCACCTGAAGGCAATGCTTCCACATTATATCTCTAATCTCTGGCAATTCACTGCCTCAAACAGTGAGTCAATTGCTTTGGACCTAAGCTAGGCTTCTGCAACTATTCGTGAGTTAACCAAGAGAGGGGCCTTGGGTTGCACCCTGAGGCAGGGACTACCCTCCATTCACTCCAGAGAGACATTTTCTCCCCATAAAAAAATCTTCTGAAAGGACTCGCTGTCATCTTATTTGTTCTCATCTTATTTGTTTCATCTCACTTCAAGATTCTTGTATGGCATCAGAGGAACAGTGCTGTGTCTGGGTAACATGGACATATACTGAATTGCTGCTCTATGCAGTTCAATATCAAGTCATTACCCGAAACAAAAATAAAACTGTTCAAGGCACATGGAATATGCCCTTTCACTAAATATGACCTGGCCAATACTAAGCATAATTTAGGGCCTGATTGCAAGTTTGGCAGTAAAGGTACCGGCGTCGAAATGGCGTTGGATTCCCTGCCACCCAGTTGGTGGTCCGCCTGCCGTATTACGATGCATGTGGTTCCATAGATGAAAGATAGCTGTGGCACCACTGCCAGGAAATCTTGATGACGTTGGCGGAGGGATAGGCCAATGGGTCTATCGGAGGGCAAACCCACCAGTGTTTCCGCCCGCCCAATCACAATGTGCCTTCCTACTGACATGACTGTGGCAGTCAAACTACCACACCTGAGCTGGCGGAATGGGACATATGTAAGGCACAAACTCACCTGTACTCACCTTCACACTTCATGTTGTGCTATGGAGCCGATCCTGCTCATGCGTCCTCTGCTACTGCTGGTTAAACACAATGCAATCAACCCCGTCATCGCCAGAACTGAGGGTAAGTCACTCTAGTGCCTGTCACCTGTCCACTTGGATTGTACCAACAGCTCCAGACTTGTGTAATGTACTCACACCAGCAATAGCGTATCAATGTGCAATGTACATGTCTCTAATGTTGACTGTTATGACATTTTAAGTAGCACACCTGTACAACCAGATGGGGGCATATTTACATGGGGATACCACCACCAGAACATCACTTTTAGCAACATTCTGGTAGCGGTATGCCCTTCTCCATATTTACAAAGGAGCGCTAAGCCACTTTGTGTGGCTCAACGCCACCTTGTAAATAAGGCCCCTTGACAAGCATCACTTAGTGTGAAAGGGCATGCAATTGGTGTTGCTGTGGGCGTTCCACCACCGCACCCATTGCTTTTGAAGCCGTCCCAAAGATAGAAGGCGGTGTAAATATGAGGCAGCGTTAGAATGGCAAATCGAGAAAAATACTTTTATTTCTCCTTGTTTTTGCTTTTTCAATGTGTGTTGCATTCTGCAACGTACGTAGAAAGAGCAAAATGCCATTAACGATTGTTTATGTGTAGGAAGGTGCCCCTTCCTGCACATAAACATTCATTACATAATGACAATTTGCTACTTCTATGTGTGCTGCATTATGCATCACACATAGAAGTAACAGATCGCCATTAATGCATGTTTATGTGCAGGAAGTGACACCTTCCCGCCTATAAACAATCATTCCCGGCAACACAGGCACTCTTGCACTATGGTTGGTGCTAGGCAGCTTAAATATAACTCCAGTGCTAGGGAAAACACAAGGATGCACTGTATTCTTGTGAATATGGTGCAGTCATGCATTTTGAAAATGTCGGAGCACGGCGCTGCCAAATTTGGCACAGCTCCACGCTCTGACATTTTCAAATAGGATGGCTATGACAAAATAATTTCAACAGATTCCACACAAGGCCATGCATCAGCAAATGGTGAAATAGCTAAAACCACATCATGATGAAATGATAGTGAAATAATACAGCTATGTTGTAGCAATATGTGCAGTAGCAGAAATAAGGTGACATGCAAATGCTCATTTCACACTGTTGACACTTCCTAATTTAAACTTCCTCACATGTCCACTGTCAGAAAAGTCCAATTAAAGCTGTACTTAAGTAGCTTTGTTATTTATCACATGTAGCACAGAAAAGTAGACTGGAGACAATCTGGCCCATATATTTGTGAGAGTTGTCTAGGGACATCCCAATCGAGCTTGGTACTGGTGAGAACATTCAAATATGAATCCTACATTTCTGCATGTCCCACCCTGACGCATTTTACCAGTGAAAGAACCTTGCCAAATTGACATGTTGAGTTCACATAACTGGATGCTCCCACAACTATGCCATGGAAATTCCAATATTGACAAATTAGTGTAAGTCTACCTGTCATGTCGTACATTGCTTCATCATTTGGACCTACCCAATGACATTGAGTATTGGCTCAGGGTATGTGTCATCCACTCACCAATGTGTGCACAGTCCTGTCATGTGATAACACATTAACTGTATCCCTATCACAAATAACTATTTCCAAATACAGATTGGCCTACACACATATTTGTGATGGAATGAGACTTCAACCTAACAATAGTACAGATAATACTACAAGAGGGAAAGGTACACATTCCAACACGTAGGCACTAATAATGATGGCACCAGTGATAGTTGCACTCTCATGTCACTATAGATTCCTAACTTGCCAATGGGAAATATAGAACTGCACCCGAAGTGCACTGTATGCTATGTCACATGTAAGAGGGCCACCACCACATGAGACAAAGTAATAATGCAGAATCACTCCTGATGCAATTGAGACAAGTGGGCTGTTTGGGACAACTGTCACCATGAACAATGAACATCAAACAACTTTAAGTGATTTATGACTTTAGTCAGCCATGTGTCTGCTCAAGTCAGAAAATTAGAGTTGACTGGACTCTGCTTTGTTCCTGGTCAAAAAGACAATAAGAAAAAAAGTACATAATTATGCACATACTACCAGACCTATGCATTCAACAACTCTTCTAGTGGGTTGGATATGAGTCACTCTCAATGTTTGTTCTCTTTCGACAATGAACACTGCACAGCCTCTGCACCTTTCTGGTAATGCCCTTCCATATGTCCCACTTCTGATGGGCAATGACCTGTGGGATACAAGAGAGGAAAAATCAGAATGTAAATGAAGCCTTTCATAAATCAGTTGTGATGTGATACATTGCGAATACATCTAGCACACTCATTACTCAAAAGTTAACACACAACTTATGTAGTTTTCACATGCTGAGCACTAGTAATACATGGATACACACATTTACATCAATATTTTGACACGGTCATGTCCCAAACGGACTAAGGTGGCCCACTAACATCATGAAGACCAGACCCATCTTACATGTACCGAATGTGAGATGTTATTACACCAGAGAAAACAATGTGGCCTATCGAAGGTTAACCAACTTTTGCATTATTGTACTGACACCTTTACAGCCAGGTCCATTGACTTGATGGTTACAGTCCATAGAACATGGTAACCTAGTTTAGACTACATTATATGACTGGGGCTCTGTGGGGATGTGGGGACATGTGTTTTCAAGGATGGGAAATCATACTATGTGTGATGGAGTATGTATGTTATATACAAGCATCACAGGACACACCTATTGCCATATGTGGCACTGTTACAGGGATGACATCAGCATACCGTTGTATGTCCTGTTGGATTGGTTGAATATAAAAAGGCTGGTGATACACATATACACCTGTTATGAAGTAACCGACCATCTGCACTGTTAATGTGTCACAGTGAGATAGGGCTGCACAGTGCAAGCAATACTCATACAACAGTGAAAACAGACCTGTGGATGTAAGGGGCCTCTCATTAGGAAATCACACATCTGGGAAATGTTCCTCAATGGACAGAAGTACCAGGTCAAGGGGTAACCACAGTCATCATTGCAAATGTAGTCCATGTGATAACAATCTGTGGGAATATTGTTTCTGACAACCCAATTTGTGAGCATCCAAGGACCTACAGGTCAGCAGGGATGCTACTCTGTTCATGATTCTGGCACATGGTTCTGACTGTGCACAGCTAATTTTCAGACTTGCTCTCTGCAGGCTGACCATACTGATGTCAAATGACCAGCACATTTACAACATTTCTAATTAAAAAAAGGTCAGCTCCAATAAGTGACCTCAAGGCTGTGTGGCATGCTCAAGGGGTCTGTGGGCTATTTTTAGCTCCCAGACAGCTGCTTGGAAAGCCCTGCTTTTGGGTGAGTGATATGTGGGTCTATACACATAGCTAACAGTAATCTTATCTGCTCCAGGCAGCATACGCACACGGCTCAGGCTGAAAAGGCTATACAACTGTTTTTACATTTAGCATTATCAGAGTTGTATCAACATCAGAGATAGAATGAAATTCATGAATGCATTGATAGGGTTTTACACACATCCAAATGGTGATGTTGCAATCACAATGTATAGTGCTCACCAATCCCTAACATGAGTATGTTATGTAGGAACCAACAAATGATACAATATGGATGTTTTTAATTATCTAGGGATTACGTTTGATAGGGAAAGTAATTGGTGAAATATGATAGTAAACAAAGCACGTCTTTGGGTGCTTCCAAGCCAGGATGGTTTCAATCTTGGGTTGGAGGGGCGCCACCTGGCCGCTCCCCACTTGGTGTCCCAAGTACACCACTGATCCCTGCCCGATCTGACACTTGCTTGCCTTGATCGTGAGGCCTGCCTTGGAGTGTACCAACGCCAGCAACATATCAGACATGGATTGTTGCGCCTCGTAAACCCTCTAAACCCTCTAAACCCTCTAAAGCCACTAAAGCCTCTAAAGCCTATAAAGCCCATAAAGCCTTAAATATGGGGAAAAAAACACTGGTGATAACCTGAAGGTCAGGGAGTTTAAAGGAGACAGAGGGGAAGGGTTTACCCTGGAAAAAGAACAAATTGCAAATAATGTCACCCTTAACAAGGAGAAAGGGGACGAAGCAGGTGAACTCTTACAGGGAGAGACATCGTGCTCATCGAACCCACAAGATCTTGAGAACATAGTAACTGGGCTGACATCTGCTCAACATTCAACCAACAGACATAAGGGCCCTGAAACCAGAGGATTTAAAGCAAAGGAGAAAGAACTGGCAAAGGACTCAATCAATGATCTGGCAAGAAACGAGGCTCAGGAAAAAAGCAAAATTAAAGATAAAAATATGGAAAAAAAACTGGACAAACTAGAAAAACTGGAAAGAGACAAGACTAAACGAAAGGAGAGAGAGAAAGAGAAAGAAAAGGAGAAAGAGGCTGCCAACACGAAGGTGAAAGGGGTTGAAGCAGTGGGAGATCCCAAATTGGAACTAATGGCTAAAAAAGCGCAGAGATTGCAAACAATAAAAAATTTAAAAGCAGCAGCAAAAAACACTGGCTTAACTGAACTATCACAACCAAGAATCTCTAATATATTTAGCCCTCTACATAAGGACTGCCAGAGTGATACCACTGTGAATGCTGACTCAAATATAATCCAGGAAGAAACAAGGACATCTATAGAGATAGACGCGGTAATATCAGAGCAGAGAGAGAAAATGGAACAATGGGACCAAAAATAAATAAATCAGGAAATGGAGAAATTGATCCCCTTCCCGAACTCTCCTAATCTACAAAATCCTCCAACTGAGGAAGAAGTACACTCGCCCTTGGATGAAGACTCTGAATCAGAATTATACGAAACAGGGATGTCTATCTCTAGTGGCTCTAGTCCACTAAGCATTTCAAGAGATTCAAGCCCAAGTGTACGAAGGAGAGCCGTATCTCTGGAGATCTCCGGCCCCAATGATTCAAGGGTATCTAGCGAAATCAACATCAGGAAAAAAAAAAGTGGGGAGGGGAAAAAAAGGTCAAAGCATAAAAGAGAACGAAACGCGCTGAATGAGGAAACTACAGACCCTGGTAATAACGCGGACTACGTCAGCAGTAGACCTAATCCCCCTCGAAGAAGCCCAAGGATTAAATCACCAGAAGAAATACCATGTCAAAACCCGGGGGCACAGGGAAACCAAGAAAAAATCATCGAACCCTCGTCGACCCAGGTGCTCTCTTCAATAAAAGACTTCCACGAGGATGTGAAAAAAGAGAGCCAAAAGAACCGTATGGCCATTGAAAAATTACAAGGCGCTGTGAAGAAAGTGGGCAGTATCTGCTCCGAGATTTCAGAAAGAAGGGCCAGCATAGAAACTCGTACTGAGAATCTTGAAATCGATGTTGTGACGCTTCAAAAAAAAGAGACAGAACAAGATGGAATAATAAGGGATCTCATGGCCAAGGTGGAGGATCATGAAAACAGATCCAGAAGAAATAATCTAAGGTTTCTTGGAATCCCGGAGAATTTTGAGGGAAGCGATGCCCGGGGAGCAATGATTAACATACTCAAAACATCATTTCCGGAGCTGGATGCTTGGGATATGGAAAGGGAAGTCCAGCGGGCTCATCGTTTTCCCCTAATACCATCAAAAAACTATAACAAGAAAAATCAATATTCAAGGGCAATATTGGTCTGTTTTGGGAACTTTATCCTCCGTGAAAAAATCTATGATCTTGCTAGACCTACCACCCAAAGAGAGCATAAGGGGTTTACATTTTTTGCCAGGCCAGACTTCGCTCATACCACAGTGGAGCGAAGATGGAAAATGCGTCAGCTAATTGAACCGTTTGAAAAAACCGGAGCAAAAGTTTTCCTCCAAAATCCGGCACGCTTAAAAATTATATTCAAAGGTGCAACAAGAAACTTTAACAGTGAAATACAGGCGGAGGACTATCTTCGGGAAATTTCAGAGACTGCCTCTCGAAAATCAGGGAAATAATCTAAATCGGATATAATTTGCAGTAAAAAAGAATATATAAGAGTAATTAAGTCTTACAATTTGTATCTTGTAGAAGGTATACCGTGGAAAATTTGTGGAATTATAGTCTGAATGGCTCTAAGTATTTAAAAGTTTTAGGTAAAATAACCTTTGAAACAACTATAAAAGATAAGCATATTATTTATCTACATCAAATTAGCCTAGTTCACAGGACCTGCTTGCGCAGATGTCACACTCCTGGACCAGATTGGCTCAGGTAACCTTCAAAAGTGGTGGTGGGTGGGGGGGTGAAAGGGGAAGGAGGGAGGTCGGACAGGTTAGACACAAAGGGTAGCAAATCTATGTTAAAAAGAAATAGGGAAATGTTAGCAGGGATTACAGGAAACCAGAACGTCTGGGATACAAAACATGACACCTTTATTTTTGCAGTATGGCTGGGATAAAAGTATTATCCCTGAATATTGGTGGTCTGAATGATCTTAAGAAAAGGCAAATGGTTGCTATTGGGTTACAAAACTGGGGAGTTAATGTTGTATGCATGCAGGAGACGCATATTGAAGGGTCCCAGTGCATGCTGTTAAATACACTAGGGTATAAATTGGTGTGCGCTACCTCACAAGGTGCTAAAAATCGGGGTGTTGCTATTCTGGCTAAAGGGAAGGGATTGATGTTCAAGAATTTCAAAGCTGATAAACTTGGCCGTTGGGCTATCACTGATTGCTGTTATGAAACTGGGCAAAAAATGACAATTTGTGCTATTTATGGGAGCAATAAAGATGATCCCGGGGTCTTCGATGAGGTCTCTAATGAATTATCACACTGGCCTCTTCCAGCTTTGATCTGTGGGGACTTCAATATAAACCTCCCGATCGACTGGTCCTTAAAAGATGATTGGGTTTATAAAGGACGTAAGCCTAAAGTATATCGCTCTCTTAAAGATATGTGTCTTGTACACGGACTTGTGGATAGCTGGCAGACGTCCAATATTAACACCGGTGACCTTGGCTATACCTTTTATTCAAATCCACATCGCACCCATACCAGAATCGACTATATTTTACTTTCAAGTTCACTAATCAGGAACTCCCAAACTGTCAAATTGCCCCGGGTACTATCTGACCACAACCCTCTATTTTGCACATTAACTACTAGCTTAGCTAAATCAGAGCCTACTCTGTGGTCATTTGAAAAAGCATTACTGAATGACCCTCAGTATCGCATCCATATGAAAGACTGGATACCCAAGTTTTTAGCAGAAAACATCAATAGTACATCAATAGATGTTGTTTGGGAAACGTTGAAAGCAGGGGTCCGGGGCGAGACTATGTCATATTCATTCAGAGTAAACAGACAAGAGAAAGAGGAGTTACGGAGGCTACAGGATGAACTTATGTCAGCAGAAGTAGGACTGATTAGTGCTACTAATAACATAGACATATCCGGGGACATTTCTAGTACCTTAGCTCAAGTAGCAATCGCCAAGGCAGCAATTACTAATATATTTTCAGATAAGGCAATTCGGAAAGCCACGGCTCGAAAAGAATTAATATACGAAGTAAATGAGCAAGTGGGACATCAACTGGCAATGCGTTTACGACAACAGGCCAATGCTAATCTAATAAGGGAGATTGTAGATCCAGTGGAAGGCCAGCTAAAAGACTCAGAACAGATTAAGCAAGCATTTTGGCGGTTCTATAAAGAACTATACACGGACAATAGTAATGGAGACATCATAGAAATAGAAAGATACCTAGAGAACTGTGAAACCATAAAGCTTGAGGTAAACACACAGCTGGCTCTAGAGGAAACTCCAAACATGGAAGAGGTTTTGAGTGCAGTTAAGAGTCTCCCTAAAGGAAAGGCAACAGGACTGGACTGTATTCCATCAGAATTCTATAGCATATTTATAAAAGAAATTAAACATATACTTAGGGACTTAATTATACATATTTTCTCCGGGGGGGAACCTCCAGGCTCTTGGTCCAAAGCCAAAATTGTCATCTTTGCTAAAAAGGGGAAACCCCCAGAACAGCTAGGATCATATCGTCCAATAACCCTTATAAACGCTGATTCAAAAACATACTCCAAAATCTTGGCAAATCGAATAGCACCTATAATACATAAAGTTATTGTTAAAAGTCAGCATGGTTTTGTTCCTGGAAGGTCAACGATAAATCATATCCAGAGGGTCATTACACTTTTTGACGGAACAGAAACTGCCGGAGACCCTATGGCCCTGATACTTCTGGATGCAGAGAAGGCCTTTGATAGGGTCTCCTGGCAGTTTCTTTGGAAAGCTATGAAAACGGTGGGATTTCGAACTAAATTCATCCAGGCGTTACAAAAAATGTATAATAATCCTAGGGCTGTTGTATCTGTCAATGGAAGTTTAAGCAAGGAAATTGCAGTCTCCAGGGGAACTCGCCAGGGTTGTCCTTGTTCGCCATTGCTTTTTGCAATATATATTGATTCCTTCATTCGTTATTTGGAGGAAAACAATCTTATAACCCCCATTATATTACAGGGATATGCAACAAAAAAATTAGCATATGCTGACGATATTGCTATAGTCACTGCCGACCCCGGAGTAGCAATGCTGACCATCGAGGCCGAAGCCAAGAAATTCGGGTTGGTCTCTGGCTATGCATTAAATCAAGGAAAAACACAAATTGTTCTAAATCAAAAAATACTGATGGATGATCCTAGGGTGGTGAAGGGAGCGACATATCTGGGTGTAACAATCTCTTCCAAACTAGAGGAAGTTGTGGACTTAAATCTTAAACCACTACTAAATACGATTCAAAAAGATCTACGACGGCTAGACAATCTCCACCTTTCTATTATTGGAAGAGCTAATGCAATTAAAATGGTGTACTTTCCAAAGATATTGAATCTCTTCAGGGCAGTTTGCCTAGAAATCTCTAATCAGTGGTTTACAGTAATGGAACGTACTTTTTCTAGATTTGTATGGTCATATGCTCAACCCCGGCGGGCATATAAATATCTTACCCTTCCTAAGGACAGAGGAGGGCTAGCTCTCCCCAACTTAAGGAGATATTATTGGTCGTGTGTATTACTATACAGCAAGGAATTATTACAAAGTCAAAATAATACAGAGGAACATACGGCTTCAATCTTTCAGCTATTGGTGGGGAATTCCTGCTATGGCTATTTTTGGAAACATATACATGATAGTTATCATAAAAAGGTCAAATTTAAAACTCTCTTTAGCTGTTTTAAGGTATGGAAGGCTGTAAAAAAAGTACTAGGGATTGGACGATTTTCACACTACACCCCAGTTTTAAATAACCCAATACTTCCACCAACTATCTTTAAAGATAACTGCGTTAATAAATGGTATAACTTGGGAATAACACAATTAGGGGATTTTTATACTAACCAGGGTATGAAATCTTTCGAAAGTTTGAAGGGAGAATTTGGCTTAGATTGGCGGGACTTCTTTAAATATTTTCAGATTAGGGCCTTCCTAACTCACAAATCTGGACTAAAAACATTCTGGGAAGAATCTACTGTAGTAGAAACAGTTATACATTCCAGGAAACATTCAATTGGTGGAGTCTATGAGTTATTGTTGGACAAACTCCCTGACGATCTAGATAAAATGGCAATAAAGTGGCAAAGTAAACTCGATATATCTAAAGAAGGATTCTTAGACTCCTACCAGTTAGCACAAACGCTTCTTATCTCTACTAAGCTTCTGGCACAATTTTATAAAACCTGTTTTTTTCTCTATTATACCCCTGACAAGATTGCAAAATGGGGAACTGGTATTGGGACTTGCTGTCCGAGATGCAATTTATTTAAAGCAAACTCCATCCATATCTTCGCTTCTTGCCCAGTGTTAATACCTCTGGTACAAGATATAGAGAGGTTTTTAACCTCTGTTCTTCATAGAAAGGTTGTCTTGTCACCAGAGGTATTGGTACTTGGGGTAGAAGATTCAGATAAATCTGAAAACGGTTATGATTTCATTTTTGTAGCTATGGCCGTTTGGCGTCTATGTCTAGCCTCGGCTTGGCTAGACCCGTTACCACCCACTTTCCAACAGTGGCTAGCTAGGCTTTTAGCGGTGCATAATATAGAGATAGCTATATATAAGCGGAAAGGCAAAAAGCGACGTGAAAGGGGCATGAATATCTGGACTCCTCTCACATCTTGGCGAGAGCATCAAATCTGATTTACTGTCAATGGTACAATGTATCTATGTTATTGTTTTGATTGGGGGGTTTCTTTTTCCCTGTGGAACATTGTATGTATTTTGTAAATTTCCTTTAATGCTTATTTAAATATGATAAACATAAAGTTCATGATATTAATGTACAGAATGTTTACCTGTCCGAGGGGGGGAATAAATATGTTAAAATCAATAAAAAAATATTTTTAAAAAAAGGAAGCCCCCAAAGACCCAGAAAGAGGTGAGGGCCTTTTTAGGACTCACAGGGTACTACAGGAGGTTTGTCAAGGGGTATGGCAGCATTGTTGCACCCTTGACAGAGCTGACTTCGAAGAAGCAGCCCAGAAAAGTGATATGGACTGACACCTGTCAGAAGGCTTTTGACACCCTGAAAACTGTCATGTGCACGGCGCCCGTGCTCTTGGCTCCTGACTTCTCCAAAGAATTCCTTGTGCAGACAGATGCATCAGAGCATAGTGTAGGGGCTGTTCTCTCAGATGACTGAGGAGGGCTGGGACCAACCTGTAGCCTTCATAAGTAGGAGGTTACTTCCCCGGGAACAAAAGTGGAGTGCGATTGAGCGAGAAGCATTTGCTGTGGTCTGGGCATTGAAGAAGCTAAGACCCTACTTGTTTGGGTCTCACTTCCGGGTTCAAACAGACCACAGGCCCCTCAGGCGGTTGATGCAGATGAGGGGTGAGAATCCTAAGTTGTTGAGGTGGTCCATTTCCCTACAGGGGATGGATTTCACTGTGAAACATCGCCCCGGTATAGACCACGCCAACGCTGATGGTCTTTCCAGATTTTTCCGCCTTAGTGATGAGAACTCCCTGGGGTAGGGTAGTTCTCCCCACATTTCAGCTGGAGGGGACACGTGGTAGACCTGGCACCATTGGCGTGGGTCACGCTTCCATTTTTGTCTGTGCCCTAATGTATTTTTGTGCTGGTGTTAGCTGCTCAGGGCCCTGTGCCACTGCCATCCAGTGCCACAGGGCAAGTGCTCCCTATGGGACAATGTATTATGTGAATTGACTTCCATGTTTGGCTTATTTGGTTTACTATCAGTCCCTAGTAGAGTGCACCAGGGGTACCAAGGGCTTGTATACCCAAATGCTGCTAGTGGGCTTGCAGCACTGGTTGTGCCACCCACAGAAGCAGCCTGATAAAATGTGTCTAAGGTCTGCCATTGCAGAACCTGCATGCAGTCTGGTACTGTCATGCTGACTGGGCAAGTGTCCCCACTTGCCAGTCCCTAAACCTTCCCTTACCTTCATGTTAGTCACCCCTAAGGTAGGCCCTAGGGCAGGGTGCATTGTAAGGATAAGGTAGGACATGCCCTGAGGTGTGTGGCATGTCCTAATAGTGAATTACAGCCATTTTCGTTTTTCACTATTGTAAGGCTACCTGCTCTCCATAGGCCAGAATGGGCTTCTAGATTATAACACTCTATAATCCTAGCAGGCTCTGGAAGCATGGTAGAAATTCATGACAGAGGGGAAGGGTTTACCCTGGAAAAAGAACAAATTGCAAATAATGTCACCCTTAACAAGGAGAAAGGGGACGAAGCAGGTGAACTCTTACAGGGAGAGACATCGTGCTCATCGAACCCACAAGATCTTGAGAACATAGTAACTGGGCTGACATCTGCTCAACATTCAACCAACAGACATAAGGGCCCTGAAACCAGAGGATTTAAAGCAAAGGAGAAAGAACTGGCAAAGGACTCAATCAATGATCCGGCAAGAAACGAGGCTCAGGAAAAAAGCAAAATTAAAGATAAAAATATGGAAAAAAAACTGGACTAACTAGAAAAACTGGAAAGAGAGAAGACTAAACGAAAGGAGAGAGAGAAAGAGAAAGAAAAGGATAAAGAGGCTGCCAACACGAAGGTGAAAGGGGTTGAAGCAGTGGAAGATCCCAAATTTGAACTAATGGCTAAAAAAGCGCAGAGATTGCAAACGATAAAATTTTTTAAAGCAGCAGCAAAAAACACTGGCTTAACTGAACTATCACAACCAAGAATCTCTAATATATTTAGCCCTCTACATAAGGACTGCCAGAGTGATACCACTGTGAATGCTGACTCAAATATATACCAGGAAGAAACAAGGACATCTATAGAGATAGACGCGGTAACATCAGAGAAGAGAGAGAAAATGGAACAATGGGACCAAAAACAAATACATCAGGAAATGGAGAAATTGATCCCCTTCCCGAACTCTCCTAATCTACAAAATCCTCCAACTGAGGAAGAAGTACACTCGCCCTTGGATGAAGACTCTGAATCAGAATTATACGAAACAGGGATGTCTATCTCTAGTGGCTCTAGTCAACTAAGCAATTCAAGAGATTCAAGCCCAAGTGTACGAAGGAGAGCCGTATCTCTGGAGATCTCCGGCCCCAATGATTCAAGGGTATCTAGCGAAATCAACATCAGGAAAAAAAAAGTGGGGAGGGGAAAAAAATGTCAAAGCACAAAAGAGAACGAAACGCGCTGAATGAGGAAACTACAGACCCTGGTAATAACACGGACTACGTCAGCAGTAGACCTAATCCCCCTCGAAGAAGCCCAAGGATTAAATCACCAGAAGAAATACCATGTCAAAACCCGGGGGCACAGGGAAACCAAGAAAAAATTATCGAACCCTCGTTGACCCAGGTGCTCTCTTCAATAAAAGACTTCCACGAGGATGTGAAAAAAGAGAGCCAAAAGAACCGTATGGCCATTGAAAAATTACAAGGCGCTGTGAAGAAAGTGGGCAGTATCTGCTCCGAGATTTCAGAAAGAATGGCCAGCATAGAAACTCGTACTGAGAATCTTGAAATCGATGTTTTGACGCTTCAAAAAAAAGAGACAGAACAAGATGGAATAATAAGGGATCTCATGGCCAAGGTGGAGGATCATGAAAACAGATCCAGAAGAAATAATCTAAGGTTTCTTGGAATCCCGGAGAATTTTGAGGGAAGCGATGCCCGGGGAGCAATGATTAACATACTCAAAACATCATTTCCGGAGCTGGATGCTTGGGATATGGAAAGGGAAGTCCAGCGGGCTCATCGTTTTCCCCTAATACCATCAAAAAACTCTAACAAGAAAAATCAATATCCAAGGGCAATATTGGTCTGTTTTGGGAACTTTATCCTCTGTGAAAAAATCCATGATCTTGCTAGACCTACCACCCAAAGAGAGCATAAGGGGTTTACATTTTTTGCCAGGCCAGACTTCGCTCATACCACAGTGGAGCGAAGATGGAAAATGCGTCAGCTAATTGAACCGTTTGATAAACCCGGAGCAAAAGTTTTCCTCCAAAATCCGGCACGCTTAAAAATTATATTCAAAGGTGCAACAAGAAACTTTAACAGTGAAATACAGGCGGAGGACTATCTTCGGGAAATTTCAGAGACTGCCTCTCGAAAATCAGGGAAATAATCTAAATCGGATATAATTTGCAGTAAAAAAGAATATATAAGAGTAATTAAGTATTACAATTTGTATCTTGTAGAAGGTATACCGTGGGAAATTTGTGGAATTATAGTCTGAATGGCTCTAAGAATTTAAAAGTTTTAGGTAAAATAACCTTTGAAACAATTATGAAAGATAAGCATATTATTTATCTACATCAAATTAGCCTAGTTCACAGGACCTGCTTGCGCAGATGTCACACTCCTGGACCAGATTGGCTCAGGTAACCTTCAAAAGTGGTGGTGGGTGGGGGGGTGAAAGGGGAAGGAGGGAGGTCGGACAGGTTAGACACAAAGGGTAGCAAATCTATGTTAAAAAGAAATAGGGAAATGTTAGCAGGGATTACAGGAAACCAGAACATCTGGGATACAAAACATGACACCTTTATTTTTGCAGTATGGCTGGGATAAAAGTATTATCCCTGAATATTGGTGGTCTGAATGATCTTAAGAAAAGGCAAATGGTTGCTATTGGGCTTACAAAACTGGGGAGCTAATGTTGTATGCATGCAGGAGACGCATATTGAAGGGTCCCAGTGCATGCTGTTAAATACACTAGGGTATAAATTGGTGTGCGCTACCTCACAAGGTGCTAAAGATCGGGGTGTTGCTATTCTGGCTAAAGGGAAGGGATTGATGTTCAAGAATTTCAAAGCTGATAAACTTGGCCGTTGGGCTATCACTGATTGCTGTTATGAAACTGGGCAAAAAATGACAATTTGTGCTATTTATGGGAGCAATAAAGATGATCCCGGGGTCTTCGATGAGGTCTCTAATGAATTATCACACTGGCCTCTTCCAGCTTTGATCTGTGGGGACTTCAATATAAACCTCCCGATCGACTGGTCCTTAAAAGATGATTGGGTTTATAAAGGACGTAAGCCTAAAGTATATCGCTCTCTTAAAGATATGTGTCTTGTTCACGGACTTGTGGATAGCTGGCAGACGTCCAATATTAACACCGGTGACCTTGGCTATACCTTTTATTCAAATCCACATCGCACCCATACCAGAATCGACTATATTTTACTTTCAAGTTCACTAATCAGGAACTCCCAAACTGTCAAATTGCCCCGGGTACTATCTGACCACAACCCTCTATTTTGCACATTAACTACTAGCTTAGCTAAATCAGAGCCTACTCTGTGGTTATTTGAAAAAGCATTACTGAATGACCCTCAGTATCGCATCCATATGAAAGACTGGATACCCAAGTTTTTAGCAGAAAACATCAATAGTACATCAATAGATGTTGTTTGGGATACGTTGAAAGCAGGGGTCCGGGGCGAGACTATGTCATATTCATTCAGAGTAAACAGACGAGAGAAAGAGGAGTTACGGAGGCTACAGTATGAACTTATGTCAGCAGAAGTAGGACTGATTAGTGCTACTAATAACATAGACATATCCGGGGACATTTCTAGTACCTTAGCTCAAGTAGCAATCGCCAAGGCAGCAATTACTAATATATTTTCAGATAAGACAATTCGGAAAGCCACGGCTCGAAAAGAATTAATATACGAAGTAAATGAGCAAGTGGGACATCAACTGGCAATGCGTTTACGACAACAGGCCAATGCTAATCTAATAAGGGAGATTGTAGATCCAGTGGAAGGCCAGCTAAAAGACTCAGAACAGATTAAGCAAGCATTTTGGCGGTTCTATAAAGAACTATATATGGACAATAGTAATGGAGACATCATAGAAATAGAAAGATACCTAGAGAACTGTGAAACCATAAAGCTTGAGGTAAACACACAGCTGGCTCTAGAGGAAACTCCAAACATGGAAGAGGTTTTGAGTGCAGTTAAGAGTCTCCCTAAAGGAAAGGCAACAGGACTGGACTGTATTCCATCAGAATTCTATAGCATATTTATAAAAGAAATTAAACATATACTTAGGGACTTAATTATACATATTTTCTCCGGGGGGGAACCTCCAGGCTCTTGGTCCAAAGCCAAAATTGTCATCTTTGCTAAAAAGGGGAAACCCCCAGAACAGCTAGGATCATATTATCCAATAACCCTTATAAACGCTGATTCAAAAATATACTCCAAAATCTTGGCAAATCGAATAGCACCTATAATACATAAAGTTATCGTTAAATGTCAGCATGGTTTTGTTCCTGGAAGGTCAACGATAAATCATATCCAGAGGGTCATTTCACTTTTTGACGGAACAGAAACTGCCGGAAACCCTATGGCCCTGATACTTCTGGATGCAGAGAAGGCCTTTGATAGGGTCTCCTGGCAGTTTCTTTGGAAAGCTATGAAAACGGTGGGATTTCGAACTAAATTCATCCAGGCGTTACAAAAAATGTATAATAATCCTAGGGCTGGTGTATCTGTCAATGGAAGTTTAACCAAGGAAATTGCAGTCTCCAGGGGAACTCGCCAGGGTTGTCCTTGTTCGCCATTGCTTTTTGCAATATATATTGATTCCTTCATTCGTTATTTGGAGGAAAACAATCTTATAACCCCCATTATATTACAGGGATATGCAACAAAAACATTAGCATATGCTGACGATATTGCTATAGTCACTGCCGACCCCGGAGTAGCAACGCTGACCATCGAGGCCGAAGCCAAGAAATTCGGGTTGGTCTCTGGCTATGCATTAAATCAAGGAAAAACACAAATTGTTCTAAATCAAAAAATACTGATGGATGATCCTAGGGTGGTTAAGGGAGCGACATATCTGGGTGTAACAATCTCTTCCAAACTAGAGGAAGTTGTGGACTTAAATCTTAAACCACTACTAAATACGATTCAAAAAGATCTACGACGGCTAGACAATCTCCACCTTTCTATTATTGGAAGAGCTAAGGCAATTAAAATGGTGTACTTTCCAAAGATATTGTATCTATTCAGGGCAGTTTGCCTAGAAATCTCTAATCAGTGGTTTACAGTAATGGAACGTACTTTTTCTAGATTTGTATGGTCATATGCTCAACCCCGGCGGGCATATAAATATCTTACCCTTCCTAAGGACAGAGGAGGGCTAGCTCTCCCCAACTTAAGGAGATATTATTGGTCGTGTGTATTACTATACAGCAAGGAATTATTACAAAGTCAAAATAATACAGAGGAACATACGGCTTCAATCTTTCAGCTATTGGTGGGGAATTCTTGCTATGGCTATTTTTGGAAACATATACATGATAGTTATCATAAAAAGGTCAAATTTAAAACTCTCTTTAGCTGTTTTAAGGTATGGAAGGCTGTAAAAAAAGTACTAGGAATTGGACGATTTTCACACTACACCCCAGTATTAAATAACCCAATACTTCCACCAACTATCTTTAAAGATAACTGCGTTAATAAATGGTATAACTTGGGAATAACACAATTAGGGGATTTTTATACTAACCAGGGTATTAAATCTTTCGAAAGTTTGAAGGGAGAATTTGGCTTAGATTGGCGGGACTTCTTTAAATATTTTCAGATTAGGGCCTTCCTAACTCACAAATCTGGACTAAAAACATTCTGGGAAGAATCTACTGTAGTAGAAACAGTTATACATTCCAGGAAACATTCAATTGGTGGAGTCTATGAGTTATTGTTGGACAAACTCCCTGTCGATCTAGATAAAATGGCAATAAAGTGGCAAAGTAAACTCGATATATCTAAAGAAGGATTCTTAGACTCCTACCAGTTAGCACAAACGCTTCTTATCTCTACTAAGCTTCTGGCACAATTTTATAAAACCTGTTTTTTTCTCTATTATACCCCTGACAAGATTGCAAAATGGGGAACTGGTATTGGGACTTGCTGTCCGAGATGCAATTTATTTAAAGCAAACTCCATCCATATCTTCGCTTCTTGCCCAGTGTTAATACCTCTGGTACAAGATATAGAGAGGTTTTTAACCTCTGTTCTTCATAGAAAGGTTGTCTTGTCACCAGAGGTATTGGTACTTGGGGTAGAAGATTCAGATAAATCTGAAAACGGTTATGATTTCATTTTTGTAGCTATGGCCGTTTGGCGTCTATGTCTAGCCTCGGCTTGGCTAGACCCGTTACCACCCACTTTCCAACAGTGGCTAGCTAGGCTTTTAGCAGTGCATAATATAGAGATAGCTATATATAAGCGGAAAGGCAAAAGGCGACGTGAAAGGGGCATGAATATCTGGACTCCTCTCACATCTTGGCGAGAGCAACAAATCTGATTTACTGTCAATGGTACAATGTATCTATGTTATTGTTTTGATTGGGGGGTTTCTTTTTCCCTGTGGAACATTGTATGTATTTTGTAAATTTCCTTTAATGCTTATTTAAATATGATAAACATAAAGTTCATGATATTAATGTACAGAATGTTTACCTGTCCGAGGGGGGGAATAAATATGTTAAAATCAATAAAAAAATATAAAAAAAAAAAAAAAAAGCACATCTAATGCAAAAAAGTATAGGAGCCTTTTTAGATTTATAAAAAAAACTGGGAACCAAACCGCTAGAGTATATTAATAAAATATATGCTGCAAAAACAGTATTGGTTGCCTCGTATGGGGCAGCTGTCTGGCCCACATCTGATATTTCTGAACTGCGAGGTGTAGAGGACGTTTTTTTTAAAAAACTTGGCTTCTTTACCACAATCCTGTGCCAATTATATTTGTCATTGTGAGTTGAATGTTCCATACGTTACAGATAAGGTCCGTGTGGCCCCAAATTCTTCTGTGGCATTCAGTGTGGTGAAAGGAAACCTTAGCCTTAACCAGACACATCATAATGGACTGCCTAAACCTGGATGGCATAGGAAAAATAAAAATGGCCTAAATATTTTGAGATCACACTACATATTCTATGTTTATATAACCTATAGACGCACCCGAGTTCATGCACAATAATAACAAAAAACGATCTAAAGGCCCAGCTAATAGCCCACTTTGATGAGAAGAGATTTGATATTAATTTTAAACTCCGTACTGTCAGACAATATCATATGGTACCTAGTTTGAACAATATTAATTTTTCTTACCTATCGTTTGTTACAAATTGACAACATATATATTATTACGATTTCGATTAAATTTCATTCTTTTAATGTTAGGCCATCCATCAAAGATATATGTGATTGATGGACTCCCTCTTTGTCCCTGTGACAGACAGTCTAGGCAGATTGACCTACATTTTATATTTTTATATTTTTTTATAAATATTATATTTATGAAAGAAAGAGACATATTCTCCCTCTAATGCATAACCTGAAATTTAGACAATGTCGCCCAGCCCTCCATTACCTCAAGACATTACCGGATCCTTTTACGTGCTTTTGCTTGGCTTCGTTTTATTTATGTGTTTTAAAGAAGAGGAGATTAACTGATTGGATGTGATCCCATATGTACAACTAAAGGGGTCTTAGTTCATGAACTAGGATTAATTTTAACGTACCAAGGCTTACTATTTTGAAACTTTTTTTGCTGTATATTGTTAAATTGTCCTCCTAAACTTGATTGTATGTGACACAGTGTGGAAATTATGGACGAATTTGTTTGTGTAGAATACTCATTATGCCAGTTTTTACTGGTGAAATACAGTTATGTGATTGATTGATACAACACTTAATGGACCTAAGTCTGGAACTAAAGGGCACATTGTAGCCTGTGGAAATGGCAACGAGGGAGTTACACAGAGTAATATATGTATGTCACCTGGTCCTTTTGTAAGCCATAAAGCTGCTCATACAGGGAAAGGACCCCTTCAGCCAGCAGCTACAGCTCCTCTGCAGATAAGGCATGGGCCCTCTCGCCTGCTTGGCCTGACATGAGTGCTCCCAGAGGTGGCAAACAGCAGCAAAGTGGAGGGGGTGTTGATACCGGCAGTGTCAGGAGGCAAGTGAGGTATTTGTCAAACCGCTGCGTACATGCAATTAGGGGTGGGCGGAATTTGCGTAATCGCGTTACGCAAATCTCCGCGAAACGGTAAAAAATCTCCGCGAACACGCAGAAATTCCGCGAACACGCGGAATTGCTTGTTCGCGATACTTTTTACCTGTTCGCGATCGCTGTTTGCGTGCTCGGGGTGAAATATCTCGCGAACACGCCTATTGAGAACGCAAACAAGCAAAAAATTTCGCGAAGTCACGGAACGCAGCTTTTGGGTAATTTCGCGTTCTCCGCGGAACGCGAAATTACCCAAATTTCGCAAATTCCGCGAACGGAACGGAATTTACCGCCCAGGCCTAACATGCATGTGACATACATGGTAAGCAGCCATTGGCCCTATACCTTCATAATCACCAACGCCTGTGGATGTGTCCGTCATGGATTAAGTCACCCACTGCGTGCTTGACTTCCGCCGCCGGCAGCAGGTTCAGAATGTAAAATAAACGAGGTCAGGCATCTGCCATTTTAGCGGTTGGAAGTACAGGATTGATGACGGTTAAGGGCATCACCACCACTCCAAATGAGGGGTTATAAATTTACATCTGGACTAATCCACTGCCATGTAATTTCCATGATACAAATCATCTGTGTAGTGCATTACTGTGCATAAACGCTATATTTGCTCAGTGCACTGTACACCGACATTAACAATATTTTGACCGAAAATATCCAAATAAAAATATTAAGGTGATAATAATACATTTTTGGATGTAGAATTTGCACATTTATGTTACAGACTCATGTGATGGTCACAATGGGGATTATTGGTGGATTTTGGACAGTAGCCAATTATAATTTTTTTTTAAAACTTTATTTATCATTTTCCGACATATACAAAGCAATGTCAATTCCACATTTGTTCCTACACATTCATGTTAACTGTATAAACACTGGGTACTATTGTGGCATGATATACACAAAAACGTATGACCAAGCAACACAAAATTATACAGTGTCTGACCAGTACATGTTAGTCTTCTTGTTACACTCCATCCCAGGGTTCTGATGTGTCCATCTCCAGAACATGGCTGAAAAAAATTAAACAATACAGTCCAACATCCAACCTTTCAACCCACGCTATTTGGAACTATGCCGTCAGGAGTATGACTAGGGGCAACAGACTCCAAGTTCTGCAAATATGTCTTAAGCAGATCCAAGATATCTTTCGGTCTAGACTTGGGTTGGAGCAATGTGGCATACAGTTCGCAGTTTGTATTGCAATATGTGAGACTAGCAAGGCATGCACCTGCTGTAGGAAGCTGTTTGCTACCCCATCTAAAATATATCTCACGCTTAGCCAAAAGCAACGCTAGCGCAATACATTTGCATAGCTTCTTGGGCATATTATAGACATATCCCAGGTGTGCAACCTCCGGGGAGGGGTCTATTACCAACAGAGTCATCCGGGATATCATATTGAAAATGGCTACCCAGAACTCCGCAATCCCAGGGCAAGTCCATGTCCAATGGGGAAAATCAGCATGAGGGCTACCACACTTTTGGCAATTGTGAGGCCGGAACGGGTCAATAGCGTGCAGTTTGGCCGGCGTCATATACGCTCTCCATAGGTATTTATAATGTATTAATTTGTGCCAGCTGTTAAGGGAAATTTCCCTAAGCTGCGAACAGCACAAAGCCCACTGGTCATCTAGGATAGGATGTCCCAGATCGTGCTCCCAGTCGCTTGCACCTTATTATCATGTCTCGGGATGAAAGTCATGGTGGCCTTGTATAACCTAGAAATCAATTGAGTTCCATCAGAGTTTGTTATTAAAAGGGATAGAGGTTCGAAGGACTCTGGTTCAAGTGGATATTCTGATATTTTAGCACGCAGAGACCTGTGCACCCTGCTGAAAATAAACTGATCTATAAAGGAAAGATCAGCTCTCCGATCCCCCCCAACATTATCAAATTCCTGCCCGTCTGGGAACAAGTCACCAAACTTTATCATTGAATGGGATTTAAGTACTCACACAACTAATTTCTCTTCTGTGAAGGGGAGCCATGGATTGTGAGCTATGGGAATTTCAGCAGGATACAGGGATCCACCCCCAGTAACTCTCGATAGTTTGCGCCACACCCAGCTCGTAATGGACACTGTCTGAATGTCTCTTAGGTCGCAAGGAAACTCCTGGGGTAAAATGGCATTCAGAGGAGTTGGGAGCACCAGGTCTGATTCAGGCTAATTGTGGGGAATACTCTCATCTGTATGGTACCATGAATGGGCAAAACTATTTTGTGCCACTAAGTAATACATTCTGAAGTCCGGGGCCCCAGCCCTCCCCTTTCATATGGTAAAGTTATGGTTTCCCATAGAATCCAAGGTCTCGTGCTTCCCCACGCGAGCCTGATAAGATGTGATCTAAGAGTCCTAAAAAAATGGCAGGGAGTGGAATGGTAACTTTGTGGAACATAAGAAACTTTGGAAGAACTATCATCTTCGTAAGCGCAATTCTGCCAGACATGGAAAGTGGGAGCCCTATCCATCGTTCTACCTGCACCTCAAGCTTGTGTATAGCCGAACTGTAGTTCAGCCTCACCATCTGGACTGCCTCTCTATATATCTGAATACCCAAATACCTGACTGAGTAATGACACCATTTCAGCGGGAATTCGCACTTCCATTCAATGGTGCCCGTCGCCAAGTGGAGTAATTCGGACTTGCTCCAGTTTATTCCCAGTCCCGAATATCCACTAAAGTGGAGAATCTCTCAAATAAGTGGATCCAGATTGTCCTGTGGTCGACGGACATACAACACAATGTCGTCCTCATAAAGCGAGACCAGGGGAGGGCCTGTATTGAACTGGATACCTGTATGGAGATGTTTCTCCTGAAAGTGGGAGACCAAAGGGTCCAGAGCCAGAATGAAAAGCAAAGGAAGATATAGGGCAACCTTGTCTAGTACCATGTGTGAGAGTGAACTGGGTGGACAGAGTGCCATTCAAGCAGAGTCTAGCCGTGGGAAAGGCGTAAAGCAATGCTGTAAGGTCTATAAAACCTTTGGGTATGCCTAATTTTCTCATCACTGCCCATATAAAATGCCATTCCAAGGAGTTGAACGCCTTTCCTGAATCAAGTAGGACTGCCGAAGCCGGAACCTCCGGCACAATTCTGTGAAACACTGCAAACAATGTACGCAAGTTTAGCACTGTGGACCTATGGAGGAGGAAGCCAGACTGCACTGGGGATATAATGCGATCCAAGAGCAATGCCAGCCTCAAAGCAATGATTTTAGAAAGGATTTTATAGTCCAAATTCAAAAGTGATAGCAGTCTATAAGAGCTGCAGCTCAATGGGTCCTTGCCAGGCTTGGGCAGCAAGACAATTACTGCCTCATGGAGCGTGGGAGGTAGTATTTTATTTTCCTGGGCTTCATTATAGACCTCAAGAAGGTACGGGTCGAGTATGTCTTTATAATGTTTGTAAAATATGCCTGTAAAGCCATCGAGTCCTGGCGCTGTAGTACCGTTTAAGGCATCTATGACACTGACAATTTTTTCCTTAGAAAATTGCTCTGCTAAAAACTCTTGTGTATAAATTTATGTAATATTGACGGAATTCACCCGTAATCTCAGCTGTGTCCGTGTGAATCTGCCCATCATCAGAGTGGATAGATGCAGTGTAAGCCTTCCCATGCAATGCCTCAACAGTTGTGCCAGTGTGCGTCCCCTTCTGTCCCCTTCACCATATCGCCTGGCGGTTGCATATTTCCCCAGAAAATGTATTTTGCAGTCAGCAGCTTCCCTGAACTCAGTCAGCAACAGCAGGCGAATGGTATGCTTAGCCGGGTCTGGGTGCTTAAGTTGTTCTTCGTCCAAGACCTTTAGATGGTCCTCTACGCAAGCAATTGTACTTCGCAGTGATTTATGTAACTCAGTATGCTTAGCAATGCATTCCCCCCTTATATACGCCTTCAATGCATCCCACACAGTCGCCCATGTACTGACGAAGCCCACATTTAGGTCAAAGTATGTCACTATTGACTCCTGAATCTCTGCCAAGAAAACCAAATAGTTTAAAGCCTGTCCCGGGAACCTCCACTGCCTTTCATTACCCTCTGGTCTGGGTAGTCGGATATGCATGATGACCGGTGAATGGTCAGAGTATGTTTGAGGCAAATGAATCATAGACTTGAACCAGGGGGCCATTGTATGTGACACCAGCCAATTGTCCAGACATATCCATGTATCGTGGGGGGGGGGCGAATAATGAGTGTATGCTGCATCGGTGGGAAAACGCATGCGCCATATGTCCACTAGACCGATAGAGTCACAAATGTGACCAAGCACCCTACTGGCTCATGGTTTCGTGGCGGGGGAATCTGCCGTGCTATCAATTTCAAGCTGCAGAAGAAGGTTAAGATTACCCCCTAAGCAAATGTAGTCAGCTCGTAAGGGAAGCAACAGGGCATGCAGAGAATCGAAAAAATCAGGGTCATCAACATTCGCTGCATAAATACACATTAAAGCAATGTTATAACCCATGAGCTTCTCTGTTACCAAAGTGAAACGGCCTGCACTGTCAGAATTTACACCATTTAGTTGGAAGGGCAACTGCTTGTGCATAAGTATGGCAGTTCCCCTGGAATAAGTGCTGTAGTTCGCAAAGTAGCGGTGCACCCCCCAGCTAGAGGCAAATGTTGTGGGGGCAGTAAGGGATAAATGTGTCTCCTGTAAAAAACAATGTCAGCCTTGTGGTGCTGTAAATAGCTTAACACATTTTTCTCTTCCTAGTATTGTTCAAATCCCGCACATTCCATGTAAGGAAGTTAATGTCAGAGACAGTGTAGAGCCTATCCACCATCATCACAAGTGGTCACAGCAACAAAAAACATGAATGTGTCAATATTAGCATGTGGAACATCATGGCAAACAAGTTGCGTCAGGAACAAATGATAGAAACAAACTAGCAGAAGGTCTTAAGTCCAAAAATAAGGAACAGAAAGCCGCTTGATGCTGCAAACAAAGTGAAAACCTCTTCAAATAGTCAATACAGCACTGAGCCAGAAGTTTTAGAGTCCATCAGCCCACCCTTATTGGCGGAGCTTCGTCATCTGAGACTCTGAGGGGTCAAGGTCTGGGCCCACATTATCGAGCCAGCCGGCCCTGCTGGGTGCCCGACCAAATGATCCCAAGATGAGAAAATCTCCTGCCACAGTGTGTAGTACAACTTTTGAAGACTCAAAAAAATATAATAATGCAGTGCTCTAACGTGAAAGTGCTTTAAAAATGACTACGTGGTCAAAAAATATGTTTATTCGGGGTTGACCAGGTGTCATATCTAAAAACCAAAATAGTCTTAAACAACTACGACTACTTCCTGACTTGGTCTCGTGAGGTCGACATGTTTCAGCCGATATGGTCGACTGACCCGGCTTTCTTCAGGACCTAAATTGATGGTAATCAAGGCTACTGCAGGATATATTCAGTGAAAATAGTGTAAAGAAACAAAGATTCTCTAAGATAATTATGATGTTATCATAAAGTGAATGTGTGGCTACAGCCACCCTACCAGACTAGCAATCTCTTTGCTTGGGTACAAAAGCTTTTATCTTCTTTCCTAAAAGGAATAATGAGAATCAAACCATTAAAAAGGTCTCACACACCAACGTATACAGCATCAACGACTTCTGTCCCCCAGTGCCCTTTTGTGCACTGTACTCGTTATAAATAACCCAAAACGTGGTTACAAATCAATAAAGTTTTGAAACATGGATTTAACTCACCCAGCTTTCTGTGGGAGGAAAGCCTCACCTCACCCGGCTGACTGCTCGGTGAAGGAGGCACCGCTCTGTTAAAATGTAAGGACAAAGAAGAACAAGTTGCACACAGATACTCGTCCCTCTGCCTTCCCTACAATAAATTCAACATCCAAAACCAATAAACCCTTGACTTTGGAAAATATGCCCCTCAGGCGTGACAGGCCAGGTGTACCAGGCAAATGATTCACTTACAAACCCCTTCCATATGTAAATCCTCATGCCACTCACCAAAAGCAAGGACCATTATTTAAACAGCTCCATGCAATCAAATCAGGGGGATCTTTCTTCATATATTTTAAATTTTAAAAGGTGTCTATGTAGGACTTATGCCATCCGGTCCTGGGGAGAACACAACGCCACCCACTTCAAAAATTCACAACAGAATGGTCCGGTTGCCTTGTCTTCTCCCCGAACATCCCACAGTACGTTAAAGCCAGCCAAACTAGCCCACTAATGGCGAAAATCCTGGATATCCCTCTCCTTACCTGCGAGCAGTCTGGGAGGTGACGGCAGGAAGGAGGGGAATCCTTAAATACCCGCTCTAATTGGTTCAGTTAGACGTTAGGACAACAGGTCTTAGTATTTGTCCTCTCTCTGGGCCCGCATTTCCGAACGCACATGCGCGGGAGTGGCGACACTCGTCTTCACGCGCATGTGCAGTCCAGAATGTTTCCGAAAAGAGAGCGTCTCTCTCGTGCTTCAGCGCACGCTGAGTAACGAGCACGTGATTTGAATGGCATTACCCCCGTTCACTTCATTATGGAGTGCGCTAGGATAGCAATGACGGAAAAAAAATTCCGATTCGAAGACCAGATTTTTCTACAAATCTCTGGTACCTCGATGGGGAGTGTTTTTGCGCCTAGCCTCGCCAACCTCTATGTTCATCTATTTGAACAACCTCATGTACTGAACCACAGCAACTCTTTTCGTAAACATCTGGTGCTGTGGAAGAGGTACATAGATGATGTACTAGTGGTTTGGCGTGGCACGAGCCAAGAGATTCAGGCTTTTCACACTTGGCTCAACCAGCGAAATGCCTTTTTGAAGTTCACTATCGAGTTTGATCGACAGCGTTTGTCCTTTCTCAACATCTCCATCTTCCCCGTTGGGGACACACTACACTGCGAACTCTTCAAAAAACCGATGTCCAGAAACTCTCTCCTTTCGTTTGACAGTCACCATTCGAGGGCCCTCAGAGAGAATCTCCCCGTGGGCCAGTTCCTGCGTATCAGGAGGAACTGTTCCACTAAGGATCTCTTCAATAAACATGCTGGAGAACTGGCACTCCAACTTCGGTCACGTCAGTACCCCAAACGATTAGTGCGTCAGGCTTGGAAGAGAGCATCCAACAATAATCGGGATGCGCTGTTGGATAACAGCACTCCGAGGACCCCCAACGACAGGCTTACTTTTGTAACCACCTTTTGTACCCTCTCCAACAGATTACAAAAGACGGTACGCAAACATTGGCACATTTTAAATGTGGCCACAGACAATATTCCATCTCCTTTATTTGCATTCAAAAAGGGTCCTAGTTTACGTAATAGCCTGGTGCACACACGACCACCAACACAGCCCATACGTACCGTCAATACTTTGTGGTCACTACCCCCGGTACAAGGTCACTACCCCTGTGGCTCTTGTAGTGTTTGTCCTCAGACAACCAAGACTACATCAGTTGATATAGGTACTAGTCTCCCATGGATACTAAACAGCCATACTAACTGTAACTCAGAGTGCGTGATATACATGATTACATGCCCTTGCTCTCTACACTACATTGGGCACACTACACGCAAAATCAAGCTCCGTATCAGTGAGCATAAGAGCACGATTCGATGTAAGAAACAGTCTACTTGCCTCACAGATCATTTTCTGGCTAAACATCATAAAGCTGATGATCTGAGGTGGATCGTGCTCGAATGACCTCTGATTCCCCAACATGTAACAGACACCTTTAGGTTTCTGTTCTCAAGAGAACAAAGGTGGATTTTCAAAATGAAAACAGACACACATGGTCTGAACGACAGCATTCCATGGACCTCCATTTGAACTCTACGATCATCTGATATGTGTAGTTTACCATCATCTCTGCACTTTATCAAGGATTCCATTATTAATGAGAATGTTTGTCCATGACAGCTAGGACCTTGATCAGTACTAACCTCCAGGGGACTACATTGATTAGGACCCAATAGTAGAAACATCTGATAGCTCTATATCATTCTATACCTCACTGTATAATTTGACGGAGTACTGATAGTATCGTTTACCCCAGTTCTTACTGGATAGGGATTTTAAGATTTTGTGTGTAGTAGACAGAAATTGGATTGGGGTTGCCATCTCCTCCTCGTACGATTTATGTCTACAAACTCCATCAACACCTTTTTCACAAGATTCATGTGACAAATAGTGCTAAGGTTGGTCACTATTCAACATCTCTGTATTACAACTCAGAGATACAAATATCCAAAGGATAAGAAGTAGATCTCAAGGAATTGAGTCAGCCCATTTATTTAGACATTATGGCTGACCTGTATCATTCTCACTCTCTTGGTTCCTCCACCTTCACTTATCCATCGAGACGTGCCTTATCTTATTAGGCCTGGGTGATGAAACAAGCTATTGAATACCTGTGCTGTTACAACATTAGCTGTATGAGGGTCGCATTTAGACTGATCAGTTTTAGTGCCTATCAATTCTTTGATTGTACTGTTAATTACATCTACGAAGTAGAGACGAGCGACAGCCATCTACCATCCTACTTGCTTTGGCTGTCCTGTGCACGATAACTCAGGTGCTGATCAATTTATTGATTGTGTTTTAAATCACTTCCATGAAGTAGAGAGGGGTGGCAGCCATTTACTATTCCATCTGCTTTGGCTGTCCTGTGCACGATAAATTAGATGCAGTGCGCCGTAGGTGTTTTATGTGATGCAGGTGCTGTTTACAGGATAAAGTGGTCACTGCTAGCATTTTGACCAGTCCTAGTTTAGCGCACACGTAGAGACTAGTGTCCCCACGCGTTTGTTTTTACGGACAGCGGTACATCTAACCATGGAGAGGTATGGGAGCTGTCGGCCCCACACTCTAGTGCCAATAAAAGTCACACGCCCGGAGATTTGATCCCCGATATTGGTGTTCAGTTGGGATGTGGCGATACCGGCAGCCAAAAGTAAGCTAGTTACTCAGCGTGCGCTGAAGCACGAGAGAGACGCTCTCTTTTCGGAAACATTCTGGACTGCCCATGCGCGTGAAGACGAGTTCAGAAATGCGGGCCCGGATAGAGGACAAATACTAACACCTGTTGTACTAACGTCTAACTGAACCAATTAGAGCGGGTATTTAAGGATTCCCCTCCTTCCTGCCGTCACCTCCCAGACTGCTCGCAGTCTGGCCCGAAGTACCGACGGACAGGTAAGGAGAGGGATATCCAGGTTTTTCGCCATTAGTGGGCTAGTTTGGCTGGCTTTAACGTACTGTGGGATGTTCAGGGAGAAGACAAGGCAACCGGACCATTCTGTTGTGAATTTTTGAAGTGGGTGGCGTTGTGTTCTCCCCAGGACCGGATGGCATAAGTCCTACATAGACACCTTTTAAAATTTAAAATATATGAAGAAAGATCCCCCTGATTTGATTGCATGGAGCTGTTTAAATAATGGTCCTTGCTTTTGGTGAGTGGCATGAGGATTTACATATGGAAGGGGTTTGTAAGTGAATCATTTGCCTGGTACACCTGGCCTGTCACGCCTGAGGGGCATATTTTCTAAAGTCAAGGGTTTATTGGTTTTGGATGTTGAATTTATTGTAGGGAAGGCAGAGAGACGAGTATCTGTGTGCAACTTGTTCTTCTTTGTCCTTTCATTTTAACAGAGCGGTGCCTCCTTCACCGAGCAGTCAGCCGGGTGAGGTGAGGCTTTCCTCCCACAGAAAGCTGGGTGAGTTAAATCCATGTTTCAAAACATTATTGATTTGAAACCACGTTTTGGGTTATTTATAACGAGTACAGTGCACAAAAGGGCACTGGAGGACAGAAGTCGTTGATGCTGTATACGTTGGTGTGTGAGACCTTTTTAATGGTTTGATTCTCATTATTCCTTTTAGGAAAGAAGATAAAAGCTTTTGTACCCAAGCAAAGAGATTGCTAGTCTGGTAGGGTGGCTGTAGCCACACATTCACTTTATGATAACATTATAATTATCTTAGAGAATCTTTGTTTCTTTACACTATTTTCACTGAATATATCCTGCAGTAGCCTTGATTACCATCAATTTAGGTCCTGAAGAAAGCCGGGTCAGTCGACCATATCGGCTGAAACATGTCGACCTCACGAGACCAAGTCAGGAAGTAGTCGTAGTTGTTTAAGACTATTTTGGTTTTTAGATATGACACCTGGTCAATCCCGAAGAAACATATTTTTTGACCACGTAGTCATTTTTAAAGCACTTTCACGTTAGAGCACTGCATTATTATATTTTTTTTGAGTCTTCAAAAGTTGTACTACACACTGTGGCAGGAGATTTTCTCATCTTGGGATCATTGGGTCGGGCACCCAGCAGGGCCGGCTGGCTCGATAATGTGGGCCCCGACCTTGACCCCTCAGAGTCTCAGATGACGAAGCTCCGCCAATAAGGGTGGGCTGATGGGACTCTTAAACTTCTGGCTCAGTGATGTATTGACTATTTGAAGAGGTTTTCACTTTGTTTGCAGCATCAAGCGGCTTTCTGTTCGTTATTTTGGACTTAAGACCTTCTGCTAGTTTGTTTCTGTGTCTTTTGGGGATTGAAGGTGCTATAGTCCTTAAACTAGTTCCCCTAGGATCCTTATATAAATTATTGTTGAGAGGAACAAATGATACCCTATAGCTAAAGAAACCCCCGCCCCCCACCCACGCACCCATCCTCTTATTTGCGACATAAAGGAAATCCCAAATCCCTTTAGTATTTCAAAGCAAACATCTCTATTACCAAATATAAACAAAGTAAATATGTGCGATCGCACGGGGGAGTGGCAAAGCCTCGCCTTATCCCTGGAACATTTAAACATGCAATTAAAGGTTCGGTATGGCCAGAGCCCAGAGTCCAAAACCTGAACTATCTTGAAATGGAAGAAAGCAGTGGGACAGTAGCCAATTATCACATGAATAATGTTAAATGCTTTCTGAACCAGTGACATTTTGCAACATTACTTTTGGCTTATTCTTCACATATGTTACTGTGGACCCTGTGACGGATGGTTTAATTTGTTTTCACTGCAAGCATAGGTACCCTGGGAGAGGGAGGAGATAACAGCCTCCAGTGTACCACCCATATCCAGACCTTCAGACTATGGAAGAAAGGAATATCATCAAGAAGTTTTGTTTGAATAGGCAAACCATACTGGATTTATGTCCTCAGTTGTAGCCTGATCTCCTTCCTCCAAAACACTAATCTCACATGTATCCCACCATTTGCGAAACTTATGCCAGTAATGCATTTTCTGGCCACTTGTCCCTTTCAATACACTGTGGCAATATCTGGTGGTATGTCCCAACCAATGTTCAGTGGTGTACTAGAAGAATTGCTGTCAGCAATTATAAGACACTTGGACAGCTACATCCTGTTCCCCAGACGTGAGATTCAGCCAATATGAATGTTGACTTCTATGGATTTGGTTGCCTCCCACATGTGGTTGGAGCAATTGAACCAGTTTACTGTAACAGGAAGCTCTTCCATTCTACCAACATGCAAGTTTTCTGCTTACCGTATTTGTATATCTCAAATGTTTGTGCCTGGTTCATATGATTAGCTCATTATTCCTTCTTGCTGAGGAACAGCACCGTACTCCAGCTGATGTCACAACTACTACCGGAGAGGGCATGTCCTGTTGGTATGTATGATCTGTCCTAACTTTGTGTGGATAATGTCAGGTAGTATAGTCGGAAAGTGTGTAACTTATTGTTGCACTTATGTCTGTCGGCACCGTTGTGGAATCCTAGAACGCTAGGGGAAGTCCGCTTCAATGAGGCCCATGGAAGGACACGGAAACCAGTGGAGTGGGCTTTCGAGCTCTTGAAGGCCAGAATTAGATGTCTGGACAAGACTGGGGGAGCCCTCATCTACTCACCCGGGAAGGTGTGTCAAGTAACCAAGGCCTGCTGCATGCTCCACAATATCGCCCTGCGACTGACCATCCCTTACATTGCATAGGATGGAGACCATGAAGTGCCTTCGGGTGATGATCCCGAAATGCCAAATTATGTTGATAATGTTGAAGAGGAAGGAGCTGACGTGTTAAGATCTCATCAACAAATTCTCCTCATGAGAGTAAATATATTGTGAAATGTCATCACTTTGACAGTCATAGCAACTTTTGTGGTGATGATAAGGGGAGTATGTTGAGGTCAAATATTAGAAAGGTCAAGCTCTGGGAAATACGGCTGAAAGGTGTTTATTGAGGAAGGTTCTCACACGTGGTTATTTTGTTTGTATTGCTTTGTTTTGCTTTGGTTTTTGTAATGGAATGTTTTATCTGGAAGTTGACTATGTTAATTGGCATATATATATTGTTTGATAGCTAGTTTCTATGTTTTGGTCTATTGCGGGTACCTTCACCATAGCATCTTAATTTGGACATTTCAGAGTTGTGACATTTGTGGGTATATGATGCTGTTTTGAAGTACAAAGGGCAAATGGGTTGTTCCTGGGAATGACTGTCACAGACTTTGGGTGTACAAAGCCTGTACCAAGACCACTTGCACAGTAATAGGATGGAAGTTATGAGGAATCCGTTGGACTTATTCCTTGTTGTGGGGTGGTCCTAATGCAATATGTGTGCCATCATGTGCTCCACCAAAATGTCGTTGTGGAGTTGGGGCCAAATCATGCTTTTCAACCTTCTCATTGGCTAAATCCTCATTGTGTTTATAGTATATGTAGATGTAGATGAGTCTCCCCATTGTAGGCCAAAGTGCTTTTGTCACACCACTGAAATTTGGTTGTGACATTCCAGCAGATACTGCAACAATAGTTTGGAATGATCCTGTGATCAGAAAATGTAGTACTGTCATGTGCTTTTCTATTGGTTTTATTGATGTGTGATTCCTTTTGTGAGCTAGGCGATATGGCTTCAGGTGATCGAATAGACCAATTCTATTTTGGCTATTAAATAGGAAACTGTCTGATGTATACCATTCTTCTATGTAGTTAAGGTCTGCAACTGAAAATGTGAGCACTGGCACAGAATATTTGAGTCATGTGTGATTTGCTATGTTTCTGACATAATGCCAGCCTATTGTTGGTACACTGGAATAAAGATGGTATATGATAATAGACATGTATGTACGTGTTTGTGAGACACGGTTGTGATCCTGAGCTAAAGTTTGTGTACATGCAAAATATCCATGCTTACACAAGTTGATATTTTTGACATTGTAAAGTTCAAATGGCAGCGCTTATATACATTGCTAGATGTGAGATATGTTAAACAGCAGGCAATGAGTTTCAGACTAGTGCATTCATTGAAGTGAACTAGTAGAAAATAAACATTGTGCAAAACCAAACAGGAAAACAGGAAAAGTGATGAAATCAGTCATGGTGAATGAAACCATAGTTGCAGATACCAAATTGTTTGAAGTCCAATGACTAAAATACTACTCCCATCAGAAAGGTAAATGTCCACAGAGTGAATGTGTTACACACGCTGGGGGAAATGAGGTGCATGGTTTCTTGCTGGTGGTGGTGGAGGTCTTTCCATTCGCACCTCCTGGACATTTAAGTGGATCTGCCTGCTTGGCAGTGCGGGGGGAATTCACAGCTGCAGGGATAAGGGTGCCTCCAGGTGTGTCTTCCTCTGACAGGGTCTCCCTTCCTGTGGCTGACACAGATGTTGATGGGCCTGATGTTGTTGGACTACAGGAAGCGGTAGATGGTCCCAGGGTGTGTGAATGTCCTACGGCACCCCAATTAGGCAGCCTATGTTGTTGTTGCTGTGGGTATGCATCTCATGGTGTATGTCCCTCTGCAGCTGCTTCATCTTCCCAAAGTTTCAAAGAGTACCTGACCCCTCATGCCTTGGTACTCCTGATAGGCTCCCAAGACTTGGCCAATGGTGGCATGGGTGTGAGTGGCCTCAGTGGCCTATCTCTGCCAGCCACAGCTACCCTTCCACAACCACTACCCCCACAAGCCTCTGCAATTGGCTCAGAGTGGCATGCTGAACTTAATCCTCCCCCATCACTGACTCCTTCTGCTAGAAACCTCTGCTTCATATTCAAATCCACACTCTACTTCACCACTTAAATTCAACACATCTCATTGGTCTGCTCCATGAAAATGAAACTCAGAAGCTCCTGTATTCGGTCCCTGAGGATACTTGAAAAACAGTAGTCCATTTGTTGGTAACCTCTTGTCTGGACTACTCGAACAGTCTTTACCTTGGCCTTCTTGCAAATCTGATATATAGACTACAGATAATCCAGAACGTAGCAGCCAGACTTATCAGGAGAGTGCCTCGTCACCATCATATCTCTCCCCATCTGAGACATCTGCACTGGCTTTCCGGTGGCACAGGGCATTCAATTTAAAGCTTTGAAGCTAGCTTTCCAAAATACTTGAAGGCACACCGTGGGGGAAGTTCCTTTTCTTTTCTTACAGCTAAATTATAGAACAGATCACAATCCAATTTATGAGGGTCGGAGTCACTGGCAACTTTCAAAAGAAAACTTAAAGTCTGACTGTTTGATACATGCTAGCTTTTTATGATATCGCGGTTAGCTTTCCATTGTCCACTGTGAGCACTGGGATGCTTCTGTTTGATTAACAGCGAAGGACAATCCAAGAGGACTGTCATGGACTGCAAAAAAACGGTGGCATGACTGCAAGCGCAGGGCAAAAGAAAAGCTTGTGGCAAGCCGTAAGGCAGCCTCACAATCTAGAGGAGGCAGCCCTGCAGACCAGGAGGTCCTGGATGACCTGGAGGAGCGGGTGGCAGCTATCATCCCAGAGGAAATCGTAACTGGAATATCTGGACAGGACAGTGCAGCCCGAGAAAGTGAAGAGCAGACAACAGGTAAGTCACAATAAGTGCACAGATGTCAGTAATGGGTCATGGTGGTGATTGCAGCTAAATATGTCCCTGTGCCACAGTCTAATGTGTATAAACAACCGCAATGGAGCGCACACCGCTAGCTCCTCCTCCGGGTCGCCCCAAGGAAAGCTGGTACATGAAGTTCTTGAGTGGTTCACCCCAGTGGGTGCAAGTAAGTACTTGTTGAACTGATGATCTCTAGACCCGATACATGTCCCGGGTTTCAAAATATCGCCCGAGACATGGCTCGGGTTTCGGGATAACTTCCCTCCTCAGTAGAGAAAATAGTTAGGGGTGGAAGAGAGGGCCACCAAGCAACCGTCAAGGGCCTCAGTGCCCGCACAGGCACGCAGGTGCGTCGTCCAGGAGCTCGTCAGCTCAAAGCTCAAGGGAGCCATTTTTATAAACAACCGCAATGGAGCGCACACCGCTAGCTCCTCCTCCGGGTCGCCCCAAGGGAAGCTGGTACATGAAGTTCTTGAGTGGTTCACCCTAGTGGGTGCAAGTAAGTACTTGTTGAACTGATGATCTCTAGACCCGATACATGTCCCGGGTTTCAAAATATCACCCGAGACATGGCTCGGGTTTCGGGATAACTTCCCTCCTCAGTAGAGAAAATAGTTAGGGGTGGAAGAGAGGGCCGCCAAGCAACCGTCAAGGGCCTCAGTGCCCGCACAAGCACGCAGGTGCGTCGTCCAGGAGCTCGTCAGCTCAAAGCTCAAGGGAGCCATTTTTATAAACAACCGCAATGGAGCGCACACCGCTAGCTCCTCCGGGTCTCCCCAAAGGAAGCTGGTACATGAAGTTCTTGAGTGGTTCATTCCAGTGGGTGCAAGTAAGTACTTGTTGAACTGATGATCTCTAGACCCGATACATGTCCCGGGTTTCAAAATATCGCCCGAGACATGGCTCGGGTTTCGGGATAACTTCCCTCCTCAGTAGAGAAAATAGTTAGGGGTGGAAGAGAGGGCCGCCACAGTCTGATGTGTGCATCTTGTTGTCCTTATACTTGTCCAAAATCACAACCATTCTCAATGTAAGTTAATCACATAACAATCACATATTGAAAATGTCAAAACAGCACTGCCATGTCCATCTCTGGACCTCATTTATGAAGGACCTTGCACCACCGGTACATCACTTTTGTGAATGTCCAAAGTGAAGACCCGTTGGCGCAAGGACTACACAAATGACGCTCACAAGGTCACGCATATGCCTACATGTGTAACTTTGCTAATACGGTGCAACGTTGTGCTAGATCTTGCCTGGTCTTTCTTGTGGTGTGCCAGTGTGTTGCTGCAGTTTGAGATCAATTGGTGGAGGATGTGTGCAGCGGGGTCATTGTATGTAAGCGTTGGAGGAGTGGTGGTGCCGAGGGACTCAATGATAAGTGATTAGATGGTCAGGATCCCTTTGTGCTGTGGATCAATGATGGTGGTGGTGTCTGGTGGGCATGGTGAATATTTGACATTTACAATGATGGTTGGTCCAGGTGATTCCATTGGTGTGGCTGTAGTTGAATCTCTTTTCTGGTGGAGGAGATGTGCTTGACTGCGTCTCCTGCAATGTGGCTTGGTGTGGTGAATAGCTGCTTCAGTCTGATGTTAGTGAGCTCACCCAGGAGGCAGTGGTGTTCTTGTCACTGGGGTTGTCCAGGTGGATTTAGAGTTCTCAAAGTAGGATGTTGTTGACTCCATGGTCACCGCTGGGTCATTAGAGTGCGTGGTTAGTTGGAGTGCTTTTCTTTCTTGTAGGAGATGGCAATGCCTTCTCCTGGATGGACGTGGTGGGCCTTGTGGGTAATTATGTAGCTGTCACTGATGGCGATGGTGATGTGTGGCCCAGAACAGAGGTTGGTCCATGTTTTTGGGAAGTAGGTGACATTTGGAGAGGTTGCTGCAAGGAGGTGCCACATTTCTGTAGTGTGTATTTGTAGGGACTGCACGCTGTGAAGGATGTAGTTGAGCTGGTTGTTTGCAGTGTTGTTTGGCTGGGTGTCACGAGGTACTGGTGTGTTTATGTGGCAGAAGGTGTTTTTGGAGTTTCGACTGGCGCAGGGTGCAAGATAAGCACACAGTCTTGCAAGATGGCAGGTGGTGTTGCGTCCAGGGTAGATGGCGAGGAGGGTGCTGGTGTCGCAGCGGAGGAGTGTCCGAGAGGAATGGTCCTTTGTGCTGAGTGCAGTCCAGGGACAAATGGACACAGACGGCCTTATCCATGGCTTGCCTTTGTCATGGGAGAAGTACATTACAACACAGTTATTACATTGGTATGCCATTACAAAGTAACTTCAGGCACCCAGATGCCTTAACATTGCATATCATATCAACGCATTGTGATGTATGTAATGGAGATTCATCAGTTTTAGGTCTGGTAATGCTTTCTGGGGTCAGGGTTTCTTGTTGAGCAAATATCAAATTTAGGGTGTCACGTGGGGTCAATTATGAAATATAGGGTGTATTTGGTGGGCTAAAACAAAAATTGGATTTTTATTTTGGGGTCAAAAATTGAAATTAAGGTGTCTTTTGGGTCAAAAAAGAAAATGAGGGTGTCTTTTGAGGTGTAAAATGAAAATGAGGATGTCTTTTGGGGTAAAAAATAAAAATGAGAGTGTCTTTTTGAGTCAAAAATGAACATTAGGGTGTATTTTTGGGTAAAAAAATTGAAATTAGGGGGACTTCTGGGGTCAAATTTAAAATTTAAAGTGGTTTTGGGGGTCTGAGATGAATTTCAGGGATCAGGGGTTGTTATGTGTTACAAGTGTTTGTTTTAGGGTTGCACTCACTGTAGTGGGAACAGTTATTTACAGTGCTACCCTATCCAGCTCCTTCTCCACTGTTGCAATATGAAAATTATTGGTATGCATTGTATTGTAATGCAATTTAATAGTATGTGTTTCAACTAAAGATATTCCTTTTGCATACCACTGGTCTGCCTGCTGCACATGGCCGCACAGCGTCTGGCATTGAGAAGTGATGCAGGGGGCACTGGACAGCTGTGATATGTGCAATGATGTGGGGTGTGTGTGAGCGGGGGTTGGCATCATATTACATAAGGAAAATTGCAACAAGGCTTGATCCTGCATATTCTGTGCTCCTCCTCCTCTGAGTCTGCTTCAAGGAACAGGATGCAGCCAGCCAGGCTCCCTCACCTAAGTTACTCACAAGGCTGCAATGTGGTGTTATGATTACTCATGCACGCAGGGACAATGCGTTCAGACAGGGGCTTGAGGGGTGGGCATGTTCTCCATGCAGGCTGTAATGCTGCCTGCCTTGCAAACAGGGTAGTGCACATGACTGTTATGGGCGGACTGAGAGGGCCAAAGAAACAGCCATTGTGCACTTTAGTGGGCATACCACTCAGCCCTGGGCCTGCTCCGTGTGTAGAGCAACCCCACCCAGAAAGGAAACACAGCATGAATACCACAAAAATTAATCTTCTTGCTATTTGTTTCACTGGCCTGCACTGCTCAAAATCATTGGCCCAATGCTCCGCCGCCATAGCGGATGATCCACCACTGGGGGTGCCTCACCTATAGGAGCTACCCCTGGCCCCCCCTATACCCTGGGCATCCTCTGCTACACATCACACCTTCCCCTCACGTGGACATTGACATGGTGGTGTTATCCGGTGCACTCTCTCAAAGTTTGTGACTCAGCCAGCATGAGCCTCAGGCAGGTGGGCATACACAAGCCTGGGTACAGCATTCACTGCCAAGACAGCTGGGTAAGCTCACGATGAAGGTGATGTAACACGTCTCCCCTAGGCATGAAGTTTCAGTGCTTGTGCAACATAAGTTTGGCTCATCTCAGGGTCCTCACCCTGCACAGCGTATTGCAAGTGCCCCATCCTCCGGCCTCTGATGCAGATGTGCGTTGGCCACCATTGGCAATATCCTCTCTTCAGCCCAATGTACTGTTGGGGCGTGGTATGCAATGAGTACCTCCCTACGTTGTTACTCAGGAGGGCATGTACCATTCAAAGGTGCAAGGGGTACCAGCGTGTCTACTCACACAAGTCAGCAACATGCCGCCATGCGACCTGGCTGTCTACACCACCAGGTAAGGGTGATCACCAATGCCTCAATTCGACCACCACAGACCAGCAACTCCACTGCACCTCCGCATCCCAGGATAGGGATCCATTATTCAAGTAGCAACAAGATTGACACAGAACTAGTTGCATCTGTCCCTTGATGTTATTGGGAAGCCCATCACTGACTGTGATTTGACCTACCTGTAATTCCTCTAAGAGGGAGGTTTTAATCACTGATACACCTTTTTGTCTGATGAAGGTGAGGTTGATAATTCCAAGACCACAAAAACGCGTTGACACTGTAAAATTATTGAATTCAACCACGAGAGAGACTATTGCAAAAAAAACATTGATGGACAGCAATAATGACATGAACTCTACGTGAAAAGTTCGATCAGGTTTTGCAACAGTACCTCCTTGACTGTGCAATAGGGTCTCCCAGTTAGGTTTTCATGTTTTCTTTTTTCCTTTAATATATATTTTTGTGTATTATGCTTTTTGATTAAAAATTAACATACTCATTTTATGATTCATATGCTTGTCACAATCAGTGCAACGAGTTGGTCTTAAATGCACAGTGGATATAATGTGTTTTTTAAGAATTGTAGATAATTAAGGTTTTTAAATGTTAAATTGTAATGTTTCAAATATGCATCTAGTTTTCTTTTATATATATGAATAAAGCCTCTGACGCTACATTTTTGGGCCTGGTGGCATTTTAGTTGAATGAGTCCAGTATATGTGCAGTCCCCATTTGTAGGGGCCTCTGAGTCTGAGTGAAGCTGTATCGCTGTGAATTTGAGTTTCCTCTCCTCTCCAATGGACATATCTTTTCCTCACTATCACAGAAAGATTTCCAAATTTAGCACTGGTGCTTGTGTGTGTGCAAAGATACCATTGGAAACTCACATCAGACAAATTGGTTTCAACATATGGCGCAGTGACCACACAACATGCAATTTGTTCCTTGAGGTCAGATGTATTTTCTCAGGCACCATTGCAACACCACTGAATCTATCTGAAAATATGGACAGAGCAATGTATGGCATTGCTGTGCACCTCATACTAAACCAATATAACTCATATTATACATTTACTTACCAGTTGGCCCACCGACTTCCAGGCCAAGATGGTCCAGCAAGTCTCCCTCTCGGCTTATCACATCCTGTCAGCGGTGTTTAATTTGGTGGGGTGTACGTTGGACATCAAATATCCTTGCCAGGTGGTGCTGGAGCCTGCCCCACCTCTGCCTCCGTTCAGGTGCTGGGTAGCCCTTGCTCACCCTGCCCCCGTGCTGATCATTCTGGGCAGAAAATGATATATTAGCCAGATAAGACCCCCAAACTGTCTGTTGAACAGGTTTTTGGACCTGCCGGACATGCTGACTTATAAATTGTTATTTAAAATGAAACTTACAAATAGTTAGAAAGGAAAACTTATCGTCAAAAAGAAGAAAAAAAACTTACCCCACTCGTATGATTATCCTACACCTAGCTACCCCTAATAAACACACACCCCCCAAGATACCACTGTTTAGACCACAAACAAGACTTTCAAGTGACAAAAGACAGACCAACAAATGTTAAAAGTACACACAGGACAGACAAAGCCCACTCCAAACTCCAATAACAATCTCAGCACTCCACACCAGCCTCCTCCACCAAGCACACGCCTAGAGATAGTAATAGAAAGTGAAAGTAACTGTGTACTTCCTGGTTTTCAACATTCTAGATTCATTGCATCATTTCCTGCTTAGATGCGACACGCTTTGACGTTTTGCGTCATTTTTCATATGATGCATCGTGTTTTTGACTAAATTGCTATTTTAGTTCACATCTGCATGCGTGACGTTTCTATGTTTTGCGTGTGTTTCCAGTTTGTTGCGTTAGGCCTCATGCGTTAACATGCATTTGTCAATGCAAAGTGTGAAGGTTTTAAGTTTGCGTCACGTTTTACACAGATGCTCCTGGTTTTTATTTTAGTGCGACACTTTACGTTCGGATGCAACACGTTTCAGGTGGTCTGAGTGAGTCAAAAGCTAGATTTGAAGATGCTTCAGGCTTGTGACTTTGCAACACTTTATGGGCGGATGCGACACGTTTCAAGGGGTCTGAGTGAGTCAAGCCAGATTTGAAGATGCTTCAGGCTTGTGACTTTGCGACACTTTACGGTCAGATGCGACACGTTTCAGGGGGTCTGAGTGAGTCAAGCCAGATTTGAAGATTCTTTATGCTTGTGACTTTGCGACATTTTACGCTCAGAATCGAAACACGTTTCCGGGGGTCTGAGTGAGTCAAGCCAGATTTGAAGATGCTTTACGCTTGTGACTTTGCGACACTACTTTCGGATGCAACACATTTCAGGGGGTCTGAGTGAGTCAAGCCAGATTTGAAGATGCTTCAGGCTTGTGACTTTTAGACACTTTATGGTCAGATGTGACACGTTTCAGGGATCTGAGTGACATAACCCAGATTTGGTAGTGAATAGATGGATATATGTGGTGCTGTGCAAGGGATGTGTCACGTAATGTACATGTATGTATTCCATCTCAATATGTTGCATGATTTTCTGATGAGTTGTGTTATTTTCTGTTACCAACATTCACGTACATCATGGGATATGTTTACATAGTTTTGATAAAATTGATTAGTTTGTTTGTGGTACTTTTAAGTTGGACTTTCACAGCAGGTGGATTACTTTGCATCACGCCTCCTCTGCACTACCTGCAGTACATTTGTTACCATGTAAAAGCGAGGAACCATGTGGCTTATTTTCAAGCCCCTTGCGGCTCCGGTGCACCACTTTTCACATGTGAAAAGGTGACACATCGGTGGCGCCAGGGGCTTTTGAAATACCGCCTGTGTTTTAAAGAGTGATGGGAGGTGCCACTTTCTGCAGCTATGCATGTCATCCACACCACACAGCCATCCTTAGACCATAGTGCAAGGGTGCCAGAACCACTGCATGGCAGCTGTTTGTGCGCAATTGCAGGGTAGTACACAGAAATGCAACATATCATTGTGACTATGTAGCATTCCTGTGCTCCAAAAGTGCCACAGCGTGTCACAGTCAAAGTGCTTGCACTGGCATGCAGCAGCAGTTTCGTGTTAATCTGCCCATATGTATTTGTATCATATGACCTGTAAACCAAGTGGACACAAAGGTGATGCTCTTAATGAATTTTTTATTGTGACATTAGTGCATATTGTTACAAAAGTAGATTTGCTACATCATGTGAAGAATTGTGTGACAATGTGCGTGTGACGTCTTATTCCTGCAGCAGTGTGGAGTATGTCTTGTCCTGCTTCGGCTTCATCATCACCATCATCCATTTGTTCAGGCGGCTGTTCCTCTTCATCCCACGGCACATTTGTTTTGACACATATGTTATGGAGTATTGCACATGTCATAATCATCTTGCACACAGTTTCTGGTGAATAGAGTAGCCTTCTGCCTGATAAATCTAGGCAATGGAACCTGGACTTCAGCATTCCGACGCTTCTGTCTATGATGTTTCTAGTTCGGCAATGGGCATGGTTGTATGCCTTTTGCGGATCAGTGTGTGTACTGCCAAATGGTGTCATCAACCACTTCTGTAGCCCATATCCTTAATCAGCTGTAAGTGGAAAGTAAGTAAAATGTGTCACTTTTGGATGACATCAGTATACATGGCATGTGTTGTACGTCATGTTTGTGAAGATTGTAATAGTGATTTCTGTTGGTGCCAATAACATGTTGTGTTTAACATTGGGGCTCATATTTACAAGCCCCTTGCACTGCCAGTACGTCACTTTTTGTGACGCGCTGGCAGCGCTTTACACTGCCCCATATTTACAAGGACAGGAAAAGCCACCCTGCGTAGCTTTTCCTGTTCTTGTTAATACGGCCCCCTCACATGCAGCACTTTGCGTGAAAGGGGCTTACATGGGTGTTGCTGTGGGTGTTCCCCGGAACACCCATGGAACTAGAAAAATTTCCAGATTTAAGAGGATTCGTAAATCTGGAAATGCGTCAGTATGCTACGCCACACTAAGGGTGGCGTAGTGAGGCTCAACGAGGATAAATGTTTTCATTTCTCCGCGATTGTTTCCTCTTTCAATGTGTGCTGCATTCTACAGCATGCATTGAAAGTGAAAAATGCCTGTAGTGATAGTTTTTGTGCAGGAAGGTGCCCCTTCCTGCACAAAAACAATCTCCCCATGACGCAGGCATCCTTGCACCATGGGCAAGGGTGCCTGCGCCGGTGCATGGAAGCTGTTTGTGCACCAGCACAGGGGACAGTACAGGAATGCAACATGTTATTGTAAATATGTTACATTCCTGTGCTTTGGAAGTGCCGCAGTGTGACACAGCCAAAGGGCTTGCGAGGCCGCACTGCGGCACTTCGTCGTAAATCTGCCCCTGAGTTTTCCATTGTTTGTGACACCTGTCACTACACTTGCTGTCTATCAATTGATGTGCATGACAAGGGATGTTGCTTTGCAGTGCATGTATTATTTAACTGAAAGATGTGTGGTGTTGCAATGTGTGAGTGACACATGTGTAATGTTTTGGTTGGATGCACACTTTCCAACATTGTGCATTGCACATCTGTGCACATTTCAATATGTGAGTACGACAAAAGTTTTTTTTCCTGTGCAAAAGAGAGTCAGTTGCATGGCATAGTGGTCCTACACATTTTTTTAAACGTTATGGTTTGATGTATTTGCCCCAGAGTTAGCACACATTTGATTTACATGCCCCTGCACAGGTACCTTTGTCACATGGTGCACCAATACATGCATCCTGTGTGTAATAGATATATGCTCTTCTGTGCACCTAAATGCACATGCACATTCAATTTGGCTGGTTTGCTATTTCCATGCATGCTTTCCAATGCATTGCACCTTTTCATAGTTAATTTGTGTTAGATGACATGTGTGCATATGTCGACAGTGTGACTTATTGATCTTCACAACGTTATGTAGGATAGAGCATGCATTCCTATCTGGTATCCCTTGGCACTTTAGGTTATGCTGCTATGTATGTATACAGCTTTGGACTGTATGTTATGTGGTTATAGTGTATATGTGGGTTGGCATTTTCACATTGACTTCTTGCATCATTCGGACACAAGGGCATGTAATATGGCAGAAGGCCAGCTATTCTTGCATAGTATATTTGTATGTAAATGTATTTATGCTTACCTACAAGGACCCCATTGCCATATTGTCCATTTTGGAAACGGACATTGATGATGCTGTTTCTGAATATATATGAATCATGCACACTCCCAGGATATTTGGCAAGTACATTGATGTATAGTCCCCAATGGTCCACAATGGCCTGGACACGGATGGAGTGTGTGTGCTTCCAGTTGTGGTATAGGTGTGAAGTTGCTGCAGGTGGTACCGGTTGAACATACTTGCAATCCAGTGCACCAAGTACATGTGGGAAGCCAGCAATGGCATAGAAGCCTTGTTTATTGTCCATCTGCTGCTGGGGTGTGTTTGGGAAATGGATGTGCTGTAGTGTGAGCTGAATGATGGCATCCAAGACAGAAGGGAGGAAGGCGGAGAAAGATGCATGTGAGATCCTTTCCACTCGTGCTGCTTTTGCTTGAAAAGATCCAGAGGCCAACATGTGTAAAACGGCCAGTAGCTTTGTCTGCGGTGGTATGTTGCGGACTCTTTCAGTTGGAGTCTGTAGCCATGTTGTGATCTGCCTCAGCAGGGTCACAATAGACGCTTTCCTGAGGCAATACATTTTAATGACTTGTTTGACCCGGAGTCCAATGAGGGTGGTCCTTTGACGGTAGATGCGCTCCCTTCTCCTGCGCCGCCTTCGTGGTGATGGTGGAAGGTGAGGCTGTGGGATTTAGTCTGGGGGTGGTTGTCTTCTTCTTGGTGCAACTCCCAGCTGCAGGATTAAGAGGTCCATGTTGCCTGCTCTGCTGCAAAACATCTCAGTGCACTTCTATTCAATTTATGTGGTACTTGCATCATTTCCTGCGTGTGGGTTTATGAGGCGTAGGCTTGCAAGCACATTTTTAAATTTGCGTGATGCATTTTATAGATAAGTCACAACGGGGAAATGTTGTAAATAATATGCCTGCATCAGAAATGCGTTGGTTTTTGAGTGGGATCGCCTACCATGCATATATTAATACTTATGTGACGCAGCCGAATCTCACGCAGCACGATTCCGTTGTATCTCTGTTTACGTGACGCATCTACGTAGATGCGTCACCGTGTAAATTTTGTGTAAAAAAAAAAAACACTGATGTGGCACAAGGGGCTTTTTAAATCCGCCCCACATTATCTAACAGAAGCGTATAACCATTAAGATGATATGGCATGCTACAAGAGGATCAATACACATTATGTAAGGAAGACAATGAATGATTATCATGAAGAACTAACCAGATAGAAATATGAAGGATTATTAACCAAGGAAGAGAATTGTTCCTTTACAACAATCATCTTGGTATGCCTGTTTTATACTTCATCCCCAAAGTCCATAAAGACACTTTTCCTATACCTGGCAGACCCATTATTTTGGCTAGAAACATTTTATTTGAGAGAGCTTCCCAGTATGTTGATTATTTTTTGCAGGATTATGCATCAAATTTACCACCATACATTAAAGATACCAGTGATTTTCTCAGAAGAATATATGACATACCCTGGTCCACAGAATACTTATTTATGACACTGGACATTACCTCTTTATACACTAGCATCAAGCATCAAGATGCCCAGAGAGCAGTTGAATATTATCTTAGCAGTAGGCCCTCAAGATTGTACAATTATAGTAGAATGATACTGGCCATGATCACTTGGTGTCGTACAATACTTTTTTCTTTTTGGCAAAGAGGTTTTTCAACAATTGAGAGGGGTGGCCATGGGTGCTTGCTTCTTCCTCAGCTACGCATGTTTACACATGGGCTGGAGTTAGGAGCAGGCACTTATGGTGGACCACCAGACAGATTGGGAGGAACATGTGTTGTGCTGGCTCGCTATATAGACAATGTTTTTATTATTTGGAAAGGGCCGTTGTTGAGTGCCGAAAAAGTTGTGGAAAAGATGAATGTGAACACAATCAATTTTAAATTCACTGCACATATCAGTGCACAGGCAATTTAATTTTTGGATGTTCAAGTTTTATTAACAACAACAAAATGAAGTCCAAATTGCACCATAAAACAACAGCCATCAATTCTTCATGCCTCCAGCTTTCACCCCAGACACCTAAAAGATAGTATCCCATATGGAGAAATGCATAGTCTACGTAGGATCTGCAGTCAGGAAAGCGACCTAACTAAGGGGTCCATTACGATCTTGGGCGGACTTTGTCTGCCCGCCACCATAACGGTACACGGGACCGACCGCCAGAGGTGCAGCGGTCCAGCAATGGCAATTCGGATGCAACCGTAACCCTGGTGGTCGCATCCCGCATATATGACATTGCGGCGGGCGGTGCTGTAAGCAGCTCCCGCCGCAATGTAATATATGCATGTTGTGCTTTGGCATGCACAACGTGACAGGCACCGCGCGGTGCCTGCCACCTTGTCCATGCCAATGTTGGGGGGGACCATAGGTACCCCCCCCAAGTGTAGTCCCCCACCTCCCTGGGGGTCCACAATGGGCCCCCAATGCCCATCTCTGCATGCCTTTCCATGGCAGAGTATCCGCCATGGAAAGGCAGGCATCATAAAATGGATGGTGGCACCGCTACCATATTGTGTCCCTTTTCCACCCGGCAGGCAATCCGACTGGTGGAAAAGCGGCGGGCGGTCTTTCTGTCTGCCGCCGTGCCCCTCGCCATACTAATATGGCGAAGGGTGAACCGGGGACATTTGGTGGGCAGATCGCCCCCGACGGCCCAGCGGCAGCGATCCGCTTGCCATCGTAATGGACCCTTAAATGCCAGAACAAGGCTAAACAGAGGTTTATTGATAGAGGTTACTCGACTAATACCATTTCTAGGGCGATTAATAGAGCTAATAAAGAAACTAGGGAAACAATCTTATTTAAAGAAAAGTTGAGCATCAAGAGGAAACAAGACCCCGAGTTTAGCCAGATGAGGGAAGAGACCAACATCAGGCTAATCACTACATTTAATAGACAAGAAAAGCAAATTAGGTCTATTTTAAACAAACAATGGCCAATAGTCCTAACTGACCCAACTATACGACCAATAGTCCCTAAAAAACCTACCATTTCTTTTCGTCAAGCACCTTCCATGTGTAGTGCCTCGGTCAAGAAAAGTCCAGAAGTAATACAAACCAGCAATTGGCTTTCCTCCAGGTAGGGGTTTTTCAAATGCAGTTCATGTAGGGCATATCGATTTGGGGTGAATACGACACAATACCACACAGCATTAAATTTAGGACCAGTTAAGCTTGAGAGGCTGTACATCTGCAAAACAGATTTTGCAGTGTATGTTCTAGAATGCACGTGCTAATTTTGATATGTTGGAAGCACAAAGCTACAGATGCATGTGAGAATCTTACAACATTTGAAGGCTATAGTGAACTCAGATCCCTTGGCTCGCTATTTCAAGCAATTCCATAGTAACAATCGGAATTGCTTGAAATATTTTGTCATAGATGCTATCCACAACCTGAGGAGAGGAGGAAATTGGGAAAATTTGCTCTGTCAATTGGAAACCTGGTATATCTTGGCACTAGATACCAAATCCCCTAATGGGCTAAACATTAGTGAAGATGTTCATAATTTCCTATAACTATAAAGTTTTTTTCAAATCGAATCTAGATACTGGTATTGACCTGTATATATTTTGAGATGAACTAAATATGAAAGAATTAGTTATTCATGCTGCTGGATAACTTCTCTAATTTTCCTATTTCTTATACACTTTTAGCACGTAGCTCTTTTTGCCATATGGATATTGATGGTTCAAAACAGCGATTTGATGTACATAAACTACAGGATGTGTACTTTTATGATATCATGATTTTGGGTAAACCACTGCCAACTATATACAAAATAAGTTAGTGGGGATGGTTCCATTGAAACGATTTTCATTCATAGACCAAAATAGCAACCAGATGTAAGAGAGTATTGAGGGTAGATGCTTTAATAAAATTCATTCTGTCCAGTGACAATGACTAAGCTCACTATGAGCACAATTGTGGGATCTATGGGTAAGAGAGACACAGACATCTATCCAACGCTCATGTCTCTATTCTACACATATCGAATTATTTTTTAATAAGCGATCTGTCTCCTATGGAATGTTTACCCAAATGCCAACATGGAAGTTCATACAGCAGTGGCTATGATATTATATCGTACATTTGCACATATTTATATGAGGTGATGATGGTTTTTAGATGTCTTAACTTTTTAAAATAATTAAAATGTAATATAGGGACATAAATTCATGTATGCAGCCTATGCCCTATATATAAATCTATTTATTTATGTCAATTACCATCACTTTTGTGTGAGTCATGTGGTGACTATTTGAGGCATTGTTTAATTGTGCAGCGCAATTGTGAGCAAGGCCAAGGACTTGGCCGAAACATGTCATGGACATGATTGGGAAAATGTAATAAAATGCACTACTCAAGATCGAAGTCTGCGCCTGTGATAGTAATTGACAACAGACTATTACATTGCAGAGATTAAGGAGGTGAAAATATGAAATCAGACTAATATATATTGCCATAAATATATAAATAAATATATGTATATATAGGGCACAAGCTGCATACATAAATTCATGTCCTAAATTTAGATTATCTAAAATTTGATGTATAAGAATGTGTCCTCCGCCCGTCATGCCTGACACCAACCCCGGGAGGTGGATGTAATCGGGAATAAGGCAGGAAAACTTGTTGTCACACATATATATATATTACCTACTGGTGATCGCCAGTAGGTAGTTAGGACTTATTTTCCATAGGAAAAGCGTTATTTCTTATCCCAATAACTTTGGCGCAGGTTGATGAATCTTCGCGAAATTTTCAAAACTCGTGGGGCGCTTCGGTCAGCTTCTATCTTGAAAGTTTCGGGGTAATTTGGCAAGCGGGGGCCGAGAAAAAAGGGGGGTCCCGAAACGTGTTTTCTCCATGTTAATTTCCATAGGAATCTTTAGACACGGCTACAGCCTGAACTGCTGAACGGTATTACACCAAATTTGGCAAAAGGGTAGTGCTTGGTTCAGAAAGCGCCCTTTTTTAAAAATGGTGTAAATCCATTCACTAGTTGCTGAGAAAATCAAAAAATAAAAGTTTCGATATCTATGGCTGCGGTGGATCAGCGGACCCTCCCGACCACAAGCTTTATTCTAATTGGCTGTCAACACTCCAAACCAGGAAGTGTTGGCAGCCACACCGAGTCACAAGAAAACAGAAAAACAAACGCGTAAAACAAGAAAAGGGGGCAGGGTAGAAACACCCTGAAACCCTAGGCCTGCTTAGGGGGTCCCACAAGGACCCCTAGGGCCAAAAAAAGCATTTTATTTTTAATGCGGCAAAAGTCGCGGAGGATCCGCGGATCCTGCCGTGAAAATAAAAAAAACGAAGCGTGGGCTCCCGCACTTCGTTATTATTTAGCCCCTGGGTGGGCCAAGTCCCGGGGGCATGTTTATTATGATTGCGGGGGCCCAGGGGTGCCCCTGCAGCCCTGGAGACCACCACCCCCCGGGGCTTGTTTTTAAAATGGGTGGGGGGCCTCCAAGGGTCACCCAAGCCCCGAGGACTGCCATCCCCGGGGCTTTTCTTAAATATTTGCGGGGCACATGGTCCCCCTGCAGCCCCGGGGACCTCCACCCCCGGGCTTGTTTTTTTTAAAAAATAATCTGTGTGGGGGTGGGCCCCCCACATGCCCTGGGGACCGCCACCTCCACTGGGGCACTAACTATGTAAATTCAGGGGTCTGTTACGGACCCGAGAGCCACCACTTCCCAAGGACTTTGCTAATGTTGGGAGGGGGGCCGCGAGGCCCCCTTCCAGGAGCCCTTGATGGCCCTGGGGACCGACACCCCCCAGGGCCGGCTCCTGCAGTGTCCTGGGGTGCCCACACCCGGGACACTGCTGTTTGCAATGGCAGGGTGGGAGCCGTGCAGCTCCCACCCCGTCATTGCAAACTGCTTTGCTTCATTGAAGCGAGAGCAGGGAAACCTGCTCTCGCTTCAATTAAGCAAATCAGATTGCTTTTCCACACGGGGAGCTGCATGTCAGCAGCTCCCCATGTGGAAAAGAAATTCCGGCTCCTTCAGGACGCGGGGAGCCGACGGCACCGTGGGGGCATTGGGGCTCCCCCCGCGGTCCCCAACGGATAGGGCCTGCCTCGGGGGATGGAGTCCGCGGCTCTAGAAGTGCACCACCCTCCACATAAAAAAGAAAAAAATGTGTCCATGCCCTGGGGAATGGGGTCCCCGGGGCCGGAATTGGCCACGGGAGGGGGGTCCATGCGGCCCCCTTCCCGTTCATTTTTTTTTTTTTTTTAAAGGGGTCAGGCCCTGGGGGATGGGATCCCCAGGGCCCAAAAAAGGGAAAAGAAGGGGGGCCAAACATCCCACCTTCTAAAAAATAAAAAGACCTTGATCATGCCACAGGCCCCGCCCCCTCCCAGCAACACTCTGCAAACGCGCCCTGTGGCGTGTTTTAAATTGGGGAATTAATTCACCTGCAATCCTGAGGGCCCCTGGGGGCCAACTAGCCCACCAGGTACCTCCAGTAAGTGCCACAGGCCTGCGTTGAAGAGAGGTGGTCCAGGCCACGCCTCTTTTTACACCTCTCTGCAATGCAGCTCTGTGGCGCTTACTGAAGGTACCTGGTGGGCTAGTTGGACCCCAAGGACCCTCAGGATTCAAGGGGACTTAATCCCCCAACTTAAAACGTGCCACGGGGCGCGTTTGCACAGTAGTGAAGGGAGGGGGCGGGGCCTGAGGTGACATGTGTGCAAACATGCCCTGTGGCGCCTTTAAAGTTGGGGCATTAATTCCTCTTCAATCCTGAGTGTCCCTGGTGGCCAACTAGCCCACCAGGTACCTCCAGTAAGCGCCACAGGGCTGCGTTGCACAGAGGTGGTCCAGCCAACGCCCATTTTAACACCTCTCTGCAACGCAGCTCTGTGGTGCTTACTGGTGGTACCTAGTGGGCTAGTTGGACCCCAGGGACCAATGATGATGTAATTGTTCCAGAAGATCAGTGGCAAGAAGAGTTATCTTCAGATCCTGTGCTATCAGAAGTTCAAGATCTTGCCAATAGAGGGTGTCACTCAAAAAAACAGGCCTCCTATGAAGCTTCAAGTTTTGTGGTGTAAAAAAGTTAATTGAGAGTTTCTAATGACCTCTTATTTCGTGGGACAAGATTAGTTCCTCCCCTTAAACTTCGCAGCAAATTGGTGTACATATCTCTTATTTGGGGATGTCCAAAACCAAAGAGAGACTTCGCTCCTCTTATTGGTGGCCACGCATGGATTTGAATGTATAAAGGGTGGTTAGGGATTGGTTGGAATGTTCTATGTATGAAAAGTCCAATGTTGTGAGCGTACAACCGATGGTGGTTAGGGATTTGCCCCATGGACCATGGAAAGGAATAGCCTTAGATATTCTCGGTCCTGTTTATTCTGAAGGGTAACAGCTGTTTATATTGGTTGTCATCGACATGTTTTCAAGATGGCCCAAAGTTTGTTTCACAGGTGGAATTGAGACCAAAAACGTTATTGCTTTTTTGGAAAATCTAATGTCCAGAGAGGGTTTTCCTGACACCATTCTAACAGATAATGGTGTTCAACTTGTTTCATGTGAGATGGAAATCTTCCTAGAGAATCGGGGAATCAAACATAAGAAGTGTTCTCTCTATCATCCGAAAACCAATGGCATGGTAGAGAGGTTCAAAAAGAACAATTGATGGACAGAATGCAGAACAATGTTATACATTCACCCCAGTTTAGAGATCTGGGCCTAAATCCATTTTTTTTTTGGTCACCATGCCATTCCAGTTTGGACCCAGACATATGCAAATCAGTCTTGACCCTGCTCCCAATGGGAACAGTCCAGCCCGAACTACCAAGCCAGGTCCTCCCTGGACTGGAAACAAGCATCCTAGGACCGGTTTCGGAGTTTCACCCTTTTTCAGCCAGGATAGCTTGATTCCAGTGGCATGGAGAGCACGGGACTCACGTCTGAGCATACCCGTCACACTCGAGGTGACAAATGCAAAAAGAACTATTGATGGACAGAATGCAGAACAATGTCATACAGTCACCCCAGTACAGAGATCTGGGCGTACATTCATCGTTTTTTTGCTCACCATGCCATTCCAGTTTGGACCCAGACATATGCAAATCAGTCTTGACCATGCACCCAATGGGAACAGTCCAGCCCGAACTGCCAAGCCAGGTCCTACCTGGACTGGGAACAAGCATCCTAGGACCGGTTTCAGGGTTTCACCCCTCTTCAGCCAGGATAGCTTGATTCCAGTGGCATGGAGAGCATGGGACTCACGTCTGAGCATACCCGTCCCACTCGGGGTGAAAAATGCAAAAAGAACTATTGATGGACAGAATGCAGAACAATGTCATACATTCACCCCAGTACAGAGATCTGGGCCTAAATCCATCGTTTTTTTGCTCATCATGCCATTCCAGTTTGGACCCAGCCATATGCAAATCAGTCTTGACCCTGCGCCCAATGGGAACAGTCCAGCCCGAACTGCCAAGCCAGGTCCTCCCTCGACTGGAAACAAGCATCCTAGGACCGGTTTCGGGGTTTCACCCCTCTTCAGCCTGGATAGCTTGATTCCAGTGGCATGGAAAGCACGGGACTCACGTCTGAGCATACCTGTCATACTCGGGGTGACAAATGCAAAAAGAACTATTGATGGACAGAATGCAGAACAATGTCATACATTCACCCCAGTACAGAGATCTGGGCGTACATTCATCGTTTTTTTGCTCACCATGCCATTCCAGTTTGGACCCAGCCATATGCAAATCAGTCTTGACTCTGCGCCAAATGGGAACAGTTCAGCCCGAACTGCCAAGCCAGGTCCTTCCTCGACTGGAAACAAGCATCCTAGGACAGGTTTTGGGGTTTCACCCCTCTTCAGCCAGGATAGCTTGATTCCAGTGGCACGGAGAGCATGGAACTCGCGTCTGAGCATACCCGTCCCACTCGGGGTGAAACATGCAAAAAGAACTATTGATGGACAGAATGCAGAACAATGTCATACATTCACCCCAGTACAGAGATCTGGGCCTAAATCCATCGTTTTTTTGCTCACCATGCCATTCCAGTTTGGACCCAGCCATATGCAAATCAGTCTTGACCCTGAGCCCAATGGGTACAGTCCAGCCCGAACTGCCAAGCCAGGTCCTCCCTGGACTGGAAACAAGCATCCTAGGACCGGTTTTGGGGTTTCACCCCTCTTCAGCCAGGATAGCTTGATTCCAATGGTAGAGAGGTTCAACAGAGTTTTGAAAGAGGTTATTGCCCTAGCTAAAAACAGTGGTTTGAATTGGAAGAAGGAGGTTTTGAGAAAAGTCGAGATGTATAGGTTGACTCCCCATAGTACGACGGTGAAATCTCCCTTTGTTCTTTTTAGAGGAAGATCTCCTTGCACGTCGATGGAACCGTCTTGGGTAAGGAGCTTGGAGGAGTCCATGCCTGGGTTGTCTAATGAGAATGCATGTCCTGAGTGGCGTAAAAGAGAAATTGAGAAAGCTCTTGCAAGGTAATCCTATTTTGATTCTAGAAAAGTTGCCAAGGACACTGTGGTTGCTGTGGGTGACATGGTGGTCATTAAGCAACCTGGTTTTGGTGGAAAATTCTCAAAACCCATTCGTGTGATTAAAGTTTTTAAGAATGCTGTTAAGACTCAAGACCATCGCATTTGGAATTTGGGTAGAGTGGCTCTGTATAAAGGGGCTGTATGTTACTCTGATTCCTCTGTAAAGGATAATATTCATCCTGTTCCAGCATTGTGTCGTCGCTCGTCCTCTAGGATGATCAAGAGGCTGCACTGTTGGAAAGATTATGTAAATTAAATTTATGAACTTAAGTAGTATCCTCCTTTATTGTTTTCTTTGTTTAGGTTTTTTTCTGTTTAGTTTAGTATATTTCCACATGTTGTTTTTAAATAAAAGGGGGATGGTGTGTGGCATCTGCATCTGGATCTGTCTTTGTTGTAGTGCCTTGCTAACCTGAGAATGTGTACTCTGTGGTGGTAACCTGGTTACATGAAGGGTTTTGGAATGTTATATTTCAAATGTGTTAGATATCTGGTGTACCCTCTGGATAGGTCCTGGATGGGATCTTCTTGCTATGGCATAAACCTACAACTTACACCTTTAACCTGACTAGCGTGATCCTTCCTCCTGTTTCCATGGATCCCACACTCCTGTGTCACCGCGGCAACAGATGTCACAGGCATGGAGGCATCTGTACTCTTTGCTACCCTTCCCAGCCCCGTTGTGCACCGGCCTTTACAACTTTGAAACACATATTTATTTGAACCCTTTCTCCTCACACTGAGAAAAGATAGTGTTGCTTGTTAAGTGTTGATAAATATGCACAGATGCACCAATAATGTGAGAGATATTTACCATAAGGACCATCAATATCAAAGAGTGCCGAGCAGGAAAACTGCACAGATGCAGCAAGACACCGAGCGCGTGTTCCTCTTTATTAGTCGAGGATCACACGTGATAGAAAGACATTTGAAAAGGAGTAGGGGAACCGCATCAATCAAGCTGAATGTGGACATTAAATCAAATGCGTATGGACGTGGCTGTCATAACCACAGCAGGTACAGTGGCAAAGGGGTCGAGGGACCCGCCATGCTTCAACTATGGCCGTCTGTAACTAAAACCTGAGGTAGGAGGTTAGTTTTTCTTCTTGCTTGAGGACCATGACCATTGCCACTCACCTGCATCTAAAACTCTTCACCGCGAGTCAAAGTAAACGTGGTACGTTACTAACTTGAATTCTTCTGTACTGTTGTTTCCATCCTTGGATGCATGACCTGGCAGTGCCGATGTATGTAGCGGCTGTAAAGTCACCCGGCTGTTAACGCCCGCCACTGCCTCACGATCACTCCAGACAGTGATGGCGAGGGGAGCCCGTGGTACCCTTCCATGCGCGCTGAGGAAGTGCTCGCGGAGCCTTCTGAGAGAACAAGGGATGCGGGCAGTGCAGCCCAAAGCGTCATGTGCACAAGGATTAAGACAGCCCATGCACACTTTACAAGTGGAAAGATACATGACACTGCGCATTAATCAGTGTCGTTTATGGAAACTCACAGTTCAGTCTCAAGCAAAGAAGGATATTCTGTCCCTGTGGACTCCATTGATAGCCTGAGGAGGGTAAAGTAAGGTGACCTGGCAGGGAGTCCGCACAGGCCTCCGGGGAACATCAGCTTGTTGAACAGTGATAGACGTAATGGAGACTGGATGTTTTTTTTACTCCACAAGGTTTCCCCATCAGCTCTGAACGTTGCTAAATTTGTTTGCCTAGATTTCAATGAAGCCAGGCAGGGTCAGACATTGCATGGGGCAAAGGACAGTGGGTTTGGGGGGCTAAGCCAGGATCTACACCCGAGGCATCAGCACCGAATTTATTTCCAGCATTAACATATTTTTCTCATAATGGCCCATAATGCTTCTGGTTATTACTCAAGACCCTGACGTACGTAAACATGAAAGCCAACGCCTACAGACCTGCCCATAGAATATACGTTTCCTCCAATATGTTTGAGAAAGTGTGCAGTAAATGAAAGACTTTGCCACCGCTTTTCAAAAAATCTATGCGAGGGTTGGGAGCCCCACTACTCTTTTGGAGAGGAGCAAACTGGCTTGCCTCACTTTGTTTTGCTGCACTCATCCAGAGAAGCAAGGGGCTGGCATTAACACATTTGGAAGGGTTTTGTTTGTTCCCAGTCAAACCTGGGTCATGGATTGGCGTCCTCGTTCCTATCTGTATATGTCCAAAAGCACATCTTTTTACTGGTGCTCCCCTATGGAACAAAACACAGCATCTGTTGAAAGCCTTGGACAGTTTGCCACTCCAACACCACCTTATTTCTTTTGCTTCTCTAACAAATCTTAGCCTCGTAGCAGAAAGGCCAGGTGGAAGGAGAGTCAGAACAATTGATAGCTGGCCTCTAGGCACCTCTGTGCGCCTATGCTTTCATCCTGGACTCATTCGCCTTTCTATTTTCTGCAAATCCTTTGCCCTTTGTAATAAAAGGGAGGAACCTCTTTGTATCTCAGTCAGCCTTGAAAAGTGGCATTGTATTCCTCTTAAGCCATACTCTAATTCCGTCGTTTATCCAAATTTGAGACTCTACGTAGGTACATCTGATTGTTTAATGACCAGTATTCATTCATAGTTGACCTAACAGCTCTGAGCTGTGGCCAGAATTGGAATGGTAGAAATGGTTGTACTGGTTGAGTTTTCGGGTGTTGCATAGTTTTTTTCCTGTCAGTAGGTGCCAGGGTATTGCTTAAAGATACATACGAGTGCCCCCGATCTTAAACAGTAAATTGTGGAGCACATTGAACACACATACCCTAGGTTTTAATTACAATCTCTTTCTCTCGCCTTCACAAATACTCCCTTACATCCCCCCCTTTCTCTCTCTCGCTCACTCGCCCGCTCTCCTCTCACCACCTCTCTGTCCTTCTCGGACTCTTTCTAGGTCTCCACTCACCTCTCTCTCTCCAGCTCATTCCCTCTATCCCTTCCTCTCGCCCTTTCTCTTTCCGTTCCATTTTCTTGCCCGTCTCCCCCGCCCTCTCCTTTTCCCCACTATCTTTCCCTCTCCCCTTCTCTGTCTCTCTGTCCATCTCTCTCTGGATTCCCCATTTTCTCTCTTCAGGTGGCTGATCAACCCCGGCATTACAAATCAGTGCGTGGTACAATTTTACGTAGTGGGTCGCTACACTGCTCGTCATGCTGCAAATAACCCCACGCACTGGATTCAGTGCGTGGTACAAGCTTGGTTGGGGGTTGGGGTCCCCAGGGCCCAAAAATAATTGAGGGAAGGGGGGCACACAGCCCCTTCCAAAAACAAATTTTTAAAAAGCTGCCATCTCATCGGAGCCTGGGCCCCCTCCCTTCACCACTCTACAAACACGCCCCTGGTGCATTCTAAGTTGGGGAATTAAGTCCCCTTGAATACTGAGGGTCCCTGGGGCAACTAGCCCACCAGGTACCTCTAGTAAGCGCAACACAGCTGGAATGCCGAGAGGTGGTCCGAGGCCATGCCCCTTTTTTATACCACTCTGCAAACACCTCTTGGTGCACCGCTGGTGGGGCGATGAGGTCCACTTGTGTCCTGAGGATCTCAGGACACTAGTGGACTTCATCCCTTGAGCAGCAGTGCGCCAGGAGCTGAGTTTGCAGAGTGGTGTAAAAAGGGGGCGTGGCCTCGAACCACTCTCAGCAATCCAGGTGTGTGGCACTTACTGGAGGTACCTGGAGGGCTAGTTGGCCCCAGGGACCCTCAGGAATGAAGGGGACTTAATCTCCCAAATTAGAACGTTCCAGGGGGCATGATTGCAAAGTGATGGGGAAAGAGGGCATGGCCTGTGTCCACCTCTCAGCAATCCCACTGTGTGGGGCTTACTGGAGGTAACAGGTAGGCTAGTTGGCCCCTAAGGGATCCCAGCAGCAAAGTGGACTTCGATCCCCATCCAAGAGCGCGCCAGGGAGCACATTTGCAGAGTGGTGGGCAAAGTGGCCTGCCATGAGAATTTAGCAATCCTGCTGTGTGGGACTTACTGGATGTAATAGGTGGGGTAGTTGGCGCCCAATGATGTCCTTGGGGGCCAACTACCTCTCTTGTTACCTCCAGTTAGTCCCACACAGTGGGATTGCTAAAATGTCTTTGGAGGCCATGCCCCCCTTTCTCCACCACTCTGCAACATGCCTCTTGGCAGACTACAGGATGGGGAGGAAGTCCAATTTACTCCTGAGGGACTTTGGGGCCAAGAAGCCCTCCTGGTACCTCATGTAAGTCCTACACAGAGGAATTCCTGAGCGCTGGTCGGAGGCCCAGCACACTTTCTCCACCACTCTGCAAACACGACTACTAGTTGAAGAAGCATGTTTCTGCACCTCTTACTTAGAGTTAGTTTTAATCCCCCTACCCAATTATGTACTAGGGCCTTACAGGGGAGGTCATGCCAATCACAGGGGTACCCCAAACCATTGTGTACCCTAGTGTATGTAGGTGTTTGCACTATATTCTAAGTATCTTTTAACATAGCACTGGCTCTAGGCCTGGTTGTCAGAGTCAGTTACCACCAGTACCCATCAGCAAAATGTTGGGGGAATAGGATTTTTGCCAACAAGGCCCTTTCTGCACCTTTGTTGGTTCTTTCTGCATATCTCTTGCTTCTTTCTGCACCTGTCTTTGTCTTTCTGGATTTCTGTTGCCTCTTTCTGCATTTCTCTTGCTTCTTTCTGCGCCTTTCTATCTCTTTCTGCACATGTCCTACCTCTGTATTCATAGTTAGAAATTAGCATTTAAAAAACCTTAGAAATTCACTAAAAAACCATAGGTTTCAGGGACTTGATAGTTAGTAATTAGTATTTAAAAAACCCTTTTGAAATTCACTGAAAAAATTCATAGGTTTCCGGGACGTTATAGTTAGAAATGACCATTTAAAAAACCTATGAAAATCACTGAAAAAACCATAGGTTTCAGGGACATTATAGTTAGTTGGACATTTCACTCGTACAAAACCAGTGAATTTTGGCCGTTATACTTAGTTCAGCTAACTATAACTCTTGCCCCCACAATGCACTGCTGATAACATATTACATCATTCATGACATGGTCAGTGACATCACTGATGACATCTCAAATTACATCAATGATGACATCACTGATAGCATCATCCATGTGATATTCTGATGCACCTCCTCACAACCTAATATAACCTTTGATACACCCACTCTAAAATACACACTACCATTTTCAAAGCCATAGACACACCAATACCAGTTACTACATACCCACTCACTGATTCCGAGGTCTACACACACATCCACTTATTCACCCATACAGTGACTCATGCATGCAGTCACTCATCAATACAGCACTAGCATATGCTCTTATAAACCTATAGAGACACTTACACACTACCAGTCACCCATAGAGTCACTCGTACATCTAGTGAGCCATTGAAAAAATCAATCACACCCTCATTTACTCACCTATTCAGTTACACACACACCACCTCACTTACTCACACATATACTAACACATACTTACTCTCTTATACAATCACTGATACAAGCACACACTCATCCGTACAGCCACTCACACAATCACTCACTCTCACATAGTCATTTATATTCTCCAACACTCACATATACTGCCTTTCAAATATGTAGTTACTCACACATATACCACTGAGATCCATTCACTCACCAACACAGCCATACAGCCCCTCACAGATGCACTCTTCAACCCATACACCCAGTGAATCACCAACTCACACATCCATGCAGGGAGTCACACAACCCCCACCCATACACACAAACACTCAGGCACCCATACAGATACTCAGACAGCCAATCAATAATTCATATTGACACTGATGTAGCTACTCACCAACCCATGCAGCCGCTTACACACCAACTGACAGACTGATACAGACATTCACACAGTTTAGTCACTAACCCATGCCTTCAGTAAGACACGTTTAATCACTCACTTATACAGTCAGTCACGTACCCACTAAATCATCCATACAGACACTCATATACCCACTCATTCTTTAATACACCTTGGCATATATATATATATTACCTCCTGGCGGTCGCCAGTAGGTAGATATAGTTAGGACCTATTTTCCATAGGAAATCCGCAACATTCGATTTGGAATAACGTTGGCGCCGATTGACGAATCTTTGTGAAATTCTCCAAACTTTTGGCCAGCTCCGGTCCGCTCCTATCCTGAAAATGTCACGGTGATTCGTCAAGCGGGGGCTGAGAAAAAAGGGGGGTCCCAAAATGCGTTTTCCCCATGCATTTTCCCATAGGACCTGTTGATGCAGCTACAGCCCGAACTGCTGAACGGAATTACACCAAATTTGTAAAAGAGGTAGTCCTCAGTTCAGACACATGCCTTTTGCTTAAATAGTGTAAATCCGTCAGCAGTTCCTGAGAAAATTAGAGTTAAAAAGATAGATATATCTATGGCCTCGGAGGATCCGCGCACCCTCCCTGCACCCAGCGTGCACCCTGCCGTGCACAAGCTGTATTCTAATTTGCTGTCAACACTCCAGATCAGGAAGTGTTGGCAGCCATCTTGTGCCTCGGTAGAACCGAGGCACAAGAAACCTATAAAACAAACGCGAACAACGTGACAAGGGGGCAGGGTAGAAACACCCTGACCCCCTAGGCCTACTCAGGGGGTCCCACAAGGACCCCCAGGGCCAAAAAAAGCATTTTTTTAAAAAAGAAATCAGCGCGATTCGTGCACCCAGCAAGAATTTCGGACGAAAATAAAAAAAGAAGCGCAAGGCTCCTGCGCTTCTTTGGTAATTGGCCCCCGGGGGGGACAAATCCCAGGGGCAGAATTAAAAAAAGTGTGGGGGGGTCCCAACACTGCCCCAGGGACCGCCACCCCCCGGGGCTCAAAGATACTATATGAGGGGGGCTCAAGGCCCCCCTGCACCCCCGCACCCCCAGGGACCGCCACCCCCCTGGGGCATAATGAAAATGGGTGGGGGGGCTCGCAGCCCCCCCAGCCCCGGGGACCGCCACCCCCTGGAGCTTGAAATTGTTTGGGATAGGGGGGCTCTCAGGCCCCCCCAGCCTCGGGGACCGCCACCCCCGGTCAAGTTGTTAGTGTGGGAGGGGGCAACATGGCCCCCCTCCTGGAGCCTTGAATAGGCCCTGGGGACTGCCACCCCCCAGGGCCGGCTTCTGCAGTGTCCCGAGGTGACCACCCCGGGACACTGTAGTTTGCTCACGCAGGGAAACCTGCTCTCGCTTCAATGAAGCAAAGCTGATTGCTTTTCCACATGTGGAAAAGCAATGCCGGCTCCCGCAGGACGCGGGGAGCCGGCTGGGACCCTAGGGGGATTGGGCCATAAGTAGCCTGGGAGGGGGGCCACACGGCCCCTCCCGAATTACAAAAAAAAAAACAATGGCCGGCCCCGGGGGATTGGGTCCTGGGGCCTTAAAGTGGCCAGAGGAGGGGGGCTACACACGGGGATGGGGTCCCTGGGGCAAATTATGGCCTCGTGAGGGGGGCTACGCGGCCCCAACCCGATTTTTTATTATTTTATTTTTTTTATAAACAAAAATTGGGGGCAGGCCCTGGAGGATGGGGTCCCCAGGGCAAAAAAAATGGAAAAAGAAGGGGGGCTACACAGCCCCCCTTCTAAAAGAAAAAAGAAAAAAGACCGGGATCGGGCCGGAGGCTATGCCCCCTCCTTACACCACTCTGCAAACGCACCCCCCTGGCGCGTTTGCAGAGGGGGAACTAATTCCCCTTGAATACTAGGGGTCCCTGGGGGCTAACTAGCCCACCAGGAACCTCCAGTATGCGCCAGGGGGCTGCGTTGCAGAGAGGTGTAATGAGGGCACACTACTTTTTACACCTCTCTGCAATGCAGCTCCGTGGCGCTTACTGGAGGTACCTGGTGGCCACTTCCTGTGGCGTGTTTTAAGTTGGGGAATTCATTCCTCTTCAATCGAGAGGTCTCCTAGGGACCTACTAGCCCACCAGGTACCGCCAGTAAGTGCCACAGAGCTACGTTTCAGAGAGGTGTAAAAAGGGGTGTGCCCTCATTACACCTCTCTGCAACGCAGCTCCCTGGCGCATACCGGAGGTACCAGGTGGGCAAGTTGGACGCCAGGGGACCTCAGGATTCAAGGGGACTTAATCCCCCAACTTAAATCATGCCACGGGGCGCGTTTGCACAGTGGTGAAGGTAGGAGGCGGGGCCTGAGGTGATATGTGTGCAAACACGCCCTGTGGCAAACGCGCCACAGGGCGTGTTTGCACACGTCACCTCAGGCACCGCCCCCTTCCTTTACCATTGTACAAATATTCCTCTAAAATCAGCCGAACTACGAATTACAATTTACTCACTTGTTATCAGGAGAGAGCCCAGGGCTGCTTCGTTTAGCCCAGCACTGACCCTGAAAAATAATTCTAAGAGTAGTTACTAGTAACTTGTATTTGCTTCCATAGGAATCCATTGTGTAGTTTTCAGCAGAAAAGTTTCTAAGTGTCCATTTTGAACCGTACAAATATTCCTCTAAAATCAGCCGAACTACGAATTCTGATTTACTCACCTGTTCTCAGGAGAGAACCCAGTGCTGCATCTTTTAGACCAGCACTGACCCTGAAAAGTAATTCTAAGCATACTTAACAGTAACTTGTATTTCCTTCCTTAGGAATGCATAGTGTGCTTTAAAGTAGAAGCGTTTCTAAGTGACTATTTTCACAAACTAAAAATATTCCTAAACAATCGTCGGTATGACTTAAACACATTCTTTCAACTGTTTACAGGAGATTCGCCTGTGCTGGATCCAGGATCCACCACTGAGTAAGAAAAAGTAACGATAACACTACTTACCTGCTAAGTGAATTTTCTGCCATAGGATAACATTGGTGATTCTATGTGAATATTTTTGTGTCAACTTTTAAAATACAATAATAATCCTTAAAAATCACTACTGTAACCAAAACACTTTTACTCAACTGTTTACAGGAGATGTCCAAGGACTGAATCTAGCATCCAGTCCTATGGTTAGAAAAGTAATCCATAAAGTAACTAATTGCATTTGACTAGAAATTCACATTGACCTCAATGTTGCTTTGTGTTTGAAATTGTGTTGCCCATTGCAACAACTGTAACTACTGTACTAAAAAGTCTATTGCCTATTTGCAAAGTATTTAAATTAAAGTAATTCATTCTGAGAAAGTATATTTTGTATTGTAATGTATAATGTAAATAAAATATCTAAAAATAAACAGTTTAAAAATGTAGTCAATCAGTATCAAAAAAATCAGTATAACAATTAATACATTAAAAATGTTCATTTACAAAACCTTTGAAATTCACTGAAAAAAACATAGGTTTCAGGCCTGATATAGTTAGGAATTAGCATTTAATAAACATTTGAAATTCACTGAAAAAACCATAGGTTTCAGGCCTGATATAGTTAGGAATTAGCATTTAAAAAACCTTTGAAATCCAATGAAAAAACCATAGGTTTCAGGCCTGATATAGTTAGGAATTAGCATATAAAAACCCTTAGAAATTCACTGAAAAAACAATAGGTTTTAGGGGTGTTATAGTTAGCTGGACATTTCACTCGTACAAAACCATGAAATTCCTCCGATATAGTTAGTTGTACTAACATCTCGTGCGCCAGCAATTCACTGATGATGATGTCACATATTACATCATTCATGACATGGTCAGTGACATCACTGATGACATCTCAAATGACATCACTGATGACATCATCCATGTGACAATCAGATACACCTCATCATACACTAGTATAACCTTTCATCACTCACTGTAAAATAGAGAGTGCCAGATTTAAAACCATTGACACACCAATACAAGTTTCTAAACACCCACTCAGTAATTCCTAGATCTATACACACATCTAACCACTTACCTATAGATTTACTCATACATGCTGTCAATGATCAATAGAACACTATCAAATATACTTATACACCTATATCGACATTACACACCAGCACACATCCTAATCACTTATGAAGTCATCCTACTCACTTATGCAAACAATGGATCATACTTACTTTTACTTAGCTATACACTTATAAAAACACCACTTCATCTATTCATATAGACAATAACCCATACTTAGTATGTTATAAAAACACTATCACAGCTATACAGTTATCCATACAGTCACTTATACAATCACTGAGTCTTATGTATACTTATTTATATACAACAACTGACCCAAAACACTGGCTTTTATTTTTCTAGTTTGTTGGACATGTACCATTGAGAAATATATGAGCTCATCGCCACAGCCATAAAGATATTCACTCACCCAAACAACTGTTATAACATGTAGTTTTAACTTCAGATACCTACTGAATCAACTATTCACACATCTTTGGGCAGTCACATACCCCCACCGAACCACACACACATTCACTCTCCCATACAAATACTCAGTTAACTAATCAATAAATAATGTAGACGTTCACGTAGCTAGTAACCAACTGGTGCAGCAGTTTACACAACAACTGACAAAGTGATACAGATATTCACACAGTTTTGGCACTATCCAATATATTTAGTGAGACACTATAAATTAGTCAAGTAAACAGTCCATCACGCTACTAAATCCTCCATCCAGATATTTATATTTATATATCCACCCATTCTTCAATGCAAATTGCTATATATATATAAATATATATTCACTTAAAAAACCATAGGTTTCACAAACGTTATAGTTAGGAATTAGCATTTAAAAAACCTTGCAAATTCACTAAAAAAAACATAGGTTTCACACACGTTATAGTTAGGAATTAGCATTTAAAAAACCTTGCAAATTCACTGAAAAAACCAGAGGTTTCACACACGTTATAGTTAGGAATTAGCATTTAAAAAACCTTGCAAATTCACTGAAAAAACCATAGGTTTCACACATGTTATAGTTAGCTAGACATTTCACTCGTACAAAACCATTGAAATTCCCCCGTTATAGTTAGTTCAGCTAACTATAACTCGCGCACCCGCAATCCACTGCTGATGACGTCACATATTACATCACTCATGACATGGTCAGTGACATCACTCATGACATCACTGATGACATCTCAAATGACATCACTGATGACATCACTGATGACATCATCCATTGAGTATGTGTTTCTGAACAATTTTAATATGTTTAATATATATAGGGAAAGGCCTGTTGAAGAATAAGTGGGTGTACAAGTGTGTAAATGGATGATTTTCTTTGGTGCGTAACTGACTCTATAAGTGAGTCATTAAATGTATCTTACTGCAGACTAGTGACTAAACTGTGTAAATGTTTGTATGTGTTTGTATGTTGGTGTATAAGTGGTGGCATGGTTTTGTAAATACCTATATAAGTGTCTATATGAGTTATTGATTGCTTGTCTCAATACCTGTATGGGTTCCTGAGTGTTTGTGTGGGTAGGGTGTGTGTGACTCTATGCATAGATGTGTGAGTGGGTGATTCTATGGGTGCATGGTTTTAAGAGTGCATCTGTGATGGACTGTATGGTTGAGTGAGTGTATGTATGGGTGTGTTAGGGATTGAATATATATCTCAGTGGTACATTTGTGACTAACTACATATGTGAAAGGCAGTATTTATGCGTGTAAGAGTATATAAGTGGGTAGATGTGAGAGTATGTGATTGTGAGAGTGACTGTATGGATGAGTGTGTGCTTGTATCAATGATTCTATAAGAGCGTAAGAATGTGATCCTATTTTTATGAGTAAGTGAACTTGAGTGTGTATAACCGCATAGGTGAGTAAATGGGAGTGTGATTTTTTGCATGACTGAGTAGGTGTGAGAGTACCTCTATGGATGATTGGTAGTGTGTGAGTGTCTATATAGGTGTATAAATGCATATGATAGTTTTGTATGGAGTGACTGTAAGTATGAGTGACTGTACAGGTGAATGAGTGGAGGTGTATGTAGACCTAAGAGTTAATAAGTGGGTATGTAGTTATCGGTATTGCAGTATGTATGGTTTTGAGAATGGAACTCTTAAATTTTGAGTCGGTGTATCAAAGGTTATATTAGGGTGTGAGAAGATGTGGTAACTTATCACATGGATGACATCATCAGTGATGTCATCAGTGATGTCATTTGAGATGTCATCAGTGATGTCATGAGTGATGTCACTGACCATGTCATGAGTGATGTAATATGTGACGTCATCAGCAGTGGATTGCGGGCGCGCGAGTTATAGTTAGCTGAACTAACTATAACGGGGGAATTTCAATGGTTTTGTACGAGTGAAATGTCCAGCTAACTATAACACCCCTAAAACCTATGTTTTTTTCAGTGAATTTCTAAGGTTTTATAAATGATCATTTCTAACTATAACATGCCTGAAACCTATGGGGCCTGGTGGGAGTAGTGGTGCAGGCCACCCGCCCCAGACACCCTCATTTTGAAGATGGCTACCTACCTGTAAGTTTGTTTGGTGTATTGCAATGGCTTCCAACTGCTCCTGGGTGGGGTGGGGTGGGGAAGGGATCCATCCTGCTGAGGTGTGGGACAGAGGGGATGTTGGGAGTAGTAGTGCAGCTCTCCAGACCAAAACACCCTCCCAGGGAAGATGGCTACATACCTGTAAGTTTGATGAGGGTTGTGTAATGGCTTCCAACTGCTCCTAGGTGGGGTGGGGAAGGGATCCATCCTGCTGAGGTGTAGGACAGAGGGAATGTTGGGAGTAGTAGTGCAGCCCTCCCAGACACAAACACCCTGCCAGGGAAGATGGCTACCTACCTGTAAGTTTGATGAGGGTTGTGTAATGGCTGACACATGCTTCTGGGTGTGGTGGTGGGAGGGCTCCATCTTGCTAGGCTGTGGGATAGGGGGCATGGAGGGAGTAGTGGTACAGGCCCTCCACCCCCAGACACCCTCATTTTAAAGATGGCTACCTACCTGTAAGTTTGTTTGGTGTACTGCAATGGCTTCCAACTGCTCCTGGGTGGGGTGGGGAGGTATCCATCCGGCTGAGGTGTGGGGCGGAGGGAATGTTGGGAGTAGTAGTGCAGCCCTCCCAGGCACAAACACCCTCCCAGGGAAGATGGCTACCTACCTGTAAGTTTGATGAGGGTTGTGTAATGGCTAACACATGCTTCTGGGTGGGGTGGTGGGAGGGCTCCATCTTGCTAGGCTGTGGGACAGGGGGCCTGGTGGGAGTAGTGGTGCAGGCCACCCGCCCCAGACACCCTCATTTTGAAGATGGCTACCTACCTGTAAGTTTGTTTGGTGTATTGCAATGGCTTCCAACTGCTCCTGGGTGGGGTGGGGAAGGGATCCATCCTGCTGAGGTGTGGGACAGAGGGAATGTTGGGAGTAGTAGTGTAGCTCTCCAGACCAAAACACCCTCCCAGGGAAGATGGCTACATACCTGTAAGTTTGATGAGGGTTGTGTAATGGCTTCCAACTGCTCCTGGGTGGGGTGGAGAGGGATCCATCCTGCTCAGGTGTGGGCCAGGGGGCCCGGTGGTTGTTGTAGTGCTGTCTGCCTGTACACATGCCCCCATGGTTATGTTGTTAGCTATGTTTGGGGTGAATGGGAGTAGGTGATTGTTGGATCTGTGAGCCATGTTTTAGTGAGTGTGTGGTGCAGATGGATGGTATGTGTCCTAGGTGGTGTAGCTTTGAAGCTGTGCAAGGCAGTACATTGCAGAGTGGCAGTAGTCATTTGTTTGTACTTACCAGCCTCCACTCCCCGGCTACTCCTGTGAGACTCTCTGGATGCAGTATGGCAAGCACCTTCTCCTTCCATTGTGTGAATGGTTTTGGTGGAATGGGGGAGCCACCCTCAGTCCTTTGAGCCAGCTCAGGGTTCTTGCTCCTCCTCTCCTTGACCACCCTCTTGAGATCATGCCAACGCTTCATGATCTCCTTTTTTGATCTTGGGGTGGTCCCTATTGCATTGACCCTTTGGACTATCCTAGCCCACATTTGTGTCCTAGTGGCTAATGGTGTCTGTTTGACCAGGGTACCAAAAAGCTGTGGTTCCACTCTGACTATCTCATCTACCATGACCTTCAACTCACTCTCAGTGAATTTGGGCATTTTCTGTGTGGCCATGGTGTGTGGTGTGCAAAGTGATTGTGGGTGCAGGAGTGTGAGTGGTGGTTGAGGTTGTGCTGTGTATGGTATGTGTTGTGCAGGAGGGTTATTTGTGCTGGCGTGGAGGTGGTGGTGCTGTGTGTGGTGTGGCTGGTGATGTTGTGTCCTCTGCCTCTCCTGTCAGCTGGGGTATGTGTCCCTTCTCGCCTGGAGTTTTGCAAGGGATTGTGGTCAGGGAAGGGGCTGGTTTTATACTCAGCTATATGGGTGTGTCCAATTGGGGTGTTGCTGGCAGGCGTGTTGTCCTGGGATTTGTTTTTTTCGTTTTGCCATGTGGTTGTGTCATTGGGGTGTGTTTTGTGAATTTGGGAGGCATGTCTAGTTTTCTGTGTACACTTTTTGGCCTTTTTGTGGGCTTTTGGCTTCGTCTGCCATATTTTTGACGGTTTGTCTGCCGCGGTGGCTGTGCTTCAGCTCTTCCACTGGCTCTCCCATTAATCCCATTGTGCGACCGCGATGGTCGGAGACGGCGGTATGTACCGCGGGACGGTCGCGTATATACTAATTTACGGGGCAGTGTCTCTGCTATACTTGCGGCGGGTTGTTTTTTTTCCGCCGTGATTCCTACCGTCGCGGATGGATTTAGGCCATCTCCGCCTGCTATGGGCAGTTATTCTTGGTCTCGTACCGCCGCGTTCTGATTATTTTGGCGGTTAATGCTAATTTGGCCGCCGGTTTCCCACGGGGCCGGCGGGCGGTTGTTTTCCACTTCCATGGTGGCCGGGGTGTTTTTCCGCCCGTCATCCTAATGGACCTCATAATTGTTTAAAATATAGTTTTTTTAATTAGTGTTATGTATTTTAGTATTTATTTTAAAAGAATGTGATGTAATTATTTTGAATTTGTTGTTTATGTTTTTTAATATATGTGTTACATTTTTAGTATTTATTGAATTTAATTAAAATAAATGTGCTTTTATAGTTCAATAGCGGGTTGTGGGTTTATAGGGCAATAGGATGGGAAGTAATTCAATTATAATAAATTAATGATTCATGTATTTAAAAAAATGTATTTAATTGATAATTATGTCAATTCTGCGTTTAATTTTTTGTGGTAAATTTTATGTGTGGGTTGTGTGGATTATATGGGTAAAGAGTTGGAAGTAATATATATGTATTTAATTGGTAATTTGTTAATGAATATTAATTAATTAATTGATATTTAATTATGTTCATTGGGTACTTTTTTGGGTGTGGGTTGTGGGGTTAAAGGGGCAAAGAGTGGAAAGTAATTAATTTTTAATTAATTAATAACTATATGTTAATTAATATTAATATATAATTTAATTCACAATTAATTGATAATTAATTATGTTAATTGTGCACATAATTTTCTGGAGGGTTCTTGATGTGGATTTTGGGTTTTTGTAGTGGCATGGGATCGAAAGTAAATTTACTTTGAGCAATTAATATTTTATTTTTAATTACTATTAATTATTATGTGAATAGTGTTTTGTTAAATGTTATACATTTGTTGTGTGCTTTGTGGGGATTTATTGTGAAAAGTATATAAGTTATAATTAATTAGTAATCAATATTTATTTAATGAAAATTTGTTTAATGAATATTTATAGTAATACCGTAAATAATTTTTTGGGTGAAAGTTGTGAGTTTTGCTGTGTTATAAGGTTTGGAAGTAACAAAGTTAAATATATGTAATAATTAATGTTTTTGTTAATGAATAATTTCTAAGCAAAAAATATTTATTTTTCTATTTTATTTATAATAATATTTGTAGGTATTTGTAATATGTTTTTAAGATTGTGATATATATTTATTTAAAAAAATGTTAAATATATTTTTATTTTATTTTTCAACATATTTATATATTTTTTATTAACTTTGTTTTATAAATAATTGTATTTTGTTGAAGATATTTTGTTTGTTTTTAATGTTGAACAGACTGGAGTGGGAATAGAAAATTGTACCCTCTGCTATCCAACACTTCCCTACTGTTGCACTTATTACAGCGGGAATAGTAAATTTTACCCCTCCGCTTTCCAACACTACAGATGTAGTGAGTGGAGTGGGCATAGTAAATGTATCCCTTTGCAGTCCAACAGTTTTGCAACTGTTGAGGCTGGAATGGGTACAGTAAATATTACTTATCCGCAATCAAACACTTTTACTACTGTTGTACTGACTGTAGTGGGAATTGTAAATGTTACCCCTCCTCTATCCAACACTTTCCCTACTGTTGCACTTATTGGGGTGGGAATAGTAAATTTTGCCCCTCCGTAATTTAACATTTTTCCTACTGTTGTAGTGATTGGAATGGAAATAGTAAATGTATCCTTGCGCACTGCAACAGTTTTGCTACTGTTGTACTGGCTGGAATGGGTACAGTAAATATTACTTAGCTGCAATCCAATGCTTTTAATACTTTTGCATTTATTGGAGGGATATTTGTAAATTGTAACCAGTTTTTTTATTTTTTGCGTTGTGTGACGTGGGAGTAGTCTATTTTTTGAAAATCAATTTTAATAGTTTGAGTAGTTTGGTACAAATTGTAGTGGGAACAGGATATGTATTCAATTTTATATTTTATAATATATTGAATTCTGTTATAATGTATATTATATGATTCTGTTTATTTAAAATTATAATATTTTAATTCCTAATATTTTCAATGTGTAAAATACTTTTTGCTACATTAAAAGATTTTTAAGTTGTTTCGTTTTTTATTTAATTATAATGGTTTGTTCTAAAATAAAATTATGTTAATGGTAAAGGTATATATATATTTATTTGTTTTTAGACATTATTTTTGAATTATAATATAATAATAATAATAATAATAACAATAATAATGATAATAATAAACAATCTTTATTCTGCAATAAAACCGTCATAAAAGAGATCATGCATTCAAAACAGTAACAAATTCATTAGAACTAATTTCATCACACACTAAGGGGCCGATTCCAATCCTGGAAAAAGGCTGTACGAATCGTTGTAAGGAGCGTTTTCCCCGTACGACTCGTACCCGGTAAACTTTCCGTACAACCTAGGAAGTACGATTCGTACAGAAAGCCTATTTCCGTATGTTTCGTACAAAAGCCCGTACAGATAAAAAAAAACTACGATTCTGATCCGGAACAGCTTGTACGTGACGTCCAGACATATTCAGGCAGCGGTTTCTGGCCCAGCAAGTACGATTCGTCTCTACGTCACTCCGTATGGCTCTTTTTTTACGGGAGTCAAACACAGCCGGAAAAGCAGAGTCCGACGTGAACCGCTACGCAACGGAGCCCCGGTACATGACGTACACACCATGAGCCCTGTCGTACGTGTCATCCCGGTCCTCTTGGCCTACGACCTGGTGCACCGCACCCGACGCACACGTCACAGAAGGTGAGAACAACACCCAGGGGCCAGGGTGGGGGTGAGGGGCAGGAAACAAACCCAATACTCAAAGCCAAACCTATAATATGGAGGCCATACATTACCACCAGGGTCTGGTCACTTGGGGGGGCGTGGCCAGCAACCCCTGCGTACCGCAACAACGGAATTGGACGTGTACGGTGTGTTTCACACGTACCCCTATGGCACCATTCGAACAGTGATACAGACCGTACACACGCAATGAATGCGTGGGTACGGTGCGTGTCACACGTACCCCTACGGCACAGTCGAACAGTGATACGGACCGTACACACGCATTAAATGAGTGGGTACGGTGCGTTTCACATGTAGCCCTACGGCACCATTAGAACTGAGATACGGACCGTAGTCACGCAATGGATGCGTGGGTACGGTGCGTGTCACACGTACCCCTACGGCACCATTAGAACAGTGATACGGACCGTACACACGCAGTGAATGCGTGGGTACGGTGCGTACCACACGTACCCCTACGGCACAGTATAACTGTGATACGGACCGTACATACGCAATGAATGCGTGGTACGGTGCGTACCACACGTACCCCTACGGCACAGTAGAACAGTGATACGGACCTTACACACGCAATGAATGCGTGGATATGGTGCGTGTCACACGTACCCCTACGGCACAGTAGAACTGTGATACGGACCGTACACACGCCATGAATGCGTGGGTACGGTGCGTGTCACATGTACCCCGTTACGGCACCAGTACATTTGGGATACGAGGCGTACACACGCCAGGAATGTGGGCTTAGAGGACTAGCCCAGCCTGTTACCTTCATATTGGTGTGTGTGTAGGTCCAGGCCAGCAGTGTACTGCTCCAAGGGGGTGCGTGGGTGGGTGCAGAGGACTCCCAGCAGTGTCCAGACATAAGAGGGGTGGGTGCATATGACTACCAGCAGTGGCCTGCAATATGAGGGGTGGGTGCATATGACTACCATCAGCGTCCAGACATATGAGGGGTGGGTGCAAAGGACTACCAGCAGTGTCCAGACATATGAGGGGTGGGTGCATATGACTACCAGCAGTGGCCTGCAATATGAGGGGTGGGTGCAGAGGACTCCCAGCAGTGTCCAGACATATGAGGGGTGGGTGCATATGACTACCAGCAGTGGCCTGCAATATGAGGGATGGCTGCATTTGACTACCAGCAGTGTCCAGACATATGAGGGGTGGGTGCATATGACTACCAGCAGTGGCCTGTAATATGAGGGGTGGGTGCAGAGAACTCCCAGCTGTGTCCAGACATATGAGGGGTGGGTGCATATGACTACCAGCAGTGGCCTGCAATATGAGGGGTGGGTGCAGAGGACTCCCAACAGTGTCCAGATATATGAGGGGTGGGTGCATATGACTACCAGCAATGTCCAGACATATGAGGGGTGTGTGCATATGACTACCAGCAGTGGCCTGCAATATGAGGGGTGGGAGCAGTGGACTCCCAGCAGTGTCCAGACATATGAGGGGTGGGTGCATATGACTACCAGCAGTGGCCTGCAATATGAGGGGTGGCTGCATATGACTACCAGCAGTGTCCAGACATATGAGGGGTGGGTGCATATGACTACCAGCAGTGGCCTGCAATATTTGGGGTGGGTGCAGAGGACTCCCAGCAGTGTCCAGACATATGAGGGGTGGGTGCATATGACTACCAGCAGTGGCCTGCAATATGAGGGGTGGCTGCATATAACTACCTGCAGTGTCCAGTCATATGAGGGGTGGGTGCATATGACTACCAGCAGTGGCCTGCAATATGAGGGTTGGGTGCAGAGGACTCCCAGCAGTGTCGAGACATATGAGGGGTGGGTGCATATGACTACCAGCAGTGGCCTGCAATATGAGAGGTGGGTGCAGAGGACTCCCAGCAGTGTCCAGACATATGAGGGGTGGGTGTATATGACTACCAGCAGTGTCCAGACATATGAGGGGTGGCTGCATATGACTTCCAGCAGTGGCCTGCAATATGAGGGATGGGTGCAGAGGACTCCCAGCAGTGTCCAGACATATGAGGGGTGGGTGCATATGACTACCAGCAGTGGCCTGCAATATGAGGGATGGGTGCAGAGGACTCCCAGCAGTGTCCAGACATGAGGGGTGGGTGCATATGACTACCAGCAGTGGCCTGCAATATGAGGAGTGGGTGCAGAGGACTCCCAGCAGTGTCCAGACATATAAGGGGTGGGTGCATATGACTACCAGCAGTGGCCTGCAATATGAGGGGTGGTTGCATATGACTACCAGCAGTGTCCAGACATATGAGGGGTGGGTGCATATGACTACCAGCAGTGGCCTGCAATATGAGGGGTGGGTGCAGAGGACTCCCAGCTGTGTCCAGACATATGAGGGGTGGGTGCATATGACTACCAGCAGTGGCCTGCAATATGAGGGGTGGGTGCAGAGGACTCCCAGCAGTGTCCAGACATATGAGGGGTGGGTGCATATGACTACCAGCAGTGTCCAGACATATGAGGGGTGGGTGCATATGACTACCAGCAGTGGCCTGCAATATGAGGGATGGCTGCATTTGACTACCAGCAGTGTCCAGACATATGAGGGGTGGGTGCATATGACTACCAGCAGTGGCCTGTAATATGAGGGGTGGGTGCAGAGAACTCCCAGCTGTGTCCAGACATATGAGGGGTGGGTGCATATGACTACCAGCAGTGGCCTGCAATATGAGGGGTGGGTGCAGAGGACTCCCAACAGTGTCCAGATATATGAGGGGTGGGTGCATATGACTACCAGCAATGTCCAGACATATGAGGGGTGTGTGCATATGACTACCAGCAGTGGCCTGCAATATGAGGGGTGGGAGCAGTGGACTCCCAGCAGTGTCCAGACATATGAGGGGTGGGTGCAGAGGACTCCCAGCAGTGTCCAGACATATGAGGCGTGGGTGCATATGACTACCAGCAGTGGCCTGCAATATGAGGGGTGGCTGCATATAACTACCTGCAGTGTCCAGACATATGAGGGGTGGGTGCATATGACTACCAGCAGTGGCCTGCAATATGAGGGTTGGGTGCAGAGGACTCCCAGCAGTGTCGAGACATATGAGGGGTGGGTGCATATGACTACCAGCAGTGGCCTGCAATATGAGAGGTGGGTGCAGAGGACTCCCAGCAGTGTCCAGACATATGAGGGGTGGGTGTATATGACTACCAGCAGTGTCCAGACATATGAGGGGTGGCTGCATATGACTTCCAGCAGTGGCCTGCAATATGAGGGATGGGTGCAGAGGACTCCCAGCAGTGTCCAGACATATGAGGGGTGGGTGCATATGACTACCAGCAGTGGCCTGCAATATGAGGGGTGGGTGCAGAGGACTACCATCAGTGTCCAGACAGATGAGGGGTGGGTGCAGAGGACTACCAGCAGTGTCCAGACATATGAGGGGTGGGTGCATATGACTACCAGCAGTGGCCTGCAATATGAGGAGTGGGTGCAGAGGACTCCCAGCAGTGTCCAGACATATAAGGGGTGGGTGCATATGACTACCAGCAGTGGCCTGCAATATGAGGGGTGGTTGCATATGACTACCAGCAGTGTCTTGACATATGAGGGGTGGGTGCATATGACTACCAGCAGTGGCCTGCAATATGAGGGGTGGGTGCAGAGGACTCCCAGCTGTGTCCAGACATATGAGGGGTGGGTGCATATGACTACCAGCAGTGGCCTGCAATATGAGGGGTGGGTGCAGAGGACTCCCAGCAGTGTCCAGACATATGAGGGGTGGGTGCATATGACTACCAGCAGTGTCCAGACATATGAGGGGTGTGTGCATATGACTACCAGCAGTGGCCTGCAATATGAGGGGTGGGTGCAGAGGACTCCCAGCAGTGTCCAGACATAGGAGGGGTGGGTGCATATGACTACCAGCAGTGGCCTGCAATATGAGGGGTGGCTGCATATTACTACCAGCAGTGTCCAGACATATGAGGGGTGGGTGCATATGACTACCAGCAGTGGCCTGCAATATGAGGGGTGGGTGCAGAGGACTCCCAGCAGTGTCCAGCCATATGAGGGGTGGGTGCATATGACTACCAGCAGTGGCCTGCAATTTGAGGGGTGGCTGCATATGACTACCAGCAGTGTCCAGACATATGAGGGGTGGGTGCATATGACTACCAGCAGTGGCCTGCAATATGAGGGGTGGGTGCAGAGGACTCCCAGCAGTGTCCAGACATATGAGGGGTGGGTGCATATGACTACCAGCAGTGACCTGCAATATGAGGGGTGGGTGCAGAGGACTCCCAACAGTGTCCAGACATATGAGGGGTGGGTGCATATGACTACCAGCAGTGTCCAGACATATGAGGGGTGGCTGCATATGACTACCAGCAGTGACCTGCAATATGAGGGGTGGGTGCAGAGGACTCCCAGCAGTGTCCAGACATATGAGGGGTGGGTGCATATGACTACCAGCAGGGGCCTGCAATATGAGCGGTGGCTGCATATGACTACCAGCAGTGTCCAGACATATGAGGGGTGGGTGCATATGACTACCAGCAGTGGCCTGCAATATGAGGGGTGGGTGCAGAGGACTCCCAGCAGTGTCCAGACATATGAGGAGTGGGTGCATATGACTACCAGCAGTGGCCTGCAATATGAGGGGTGGATGCAGAGGACTCCCAGCAGTGTCCAGACATATGAGGGGTGGGTGCATATGACTACCAGCAGTGTCCAGACATATGAGGGTTGTGTGCATATGACTACCAGCAGTGGCCTGCAATATGAGGGGTGGCTGCATATTACTACCAGCAGTGTCCAGACATATGAGGGGTGGGTGCATATGACTCCCAGCAGTGGCCTGCAATATGAGGGGTGGGTGCAGAGGACTCCCAGCAGTGTCCAGCCATATGAGGGGTGGGTGCCTATGACTACCAGCAGTGGCCTGCAATATGAGGGGTGGCTGCATATGACTACCAGCAGTGTCCAGACATATGAGGGGTGGGTGCATATGACTACCAGCAGTGGCCAGCAATATGAGGGGTGGGTGCAGAGGACTCCCAGCAGTGTCCAGACATATGAGGGGTGGGTGCAGAGGACTCCCAGCAGTGTCCAGACATATGAGGGGTGGCTGCATATGACTACCAGCAGTGGCCTGCAATATGAGGGGTGGGTGCAGAGGACTCCCAGCAGTGTCCAGACATATGAGGGGTGGGTGCATATGACTACCAGCAGGGGCCTGCAATATGAGGGGTGGCTGCATATGACTACCAGCAGTGTCCAGACATATCAGGGGTGGGTGCATATGACTACCAGCAGTGGCCTGCAATATGAGGGGTGGGTGCAGAGGACTCCCAGCAGTGTCCAGACATATGAGGGGTGGGTGCATATGACTACCAGCAGTGGCCTGCAATATGAGGGGTGGATGCAGAGGACTCCCAGCAGTGTCCAGACATATGAGGGGTGGGTGCATATGACTACCAGCAGTGTCCAGACATATGAGGGTTGTGTGCATATGACTACCAGCAGTGGCCTGCAATATGAGAGGTGGGTGCAGTGGACTCCTAGCAGTGTCCAGACATATGAGGAGTGGGTGTATATGACTACCAGCTGTGGCCTGCAATATGAGGGGTTGGTGCAGAGGACTCCCAGCAGTGTCCAGACACATGAGGGTGGGTGCATATGACTACCAGCAGTGGCCTCCAATATGAGGGGTGGGTGCAGAGGACTCCCAGCAGTGTCCAGACATATGAGGGGTGGGTGCATATGACTACCAGCAGTGGCCTGACATATGAGGGGTGGGTGCAGAGGACTCCCAGCAGTGGACAGAGATATGGGGGGTGTACATCATCATCAGATGACCACACCTACATGGTGGTATGGACGCATCCCTAACTTTGGACTATGATTTTAGTGCTATTACAACACTTCACAGACAGCAGTGTCCCACTTCCAGGAGGATGGATGTCTTTCACACACTGCATGACACACCACATGTGGGTGTGAGGACATATAACACATGCATACCCACCCATGGCGGATGCAGCACAATACACACCCTGATTTCATGCCAACAGACTGCATAGTCATGTAACTGCATACAAAATTAAGATAGCGAAAGGGAACACACACTGTCACGCACATCCCAGGACTGATAGGAATGTTCAGGTGCCTGTCCAGCCACCAAGATGTTTTCTCTCATGGAAGGAATAGGGTTCAATTCCACCAGATACAATGCCCACAATTGTGAGTCAGGTGCCCAAATACCCTGCATAACAAGTACCATTTGTGTGGTAGGCCGTGATTACACACATGCATAGTGCTGAAAAGGGCCAATTTGTCCCTGAAGGCATTCCTACATACCCAAAACACAAGTACAGTGACTAGCAAGGATGGCACAGTAGATTCAGCAGGAGACATCGGTGAGCAGGCATGGCCATTGTTGAAGGGATCCGCCACCAACAAAGGAAATGTGGACACAGGTCAGCACAACAATTGTGCAACTGTTTGCAGGGAAGATGACAGGTGCCACAGAGGAAGGAACACTCCTTGGGACAATGTCTCCAAACTATATGAACACACACTACCAATGATTCTTTACAGAGACATTGTGATGGCACACAGATACCATGGTCCACCTCATGACCATCATACAAAAACATTTCTCAGAACCCTAACCCATTACCAGAACACCAACTCCAGGAGCCTCATCACCAACATCAAGTACCTGAAATGCAATAGTGTTGAAAGTAAAAGAAAAGGCTTTATTCAGCATCAAAAACAAATAAATTAAAAAGAGACTATGTACAAAGGCCCAATGGCCAGTCCATTTCTCAAGTCCAAGGGTGGACGCAGGGGACCGCATCCACCCCTACCTTGCCTGCACAAAGGAACCTCAAGGTTTGTCGACCGGGGGGGGGGGGCATCATCTGTGGCAAGACCAGGCACCGCAGGGACATGAGGGGGATGGGTAGGTGTGGTGGGTGCAGGGGTGGAAGTCTCTACCACAGGGGGCGGGGCAGCCCCAAAGGTGGAGGTGAGCTCGTCGCTGCACACTGCTGCTAGGGCCTCCATCCTAACCCCTGCACCTGAAGATACCCCAGGGCCAACGGAGGGTGTGGTGGGCGAGGGATGGGGTGAAGCGCTCTTGGGGGAGTGGGTGGACATGGTGGGGGACTCAACTCCCGTGCCCGGGGACTTCCTCGCCCGCTTGTGGGGTGGTGGCTCAGTGGGGGCGAGGCCCAGCTCACACATATAGGTCTCCTTGGGTGAGAGTTTGGCAGGGGAGCTAAGGGGAGTGGTTTTGGAGGAACAGGGTTGTGAGGACTGCGGTCTGCGACTGTGGCTGCGTGTATGTCGTCTGCCCCCAGACCCTGGGGGTGTGCTGGATGTGTCCGGTGGGGTACATGCCCGTGACTGTCTCGGTGTGCGTTGGGCAGGCATGGGAGAGGGCAGTGTGGATGGGTCCGGGGTAGGGGGGGACGGAGCGCTGCAGGAGAGAAACTGCTGCTGTCAGGGAAGAGTCCATGGACCGCAGAAACCTGCGTTGGTCAGACATCATTGCTGACATGCCCTCCATGAACGACACCATCTGTGTGAGCAGTTGAGTGTGTCCATGGAGGACATTCAGCACCGATGCCTGCCCAACCTGCAACTGTCGCAGTATATCCACATTCTCTTCACTGAGGGCAGCAGGGGTGACAGGGGCAGGGGGTGCGGTGCCTGGGCCGAAGGAGAAATGGTGGGACTCTGCAAGGACAGAAGGGACGGGAGCAACTGGGAGGGCGGAGATGGCAATGGAGGGGGCGGGTATAGATGTGGGGATGTTGCCAGTTGGTGTTGCAGCCTCCGCCTCCTCAGGGAGGTCAGCCTCGGACCCGTCGGTGTCATAGCTGCTCTCGCCTCCAGACAGGTCCTCCGACTGACTCCCCTCGCCCTCCGTGCCACTGGCTCCTTCTGACTCCCCAGCACTGGTGGCACTGTCGCTGGGTCCCTCCTCCAGGTCCATGCAGGTGTCTCCCTCGGTTGCGGATGATGATGCTGTTGGCAAGGAGAAGAAACCGAAATGCATCAGTCACCTGTATCCATCTGACACATGAGCACAAGAACAATTGGTCACAGTGCATATCAGGCAGGCTAGATTACTCCGCACATATGTAAGCCCTGTACTGCCCAGTTGGTAGACCCACTATGCCACTTGGACACCAGGAAAAAAAGAACACAAAAGGCCACAACTTGACTGAGAAATACACTGAGAAGCTAGTGTCTGTGAACCGGTGAGCACAGCAATACAATGAAGTCATGCCACCTCTTGTTTACCCAGAAATAAACAGTAGTGATACACCCAAGGTAAACTAACACACCTCAATACTCAAGGTGTCACCACACTCAGAGACCTGTAAGTACTTTGGAACACAAAACGAAAAAATGTTGCTACCTTGGGACTCACAATACTTTACACAATCTACATGTTTTGAATGTGCCAATTCGCCAATTCGTGAAAAGAACACTCATGTGCCTGCATGAAATATGTCGCACAAGGCAGTGCACACAGAAGCCACTGTTAGAAATAAATGGTGTTTCAGAAAGTACATACACATGGGCCCACGGAAGTCTTGATGTCTTGAGACTCGTTAGTTTGTATTACCAACAACAAAGGAGTCTCACAATATCAAGACCACTGTGGGAACATGTATATTGAGAATCTGCAACACCATTTAATTCTAACAGTGGCTTCTTTGAAAATGTGCCAGTGTGTTCCATGAAAGTGGAAATGTTGTTTGGTGTGCACTTCCTTGGGAGACTTTTTTCCATGCAGGCACATCAGTGTTCTTAACATAAATCATCACATTTAAAACATGAAGAACTGTTGACAAGTGCTGTGAGTGCCAAGGAACAATTTTTTAGAGTGACAACTTGAATTATGTCAGTTGTCACATGGCCATCCGTCACCTGATTACACAGTTGGCTACACATATGACCTACTGCCTGTCCTCTGGAGTGGCACACATGTCCACACCCAGGACAATGCATAAGCTAATGGGCCTGCAATTGGTTAGAAAAAAAGCCTAGCTGTACTGTGAGGACACCCCCATGGCAAGCCAGAATGGACACACAGATGTCAGCACACAAAGTCAAAACTGCGTTGCATCTGAACCACACACAGGTGCAAAAAATGTATGAGCAGGAATCATGTTTTTAAAAAACTGACACAGGCTGCAAAGCACGAACATTAAGCACTCTCCAGCATCACAGGGGCACTGCACTGGGATTCTTTGTACAGCCAAGTCTCACACATAAGTCAGACCTTGCAATGAAAAACCAGGGTTGCACATGCGTGCCTCTTCCGCACACCCCACCCCATACCTGAGTCAATGTGATTGATACAGATCAAGAAGTGACACCTCTTATTCAGGGTTACAATAACTGTGCTGGAAAAATATCTTCATTTACACAACATCACCTCGTGGGGCTGGCAACACATATTTGTGACAAACAACCATCAACAGATTGTTGTGAATAGCCACACGGGCATTGCCCAGTGTGAGTATGCACAAGCAAAATGGTGTATCCCTGTCCAGTGGACACATGTAGCACACATTTGAAAAATACTAACTAGGCAAGGGAACAATGCCACAGAGGCAGACCTATGCTGAACCCACAGAGAATGTGCACAGTGTTGGATGACACACATGATTAGGAGGCCAGGGTGTCTCAGGGGACTGTAGTGGGCACACTGCTCCGTGGTCCTGGAATGAGCTTACTGTACCATGTTCAACCGTCATGGCACTATGCATATCTCCCACTCATGCACATCATGTCTGAGGCCACAACATTGGTCATGCATGATGCAAGGGTGTTCAGTTGAAAGCTCACACTCCTATGTTGAGAATCATCATCAGTGACAACAAATATGGACCCCCAACATAGTGAACCGGTCATGGCACAGGCAAGGTACCAACACAAGTCACAGACCACCCTCCCACATGATGCAGAAAGCAATGTGCACTTAGATTTACTGGCACCCTAGATGACCATGTGCAAATGTGATTACACACAGACCAGGGGACACATGTCAAGGAGGGGAAGGGATGAAAAAGAGCACCTGGTGACATTGGGGAACAGAAAATGCACTGCACATATAAACTCAGGGAGTGTATCCAGGCTACAGAGCACTTCCAAAGTCTGGCGACACATAACACGACAAACAGCCATGTACCTACCCCCTCCTTGCTGCAGTCTCTCCTGTAACTGCCTATCGAGCTCAGGGAGCACCACCGCCAGGACACGTCTCATGTGGGGGGTCAGGCGTCGGCGGCCGCCATGGGGGCGAGGACTGTCGAGCCCCAGCTGGACCTGGGTGATCTGCCGGGTCCAGCACCGGATGTCCTGCAACCTCTTGCTGACCTGTGGCAGCTGCCGACTCTGATCCCCCACAGATCTCACGGCCCTGACGATGTCCCGCCAGATCTCCCCCTTCTCGTAGGCAGTTACCTGTCAGGATGACAAAGTAACACAACATCAATACAACTGCTCCATGTCCCAGAGACACACATTTGAACATCTTTGAAATGTTGAACAGGGCATAGGATGCTGACATGAATTGCATCATTCACTATAAGAAAGTGGCCTGTGTGCAAGCCCCAATGCACTATATGGCATTGAAAGTCAACAGGTGGCATGAAGGGTGCGACACACTCACTGATCATGGCACACACTGTGCAGCACATGCAACAGCAGGCTGATGGCCAGCACGTGCCAAGCAGTCACATGTCCCACTCCACTGACGCACCCTCAGCACACTAGACAGACACACCCAGGCACAGATCACTCGCCTGTCATTGACAACAGCGGATACAACCCTCACTCTGCACATGTGCAACTTGACAGTGGGGTGTCACAGGTGTTGTGCTAGCTCTGCAAGTCAGACACACAGCACGGCTTACTTGTCACATCAGATGGGTTGATCTGTTGCCTCCTCCTTTCAGCTGTGGTGCAACACTTCACATAGACACTCACCCACATGACAAGGAACATTCACACACATCAATGTCCATGAGGTCGTACACATCATTTGGACACTCTCACGACAGGTCCACTCAACTCATACACATCTGTGGGAACAGTCACCTGTCACACCGGGGGGACCACTGAATCACCTCAGGACAATAGGAAAAAAAGCCACCAAGGATTTGCCAGGCTGAACGTGTCATGCACTATGCAGTGAAAGTCACAGTAAGCACAATGCAAGTGAGGAGTGCACACAGGAACTACATCATGCTCTGCATGAGAGACATCAGCATGTCCCCCCCCCCCCCGGGACCCACTCTAAACAACATTGCATGTTTGTCCCACCTGGACACAATATTGACAGTTACACAACAGGTGCATAGGCAAAGGTAGTGGAGTCAGCACTCACCTGCTCCCCTTCTCTCCCATACAGCTTGGTGTACTGTGGGAGGAGGCAGACCAGCAATGCCTCATTCTCCTCCAGGGTGAATGGCTGGGCCCTCTCCACAGTACGTGACATGGTCCAGAGGAAGCAGAGACAGCAGCAGTGTGGTCAACTCAAACGTTGTGCAAGCAAGTGCCCTCTCATGGGTTCTGGCTGCCTTATATCTGTCTTGCTGAGGGGCATTCATTTTGAGGAGTACATAGTGATTGGTCAGACTCATTCGCATCGTACGTTTACTCGAATCCCTTTAAACATACACCAATGACACGCATTCGCATCGTTCAAATTTTGAGCATCACGTCAAGTCAACAACCACTTTTCAAAATTGTATTTTGTGGCCAACTGACTGTTCCAGGACACCTGATGGAAACATTTCAACTGAAAACTCTGTATCCATGGCGACTAGCATGCTTTTAGGGCCTTATACTTGTCCCTTATGTGTCCCCTATGTAATTTTGAAATCCACACACAGGTACGGTGCGTTTCACACGTACCCCTACGGCACTAGTACAATTGTGAAATGAAGCGTACACACGCAATGATTGCGGGTGTACAGTGTGTTTCACACGTACCCCTACAGCACCAGTACAATAGTGAAACAAAACGTACACACGCAATGATTGCGGGTGTACGGTGCGTTTCACAGGTACCCCCACGGCACCAGTACAATAGTGAAATGAAGCGTACACATGCAATGATTGCGGGTGTACGGTGCATTTAACACGTACCCCTACAGGCACCAGTTGTACGGTGCGTTTCACATGTACCCCTACGGCACTAGTTGTACAGTGTGTTTCACACGTACCCCTATGGCACCAGTACAATAGTTAAATGAATCGTACCCACTCAATGATTGCGGGTGTACGGTGCATTTCACACGTACCCCTACAGGTACCAGTTGTATGGTGCGTTTCACACATACCCCTACGGCACTAGTTGTACGGTGCGTTTCACACGTACAGGTACGGCACCAGCACAATAGTGATATGAGGCGTACACACACAATGAATGCGGGTGTACGGTGCGTTTCACACGCTTACAAAGGTAATACAGGCGTACACATGCCAGGAATGGAGGGATACGAGTCGCACAAGGATGTCCATCAAGTACTTGTCATTGCATACTTTCATGTGCAGGCCCTAGGTGTGGCAGCCAGTGGTATTGCACAGGTCATCTCATCTAGTTGCACAATTGATGTGTGATGACCTGTGGACACATGTCATGTGTGATGGGGCACTACGTGGCACACATCACCTTGACACTTGCCACATGTGTGTCTGTAGTCCAACTGTGTCATGCACAGCAGCAGTGGGTTTGCACAGTCATCAACACCCGCACCTGTCTCCTGATGCCAGGGACAGGGACATTCTATCAACTGACATGTCACGATCATCGTGCCCCTTTGTGACTATGTCAGGTGTGTGTCATGTGTTCCCATGAGCTTGCTGTCAGTGTCCCGTCAACTGCATCTGCTGTTGGTGCATCCAACATGGGTCTGTGTGGAGATGGGCATGGCACACATCTACGCACACCATGCCACATGTGGATTCCCACGGCTGTAGGGTCTGTGTGCATCGGACATAATATTTTCCCAGGCATACATGGCTGCGTTGTCTCAATGGCTGTGTTTTTCTGTTGTCACGTGTACCCCTTCATCGCAATGTGTTTGATATGTACATTTGACATTCCATGTGACCTGTGCGTGTGCCTTGCAGTCAGCTGTCTGGATGAGATGACATCCTTCCAATGCAGCTATGTGGATGTGTGTCACTCCGGTGATATATCTGGCTGTTCACTCAGACTGGTTCCCAGCTCATTTCAGGGCACGTCATGTAGACTTGACAATCAACAGGTGTATCTGGCTTTTTGTAGGAGTGCCAGCAAGCTGGCATATGTGTCCTGGATGTGTTGCACACACCAGACTCCATAGTTACCTGATGTGTAGTAGCAGTTTAGCATGTGCTATGTTCATTCACATAGATGTTGGCCGACTCTCAATCTTCATTCTTCCAAACAATGTCTTGCAGGGCACCACCTGTCCCAAGACGGTGAGCAGCCAAAATATCGAAACTAAAATATCTAACTACACAAATATCGAGTTTTAAATATCCGATGGGACAGAATATCGATGTCAATAATATCTATGGACAGAATATCGATCCTAAGGTAAGTATTTTAATATCGATGTTAGTAATATCGAAGTTAGTAATATCGACATCAAATATATCGATTTTACTAATACTGATGTTACTAATATCGATATTTATATTATTGTTATGTATTTTATTATGTATTTAATATGTATGTGTTATATGTTTTTAGTTAAGTGTTCTACTGGTTTTAACATATATGTATACAATTTTTATATGTTAACAATGGTTTTTTAAGTCAATTTTCTGTTTTAGTACCGTAGCTGGTTGTGGGTTTATAGGGGAATAGGGTGGGAAGTAATTTAATTATATGGTATTAATTATACATTTTTAGGAATTATAAATTAATTTTGATTATTTTTTGCGTTTAAGTTCTGTAGCGGGTTGTGAGTTTATAGGGTAATAGGGTGGGAAGTAATTTAATTATATGGAATTAATTATACATTTTTAGGAATTATAAATTGATATTGATAAATTTTTGTGTTTAAGTTCTGTAGCGGGTTGTGGGTTTATAGGGGAATAGGGTGGGAAGTAATTTAATTGTAATTAATTAATCATTTATTTTCATTTATTGGTATTGATAATTATATTATTGTTAATTAAGTATTAATTGGTAATTAATTTTTATTAATTGGCAATTAGTTTTAATTAGTTGATTAATTGATAATTATGTTAAGTGTATTATTTTATTAGTGGAGTGTGTTGTGCGTTTATAGGGGAATAGTGTTGGAAGTAATTGAAATCTAATTAAGTAATTATTAAATTATTAAATTAGTTGTTGGGTATTGATAATTAATTAATTAATTGGACAATAATTATTAATTGGTAAATATTTTAAATGATAATATTTTGGTTATGAAAAATAATTAATTGTTTATTAATGATTAATTGTGAATTAAATATAATTAAATATTATGCATTGATATTTCTAATTAATATATTAATAAGTAGTTATTAATTGGTAATTAATGTGTAATATTTATTATTTTGGCGTATGAAAAATATTTAATAGTTCAACATTTTTTAATTGGTAATTAATGTTTCATAATTATTATTTTGCGGTATATATTTTTTTAAATGGTTAAATATATTTTAATTGGTATATACTTTTTAATAATTCATATGTTTTTGGTTATGAGACATAGTTTATCGTTTAATATTTATTATTTGGTAATTAATAATTATTAATTATTATTTATTGGTATTTATTATTAATGTATTGTTAATTAATTATTCTTTGGTAGTTATGTTTGTAATAATTATTTATTGGTATTTGTAAATAATTTTGAGTTATTTAATAATTAAATCACTAATTATTTTAAAGAATTATTTTATTTATAACTATGTTATTTTTAACTTCTACGCTATCCAACACTTTCCCTACTGTTGCACCCTCTGGAGTTGGAATAGTAAATTTTATCCCTACGCTATCCAACACTTTCCGTACTGTTGCATTCTCTGGAGTTGGAATAGTAATTTTTACCCCTACGCTATCCAACACTTTCCCTACTGTTGCACTCTCTGGAGTGGGAATAGTAATTTTTACCCCTACGCTATCCAACACTTTCCCTTCTGTTGCACTCTTTGGAGTTGGAATAGTAATTTTTACCCCGTCGCTATCCAACACTTTCCCTACTGTTGCACTCTGTGGAGTTGGAATAGTAATTTTTACCCCTACACTATCCAACACTTTCCCTACTGTTGCACTCTCTGGAGTGGGAATAGTAATTTTTACCCCTACGCTATCCAACACTTTCCCTACCGTTGCACTCTGTGGAGTTGGAATAGTAATTTTTACCCCTACGCTATCCAACACTTTCCCTACTGTTGCACTCTCTGGAGTGGGAATAGTAATTTTTACCCCTACGCTATCCAACACTTTCCCTACTGTTGCACTCTCTGGAGTGGGAATAGTAATTTTTACCCCAACGCTATCCAACACTTTCCCTACTGTTGCACTCTGTGGAGTTGGAATAGTAATTTTTACCCCTCCGCCATCCAACACTTTCCCTACTGTTGCACTCTCTGGAGTTGGAATAGTAATTTTTACCCCTCCGCTATCCAACACTTTCCCTACTGTTGCACTCTCTGGAGTGGGAATAGTAATTTTTACCCCTATGCTATCCAACACTTTCCCTATTGTTACACTCCCTGGAGTGGAAATAGTAATTTTTAGCTCTACGCTATCCAACATTTTCTTTACTGTTTTTTTTTGGAGCTGGAGTAGTAGTTTTATTGTCGGTGCTATTTAATATATTTTGTATTATTTTAGCTAATGTAATATATAATTAATTTTAACAATATTCAAATTAAATGTGTTATATATAATTTTTATTCATGTTATTGTTTTATGTGTATGATGTATTTGTAATTTATAATAATTTTTAACAAGTTATAAGTTATTAAAACAATTATTAAAATTTATTATTAAGTAAGTATATATATTATATATTATATGTATATGTTTAATTAATGTTTTATTACATTATGTATATTAATTATTAATTTTAAACATTATAACATATATTTAATTATGTTTATTTTATTTATAAGTATTATTTGGTTTATTTTACATATTTTTTTTAACTAAAAAATACTTTATATTTTTAATAACGATATTTTTGACATTCTATATTTTATTTTCGATATTTTTGTACTTACCATGTTGTAGATAGGATCTCGATATTCTTGTCATCGATATTTTTGTGTCGATATTTTTGTAGGTCGATTTTCTGTCCGTCGATATTCTGTCAGACATTCTCCCAAGACCAATGCCAGACTTGGCTTCCAAGAGGGAATGTGCCTGCATCCACCGTTACAGATTCACTCGACAGTTGACTTGACAAACAAGCTGTCACCACACCTCCAACCGCGACACAGGTATCCTACTGCGCTGACCCCCAAGATGAAGGTGATGGCAGCCACAGGTACGTTTCAATTGACCATAGCTGATGTTGGTGGGATGTCACAGACAATGTTCAGCCATGTCCTGCGTGATGTTTTGGCAGCCATGTTGGAGAACCTTGATGAATTCATCAAATTTCCAACTGCTGAAGAGTTGACAGATGTCAAGGGTGATTTCTATGCCCTGGGAGGGATGCCCCATGTCATTGGGTCCATTGATGGGACACATGTGGCTTTGGTACCACCACAGGCACAGGAGCAAGCCTATCGCAACCGAAAACATTACCACTCAATAAATGCCCTTGGGGTGTGTCTTGCTAACATGCTGATTTCCCATGGCTGTGCACGTTTTCCAGGATCAGCACACGATGCCTACATCATGAGGCGTAGCAGGGTGCCACAAATGATGTTGCGGCTGCACAATGAACGAGCATGTCTTGTTGGTGGGTATACTCTGTTTGTCATGTGCGTTGCGGTATGTTTGGCTCTCACAGCATCTCCTGACCCACTTATTTACATGATGTTTTCATGTAGGGGACTCTGGATATCCCAACATGCCATGGCTGCTGACACCTCTCCGCAACGCACGAACAGCTGCAGATCACCGGTACAACAATGCACACGGGCAGACCAGGCGACTGATTGAGAGAACATTTGGACTCCTGAAGAGCCGATTCTGGTGCCTTGACAAGACAGGCGGGTCCCTCCCATATGCACCGGAGAAGGTCTGCCAAATCTTCCTCGTGTGCTGCATGCTGCACAACATGGCAGTTCAGAACGCGTTGCCACTCATCCTGGATCCGGATGAGCAGGAACATCCACCCGTGGAGGATCAAGGGCTTGGTCACGAGGCTAGTGATGAGGAGGAGGAGGATGATATCCGGAGTCAGCTCATACGCTACTTCTTCTCATAATGGTGAATCACTGGGTATGAGTGTGCAAGCTTGTAGCATTGAGTGGCATGTGTTGCAATGTGTGTGTCCAGCTGACTGAATGCAAAGTGACTTTGATGTGTGTTCTGATGTGTCACTCGAGTGATGATGCCAGGCCACACAGTTTTGCGGAGAGACTTTCTTTGAAATTTGCATGTGTCCAACATTGTTCATGTTTTGTAAATGACCATGTGTGCGGCGAGAATTGTTTTAGGTGACTTCTTGTGTGTCTGTCATTTCCAGGTTTTTGCGCCTGTTGTCTGCTCGTGTCATCATTGTCCTCCTGCTATTCCTCATGACGATTGCAACGTGTGCTGAATCAGCGTTCCATGCACGGACATGTGGAAATGTCAGTTTGGGTAAGGATTGCAGTAAGGCTTTTTGGTGGTGGTACGGGTTGGGAATGTGTGGGGACTGATTCTGTGCATGTTGTGGTACCATGCATACATGTCGTCTCACCATGGAGCATATCACATGTAGCATCACACCCATGACATGATAGTCACCCTTCTTGTCAGTCATCTGTAGTGGAGTGTGGAGTCTGATGAAGGCATCAATGTGTGTAAACCTTGCCTCTGAAACATTGCGGATGCTACGGGTGGACATAGTGTGGGACATCACAATAACAGGCTCTATGGGGAAATGCAGCAGGATGTGTTTGGCTCATCCCCTTAACTTGTGTGCCAGTTCATTGGGATTTACATCATCCGTGTTGTGAAGGGGGGGTCCAGCGTATGTCCCACATGTTATGTCAACTGACCTGTGAGTCTGTTCATATCGATGCATTTCCCTTTGTGTGTGTTTGTGGAATAAAGGTGTTCAGCACAATCCAAAGTGCCTCATCTCTGTCACTGCAGATCTCTTGCCAGTTTGCATGCGTAATCTATGGCATAATTGTCAAAGATTGAGCATATGGGTGTATGTGTACTTCGGCAACATGCATGCAGTTCTTCATGGCTATTAAATGTGTTGTGAATTAAGTACCTGGTTGTGTATGTATTTGTGCAGGTTGCTCTCCACAACGGGACGTGAACGCCTGCTGATGGTGTGTCTCCTGTGTGCAGCTCCGCATTTTGTTGCCTGATCCTGTGGCCGTAATTTTTGCTGATCGTTCATACATTTTCTTGGAGTGACCCATGAGTAACCTGACACTCTTTCCTTTACATACACCTGTTGCACTGTGCCTTTCTGACCTCCTTGTCTTTGTGTGCTACTTTTTGCCTAGTTTCTCAACTCTTCCGCCAGCTGCTGACTCACCTGCGGTACCGCCCCACCAACTGCCCTGATTCTGCAACCCACACGCCTCCAAAATGCTCCTCCCTTCCGCCTCTACCTATTCTAAATGCAGCCAGCAGCTTGTCTGTGCCACTGTTGCGCCAACGCCGTGCCAAAGGCAGGACCATCTGCGTCTGCAACGTGCACAGTGCACGACCCTCTGGTCTTTGCATGACCCACATCACACAACAGGCTCATGCTGCAGCCACCCTCCAAGCACTGTCCTCCAGACAATCAACCGCCTGCTATCAGGCAACCCCTAAGCGCACACACGACACCTTCGCATGCTGAGTGTGCAAGTCCAACTGCCTACACAGCGCTGCCCTGCCTACCAGACCCTGTCAGAACAACCAGGTCATGTGCCTCCTACTCCACACCCGCTCCGTCCACCAGCACGCCATTGGACTTTGTTACCTCCTCAAAACAACAGCCCCACACATCACCTTCATGACAGTAACCGGGACAAAAGCATCCTCAGCACACAACTTCTTCATTGCCATCTCAGACGGATACAAGATCACCCACAGGGACGGCACCAACAATCCCGGAGGATGAATTGCAATTTATTCCCAAGTACACCCTCAGAGTCACAATCCGGTTTTGCACCAACCCCCTGGCAACCCTCAGAGTAACACTCATCTACAGATCTCCAGGCCTACATCCACAATTCTGCTAAGCCATCAACACGTACATCTACACGCACGCCCTCACCTCCACAGGCAACATGTGGCTGGGGGCCAGTAACTTCTTGCTGTAGGAGAACCACACCACCATCTATCATTGGTCCATCAACATTTGCATCCACGTCTCCGACAAGCAACACACTGCCCACACCCCGCTACCGATCCCCCAAAGATGATTGATGTAAGTCACCACAGACAAGCTGTGTGGGACACTCGAACCAACACCACCGCCACACCCTGCAACCTCACACACTGTATCAGCAACTGATCCAACAATCTTGCCACATTGACGGACTTTCCTGTGAAGCACAACAACAGTTAAGCCACCTGGGACAAGGCAGACGTACTGGACTCATACAGATCTAGCCGGACTCTTGTGCAAACCTTGCAACACAAAGAACCCTCATTTACCTTACAGCCCTGGAAAACGCCACACACAGCCATCACCATATCATCAGCAAGGACAAGTGGAGATCCTTCAGATAGGGCCGAGGCACCAAAACACACGACATCAAGGAGCTCATCAGCATTGTGAGTGAACTGACAGCAGATCTCCATCCAAAAGACACCCCACCCTTGCAAGGCAGATCACATCCCTTTCAACTTTCTACCACTGCAAGCTCATGGCCATACATGACAGCCTTGGCACACAGAGGCAGACAGCACTATTATCCGCGGGACATACCCCCCTCAGGTTCTGGACTCCCGTCAGCAGCAAATACACCACCTGGCTCATGTGCACCATCCACTCTGGCTCTCCATCTGGCCCCTTCCCACACAACATCTCAACCACATCATTCCCCATCCTTGAAGCCCATGTCCAGGGCGTCATGAATGTCTCCTTTGAGTTTGCCACATTCCATGGGAGCTGGAGGCATGCAGAGACCCAGGCCCTTCTTAAACAACGGACGGCAGTACCGCAGGATCTCCTGGAACATCACCCTGCTTCCCTACCCAGCAAATGTCATCAGGAAGACACTCAACGAGCAACTGAAAAACTTCCTCCACGCAAACAGCTCCAGGCAACCGGCAACAGAACATCTTCCACAGTATTCACACCACTGCAATCGTCATCATTGCCACCACCAATGACAACTTTGCCCTGCTCAACAATGGTGAGACCACCCCCCTTGACCTCTCAACGCCATTCTACACCATGTGCTGCCACACTCTCAGCTCACACATCTCCAACACTGGTATCCAGAGGAGGGCCCAGGATTAAATCAACAAGTAGCTCACCAGCAAGGCCCAGGGAGTCGGGCTCCATTCTGCAGCATGTAGTACACTGGGGTCATGGGGCCCATTTCCCAGGGCTCATCTCTCAGCGTGACGATCTTCAATGTCTCCATGACCCCCCTCTCCACCATCACATGCGCACACGACCTCATCATCATCTTGTATGCCATTGACACCCAGCTGCTCCTCAACCTCACCAAAGATCCAGCCATTGCCAAATCCAACCTTCAAGAAGCCATGAGATCCGTTGACGAATGGCTGAACATCAGCCACCTGAGGCTGGACTTGGACAGGACTGAGGTAATCATCTGAGGATTGTCCCCTTACAGCTGGGTCAACTCCTTGTGTCCCACCGGCCTGGGCACCGCACCAGCACCCAGTGGCCACGCACACAAGCTGGTGTTCATCATGGACTCATCGCTCACAATTACCATGCAACTGAACACCATCTGTACCTCATGCTGCAACACCCTCCGCATGCTGCAAATGATCCACAGATAGATCCACTCCAAGGCAAGACAGACCGTCCCCCAGGTCCACAACACCAGCCGGGTCAACTACAGCACCGCCCTCTACGGAGGAACAACAGCAAAACTGCAGGAGAACTTGTCCACATCCAGGGTGCATCCACACACCTCATCTTCAACATCCCCCACCCCAACCACATCACCGTCCACCTGAGATAGCTACAATGGCTCACTGTCTGCTGCAGAATCACCTTCAGACTCCTCAACCACACTCAGGAGGCAGTCTACTACCCCAGACCCAAACCCGACCTTGGACATCTGTCATCCAACACCCCGTTGGCCCAACTCCGTGCAGCCCACCTTGCCTTGGCCACCATTCATCACAACCACAGAGAAACTGCATGCAGGAGATAGTTCTCCCACCTTGCCAAACAGACCTGGGACTCCCTCCCCGGGCACCTCAACATGACCTCTACACATTCATGATACTTTGCCAAATTGGTCTGTCTGAGCAGTATTGCAAGCCCCCCCCTCAGCAGCTTGAGGCCATCACGGGTGAGTATTGGGCTCCATGTCTGTATTTGGTGATACATTGTGACCCATGTGTGTCCTCGACCAGACTCAGATCCAAGTGTATGGATGGCTGAAGTTAGTTCCACACTCAGGCATACTTTGACATATCCCCACACGTATGTTGTGGACTCATGCTAAATGACTGTAACATAAAATTACAATTATAATTTTTTTTATTATAGATCTGGGGCGTGATTTGTGCACAGAAAAAGGTGCAATACAGGGACCATAGAATCCAAAGTTCACAGGGGGAGATGGGATCCTTGGCATTTGAAGTCATCAGAGTCCAGGCCACAGTGTTTGGCATCATTGCTCAGTCTGTGACCAGCAAGTCCATGTGGCAGATGATGTCAGTCAATGAGGTGATGCTGTCGCACATGAAGGCCAGGTGCCAGGCCAGGTGACCTGGGAGATGTGGATGGTCCGCTGTCTCTCACGGTCTTTCCGTGGACGACCCACCTTCCTCAGGGGACCCTCAGATGCAGGCCTTGACGATGCTTGGGACGCTCCGTCGGACGAATCCTCCTCCTCCTCCCTCCCTGTGGCTGGTGGTGGTCTTTGCCTGGTGGCACAGGGAGGGTTGCCCATGTTGTCGGCGATCCGACGGAGTGAATGGCTTATGTCCCTTTGCACCGCCAGGAGCTCAACCAGTCTTGCCTCCATCTGTCCTTGGTGTTCTTGTTGACTGGCGTGTTGCTCGGCCTGCTGGTTCTTCAATTCTGTGTGGGTCACCACTACCTGGCTGAACTCCCTGGTGTCACGCCGGTATGCGTCCATGCTGTTGTCTATGTGTGACATACCAGTCCCTTCAGCTGGCTGGTCAGGTTCTCGCCTCCGCCTGCATCCACTCCCACCACCCCTGCCCACATGAGTCTGGGCTGCCGTTGTGGGCACATCGGGTCTATGGGACCGCTGAGGGATGGCAGTGGCGGTGTTGTCTGCCTCCTCCTGGGTGCCTGGCGCACCTTGTCCCTCCTGGTCAGACTGGCTCAGTTGTTCACTGTGCGCAGGGCTCCTCGGTGTCTCCTGGGATGTGGCAGGAATGGGGGTGGTGTTTGGCACAGATGTTCCTGAACCAGGTGCTGCAGGGGCTTGGACAGCAGAGGGTCCAGGTCGGTCGGGGTCATCCGCGGTGTGTTGAGAGGCGTCACTGCCGGTGGGATCAGGTAACTCCCGAGCCGGGACTGTGATTCTTCACCCCCATTGTTGGGGGGAGATTCATCACGTTGCCCTTTGTATAAGAGACAGACAATGTTAATGCTGTTTCATGCAACATCCATGTTTCATACACATTCAAGTTGGCACTGTTCCTCCAGGGGGATGTATGTGCCTAGCATTCTCCCCAATGTTCACTTGTGGATGGGTATGTTGCGGGGGACAGATTGATATGTTCTCCTGAGTCTTTGACATGTAGATTTTTTGCTTGGATGCTTCTTCGGCTATGTATTGGTCTTGTTGTGTTATGTGTCCATTGTGACAGTGGGTAAATCCATTGCCTGTCCCGGGGGGTGTCTGCTTGTGTAAGGGGTGTGTGTGACAGGGCCTGCTGGTGGGTGTAGTGTGATTTTGCACTGGGGCTCCCAAGTGATGTAGCTGTCCCCCCATGGAGCATGCTGCCATGACAGTGAGTGTGAGTTCCTGTCCTAGCTATCTGACCTTGTTGTCTTGGTTTTTGTGTTTGCACTAGTCACAGGAGGGCCTTGTGCTGCCTAAACCCGGTCCAAGTGTCAGCTATATTGTCAGTACTTTCCCAATCCCTGTGCATTGCGCATGGTGCATGGGTATTTATTTATTTATTTATTTATTTAATTTATATGGCGCGTTATAACCGCAGGGGTCTCTAAGCGCAGTCTGACCAGATTTACGTGAAAGATGTTACATTCACTTGAAAAACCAACTATGTACCTAAGATCTGCTCCATGCTTGTTTGAACAGTACCGTTTTTAGTTTTTTTCTGAAGGAAAGTAGATTACTTTCCTTCCTGAGCTCTGGGTCCAATTTGTTCCATAAAGCTGGGAGCGTGTTGGAAAAAGCGCGGCCGCCCACCGTGGACAATTTGAAACGGGACTGAGACAGAAGAGTGGCGTCCGACGAACGCAAAGTCCTACCCGGTATGTAGGGGGATAATCGGGATTTAAGGTATTTTGGTGCTTTGCCATACTGAGCCTTGTGAGCGATACACAGTCCTTTGAAGACAATTCTCTGCCGAGTTGGCAGCCAATGCAACTCCTGCATCAGGGGAGAGGCATGGGCAGTCCTGGGTTTTTTAAATATTAGCCTAGCCGCATCGTTCATAACTCCCTGTAGTTTGTCCAGCAGCCGCTGTGGCAAACCTAGATAAAGGGAGTTCCCGTAGTCCAGCCTAGCCAGAATTGTGGCTGAGACCACGTGTCTCAAAGTGGGGAAAGAAAGTAGGGCAGAGATCTTCCTTAGTTGTCTTAAAAGGCATATACTGGTGCCTACTACAGTGGCAACTTGTTTTTCCATGGATAGTTTATTATCCACATATAGGCCTAAGCTTTTAACCGCAGCTGCCGGTTTTGGTGGTGCGCCCAACTCCCTAGGCCAAAATTTCTCACTCCAAGGGTTACCCGAGATGGAAATGGGCAATACTTCCGTCTTATCCGGATTAACTTTCAAGGAGTTCTCGGACATCCAATTGACTGTGGTTTTCAATATGTCCTGTAGCCTAGTGGATGCCCCTGGACCATCATCCAACCGGATGATTATCTGGGTGTCATCGGCATAGTTGTACACTAGGCAGTCCATCCTGTTCAAGAGAGCAATTAATGGCTGCAGGTAGATGTTGAAGAGTAGGGGGGACAAGGCAGAGCCCTGTGGGACCCCGCAGGTGATCGGAGCAGGGGTGGAAAGTAGATCCCCCAGCTGCACTCGTTGTGTCCTGCCCTGCAAAAATGATGTGAGCCATGCATGTGCTGTACCCACGACGCCAAAGGATCTCAACCGCGACAGAAGCTGTTTATGACACACGGTGTCAAACGCCGCGGAGAGATCCAGTAGTACCAGGGCGCTCGGTGTTTTTACATCAGCTCGCATCCTTAGCTCATCTAGAATGGATAGCATGACTAGTTCCGTGCTATGATTAGCACGGAACCCTGCCTGATTGGTCTCCAGCAGGTTGTTACTCTCTAGATGGCCCGATAATAGAGCTAACACGTGCTGCTCAATCACCTTAGCAAGGAAAGGCAGCTGGGAGATGGGCCGGAAGTTTTTCAGACATTTTGTGTCTGCTCCAGGTGTCTTCAGCAAGGGGATCAAGCGGGCCTCTTTAAAAGCTGAAGGGATCTGTCCTGTATGAAGAGAGGTATTCAATAGATGCAGAACCTCTTCCTCTATTCCTGGCATTGCCATCTTGAATATGTCAGGAGGGCATGGATCCACCAAGGAACCTGATTTAACTCGGCCTATAATTTTAAGTAGTTCCTGTATGGAAATAGGGGACAACTCAACTAATGGTGGAATGTTTAGCGGGGCAATAAAGTCCGGTATCCGCGGACATTCGAGGGGTGCGGTTTCCGCAATTTCGTCCAAGATATCAGATATCTTCTTTACGAAGAAATCCTGGAACCTCTGACAGTCCTCCTGGGTGAACTCGGGACTTTGCTCCTTGTTCACCCTGAGCTCCGCCAGGACCCGAAAAATTTCTTTTTGCGGATTTCTTGCCGTGGTTATTCTTTCCTCAAAGAAAGCAGCCTTCCTTGATTGTATGGCTAGTTTGTACTGGGCTAAGGATGAAACATATTCTTGTTTGGAGATGGCGTCGTATTTTTTACGCCATGCCCGTTCTTTCTTCCTCACCCCGCGTTTCATCTCCCTAAGAGAGTCATTATACCAAGGCGCCCCAGCTCCTCTCGCCACCTTCTTCATCCTGCAAAGAGGTGCCACCACATCAATGGCACTTCCCAATTTATGCTGGAGGTGTTCACATAGAGCATCTACGTTGGTATCCTGCTCTTTGGCCGAAGGGTGGTGTTCTAAGAGGTGGACCAGTTTTTCCCCATCAAGGTTTCTCCATTTTCGGGCCGTTTTCCAGCCCTCCCCAGGTTTGGACAGGGGGCCCTTCAATAAAAGTCTACCCTTTATTAGAAAATGGTCAGACCAAGCACAGGGAAGAATTTCCGTGATACCCTGGGCTGGCATGGTGGTCCAGACTAAGTCGAGCACATGACCTTTCTCATGTGTCGGTCCCTTGACCTGTTGGGTAAGACCTAAAGAGGAGACCGCCTCCTCGATCTGTAATGCTTGTCCCTCTTTCGGTGATTTTTCCCAATGATAGTTGAAGTCCCCGACGATCACCATTTTATCATATCTTGTACACAGGTCCTGGACCAGTCTTACAAAGAGAGTGGGGAAGTCAGACGCCGCCCAAGGTGGCCGATAAACCACCAAGAACACCACACAGACCGCTCCCCTCCTGAGCTTAACCCCCATAACCTCAGCTCCTCCAAGGGTTTCAAAGAGGAACCTATTGGCACGGAGGCATGACTGATATACAAGGGCTACTCCTCCTCCTCTCTTGGCCCCCTCCCTGTTAAAATAAATAGCCAAGTAGTTATCTGGAAGGGCCGCCACTAAATCAGGCACTGAGCAATCCTCCAGCCATGTTTCGGTAAGCGCAAGGACATCTAACTCCCCGTCTTCCAAAAGTGTAAAGACCTCTAACCTATGGCTCTGCAAAGAGCGAGTATTCAATAGACCGTAGCTCAGGGTATGTGCGTTGGGGTTGGGAGTGCGATGACGCCCTCTGACACTCCTAGGTGAAATTAGCAGACCCTCGCAACCCAGCCGGTGTATGGTAGCCGGCTCCAGATGGAACTTACCCGAGTTAAGCTGTAATAGGTCGCCCCTTGCGTAAACCACGATCTTGCCAGGGGTTCTAGCCCCGTGCCCCGTCCTGACACGGACGGGCACAGACGGGCTAGTCTTTGGCGTGTCTTCGGCGTGCCGAGGAAGTGCCCGCTGCGCTCGTCCGCTGCGCTTCCGAGCAGTAAGCATAGTAAAGGGGAAGAGGCGGGGGCGTGGCTAAAAAAGGGGCGTGGCTCCGGGTCACGTGGGGGTAACGATGACGATCCCCAGCAGTGCGCGAAGCAGGTAGGATGGTAGTTGCGTCGCAAATCAAAACAAACAGTGCAAATAATACAGAAGGTTTTAAAAGCTAATAAGCAGCCCCCGGCTTCCGCCTCAGGGGTGAATCGCAAGTCAGCACCGGCTGCTACACAGCGCAGCGTTTTTCAAGCCTCCGGGAGGGGGCGTGGCTAAAAAGGGGCGTGGCTCCGGGTCACGTGGGGGTAACGATGACGATCCCCAGCAGTGCGCGAAGCAGGTAGGACGGTAGTTGCGTCGCAAATCAAAACAAACAGTGCAAATAATACAGAAGGTTTTAAAAGCTAATAAGCAGCCCCCGGCTTCCGCCTCAGGGGTGAATCGCAAGTCAGCACCGGCTGCTACACAGCGCAGCGTTTTTCAAGCCTCCGGGAGGGGGCGTGGCTAAAAAGGGGCGTGGCTCCGGGTCACGTGGGGGTAACGATGACGATCCCCAGCAGTGCGCGAAGCAGGTAGGACGGTAGTTGCGTCGCAAATCAAAACAAACAGTGCAAATAATACAGAAGGTTTTAAAAGCTAATAAGCAGCCCCCGGCTTCCGCCTCAGGCGCCCGAACAGGGACACTTTCTCATCTCACGCGCCGGCGGTGCGTTGCAGGCCCGGTCTCCTGCCACAGCTGAACGGACAAAAACGCGTACCTGCAGGATTTCCTGTATCTCCCTCCGGCCAAGCGGAGGCGACTGAGGCTGCGATCAACACCCAGACGAGGCGGTGAGAAGTGCGAAGTATCCCGACCAGAGCCTAGCTGAGAGAGCAAGATCCGAGGTATACAGAGGCCCACCAGGTTCCGAACTTCCGAGTCCAGTCGAGTCGAGTCCAGTCCGGTCCAGTTTCAGTTCCGTTCCGAGGCCTTCCGTTCCGAGCTACCCGGTGAGTACCATTACCGGGGAGGCATTTAACGTGCACATAGTCGGTGCCGGTCAAGACGGGTTTGGGGTACACAAATACGGTCTGCACTGTTTCAGCAGTGTATCTGTACTGTTTAGCAGTATATCTAGTATGTCTTGCATATAAATAAGTATTATCTAGTGTCAGTATTATGTCATTAACTAGTTTTCTATTAGTTATCATCGTTCGTTAAAACTGTTAAGTGTTAAATGTTTTAATACGTTCTATATATTGTGGTGTGAATGACTGTTCATTATTGTGTTCCTTGTATAAAGTGTGTTCTAGTAATAAGGTCTAAAAATGCCGCTCTTTTCGAAACTAAGACAGATCAAAACTAGAAAAGGGGTACTCGAAGAAGCTGTTCCCATTCCACCTAGGGACACTCCAGGGTACTTTATGTATCATAAGCATGGCCTAGATGCCATATTATTTCTTGATTTATGGGTGGACTACACCAAGGATTTGCCAGAAAATCAGAGATGGCCCGCAGCGGGGACCTGGGATGCAGATTGCATCATGAGAGTAGAAGAAGAATTATGGAAAAAGAAAGCCAGACAGTCACAGAAAGATGCCATTGAATTATGGCGTAAAGAATCATATAGACGAACAGAAAAAGCGCTCAGGCAGGAAGAGAAAGGTAGAGAGAATTCAAATAAAACCCGAGAAAATCTATTACTTGAGGAAGGTACCCGAGTAAAATTAGAACAAGTAGATAGACAAAGAAAAACTCTTATGAATGGTATGTATCCTCTTCTGGCCGAAGGGTTACCTAAGGCTACCCCGGAAATACCAAAAGACTTAACTCCTCCATTGCTCCCGATAAAAGCACATCCCAAAACACATCCCATAACAGCAAAGGACGTTTTTCTTTCCTCCTATTTAGATGACGTAGCTCCCGAGTATGCTAATGCCATACCACCCACACCGCTTGCCGATGGTGTTCAACACCAAAAGCATCCGTCTGTACCCCCGCAACAACAAACTCCTACGCAAGTCCCAACAGGTCCGTCCGTTTCTACAGTTTTTCCCGCATCTACAATTTCTATCCTACGTCCAACGAATCCTTTCTTGCCCAGCACCTCAGATGGTGCTACAGGAGGTACGACAGACATGTTTGCCACACCGCCGCGAAATAAACAGACCCTTAGAGATTTAGCACTCCAACGTACACCCCAACTAGCAACATCCGTCATGTTTAAAGAACAGCTTGTGGATTGTAGATACGACCCAGTACCAGGTAGACAGGACAAATTGCTCATATCATCACTACGTATACGACGAGCTACATTATATTTAATGACGATACCAGGAATGGTTGAACACCTAGACAATATATATTGCTTTGTCCAAACAGGGCGAGGTCCAGAAAGTATTAACGAAGCTATGGAATACCAGAAAGTGGATGTCCAAAGACAACTACTACGTTTTTTCATAAATGGCGTAATTAGGAATCAAGACAGGCCTGGGGCAGATCACGATACCATGCAAAGACTTGCCAAATGGGGTCAGAACATATCAGAAGAGAAACATGATAGACAGGCGTGTATAATCGCCATGTATCGAAAGATCCGCAAGGAAGTAGAATGAATACATAAAGAAAGACGAGAAGCAGACAGAGTTGAATGAGAGGAAGAGGAGGAGCAAGAATAAGAACAATTAGACACGATAGCTTATGTAGGTAGAGGAAGACCCCATAATAATACTAGAGGCTTTAATGATCCGATACGTCCGATACGTCCAGAATATAATAGACATTTTCAAACCCCTATGTTAAATACAAGATCCCCCGAACACCTATTCCAAGCCGCTGATAAATTACTCCGAGATCGAAGGGGGTACCACATGCTCGATTCCATGGACGAACAAGAATTAGCCAGGTCAGCAGTACAATGGGCTGACAGTCCCAGCGAATACAATGATGATGTACTTGCACACACGTTTCTGAATATTGACCCATACGAACAGCGTTTAGCTAGTATATACATGATTCAACACCTCCTTATATTATATAAAAGCCAACACTCCGATCCAGGACCCTTACCTGACATATTGACAGAACTACTCACGAATATATGGAGAGGGTCAGGTACTGATTTGATTAAAGAAATTCTAGAATTTCGAAACCAATATTTAACTTTCGTATGCCCAGAACACGTTCCAGTTCCCATCATGGGAAGAAAAATGTATCACATAGATAGACAGAACCCGTTACGCGAAGTACACCCAATCAGAGGTGACGGTAATAACTTTACACGCGTGTTTGTGTACACGCCTATAACTAAATTGGAATCATTAGAAATGAAGAAAGTAGTACCCAGCCATGACAAGGATCCAGCAGGTTTCCACCGTGAAATAAAAGACATGTTACTCATGGGAGAGTATACCTACCCCGACATTATGAAAATATTAAAAGTCCTATTACCCGCCGGTGTTTATGAGAAACTCAAAGAAAAGGAATGGGAGGTGGGAGACCAAAAGATAGATTGGATAGCATTAGAAAACGAAGAAAGGGCCCGAGCTGCAGGAGCAGGGCTTGGGGAAAAGACTACAGCACTACCAGGATTACTAGTGCAGGTACTGCCACGTTTATTAACTACGAAAAAGGAAGACTGGGGTGCAATATCAGCCTGTAAACAAAAGCCAGATGAAGACACTAGTGATTTCTATTCCCGATTTGAAAAATGTTTTGGTATAAATAGTGGCATAAAAGCCAGTAGTGAGTCATATCCACATCTGTTTGTGACAAAATTAGTTGAAAATTCACTGCTGCAAGTCAAGAATAGAGTATTGAAATTTGAAAGTACCTGGCAAGGTAATACCCCATCACAGATGTTACAGATGTTACAATATCACCACAATAGAATTAGAGAAGAACAAGAACACGAACAAAGACGTATGAAAGATACAAAAATGAAAATGCTTGTTGCACAGTCAGTTCCAGCTGATGGTCATCAAAAGGGTGATTCCGCAGGTCCAACGAAAGGGACATGCAACTATTGTAAACAACAAGGTCATTATATACACGATTGTCCAGTCCTGAAACATAATATTGCCACAGGTAGAACACAGGAGAGACCACGACCACCTAGACAGGATCAGAATGTGTCGATGATCTGCTGATCACCGCCCGCTTCGTAGCGGGTAAAGTCATTCCCCGTGTATGGGACGTTTTCCATCCAATTCGTAAATCGGAAAGCCGGTCCGGATCGTACTTGTACAGTCGGACTGTATTTTTGGGCTTCGTACGGAAAAGTGTCCGGGTCCGTCTCGTACAACTTTTCCAGATCTGATTCGTACGGATAGGGCAGATCCGTATGTATTTTTCCCATACGAATCGTACTTTATGGGTCGGACGGGACTTGTACGATTCGTACGGAAAAATTTACGGCTACAGGTCGTACGGAAAAAAAAAATACAGGATCGGAATCGGCCCCCTAATGTCACAGCCAAAGGGGCCTCTATCTTCGGTTTGTACATTAAATCCAGAAGGAGAAGCAACTATGGGGCCGATTCCGATCCGGGTCGGAAAGCACTCCAACCGAGCTGGATCCGGAGTGTTTTCCGACCGAGCCGGAGTCCTGCTGTCCGACCGAGCGAGTACGATGTGGCCGTATGCTGCAGGACTTGGTTCGGTCAGACTCCCATAGAAGTCAATGGGAGCCGGTCGTACGATGCGTACATGGGCTTCCATTGACTGAATGGGTACGTCGCGGACAAGTGCGCCCCCTACAGTGGGTACGCGTCAGTGCCACCCGTACCGTACATGCCTGTGTTGGGGAGACCAATGGGTCTCCCTATGTGTCTGAGTCGTAGGGCTGCAGGTGACAGGGGGTCTGACACAGACCCTCAAAGGCAACCACCCAGACGATTTGTGAGCTGGACACTCAGGCTCGCACAGGCTGTCTGACGCGTGCATCGTACTGGCTCGGTTGTGAATCGCATCCATTGCATGCCATAGTTAGCTTACGACCGAGACGAACAGAGCGGTTTGGACCCGGAAATGTCTCGGTCGTTGAATTTCATGTAGCTCGCATCGTACTTGCTCGATCGTACAACTGTACAAGTTGGCAGGAAAACACACGTACGGCTCGTAGTTTTTCCAGCCGGATCACGTTCGGTGCCCTTCCGACCGTAATCGGCCCCTAAGTAGTGAAAAATGCTCATGGGGTCTAGTTAAAATAGAAAGGCATGGTTCCATGCCCTAAATTATAATATAAATTGAAATTATTAATTTAATAACTTTAGAGATTTGTAAATATATTTTAATTAATATATTTTTTATTTATTATTTTATATACATTTAAAAATCGATATTTTCTACAACTATATTAATGACATCAATATTTTTTAAATATTTTTGTACTTACCATTATAAGTATAGGATGTCGTTATTTTGACATCAATATTTTGGTCACAATATTTTTGTATGGGGATATTTTGAGTGTTGATATTTTGTCAGTGTACCCAACATGACCCAGTACAATACCTCCTAACATCATTATGGGTGTGGTCTTCATCAGGTGCTGGCAGTAGGGGTGATTTTGCCTGTAGTTCAGGAGGCTCGACTGAGAAAGACATGAGTGGAATTGAGATTCTGAGGAGGACTCTTCACAACTGAGATAAGGTTTCATCATCTTTGTTTTTAGATTTATAGAACTCTGAAAGGTTTCACACTATGCAAATCGATGCTTTTGATTTTGTCATTTGATTATCTGAGCCTGATATCCAACATCACATCCAATATCTTTTAAGCCAGTTCATCATGAGTTTGAAAGAGTGTGACAGACTGGTATTGCAAATTAATTTAGTTAGAACTGTATGTTTAAACTAAACTTGAGGATGAAGTTTTTGAGCCACACCTTTTACCACATCTTTTGTCAATTTTTATCTTTCTAAGTATCTTTTTTCAGACCATTAATTCCTGACTATCGTATCTGCAGTGTTGTTTCACTAGCTGTTAACCACATGCATTAACGTTTGCATCTATCGATGCATCAAGCGATGCATTCCCACTTTTAAACTATGGGCACTTCCATGGAAATGAGGGAATTCTCTTTGGGCTTATAAATATGCCCCTTATGGATACATGCACATGCCCAAACCTTCGTTAGGAGTGGTGCTGAATGGCTGCTAAACTTTGGACGACAAACATTTAGCCCTACTATGTACCATTTGGGTACGGACAGGGCATGTTTTAATGACCTTCCATGGCATCCTCCAAGTGGGTGTGCACTCTTAATCTGCATCTTCTATACACCCTAGTTATGTATTACAGAACTACTGGCACTGCAGCCATCTGCATATATGAATTTAGGAAAGTATCCCCTGCTAATCTCGTATGATGAGAACTATCTGTTATTAAATACTCTATCAGAAAAATTAATATTCATTAGTGAACCTGTATCAGTTAATTTCGTGCATGAATTCCTGTCCCAGAGACTGCTGACCAGTTATGCCACAGAAGTTGCAAATCACACGCGACAGGCAGACTCCCACTATTATGCATGCGAGTGCTTTCCTCATGTATGTTACATGGTGTGCCTATCTACCAGTTAATGATGTCCTATATGCCTGAGAGTGAAGTAACTATTGACCCTTAGAACCACTAATAATAAATAGGATATGATATCATTCAAGGGCTGGAGAACTGTCATTATTTTTCCAAGACGGGAACAATTATTGATGCCAAATATTCTTTTATTTAGGTGAGAATTATTTTTAATTTAAATATTTTTTTAATTCAATGTAACATATTTCTAATGAAAGATTTAATTCAAAAATAATTTTATAGTGCCATAGTATTTTTTATTTTGTTCTACATTTAAAGTAAATATATTAAATTAATTTACATTCATAATAATATTTAACATAAATATAGTTTTAGTATTTATTTTTGATTTTAATAAATGTTTTAATTTTCGATTCCCACATGGTAAAGTATAGGGAAATGTAAAAAAGTTTATTTAAGTTAAAAATGATTAATAAACATGTTTTATGTTAAATATTCATTTTTAAAATATATTTTAAATGTAGAACAAAATTAAATTACTTTTGAATTAAAACTTTAATTAATGGGAGGGGAGTGGCCTGCATGACCAAAATGATGGATGCAACTTGCTGAGCTCCATCCACCGCAGTTTCGTGACCGCGCTGTTACAGTGATGGCATGCGTGAATTCGACGGCGATGCTGGTGCACAGGCTCTGAGTCCTATACCAACCCTGCAGACCATCACCGAAGTGAACATCCAGGGACCGGGGGGGGGGGGCACAGTCGCTCGCATCTGTGGGAGGCGTGCGCTCACTCAAATGGCAGACCGCCACTGATGGCTGGCCCATCCGGCAGGCGCGTGGTGTCTCTGGGTGCCCAGACCTGGGTGCAGCCACTGTCTGCTGTTCCTGGGGCCGTGTGCGGCAGAAGGTGTTGCCCTGGGGCTGATGGAACTTGAAGACACCAGCGTTTGTTCCTCGCCAGTCCAACCATGAGCGGTTGCTACAAACATTGGATGAAAGCGACCAGCGGACAGGAGGTCCTAGTGTGCTGGTGAGTGAGGAGGGGAAGGCGCTTCGTGGGCCACGGCCCATTGAATGCTTGCTGGGGGGCGCCATTACCCCAGTGTGTTGGCCAAGTTGAGCGCAAACTGCAATCCCTGCTCCCTGCTGGAGGAAGCTCCTCCCCTTCTGTGACCTGAACTGAACTGCTGGACATCACTGGCGCCTCTGCTGTAGGGTTCTGCATCTCTACCCAGAACCTATGGGGTGATCCACCCTGGGGCAAGAATTTGACTCCATTGATGTGCTTTAGGAGTCCTGGCCACACTCCCCACCCCCATACAGCACTTTTAACTAGGCTACTCAGTGCGCCTGTGTTCAGGTCGACTGCCCGTGCTGCCCTGGCCCCACACCTGACACCTCATCCAGCTTGGGGGGGCTTTGGGGGAGCTGCGGCTCTTACCTGATGGACCCATTGGCATGGTGCCCACGTGCTCCCCTTGTCTTGTGGTAAATACTAAAGGCATCATAGTCTGTGATAAAGCCCACACATCACAGGCAAAAATGGTCAAATTTACTGCCCACATTGGCGGTGTGATGGGGGGCAGGAGAGGAGCCCAGAGCCACCAATGGTGGAAAACAGCACTGCTCTCATCCTCCAAGTAATTCAGGAATCAAAGGCGCAACTGGAAATAAAAAATTGGGGAGGAAGTGACTGATGTCGCCTTCCTTCAACTGGACTTGAGACAGACAGTTGAGAGTGTCTTTGAGGCAGAGGTGAGGATCTGGAAGATACCATGAAGCATCTCTCGTCAGAGGTGGCCCATCTGACAAAAATAGAGCCTGGTGTCACAACCTTCGCTATTTTGGCTTCCCTGTGGGCTCGGAGGGCCAAGAATCTGGGAAGTTTCTAAAGCGCTGGCTCCACACTTGGGAGGAGACTGCGTATTTCTCCTCCTGCTTTGTGATTGAACAGGCACGTCGCTTCATGGCCCAGACACCTCCTCCTAGTCACCTTATCGCCCGCTTTCGGAACTACAAAGATCGGGATGTGATCATTCAGAGCGCTCACCAAACCAAAGATTTGAAGCTTCATTCCGGGGGTAATCTGATTTTTCCTCATTACACACTGGGGTGCAGGCTCAGCGCAAATCCTTTGACCAGGTCAACGCAACACTCCGCACCATGCACATCTTCTACATGCTGCTGTACCCCGCCAAGCTAAGAGTGATCACCGCTCCTAGAGGTCCATTAGGCTAATGGGCAGATCGCCACCGCCCACATGGCGATGGCCATCCACCCACGAAATACCTCAGTTTGCTGCATATTTCCCCCGCCACATTACCATGGTGGGGGTACCCCTACGGAAGGGAAGAGTGCCCACCAGTTTTCCGCCGGTATGTAATCCGCCCAATTGCCTACCGGACAGAAATGTAGTTTATATGGTGGCATTGTCTGGTGGACACCGCCATCCATATTACTATGCAGGCGGGATGTTGCCTTTCTGTGGAGGCAGGCGTTTTTGCCATTGGGGACCTGGAGCCGGCCCCCAGGGATTCTGGGGGTGGGGGGTGCACATAGGTACCCCCCTGCTTTTCAATGAACAATGTGGCAGGCACGCGAGGTGCCTGTCACGTTGTGCATTGAAACGCTCTACCTGCCTTTGTGGCATTGCGGCGGGCGGTGCTCTCTGCACCACCTGCCGCAATATTGCAGTTGTGCCATGCGCCCACCAGTGTGGCGGGCGCATACTAATCGGGAGTGCAGGACCGCCGCACCTTCAGCGGGCGGTCCCATTTCCCGAGCGTATGGCGGGCGTTCAAAGTCTGCCCGCCATACTAATGGGCCCCCTTGACTCTGTTCTTTGAATCCCATTGGAGGCCTGGGGGTGGTTAACAGAACAACACCCTCCCTCCCTCAATCGCCCTCCCCGTGGGGTCTGTGGATCTGGCTCTTTGTGGCAAGGGGAACCCAGGAAGATCAAAGAGTGTGAGATAATGGTGGAGATCCCACCGGCTACCGACCGGTGGCCATGAATGCTGCATTCGATTCAGATGTCAAGTAGGGGCAGGTGGAGATACTGGAGGCCCCCCTGGGCTTGTGGGGAACCAGATCTGACTGTGCACAAGCCTGCTGTGTAATTTTTTATTTTACTGAAGTACTATAATGATTAGCACGCCAGCACCATAATATCCTTTTGCCAGTTGTGTGTCATCTGCTGTTGGGGGCAGCGGTAGGGTGTCCCTTTTGTTGCGCCTAACACTTCCACCCCTATAAGTTCATAGTTGGTTCTATGTTCTGTTTTGGGATGAGTGACAGATGCTTCTATGGGTAGGGAAGTATGGGGGAGCTGGGGGTTGATTTTGTGTTTCCTTTTGGTTGCCTTGTACTTTGCCTTACCACATCGTGCCTCATACTTAGCTGTTCCCTCTGTTAGATTCCTCATTGGCCTGTTCTTAGAGGGCTCTCAGCTCTCCCCGTTTGTGGAGCGGACCCATCTCCATGACCGATTGGCCATTTTGGGTTCTGCCCCTGCTTTGAATCCGCCGAACCCCTCATGCACCCCTCCCTGACACTCCTGGCATGTAACTTCAATGGTCTTCTAGAAAGCATTTAAAGGGGAAGTCTTTAACTACATACAACGAAATGCCCGGGGATCCTTCTACTTCAAGATACATACCTACAGGGACATCACTGCCACTTCCTGGACCACAAAGGTTATGACAGGGTTTTTCATGCAGGACATACAAGGGGATTCCGCTGGGTGGCCAGTCATAGTTGCAAGTCCCTGCCTCTTGCTGTCACAAAAGTGACCAGAGACTCACAGGGGCAGTTTATCATACTGGGGGGCTCTGTGGATGGTCTCCCCTACAATCTGGTAAATGTATACAGTCCCCTTGCCTTGCACCACTCCACACGCAATGATCTTGTTGCTACTCCCCAAGTGAGGATCATCATGGCAAGGGACTTTAATGCAATTATGAAAGACAGGGGCTGGCTTGTGCTACAGGGTTGCTCAGTGACACAGCCGCAGTCTGCGTTACTGGGCCTTCAGCCTGGGACTTTAGGATGCAGTGCATACCTAGCCCCCTGCCTCCCTGGAAGACACTCATGCATCAACTGCCCACTGTTCCCTCTCCCATATCGGCCACTGGTTTCTTCTCACAGACAACTTCCGCTGCAGTTCAGGGGCACAGATTCTGCCAAGCAGGATATCCAACCATTCTCCGGTTCTGATCAGCTTTGACACCCCTCCTCCTGATGTTCATCTGATTTCGTGCCTAAATGCCTGGTTCCTCTGGAAAAAATAATTGTCAAATATTTGAGTGAAGAACTCGCCACCTTCTATGAATTAAACGTGGGTTGTGAAGTCGGCGGACAACTCTGTGGGAAACCCTAAAGGCATATATGAGGGGGATGGCTCGCTCCTTTTTTAAAGGCTCAGAACGGGACAGACTCAAATTGCTAACTGATCTGGAGTCATCCATTCCGCTCATGCTCTGAGTCCGAGTGGCACCAGTTTGAACTCAACAGAATATCCCTATGTCAGTTATGCATGGAAGAAGCCCAAAAGTGCTGGATGGCTTCATCGCCCCAGGTATACGAGTGGGGTGACAAATCCAGCAAGTTGCTTAACTTGCTTGCCACATACCAGGAGGCCTCCCGGGTTCTCCTAAGCGCACAGAGAATGGATCGAGGATTCCACTGAGATCACAGTGGCCTTATCCCACTTCTATGAAGCTCTTTATGACACCACTCTGCACCCAGCTATGGAGCTGGAGTCCCCATTGGTTGCAGAGCTGCCCCTGGCTCACCTTTCTTCTACACAGAGAATTGTGGTAGAGAAGGATATCTCGGTGGAAGAGACAGTGGCCATTTCGGACTCAAACCCTCGTAGAACCCAGGCCCGATAGGTACCCATTAGAGTTCTACGACAAGCTTGGCCCCACATGTGGGCCGTGGCCAAGCAAGATGGCGGAGTAGTCGCAATCTTTCGCGAGCCCCCACTATCTTCATATCCTGCAACATCCTGACAGTGACAAACAGGACCATATTTCCCAGTATTTATTGACCCCCTGTCTCTGCCCAGGACTACATCATTGGGGCACTAACCTGCTTTGCCTGAGGCCACACCGAACTCCGTCTGGGATGCCAGGAACTAGCCGGCGATCTTGCGGGCCTCTGAGACCAGAGACCTGCTCTGGCATGGAGGCTGCTGTCCCTAGACCGGAGCACACACTGCCGCTGGGAGCCCAGAAAAGGACTTCCAGGTGTTGGTGGAGGGCTCCTGGTGCTAATACTCAGCGGTGGGCGGTGCAGTTGGAGAGCTGGATGCGCTCAGATTGACGTGGCCGCTGATATATCGGGAGGCGTTCCTCCCGGGCTGCAGTGCTATATCCTGCAAGGGCTGTGCCGGGGCCTCTGGGTGGCGCGTGTTGCCTGCACCTGGTGCTCCATCTGCTGAGGCGCACCTTCGGAGCTCCAGCGGATGTCGGTAAGAGACTGAGTGGTACCGTGCTGGCTGGCCAGGCGGGGCCTTCTGGGGCTGCCCACGCTGGACAGCAACACCCGAGACCTACAGCCTCCCCCTGTGACCAGAGATGCGGGCCTGCTGGTGAAGGGACACTGAGCACCGCACTGCAACGAATGCTCCCCCACTAGGGAGGAGTTGTGTGCTGACCGTTCGCTGCGGCGGCCAGGTGCAGGGTGGGGCTTTCTAATCCTGGTTACTGATAAGGCCTTGCTCATCTGTCTCTTCGACTGCTGCTGGGGCCTCGCTGTGGAGGGGGGAGGACAGGAGGTTGACCGTCTGTGCTGTGCTTTTCTTGTCCACTCCCTGAGCATATATAGAGTAGGGGTTGGCGCAATTTGCAAAATCCACTTTCGCAAAATATCGCGAAAATGTTAAAAATTATCGCAAATACGCGGAAATATCGCGAAGATGCGGAAGTTTTTTTCCCGCATGTTCGCGAGATTTTCTGCTTGGTTGCGGCTCGCCAACTTACCCATGTGGTTACTCGTGGGCGCGGCCATCATGTTTTCAGTTGTCTCGCGGTGCATGATCGCGAGAAGAAAGACGTGATCGCGCGACGCATGACGTCACTGCGGGCTCGAACTGTCGCGAGACAGCGCAAATGGCTAAAAACAATACAACATCTCATGGAGAACGCGACCGGATCAAGAAAACTTGTCGGCGAATGCAGGGATTCAGGTAAGGCGATCGCGTGCGCGCGAGAATGTATTATTTTACAGCGCGAGCAAGAGACATATTATCGCCAATCTGCGGAATGCGGAAATTTTTACATTTTCGCACTCTCCGCGGAACGCGAAAATGTCAAATTATCGCAATTTCCGCGAACGGAACGGAATTTTTGCCCAGGCCTAATATAGAGCATACCGTGGGATACCCCTCCCCCACTAGTGGTGCTTTACAGAGGTGATCTTTGTTTATCCTGTTGTTTGCGGCCTGTGCAACATCATAGTGGTGCCTTTGGCTGGCCGATTCACTGGAGGGATTGGGCCCATCATCGACAACTGTTGCTGCTGCACTTTTCTACCATCTGGGGCTGTCTTTGCCGTCCAGCCACACAACTACAATGGTCAAAGATAAAGGGAATAAAACGGCCCAAGCAAATAAGATCTCTAATTACGCCCAGCCGTTGACAGTGGAACAAGGGGCCGCTGTGTTGCTGCTGCCTGCGGACCTGGAGGCACCGGCGCAGTGTGCTGATCAGCCTCCATATAGCGCAGAGGTCCTAACAGCTTTCCATGCCACGAGGGACAAATTAGGCACCAAAATTGACTCCGTGGCTATAGATTTGACCATGCTTGGATGTGATCTGCGAAACGTCGCGGGCCGCGTGACAACCACTGAACAGAACATAGGTACAATACAAACAGAGGCGCACACACTCAGGGACACGGTGATCGGTACGCAGCAGAAACTGGTAAGACTGGATGCACAGGTCGAGGACGCAGAAGGGCGCTTCTGGGGCAACAATCTTCACTTTATTGGATTCCCTGAGAAGGTGAAGGGCCCATCGCCGGAGTTGTTCCTGGAGGACTGGCTGATCAGCTTTCTGACACCAAAGAAACCTACCCGCTTCTTTATGGTAGAAAGAGCTCACTGGGCGCTGGTCCCCCCAAAACCGGGGGCACCTCCCAGAGGTATGATAGTCTGCTTTCTTAATTTTCAGGATCGAGACCTACTGCTGCAGTTTTCACGTAACAAAGGCCAACTGCAATATAAAGCGCACTAGATATCCATCCACCCGGACAACACGCAGAGGGTGCAGGAACAAAGGCGGTCCTTCTTGACCGTCAAACACCGCATGAGAGACCTGGGCCTGCGGTACAGCCTATTTTATCTGGCATAGCCACGAGTGGAGCATGGCAGCAAGACTCTTTTCTTTTTCTCGGCAGGAGAGGCGACGGATTGGCTGGGTGCAAGGGGCACTCCGGGGACCTGTCTGGTCCCCTCCACGACGACACCAAAGACACCTGGACCCCGTACCCAGTCCCGGGTACGCCATCACCGAGGACAGTCGCTTGACACAGCAAGGACCTGCAGCCCTGCCAGGATCCGGGTTTGCTCAGATGGCACGCTGCAGGCCTTCAACATTGTGCCTGACTCACGTCCGTCGTCATCAGGACACCAGTCCAGCACCAACGTGAGCGATTATACAGATGTCTAAGAGGGGACAATACTAGGGTACCTGAAGTGCTTGAAAACCTATGGCACATATGTGCTACCTCTTTGGTAAGACTGAGCTATTGTTACTGGAGTTGGAGGCATGTCCTCACACCTCGACAGCCAACCATCCACTTATCTCATTGGGGAAGGATGAGAAGGGATGATATTGATGTTTGTTTGATCTGTATATTCATAAAGTTATACATTGGGAAGTTACAAATGGCAATGGGGTGACACTTACATACCTACACCAGGCTACACGTGGCACGGGGGGAATGTGGTATTGCCCAGGTGGGGGGGGGAGTTGGAGTTCAAATGTTAGATTATTTTCAGTCCATCCTTTGTAGAGCTCCAATATGCAGCAATATTGTATTGTACCAGTGGTAGGTGGGGATCACCTTTCTATGGGACCGCTTATGTGGGGTACGATGGAGAGTCAACAAAAAAGTGCTAGGGCAGCCACCATGAGTAAGTGGCTTACATGGAATGTGCGGTTTATCGCCATTCTTGAAAAATGCAGGCAAATATTTTCTTATTTGAAAAGATATAAGGTGGCGGTGGTATGTCTCCAGGAGACACATGTTTGGGGGGATTCTGTGAAATATTTAAAGAAGCAATGGAGGGGCCAAGTCTACGCAACTTACTACTCTGGCTTGGCTCGGGGAGCCCTTATAAGGATAGATCCTGTTCCAACACTTGCACCATGTTATAGATCCCGATGGACGGTATTTAATTTTACATGGGAGGATGGATGAGACAGAGATATGTATAATTGATGTGTATGCTCCAAATGATGACAATGCTTCTTTTTTGGGGGATCTACTTGCGATGGCCTCCCCCTACTTGGGAGTTCCAATACTTTTGGCTGGGGACATGAACTGTGTCCTAGATGGCACCCTAGATAGGGAACCTCCAAAGCTACACACTAAATCAAAAATGACCACGGCACTCCATGGGATGATACAGGGGATGCGATTGCGAGATGTGTTGAGGGAGCGTCATCTCACTGTTAGACGCTTTTCCTGTTATACGCCAGCTAGTCACACTTACAGTTGACTGGATTACTGGTTCCTGTCTCCAGACTTGGGTCGGACTGTGGGAGGGATAACATATCAGATGAGATACCTATCCGATCATGCCCCAGTACTGTTGGTGTTAGAGGCTGATATACCCCTTTGGCGACTTAACACTTATGCAATCAAGGACCCGCCTTTTGTAGCCACAATCTCCATGCAGATAGGTCACTACTTCCAGGAAAATTGGGGTTCGGCATCGAGCCGCGCTATGGAGTGGGAGGCCATGAAGTTGGTGATCGAGGCATCTGCATAAAGACCACATTCGGCGTCCGAGCGCAGTTGGAAAGAGATGTTGCTCAGCGTGAAGTTAGGCTGGGGAAGCTGGAGGCAGAGATTAGCACAGCCTCATACAAATTGACAGAGTGGACTGAGGCTAAGGAAGCACTTCTGACAGACGTCCGCAGGTTAGAAAAATACACATACACAACCTATAGGCAGTGGCTTTATTGGGAGGGGGGCAGAACTGGAAAACTCTTGGCATGGTTGGTCAAACATGAAACGTCTGCTATGCCAATATTACAGATCAGGTACGAGGCTGGGGGCTTGGTATACATGCAACAGGTGATTACAGAGGAGCTGGCTACCCATTTGGAACTAGTATATACTAACCATCTGGACGCTGACTCTGAGACAATGGAAAGGTACTTGGCTGCGCTGGAGCTCCCCCACCTTACTAGGGATGAGCAAGAGGCTCTGGTTGCCCCAGGGACTAAAGAAGAAATACAAAGCGTCATTGGTCAACTCAAGACGGCCAAAAGCCCGGGCTCAGAAGGCTTACTTCGCAGAGTTCTACAGGTGCTTTGGGCTACTCTTAGTGGACAAGCTGTTAGAGGTCTACAATGAGGCATTGGACAGAGCTGTACTCCCGCCTACCCTGAGTAAGGCACTTGTCATCATGATCCTGAAATAGGATTAAGACCCTGACCTCCCTTGCTCCTATAGGCTGATATCGTTACTAAACATCGACATTAAAATATTGAGTGGCATCCATGGTGAGCGCCTTCTCCCAATGATGAAACGCCGGATTCACCATAACCAGTCGGGGTTTATGCCGGGACAGAACACAACTTATAATTTACGACGACTTGCACATGTATGGCATGCTCCTGCCCTCATGGAGATTAATGCTGCCATTGCATCATTAGATATCGCGTATGCATTTGACTCGGTGGAATGGCCATATATGGAATGTTCTGAGAACGATGGGAGAGAGGGCGCAATATCTTGGGTGGAGCCAACTACTCTACTCGGCCCCTACGGCCAGAGTACGAGTGAGCAAAACGGTGTTGAGATCCGTTCTCCCAAGACAAAGAACCCACCAGGGGTGCCCCTTATTGCCGCTCCTGCTTGCCATTTCTATGGAGCCCATGGCTGCACGGTTGAGGACGGTTATGGATCCCTGGAGTATACGGTTAGGAACAACTAATCATGTGAACTATACTGATGATACCTTGGTTTATCTGGGGCAACCGGAGTACTCGGTCCCACTCCTTGAGGCAGAAATGATCGCATTCTGGAATGTCTCAGGATTGCAGGTCAACCCCGCAAAATCTGAACTATTACCGATGGGTAGGTTGGCGGTGGCTACCCCAGATTCGAGACCTCCCCTGAATATTCCCTGGACAGAAGAGGGTCCAGATACCTAGGGATTTATCTAGTGGGCTCCGCCGACTCCTTCCACAGACTGAATATCAATCAGGTGGTGGAGGGTCTGAGAAGCTCCACTCAATTTTGGGCAGATTTACCCCTCTCATTAATGGGGCACATAGCGATCACTAAAATGATTGTATTACCACACTGCCTATATATGCTGCAGCACTCCTTTTTCATGATCCCGCAATCAGGCTACTGATCTGCTGGATTGCTGCCCTGTTTGTCCTACTGCTCTGGTACCTTCTGCTTGGGGACAAGGACTAGATCTTGAACTGTCCCAGGACCTCCAGAGTGACTCACAGGGGCTTGTTGGCTGGCCTCCTGTTCAGAGCCATAGGGGAACAAAAGGCGTCCTTCACTTGAAACCACACCTGGACCCAGCCTGAGTGAGTCCTGAACCCCCAAGAAGAGTTAAACCAGTCTTGGACCCTTGGTTGCTTTTTATGATGCTCCGGCGATGCAATCACAAACTCATATCTATGAGGCTTTGAATGGCCTCATAGATATGGAGTAAGGCAAGGCAGCACAAATTGCTGTGTTTCCTTACTCTGCACTTGGGAGGCGTTCCAGGTGCGTTGCAGTGGGATTTCTCATGCAACACCCATGGATTTTGACATTTCCCCAAATTTACAAGAGTATGAATACCTTGAGAAGTGCCAAAACCTTACGTCTACCATGGTGAGGCGTAGTGAGGATAAATATCTTTATTTCTTCTAGTTTTTTCTAGTCTACTCTTCTGTAAGTCAGTTGGACCAGTGAGAAAAGGGCCTAGTAAATATACCCCTATGTGTGCTGCATTCTTTCACTTTGGTGCAGGGCAGCACAGAAAGGTGACTTGCTATGCTGCCCAATTCCGACTCCCTATAAATGAGGGCCTGGATCTCTAAGCTGATTATCATTAATGCAGAAAGTTATGAGTCAGCAGATAGATCTTCACTCCATAATTAAAAAATACCAGAAATGCAACACCTGAGGTATTTCCATAGTGATTTCCAAAATACACCCTACAATGTTCATATACAACTGATGTATAATTGTCAGGAAGTCTATCAACACTCACAAAGCGTGAGTTAATGTGAATTGTACACCTAAAAACCCTTGATTGGGGTTGTAGAGAATCTTCAAAGAAAGTATGGTATGAGACTATAGTTCCCTAACTATCATCTGACAAATACATTGTGCCCTAAATATCGTTTACAAAGATATCAACCCGTTTGAGTGAATATTAGGGACCCTCGCCCACACCCTTCAGAAATTCTACGCTTCCTTATCATTACCTCAACCACTACCTTCTATCGAGATATTAAGTGGAACCCTGATGGTGTTGCCATAAGTAATACATGAATATATCTTGTGCATGCTGTTGGAAAGTGGATTTTTAGCAGTGGTAAATATATATCTGCCACTTGTGGAGAAGTGTGGCTCAATGATTAGAGCGGCAGACCCTGATGCAGAGATCTTGCCCGGGACCAGAGTTCAATTCCCTGCCTCGGTGGGTCTTGGGCTCAAAAATTCCACAGACCTGATAATTCTCGCCTCGGTGCCATTCCAATCATGGAGTCCCTCTCTGCAACTCTGAGCAATAGCTTGCTTAATCTCCACAACGGCCTCCACAACACTAAGGATGCCTGGCCTCCACCTTGGGGGTGCCCAGGAGTGGACGCCTCACAGGGAAAGCCAGGATGGGTTCCACAGTGGTATTTGTACAAGCGCCTTGAGACCCTTGCGGGTGAGTAGTGTGCTATACAAGTATCAATTTACATATCAATTTACATTTACTGACAATAAAGCCCACAATATAGGGCTTAGTATAGGGCTCAGAAAATTATTCCCATGCTCAAACCTTGGTAGCATGGCTGCGAGCAGGCAGGTTTGGGATCACTCCCTATGATCATTTCTGTCAAGACGCCGGTCGACCATTCTCAACGCGTTCTCTATTCTTCAAGCGTATCTAATCTCTATCGCTGACCTGATCTGAATTTAACCATCAAGCTGACATTTCTGCTGTATATTGCGTATAGCCTCGATATCAGTGTCGAGTCCGCCGAAGCGGTTCTTCTAAAAGAATGAATTTTTTCAAAGGTTCCCCTGCCAATAAGCTTTGATGATTTGACTCATCGTGGTACTTAGATTTTCTATCCTTTGATTTCGATTAGAGCTATTTCCCTGCTCTCCGTGGAGCTTCATTTTGGAAGCACATGTCCCGAACAGTCCCTCTATATCGACACAGGTCCCCTTCTCATTCTTGATGTTTGTTGCGTCCTGAAGAAGGTGGTACTCCCTATTAGGAGTTGTTTCACCGAAACGCGCGTCGGCACTTTGAACAGGGCCCCATTCTCCTGTCTACTCGATTGAACTTTGAAATTGTGTTCTCCAGAAATCCTGGACACCATCACTATATATATATTTGAATATTCACAAAGGTTTCTCTTTGAGTCTCTGGTCGGTGGGGCCCATATGTTTTGTCGATCCGTACCATGATGCGTAGTATGGTCGTATGATGTTGTATGAATGTGCTTTGTATACGAATGAGTGTATGTTTGATTAGTTTTTTTTGGGAACCTGTCGCTCTCTTACTTTTCTTGCATTACAGTTGTATTTTGTGATTCACCTATTTTCTGTTGTACATCAATTTTATTTGTTTTGAAATACTTTTTCCATTTGGAATTGCCTCTTTGAATTTATTACATATATATAAATGTGATTTGTATATTTCTATCATATCGGAAAGAATTCAATAATAACAATTAAAAAAGAAAAAAATATGAAATATCATTTTCCCTGATTTTTTCTCAAATTCTCTATGCGTATTTATATATGTGTATATATATATATTTTTTTGCCTTTGATCCAGCCAGTGTGTCTTTAGCTTGAATTCAAGCATATGATACATTGTACATGTTTTAGTATAAAGGGTAGAGTATGGATTTTGTGTTCAATAGGTTTTATTTAAAAACAGCAATTGAGTAAATAAGTAAGACACAACACACAATAAAAATCCAAAACCAATTTATAAAATAGACAATATTTTTATCTTTAAAATGACACCAAAATGGAAAATATCCAATGTAGGGAACCGGAGATATGAATTTTTAAAGATTTAGAACTATATAGCACATAGAAGCTTATAGTGCCTATTGAGACATCTGGTCACGCAAAAAAGGAACAAAGTGAAAGTTTCAGGCCGACTACGATAGAGCCCTGCACAGCTACCCCTTGCGGTAAGTCTCGGTCAAAACTTTTACCTTCTGACTCAGAAACTTTTCTGGAGATTTTCTTCCCGGGGTCCCTCGAAACTCATAGCCATTCTGGATGAGGGTTCACCGGATTGCCCTGCAATGAGCTCCCTGTCAAACCTATGAAAGTCAGACCTCCGGAGCTTTCCAGCGGAATGAACCAGAGATCCAGGCCGGTTCGCGGTAGAAGGTGGGCAGCTTGACTCTTGCTGTTGGTTTTGGTCACCTTTTCTACGTTTTGACTTAGAAGCTATTACAGAGATTTTTCTTCCGGGTCCCTCAATGGTCTTCACCGGGCCAGATTTGGTGAGGTTTGGCCTGCTTGGGTTTTGACCAGTTCCAGGTCAAACTCTGGAAGTCAGATCTCCAGCAAGACGAACCTGGAGGGCAGGTTTGTTCACAGTTGAAGGTTGCTATTTTGGCTGGTCAGGTCAGGTTGGTCCACTTATGGAGCTTTTTTCAAAATTGCTCCAAAGTCCTCCAAAATTCTGGCACTTCTACCTGAAGTTTCTTTGAGAGTCCCAGCAGAGAGTCAAGAGCTGGCTAAACCAACCTCCAGGATGGCTCATTTCCATATCCCCCCCCCCTGACATCTGCATATTCCTTCCTTAAGCCTGGAATCAAGCTGGTTTTCAACAAGAAGGGGTATACATGAAACCTGTTTCTTCTGCCTGTGCCCACCTTCTTTTGAAGATCATGGTTTATGACCCTTCCCCAGTGTTCTGGCATTCCTATGCAGCATAAACCTCTCCTCCCAGAATGACTTGTTCACCCCAGGGGCTACTTATCAAAGCAGCCTGGCTAATCCACTTAACTCTGACCAATCAGGGCAGATCACTGGAAGACTGAATTTTGGATCATAGACAAGAAAGTTTTATAACTTCTTGTCTGTACATTTTAGGATAAATCCAACCATGGCATATTGTTTGATTTTGCAATACCATTCTAGTAAGTCCTTTAATTATATTTTCCGTGTTTCCTGGTGGGAATTATTAATTAATAACTTCTTGCCATGTTAACCTATGTGGCTAGGGATCTTCGCTAGGGAAAATGAACTGGGCCATTTCTCTTCTGCTAGGGCTTCTAAAACATCTTTTATAAGGACTCTTCCTACGTCTATAGGACCCTCCACCCCTGAAAACCTAGGGGAGACTTTAGGGGTTCCGAATATGTAAATGTATTGCAGATCCTCACTCCACAGTGCTCCTAGCACAAAAGTAGATTTTTAGGATCTCTTTACTAAAATGTTCGAAGTGAAATGTGCAATTTCAGTAAACTCAAGGCATGCAAAACCTATTTTGTAAGGGTTCTCCTTCTGAGTATCTGACCCCACCACTGAAACACCTAGGGATACCCTGGGTGTGCTGAATATATGGAAATATTGTAGTTTATTGATTTGTAAGTGCCCTAAGCACCAACGTCGAGTTTGGACACAATATACATTTTAAAAGCAGTCCTGCAACACAGGGCTGCTTTTAAACTGACCTCATGCCTCAGCAGTGCACACAGGCAAGTGCAGAAAGGGCTGCTGGCCTCTAAACTGCCATGCCCTATTATATACTAGTGACTTAAAGACATTTTTTATCCCCCTGTCCTATTATATACTAGGGCCTTGTAGGGGAGTTCATGCCAATCATAGGGGTATCTTAACCCATAGTGTACCCTAGTCTATGTAGGTCGTTTCACTGTATTCTAAGTGTGTTTTCACATAACCCTGGCTCTGTGTCTGGTTAGGCAGAGCCCATGGACAGTCAGAGACAGTCACCCACAGTACTAGTCAGCAAAACATAGGGGGTGCCCAGGGCACAAGGATGACTTTGCAATAAATGCTTAGACACATCCCACACATAATAAGCATGTTCTGCACTACCAGAGGTTTTTTTCAAGTACTGAGAATTATTACCAGCTGCAGCTGATGTTGAAAAGGGGAGGAAATTGTTGCTTGCCATCTCTGCTCTTGCAGACCTTTTCCTGGTGAACAATGCCCACATGACTGAAGACTAGAAAGGGTATCAAACCTTATATGTTATTAAACGCCCACACATCATGGCAAATAAAAGGCAGCTAAGAGTTTAAAAAATATGAGTGAAAAGGAAGCTCCTTCGCCCTTTAAATACTGACCTGATGGACACCAGCTTAGTTCATTCAGAACTGTGCGCGTCAGTCAGGCAAACATATGAATCAGGGAGTACATGTTGTCTTGTATTACTTCACAATTGAAAAATAATGTTTGATAGCACTTATAAGACACTCATTTTTGCAGTGCCACCCAATGTAAATATCCAAAATAAATGTTAATGAGAAATAAGATTATGTTAAGCTTCTGTTGGCTTTTATTTCCTTGCATATGTTTGGTGATTAGGCGCATTGCCAGATAACTTAAGAACGGAGTGTGTTGCATACTGCTAGATGAATAAATAGAAGGTATTATCAGATGGGAGGAGGGTTGTATGGCATTCCCATCTGTTAATATTGAAAACCACTCCATCCGCTCAATAATATTAGGACATATTCTGTACTGCAACGCTCGTTTAAAGGTCAAACTAGCAGTTTGCTCTACAAATTAATGAGCACTTGCAACGCAATTTTTACTAATTTATTAGTAGCATGTTCAAAATTTCTATTTCTATTCATGAAAGTAGATTATCCTAACGAAAACAACAAAACGCATCTTTTTCTTTTAAATGGCACAGGCAGTCTTGATGTTGCTTTACTAAAGCTGTTCACTCAACAAATGATGGAACATTGAGTTAATCATTAGAAATGGTACATTTATAAAAATGCTATTGACTTTGTCAAAGCTTGTGATCCCAGACAGGATAATGAAAAAGAGGCAGAATTAATTAAAGAGCTGGATGAGGAAATCAAGAATAAATAACAGCAAATGTGAAACCCATTTTGAAAGAAATTGAAAAACAATTTTAAGAATTCGAGACCAACACACTAATGACATTTTCTTTTTTTTTTTTTAAATCTTTTTATTGAAAATTTTCCACACAAATCAACATACATTGGCATTGAGTAAGGCAACAGTTCTAACATTGGAGTGTGTACAGACATGCAGAGAGCAGCTCAACCATAATTTAACATTGCTGTTATGTGGGGCATCGCACTGGCCTTCCGTTGCATCCCGGAGTATACACAACAAGTCTCAATCCACTTGATGGTCAACGGTTTATTATCAGTCACTTAAGTCCGACTCTGAGGTTTCACGTGGGGGTTCACAGATATTCCCTCTATACGTATTCCACCCTCCCCATACCTGTACCCATTTGTTTGGACAGCCTCTATGGGTGTACACAGTTTTTTCCATGACCATTGTGGTGTCCATATCCTTACACCATTGGGAAAGGGTAGGGGGCTGCCTGGATCCCCATCTTTGAGCTATGTTGCGCTTCGCCAATAGTAGTCCCAGCATCACCCAGAGTTGTGCCGTGCGGCTACGGTCTGTAGGTTCCCATACATTGAGGAGACACCTCCTCGGTTCCGGAAGCACCGCAACTTTTGTCACCTGGGAGAGTGTGCGCAGGATCGCCCTCCAGTACTGGGCTATGATAGGGCATTCCCACAGAGTGTGGAAGAGACTGCCGTCCGCACCACATTGCCTAAGACAAAGCGGCGAGTCCGTCCGTTTAAGTTTATATAGAAGTGTGCGTGTATAATATGTGCGGTGCAGAATCTTTAATTGGACCAGCTTCAGCTTGGATGAAATCCCCACCTCCTTAGGGGAGGAAAGGGCCCCCTGCCAGTCTGTCTCGTCAAACGTTCCCAGTTCTGTCTCCCATTTAGTCTTAGGGGTTGGAAATGGATCTGGCTGATTATTTATCACCTTCCGATAGGTCAGAGACGTGGCCCTCTTAGTCAGATGCTCCATGAGGAGTCTATCCTCCAGAGGCGAAGACTCCGCCAGCCGGGTCCTGGGCGAGAGTACCACCCCGAGTGCGTGCCTGATTTGCAAATAGCGAAAATTCTCGGTATCCGCCAGATCATACTCCGCCTGCAGATGGGCAAACGTGACCATGTCCTCCTTTTTCCAGAGATCACCAACCCTTGATATTCCAATCAAATCCCATTTTTGAAACCCCTTGGTAGTACGCAGCACTCCCAATTGTTTCGAGTCCCAGAGCGGTGTGGCCTGAGTTATCCTCCCCTCCCAGCCAAGTGCACGTTGCGCCTCGAGCCACACCCGCAGAGTATGCGCCGTCGGACCTGTAGGGCCGCGATTCCGAGTGCGGTTGTAGAGCGCCCCCATAACCCCTCCAGTCCCCAGCAGCTGACGATCCATACGATAAGCCGGATCATTCCCCGGCGCGTGCAGCCATTGGTTGATTACCATAAGCTGTGAGGCCCAGTAGTATACCTTAATATCAGGGAGGGCGATACCTCCGTTGTACCATCCTCTGGTCAGTTTGTGAAGTGCAATCTGTGGAGTCTTATCTTCCCACAGTAAGCTAGTCACCTCTGCGTTTATGGCCTTAAAATATGCAGGAGCAACCGGAAAGGGCGTATTCTGGAGCAGGTAAAGAAATCTGGGAAGTGCCATCATTTTAAAAAGGGCAGCACGTCCCAGCAGTGTCAGAGGCAGAGAACGCCAGTGCCTAACATCGCGCCGAAATCGGACCAGGGGTTGCGTTAGATTTTCCGTGACAAATTTTGCTTCGTCCGCCGTCACGTATATTCCTAAGTACTTAAAACCTTCAGCTGCCACCCGAATTTCACACCCCCTAGGGAGTTGCGGCGGGGAGCCCTGGAGCACATACAGATAGGATTTTTCCCAGTTTATCTTATAGCCGGACACCCGCCCATACGACGTACAGATGTCTAGGAGGCAGCGTATCGAGCGCGCCGGTGAAGCCAAGTATAGAAGGACGTCGTCCGCATATAGAGAGATGCGGTCCTCCCATTCCGGTGTCCACTTTAGGCCACGGAGGACCGGGTCCTGTCGCACCCAAGCCGCCAGCGGCTCTAGAACCAGGGCAAAGAGAAGTGGGGAAAGGGGGCAGCCCTGTCGCGTCCCCCGCCCCAGTGGGAAGGTGCTCGAGATATGTCCATTGACGACCACCTGCGCCATAGGCCTGGTATATAAGAGTTGGATCCAAGCGCAGATCTTGAGGCCAAAGCCCAAGTGGCGAAGAACAGCAAAGAGGAAAGGCCATTCCACCAAGTCAAACGCCATCCGCGCGTTCAAGGAGAGAATGACCGCATCCTCCTCAATCGAGGAGCGGTGCGCCAGGACGCCATGCAGCCGTCGCAGATTAAGGGCTGTATTCCGGTTTGGCATAAACCCAGATTGATCGGGGTGTATAACCGTGGCGAGGTGCGGCTGCAGTCTCGTAGCCAAAACTTTTGCCAGAATCTTTGCCTCAGCATTCAGGAGTGAAATCGGATGATAGAAGGCGCACTCAAGTGGTGGTTTATTAGGCTTGGGGATGGCTACTATGGTGGCCAGTCTCTGATCGTGTGGTAGTATCCCGTTCTTTAAGCTGTCCGTGTACATGCCCAATAGATGCGGTACAATGTAAGTTGCAGCTTTCTTATAGAATTCCACTGGAATTCCATTGGGTCCCAACGCCTTCCCTGTACGGACGGACGCGATGGCGAGTGCAATTTCCTCCGTGGTCAGGTCTTTGTCTAAGGCCTACATCTCGGACGGGGCAAACGCGGGCATAGCTATATCTCTGAGGAACGCCAGATTGTCCATAACAGTGGACGTGGCCTCCGGAGTATATATCTTTTTATAATGCATCGCAAGGGCCTCTGCAATACGCCGAGGCTCTGACGTAAAACCACCCGTTTCTAACTGTATCCGTGCCACCCATCGGGCCGCACGCTCCTTTTTCTCCAGCCAAGCTAACAGTCTACCCACTTTGTCCCCTAGTTCGTAGATCGTATGTTGCGTCGTAGCGTGTCTGGTTTTTGCCGCCTCCCAAACATAGGACTTATATTCTTGTTGAGCCAGAAGTAAGCTATGTGTAGTGTCCTCCCCAATGTGTGCTGCATGGTCAGCTTCGGCCCTCTCGACCCCCTCTTCAAGGTCGCGTATCTCGCTTTGAAGTTTTTCTTGTGATCAGCCACCATTGAGATGGTCTGTCCCCGAAGGACCGTTTTGTACGCCTCCCACAATGTCGTTGGGCTAGTCACTGAGTCTTTATTTTCTGCAAAATACCGTTTTGTTGCTACAAGAAGAGCTTTGTTAATTTGGGGAATTTTGAGGTATCCAGGGTAAATTGGGAATACCCTACGTCTCTGTGGGGTGAAGGCGGCATACGCGATGAGGACTGGGGAGTGATCTGAAATGCCCCTGGGCAGGTGTGTTATGTCTGTGATCCCCCTCAACCCTGTCGCCGATGAAAAGATGTAGTCTATTCAGGAGAGACTGTTGTGCACCCCTGAGTGAAAAGTGTACTGCCGCTCCTCTGGATAGTAGGCTCTCCAGGTGTCTATGAGGCCCAGCGCCTCCATAAATTCAAGCAGCTTGGGGGTGGTACTACCCGGGTCCCTGGCGGGTAGCCTGTCAATTGCCGGGTCCATCGTTGCGTTAAAGTCCCCGCCTATTATTAGTTCCCCTTGCGGCACCGTCAGTAAAAACTCTCCCAATGCCTGCAAAGTTGCCTGATGGAGCGTAGGGGGGACGTACACCATCACTAAGTTATATATGGTCCCCTCCCACTGGCAGGTCACCGCCGCCAAGCGTCCGTAGTCTCCCCTGCGTGAGTCGACAATGATTATTGGGAACCGTTTATTGACTAGGATGCCAACCCCACGCGAGCCTGACGTATATTCAGAATGTACAACCATTTTATACCCCCATCTATCCAGTGCCTTTATAGTCGTACCCACTAGATGCGTTTCCTGCAGGAGTGCCACTGCTGGACCCCTGCGCTTGATATATTGTAAGACCAGCCCTCGTTTGATTTTGTCACCCAAGCCGTTCACATTCCAAGACAGGACTTTAAACACGGGGCTGGGCGAATGTGGACTCCCCACTTCTGAGCTATTATGGACTTCTAAAGTGGGCATTTGCGCTCCTGTCGTCATACAAGGCAACATTAAATTGCAAAAAATGTACACTTATCCCCTGTCTCATAGCAAACATAGCACGCATCAATCGCCAATGTGTAACCTTAAAACTGAAAACAAAATATAGAACAACTTCCTCCTGTTGCCCCCTTACCACCACCCCCCTCCCTGCCACCCTGCCCAGCAGATTTTGAACTACCCGCCACCCCAACTTAGCAGAGCGCTTAGTTCCCATAACTTGGTACTTGCGTGTAGGGGATGAGCTGCTCCCGGCCCGTCACCCTCACCCTTCATCCAATTGTGGGTCAATGTGAGAAACCAGTTGTTCATGACAGCAAAAAAGTCAGTCATCCAAAGTCCTGAAGGAAGCCCCCCGCTCGCGGCCTCAGGGATCCCCTCAAACCCTTTACCTCCAACACCGTTTAGCAGCCCAGTATGTCCCCTTCAGTTCATTCCAGTGGTGCGTGCTCCAGGTCCTCTGAGCCAGTGTTCTCCGGAGCTCCCGAGGATCGAAAACGCTGTTTAAGGTCTCGTCCTCCGTGGCCAACGTCCCTCGCAGGACGCCACCCCTCCAACCACTCCGTAGCCTCCGCCGGTGTGTGGAAGAACCATGTTCGCCCTTCCGCCTCCACCCGCAATTTGGCTGGATATAGCATCGCATACTTTAGTTCACGGGTGCGCAGCTCCTTTTTTATGGACATGAAATCGCGACGCTGCTTCATCACTGCTGTGGTATAATCCGGATATAGGGTTACTGTACAGTTGTCCACCTTCAGCGGGGGGGCGGTACGTGCTGCCTGCAGGATAGCGTCCCTGTCACGGAAGTTAAATATACGCGCCAGGATCGGTCGCGGGGGGGCCCCTGGTCTAGGCCTACCTCCGGGCACTCGATGCGCTCTTTCCACCGAGAAAAATGTTGATAGCCCGCGCGGCTGCAGCTGGTCTGTAATGAGGTTTCTATGAAGAGGTCCAGAGCCGGCCCCCGCTCGCTCTCCGGCACACCCACCACGCGTACATTATTCCGTCTAGACCGTCCTTCCTGGTCATCAATCTTTTCCAGCAGCTGTTTTTGGACCAGTTCCAGTGTCTGTATTTTCTTTTTGCACTCCGCCGCATCGCTAGTTAGAGTCGCCGCAGTTGTTTCTACATCTGACAGTCTCATACTCATTTTGGACACATCGGCCCTCAGCAGCGTGATGTCCGTCGAGATGGTCCCTATTGATACCTGCATCTGGGTTAGTGTGGCCATTATGTCATGAAGGGTGAGTTCCTTAGGCTTGTCGGGGGGGGTGAATCAATTTGGTCCTTCCGGTACGCGAATTTCTCAAGTTTGTTGTGCGTTCCCCCACGCTGCCCCTTGCCTCCCATAGCAGCCAACGCGGCCAACGCGAGTGGATTAATGACATTTTCAATAAAGTGAAGGACCCTAACCAGGCCAAATGACAGGCCAAATATCCGTGAAAAACGTATTGAAGATGTCTGGTATGAGCCCTGCACGTGAAAGGGAATATAAAAAATGTCAAGAAATGTAAATCAAGAACCAACTACATGAATAGACCAGCCTAAGATATAAAATCGTAAGCAGTTAATTGTTGGGCCATAGGGTTTTTACTGTTTTAGATTGTCATAAAGACCCATCCCCAACTGTACTTATTATAAAAACACATTATGACCCATATGATCAAATAACAATAACAATTTCACACATCCTTCATCTCAACTGGATTACTTCAAGAACATCTTTATCAGCCTCCCAAAGAACTCAGTTGGTGAAATGCAAAACACTTAAAAGCAAGCATCGGAGCTGATCTGTGGCCTCAGGTGCAAAGATCACTACAGCCCAACCTGGCATCTTTTCACTTGCTACCTATCAAGATAAAATCCCAATTTAAATTCTCTGCATCAGTCACAAGCTGTTCATGAAAGTGTGCCTGGCTACCTATTGAAACATTGTTAGCTCTACTAATCTCCCAAGTTATTCCAATCCTCTTCCTCTGTAAACCTCTTGGTTTTGGAGGAAGATCTATCTATGCAACATATGCCTCCTTCGGGAGCCTCTACTGTCAGCCACTGAAATTGAAACAATACTTCCTAAAGCTCAAAAAAGATGTTTACAGACCCTCCTGTTCTGCTGCTTTCTGGTCCCAGCCGACTTCCCACCTGATCCATCGCAGAGCTCTTCTCCTGTTTCAGATAGTAAGATACCTAATATTGGCTTTCGATCACCAAGGCTTAATCACAAAGGCTTTTACTTCTCTGAGGCATTCATTCTCTCATTGCAATTTTTAGTTTTGCTAGAAGGTGATTTCTTCCACACATGCATTATAATAAGTGCTGTGTTTCTCCAGTGTCTCTTTCCTACACCCCGAGCCTCGAGACTGCAACTTGTGTTCGAAATGAATAAATTAATATTAATGGCTTCATTTACTATACAAGCCTTCCTGCTGCATTCTTGTGCGTCAAAATAAGAGGGCAGGAATGTACCGTATCTAAAAGATCCAGCGCATGCATGTCTTTCTCCCCTGCGCACATACAGCTGCTGTGCCCCAACGCAGACACCCTTGCATCATGTTGCAAGGGTGCCTGCGTTGCGGGGATGGTTGTATTTGTGCCAAAAGAGACACATTCTTGCACAAAAACAATAATTGTTGGCATTTTCATCTTTCTATGAATGCTGCTGAATGCAGGACACATAGAAAGAAGAAAAAACGAGGAGAAATGAAAGTATTTCTCCTCGTTTCGCCACTCCTATGCCTCCTGTGGGGAGGCATAGGATGCAGATGCATTCCCAACTTTAAAGAACATTGTTATCATGGAACGTACTGGGTTCCATGGATGTTGCATGGAAAACCTACAGCAACGCCCATGGAACGCCACTTTTTATGCAGAGTAATACGTGAAAGGGACCTATATTTACAAGGCCATGAAAAGTCATACAGGGTGGCTTCATGTGGCCTTGTAAATATGGGCAAGCCCAATGCGCTGCTAGTACATCAAAAAAAGTGAAGCACCGCTGGTGAAATGTGCTTGCAAATGAAACCCTAAATGTTTTCTCAGACTAAAGTGTCTATAAAAAAATGGGGAGGTGAAACTAGGAGGGCCACACTACCCACAGATTACACTGCTTGCAGATTTTGCTGCTAGGTGAAATTAGACAGGGCTCATTTTGAATTCTGCATTATGTATGCTTCCCATGTCCCATGTCTGCACATGTTTGTAGCACCCTAAAAGGAAGTAAAACTTGTCTGGGTATGTGAATTAATTCCAGCGACACTAGGCTCCAGGCAGTAACTGCCATCCTAAAACCTCAGACCATCACATTCTAATTCCCCCCCGGGGTCCCACACACAACATTCCATCCCATACCCCAATCCTTAACAACAATACAAAACCAACACCTCCCCCGCCATGCAAAACAATCCCAAGAAACGTTACTTTTAAGACACAATACAATTTGGAGAAACACAAGCGGAAAGACAGTTACACTTGCAATGCCTATGCAATAAGAAATCATACTGTGAAATAGAAACAACATAACAGCAAAATAACAATAACTTGCACTGACATAATCCAAAACAAATACATTAAACATTAGATACCTAAAATGTATTGGAAAACATTCATGAGGTTTATTTACTCTAATCCTTGACCCACTTTAACTGGTATTTGTGAGAAAGTCATCCTTTTTGCCCTGATCACCCCCATGTTTTGACTAATACCTGGTGGTCACTGACTCTGATTGTGCCCTGGGCTCTGCTAACCCGGCCGAGTCCCAATGCTCTGTGTAAAAGGAATATGGTATGTAGATGTAAATACAATTGGTATGACAACCTACCTGTAAGCCCCTAGTATATGGTAGGACATGTAGGTTTTGAGGTCCGGCAGATTTAATACTATTTAAATGTGCACTGCTGTGTTGCCTGCTGTCATTTTAAAGGCAGCCATGCTTTGCATGCTGCTTATTAAAAATAAAATATATGCAAATTCGAATTTGGAATTAAAGGAACTTCCGCAGTCTTAAACCACCTTTTTTTTTTACATTTAAGTCACCCCTAAGAACTCCCTTACTTGCCCTAGGGGTAGGTGTTATGTAAAAATAAGCAGGGACATTTTAAAATATATTCTATATGCCCTTGTGAGGGAAAAAACACAATGTTGTTTAATCCCCAATGTAGCACATTGACTCAATAGGCTAACATTGGAATACTTTAATAAGTATAGCTATTGACAGGAGTGAGTTAAATATTACCTCAATGACTTAAAAGAATAGTTATGATAAATCAAACAACTTGCTAATGTTAGATTTATTATAACTATTATAGAAAATAAGTTATTGAAAATGGTTTGTTGATGTGCCAAAATACAGTCTTCCAGCAGCCTCTCCTGATTGGCCAGCATTTGACAGGCTGAGCCAGACTGCTCTGATGAGGTGTGAAGTGGCCTTCATAGAGACAAAATGACATCTGGTGGGAGGAGATCTGCAGCTGCAGGGCAAAAGGCAGGATGGGGGGGAGTAACCGAACTGGTCTCAAAAGAGGGAATGACAGGTAAGACAGGACGCAGGTACACCATCACTTTCTGCACCCTCAGCCAGACAAGAGCCCCAGTAATTGAATTAGCTGAGGGGTTAGAAGGGCAGGGATAGGGAAAGTTAGCCATGCCAATGGGATGGCTTTGCCAGATCTTAACCTCCAAGAGAGAGTTTCTTTTTTTAAGAACAATGCTTTCTGGGACATGAAAATGCCACACTTTAGTGGAATATGTCATACTTCTGAGTGGCACCCTATGCCCCATTGGTAAGGGGGACCCTTTGCTTGTCATCCAAGAACACTGGATTAATATGGGAGAGCTGCCTAGCAATTTAGATTCCTGCTTGAAACTACAAGAAGAAGAAGGGCAGCTGCCCTGCTAGAACTCTGGCCTGCACCAAGAGAAATGCACTATGAAGGACTGCACCTGATGGACACTTTGGAACTAAAGCTCTAAGGACTTTGCCTTGCTTTGAAAATTAAAGGAGCGGACTCCCTGAAACCAACAGGTTGAAAGCGCTCCACCTACATCAGCTCAAGCAAGAAGAAGCCAGCTGATCACCTTCAGCTGGACTTTAAAGGATTTGGCCAAGTGCACTGTGGGAGATGTAGCCCCAACATCTCAAGGAGCAACTCAGAGCTTTTGGAACCTTGGTGTGTTGTTTTGGACACTTTAACACCCCAAAAGGACCTTCTGAAAGAAGATCCAGAAGTTTGGAGGCCTTTGGAGAATTTTGATAAAAGTCTCTATAAGTTGACCGACCCGTCATTGTGAGTCAAGCCGCGGTCATCAAACTGTGACCCTGCCTGAAATCCACATTTGTCCTGCTGAAGCTCCGGACCTTTTCCTCATTGACAAGACTTCCAAGAGTTGACAGAGGCCTCACTCTGGACCAAGCCACCATTGTTGGGCCCACAGCTGGCCTGACAATCAATCAATCAATCATAATACTTTATTCGGTATGAAAAAATACCATAAAAGTACAGATAAAATAAATCATGATATAAAAACAAGACAATGCAACAGCTTGAAATAGTACATATTCAGTTCATCCCCGAGTAAAAGACCCCCCCTCGCCAAATTCATTCTTAGGGCCATCAGGGGACTAACATCATGGGCCACGTATGTTCACCTAATGTCCCTTGTTGTTCTGAGCCTGACAGCTGCCCTTAAAAAATTTACAGTGCAGAACAGGGTTAATGCATCTGTGGACAATTTTAAAAATAACAGGGCCACCCTTGCATGTTTGAATCTAGCGTTCTTTAAAATGCTTTTTAAAAAGAAACTCCTAGGTTGTGAGTAAAAAGGACATAATAAGACAAAGTGAAGGGAATCCTGTGGAGACCGATGGTCACATCCTCACGGACCCTTCAACTAGTATGTGGTGCAGAAGAATAAGCCTAAACCGTGTCATAATAAATCTGTTGTGGGCATTGTGAAAATATGATAAGTAGGGCTCAATACCCACGCATGTTTTGGTCAGAAGATATTCTCTCACTGTCGGCTTAATCAGCTCCCTATCTTCCCTGAGTGTTATGACATGATTGAGGAACCGGTCCTTAACCAGGGTCTTATCCTGCATAGATATTTTTGTAGGATTGTTAAAAAGATCTACGCATCCTATACCTTCTAGAGTCTCCTTCACATACTTGAGCCAAGGAATGTTCAACCCCCGGCCGCGGGCGAGGCAGTCTTCTATGATCTGCCTGCTAAATGTGGCCTCTGGGTTTGTCCAGATTTTGGCCCAGCAGACTAGAGGTTTAACTTCCAGCCTGTCCCTGATGTAACTGATGCCAAGTTCTTCGTGGATGATGTGAGAAGGTGTACTCTGAGGCACTATAAGTAAGCACCGAAGATACTTATTTTCCTCTATTTGTAAATGCTGTGCATCAATGAATACCCATACCTCGCTTACGTAGAAAACTTTGGCACAACACATAGAGCTGTATACTCTCAGAATTTGCTACGGTGACCAATGGTCTAGCCCTCGTGGAAAACTCATGATCGACCCAGAGCAACTAGCTAACGTACGGCATTCCTCCTCTAAAAGATCTTTAAAATGTAAACGTCCATCAAATAAAATCCCCAGGTACGAGAAAGAGTGCACCTTTCCCATGAGATGAGAGCCAATCGTATAATCATACTTTTCGCTTGTTTTTTTGCCAGCTTCCATAATGTATGACTTGGATAGATTGGGGAACAGGTTTAAGTTCTCCATAAAGGAGACAATGCCGTCTATCAGACCCTGAAGCCCTTTGGGTGTACGGGCAAGGAGGACCGCATCGTCCGCATAAAGCAGGACAGGGATCCCTCTTGAATTCATCCTCGGTGTGTCAACCTTTAAAGTGCTAAGTGCCTTATCCAAACTATTTATGTACAAAGTAAATAAAAAAGGGGCCAGGATACAACCCTGTCTGACCCCGCTTAGGCATGGGAAAGGGTCGGTAGTACTTCCCTTCTGGTTGTATCTAACTGTGGCGGTAGTGTTCTGATCCAAAGCTTTTAAAATGTTAATAAGTCCGGGGCCACGCCAGGGCCACCCATGATTGTCCATAATTTCCTACGGTTAACTCGGTCAAAAGCCGCCGTCAAGTCCATGAATGCCAGTTACACTGTTTCTTGACTAGCAATGGTGTACTTGGCTACCAGTAAATATAGGTTAAGACATTGATCGGTGGTTGACTTTCCTGGCCTAAAGCCATATTGGGTGTCAGTTATGATGTGCTGATCCTCAGACCACTCCATTAGCCGGCTGAGGATAACCCGTTCTCAAACTTTTGCTGACACGTCAATTAAGGAGATGGGACGATAGCAAAGTGGGCTATCCTTGTTGCCTTTTTTTAAAATGGGAACAATCGTGGCTGTGGACCAGGATGGCGGCATGCCTATGTCTACTGCTGCATTGAAGACTCTGGTCAGGATTGGTGCCCAAAGATCTACTTTGCTCAATAAAAGATCAGGTGGGATCCCGTCAGGACCCGGAGCTTTGTTTCGGGTCAGGCCTTCAATCCCTGCCTTGATCTCGCCAAGAGAGGAAATTATCGGATTGATGGTCTGTTCCCCCCCATCATCCTCCAACTGGGACTCAGCCAAGCAGTGATTATAGAGCCCATACAAAATGCTCATGCCATGACTCCGGCGGGATGTTGTTTGCTGCCCTGGGCTTGTTGGCCTCTTGGAAGCAAGGATCGTTTACAACTCTCCAAAAGGCAGTTTTGTCCTTTAGCTCTATTGCTTCCCTTAGGTCCTCCCAAGCCTGCTTTTGTAATTTAAATTTACGGCCTTCTACTGCCAATTTGTAGTTTATCCTGCAAAGGCTCACCATGCTCTTATCTCTTAGGGAGGATATTAGAGCAACTTTCAGCTTTCTCAGGGCACGTGAGCACTGTTGGTCAAACCACCTTGGGTCATTCGATCTAGCTTTATGTGTTGTGGTCCTAAGCAGACCATCAATTACACAACCAATGGGTTATTCCCGAGCAAGCAAACGTAATAATGATTAATCTGAAGTATAGCAATTCACAAGAGAAAGAGTCCCATCCATGAGTATGTGGATTATCTTCTTTATTGTTTCCGTTGTTGTAGATGTTAAATAGTAAGTCGTAATGGCAAGTTGATCATAGATGTTTGCAGCCAACACATGTTTTGTCAAAGGGCGGATAACCCAAAAGACTTCCTCAGGGCTACAAAGTGATGAAAAAGTACTGATCATACAACTTTGTTTCAATTTGTATCATGGGTGTCGCTCATTAACAATCACATCTCAAACGGATAAGTATACTAGTTTTAACAGAAACCATGTCATTAGTCATAGTACAACCCAGACAAGGAAGAATGGTTCAGGGGTAAAGGATAAATATGGAATTAGAGGTCAACACCTATTGTGTAACACTATAAACGCTATGGTGCATATAAAGAACCTCCACCGTGGCGACAAAAGAATATAAGTAACAAGAATAAGGTCGTTAATCCATATAGTAATATGATCGAGATACGTGTGGATTTAAGAAATTGGAAAGTGGAATTAATAATAAAAAGAGCGATTCAGGACCAAATTACAAACACAAAGAAAGATACGAGAAGAGTAACTTATACCAGGTTAAACCACTAGAGGTCACACTTCAAAGATCAAGATAGAGTATAGCTAACGAAACGGACACAGGGATTCATCAGATAGTAACTTAGGGTCCCCTTGTGTCAACATGTTAAGGTCTATATATGTGTATACACACACACAAAAGAAATATCAACAGTCAAAGCCGTCTAAATATAGACGACAATTAGCACTCATCATTAACAGTATCTATTCTGCCTGGTGGCATGTGAGACAAGAAATTAATGTCACAAGTCGGATAAAAGTTCCATCATGATTCCTCAGAGTGATGTCAGATAAAAATTGGAAGTAATCTGCAAGATCAATGTGAACTAATATTGGTAAGTATATTCTGATATACAATTTATTAGACATACTTATCACGATCTAATTAACAAATATGAGAATTATATATCATAATTTCCCATATATAGAAATGTCTCTGAGGTAATAACCTCTAAGGCACTATTTCTTAAGATATGATACATCAGATAAAAAAACAATTGGTTAAATACCTCTGGTATGATTCCGGGAGTATATCCCAATCAATGTGAGTGGTCAGCGTAACAATAAAAATTCTGTAAACAGAAATTATAAAGTAAAATAAATAGGATATCCAAAAGAATCCAAACTCAAAAAGAAGGGGCACCACACATAGTATTCCTTACAAAAAGCTTCTAGGTAGATGATATATACCGCAATTTAGTATAAGCGAAACACAAAAGAGGACTCTAACCAATATACGGGCACACACATAAGGCTACTTTCAAAAATCCATAATGAAAATGTCTATACATAAATGTTTAGCAAAAAACGAACGGATATGATACGGACCAACACTTTAATATTCCTTTAGATTCAATTACCTATAGTTCAAATGCCTATAATTTGAGGACACAGTGGAAAATATCGCCACATCCCAAAGGCTCCAAAATACGCATTATATATTTAAGAAAGTTGCAGCCAACCATCTAGAATCCAATTAACATACCTGTGGCATGGAGAGTACTCCGACTAGTATCTGAAATCGGGTGTATGTAAACGAGCAGGCGCCATTATCGTCCTAAATATATACGAGGCCCGGCCCTCGGCAGTAACGTCACTCGTAAAGAGTTAGAAAACAGACTATCAAGTAAAACATGTATTCTCCCAGTCGCCATCTTGGAAGGGTGTGAGATATGAAATCCTATGTTGTAAGAGGAATATCTCAAATATATTTGTTCGTCAATATGTAGGGTAATTCTCAAAATGTTAAAATTTCATATTATGTCGTAAATATGCAGTAAATTAATTAAAGCCAATCAAGAATGAAATCAATCCAAGAAACAAAAAATAAATAAAGCCTACATCACTAATGTAGTATCGGGGTCGCCATCTTCGAAAGGTATGGGATAGCATATTCAGTATTATAATAGAATTACCGCATAGATATATTCATCAATATTTAAAATGCTAGGAAACAATAATATGTCGTAAGTATAAGATAGAAGAAATCAAACCGATTAAGATTAAAATCGATCCAAAAAACCCATGAAGCCTTTATCGCTCGGTAATACACAGATTGAAATGTCCGAAACAGGTCGGATCCAGATCGAATAAGTCACAATGACAAACATATGGATTCCAATTAAGAAGGAGAGTTAATAGTTAGTTAGGTGAAAAGCCATCTGTATTGAGATTAATGGTAGAAGAACCAAATGTACCAGAGAGGAAGAGAACAAATTTGTCCTCTCATTATATACCAAGGGACACGAAAGATGATAAAGAAAAGAGAAGAAAAAAAGAAGTGATCATAGTACAGCATGTGAAGTGAAAAAATAGAAAAGTAAAAGAACAAGCCGTAATGTTTAGGCTGATGACACATGAAATATTATAAATTATAACCACATCAATGAGAAATACATATTGAGACAAAAGTAGGAAGAACATATTTTGCATAGCTTCCATATTTTACAAAGCCTTCAGATTACATGTAGACGATACTAACAAAAGATACATAAACATCAAATGTACTTGAAATAGGTACAAGCAAAGAATAAATTAAATAGACAATACACCAATATATCTGTTCAGAGGGACAATTCAAAGCATGATCATAAGACATTCCCATATGATACAATATTTACTAACAATCATATCAGGGAAGATAGATTATATAGTCATTAACACAGGGGTTGCTTGACACATCAAAATGCAACTCATATATCAAGAAATAATGTAATTCATGATCGATATTAATAACCAGCTCAACTGCGCGAAGTCTAGATATCCATCGTGCCTCACACTGGCGTAACCTTAACTCCCTATTGCCACCTCTGGGATCAATCTTTACAGTTTTGATTCCATGGAAGAGAAATCCCAATGAGGATCCTCGTTCCTGGCACATAGCGGCATGGTTGCCTATAGGGTACCTAATATCCAGATTTTTCAGAGCACGAAAATGTTCTGCCATCCGTTCCTTAAGAGGGCGGATGGTACTACCTAAGTAAATCATGCTGCACTTACACTGGATCACGTATACAACATACTTGGTAGAACAATCAATATGATTATAAATTTGAAACATACGTGATCCATTGTATTCAAATTTTTTTATTCCCTTTTTGGTAAATTTACACATGCGGCAATTACCGCATGTGTAAGATCCAATGCTGAGTTGGCCAAGCCATGTTGTTTTGATGTATTGGTGTTTAATACCCAATGCTTTACAGAACTGTATAGTTCCGCTCACAGCCTGCTGCCAAGGTCTGTGAACAGGCACAAGGGAATAATGTATTGAGACCTTGACTGGACCTTATCTTGTGATTGTGGCCTTAGTGCTAGTGGTACGTAGCTACATGCACCTACTAATAAACCACATTCCAATAGTATGCTTTCCATGTACCTTGAACTGTACGGTACTTTCTTTGCACAGCACGTATGTCTACCACCCATTCAGCTTTCTTAAGATCTATAACCTTCCTATCCATCCATTCCTTCTTCAATCTAGAACCCGCAATCCTCCCTCTTAGAAATGAAAAAGGTGACATTCCAGTACTTATATGAGGCATAGTCTTGATTGATTTACTAGAATCCAACCGGTTTACAAGTGCCAACTGTAACTGGCCTTTAATGATGCAATTAAATTGTTCTCCTAAACTATTGCTGCAGGTATAAGATAAAGCGCATCTGATGTGCTTGATTCCTCAGATATAGAAAATTCACTAATTTCCAGAGACACATATTGGGTTCCGTTGTTAGTCGCTAACTGCTATGGGTAGCCTTCGCTAATAAATTTGTAAAAATTCAATGACTGTCGTGGTGTTCACAAACTTTAACTCAGGCCATTTTTTCATGTATTCTATTAGGATCAAAACATAGTTGCATGTCTCTTGTGTGACAGGATCAGCTACTGTTAGTTTAGTTTTGTCACCCAAAACACATGCATACCACTTTTTACAAGATGCTCAATATGCCTATCTACTCCTGGCCACCAAAAACCTTCACTCACTCTCCGTTTCATGGCACGTCTGCCTAAATTGCCTTCATGAATAAAATTTCATATCTTACTACGAAGAAAACAGGGTACAACTAAAAGTTTGCAACTGGGAATTACTCCATTTTTTATGGACAATTCCTCTGCAACTCTCCAAAAGGGAACTAGGAATTCTCACATTTCTTTCTTATGGGGCCATGTACATGAAAAATACTTCATGGACTCCTGTGTTACCTCATCATCCAAACATGCTTTCTTCCACTCTTCCTTTGAAAGTGCACTATTCAACATCACATCTACTGCACACGCAATTTCCTCATCCTCAGAGTCTTGATCAACTTTGTGAAACTGGTCATACATGGGTAACCTGGATAAATAGTCAGCGGCTAAGTTGAGCATTCCAGGAACATATTGCAACTTATAATGGAACTTCTACAACTGGTATTGCCATTTGGCAATGTGAGGAGTTGCCCTTCTACCACGCTTGGCTTTCAACACATCTACCAGTGGTTTTGGATCAGTTCTCTAGAGAAACTCATTGCCCCAGATGAAATTCTTACAGTGCTGGATGCCCCACCCTATTGCCAAAGCTTCTTTTCTATGCTGGAAAAAGTGTACTTGGCACCCCGTGAGCCTCTTGAGGCACATGCAATAATTTCTTCCACTTCATTGTTTCTTTTCTGTATGAGAACAACTCCAAAACCATGATTACTTGCATCGGTGGTGATGATACATACATCACCGGTGTTAAAACGCTTCAGAGGACCAACTAAAATGATTTCTTGCTCAATTGATTTGAAGACCTTATCACGCTCCTCATCCCACACAAAGCTAGCATTTTTTTAATAGCATACATCGGCATAGAAATTTCTCTGCAAAATTATAAACAAACTTAGAATAATAGTCAATGAGCCCCAAGAATGGTCTTAACTGTTCTTTGTCTTTAAGTGCGAACACATTTTCAATTGCTCTCAATATCTCAATTTTAGGCTATACTCCCTTACTGGATATGTGGTGGCCCAAACATTCTACTCCTGACTGACTGAATTTGCATTTGACCATCGTTAATATAAGCCCACTTCTGATTATTTACAACTTCTCATTGTCTTAAATCATGTTCATACTGACTTTTGCCTTACATCAAGATGTTGTCCTGAAAGTACGCTACACCAGGCATTTCCTTCAACAAACTTCCCATTAATATTTGGGAGAGGTTGATGATCCATCAAAATATTTGCATGTAAGGAGTGTAAGTCGACGCATAACCTTATGGACTTGTCAACTTATGGGCTACATCTATGAGGAAAAGCCACTCAGATCCGGCAATTGGCTCGATTATACCTAACACACATAGTTTCTTTCAATTCCTTCCTCAAAGCCAGAGGCACCTTACGCACTTTTTGCACCACGGGACAAGCATTATTTTTCAGAACAATTCGATGTTGAAACCCCCCATCATCTACAAAAGATATATTTTGGCACTTTATTGACTCAATTTCCTTGAAAAACCTGTTCCTCGAAATTACTTCTTTGGGGTGATTGTGGTCAAGAACAATATCAAGCTCCTCTTGCTCATCCCATTCTAGAAGATTCAAACTGCTCCCTGTAACATATAGGTGCCGATTACGATCCGTTAAAAACCGCGTACGAACCGTCGGTCGGAGCGAATTCCCCGTCCGACTCGTACCCGGTTGTAAAACATTACAAACATGGAATTACGATTCGCACGGAAACACCATTTCCGTACGAATCGTAAAAAACACCGACCGACGAAAATATACATACGAATGTGATCCGGGAATGCTGCGACGTGATGTCGGGACGCTTTCAGGCAGCGTTTCACGAACCAGGAATTACGATTCGAACCGACAGCAGTCCGGACGGCAATATTTTCACGGCACCCAAAAAGTGCCGCAAAAGCGAAGTACGGCGTGAATCGACCAGAGTAGGTGGCCCGGTACGCGCCGACCCCCCCCCCAGCCCCCGTAGGTACGCGCCGACCCCCCCCCCAGCCCCCGTAGGTACGCGCCGACCCCCCCCAGCCCCCGTAGGTACGCGCCGACCCCCCCCAGCCCCCGTAGGTACGCGCCGACCCCCCCAGCCCCCGTAGGTACGCGCCGACCCCCCCTGTGTGTACACCCGTGTACGTTCGAGTCGAACCCCCCCGTGTACGCTCGAGTCGAACCCCCCCGTGTACGCTCGAGTCATACCCCCACCCGTGTATGTACGGTGCGTACCCCCCCGTGTACGCTCGAGTCGAACCCCCACCCGTGTATGTACGGTGCGTACCCCCCCGTGTACGCTCGAGTCGAACCCCCCCGTGTACGCTCGAGTCGAACCCCCCCGTGTACGCTCGAGTCGAACCCCCCCGTGTACGTTCGAGTCGAACCCCCCCATGTACGCTCGAGTCGAACCCCCCCGTGTACGCTCGAGTCGAACCCCCCCGTGTACGCTCGAGTCGAACCCCCCCGTGTACGTTCGAGTCATACCCCCACCCGTGTATGTACGGTGCGTACCCCCAGCGCGTAGCGCTGGGGGTACGCACCGTACATACACGGGTGGGGGTATGACTCGAACGTACACGGGGGGGTCCGACTCGAGCATACACGAGGGGGTTCGACTCGAGCGTACACGGGGGGTTCGACTCGAGCGTACACGGGGGGGTACGCACCGTACATACACGGGTGGGGGTATGACTCGAACGTACACGGGGGGGTCCGACTCGAGCGTACACGAGGGGGTTCGACTCGAGCGTACACGGGGGGTTCGACTCGAGCGTACACGGGGGGGTACGCACCGTACATACACGGGTGGGGGTCCGACTCGAGCGTACACGGGGGGGTTCGACTCGAGCGTACACGGGGGGTTCGACTCGAGCGTACACAGGGGGGTACGCACCGTACATACACGGGTGGGGGTCCGACTCGAGCGTATACGGGGGGGTTCGACTCGAGCGTACACGGGAGGGTTCGACTCGAGCGTACACGGGGGGGTTCGACTCGAGCGTACACGGGGGGGTATGCACCGTACACGGGTATACACACAGGGGGGGTCGGCGCATACCTACGGGGGCTGGGGGGGGGGGCGGCGCGTACCTACGGGGGCTGGGGGGGGGTCGGCGCGTACCTACGGGGGCTGGGGGGGGGTAGGCACGTACCTACGGGGGCTGGGGGGGGGTCGGCGCGTACCTACGGGGGCTGGGGGGGGTACGGCACGTACCGGGCACCTGTTTGGACGTCTCCATGGTTGTTATGGGAGTTCGGTGCGGACGGTCTTTTCACCATACGGTTGTACATTCGGACGCCCGGGATGGATCGTGATTCCCCGGTCGGAGTTCACCTTTCACGTTTGTACGGTGAATCGTACGAGGACGTGTCGGACACATTTTCCGACCCGAGGACGTGTGGGGAAATATTCCCAGTGCGGTTCGTATGGACTTTTTACCATGCGAATCGTGATTGCCAGTTCGTACGGCACTTGTACGATTCGTACGGTAAAAAGACCCGATACGAGTCGTGCGGGGACATTTTTTACCGGATCGTGATCGGCACCATAATGTGCATTTTGTGGAGATCTTGGAGGATTTGGTCCCACCGTCGATTTACAGTCAAATCTTCCACCCACCAAAAAGGCGGACTGTCCGCTGTATTTAGATGCTGGTGGGTCCATGGACGAAAGACTGTTGGAGTGCCGCCCCCTCTGACATAATTTACTACCCTTGTTGACTTTGCCATAGGCAAAAGTGGCTGTCAGAGGGAGTACAGCCAGTTTGTCTACTGCACAAATCAAAATGTGCCTTCCCTCTAACTCAACTGTGGTGTGAAAACCTCCATACCTGAGTCCTGCCACTGCTGCTGATACCCGACAATGATGCAAGTCAACCCCATTGTCGCCGGCATTGAAGGTAAGCTGCTACTTGTAACTTATCACCTTTTGACTTGTCTGTTTACATTTGCTCGGGACTGATGTATTTTTTAATGTCGCCTTCACCCAATAACGTACCAATGTGGAATGCATATGAGTTTAATGTTGACATTTAGGAAATTCATAGAAACACACTTGTAAAATTTGAATGTATTATCACATTTGGTGCAAGCTGCCTTGGTGAAAATTGACACACAAAAATGGACAGCAGTCAAAAAAATCTGAAAGTGACCATACAGGTGTGTTTAATGAATTTCCATAAACTATCAGATTAAAAACATATATATTACACAATATTGTGATAGGTCAAATGTAATAAAATGTAGAATTTGTACTAGACAAGGTGTAACGTTTATTTTGAAGCAACTGTAAATTCAATGTCAGTCCTAAACTTAAATCAGATAGCATATTTATTAATGAAACACGTCCCCTTGTCTACTGCATTTCCTGTGTTTTATTATATTTCAATACACACAATATTTGTTAAGGTGTAATACATATGTGTTTATTATTATCACTTGTCAAGTTCAAATAAGCACTCCTGTATTACTATGTATGAAAGTAAGAAAAACATTGAAAAATCTATGTGTTGGTGTAAGTGTCCATTACAATGATGAATGCTTACACCAACATTTAAATGTCCATCACATATTATTTAAACTTGTGTATGGATTTTAAAAAGTAGACATTTTAAAAAAAAAACATTGTATTTCCTGTCCTAATAGTAAGTAACAATATGCACTTCACATGCAAATCAGTAACCTTTTTAGGAATCAAAGAATCACAAATGAAAAATAATGTCAGAACAAACTTGGCGAAATGAAAATAGTTGTCTCATTACAAAATGAGAAACGTCTTTCAGAAATTAAATTTATTATGATAAAATAATAAATAGAGCACAACTGTACATAACTGTGCTTTTATGCTGCTGCAGAAAACTTGACTCCTATTAAACTGCCATGGAGAACCTCCTCATGAAGGGGCATCTAGTGTGCAGAGAACAGGCACATCAATGATCTTTCTTGGAAGTTGTGGTTTGGAAGGGGTTAGAGGGGTATGTTTATGACGGGTTGGATGGGTGGGTTTGGGTTTGGGTTTAGAAGGAGCGGACGGGGTAGATTGGTGAGGTGTTGCAGGGGTGGGTTTGGGTTTGGAAGGGGCATGGTATGGGCTTGGAAGGGGTCAAGGACACACCTGATAATAAATCTGAATGAGGAGAAAGGTATAAGGGGTGGAATAGCGATGGGTTTGGGAGGTAGAGGTAGCTGCAGTGGGTGGTGTGCGTGTGTCTATTGTTTTTTCAGTTGTACGTGGGTGTATGTTGTGTACGTTTGGGTGTTTTTCTTGGCAGGTGCATGTTGTTCAGGTAAGTGTGTGAGTTTGTGTTTGGTTGATGCTGTTGTGCATGTGGGTGTGCATTTGGATGAGTGTGCTGTTTAGGTGGTAGGTGTGGTTGTGGTGCATGTGGATGCAGTGGTGCTTATGGGTGTGGTAGTGGTTGTGGTGCTTGTGGGTGTCGTGGAGGTTGTGGGAGTGGTGGTGGTTGCGATGCTTATGGATGTGCTGGTGGTTGTGGGTATGGTGGTGGTTGTGGTGCTTGTGGGTATTCTGGTGGTTGTGGTGTCTGTGAGTGTGGTGTTAGGTGTGGTACTTGTGGGTGTGATGGTGGTGGTGGTGGTGGTTGTGGTGGTGCTTGTGGGTGTGGTGGTGGGTGTAGTGCTTGTGGGTATGGTGGTTGTGGTGCTTGTGGGTATGGTGGTGGTTGTGGTGGGTGTGGGTGTAGTGTCTGTATGTTGTTTGGGTGTGTGCTTGTGTTTCTTGGTATGTCTGCGTTTAAGTGTGCTGCTTGTGTCTGTTGGAGTGGGTGTGTGCAAAGAAGTGAATGTGCTTGGGACACAGTTGGAACTAGGGATTTTGGGCAAGGAAGGGGCCTGAGTTGAGGCAAACTGTATGGCTGGTTGGGAGTCTGTAGTTAGTGAGGAGGATATCTTTACAAACAATCTCTGCAGCCTAGACATTGAACTGTGAATGGCATCCAGAAATTTAACTACTGGTTGCATTTGGCAACTAAAGCCATAAATGCCTTTCATGATCACAGTCTGGCCTACAGGGATGCTGTGCAAGAGGTAAATAGCCTCCACACTCAGCACAGCTGGGGGGTAAGGGTGTGGTGTCTGTGGCAAAGGAGACCCCAGCCCTTTTATGTGGGCTGGTTTGGCCAAGTGGGGGGAGAACAAGAGGCAGGGAGGAGATGGGTCTCTGGGTGACAGACAAGGATGCAGGTAGTACATTTCCTGTAAGGTTTGTCACCACTAGAGAATGCTCACTTATGGAGGACTCCAAAGTTGATGTTGATGAGCTGGTAGCCGCTGTTGCAGTACCCTCACCCTCTATGCCACTGGTACCTCGGTGTCTATGAACTCAGCATCCGAACCACAGTGGCCAGCTGCTGCCCCACCTATGTCAGTACAAAAGGGAAGGGGTCCCAGTACAATATAAATCACAAACCATTATTTATGAATAACTAATAAAACTAAAGAAGTTTGTAAGGTACACTGTTATTTAATCACAATGCGCCATCTGACAATGTATTACAAAAATTACAAAATATCATCACAAGCAATAGTGCCCCACTGGGTGAGGGAAGGAAAGTGTCAGAAAAAGAATAGTGCAGGATTGGGTAAGTGAAAAAGTGAAGGTCATGCGGCCGTAATCAAAACAATTCTAAAACCTGGCTTCAAACACAGAGCCAGAATGATGTACAATCAATGTTCATAATTAGTACAAGGCCATGCGTCTAAAATTCTTGCATCTATCAATACAATCTGGGTAGATGCTGGCAGAAGGACCGGTTGTCGACGTTTCAACCCCACAAAAAGATAGGAAATAGTTGGACCTTGTAGGAGGGTCTTCCTCAGGACAGGGGAAAGCTGAAGCAGATCGCCATGGATATCGTTTCACACGGGTCAGGGATCAGGAAAAATCCATAAGGGCTGCGAGTAACATCAATGTAAATATGAGGGAAGGGCTGAAAAAGTTACCTACCTCGTGATTACAATTTTGGGAAGCCGCAGAGGAATGGTCAGCTAATCTGTGTGCTGGAATCAATCGATCATCGCAGGGAGCCGTGCAATTCAAGAGGCAGGAAGCCGTACCTATGTGGCCAATGTCCCCTTCACCTGCTCCTGAAGATGCTGTAAAGACATATACAATAGTTTCATTGTATCTGTGTAAATAGAAATAATCATGAAGTTTTTTCTCTAAACATTTTCCAAGTTTTCAGATTTCACCTGCTTTAAGGCTTTCATACGTTGGTACATGTTTATCATTATCTCATGTATATAGGGAACTTATTCAGAAAATATTTGGTCCCAGTTTTGCAATTTTACAGTTATTGCGCCTATATATTGAATGATCTTTTCGGTTAACAATTGTAAATTCTCTCCAAGAACTCTTTAACACCTCTAAATGGTTCTGATTTGTTGTTTAGAATAGTGAATTTATGTCACCCAAAATTATACAAAGCAAAAATATGTACAAGATGGAACATGGCTGAATTATATTTGTCCCTAAACATTTAACTATAAATCAATGGGTGTCAACAAATACTGCAATGTTGCAACCAATATTTGTGTAAACTAAAAGCCTATTTCCTTTGGTTATTTCACAATGGTAACACCTCCTCCAAATGCCTAAGTATATTTCAAATACTCAAGAAATTATCTGGATACAGTACTGAAGCTATTTAGCAATGTGTCATGGACTATCTACATACATATGATGTTGAAGACATGAAGAAAAGGTTTTTGGGGAGATTGATAAATGACTTCTACAGCATAAAGAAATACAAAGGGTTTGATACATTTCTAATCCACTTTAGTACAGAGAAAAAATATTGGTGCATCCGACTCAAAATATCTCAAGTTATTTCCAGTTTGTTTCACCATTAAGAAAAATTACACAAAATATGCTGGCTTTCACTTTAGGCCAACGGTGCTACAACATCTCAGTAAATATTTCATACACTGATTTATATATACTTGTTTCTTCAAAAATAAAAATGCAAAGCACAGTATGCAACAGATTACACATTGAGGACCAATTTGTCATGGGTTGTGGCTGATTGGAGGCATGCAGATGGGGTACTCCAACCTATATGTGAAGTAGCATTCAATCTGTAACAGACCCTCTAAGAATCTTATTTTTCTTCATCATTAATTAATCATCTGGACATAACAAAGGACATTTTAAAAATCTTTGTGGGTATGTGTTACTATGTTACCAATGTGTATACACACCTGTCTGTTTTTTTCTAAAACTTCAATGCCTATAAACATATTGTCTCAACAGACATGCACGTTTGTGAAAAAGTAAGGCCTCATGTACATCTGTAACATATTAAATGAATAAAATTGTATTTCTTAATCAAAACACATTTGGGATATGTTTGAACTCAAAATTGTAGACATTGATACAGATGTTTTTAGTAATTTTGTCTCACATTCTTACTCTTGTTTGGTAATAATGCCAACTCAACACTGTGACATTCGGAGTATCCACTGTATCAGAAGTGCATTTAATGCTATGTCTCCTGTAATAGGGCTAACGTAACATCATTCACAATAGTGAAGGAGCTTTACACCTGACGCAATAATAACTTCTGGCCTCCCACTTTTTTTTCAAGGCTTGTATCTCCTTATGATGACACTTCACTTCCTCTTGTAAAGCCCCTATTGAGGCCTCCATTGCGAAAAACCTTTCTGTAATGCCAGCCAGTCCTCTAAACTTTCACAAGCCTCCTGAAATTTAGCCTGTTTTTTTTCCGAAACAGCAAATTTTCCATTGATGTCATGAGATAGAGAAAGCAAAATCTGGCTAATGTCTGTGCCCACAACCTCATTGTTTCCTGATGAACTTGTACTCTATGTGCCAGAGGCTGCTCCCACTGCTGCTACATTGTTATGAGTACTAAAAGATCTGTACTGGGGACTGTTGGCAAACTCTCCACTGGTTACCTGCGTGGGAGTCATCAGTGAGCACTAAAAAGTGATTAGAGATAGTAAGGTCTGAGCCTTATGCAGCAAGGCCCTTGGTGTTTCCATGTCTAAGGGAGATCGGAGTGATTTGTGCACGTTATATGGGCAAACCTGGGGTTGTTGCTATGAGTTTCTTACTGCTTGATCTTAAAATAGGACCTCAATGAGGGGGTGATTTTGACCTTTCCTCCTGAAGTATTAGCTGGAACCTGTAGAGCCTTTATCCCTTTCTGAAATGATCGCTGAGCTCCTGGTTGAGTTTCTGGTTGAGAAGGGGGCTGAGAGCAAGTAATTATGTGGGTAACCATGGGTGGGGAGATGGTTGTTCCGTCTAAATTCTGTTCCCTCCCTTTGCTACCTCCACACTGCATCAACTGCACTTGCAGCCACCCAAAATCCGAATTCCTTAAGACACACCTATTTTTACGGGGTCTGGAGGTACCGGGCCTGGAGAGAGCCAAGGAGGACTCTGTTAGCGTCCCTTCAGTGGAGACAGTCGTTGTTTTCCATTGCTTTTGTTCCTGCACACCCTGTCGTACAGGACACTTTAATTGTCATTTAGAGATTTGGACTTCCTGAAGGCACGGGTTTATTGACTTTTCTTGGGGTCATGTAGATTGCGTTGTTTTCTCCTCTCGCCGAGCTAGCATCCGATCAAAAGTAGGCAGGGGCGCCGGACGGCATGTGCTGGCTCTGTCCCCAGTAGCCAGGAGCCGTGCGCGCCTGTCTCTGCATATTTCTGCAGCGGCGAGCGGCCATGGAGTACCCATGACTGCCACTGCGGTCTCCACCAGCCCCCGCGGCCCACTGGGTTAAGAACATGATGAAGCAGATCAGAAAGAGTCAGGCGCTCGAAAAAGCGGTCCCGTGATACACTAAATGCATGACTAAGCAACGCTTCCATGGGGCATATTATCAAGCCAGGCGATAAAATTATCGCCGCTTTAGAGGCAGAAAACTGCCGCTAAAACGGCGATAATGGGCTTGATAATATGCTCTATGGAATTCCAATTGAAGCCCATGTTAGATGTCCTTACCATCTAACATGGGCTTCAATTGGAATTCCATAGAGCATATTATCAAGCCCATTATCGCCGTTTTAGCGGCAGTTTTCTGCCGCTAAAGCGGCGATAATTTTATCGCCTGGCTTGATAACATGCCCCATGAAGTCGGAGATAGCGTAGCGCGGGGACAAACTGGAGGTGTTGGAAAACGGCTCTATAAGCAGCAATTTAAAACTTCTGAATGTCCCAGAGGGCATATAGGGTGGGCCCGTAAAAGGTTTTGCAAATTGACCTAATCAAGGAATGTATCCCTGAAGTGTCGGAAGTGTCGGGTATTGACCTAGAATCAGATATCCAGAGGGTGCATCGGGACCCTTTAAAAAGAAATCCTGAAATAGGAAAACCGAGGAAGATTTTGATAAACTTTCACACCTATTCAATGAAAGAGTTGATCCTCATGGCAGCTCTCAGGTCGAAGCAGTTTAAAAAGAAAGTCTTTCACTATGAGGTCAGATATTGTGAAAGCAACCCAGACCAGGCAGTGTGAGCTGGGGAGATATATACAAGACTTGAAGGCTGTAGGCGCATCGGCGCAATTAAAATTGCCAGCATTGCTTAGAGTGAAGTGGAACAATAAGATGTACAGCTTGAGAGAGGTTCCCGAGGTTGAAAATCTAATATTTCATAATAAGATCCATAAAGTTTTATAGTAAGAAACAGAGCTTGAGGGGTACAATGAAATGCCCAATTCGGACGAAGGGAGCGTTCCCCAGGGTGGGAGAGGAGGGTGGTAGAGAAGATGTCACACTCACATAGTTTAGTTGAGCTCTGGGTTGGGAGGATAGGTGAAAAAAATAAAAAGTATTCATCCTCATATGTACCAAGGAGCTGAGCATTAATGAGAGAGGGTGCATTATCACAATTGCAAATGATGATAAGAGATAAGAGAGAGTCTCGTAGATTAAGTGTACTTTCCTGGAATGTGAATGGGCTTAGGGTTAATACTAGAAGAAGAAAGATCCTAGAATTTCTAAAACTCTCAGATAACAATGTTATAATATTTCAGGAGACACATCTACGGCGTGAAGAGTGGGAGGGGTTCTTAAGTGGAACAAATGGATCACACACCTTTTATGCCCTAATCAAACCTGTAATGTAAAAGGTGTGGCAGTTATATACAAGAGCTCAGTGCAAGTTAGGATAAAGAGTACTATTGCAGACCCAGGGGGTAGGTGGCTAATAAGCGATGCTAACATACATAATATAGGATATGAATTTGTGGGGTACAATGGGCCCAATGTTGATGACCCATCTCCACTCCGGGATCTATATCAACCTCTCCTTGATACAAGATATCATATTATCATAGGAGGAGAATTTAATATCATACTATAGCCGGTGCTGGACAAATCCACATCTAGTCCAGAAGTGAACTCACCAAAAATAAGAGAGTGCACATCGGCTAATAAAAAACTTAGGTCTGGTGGATATCTGGAGGATAAATGCAGGCCAAAAAAGAGGGTACACTTTTCAGAATAAAACATATTCTCACTCCTCTAGAATGGACTTCTTTCTCACTGATTTAAAGTTAAATAAGAGCATTAGCAGGGTATCACATCAACCGATACATTTATCAGATCATGCTGCAGTAAAACTAGAGATTTCTCTAGATAACCTTCCCTCTCAGACAGTGGGACTTTAGATAGAAACCTCTTAGGGATTCGGATGTTGTGAAGGCTTTAAAAATTGCTACAGTAGATTTTTCTAAGCAAAATGAGTTGTCTGCCCCCATATGTATTATATGGGATGTGTATAAAGCCTGCATATGTTGAAGACTAATCAGCTTCGCAGCATATAAAAGAAAGGAAGGCAAGAACAAGCTGAGACAATATGAATTGAGAATTAAGGAAATTAATGCGGAGCTAAAATACTGTGTGCATGCGGATACAATCGCAACACTTCATAGTAAACTAAGGGAGGATGAAATGCTACTAGACTATTTGGAGGGGAATGTGCAAAAGTGGTGGAAAGCTAGCAAGTTGGCACATTATGAGTTTGGAGAAGGATGTGGGAAGTTGGTAACCTAGGCAAGATAATATCAGTAATGAAATTAAGGGGTGGATAATGTAACAAAAACCCGATGTACGGAAGATCGAATGATTGGGGAGGCTTTTCTGGGGTTTTGCCAAGACCTGTATACTGATGACACCACAGCTACACAATCAGTAATAAGGGAGTGACTACACTATGATAAACTGCCTCGCTTGAATATAGACCCGCAGGCATCCCTCAATCTGTTGATTAATAGGTAAGATTACTAAAAATCTAAAAAATGGGAAAGCTCCAGGTCTGGACGGTCTACCTAATGAATTATTTAAGGTTTTGAGGGAGGATCTCACACCCTTCTTGGATAAATTAGTAAATAAGATCTATATAGAACACCTACCCCCACCCCCATCATGGTATGAGGCAATCATAACATTAATACTCAAGCCTGAGAAAGATCCCAAAAAATGTGAGTCTTATAGACCAATATCCCTGCTTAATTCGGATTATAAAATATACACCCAAATCCTTGCCAATGGGTTGGACAGGGTTTTGGGTGATATCATACATGATAATCAAAAAGGCTTCTTGAAGGGAAGACAGCTTATCAACTTAACCAAGGATTTGGTCTGTGTAATAGACGTGGCCGTGGTTACAGGAGCCCTCTTAACCATAATAATGGTGGATGCTGCTAAGGCCTTTGATAAAGTCAGTTGGCATTACTTATACGAAGTAATGGACCAGAACGGGTTGGGGAATTTTCTTAAGGCAATCAAAATTATATATTTTGTCCCCACCGCAAGGATACTGGTCATTGGCTCACTAACCCCATCCTTTCACATCAGTAGAGGTACAGAGCAAAGTTCCCCTCTCTCAACCCTGTTATTCAATCTATACACAGAACCGTTAGCTAGGAAAATTAGAGCAGAACAAAGAATTCCTCCTTTTTGCTACTTGGATTGGACTAAAATAGAATCTCTGTATGCAGACTAACCCTGGGCGTAGTTTGCGAAGTAGCACTACGCGAAGCTACGCAAAGTGCACTTCGCACTACGCGAGCTACGTGTAGCACTTTGCGAACTGTGTAGTACCCTGTTCGCACTGTGCAAGATGCAGTTTTCAATGATTGCACAGTGCGGACAAGCATCCGGCACTGTGCAATCATTGAAAACGGCATCTTGCACAGTGCGAGCTGTAGTTTTCTGCTGCTCGAGTAGATTTTTTCTCGAGCGGCAGATTTCTCAACGAGGACTGGTAGTTTCTCATCACGAGCGGTCGCGAGCCTACGCGACCACTCGCAATGAGAAACCTGACCTCCTCGCATTGAGAATCTTGCCGGGATGTTTATTTTCCACGCTCGCGATCGACAACTTGATGTTGCTGATCGTGAACAAGGAAAAAGTCTCGCCGGGATGTCATTTTGCTTGCTCGCGGTTGCCAACTTGATGATGAGGACCGCGAGCAAGCAAAAAATGACTGCTGCACTACGCAATGCTACGCTACGCATGTTTGCACTGTGCTACGTGCAATTTGCGTAGTGCGAAGTAGCGCAAACTTCGCAAACTACGCGAGCGTAGTGCTTTGCCCAGGCTTAATGCAAACATCCTAATAATCTATCAAAGTGACCCTACAGTGTCACTGCCGGTGATAATAGAAGTAGTAGATCATTTTGGGAAAATCTAGGGCTACTTAGTCAATGAAGGAAACACAGAAATTTTGACTTGGAACGGACTAACCAATAATCTTCTAGACATAACAGAAATTAGATATTTAGGAATCCGTGTAGTGGAAGACTTGGAGGAAATGGCACACATTAATTTTAACAGAAATTAAACCAAAAAACTTTTGAATCAGTGGGCGCCTCTTCCGATTTCCTTCTTAAGTAGATCTAATATAGTTAAGATGATGATTCTTCCAAAATTCACTTTTCTTTTCAATACCCTTCCCTTACATTTTAAACCAGCATGGTTTGAAAAATTACAGGGAGATCTTAGTAGTTTTATATGGAGGAGCAAGAGTGTTAAAATTGCATGGTAAAAGCTTTGGGAAAAAAAGGTGGATGGTGGAATAGCACTCCCAGATTTTCAACGTTACTATTCGGCCTTCTCTCTAAAAAATGCCAGACGACTGCTGATGAACTTCCAAGATATGCTGGCATGCCTAGGGGCATTAACAAAAAATCTCTCAGAGAAAGGCAATTATTTTCTATTCAAATTCGGTCACCCCAACTTCTTCAAAAAGGTTACATTTATAATCCTAATTTCTGCATGCAAAGCATGGATTCAAACTAAAAGAATTCTGGGAATCCCATGTTATAGCGGCACAGCCCCAATTTGCAGATCTCCAGGGACCCCACTATTTCTGAAAGACATTGTTAATGACATGTCTGGTAAAATGGGGCCAGATGGTTGAGGAAGGTTCTCTGGTATCATGGGACCTCCTATGGCGAAGCACAGACTACAGTTTGTCCAGGTTCAAATACTAACAATTACGGGGCGTGGTCTGGCCACGAACGAAGATGGCTGCCTGATGTGAGGGCTCTGCCGCGGGATGGGCCCCTGAAGAAAGCGGAGCTCTTCCCTGCGTTTACAGGGTTTCTCTTTCATCACTTACTGCAACCTGAAGACCAGCAGGCAAGTTTGACTAGCTTTCCGGCGAAGGTAGGTGACGACCTTACCGGAATTCAGTGACAGCAGGGAGCTCCTGAAGGCCTCGGTTTACCTCATGCCCATCGCGTACTGCATATGCCTAGGCTGCGCCATCCTGACCCTGCTGAGGCCGCGTTTCCTGCCCCTGCCGAGGCTGCGCCTCTTGTCAATGCGCAGCAACGCTGCCCCTGAGAACTGCTGTTTTATATTACCTCTATCTTCACTGCGTCTTCTCAACAGCAGTTACTTTAAATTCAAAACATGTAAATTCCTCAGAGGAATAACCCCGACTTGTCACTCAGCTCCTACATGCTAAACTGCCTCACTCCTCTTTTGAAAGTCACGCGCTCTTATCTAAATGGTGCACATGATTCCATATAGCGCTATGGGCTTCAGGAAGGAGGTAAGCAACGATACAATTAATAATTTATTTGCCTGTTTCAACGTTCCCTCTGGAAATTGCAGACTTGTATTACCGCTATCTCCACAACGTAATCCATGCAGCGGTAAACTCAACAAAAATGGGTACATGACAGGAATACTCTCGACCAATTATTAAGCTAATTTATTTTAAACATGCTTAACTTCTCTTCGAAAAGTAACGCACATTTCCTAAATTGATACCCATTATATTGATACCCATTATTCTACACAGCGCTTGAGACTGCAAGAAGAAGATTAATTAATACCAAGCTACCAATGGGGTCTACGCTAGCATTTATACAACATAAACGGAAAACATAACTTAAAATTGATTAAGTTAGGGCATCAATAGCAAGTTTTTCAAATAAATCTTCTCTTGCTCTGTGCATCTTTTCTCACGTCAAGGCCTCGCATCAAGCCTACCAAATATATCAAAAGGGTATTAAAATGATTAGTTACAACCACATTAAGCTGCAAAACCTTTGCATTACCTCAATGTACTGGTCAAAACTAAAGGTTGAATGTCTCTAGTAATAAACACGGCAACAAGCCCCCTAAACAACTTCTCTTTACAGAAGTTCTCAAACAATCTAATACCATGCCCATGAAAGGAGGCACCTTGTTAGACCTGGCACCTTGGCGTGGGTCTCCTTTCCATTTTTTTTGTTGCCTCATGTGTTTTTGCTGGTGTTAGATGCTTGGGGCACTGTGCCACTGCTGTCCAGTGCCACAGTGCAAGTGCTCCCTATTGTAAATTGATGTATGAATTAGTGATTCCATGATTGGTTGGTTTGGTTTACCTGTCAGACCCTAGTACAGTGCACCAGGAGTGCCCAGGGCTGGTAATCCAAATACTGCTGGTGGGCTTGCAGCACTGGTTGTGCCACCCACAGAAGCAGCCTGTAAAAGTGTGTCTAAGGACTGCCATTGCAGAGTCTGCATGCAGTCTGGTACGGTCATGCTGACTGGGCAAGTGCTCCCACTTGCCAGTCCATAAACCTTCCCTTTTATTCATATCAGACACCCCTATGGTAGGCCCAAGGGCAGGGTGCATTGTAAGTATAAGGTAGGACATGCCCTGGTGTGTATGGCATGTTCTAATAGTGAATTACAGCCATTTTCGTTTTTTAACTATTGCCAGACTATCTGTTCTCCATAGGCCAGAATGGGCAGTTTGATTATTACATCTTATAATCCTAACTGACTCAGGGAACACGGTAGAAATCCGAGTTTAGTATGCCTGAACTCAGAATAATAAATACATCTTTTAGTGAAGTTGGTTTTAACATTTTGTGTTTGAAAATACCACTTTTAGAAAGTAGGTATTTTCTAGTCTAACCATCCAAACCTGCCTCTGCTAGGCTGTGTATTCCTTGTCTGGGGTTTGAGTGACAGGGGCTGGGGGATTCCAGGAGACAGGATGAATCAGCACAGGGCTGACTAGAGAGATCTGCATCTAGATGGGTGGGAGGAGTTGCACCTGGGACCTGAATAGGGCTGTGCCTTCCCTCCACAATGCTGGCTCCATCCCCTGTGGTGCGTCTGATGTCACTGCCCTGCACTCTGAAAGGAAAGAAGGAGTCTTGTCAACAAAGTGCTCCAGGACTGACCAGAACTGGTTTGGACTAGGCAAAGGCCTCTTTGCCTTCAGAGAACAAAGAGAAACTGGGTATAAATATTGGGACCCAAACCCAAGAACGTTAGATCACTTTGGGAAACAAGAAGAAACCTTTGCTGAGGAGTGGAACCAGAAGAATCTGAGGAGAGACTATCCCTAAGCTAAAGTGCTGCTTGGGGGATTGGCCTGCAGTGGCTGCCTGACTGCCAAAGAAAGGAGAAAGGACTTTGTGTGCACTTTATTTAACTTGTAAAGGATCTCCAAGGGCTTGGAAAAGAGCTTGCCTCCTGCTGAAGTCTCAGGGCCAACAGACTTCACCCACCGGCTTCCCAAGAGTTCTTTTGAAGGGCCTGCAGTTGTGCTGGACTTTTTGAGGACTTGCGTGTCGCAAGGATCTGGAAGTATGACTCAAGAACAAGAAGCGTGTCGCCGAACTGCCAATGCCGCTTCACAACACAAAGCGCCTGGCATCGCCGGAGAAGAAAATCGACATCGCATCAGACGCCGCCGCATCACCGGGAAGCGTGTCGCAGAAGATTCGTTGAGTCATCGCAGGTCCACCAAAGCGCCTCGCCAGAGAAGAGGATTGACGTCGCATCAGATGCCGCCGCATCTCCGGGAAGTGTGTCGCAGGGCCTGTCGTCCTTGCAACACTTTCGTTGCCCTGCGTGTCGCATCTTAAGGTATATTGAACTCTGAGTGTCGCATTTACCATCTTAAGAGAACTAAGCTAAATTCTACCATTTTAAAGTAACAGTATTGTGGATTTGTGTCCTTTGTGGTCTTGTGATAAGTCTATATAAAGAATACTTATTTTTTATATAAAACTTGTGTGGTGTCCATCTGTAGTGTTGTCACTTGATTACTGTATGTGTTCACAAATGCTTTACACACTGCCTCTGAGATAAGCCTGTCTGCTCGTGCCAAGCTACCAAGGGGGTGAGCAGGGGTTATTTTAAGAGTGTACCCCCTTACCCTGACTAGACGCAAGGGTCCCTATTTGTCACAAGTACCCACCTATGCCAACTAGAGACCCCCAAATCAAACATTGGTGGTCAGCGGTGAGGATTCTGGACTCACATTTGTGACTCATGTACAGTGATTGGTGAACACTGCTAGTGAGTGCAGACCAAAACGCAACTACATACTTTTGTTAGATTGTTTTTTGAGGGGCTTTTTTTATTTTTGCAAAGAACTGCCAAGTTTAACCACCATGGAGAAAGCAGCATCCATATCATCTGTTGATTGTGATTGGGAAGAGGAGAAACTGGAATGCTACAATGTAAAACAGCTGAAGCACTTCTGCAGCAAGTTTAAAGTTTCTATGACCGGTATCTCCAAGAAAGATGAGTACCAGAAGGCGCTGAGGGCCTGGGTCGCAGCTAGAAATACCTCTTAGGATGAAGAAGAGGTTGAGAATGAAGAGGAGCAGCTGGGTGGGCCTGTGGGTCCAGGGGGGAGGAGAGTAACTTCCCCACTAGGTAGCAGTGTTTCTGCCAAAGGCCTGTCTCCAGAGAATTTGGAGGACAGGAAAGAGTGTAGGATGCATGAAATGGAGCTGACCAAGCTCAAGTTAAACGGGCAGTTGGAATTTGAATTGCAAACTAGAAAGTTAGCCCTAGAAGAGAAGAAAATGCAGTTTGAACATGAAAAGGTTTTGAAGTAGTTGGAATTGAAGGCCAAGAGCTTAGACATTACTCCCTCTGGTGGCAGCACACCGTCCTTGCCTGTTGAATTTAGAGTGTATATTCCCAAGGATGTGGTAAAAGAATTTTACAAGAATGATGATATCGGGCAGTGGTTCAAGGCCTATGAGGTAGCAATGTCTTCCCACCAGGTCCCTGAGAAGGATTGGGGAGCGGGATTGTGGGGGCGTTTCCTTAGTGAGGGGCGGGACACACTGTTAGACTTGCCTTCTGAAGTCTGTAACTCATATAACCACATGAAAGATGCTTTAATGTCCAGGTATGGTTTAACTCCTGAATTATATAGACAGAGGTTCAGGGGTTGCAAGAAGATAGAAAACAGCACCTGGGTGGAATATGTCACTTTTTTCGGCAGAGCATTGGATGGTTGGGTGAAGGGTAGCAAAGTTGATGATTTTCAGGGGCTCCTTGACTTGTTTGCAAGGGAGCACTTGTCCAGTAATTGTTTTCCAGAGCTATGCCAGCACCTGATTGATAGTAGGCTGACTAATCCTAGGAAGCTTGCCGAGGAGGCAGACCGCTGTGTCAGTACCGGTCACGTTGGAGATTCAGCCAAGAGTGGGCAGGGTCCCCAGCAGAAGAGTGGGGGGGACAAGGGTAAACAGAGGGAGTTCCAGAGAAGGCCCCAAAGTAATCCCCAAGGGAAAGGTTCCCAGCCTCCCCCCCAGAAACCATCAGGGGCCCCGACAGGTCCACCTGTTCAAGGGGGACCCCTGAGATGCTACAAATGTGGGGACCTGGGTCATAAAGTGAATGATTCCAGGTGCCGCCAGTTTGTAAAGACAAATGAAAAAACAACAATTGATGGACAGAATACAGAACAATGTCCTACATTCACCCCAGTACAGAGAACTGGGCCTAAATCCATCATTTATTTTGCTCACCATACCATTCCAGTTTGAACCCAGCCATATGCAATTCAGTCTTGACCCTGTGCCTCATGGGAAAAGTCCAGCCCGAACTGCCAAGCCAGGTCCTCCCTGGACTATAAACAAGCATCCTAGGATCGGTTTCGGGGTTTCACCCCTCTTCAGCCAGGATAGCTTGAATCCAGTGGCATGGAGAGCACGGGACTCACGTCTGAGCGTACCTGTCCCACTCGGGGTGACAAATGCAAAAACAACAATTGATGGACAAAATGCAGAACAATGTCATACATTCACCCGAGTACAGAGATCTGGGCCTAAATCCATCGTTTATTTTGCTCCCCATGCCATTCCAGTTTGAACCCAGCCATATGCAAATCAGTCTTGACCCTGTGCCTCATGGGAACAGTCCAGCCCGAACTGCCAAGCCAGGCCCTCCCTGGACTAGAAACAAGCATCCTAGGACCGGTTTCAGGGTTTCACCCCTCTTCAGCCAGGATAGCTTGATTCCAGTGGCATGGAGAGCACAGGACTCACGTCTGAGCATACCCATCCCACTCAGGGTGACAAATGCAAAAACAACCATTGATGGACAGAATGCAGAACAATGTCACACATTCACCCCAGTACAGAGATCTGGGCCTAAATCCATAATTTTTTATGCTTACCATGTCATTCCAGTTTGAACCCAGCCATATGCAAATCAGTCTTGAACCTGTGCCTCATGGGAACAGTCCAGCCCGAACTGTCAAGCCAGGTCTTCCCTGGACTGGAAACAAGCATCCTAGGACCGGGTTCGGGGTTTCACCCCTCTTCAGCCAGGATAGCTTGATTCTAGTGGCATGGAGAGAACGGGACTCACGTCTGAGCATACCCGTCCCACTCGGGGTGACAAATGCAAAAACAACAATTGATGGATAGAATGCAGAACAATGTCATACATTCACCCCAGTACATAGATTTGGGCCTAAATCCATCGTTTTTTTTGCTCACCATGCCATTCCAGTTTGAACCCAGCCATATGCAAATCAGTCTTGATCCTGTGCCTCATGGGAACAGTCCAGCCCGAACTGCCAAACCAGGTCCTCCCTGGACTGGAAACAAGCATCCTAGGACCAGTTTCGGGGTTTCACCCCTCTTCAGCCAGGATAGCTTGATTCCAGTGGCATGGAGAGCATGGGACTCACATTTGAGCATACCCATCCCATTCGGGGTGACAAATGCAAAAACAACAATTGATGGACAGAATGCAGAACAATGTCATACATTCACCCCAGTACAGTACAGTACAGTACACCTCCTTGTTGAAATTCAACAAAGTGAATGAAGATTAAAAACAACGGTACAGTTATCAGTCTTCAAAAAGAAACTTGAAGAAATTAACAATGACCACTCTGAGTACAAAGACTACCTCACACAATTGAAGTTAACAAAACTGGGAGAAGATGTGCAGAAGTTTAGTAGAGAAACAGTGTATCCATACATAACGGACAAACACTATGACAAACCTGCACAACAGCAAACAGGCAGAAAACAAAGATTCAGACCTACTCCATTGAATTGGACTTTCAGCTCAGGGGATGAAAGGAGTGACACTAGCAGTGATGAAAGCTCAGAACAACAGCAGAATAGACAGCAGGGCTACCACCAAACAATGGCACCACAACCACCACCCCCTTTGGTTTTTGGCAACAACCTTACTTTCCACCATGATTTGGCTTCCCACAAGGTCCCCAGCCTTTTTTATACCGGGGCGGGGGCAGAGGCCGACAAAAAGGAAGGAACACAAGGGTGCAGTGGGAGGACCAACCACCCACCACGGTGGTGACCAGGAGCAAAGGGAGGGCGAACATGCCCTCAACAAGCAGGGAATAACCAACATTGTTAACCTCAGCAAGCATGTTCTGACTACTGATGAGGAAACAGTCCTATCAAAAGGACTGGGTTACGTCCATACACCAAAGAATGACGCCTTTGTACTCCACACAGAACTTGCACAGTTCTTCAGAAAACTTAAGCTACGCAATTACTTTGGTGATAATGAAGACAAGACTGAAAAAGAAAAAACTACATCAGGACTTAGAAAAAATTCAACATTCCAACCACCAGCCCAGAACACCTCATGTTAAGTACTAGCTTTTGAAGAAGCAGTACTCAACGAAATCAAGGGGATCAACTTCCAGAGTACCAAGGGTTTCCAAAACCTTACGAAAAATGAGCACCCAGCACTGCAAAGTCTGAAGAACAACCACGATCTTGTGATAAAACCCTCGGACAAAGGGGGAGCAATTGTCATTATGGACCAGGAGATGTACCAAGAAGAGTGTAAAAGACTCCTCTCAGACACAGTTAGTTACGCCATACACAGAATTGATCCAACCACATCCCTCATGACGAGAATAAAAAATATGGTAGAGGAGGCCCTCACCAATGATTGGATTACTAGACAGGAGGCGGGTTTCCTTATTAATGAGGAACCTAGGATGCCTAGTTTCTACACGCTCCCTAAGATCCACAAGAACCGGACCCCCCCACCCGGAAGACCCATCGTATCCGGGATTGGATCAGTTCTGGAACCTCTTTCGCAGTTTTGCGATTGGTTCCTCAGACCGATTGTGAAAAAATCACATTCCTACCTTAGGGACACCAAGGATGTCCTTTGCCTTCTCCGAGATCTGGAAATAGATCCTACAGAGAACCTTTTCATAACAATGGACATAGAGGCCTTATACACAAGCATGACACAGACACGAACCTTGGAAGTGGTGGAACAAATTATCCTAAACATGGAGTGGAATTTCATCACTCCCCAACATTTTGTGATGGAATGTGCTGAATTAGCACAAACTGAGAATTTTTTTGATTTCAAAAACACCATCTACCACCAGATTACCGGTACTTCGATGGGCAGCACTTTTGCCCCAAGCATGGTATGTCTCTATGTCCAACAATTTGAGGAAGACCACATTTACAATCCTAATAATCCATTCCTGAAACACCTTAAGGTGTGGAAACGCTTTATTGATGATGTGCTGATTGTATGGCACAGAACCAAGGAAGAGGCAACAGAATTTGTCCAATGGGTCAATTCCAAGCACACCCATCTCAGATTCACACACACGATTGATGTGAACCACGCAATTTTTCTGGCTCTAGACATTACCATAACCCAAGAAGGATTCACAACAAAGGTTCATAACAAAACCACAGATAAAAACAGTTTACTTCTCTATGAGAGCTACCATCCTAGGGCCCTGAGACAAAACCTCCTGGTAGGTCAGTTCCTCCGAATCCGACGGAACTGCTCGAATACAACAACCTTTGAGGAGCAGGCTGAACAACTGGAAAATAAACTTCTAGAACGCCACTACCCGAGAAAAATGGTGAGACAAGCAAGGAAACGTGCCAGGAACAATCCAAGAGAGTCACTACTAAAGGATAAAACAAAAGGAGACACCAAAAGACCAGTATGCGTTACGACATACACTCCGATCTCAAACAAAGTACAAAAAATCATGAGAAAAAATAGCACATCCTCAATAGCGCTGGAAACCAGTGGCAGCCACCTGTATTTGCCTTTAGAAGGAACAGGAGTCTGCGTGACGAACTAGTACACGCAAAGAGACCATCGACCGGAGAAGAGGAACAACAAACCCTGTGGAGCCAACCACGGCCCGTCGGCCACTTCTCCTGTGGGAACTGTACGCACTCACTTCTAATACCAAGGAGGTAGACATAAGAACGGGGATCCCTTGGAAACTGCCAGAATTCAGTAATTGCAACACGGAGAACGTCGTATACCTCTTGAACTGCGTTGGCATGACCACCAGGAAAATCAAAGTGCGTATCAATGAACATCGGAGCACGATTCGGTGTAAAAAGACCAACACCAAACTGACTCATCATTTCACTGAAAAAAATCATAAAGACACAGACCTGAAATGGACTATTCTGGAAGTAATGAAAAAACGAAAGTTTGACCTTACTAAAGCCGTACATGTAAGAGAACAACGCTGGGTGTTCCGTTTACAAACCTGGGACAAAGGGCTCAACGATGAAATCCCGTGGCTCCAAATGGGGCGTTGAAACCTCTAACAACCACCAGTAGATTAATTCACACTAACACATAGATGGAGTGTACCTGGTATACCATCACACGACACTGTGAAACCATTGGTACATGCACTGCCCTGTCTTAAATGAGTTTACTTAAAATGGGCCGAGTCTACTTGGAATTGTCACACTTAGCTGGCTTTTAAACTAAGACGAAGTTGTGAGGCTAATAGGCCCCATGCCCTACATAGTCATCCTCCGCCAGCTGGAACAGTCTCTCACCCAGGCTTAATGCATGAATAGAAATGATAGCGTTGACACTGAGTGCTAATACCCAACATTTGACATCCTCACCCTTATCACCCTTATTATGATCTTCCTTTGGAATACCTGTTTGCACAAGTGCATCAGAGCAAGTCCAACCGAAAACTGCCCGCCAGTATGCACAACATCGCCCATCTGGGCAGCTCTAGACTCTAGGTTGAATACCCCCCCTTTGTTCTGGGCAATCAGCCGCTCACCCGTTCACACACCGGGTGCTTCGCAGTCACGCACCAGTCACACACAGAGCAGACGTATACTTCTGCTCCTTCTGCAAAATCTCGCCCCTCTGGGCAGCTAAAAAATCTAGGTAGAATTTCACCTTGCATCACAGTAATTGGCCTCCCACCCGTTTCCAGTCACGCAGTCAGTGAGCAGACTATAAAATCACATCGGCTCTCCACCCAGTCCTACACCGGGGAGGAACGGGAGCAGTCGCCTAGGATCCACGCAGGAAACTTTCCTTGAGGCAGTAAGGGTGTGAATGAAATCGGATTGAATGAAAGTACTTTGGTGCAATTAGCACAATTGAGGATGAATGTTCTGTGTGTTTGTACTTGAAAAACCATAATTCTCACACCAGCTGTGATCTATATGTTTTTTCCACAGGTTCTGACAACAGGGGTTTCCCCTCCCCTACTCCCATGGGGCCAGTAGCTTTGGTTTTTAGGGTAAGAACAGTGAGACACGTGCTCTCACCTTTGCATCCCCATCATGTACATAAATTGAGTGGCACATGTCACATGAGTAGTCACTCACACAGAAACTGGATCAGTGCATGTATTGAGTTCAGTTATTTGCCACTACTACGGTCTGTTGTTATATATTTTTTCTCTCCCTACATTTTCTTTTACAGGCTTGAAACTAGGAGCCATCCAATTGTGGAGTGTGACAGTGATCACGCCCACACAGTGGTACACTCTTGTCACTTTTGGTAAGAACGGAGCCCCCATTTACATATTTAGGTCCTGATGAATGCCCTGGACCCTCCTGGGCCAAGACGGCAGAAACATGTGGACCTCTAAACACAACGGTTAGGGGACACTAATTCCCCCACATACCGTCACCTGCTTTTAAACATCATATAGTTACCTTTCACATTAAAAACACAATGAGGGCAGAGTGTGGGGGAAGTGGCTAGGGGGTATAATTTAGGGGTGTCAATGCGGGTGGGGGAGTAAAGTGGTCGGGGAGGGGGTGGGAGGTTTTCCTGATGAAGGTCAATGAACGTATAAGATATCTTTTGATGCCAGTTCGCTTGGACGGTTGTCCATGTATTTTTGTATGTTTATTTGCAACAAAAAAAAAATTTGCTTATCAAAAAAAAAAACACAATTAGGATAACTATAATGATTTTTAATCTCACTCACTCATACACGGGCCCCCAATTAGTTTAGAAGTGCATCCCTGTCGTCAGGTGTATGCCCGCCCTCTATCAAACCAAGGTTTTAGAGGGCGAGGACTGGTCAATGATGAAGCATGACACCAGGTGGTGTGTGAGACCAGTCCGTTACTTTTTGTGAGATGTCCCCACTCACAATATAACTCAAACCTTATAGTGGTTATCACTTTAGGAGCAGCTCTTTTTTGGTTAAACATTCATAGTTGGAGGCTGCTAGCTCCTAAAACCCCATGCCTCTTGTTCCCTCCTCCACACAGTGTGGAGCTCATGTGTTTTTGATTAACCTACAAGTTTACCACTCCTTAACACCCCCACGGATATGGGTTGGTTGAAAGGTTCAACTGGGCCCTAAAAGGCATGATTATGGGTCTTGAGGAACCTATGAGGTGTAAGTGGGACGTCCTCTTACGATGCCGACTCATGCCGTACATACCGTGAGGTGCCACAGAAATCTCTAGGATTCAGCCCCTTTGAGCTTATCTATGGACACCCAGTGAGAGGATCTCTAAGTTTGGTCGAAGAAGGCTGGGAGCAATCTCCCAGGAAACCTCCCCAGGATATATATAGCTACATGCTGGCCTTTTGGAACCAAACTAGGTGTTTCAGGCAACTCACTGAGGCGAATCTGGAAGCCAGCCAGAAGGAGATGAAGCGGTGGTACGACCAGAATGCCACTCTGGTAGAGCTTCAGCCTGGTCAGAAAGTGTGGGTCATGGCCCCAGTGAAGCCCTGCACGCTCCAGGATAAGTGGACCGGATCATTTGAGGTTGTGGAGCGCAAAAATCCGGTTACCTACTTGGTGGACTTACGGTCTCCCAGGAACCCCTTGAGGGTCCTGCATGTCAATTGCCTGAAGCCCCACTTGGAGAGGTCCCAAGTGGGCATGCTCTTAGCGACAGATGGTGGAATGGAGGAGGAGACTGAGCCTGTTCCAGACCTCCTGTCGGCGACAGAGCAAGATGGGTCAGTGGATGGTGTCAACCTCTCTTCCACCCTGACCCCTGAGCAACAGAATGACTGCCGCCAGTTGCCGGGAAAGTTTTCTAATCTGTTCGCCCTGATTCCCAGTGTCACTGATTGGTGCGTCCATGATGTGGACACTGGGGATAGTACACCTGTGAGGCACAAAACCTACAGGGTGAGTGACAGGGTTAGAGCTTGTATCAAGGAGGAGGTCTCCAAGATGCTTGCATTAGGGGTGATTGAGTCCTCTAACAGTCCTTGGGCTAGCCCAGTGGTCTTGGTCCCAAAGGCTGCCGCACCGGGTGCCGCACCAGAACTCCGGTTCTGTGTGGACTACCGAGGGCTCAATTCAGTCACCAGGACCCCCCATCCCCAGAGCTGATGAGCTCATAGATCAGCTAGGGGCTGCACTGAACCTCAGCACATTTGACTTAACATCTGGGTACTGGCAGATCGCCTTGACTGATGGGGCAAGAGAGAGGTCAGCATTCTCCACACCGGATGGGCACTACCAGTTCCGGGTTATGCCCTTTAGGATGAAGAATGCCCCTGGCACTATTCAGAGGTTGGCCAACCAGGTGTTGGCTGGACTGGACGAGTTCAGTGCCGCCTACCTGGATGACATCACAGTGTTTAGCGCCAGTTGGGAAGAACATCTGTGCCACCTCTGGGAAGTGTTGATGGCGCTGCGGAGGGCAGGCCTCACGATCAGGGACAGTAAATGCCAGATCAGACAGGGTTCCGTGGTGTACTTGGGTCACCAAGTATGAGCGGCCAGGTGGCGCCCATGCATCCCAAGATTGAAACCATCCTGGCTTGGGAGCCCCCCAAAACCCAGACAGAGGTGAGAGCCTTTTTAGGACTCACGGGTTACTACAGGAGGTTTGTCAAGGGGTATGGCAACATTGTTGCACCCTTGAGCGCGCTGACTTCCAGGTAGCAGCCCAAGAGAGTGATTTGGACTGACACCTGTCAGAAAGCTTTGAGGCCCTGAAAACTGCTATGTGCACAGTGTCCATGCTCCTGGTACCCAAATTCTCCAGAGAGTTCATAGTACAAACAGACGCTTCAGAGCATGGTGTGGGGGCTGTTTTGACACAGATGAATGAGGAGGGCCTAGATCAACCCGTAGCCTTCATCAGTAGGAGGTTACTTCCACAGGAACAGAGGTGGAGTGCTATTGAGCGTGAGGCATTTGCTGTGGTTTGGGCACTGAAGAAGCTGAGACCATACCTGTTTGGGACTCACTTCCGGGTTCAGAAAGACCACAGGCCCCTCAGAAGGTTGATGCATATGAGGGGTGAGAATCCAAAGCTGTTGATGTGGTCCATTTCCCTACAGGGGATGGATTTCACGGTGGAACACCGCCCTGGTACAGAATACGCCGACGCTGATGGTCTGTCCAGATTTTTCCACCTTAGTGATGAGAACTCCCAGGAGGTAGGGTAGTTCTCCCCACATTTCAGCTGGAGGGGACACGTGTTAGACCTGCCACCTTGGCGTGGGTCTCCCTTCCATTTATTGTTGTTGCCTCATGTGTTTTTGCTGGTGTTAGATGCTTTGGGTACTGTGCCACTGCTGTCCAGTGCCACAGTGCAAGTGTTCCCTATTGTAAATTGATGTATGAATTAGTTGATTGGTTGGTTTGGTTTACCTGTCAGACCCTAGTACAGTGCACCAGGAGTGCCCAGGGCTGGTAATCCAAATACTGCTGGTGGGCTTGCAGCACTGGTTGTGCCACCCAGAGAAGCAGCCTGTAAAAGTGTGTCTTAGGCCTACCATTGCACAGCCTGCGTGCAGTCTGGAACTGTCACGCTGACTGGGCAAGTGCACCCACTTGCCAGTCCGTAACCTTTCCTTTTCTTCATATCAGACACCCCTATGGTAGACCCAAGGGCAGGGTGCATTGTAAGTACAAGGAAGGACACTCCCTGGTGTGTATGGCATGTTCTAATAGTGAATTACAGCCATTTTCGTTTTTCACTATTGCAAGGCTACCTGTTCTCCATAGGCCAGAATGGGCAGTTTGATTATCACATTTTATAATCCTAACCGACTCAGGGAACACGGTAGAAATTCGAGTTTAGTAATACTGAACTCAGAATTATAAAACACATCTTTTACTGAAGTTGATTTTAACATTCTGTGTTTGAAAATACCACTTTCAGAAAGTAGGTATTTTCTTGTCTAACCATCCAAACCTGCCTCTGCTAGGCTGTGTATTCCTTGTCTGGAGTTTGAGTGACAGGTGCTGGGGGATTCCAAGAGACAGGGTGAGTCAGCACAGGGCTGAATAGAGAGATCTGCATCTAGATGGGTGGGAGGAGTTGCACCTGGGACCTGAATAGGGCTGTGCCTTCCCTCCACAATGCTGGCTCCACCTCCTGTGGTGCGTCTGATGTCACTGCAATGCACTATGGAAGGAAAGAAGGAGTCTTGTCAACAAAGGTCTTCAGGACTGACCAGAACTGGTTTGGACTAGGCAAAGGCCTCTCTGCCTTCAAAGAACAAAGAGAAACTGGGTATAAATATCGGGACCCAAACCCAAGATCTTTAGATCACTTTGGGAAACAAGAAGCAACCTTTGCTGAGAAGTGGAACCAGAAGAAACTGTGAAGAGACCATCCCTAAGCTGAAGTGCTGCTTGGGGGATTGGCCTGCAGTGGTTGCCTGACTGCCAAAAAAAGGAGAAAGGACTTTGTGTGCACTTTATTCAACTTGTGAAGGATCTCCAAGGGCTTGGAAAAGAGCTTGCCTCCTGCTGAAGTCTCAGGGCCAACAGACTTCACCCACCAGCTCCCCAAGAGTTCTTTTGAAGTGCCTGCAGTTTTGCTGGACTTTTTGATGACTTACTTGTCGCAAGGAGCTGGAAGCACGACTCAAGAACAAGAAGCGTGTTGCCGAACTGCCAATGCCGCTTCACAAGCATCACCGAGAAGCGTGTCACAGAAGAATCATTGAGTCATTGCAGGTCCACCGAAGCGCCTCGCAACGCTGGAGAAGAGGATCGACGTCGCATCAGACTGCTGCATCTCCGGGAAGCGTGTCGCAGGGCCTGGTGTGGCTCATCGCCAGAGAAGAGGATCGACGTTGCATCAGATGCCACCGCATCTCCGGGAAGCATGTTGCAGATCCTGTCGCGACTTATCGCCGGAGAAGAGGATCGACGTTGCATCAGATGCCGCCGCATCACCGGGAAGAGTGTCACAGGGCCTGCCGCGGCTCACATCGTGAGGAAACATCTCGCATCGCCGGAGCAGAGGATTGACGTCGCATCAGGCACCGCCGCATCACCGGGAAGCGTGTCGCATCAAGAAGGAAGCGCCTTCTTTGTTTCTTTGCACCGGATCTTCAACGCATCACCGTCCTTGTAACACTTTTGTTGACCTGCGTGTCGCATCTTAAGATACATTGAACTCTGAGTGTCGCATACCATCTTAAGAGAACTAAGCTAAATTCTACCATTTTAAAGTAAGAGTATTGTGGATTTATGTCGTTTGTGGTCTTGTGACAAGTCTATATAAAGAATACTTATTTTTGATATAAAACTTGTGTGGTGTGCATCTGTAGTGTTGTCACTAGATTACTGTATGTGTTCACAAATGCATTACACACTGCCTCAGAGATAAGCCTGTCTGCTCGTGACAAGCTACCAAGGGGGTGAGCAGGGGTTATTTTAGGAGTGTACCCCCTTACCCTGACTAGACGCAAGGGTCCCTATTTGTCACAGGTACCTACCTATGCCAACTAGAGACCCCCAAATCTAACACACCTCCTCTGCAATTAACACACCCCAGGTTGCACCTATTGCCACTGAATCTATACCAACAGAGACCATGGAACGCATACTACATGAAATTTCAGGGATCAGCCATCGATTAGAAGGTATGGATGCCACCATAACCTCTTTGGCTGCAGAAACCAAATCATTTAGGGCAGACGTTACAGGTTTCATACTAAAGTTGAAGGGCTTGATTCTCGAATACTGATCATGGAGAATCGCCTTGATTGATTGCAAAACAGAGACCAGGATCTTCTATTTCTTTGCAGTAAAATAGTTGATTTAGAAGATAGTAGTAGATGAGACAACATTCGCTTCTTTGGATTCCCGGAAAATATTGAAGGCCAAAATACCAGAGCATTTCTTTGTGACATACTTCCAAAACTGATTGGCATTTCTTTTACTCCATCTTTAGAAATCCAGCGAGCTCACTGAATTGGCCCCCCATGCATAGACCCTGCAGCTCGTACGAGACCGCTTATTGCATGTTTCCTCAAACTTGAACAAACAAGACAATTGTTGGCTGCAGCTCGTTCGCAACACTCTTTTTCTTATGATGGTCACCTCTTTCACATGACTGCTGATTTTTCTAAGGAAACAAATGAAAGACGGAAAGCATTTCTTTCCATGCGACCTCAACTTCGACAACTAGATATTAAGTATGGATTATTTGAACCCGCACGCTTTCCTATCACCAGAAATAGAAGGTCTCAGGTAAGCTTTGAGTCATTCTCATCCATATAAGTATTATCAGCAAATTGCATGATACCACAGAAAAATGATGTTCAAGTTTTTTCAATATCATCTTCTTATATTTATGCAAAGCTGCATTCATAATGTTTTCCTTCCTCATGCTTTTTACCTGCTATTTCCAATATGATCTGTTGCATTACTCTAGGCTGCAATGTATTATTTTAATCTATATTATTCTATCTAATATTTATCACATTAGTTAAGAGTAAGTTTCAGGTCACTTTTTAGGACCTTTTCCTCATCAACATAACCGCTATACGCAACTTACATTTCACCATAGGACAATGATGTTCAAACCTTTATCAATATGTCAGAACACATTTGTATTATTATATTTTACACCTCTAATGTTCTATCCTAGTCAGTCTTTTGTCTATCATTCTTAATACTATACATTATATTGTACCACTTTAGGCCATATTATGCTATATTTATTTCAATATTTAATTATTCACTTTTATATGTATAATATTTCACTTATAATGACTTAATACCGTTTCATTTCTATTTATATACATAATGTATATTCCTCCAGGTTAGCCCATGAAATTATTATTTTGTTTTACTTATTGTGATATACTTCTTATTTTATTCTTGCCATTACTCATCTAAATGTTATCCTATTATATGTTGCTCAGTTGGACTAATGTGTTATCATAGGCTTTTATCTCAAAATTACTACTTGCCCTACTAATTATTTCACTTTCTGATGGGGCCCTCCCCTGTGGCAGTTCTCCAGTTAGCCCAGTCACGCGGTTAACAGTTTAGGATCCCCAGTCTTGTCCCATCTCTACTCCCCCTTTTCATTTTAGCCTAATTTCATATTCCCACCCCTCCTCTCCTTCTGCTTCTTCTTTATTCCCTCAAAACAAAAAAACAACTTATTACATTGTCTACACTATACTATTTGTCTAGACTATTTTTCTTCCCTTCTTGATCGTTCCTACATACCAACAAACTGGTGTCTATGTGGTAAGCCAGAGTATCCTTTTTCTAGACTTCCTTCTTTCCTTCTATTGTATTCTTTCTAATCTACTCTTCTCCTGACCTTGACAATTATATTGAGTTTTGAACTATCAATTCATTTTGACATTACTTCAGCATGACGAGCACTCATCCTCTATGTACAGTTACATGGACTGTCCATGGTCTCACCCTCTACGTTAAAAGGAAAAAAGTACTTTCTTATCTACAATCCAAACACGTTGATGTGGCTTTATTACAAGAAACTCATCTAGATACTCTAGCATCTGATAAACTCTGCAGAGATTGGGTGGAGAAGGTCATTCACAGCAGTATTCGAAAAGGTGAACCCACAGACACTGATACTATCCTAAAATGTGAAGTTGCAATCCTCATCCGCAAATCACTCCCAGTCATGGTCTCCAAAACATGGTCAGATCCTGACGGACGTTATGCATTTGCTAAACTACGTATTGGAGATACTTACATTTGTCTAGGATCAGTTTACGCTGCGACAGGGACCAAAAAATCATTCTTCCTCAAGGTGAACCATCTATTAACAGAGATAGATGCCTCACAGTAAATCATTGGTGGGGATTGGAATTTTTTAGATAATATCATATCGGATAACGGATTAATTGATCATTGGCGTCTTAGTCATCCAACAGACAAGGAATACACATTCTTTTCTCCAACCCATGGTGCATTCTCTCGCTTTGATTACTTTCTGACTTCACAAAAAGTGGTTCACTTGGTTACAGAGTCAAACATCCTGGAAGCAGCTTTGTCTGACCACTCCCCTGTCCTCTTTTCTCTAGATCTAGACTCTCTAGGCCAGGGCGTAAACCCTGGCACATGAACATACAATGACATAGGACTCCCAAGGGTAAATCTCAATTACAATCCCATCTCCAAGACTATCTTTCCATTAATCAGGGCTGTGTAACTTCCAACAGGACTCTTTGGGCTGCAGCCAAAGCCACAATTAGGGGTCAGTTAATGCGTGATGCAGCACTAGTTAATAAATGCAAAGATTCGTGGCCCCTTGCTCTTAATAGAAGTTCACCTAGGCAGGGAAATACATACTGTAAAGTTCCTAGGGCAACTCCATTATATGTTTAAAAATACATAATGGTATTATGTTCAAGGGAAGAGAGCATCACTCGATATTAGAAAAATACAAATATATGTTTTATTTAAATACTCTGTTCGATGTTTATGCAATATTTTGAGATTTATAACAGAGAAATCAACATTTCAGTCTACAGACATACCACATTCATCCATTTATACATACACACAAATCACATTCATGTTAGGCTTATTTTAAATGTTCTGTACATCTGATAGGCAATGAAGGTAAACAGACAACAATACAATCTTCCAGTTATAATGACATGATTGCACTATTTATATATCCAAGCGGGAGATGTGCCAATGAGAGGTGTGGCAATTATTCATCATTCTACGCACGTTTCGGCAGAGAACTGCCTTTTTCAGGAAAGCCACTTCCTAAGTTTTTTCTCAAATAGTGCTGGTCACACAAAGTAGAAAGGATTGTCTTCAATACAGGGCAATCACTAGATACAAGAATTCCTTGGTTTTGGTCAAAAAGGGTCCAATATATAAATGTCCATAAAGCTAAGGCAAAGCTCCTGGTGCGTGATATGGTGTAGTTTCGTTAAGAGGTTTTTATGTGGACTGGTCCTAAAAAGTCTGGGTTTACCAAGAAGCGTCGAGCTGTGTGTCCATTTTCCAAAACAGTGCGCTCTGCATGGAAGATGAGGAACCTCCAAGTAGGGTCACTGCAACATAAGCTCGTACTGCTATGGTGTCTCTAGGGATCCAAAATAAGGTCCAAATGCCGAATGCTGCGTGACAAACAGAACTAGAATGCAACATACAATTTTATTCTCACCTGTACACATTAACCCTAACCTTACAGAATCGTAAATCACTAGAACAAGCTTGTATAGCCTTAAACAGCCTTTTTACTTCTAAAGCTGAATATGCTCTGCAGAGAATGATGGGGCGATATTACGAACAGGGGGAAAAGGCAGGGAGATTGTTAGCTGCACAATTGCATCAAAGGGGGCAGCCATGGCTATTCCAGCTATTCGATCAGCACAAGGTGACATACTCATGAGACCTCAAGAGATTGTTAATGAATTTGCCTCTTTCAACCAATCCTTGATGCTACAGGCAATCAAATAGACTTGGATAAGATGTCTACTTTTCTTACAAAGGTGGACCTTCCCCGTCTCTCTGAAGATGGTAAAGCCCTTCTTGAAGGTGAAATTACCAAAGATGAGATTTTCAGAGCCATTGCTACCCTACCTTACCACAAAGCTTCTGGGGAAGATGGATTCCCTGCCGAATTCTAGCGATGGGCAGGACACAATCTCATTGATACATTACATGCTGCATTTCAGGAAGCGGATAATGACTCTTCATTGGGGGCCTCTCTCTACCAAAGCAGTTATCGCTGTGTTACCCAAACCCGGTAAAGATCCTTTGCTATGCAGTAGTTACCGTCCCATCTCTTTATTAAATTGTGATATTAAAATATTGGCCAGCATCCTAGAGTCCCGCCTTCGTAAATTTCTACCTTCCCTAATGCACCACACTCAAGTAGGCTTTGTCCCAGGGCGCTCCTCTCGGAATCACCTCCATACGTTAGCCCATATACTGTCGTCTGCTAAACACCTTCCAGATGATGCATTAGCCCTCTCATTTGATGCAGAAAAAGTGTTTGATTGCATTGAATGGGACTACCTTTTTACAGTAAGGCAACGATTTGGGTTAGTTGATCAATTTATGATCAAAGTACACTTATTATATGACAACCCTTCTGCTCAAATGAATTGAGGTGTTTTTTTTATCTGATACATTTCTGATCCAGGGAGAAACACGCCAAGGTTGCCCTTTATCCCCCCTTCTTTTCCTCTTAGCAATGGAGCTATTAGCTGCTACAATTCGTCAAACTGATGAAATCACAGGTGTTCCCCTCCCAATCGGACACTCTAAAATTTAATTATATGCAGATGATATCCTACTTACTCATAGAAACCTCCCTCGCTCTCTTTCATCCCTGCTTCAAATCATTAATGACTTCTCTTCCTTATCAGGTTCTAAAATTAATTGGGACATAAGTCGGGCTCTACCCATTTCTGATGGAACTACAAAGGCAGCTATAAACGGTTTTCCTTTTCATTGGCAATTTTCACACTTTAAGTACCTAGGAGTTCTGGTCAATAAGGGTTTGGAAGGCATGGTTATAGACAATTTAACTCCTCTAATTTCTCAAATGCAGCGGGATTTAGACAAATGGAAGGCTTTGGGGCTCTCTCTTTGGGGCAGAGTTCAAGCTATTGAAATGGTCACTCTTCTGTGTTCCATCTATATTTTGGGCATGCTTCCCCTCCAGATCCCTTTCCTATGCTTCAACCAATAAATTCGAAGATTAAGACCTTTATATGGGGTTCAGCTAGGCCTCGCCTTGCGGTGACAAAATTGAACGCTCACCAGTTATATGGAGGAATTGGCCTCCCATCCATTGAACATTATAGCCTTGCATTGCACATCTCTCAACTTTCTTATTTGTGCCAGGAATAAAATATACTCCACAACAGGTTCATATAGAGTGCCACCTTTTACCCATAGATTCAGGTCTCTCTCTTTTATATGGGAGCGGCACTAGTCGTTCTGACCCCAAAAACCCAATTTGATTTTATCAGCTAAGCATAAATCCTGGTAAAGAGGACATAGTTTACTAGATTCAAACCCACGTGGTCACAAAAAGGCTCCCTTGTGGAATAATTCAGGTATACGTTTTAATGGTCATACTTTGTCTTGGCCTTTTTGGCAAGCAGCAGGCATTCACTCCCCAGATTAACTTCTTCATAACTGTGACTTCAAATTATTCTCACAATTGAGGGAGGAATTTAATCTTCCTATGAAACATTCTTCTAAATACCTTCAACTCCAACAGTGTTTGAAGAAACATTTGGGATCGCCCCCTAGGATGTTTCAAATCTTTCCAATATTACCCTATTTAAATACATGGGGGAAACATAAAGGAGTAACTTCTGGACATTATAAAAACCTTTATGTTTCACCTCTTTTCACAATCCCTCTCATGATTTTCAACTTAAATGCCAATCCCGTTTATCAAACTTTTATACAGCTATTGATTGGGAACAGATATTGGAGGGTCTACATAAAGGAGTCCGTGAAGCAAGACTTAAATTTTATCTGTTTAAAATACTCCATGATTGGCATCGGTCACTGGTCAAATTACATAAAGCCGGCCTACTTTCGGATGCTACTTGTTGGAGATGCTCCAATTCTGGCTGTGACACAACTCACATTATTTGTGAATGCCCAAGTATACAACCTTTTTGGAACTATATTGGTAAAACCTTGCATTCCATAATGCCCTTGCATCTACTGCTCATACCTGTCAACATTCTTTTACATGATTTACGTCATTCTCAAAAGCTCTCTAAACCACAACACCGTCTCTTCCACACTGCATTGGCTACAGCTAAAATATGTATTCAATGTCATTGGAAGTCATCATACCCCACCCTCACAGGAAGAATGGTTAGTGGCCATGATACACACTGCTTAACATGAACGAACGATCTATAACCTTCAGGAGCAAACTGACATATTTCTCCAGACCTGGTCACCTTTCCTAAACTCAAAAACTGATGATACTACTAACTCTTCTGTGCTTCTCACTACACCCAATCAAGGTGACTAACTCATTGCTCTACATTTGTGTTTATTAAGTCTTTCCTAATATTACTTGCTTTATCTCTTTCACTTTTCTCATATTCTTTTCTCACTACTTTCCATCCACTCCTATTTTTTCCGTACTCTGGCTCCAATCCTCTACAGTATTCTTAATATTTATTCTCATCTCCTTTTGTCTTCCTTACATTATTCCACTATTTTCTCCCAAATCTATTTTGTTTGAAACTTTTGCAAGGTGAGTATTTTTCTATGATAACACATTTCTCTATAATTGTTATGATGATCTCATATATAGTCATTGTCTCATATTTATCTTTGATCTATTTATATTTCATCAACTAATACTATATGCTTTATCAATTTCTTATTTATGTCATTTGCATATTTATTAAATATATTACCTTTCTCACATTCTCCTCCCCTCCCCTCCCCTTTCTGCTCTTTTCTTCTTCTATACTTTTTCACTATTTATCTATTTATTTATTTAATTATTTATTTACAATATGCCTATTTAGATCTTCCATATTTATACATTTTTATCCATCAACAAATGTCATGTATCCATTATTACCTTTTATCCTTATAGCATTTCTTATGTATTTATTAACAATTTATTGCTGCCTCCTTATTCTTGTTCTCTTCATGTATTTTTATTGTAAAATTCAATAAAAAATGTCAACACAAATACTATCAACTAGTAAGCTGGTCTCGAACTCAATCGACTCTAGGGATGGAAACTGAAATTAAAGAGGAATTACAAAGAAACCAGATCTATAGGAAGGAAGTATCTAAGAGTTACTGGGTCCTGGTACAGGGAGAGGGCAGTCCCCCAACTCTACCAGAAGAGATTTGGAAGCTGGACATGCCAGGCTGTGATATCCTATACTTATGGCAAGTATCCATGTCTACACTTTGGTTGTCAGTAAAGTTTGCACCACTCAGGAGGAACCACTTGCTTACATTATGCAGGGCATACTCGTCCCCTAAAAAGCTCGCAAAGATGGGTGGAGACAAGAAGAGGAGCTGTCCGAAGTGTGCACTGGAGAATGCGGATGATGTCCATCTCTTTGGGCGGTGTCCGGCTATACAATAATTCTGGCAAGACGTGGGTGGGGTATTGAACAAAGTTTTAGGGATCAATATTGAGGTAAGCCTTCTGCTGAGTGGGGGGTCCCCTTGGAGAAGATTAGAGCCCAATTAATCTTAATGCTAATAGTTATTGCACGAAGAGAAATTTGCATAAAATGGGTTTCTGAATCACCACCAACTAGCGAGGGTTGGAAAAGCTCCGCTAGACACATTGCCAGAATTGACTGTCAATCTGTGGGCCCCTTTTTTCATAAATGCTATATAAACATAATCACACTGTCACTGGCGGGAAGGAGTGGTAGACTCTCGATTTCACATTGGTAAAGTCCAAAGATTAAGCCAAAACTCAATAGTTTGAAGAGGATAGTTGTGGTAACCACTTAAGCCCTCTTCGATTACTGGTTGAGGAAGGCTGGACAAAGGAGGTCTAGATTATAGAGGTCATGTTGAGCTCAGTTTCCAGGCCATTTCCAGATCAAGACTCCTGCCTTTGTCACATATGAAGACTAAAAAAAAAAATAATAATAATAATAATTTGTGGCCTGTTTGGTACAACTGTCCCTTATCTTGTCAAGGAAATGTATGCATATTTATTGTTTAGGCAGGCATGTGTGATCAAAGCAGTCCTTTGGTAGTGATCAGGGAAATCAGGTGTTATCTTTTTAACAACTTAACATATATGAAGCAAATCATCAAACACATTGGGCAACACTTACACCTTCAAGAACTCTTCTAATGCGTTTGACATGTGTCGACCTTAATGTTGATTTCATGATTTGTTGCGGTGACAAAAAATAGTTCTGTAACATGTTCAATTCAAACAAGAACTTACCCCTTGATGATGCTGTTGGGCTTTCAACTAGCCATCAAGCTCTGGATAGGCTATCACAAGAATTATGGGCATTAGGAGGTCAGGATGTGGTGCACGAGCTTCCCATGTTTGGAGGACTACTCGAGCTGGACTTCAGATGATTTTTTGGTCAAGCATCATAGGGCCTCCCACCACTTGTATGCTGTGCTGCTTGTAGACCCCCAGGGTCCTCACCTTCTTGATGATGGCCTTCCATATGGTCTTTCTCTGATGGGAATTGACCTCCATGGATTCAAGAAATGAAAGATACAACATTTGTTTTGAGACTTATTGTGTCACTGTAATGATGTAACACATTTTTCATAAATCAATCACAAGCCTTGGTCAAAAGTTACAACGCAATATTTTTTTCTCAAACTGATAAAATTTAAAAGCACATTTGGAGTAACCTGTTGAGTACCCTTATCCCTTGTCATGTCCTAAATTAACTAAAATGAAGAGTTTGCATAATTATGGAGATAACTTTCCATGTTAATTTTCTTCAATTTAAAAGCATTCAGAAACATCATTTTGTTCACAGCTCCAAGAGTGAGATGGCAATGACTTTTATTTAAGAGTAAAATACCTCAGTGCTTCACTTGTTCACCTCTATGACCCTGCCACAGTCTGGCTCAAAGTTCTGAATGAGCACTGCTCATTATCAGGCCCTGCTATTTGCAGCCTGATGATAATAATGTAAAATGAGCACAGCCTTCTCTTAACTTGCAGTAAAACATGACGTTGTGAGAATTAAAAAATGTAATCAAGGCTGTGAGTTATAATAAGAATAGCATAAAAGCTTTTATTTGGTATGCAAAAAAAATATAAATATTATTTTGTAATGAAAATGTAATGTAGCTTCTAAATTAAAAGAATGTTAATTTGGTAGATTTAAGCAAAACCAAAGGGGATGATGGACGGAGTGTTGAACAATGCAAGCACTCACCCCGAGTCAACTGATCTGGGCTTAATCCATCATCATTCTTTAGCTCACTCCGCCACCCCAGTTCAGACATGGGCATATGCAAATCAGTCTGATCCTGTGCCTCATGGGAACAGTCCAGCCCGAACTGCCAAGCCATGTCTTCCCTGGACCGGAAACAAGCATGCTGGGACCGGTTTCTGGCAAATCAGCCATCATCAGCCAGGCTAGCTTGAATCCAGTGGCAAAGTGAGCAAGGGACCCACGTCTGGGTATACCCTGCCAACTTAGGGCGAATTAAGCAAAACCAAAGGGGATGATGTACGGAGTAGATTTCACATGAACTCATCAAATATACGAACATATACATAGAAATACACACCAAATAAAGTATAGGGCATCAAACACAAAACACATGCTAATGTTGTGGTGTTGTGTAAATATGATGTGTTTTAAAAGAACAGAAACTTCACTTCAATCACTACACTTCACTCAAGAACTAAAAGGGACATTCTAGGCTGTTAAAAAAATACAAGTTGACAGTCTCATGTGTTTTGGCCATTTCTGGACCTTGCCACCATGGAAGAATGGGAAATTATGAAAAAATTCAGGTTTCAATAGGCAAGCAATTGTTGACTTATGACATCAGCTGCAGCTAGATCTTCTGTCTCACAATCAGAATCCCACAGCAATAACACCAATAGTGAAAATGATGGCAGTACTTCATTTTGTGGCCACAGGATCATTCCAATACACTGTGGCAATACCTGGTTGAATGTCACAACCAACTTTCAGTGGTGTGCTTCAAGGCGTTCTTCTTTCAATGATGAGACACATCAACAGCTTCATTCAGTTTCCACGACATGAGGATTTTACCAAGGAGAAGGGGGAATTTTATGGTTTGGGTCACCACCACCTTTTGTTGGACAATTGATGGCACACTTATTGCCTTAGTGCCACCACATGCCACAAAACAAGTGTTCCGCAATTGAAATAACTTCAATTTTGTCAATGTGCAAGTTGCCTGCTTACCAGATTTGTACACCAGAAGCATGGAGCACCAGAATCAAACCAGGATCAACCCATGATTCCTTTGTACTACAGAACAGCAGGATACCGCTGCAAATGTTACAACTTGGGCCTGAGAGGGCCTGGCTTGTTTGTAAGAACAATCTGTCAATATATTGTTTGGTTCATTTCAAGTTCAATGATTAGAAACATTGCTACATTTTATGCCTCATTTTCTTTTTTTTCATATAGGAGAATCAGCTTATCCTAACTGACAATGGTTGTTAGCACCGTTAAGGAATCCAACAACGCCAGGGGAAATTCATTTCAGTGAGACCGATGAAAGAACACAGAGGCCAGTAAAAGTAAGCTTTTGGGCTCCTAAAGACCAAAATTGGATGTCTGGATAAGACTGGTTGAGCCCTCCTCTATTCACTCCATAAGATGTGCTAAATCACCAAGGCCTGCTGCATGTTACACAACATGGCCCTGTGATGGAACATCCAATACATTGCAGAGGATAGGGACCATAAAGAGAGGGTGAGGATGTTGAAATGCCAAGTGAAGATGAAAGTGGTGAAGAAGAGGGAATTGACTTATGTTAAGATGTTATTGACAACTTCACATGAGTGTAACTATATATTTACATATTATGACATTACATTTAAACCAAACTTCAATCTAATGTGGATAAAAGTCTGTGCAGGACATTTTTTAGACAGGGTAAGTTAAGGAAAATCCATGGCAAAGACATTTTTTGATCAGAGTTTTGACACATAGACTAGTATGTACATTTACATTGTTTATCTTTGATTGTTCTTAGGGAATGTTTCCACAAAAGTATTTGTTAGTAATGTGTCCATTCGGTAATGTTATTAACCCCTTCGCTGCTAGGCGTTTTCCCACTTGTCCTAAGCCTTTTTTGGGGGGGCTATTCGGGGTAGTTGGCACTTAGGCCCCGTAACATTTTGACCACAGAAGGTATCCACGCCAAATTAGTGTCCTTTTCTTCCAACATCATGGGGATTTTAAAGGTGCCCAGTGTTTGTTGATTTCCTTGGAGGGGACTCGGAAATTAGCCAAAATACAGGCAAATTTTGGTTTCTTTGGGAAAAATTAGAAACAGATGCTGCAAATGAAAGCATCTGTTTTTTCCCCTGTAAATGGTATCAACAAAGGGTTTGTGGTGCTGAAATTACCATATTCAATGCTTTCAGGGACAGACAGACTTTTGTCAGAAAACCAAAATGTTTTACACAGTTTTGGCATTTTACTGGGACATAGCCTATTTTTGCAATTTTTTTGTGCTTTCACAGTTAATGGTAGTAATGTGTATGGAAACAATAATGGATCATGGAAAGCTATACATTTCACAAAAGTAAACAAAATTCTGAATTCAGCAAGGGGTCATTTGTGTAGATCCTGTTTTTTTTTTTTTTAATAGAAACTAACAGTTAAAAATAGGAAAAATTGAAAATGAGTTGAAAGAAACAGCCATCTGTGCCAACTTTTCACCTGTAACTTCTTCTAAGTGTGACCAATGTTTGAAAGCAAAATACTGTTACATCTGCTGGACCCTTCTGGTTGTGGGTATATATAGGACTTGTAGGTTTATCAAGATACCAACGAACCCAGAGCCAATAATTGAGCAGCGTCTTGTAAAGGTTTTTTATTGTGTACCAAATATATAGCAATTCATTTGGGAAAATATAAACAATGAAAAATCGGTATGAAAGACACCTCTGTATTTCTGAAATGGGAACTAAATATAGTGTATAGAAACATTAGCTATTTGTACATCTCCGAAATTGTGGGTACACATACCAGCATGTGAATTATAGGACATTTTTCAAAGAGATTTCTTTTTTACACTTTGCCTTACATTTGGAAGGAAAACATAGGTAATAACATTTGCTCTAGAATTCTGTGTTCCCCTAAGTCTCCTGATAAAAATGGTACCAACCTTGTCTTGGTAGGCCTAGTGCCCGCGACAGGAAATGGCCCAAAATGCAACTCCACATTTTTACTGTGAAAACTGACCCTTTTATTGGAAAGTGCCTAGCTGTGGATTTTAAACACTAGCTCTGCTGGCACCTAGGGAAAACTGGCAAAACTATACATTTTTAAAAACTGGACACCCAGGGGAATGCAGGATGAGGTAACTTGTCTGCTTCTCACCAGGTTCTCTTACCCAGAATCCCTTGCTAACCTCAAACTTTGTCAGAAAAAACAACTTTTCCTCAAATTTCTGTGAGAGAAAGTTCTAGAATCTGCATGGATCCACACAATTCCTCCCACCCTCCATTCCCCAAAGTCCTCTGAGAAAAATTGTACCTCACTTGAGTGGGTAGGCCTAATTCCCGCGACAGGAAACGGCACAAAACGCTACATGAACACACCACATTTCTACAGTGAAAACTGACCCTTTTTTTGCAAAGTGCCAAGCTGTAGATTTTGAACCATATCTCTGCTGGCACCTAGGGAAACCTAGCAAACTTATACATTTTTGAAAAAAGGACACCCAGGGAAATCGAGGATGTGGTGACTTGCCTGGCTCTCACCAGGTTCTCTAACCCAGAATCTCTTGCAAACCTCAAACTTTGTAAAAAGAAAACACATTTTCCTCACACTTCTGTGAGGGAAAGTTCTGGAATCTGCATGGATGCACAACATTCCTCCTACCCTGCATTCCCCAAAGTCTTCTGAGAAATATGGTATCTCACTTGTGTGGGTAGGCCTAGTGCCCCCGACAAGAAACGGCTCAAAACACAACGTGGACACACCACATTTTTACAATGAAAACTGACACTTTTTTTGCAAAGTGCCTAGTTTTAGGTATTGAAACCCAGCTCTGCCGGCACCTAGGGAAACCTAACATTCAACTCCAGGCCATTCATTAAGATATAAATATCAAATGCATTAATCAATTTTTGTAAGCCTATCGGGATTTGGCTCAGCAGAATAACCGTATTTGTGCTGGGACTGGTCGCCAGGGGTGCGGCGGTCCCCCACCGCAAATTTGGATGCGACCGCCATCTGTAAGCAGCACCTGCCGCAATGCCAAAGAGGCATTTTGTGCATTGCCATGCACAACGTGACAGGCACCTCGCAGTGCCTGCCACCCTGAGCAAGGCAATGTACTATGGTACCCCCTAAGTTCAGCCCCCCACTACCCCAGCCCCCGGGGGCCCGCAACATGCCCCCAAAGCAATTCCCGCCAGTCTTTCCATGGCTGCATCGCCACCATGGAAAGGCCATTGTGAAAACACGCGCTAATATGGATGGTGGTGCGTGGAAGGCACCGCCACCATATTAGTGCCCTAGTCCACCCGGCCGGCAATCAAAATGATTGCTGATCGGCGGAAATCAAAGTGCGTCTGCCGCAAAAACCCCGCCATTGTAATATGGCATGGGGTTTCACTCCTTACGATGTCATGGCAGTCGCCACCTCCTGGTCGGCGGTGGCGAACATCACAACATCCTAATAGGCCCCTAAGTTCCACCTCACCTAAGTTTGGAAGATGGGTGTTAATGAGATCTAGATGGTGGAGTAGATCTGACAGAAATAGTTTAAAAAGGCAAGGAACAAAGATGCAGCCTTGCTTCAGACCACTAAATGTTTGAATTTTTTTGTGATAGGGTACCACCGTCATCTATCTTAACTTGGACTTAAGTATTGGTATTGAGAAGTATTATACCATATAGCAATTTTTGTGGAATGTGCCAAACTACCAGTTTTTCCATAGTAAAACTCGAGGAACTGAATCAAAGGCTGCCTTTAAATCTATAAAAGAAATATATAGATTTTGTTTTTTAAAACTGCCTGTTCCACTAGTAGAGTAAAGGCAACAGGTTGGTAATGGTAGATTGGCCCTTGCGAAAACCTGTTTGGTTGAGTGGAATTATACCCTGCTGAGCTGTACAGTTTTCCAGATCAATCAAGAAACGTGAGGCAAAAACCTTAGCGTATACATCAGTTAAATCGATAAACTGATAATTTGCAGGCTTGTCAACTGTGTTACCTTTATAGATGGGCTGCAAGATGCTACCTTGTGGAGAAGTGTGGCTCACTGGTTAGAGCAGGCAGACCCTGAAGCAGAGGTCAGACCTGGGACCAGGGTTCAATTCCCAACGCGGCAGGGTCTTGAGCTCAAATGTCCATGGACTCGATAATTCTCGCTTCGGTGCCTGACCTAATCATGGGTTCACACTCTGCAACTCTAGGCATTAAGCTTGCTTAATCTCCACAACGGCCCCCCGCGGCGGGATGCCTGGCTTTCACCTTGGGGATGCCCTGTAGGGACTATCTCACAGGGAAAAAGCCAGGACGGGTTCCCAAGGCAAGCGTGGAGATACCCCTTCAGGGGTCGATTCAGGCGCTATATAAGAAACATAATAATAATACCTTTCTAAGATACAGGGGCTATATTCAATGCCACTAACTCGCTGAACATTGGAGTCAACACATTGGTCCACATATCAATATTGGCACAGAAGAAGGCATTCGGAAGCCCATTAGCTCCAGGGGCACCTTTTGATTGAAGACGGCGTGGGAGAATGGATATTTCATTAGTGCTTATAAGATCCAGTTCTTATTTCAAATCATGGCTGCTCACTTGCTCGATATATGACTCACTAGATTTCATGGTATTATTTTTATTGAGCAAGTAATTACCCAGGCTCATGCCACTCACTATCTCTATATTTGGCTTACTAATTGGATCACCATTATAATACAAGTATTGCTTAGTCCCAAGTAAATTGCACACGCCATACAGGTTGGTAATAAAATGTACCCTTTTCTCTTCGATATTATTAGTACTCTAGGCCGTGTTGCCCCCTTTCAAGTTTGTTAATTATTTCCCAAAACATCTTTATATTATTTTGTCTAGAGGCATGTAGTAGTCAGTGCCATAGCCCTAATTTCTATTTATTGCTGGTTGCAGCCCTGCCTGATTTAATATCATAACAAAACTAGGTTCCATGTGTGCTTCAAAACTTCCAGTGATTATTAGCTAAAGTGCAATGAGAGAACCATCTTTCTACTTGTTTCTTATTGTGTATGAATCATTCCATTTCATTCCGATTTAAGATGTTTTAGGGATAGTTCACGTAGGCATTTAAAAGTATGTAAAAGATTACTAAAGAAGAGGTACTTTATGCACTCCAAATGTTTTTGTGAATAGATTTCCCAGGCTCTTGTTTTCGGAATTACAAATATAAGTGGTGCTTATTCTACACTTATCTTCATGCCTAATGGTGCACTTGAATGATTCACGTGTAAGTGTTCCTGGGAGCGTGGAGAACACTATCAGAAGTACACTTCCCCAGAAGAGAGTTTTCAATTAGGAATCATATTTCATAGAATTTTGTCCAGTAAAAGAAAAATAATAATAATCCACATTTCTAAAAGCACAAACTTATCACCTCTAAAGGTATCAAGGTGCTGAGGGGCCGTCAGGAAGATTAAGGGGCATATCATCAAGGACCGGCGATAATCATCGCTAAGCGCACTTAATTATCGCCAGGTAACGTGGAATTTTATCACTGAGATAGCATGCTATTAGCAACGCTTATCTCAAAAGCGATAAAATTCCAAGCGCTAACTGCCAAATGTGAGATTATCGCTGGAAATCCGGTGATAATCTCACAAAGTTTGGCAATAGCTTGATGATAGGGCAAGGCATACTTAGCCATGCTATCCACCTTACATTGGATATCATGGCTAAGTCAGTCTTGAAGCAGGCGTAAGGAAAGTAGCGATAACAGAGGTTATCGCTACTTTGCTTGTCGCTCTGCAGGTTAGCGTGCCCATTGTTAATTGGAGAAATGTCTCTTAGTGACATTTCTCCAGTTATCAACAAACCGGTGAAAAACAGGGTCTAAGGGAAACTATATTTAATGACCTGCCCAAGTCCTAATCCCCTACTCCAATTATAAAACCTACGAAACAATAGACTGGGGGTCTAGGAAAAAAGCACAATAGGTGAGGTATGTACTAGTTGAAGGATAGCTATTCTTTCACCCCTGGCAATCAGAGCCGAGCAGGATTCCCATCAAATTACTTCTTGTAGTAGAGCTAAGGTGTCAAGCTCTGATGATCAATGTTATCACGTGGTTATCCGCCACCTCCAAAAGGACAACCCTTTGATCATAAGGATTACCTCTGTGGCAAGCTCATACGCTCTCAACGAATGCCACTCCAACCCGAGGCAAACAATAGATGCCAAGAAGTGTTTAAGAGTGATGAGAAAACTAGTGTGATGCAGTGCAAAAAACAGTAAAAAGATTATGTGGAAAGACTAGAACATCTAGACAGTATCTCTCTCCTCACACCTAGTAAAAAAAGAAAACGAAAAGAAGAAGTGAACTTAAGTCGCCGCTATTGAATCATAGCAGTAAACACAGTGACTGCTAACACATGGTCAACATGTTTCAGCCTAGTTGGAAATTATCCAGGCTTTCTTCAGGACCTATACTCTAATAGCTACTGCATGTTTGCCAATCTCATCTTGCATAAGAGCAAAAAAAGTTAAGAGAACCATACAACCTCGCTTGATGCGAAACCTTCAATCACAGGATGTAATCATCACCTATAGAGATATAAATCAATTATCGTGCTCTGTGCTTGAAACATAGTGAAACATATAGACATAAAGGTATGCCCATTAGAACTGCAATGCTTTGCTTACCCTGCATGATTAAGGCCCAAACCTCACCTCCCAGGAACCTTCCTCAGGTAAAGATGAGGCCCCGCTCTACAGAGAAAAGGGGGCGAAAAAAGGGCACCACATAAATCACGCAGAAGGAATGATAACGACCCTGCCCCAAGTACAGTTTCGTTAGGCATAAACTGGTATACCCAGTGTGTATCCTAAGAATACACACTGACCTACACCTCAATTCTTAAAAAAGACAATACCAGTTCTCGGTCAAGAAAGTCTTAAAAGCTAACAGTGTACATAGCTGGTGGTAGATGAAGTTTGATCCACAGCATTATGTACAGGCAGTGGTACAAACACAAATTACTGTGTGCATATAGCCCCAGTCTCAATATTAAAGAACACAGTGCTAATGCATTGTATATATGAACCCTCGATATAACAATGCCGGGGTGCAGCTCTTAGGGAAGTATATGTTAATGTCTTGGTGAAACCTATCACCACGTGCTCATGACACCCATCCCTCCGGAACAAAGATTGCAAATGCCCGGGTGAGTGGATTTCAACAAATCTCAGGCAGCGTGGAAAAACCAAAGGACGCGGCATTAAGTCAAGGCAGGGGGGAATATAACGCACAACTTCAAGAACTCCTAAAATGAAGTCAGCGAGTAACAGGCCGCTTACATGCCCTAAAAGTATTAGTCTAGTAGTGCCCAAGTGGCATAGAGAATGTAACCGAATCTAGAGGTGTATAAACATTTACATGGCATTATGTGGTATGTAGCGCCGAAGTAAGAGAATTCCACCCCCATCACAACACGGTCATCCGGCACCGGAAACACTTTCACGAAAACGAGATGGCCGAATGTATTTAAATCCACGAAGTTGTTCCTTCGGTGCCTCCTTCCCTGACTCGGCGATACACAGAGGTACCGACGGACAGGTTAGTTACGGCGCGATAACTGCTTGCGATGGGGGTGTTTTTTTCTTACATTGGCCACACAATGCCGTGTAAATGCTTACGCTCCCCTAGATTTGGCCATATTCTCCATGCTACTTGGTCACTAGCACTTCCAATGCATTCAAGCTGCATGTTACTCACTGACTGTTTTGCAGGAGTTTTTGAAGTTTGGCGTTATATCCCTTTTGCCATGACTGAAGACCGCATCCTTTGGCTCTTTCACGCTGCCTGAAATTTGCATGATGACCGTGTTGTGATGATGAGCAGACATTCCCACACACCACAAGGCTGATTTGCTCTCCCTGTGTGTCCCTTTCTCGCTCCCTCTCTGTCCCCCTCTCCCTCCCTCTGTGTGTCAGCCTCCTCCCTCTGTCCGTCTCCCTGTGTCTCCCTCCCTCTCTGTCTTCCTCTCCCTCCCTCTGTGTGTCAACCTCCTCCCTCTGTCCGTCTCCCTGTGTCTCCCTCCCTCTCTGTCCCCCTCTCCCTCCCTCTGTGTGTCAGCCTCCTCCCTCTGTCCGTCTCCCTGTGTCTCCCTCCCTCTCTGTCCCCCTCTCCCTCCCTCTGTGTGTCACCCTCTGTCACCTCAGCCCAGCTTCCTAGGCACACACTTTTTGCAGATCTTTGACTGGCCCTTGGCTTGTTGATGTGAGTTTGTTTCTGACCAGCAGGCACCCATTGGGTGTAGTGTGTGTGTCTGCGCTGCTGCTGTGGTGGTGTGTGCTGCCACTCTTTCACAGTGTTGGCTGTTCATTAGCTGCTGTCATGTGCAAAAAAGTGCCTTCACCCCCATGTCTTAATGCAAGGCGTCCGCCATTTGCTGGCAAGTCTTTCCTGTGTGGGGACACACTGTTTGTCTGGCTGTGACCTAGGCCATATGGGCAGAGGGCATTGTTGTCTGCTTCTGAGTTGCACTATGTGATTTTTGGGGCCCACACTACCGCCAACCGGGTTACCGTGTCTTGTGTTGGTGTTTTCTGTGGCCTGTGACTTGACATTGTCCAGCTGGGTGCATGGGGCATGGTGGCGCCAGTAGCATGTGCGTGTTCATGGAGTGTGGTTGAGTCATGCAATAGCTTGGGGTGGTTGCGTGCCTGTTTGTGAGTTTGGTTTTGGATGACGTTCCCCCCATGTGAGGTGAGTTGTTTGTGTACTCACCCGGGTCTCGGATTCCGTCTAATCCGTCCACTGCCTCCACCGGCAGTATGGCCATAACCCTCTCCTCCCAGGGATGGTAGTGTACGGGTCTGCGGGACGGCCCTCCTCCAGTGACGTTGGCCTGGTTGTGTTCATCCGTCATCTTGGCTCGGACCCTCCTCTGCAGATCGTACCACCTGGCTTGGCATTCCTGCTTGTTCCTTTTGGTGTCTGCAACAGCATTCACAGCATCGACGATGCTGGTCTGTCTGACCAATGTTCCTAAGAGGTGTGGCTCGACTCTGAGGATTTCATCGACAAGGACCTCCAACTCTCGGCTAGTGAACTTTGGATTCTTGTTAGTGGGCATGGTGAGGGGTGTGGGTGTGGATGGTGGGGGGGGGTGTGTGGATGGTTGTGGGTGTGTGGGTGTGGTTGTTTGGGTGTGTGTGTGAATGTGATGAGGGGGTGTTTGTGAAGGTGTGTGTGTGAAGGTGTGCAAGTGTAAGGTGTGGTAAAGCTTCTAGTATGGTGCTGTAGGTTGTCTGTGGGGTCTGGCAGCAGTGAGTCTGTTGCAAAGGCTCATGGTTTGTGTGTGTGGGCCCTTTTTATTGGTCCATTGGTGGGTGTGGCTGTGTTTGAACTTTGGGTGGGTGTGTTATAAGGAGTGGTGGTGTTTTGGGCCTCTGTTTGTTTTTGGCAGTTGCAGGTCAGTGAATGTGTTGTTTTAGTGGTTGTTGGACATGTTTAGTGGCTTTGTGCCATTCGAATGGTGTATTCTTGTGTCGTTTTGGTTTGTCCTGGTTGTGTACGTGCGTTTTTAGCGTGTGTACGGTGTGTACATGGGCCATTTTGTTGTACAGTGCTGTCCTTGTGTGTGGCTTGGTACGACTCGTACATGCGGTTGTGATGTTGGGGCCTGGGGTGCGCGCCGTACTTAGAATGTTGTGGTGGGGGTACGCTCCATGCATACGCGGGTGGGGGTACGACTCTAACGTACACGGGTGTAGATACACGGGGGTACGACATGAACGTAGAGGGGGGTAGGACATGTACACTGGTGTACATACACGGGGGTACGACACGTACACGGGTGTACATACATGCGGGGTACGACACGTACACGGGTTTACATACACAGGGGGTACGACACGTACACGGGTGTACATACACGGGGGGTACGACACGTACAGGGGTGTACATACACGGGGGGTACGACACATACAGGGGTGTACATACACGGGGGGTACGACACGTACACGGGTGTACATACACGGGGGGTACTACACGTACACGGGTGTACATACACGGGGGTACGACACGAACACGGGTGTACATCATACACGGGGGGTACAACACGTACACGGGTGTACATACACGGGGGGGTACGACACGTACATGGGTGTACATACACGGGGGGTACGACACGTACACGGGTGTACATACACGGGGGTACAACACGTACACGGGTGTACATACACGGGGGTACGACACGTACACGGGTGTACATACACGGGGGGTACGACACGTACACAGGTGTGCATAAACGGGGGGTACGACACGTACACGGGTGTACATACAGGGGGGGTACGACACGTACACGGGTGTGCATACACGGGGGGGTATGACACATACACGGGTGTACATACAGGGGGGTACGACACGTACACGGGTGTACATACACGGGGGGTACGACATGTACACGGGTGTACATACACGGGGGTACGACACGTACACGGGTGTACATACACGGGGGGGTACGACACGTACACGGGTGTACATACACGGGGGTGTACATACACGGGGGGTGTACATACATGGGGGTACGACACGTACACAGGTGTACATACACGGGGGGTGTACATACACGGGGGGTGTACATACACGGGGGTACAACTCGAACGTACGGGGGCTGGGGGGAGTGTTGGGCGCGTATGCAGGCACATGTCTCCATGGTTGCTATGGGAGTTCGGTGCGGACGGTGTTTTTTCCATGCGGTTGTAACATCGGATGCACGGGATGGATCGTGATTCCGCGGTCGGACTTCACATTTCACATTTGTACGGTAAATCGTCCGTGGACGTGTCGGACACTTTTTCCGACCCGAGGACGTGTGGGGAATACTTCCCAATGCGATTCGTATGGACTTTTTGCCATGCGAATCGTAATTGGCAGTTTGTACGGCACTTGTACGAATCATACGGTAAAAAGACCGGATACGAGTCGTACGGGCTTTTTTTTTACCGGATCGTAATCGGCACCATTGTGTTGGTTAGCAATGGTAACTTTTGATGCACTAACCAAGCTATGGAATAAAGGAAACTCGTTGGCAGTTCACTGATCCAAATCAATATTTTAGATTAGTTTATTCAATTATGTTGCTCATCTGCCCAGTCTTTATCGAAGAAAGGAAGATGCCATTCAGAATGTATTTTAGGTATCAGTCTTTTTTTGACTTTATTTATATGTTATTTGTAATTGATGTATAGGCATAATTGCATAATATTTAATTAAAAATATTTTAATTTTGGTGGTGAATATTTTTTATAAGGTTCGTTGGTTTCTGTTGCATTTTATAGAAGGGATTTTGCTACTGTTTCTAAGTACTGTACTCCTTTATTGTTTATAATAATTCTAACTTTACATTATAGCATGTCATACATTCTACTGGTTTGTTTGCCAATTTTAGATTTAATTTACTCATTGTTTGATTCTTATTTGTTGGTAGCTTTATTCTTTTTGCAGGGTTTCTATGTAAAATGTTGGTGGGATGTCCCTAGTGTGGCTTAGAAGGCATTGTTCCATCCTTCTACTGATTTGTTGGTTTTGGCTTCTTACACCATAGTGCTTTCGTAGGCATTCCACCATTGCATTTGAAATTTGAGCAGCATCTGTGTCCTCAGCAGTGCAGTCTGCCAACGCATGTGTCATCAAAGTCGTCCATTAGGGGAATTAGTTGGTGTTTGTTTTCTACCTCTTTCACATAGACTAGTACAATCAGTTTTTAAAACATTTTTAAAAGCAAATTGACTGTTCGTTGCAAATTCTACACTTAGGGGCCAATTCAGATGTCGGAAGGACCAGAGTCCATTTGACATCGGTCAGGAACTAGAACCGAACGACCTCTTGTCATTGGTTCCAGACCTGCAAGTAGGATGCGATGAACACTGTTCGGTTGCAATCCTATACTTAACAATGGGAGCATGCATTCCGAATGGAATGCATGCTCGCATCATTGTGTGCAGAGGTGCACTTCATCCCTGCACCCCGTGGCACCGTGTGCAGAGATCAACAGCCATGTGGCGGCCCCAGAGGCAGTTTCCCAATGCCTTTCTGTGTTGGAAAGGCCAGCACAGAAAGGCAATGTTAAACTGCCATTGTACTCCCACGGCCGGAGAGGGCCGGCCGGGGGAGAACTGAAGGGCTTCCGGATGGCAGACGGGCTCTTCGAGCCCGTCGGAAGCCATCCATAAAACCAAGTCAGATTCCTCTCTGAACGAGCCCATCGGAATGGCTCGGTCGGAAAGGAATCCGAAAGGGCAAGTCCGATGCAGTTAGAATGGCTCCATCCGAGGGTCGGAGCCATTCCTCAACACATCAGAATTGGCCCCTTAATGTAGGACTGGGCGGTAAATTCCGTTTCGCTCGCAGAATTTGCGGAATTTGGATAATTTCGCGTTCCGCGGAGAACGCGGTATTGGCCAAAATTCTGCATTCCGCAGCTTTGCAGAATTCTTTGCTTGTTCACGTTCTCAAAATGTGTGTTCGTGAGATATTTCCCCCCGAGCACGCAAACAGCGTTCGCAAACAGAAAACAAACAGAAAACAGGAGATTTTTTACCATTTCGCGGAGCTTTGCGCAGTGCGACTACGCAAATTCCACCCACCCCTACCTTAGTGTAGAATTTGGGGGATGTCTCCGAATGCTTTATGTAAAATGGCAGTAGCAGCCTTGCATGGCTGTGTGTGGGTATAATTTCATTAATACTTAGATCATGGCTTGTTCAAAGCCAATTATTATTTTAAGTGGGGAGTAGTTTTTGTTTTAATTTTAATCTGGTTTAGTAGTTCACAGTAAGTGCTACTTTGTTTATTAGGCAGCAAGGCATTTATGAAGGGAATATTTGTGCTTTGGTATTCACCATTTACGGTGTCTATCTCAGTGAATGGTTTAGGGCACATATTAATATTCCATCCATAATTCATGCTATTATCTGCTGTGACAAATAGAATAATGCATTTGTCATTATTAAGGTTGTAATGTAAGAGGAATGTGTGGTGGTCAAGTGTTCAGGAATTTGGATGTCTGTATATCTTCTAGGATGCAAGAAGAGTATCATTGGTGACTTTTTTATTTCATGCTTTTAAGCATTTTAAAGTGGGAATAGCTGATAGATGACTGTGATGTGTTCAGGGACTTTAGGGAGTATATCTTTAAAACTTTAGTAGTGGGAGCTTGGGAACTAGTGCTTGTCTGTTTTACATCTTGTATTACTTGCCTTACTTCGATTGTAGTGACATTTGAGGGTGGCTGTGTTCTCTCACATTAAAAATTGCTTGTTGTAGCCCTCCCATAAGAAGCATTCGAATAATATTGTGTACATTTCCAATTGATATTTTCAGTGTATTGGAAAGTGGATCATTGGTACGGATAAAAGTAGGTCTGCCACTGGAAATAAGGCCACTAACACAGTATAGGGCTTAGAATAGGTCTCAGGAAATTATTCCTATGCTCAACCCTTGGTAACGTGGCTGCGAGCAGACAGGCTTAACTTCAAATACAGTTATGTAAAGCATTTAAAAACACCAATAATTAAGGCACAACACACAATAAAAATCCAACACCCATTTATAAAAATAGGGAATGTTATTATCTCTTAAATGACACCAAAATGAAAAACACCCACTGTAGGGACCCAGAGATATGAATGTTTAAAGATTAGTCACTTTCAAGTGCTTAGAAACCAACAGTGCCCCTTTTTGTCATTTTGTAGCCTCTGACAGGGAGACATTCACCTTTAGCAATTGTTCTGGAGGATCTCTCACCACTCTTGTGCAACCCCCTCCAACACACAATCCAAGGTCCGGGAATCTCCAAGAGTGTCCTTGAAAGTGTGAGACTTCAATTCCCACCATCCACTTGAACAAAACCCTTACAAATCCACTGGTAGTACTCCAGGCTGGGGATTCTTTGTGGTGATGCCCAGGTGAGCTCTGTGAACCTGTAGCTTGCAGGGAGACCACTCTTTAGTCCTTTTACAGCAAAGTAATCCACAGGCTGTAGTTGCAGATGGGGCAGAAGGTGCAGTCCTTTGGAAATGCACATCAAACTTCCAGCATAGCCCGTCTTGCTTTCTTAAGTTTCAAGCAGCAGATCTGAGAGGCAAACGCACCTCTCAGATACTTAGTCAGTGTTATCTGGGGTCAAGCAGGAGGGCACTCCTGTGCAATGAGCTGCAGGGTTCCAACCAAAGGCCTGACCACTTCCTGCAGAGGGTGGCAAAATGCTAACCCAGAAACCCCTATTCTTCCAAAATTCAAAATGTCTGAATTTTCAGCAGATAGAGAAGAGCTGGCTAGACACACCCCTAGGATGGCTATTCTCTATAGTCTCTCCCGCCTTGCATCTGCTCATTCCTTCCTTAAGCCTAGCATCTGGCTGTAGGTGAACAGTTTAAGTTGTAAATGACACTGAGGCTTACTCTTTCCTTTGAAGACCATGGTTTAAGACTCCTCCCCCTGCTCTGGCATTCCTCTGCCCGGTAACCTCTCCTGCCCGAGAGGCTTCCTAAACCCAGGGGTCATGTATCACCTCTTCAAAGCAGCCAGGCTCACCCACTTATCTCTGACCAATCATGGCACAGCAGTAAAGGGTTGCATTTTGACTTACAGACCAAAAAAAGTCTTATAACTTCTTGTCTGTACATTTTACAATAAATTCAACAATACCATATTGATGGATTTATCATTACCATTCTACTGAGTCCTTTAATCATAGTTGTATGGCTTTTCTTTCTCCAGTTATTAACTAATAACCTTTTCCAATGTTAACCTATGGCATGGGATTTACAATTGGAAAAGTGACTTGGGCCATTTTTTCAGCACAAGGGCTTATAAAAACATATTTTATAAGTACGCTACAGATATCTACAGGACCCCCATCCCAGGAACACCTGGGTGAGACTTTAGGGGTTCTGAATATGTAAACATATTGCAGATCCTCCCGCCACAGTGCTCCTACCACCAAAGTTGGTTTGAGGCAGCACTTTATCACAATGTGGGGAGTGAAGTGTGCAATTTCACTTTAACCAGGGCATATAAAACGCATTTTATAAGGGTCCACCCTATAGATACCTGATCCCCCCCACCATCCCCCGGGACACCTAGGGGAGACCCTGGGGGTACATAATATGCCAAAACATTGTAGGTTAAGCATTTTTAATTGCCCCAAACACAAAAGTAAAGTTTGGGCACAATTTACTTTTCTAAAAGCTGCCCTGCCACACATAGCCACTTTTAAAAATACCTCAGGCTTCAGTAGTGCACACATGCAAGTACAGAAAGGTCTGCTGGCCTCCGAACTGCCATGCCCTATTATATACTAAGGACTGATAGGTAGTTTCAATCCCTTTGCCCTAATATGTACTAGGGCCCTATGGGGTAGGTCATGCCAATCACAGGGGTACCCCAACCCTTAGTATACCCTAGTGTATGTAGGCGTTTTCACTGTATTCTAAGTGTTTTAACCATAGCACTGGCCCTGGGCCTGGTTACGCAGAACCCAGGGTCAGTCAGAGTCAGTTACCATCAGTACCAGTCAGCAAAAAGTTGGGGGATACCCAGGGCACAGGATGACTTTGCAACACAGTGCTTTTCCTTACTTGAAGAGAACAAAAACAACAGAGGAAGGTGCACCAGTAAAAAAAGTCCAAATCCAAACAGGTATCCTTTAGTATTTCCTTTTATTTTCTTCTAGTATAGAAAGATAAAACCCAGCCAACGCGTTTCGTTCTGCACAAGAACTTCTTCAAGGATGAAAACAGGCAACATGACAACGTATAAATGACAAAACAACATGTATAAGCTACAAATACAACATAAATATAACTTTATACATGATAATACTATAGTAAAAAAATCAACACACATATAAGCCACAAAACATAATACATACATATAGTATCAAAAAAGTTAAGAGAAATATTTGAAAGGGACATATACACCACATATCTAAAAAGGACACACAGATGTCCTGTTATCATGTTCCAAACTAATATTATATACACATATCTTATCTCATTTCAAATCCCAAAAAGTATGTGTATTTATACACCTATATTTCATTAATTTAGGGCAAGGTCAGCTTTTAAGAGGTAGCGAATCTGTAATCATATTCATGCGAAAAATCCGTGGGATAAACAGCAAGAAGGTTAGAGTTTAAACATCATAAATATAACCAAGCACTCACCATAGTTCAAGTCTATGTGGCAATCAAGGATGAAATGCAATGTAACACGATCCCATGTGCATAATGAGTTCCTAAGAGCGACGATCTAGTATGTATACAAAACGATTATATATATATATATATTCACTGAAAAAACCATAGGTTTCACACATGTTATAGTTAGCTGGACATTTTACTGATAAAAGACCAATGAAATTCCCCCGTTATAGTTAGTGCTGGCAACTATAACTCACGCGACCGCAATCCTCTGCTGATGCTAATACTGTATTTAGACACTTATTTGCCCATGTCTTCTTCCATACATTTTTAGCTATACATATATTACAAATATTTTTTTTTATAAAGACACATATGTCATCAGCAGAAGATTGCGGTCGCGTGAGTTATAGTTGCCAGCACTAACTATAACGGGGCAATTTCATTGGTTTTTTATCAGTAAAATTTCCGCTAACTATAACATGTGTGAAACCTATGGTTTTTTCAGTGAATTTGCAAGGTTTTTTAAATGCTAATTCCTAACTATAACGTGTGTGAAACCTATGGTTTTTTCAGTGAATTTGTACGTTTTTTTAAATGCTAAGTTACTTTACGCCATTCGAGGCGTGCGCGCCCACTTAACGCAGTGCGTTCCGTGCACGGTTTTTATCAACTTTAATAAGCCCTGTACATTTGGTGGCCTTCGGCCACCAAAAGCACAGGGGGTGGGGTCAATGTGGATAGTGTTTTTTTTATTTCGATTTTATAATTTCATGTTGCCAAAATATAGTTTTTTTACTGATGTAATAAGCCCTGTACGTTTGGTGGCCTACGGCCACCAAAAGCACAGGGGGTGGGGTAAGTGTGGATAGTGTTTTTTTTATTTCTATTTTTTACCGTACGCTTACGGTAAGCGTACGGTAAGCGTACTCGGCGAAATTGCCGAAAAAAAAATAAAACCGTTTTTGCTCTTGGGGGATGTTTGGGGAAACAAAACAGCCCCGTAACATGTTTTTGGGCATCATGTTTGATAAATAACACTCAGTGCGAGAGACAAAATGGCGGACGCCGCTTCCTGGTTTCGGCCGATTTGAATGTTTACTAAGATCTAAGAGCCAATCAGAATCGCGCTCGCGCACGCCACCGTACGCGTATATATTGATTTAAAGGCTATTTTCTCAGAATCTACTGAACAGATTTACACTAAACCTACAAAAGGCACTTCCTTGACATAGGGACTACCTCTCTGCCAAATTTCTAGTAATTCTGTTCAGCCGTTCGGGCTGTAGCTCTGTCTAAAGGTCCTATGGAAAAATGCATGGGAAAAACGTGTTTTGGGACCCCCATTTTGTCTCAGCCCCCGCTTGACGAATCCCCCCGAGACTTTCAGGGTAGGAGCGGAGCGTAGCGCCCCACCTATTTTGAGAAATTTGCGAGGATTCATCGACCGGCGCCAAAGTTATTCAAAATAGAATGTTGCGGATTTCCTATGGAAAAGGGGTCCTAACTATAACTACCTACTGGCGACCGCCAGTAGGTAATATATATATATATATGTATGGAAAGCAGAATGTGATAATTCATTAAATAACAAACTTTTGAGACCTATATATTCTGGACACTAAAACGCTAACTGTGCCCCTTAAGAAGGGGAAGGACTTAAAAATCACCATTAACAAGAACCATTGTCAGGTATCAAAAATATTTGTATTAATATGTGAGTAAGCAAAGTAAACAGACAATATAAATATCAGAAGCAACGTACGTAATCCAAATGATAAACGAAACAAGTGGATACAAAAAATAAATAAATTGTATGTAAAAAATTGATAATTTCAATCATAAATAATCAAAAAAATGGTAATCAAAAGGACTTACCCACTGTATTAAAGACAATCGTCATAAGGAAAATATATATCAGACACAAACGTCTAGGAATTTATCCCCTGAGTATTTTGTTGTGTTACTCCATAATAAGAGTGCAATCGATAGGGTTCCAATATTCTAAGAATAAAACATAACAAAATCTAATAATTCACTTATATCGCCTTCAAGAGTGCTAGACAAGACATACTACAATGAATTAGTACAACATATAATTAAAGTAAACCCCCCTGTGACCATCAGGCACTGGGATATCAATAAACCAGGGCACGAGCAATTAGCTCCCGTTCTATTATGAACGTGCATAGGAAAAAGGAGACATGAACGAAAATATAAGAAAGGACGCAGGAAAAACGATATTAATAAAAGAAAAACCAGATATATAGGCACTGTGCCTCAAAAACGAGAGAGCGATGCCATTGATTTAACAAACGTTAGGTCGAAAGACTGGAGAGTCATGAAAAGCGAATAAATGTATAGTTTCGCCTATATTCAAAGGGACGAAAAACAACCCGTCCTTCAGTACACCGCCAGTCAAATAGACACCTCCGTAGATAGGGGAAAAACACAAAGCTCCAAAAAAAACTCCAGCATACAAAAGAGTACTCATACCTTGGAAGTCCCGTGAGCACAAGAATCCAGGGAAGGCACCGGTAAGCGACGATATTTTCAGTGTTCCGCTCCATTTTGTTTAAAAAATAGAAGCACAGAAAATGTCGGTCAGCTGCCCGAAAACAGGAAGTCCCGTGAATCGCGATAGTATGATCGAGAAAAAAGGGACGCCATGATGGAATGGTAGTACAAATATGAATAACCAAACAATAAAAAATAAAACACAACAAAAGGGGAAACACACATGTCCATATCAGGAGAGAAATAATAAATCATCCCAAAGATGTAAATATACATGCCTCTGGTACACTTTTGAAAAATATTTGTGTCGTACAGTTTCTTAATACACTGGATACATTGAATAGTGAGGCAACATTATAAATCAAAGGAAAAAGAATTCGAACTAGACATTCTAAAATATCATAGGAGTTTTTGTGTTTGATCATCAAGCACTCGAAGTAAATGAAGCGCCATGATGGAACGGTAAAGAGGTTTAAAGAGAGACAGTTGATTATATGGACAAAACGAAATATCTACACGAAAAACGGCATATGTAATAGTAAATAATGTAAATTGATTAGTCACATCCCACTCCTGTCCCACAGGCGTATACATACACGTCTCTGGTGTGGTAATCAAAACATTTTTTTTAAACCTTCAGCACCATGATGAAACGGTAAGGAAGTTAAAGAGAAGATAAATATTAATAAGGACAAAACGAAATACCTACACGACAAAAGGTATTTGCTGTGAGTAAAATGATTAGTCACATCCCACTCCTGTCCCACAGGTGTATACATAAACGCCTCTGATGTTGTAGTCGGGAAAATTATCGTTCAGCTTGTTGAGACACTGAACAGTAGGGCGACATTTTAGACGGAAAAAATAGAGGAATCAGCCCAACGTTGTATTGTTTCTAAAAAAATTACTAGAAAAAGAGAAGGGACAAAATACAAAAAACATAACCTATGGCCATAGTTATCGGCTAACTTAGAGTTCTTCTAGTTTGAGCGCCATATTGAGGAGAGTGTATATTCCATATTCAAAAAACAATAAAAAGTAATAGAGACAAAATAAATAGTTAAAAAACAACAACACAAAATCCACAAAGATACATCAAAGCTGGGATGATATCCCAATGCTCAAAAATATATCTGAGAGGAACGAGAGGAAAATAGTGTATTCCAGAATCAGAAGAATGTCCCATATGATAGCACACAAATACCTGGCAAGGTGTAGCTTAAAGAAAATAATGCATTTCAGAGTCAGAATTATGTCCCAACGTGGTAGCCCGCAAACGACAATTCCACTTTGACTCTAACTGTCTAAGTGCCAATTCACGACTCAAACCCCTTCTGCCTATAGGCACATGATCAATGCCATGGAACCAGAATGTATTACTGCCATTATGTTTAGTATTATAATGTTCAGTAATGGGATATCTGGTATCCCTATTAAATAGGGCTCTCCTATGTTCTTGTATGCGAATTTTTAAACATCGTATGGTACTCCCCACATAGATGGTATCACACTTGCATCCCAAAATGTATACCACATATGTGGTATTGCAGTTAATGAAGTGATTGATGTTATAAATCCGTGGACTGTTATAGGAAAAGGACTTTGTTCTATTTTTTCCACTGCTGCAAATGTTACAGATACCGCACGTGAAGAAACCATTAGGTTTCTTTGGTATCCAATTTCCGTTATTTTGAGGAGTCACAACATAGCTGGGACAAAGTTGTTTCCTCAGCGAGGTCCCTCTTCTATATGTAATCGCAGGCATATTTGTAATGCAATCCTTTAACCCCGAAATCGAGGAAAGGAGATGCCAATTTTTACGTAAAGCATTAAAAATGCCATTACTGTGAGTGGTATATTGTGTAATAAACCTCACCCTATGGTCATTCTTGCGATTATCTCGTACGGTGGTCATGTCGAGTAATGTTGAATCCCTGTTTGTACAAAGGATTCTCTGTTCAGCCCTATTTAGGGTCTTATTGCTATATCCTCTTTTTTCAAATCTTCTCCTTGTTACCTTAACATTTGATAAAAAGGTTTTCTGTGTGCTACAATTACTCCGGATACGAGTCAATTCACCGAATGGGATATTGTTGATAACAGAGCTAGCATGAGCACTAGATGCATGCAACACAGCATTGCACGCTGTCTCCTTTCTATATAGATTGCTCTGTATCACCCCATCCTCAATGTAGAAATGTATGTCCAAGAAGTTGATATTATCTTTATGGTAAGACATCGTAAGTTTGACATTAAAAACATTGTCATTAAGGTACTCAAAATATTGCTGTAACATTTCAATAGATCCAGACCAAAGGCAAATGATATTGTCTATGTACCTCCCCCAGAACACAATAAATTCCGTCCAGGGGGAGGCACTTCGGGCCCAGGCATGCTCCTTCTCGTACCACCCCATGAAGAGGCAGGCGTACGAGGGAGCAAACCTGGAACCCATCGCAACGCCTTTGATCTGTTGGTACCAGCTGGAATCATGTAAAAAGAAATTATTCATTAAAATTATGTCAACCATTTCAGAAATCATTTCGTTGTATTCATAGAACTCAGCGCCTTCCCCGTCCAGGAAAGAGCGCATAGCCAGAATGCTTTTCCTTACTTGATTGTGGGTGTAGCCCATGTTCGACAGTAACTGTTTCCCTTTCTGTAATATGGGCCTTATTACGAGTTTGGCGATCCTACAGCAGATGGTGCAATGCCTGCTGTAGGACTGCCACACCCATGGTATGACTGCCTGCCAGATTAGGAGTTAAATCCTTGTCTGGCGGCGATCTGAGAGCATTGGTCTGCTATGATCGTAGAAGAGCCTAGCATGCAGAATACCGTAGTCAGACGGCCAACTACACCTTCCTGTACAGTGTGACATGTATGCCACATCGTGCAGGAAGGGAGAGTGCAATTCCAAGGGGACACTACATGTGCCCCCACTCTGCATCCGCTTCCAGGCCCCAAATCTGCTTTGTTGCCATTCTGTCACCCTTTTCATGGCAGGTTCACCACTGCAAAAAGGGTGGTTAAATGGAAACTCGGAATATGCTTGGCGGGGCCTGCCGCAGCACCACCAGCATATTACTGCCAGTGAGAGACACCCAGCCCAGTGGGATCCTTGATCTTGGCGGTACTGGCTGCCCCGTGGTGGTCCAACTGCGGAAGTTGGAATACTGCCGGCGGTCTCCCAGGATAGCGGTTTTGAGTCCGCCACCATGAGGACAGCGGTCCAATGGACCGCCATACTCGTAATCTGTCCCTATGTCTGAAAATATTATTGTCTAAAGATTGTGAATGTATTTTATGACTGTATTTGTATGTCTCTTTTATGGCATCTTTTTACCGAAATAATGATTGTAGAACTGAAATATTTTAGTGATATAGGCAAATATATTGTAATAGTTTAGCTTTACATTTGGCATGTACAAAACCATAAATATAAAAAATTGTGAGCATTTTTTTGAAATTTAAAGTCGCATATGTGTTCTTGATGGTAATTGCAGTTTTTTTCCTGTTTTTGGTTGAAGGTGGTTCAATGTGGATCAGGTGGCTTCTTTTCTATTGGGTGAAAAAAGGTGTTTTAGTGTTTATGTTTAATGTTTGTTGGTAGTTTGTGGGGGTTGAGGCCTTTTAGTTGTTTTTTTGCGCTTATGGTTTAGTTGTTATTTAGAACTGCTATAAATGCGCTCACTTTGGTTGTGCCTTTCTACAGGTATTCAATTGGCTATTGTATTGCTGGTTCTTTAGTTTGTCAATAGTACTGTAACTGTTCTGTAGTTTCTAAAAATTGGAATATAAATTAATAAAGAGTGTTGTGTTGGTTATGTGTATTATTATATTTTCAAAGTTAGTTATTATTAGCTATGTTTATTTAAATGGTTTAATTACTTTTGAAGGAACTTTTACGCTTTCCTTCAATTTTCTTTTCTGGTTTTCTGTTGACAAGGTGGCAAGATTTACCAACATTTGATTCAATGCATTACAGCAAGGCAACAAGCTGCGCTATGTCAAATTTAGAGAGCAGATATGTGCCATATTTACTAAGCTATGATGCATTTCTGCTCTCTCTCTTGGCGCTTGCGCACTGAGTGCTGCCTCGCGCCAACACAGCCACCCTTGCTCCATGGTGCAAAGGAACCTGTTTTACAGGCAGGTTCAATCCTCAGAGGTATTTTCCTCTTTTATGCTCGCTGCTTAATGAGGAAATAATGAGGAAAAATAAAGATATTTCTTCTTGTTATACCTCTGTTGGGAACACCTACCCATGAAAAGCCTTCCCAACGCAGATTTACACCAGGGATCAATTTGCGCTACCTTGTTTTATTTTGGATTTACTAACCATGTAGAGCCATGCAAGGTGGCTTAGTAAACAGCACTGAAGCCCTTGCCTTAAGTTGCCTCAGTAAATCTGGCCCCTGGTCTTTTTGGTTTGGTAAGTGATCAAATTTTGTGCTCCTTTCATATTGTATTAAGTTTGCCTGCACAACGCTTGCGCTGTGCTTATGAAATCTATTGTAGTAACTATATCTTTAAAGGGACTTACATCCCGCCTTCACTTCTTAAGGGTCCTTGTGCTTGTCACTTTACTTTTCCTTGTTTCTATTTGTATAGGCTTTCTATTTCCTGTTCTTCCACCAGTTTCCTGTCAGTAAAGTACTGTGTTCATCCACTTTGTTGAAACTTCTTTTAACGATCTCAAGCAACAGTCGTGAAAACACAGTAAGAACAAGAGCCCTTGCTTGAAAGTTACAGCACTGCCCGAGTGCCTTGGGCCCAGCACATGGAGACCTCGCTATCCCAGTACTGCATGCTAGTAAACCAAGTTCTGATCACAACGGCATTCACCTGTGCCCCTGGGGCTACGCAGACTCATCAGTACCCCTGGGGCTGAAGCAAGCACTGACTGTAGATTGGGACACACATGATTTAAGAAGCCAGCTCTGCTGTCTGCTGTGCACGTCCAGGCAGTAACCATTTATATGCGGGGACTTCACCTGCTGCACTTTTGTCCTCTCCTTGTATGATTGAGTATGTTGGCATGCAGCATTGGCTTGTTAACTTTGAGATCTACTTATTGTTGGAACGTGCTTTTCTGTTCGGAGCTGCAAATGCAGAGTCGCAGAGAGAATGAACCCAGGCAGTAGCTAAGGTAATGCTGATAATTATCTGCTCTGGCTACGCTCGAGGCCTCTGAATAAAATATAAATTGGATTTGTTAGCTTGGATTCTTCGGAAAAAGCACTTTTACTGAGAGTAGTTAAAATAAATACTGAGGTATACTGTTTGGAGGTAACATTTCTGCATGTTCCTAATACTATCATCTTTGCCTTGCGAAACCTAAATGTTTTCGGTTATTTATTTCAATGCAGACAAATGAAAGTATGTGTTGTTATTTATTTGTTATTTTTTTGCTTTTGGACAGTGCTCTACTTTGCATTTGTGATCTTGCCTGTTTAACGCAGACATTTTTTATAATTTTCAGCCTTTTCTGACTACCCTATAAAAACACAATTCGGACTCTGTAGTTGTCCAAAGTTGCAACCTGCTGGTAAAACAATCGCACCTTGAACAAATTACTTACCAAGGGGAACTATTGCTTTGTCACTGCATTTAAAGTGTACTGTATGCTATGTAACATGTAAGAGGGCCACCATCACATGAGACACAGTAGTGAGGGAGCATCACCCTTGACATATTGAATACAAGTGGACCGTTTGGAACAATTGTCATCCACAACATCAAACAAGATGAGCTGATTAATCATACTACTCAGCCATGTGTGTGCTCAAGACAGTAAATTGGTAGTGGACGGGACTCATCTGTGTTTCAGGTCATAAAGACAATAGGCATAGCACATCGGCATGCACCTTCTACCAGACCTACACATACAATGCCTCTTTTTGTGTGTCATACCTGGGCCACCCCCAATAATGATGGGGGAAAATGCCTGCCTGTAACACACAAAGTTGGAAGGATTCTTCCCCTTGTAGCTGCTGTTGGGCCCTCAACTGCCCATCAATATTTAGGTAGGCAATTAGGGTGGTCAGGGTCCGGCGTGGACCCCGTCCATGTTGGGAGGACGTCCCTAGCTGGACTTCTGTGATCTTCCGGGTCCAGCGCCTCAGGTCCTCCCAACTTTTCCTGCAATGGACGCTACAACAGTGATAGACCACCATGGGACGCACCTTCAGGGTGATGGCTTTCCAAATGGCTTGCTTCTGATGGGCATTGACCTGTATGGGTGCAATAGATTAAGAAACAGATTATAGTTGCATTATTTAGGACATCTGTTTGGTTGACACACATGTTTTATACACCTAGCACAAGCATTAATCAATAGTTAACACACTAAACGTGTAATTCTCACATATTAAGCACTACAAAGACATGAATGCACACTTTTGCAGTCATCTGCTGACTATCCTCAACCTTGGTCATGTCCAACACTGACTAAGCCAGTCACCTAACATCATGTAGCCCAAGTCCATCCTACATGTACTATGGTGTGAGCTCACCCCGTTGTGACCTTTTACAGGACGCTACGGACACCCTTACAGCCAAGCCCATTGATTCATATGGTTCATACAGGCTGGTACCATAAGATAGACTACATCCTAAGACTTAGGTCATAATGGAAGGGCTGACGTGTGTTTTACTGAGAGCTTCCTCTCTGGGGATGTGTGAACATGTCAACTACTTAATGGGATGTCATTCTATGTCTGATTGAGTTTGTGTGGTATGTACTGCCATCACAGGACACAGCGTTTTCCATATGTGCACTGTTACAAGGGTGACATTCAACATACCATTGTATGTTTTGTTTGATTGGTTGATTGTAACAAAGCTGACTTCAGAAGTAACTAATCATCTGCACATGTGCAATAGGCCTGTACAGTGCAAGCATGACTTATATAAAAGTGTCAACAGATCTGTGGGAGTAAGGGGCCCGTCATTAGTAATTTTCACACATTGACAATGTGGGTCAATGGAAAGAAGTATCAGGTCCGCGGGTAACCTCAGTCACCATTCCAGATGTAGTCCATGTAAAACCAATCAGAGCTAATATTGGTTCAGAAAACTCATTTTAGGAAACTACAATGTTCAGTAGGTTTACAGGGAGATTACTCAGTGCATCAGTTGTAATGCCACAGTAACTCTGCCTCAGCCTGAAACCATGGCTCTCTGCAGACTGAGCATACTGATCCCACATGAACGCCACATTTAAACCACCTCAATGCATAAAAGTACATCTTGTGGCCATCAAATAAGTAACCTCAAAGTTGGTTTACACTCTGAAGGGGTTTGTGAGGTATAGCTAGCTCACAGACAACAGTTTGGTGAGCCCTGATGTGGGCTGAGTGATATGTGGGACTGTACACATAGCTAACATCATCCTCAACTGCGCCTTCTATTATACATACACAATTCATGCTGTAAAGCATATACATTTTTTTGCACCTTTACCATGATCTGATTAGCAAATATATCATAGATACCATGAAATATATAGTGCATAGATATGTGAATGCAACACAAGCAGGATCTAGGGCTTATCACACATGAGACATCACAATGGTGATGTTAAGTACACACAGTACAGTGCTCCACAATCCATTACATGATTGTCCAATATACGGACTACAAAATGTTACAACAGTAATCTAAAATCACTCTGGGACTCAGGGCACATTTTAGCCTGTGGGAATGGAAAGGATGGGCTTGAACAGAGGAAAATAGGTATGTGAGATGGATACCTGTTCCTCTGGAGAGCCATAGAGCTGGCCATATAGGGAAGGACCTGTTTAACCAGTTTCACCAGCTTCTCTGGAGAGAAGGCAGGGGCCATCACATCTACTTGGCCTGGCATGATTCCTCCCAGAGGCGGCAAACAGCAGCTAAAGTGGAGGAGGTTTTGATAGCAGCAGTGTCAGGAGGCAAGTGAGTTATTTTTCAAACTGTGGAGTACATGTATGCCACAAACACGGTCATCAGCGCGGATAGATAGAGTCAATGGGCCGCACCATAACAATCACCGACCTTAGTCTATGCCTGTGTCTGCCCTGGATAAAACTGCCCACCACGCGGTCGAATTCCACAACTGCCGGTAGGTTCCGAATGTCCTATATGCGAGGTCAAGCCTCTGCCATTTTTGCAGTGGTAACTCTGGTATTGGTAACTGTTAAGTGCGTCACCACCAAAACAAATGTGCTGCAACATGTTTACAGATGTATTACTACATTGCTCTAAGTTCCTTTACACAAACATCAGTGTAGTGCTGTTATGTTTCATATAGGTATCCTAATATAGGCCCGGGTAATATCAAACACCTTCACCTACATTACCTCCACTACACTACACAGTAATGAGCCTTTTAGGATTGAACCTTTTGCTAGTTCCAGGCCTTGGCGCAGAAGGAGGGTTTTCCGTGAACAATAGCATTCAATAACTTCATTAATAGACTCACACAGTATGAATGAATATTCATAGGGTTCTTGGAAACCAGGCAGGGGCTACACATCACCTGCATAATATATACGCACAAGTTTCATCCCATACTTCATCCTCAAATCCAACAATGGCTAATACAAGTAACAAGGGACAAACAGAGGCATAGCTAGAGCTTGTGGCGCCCGGGGCTATCCCTCAGATTGCCGCCCCTGGAGAGGGGGGGGGGGATGCTGGGGAAAAAGGATGGCGAGCCCTTGACAGAGGTCCGAGAGACACATAGTATTGCCGCTAATAGTTACCTCGATCATGCAAATTACATGCACATACATGACGCGGTCCAAGGCTACACAGTTGAATGGACCAGTGACTGACAGTACAAAAGAGAACACACAGACTGCATGATCCATCTGGGGACTCAGAAAAACCGCATGTGCCATCCTTCAGAGAGCTGCGTAAACAATTACCTGGTAATCCCCTCAGCACAATGCAAACATGCACATACATGACACTGTTCAGGGATCCATAATCTACAGCTGACAGTGGAGAAGTGTGGCTCAATGGTTAGAGCGGCAGACCCTGATGTAGAAGTCTGGCCTGGACCAGGGTCCAATTCCCACCTCGGCGGCTCTTGGACTTAAATTCCCCGGACCTGTTAATGCTCGCCTCGGTGCCTATTCTAATCATGGGTCCCACTCTGCAACTCTGGGCAATAGCTTGCTTAATCTCCACAACGGCCCCACAGCACAAAGGATGCCTGGCTTTCACCTTGGGGTGCCCAGGAGTGGACATCTCATAGGAAAAACCAGGAAGGGTTCCACAGCGGTATGAGTACAAGCGCCGGGATGCCTCCGGGTAGCCGCGCGCTATACAAATACATCACATTTACATTTACATTAAATGACCATACATCATGGTCCCCCCATTAAAGCAGTGGGGACCTGCACAAACGTGATGTGGTCTGGGGACCCAAAACCAACGTAACAGTGTCAAAGCCTGTGATTCTTTGTCTTTCAAAAACAGCAAATTAATTATTCACAGGGAATGACTCACTGTGTGCCCTTAGAACTAAATGCAGCACAAAGGGGTCAGTCAGCTCCACCTTGCCAACACAGACCAGATACAAAGCCCACTCTGGTGGCCCAAAGGCAACAACCAGGTGTCGCGCCCTGTCATTACTTCTAAGCACTAGCAACCAACTCCTGGGAATGAAAAAAGTGTAGGAGTCACATGTCATCCATACTGGTAGGCAGTATAGTTTAAGAATGCTTGGTGTGGAGAAGCACACACTTGAAAAAGAAACAGCATAGTTGGGAGTTTTCTTTAATACTAAGAATCGATTTCTAGTCAGATTAACCCTTTACGCAACATTAATCAATGTTCTAATGTATGCTTTGCAGTGTGTATGCAGTTCTGTGATGAAAGTTAATATCTCACTGTTGAATATTAGGACTTTAAGTTATAAATTGCAAGTAACAAAAGGATGTCTCTTTTAAAAGCAGTAACCTGCTGATGTGTTCACATTATATGCACTCTGAAATCAACTTGGTACACGTTCTTTGCAGCAGGCATATTAACCCTCTGCACTAACTTCACAGAGGTCAAAAACACTGATGTCTCTCCAGGAAGATAATTAATCACACGAGTTATCTTGACATTTTGGTGAGGCCTGGCAATTGCCAGAGGAAAGAAATGCTGCAGCAGGTGCTTCAAAAACATAATAAACTTGCAAACACAGCGCCCCCAGGAAGCCAGCACCTGGTGCAGTGGCACCGGTCGCACCGCCCTAAAGCCGGCCCTGTTCGGATGATCATGAAAAACGCTCATTTTTCAGTTCACAATGGCCTACGGTGGGTCAGGGCAATCCTTGGGTGGGCCTAGCCCACCCTCTAGAACCGGGCCTGGTCGTAGGTATAAAAAAAAAAAAAATTAATCAGTTTTATTTAAATTATTCATCGCTTGGGCAGTAATTGCAGCGATGATCCAAAAGCAGCAATGATACAAACTAGAGCACCCCTATTTCTGGAATAACTGAAAGAAGTGTGCTCTGCTTCAGATCTCTGGGGAGCATGTAAATATCTGAAGGACGGCAACATGTAGGCATCCACAGCACAAGCTCCCTCTGGGTACAAGAGACTGTGGCTGCCTGTACCCCACCTCCCATGCCAGATTTCTCACAACTCGATATCTGTCTGAAAACACCAAATGGCTCGTTCTGAAGCTATGAAAAGATTTCTCTTGGGGCTACTTTATCCAAAGCATCACTGGGAATAAAAGAAAATAAATATATATATAAAAAAATCTAGTTGTCCTCCAGGTTTACGACCAAAACTTAGAAAACAGTTGTTGTGCGAATAGCCAGTGAAGACTTTTGTATTGGTGATCACACTGTTCACATGCTTTGTGGAAGTCCTGATAACAGCCCACTATGCAGAGAGAAGCAGCACCCACCTAAGGGAGGCAGAAGCAAAGGTAGAGGGGGAAAGGCCTTGTGATGACGTAGTAAGAGTGTGTCTTCTATTGAGGTGGCAAGAGAGACCCCCAGTAGTTTGCAAAATACCAGTCTGTTTTTTTTCTTTCGCTCTATGCATGGGGGAAAAAACTGAAAAACTGAAAAATATGCCAGCAACGGTTATCAAAGAAGGGAGTGCTGGCAATATGGTCGTAGGTATGATGTTACTTCTTGTATCACATAGCTGGATGCAATGACAGAAACAGCAAAATACAAGTCTGGCGGCACACTATGCTAAACAGATATTTTTAGGGTAAGTGTTTTAAAGCCACGCCCTTAATTAAATCGGCCACCCCCCTTTGAGAGACCCCCCCCCCCTAGTTTTTTCATCCTACTTAAAGCCCTGTTGGAAAACTCTTCTCTTACCTCACTCGTGACTCGCTCCAGGGTCTCTATGGCAGGCAGGGGCGAGATTGGTTCGAACTTCTTTAGCCGCCAGACCTGCCTCCAGAGCCATCAAATTACCCAAACATCAGCACTGACTGCCCCCAGGCCAGAAAGAGCGCGAGAGAGCGCGTAGCGTGAAGCGCGTGACGCATCACTGCCACGTCGTTCTCATCGCGAGGGTAGGGCTGGCCAAAATAAATTCATGTTTTTTAAATGTTGCCCAGGGCCGTCATTGGTAGCACTCGCGCTACAAGAGTGATTGACGGCGCTGGAGGCTGGTCAGTGCTAAGTGCGCTCAGCGCACACTTTCAAACTGGGCCGCGCGCACGGCACTGGTGACCGGTTGCGGCCGCGGTAGCCGTTATAATTTATTTGGGGACTCAGAAGTGTACCCAAATAAATCATAAAGGCCGCCGCAACGGGTGACCAGTGCCACGGGGCCACACCCAAAATTGTGCCGCCTGGGGCGGACTGCCCCCCCGCACCCCCCTAGCTCCGTCAGTGGGGACAAAGTAACCCTAGATGCTTCAGTGTATAAATACAGCACATCTTACTAGTGTTAGCCAGAGGGAACCAAGACTTCCAGGCCCACACACTGACCAGAGACGCTGAGGCTCCTGCATGCAGACGCTCCAGCTGATAGTGGTCTGACACATCCTTCGTGGGGTGTCCAACTCGAGACCAGGACGGGGTCCCACACTCTCTCACTTCTGGTAATGGGGTTAGACTAAACCTAGAGGGATTCTTGGCTTCACACCTACTCACATGCTAGGTACACTTAGGTACATCTAGATAGGCATTGTAGGAGTATGCACTTTCTTTTATCATCATTTTATATTCATGTATGTATCATGATTATTGCACGATTGTAAAACTATACTATCCTTTTATATTCACTGTACTGCTACTCGTATATATCTCCTACTGTCTAATGGTTGTTGCTGCACATCTATTTTACACTAGAAGAACAACTGTGCAATAAATTCTTATTGTAACACGCCCGACCATTTCTTCTGTGTAACTCTCTGAGACCAAATAAGTGAGCACAAGCGACTAATCGAAAGGTGCTACATTGTTTCCACGAGTCTGAGGGATCACGGTTGTCATGTTCTAAGGTTACCAGAAACTATTTTCTCCCCGATAAGAGGAGAGTCTAGTGTCACTGTGAGCTAGCTAAAACAAACAGGTTAACATACTCAGTGGGGGTGGTCAGAGTTAGTGTGCCACCAATCCTACAGTTCATGTTATACAAATGCACAGATCCTGTATGGACAGTATAGGTACTACTCAACATGGCGCCCAACATTGGTTGGGTACCTATTTAACAGTAAAATCTGAGTAGTTCAGATGTGCTAATTCTCAGAGACCCCTACTCACCAAACACCAGAGACGTCTGGAGTGGGTGGGCACAGTAGTTGAAATATCCTATTTATTGGCTGCTGGTTAATCAGGCTTGAAGGACACAGTGTTACTAAAATTGTGCAATAAAACCTTATCAAAGTTCCCTTGAACAAGACTTCTTTTTTACAAAATGACCAAGGGCGAAAATAACCCAGTAGTGGATCGACGCCTCTCAAAAGGAGAAGAAAATGTGGACTGAATTTAAATTGCACCTAAATTCAAACACACAATCACCCTGAAACTATTAGAAAATGGGTTACAAGCTAGAGGTAGCTTAGTAGCTTTCGTGACTGAAGCACACAAATCAACCAAAACAGAGGTATTTTATTTGTGATTTCCATTCCCAGCAGCAGTTGCAAGAACACAGACATTTCACAGAGGGAGATGCACCATTGGAATATGGCCCATTCGAGGACATAGAGATTCCACACACATACCGGGAACATCAATACTAGTTTAAAGGCACCCTACGCCACATAGGAGGAAGAGTATGGCTTGGTCCGTTAGGAAGAACAGTTGCACCAATGCCGATATTAGCAGCCTACATACCTCATCCTGACATTGAAACAATGCCACAAGGAGACTTACTCATCCAACACAAAGATTTAATTATACATTTACAGAAAATTGACACAATTCTTCATGAGGACTTTGACAGTCCAGCCAGCAACAGTTGCAAAAAATGGAACTCAATCTCAGAATACAGCAATAAAAATTACTCCACAAACGTTACAAGCTGTAATGGGGAAAATTCCCACGAAACGCAAACAAATACAATTCTGGGTAGCTCAGAAAATAACACAGTTAGAGGCAGCATTCCGAATACTACCCCATTTGAAAAACACAGAATGCAAACAATCTGCTTGCCCATGGGGATAACACCACAATTAGAAGACTGTACTACTTGGGGTACAGTCTTTGCTGCTTAAATACACCAGAACTCATGGTATTCATTCATTAGCGGTGATAACAGATGTCTTAAGAGAAATACAAAACGAGAACGGAGCAGAGCCTGCTCCTAACTTAGAGATGAAGTTACTAAATAAATATGACCCAGTATCAGCCATAATACTAGCTAATATTAAAGGGGGATATTAAAGGGGAAGCAGCTTCAGTGGCAATCCGTCAACGCCTACGGGAGTTCAGTCCATTAGATCAACAACACAAACTGCCCAAAATAATTCAAACTGTGTATGTAAAATTAGGCAGAGACAGTTTGGGTGGGAACGCTTTAAAACCACAACTGAATGGTAGTCCTTAAAAGGACACTTCTAAGCATACATCTGCTTCCTCTAAAAAATAATTGGGACAATAAAAAGCAACAAAACTTTAAAGAAGACAGATCTCAATCTGGAGGTAGATCTCCTCCACAGGAGCACTCTGAAAAGTGGTACAATCTTAGGAATTGGGATAACATTAGGAAACCTGACAGGTATCAGGATACTGATACATGTTCCTCTCGTTCCTTTCAGGACTCAATAAAAAACTTGAATAGAGAAGGACAGTCAGAACACAAAGAAGAGCATACAAAGTCCAGGGACAGGCAGCACACTCAAGACTATACTTCCAAAAAAGAAGAAAAGCCAAAATAAAAACCTCAGTTTAAAAAGAAGAAAGTTGCAGGCCTGATGATCAGACATGCCCAGAATCCTGAGGACACAACTCCTGAACGGGGAATGGGCTCATACAATGCTAGACAGTGTGGCAGAAGTAACAATAGCTCACCAGAACCTGATGGAATTTCTGGTGATAGCGGACTTGAATGATTACATCACGGTGAAAATACCAGATACAAAGGTAAGCGTCCCACATAAGTTACATGAAATAACACTCCAGATGGAGGGGGACAAGCCCAGGAAAGTTAAGGGTCTCTTTTGGGATGTCAAAACCAGATGACAGGGAGCACCTGTCATCTGGTTTTGACATCCTATTAGCTAAACAAGATTGGCCACCAGAATTCGTTATGGAGTGCCCTAGGGGAGAAGATATAATTTTTCCTGCCCTCTCCAGCCTCATTCCCTTTCATATTAAACACACATATGCAAAGGAGTGGGCAGTTGCCCTAGCTCCAGCATTTTGCAAAAATCATGCCGGATGGGATGAGGATTCAGCCCACCATGTGATTCCGTTAAAAGTTTCACCAATTGCACAAAGACAATATCCAATAAAGCAAGAAGCTAAAAAACAGGTCAGGGAGATCTTAGATCAATAACTTGAATATCAAGGGGTCATTGAACCATGCACCTTACCAATGAACAATCCTTTGTTTCCCGTATCAAAACCGGACAATTCATATCATCTAGGTTTAGATTACAGACATTTAAACACATGCACTAAGACTTTCGCTGTCCAAAATGCAAACAGTGGCGCATTAATGAATAACATTGTGCGGAAAAAATACAATACTACACTTGATATCTCAAATGGATTTTTCTGCCAAAATATAGTACCTGAAAGCAGGTATTTGACTGCATCCTCAGCATTAGGGTTGCAGAGAAAATGTTGTCATCTCCCCCAGGGGTATAAGAACAGCCCGGGGGTATTTTCAGCAAGGGTAACTGAGTTACTCCAAAATTTAGATGAGGAAGCATTGTCCTATGTGGATGATAATTATCTGATGGATGATGACTTAGAAAGGCACTTGACCAGGGTGAACACCCAAATTATGGGATTCACCTCTGAGAGCTACAAATTTAATTTAAACAAATCAAAAAACTTACAACCAATACTGAGATTTCTACATTTTGGCAGAACATACATTTTGGATTACGCAGAAAGAGTAAAACCTTTCTACGACTTAATAAAACCTGACTTTTCAGTTAGACAATGGACACAGGAGCACACAAACATCCTTCGTTCACTACAAGAAGACATGATAGCTTCAAAACACTTACAGACATGGGTAAAAGTACGCAACTTAGTGATCTGTGTAATAGCGGGTCAACGCAGGCACACTTACTTAACCTTTAATGAAGGCAAAACAGTACCAATCGCTTACAAATCAGACCTGTACACAAACACAGAAATGCGTTTCACTTCAACAAACAAAATCCTAACAGCAGTTCAGACCGCTGTAGCAAGAGAAAGAGCACTGGCTCAGGGAAAACGCAAAATTGTCATAACCCCAGTACCAGCTTTAGAAGCTGTTACAAAGGCTAGCATTTCAAATGCAAAAGCCTTACATCTGAGATGGACACAATGGGATAATTCTCTCACTGCAATGGATGTTGAATACAGATTTGATCCAAGTCTAAAAACACTAGCATTTCTGCAATACGAACAAGAATATCTTCAACCAAATGAAATCTTGCCTCTAGATCTGTATGAATACATAATTTACACTGAAGGATCTGCTCAACCGGCAATAGGGAGAATAACCAACAATACAGAGCAGCATGCCTAATAGCTAAAGGTTGTATGCAGGATGGAAAGTTCCATCCAAGTTTCACCATAACGCAATCTCTAGGCGACGCAGAGCACAGTTGGCAGAGTTAAAAGCATTAACACTGGCACTGGTGAATACGGATCACAAATTCCCCACACTAATCGTGAGTGATTCCTTTTACTGTTTGCAATCGTATCATGAATATTTACATCATTAGGAACAAAACGGGTTCAAAGACGCAAAAGGTGGCACAATTAAGCATAAAATGCTATGGGAACAGGTAGTTGAGTTGAAAAACGAACTACCAAGGGCTCACGTGATTCATACACTGAGTCATCAACGTGATGGCGTTCATGTTGATGGATATTCAGTGGGTGATGAAGCCATGAAGGGGGCTTTACGCACAGCTTCCATAGCTGCAATCACTCGCTCAAAAACGAGGATAGACGGTGAGATTATGGTTGCTGTTATTGCTTTGCGCAAAGGCAGCTCAGCAGTACCAAAGACATTTCCACACAAGTACTCCTACAAGTTAGATGCAAACAACATTCCATATGCTCAGATTCCTGGAGTGGGGGATAGTGTAATACCAAATATGGACAAGGTTTGATTGTTGCAGCACACGAGGGTTTGGGCACTGCACATACAGGTGTTACAGTGACAATTTCATTGTTGAAACAGCGCTACTGGTGGCCAAGTCTAACAAAGCAAACTAAAGAATCTGTCTTGAAATGTGACATCTGCCAGCAGCTGAAAGGCTCCACCATAACACGTCCGGCACAGATACCGTTATTAAAATCAGACAAACCTCTCGCTTGTGTGTACCTGGACCACTGCGGCCCCTTATAATCTGATGCGGCTTACAAGTATATCTTGGTGGCAGTGGATTCATGCTCAAGATTCCTATGGGTTTTGCCTCAGCGCTAGGCTGACCTCGAACTGTTATAAAAGATTTGCGAGTCTTTATAGGGAAATACGCAGTTGGCAGTTACATTCTGACCGTGGCCCGGCATTTAGCTCTCAGGCTTACAAAGAAGCCATGGAAAGTATGGGCATAGCATTGCGGTACTCCTCTCCATACCATCCTGAAGTAAAAAAATGTTGTGGAGAGGAAAAAAATGGGACATAAAGCAATCTTTCACAGCTAGGACGGTAGTTGGGTCAATCAATTATATGGGGTACAGAGTAGGGGTGGGCGGAATTTGCGTAATCGCGTTACGCAAATCTCCGCGAAACGGTAAAAAATCTCCGCGAACACGCAGAAATTCCGCGAACACGCGGAATTGCTTGTTCGCGATACTTTTTTCCTGTTCGCGATCGCTTTTGCGTGGTCGGGGTGAAATATCTCGCGAACACGCATATTGAGAACGCGAACAAGCAAAAAATTTCGCGAAGTCGCGGAACGCAGATTTTTGGGCAATTTCGCGTTCTCCGCGGAACGCGAAATTACCCAAATTCCGCAAAATCCGCGAACGGAACGGAATTTACTGCCCAGGCCTAGTACAGAGAGCCCTCAACAACCAGCCAAGAAGTTCTCTAGGGAGTGTCACTCCGTACGGGGTCCTATTTGGGACGAGAATGTGGGTACCTGATATTGATTGTGAAGGCACAGAGGCGGATGAGAAACTATTTGAGATCCATGATCGTTTGGCTGTTTTAAAGGATCTAAATGAATCGAGGACACAACAAAGTAATGTCCACATGAAATAGACCACCACTAGGGAAGTCAAGGCAGTCATGGCAAGACCTGTATTGATCCCAAAAGTCGGAGATCTGGTCAGAGAGAAAATAGCGGACTAAAGAGAATTAGGAACATCATACAGCAAGCCTGTACCAGTCCTAGTAATTCAAGGAACAAGAACTGTACTTTTGCAGCCTCTTGCCAGGAAAAGAAGAAAAGATTTGTCTTAATTGACTTAATCAAACTACACTATGTGTCCGAAACTAAGCAGTAGACCACGTGGACTCCAAAGTAGCAGACGCCCTCCTCTCGCTACAATACAAGAAGCTCAAACAGAGAGACTCATCAATTTCGAAGAGCCCCTGTGCAGGAGGAAGGAGTATGCAACAATGCTATGAAACTCATTCTCCTTGAACCTGAAGGTCAACTTCTAAATCAAACTCAAAATAACAACCAAGTTGCAATTAAACCAAATACAGATATCTACGTCAACATGCCTCAACGAGAGCAAAATGCGATTTCAACAAATCCCGATGCAATTCCCACAATTGGTCGAACAGCTTCTGGCTACTTCATGAACCTAGATACGTTGTCTTTGGATCCAAGTGAACCAGTAACGATGCCAGCCCAACAGACACGTAAGCAACAAGTCAAGAACTTTCTGCACTTTGTCAAAAAGACTTACCTGGTATCACCCTGGGTAATTACTGGGATACTGTTCTTTCTTTTCTGGCTAGACTTAGTAATAACTTTTAGCATGCTTATTAATGGACAATACCTTCAACAAAGCTCTAGAGCCCAAGAAGTTAATTTGATTCTGAAGCCACATCAATCTTCACACAGAGAACAAAGAGATTTGTCATCAGTGAACATAACAGCAATTCCTATACTGGACGGTATAGTCAGGGACAAGGTTGATTTCGATATATATTCGGTCCGACCAAACTTTTAAACATTTCTCATGTATTTAAAATTTCATTAAGTGATATCATCACCTCCAGTACACTTTCTGAAGATTGGGACACTCAAACTGTTAATAACATGTCTGATTTAGAGAAAATTGGCACATTTCCAAACACTGAAATGTTAGAAGGTACTTCAGACTATGACACTTTGTACTGTTACCAATATTATGGTCATCATTTCTTGCACAAATCTATAACACATAGAAATGTTTTGAGTACCATCAGTGGGAACATTGCCTTACACCACCAAAAAGTGCTTTGCAAACATTTGCACAGCACTTTTCATATTTTTCAGGGTTTAACACCACTGACCCGACGTCATTTTATTATAAAGTTACACCTACATGGGCACTGAAAATGATGTTGACTAACACCAAACATATTTACTCTGCTTCCTTTATTGCTCAATAGTCTGAACAGAGTTTAGACCTATGGAAGGACACAATAGATTACAATCAGTCTGGGGTTCTAGGAACTGGCAAGTCCAGGTAACAGAAGCCCTATTTAGAGCATCCCTCATTCCAAGCATTTCTAAATGACACTGTGCAACAGACATACTGTCTTGGACTAGCCAAGAACAAGGACCTGAACACACCTCGGTTTCCAACATTATCACAGATGGAGGGTTGGCAAAATTCAAATCACAGGAAGGGGAAACAGTAGATGACATTATACAGTACAATAGATCAGACCTTAATTGAAAGAATGGTTGGTTTGGCCCTTAGAAACGACCAGATGTCAGAAACGATTCTTGGGTATCAGCGAAGGGTTCAATATCCATAGGCCAGACCCACGCTATGAACAAAGAGAACACCCAGGGGTAGTGACATCCTACAATGTTGAGAAGTTGTGTCTTGAGTAGCTAGAAACCTGAACACTCACAGAAGTGAAACAGCACTTATCCTTACTCACACAAGAGAAGGATCGTAGGGATTTTGTATCCCAGGAAACACAGTCAGAAACATTTCATATATGCTGGCATTTATGCTGCCTATAATGAAATCTGTAAAATATCCCAACAAGAGGCCGCAGAGAGAATAATGGAAATAGACCGTATTAACTTAGAGAAGGCGTTAGCTGTAGTTGACAATGGGTTAACAACTCTGACCTCCAGGATATATTCTTTAGGCAACATTGTATTTTCTGTGAGAGACATACTGGAACAAGATTTGGCCATATTACAACATGGGCTATCTCAGTTACATTCTATTATGTCGTTGAGGTTTGCGTGCAGGCTATGTGCCTGGGCGTTTTATCGAAAGTACGTCTCTGTTTTCTGAATATAATCTATAACAGATAAACAGGTAGAAATGACACAAAGGGGAGCTAAATATACAATGCTGCGTATTGAAAAACTTCATAGACTTCCATTTACGGTAGCTGAATCATCATCAATGGAATGGCTAATCCATGGCCACATAACTCTACCGATCACTACTTTTCAGTTTCAATATTGCCTTGAGCAAAGGCAGGAAGGCAAATATGAAAAAATGGGTAAGGAATACATTAAGGTATCCTGGGAATTACCATACAGATTTCTATGCTGGAGTGGGGATCAAGAAGTGTTTTTGAGCGGGCACAAATTGTAAGAACGCTTTAAGCGGTTCTCTCATATGCCAGGACATTTCTCTGCACGGAGCATGTAATGGTTCAGTAGCAAATTTGTCCTGCCACATGAAAGGGACTCCAGTGGCTGTGATTATTTCGGTAATAAAGCTGCTCTCGAATTGGAGTTACTTGATGCTGAACAGTCAAGGTTACTGTTGAATGCTTCCGGGCATTCCCTATCTGGTCACGGTGAACTCCAGGGTTACTTGCTGTATGCAAGTATTGTTTCCCCCAATGAATACAGTCAGGGAGGCACCCTTATGGCCTTCGATGAATGTTTCCTTTATACAATTTGATACTTTGAGCAGACTGTCAGCTCGAGAGACCTTTGATCTTCAAATCGCAAGGACTTTGACTGAGATACAGGCACTTATATGTACAAACTGCCACTTTCATTTTGCAGAAATGGTGAGTCGTGTCTTTAATATGTCTGAAACGTGTGATATTGTACACCTATTCAAGACCATTGGGTCAGGATTTCTAAGCACCTTTCAGACAATCCTCGGATTTATTCCAAACTTTATACACTCCGTATTGGGAAACATTTTTGGAGGTCTTCCGCTGATCTAGCTCTCTTTAGTACGAATCCTGATTGTGATTTTTCTGCTACGCAATGGACGGCCCAATCACCAAAGAGATGGCAAAAGCGCTCCTGGAGCGGAAATACCGTGAGCGCATGGTACAACATCTGGGCACACCTCACCTACACGAACTGAGCGCCTCTTGGTTCCTATCATTTAAACTGGTCTGGATGGACTGCATCTTACCTGTTCTTCGATGCCTGTTTTGCGGAGAAGAATGCCTGTTGGATCTCTGTCTGACATTTGCATCGGACACTCCTACGGACTTCAATACCAGGCTGGAACCCGTGAGGTCCCATGCTAGGCAATGTCCCCAGCGTATTCCTATATTGATGGTGGCATTCCTCGAGAATCCGCAAGTGCCTATTGCAACAACTGGGTTGAGCATCAGCTCTTCCACTAGCACTCAGGTTTCGACTACAGCACCAGCTGCCTCTACACCAGCTATTGGCAGTTCTGAATATCAATTGTGCTCCATTGATGTACTCTGCAGGGTGTTACAGGGACTGTCCTCTGCAGCAACAGTCAACGACGATGTTGCGTCTCCCAGCCAGGACACTTAATCTATAATTGGCTCCTCATGTGCTGGGAAAGAATTTGGATTTTTCTTTGGTTTCAAAACTTAACTAAATCTGGAACACTTTCTAAAATTGACACTTTCGCAAGAAAAGCATGGCCTTCTGACGCTTGTAGTGATTTGACTTATATAAACAAACTCATCTAGGACTTTGGCTTAAGCAACAATTCCAAAACTAATATTCAGAAGAAATGTTCATCCTCTTAAGACTTTTTTGAATGATTTTAATGTTATTAGAATGTTTTTACGAGGTTCACTGATAGTTTTATGCACTGCTACCTAGTAAAGAAAGTAGTTCCCTAGCATTTTAATATTGTTGACGATTCGGAAGAGGAGTGGGTGTTATGTTTCATATAGGTACCCTAATATAGGCCCGGGTAATATCATACACCTTCACCTGCATTACCTCCCCTACACTACACAATAACAAGCCTTTTAGGATTGAACCTTTGCCTAGTTCTAGGCCTGGGCGCAGAAGGAGGGTTTTACCTGAACAATAGCGTTATATAACTTCATCAATAGACTCACACAGTATGAATGAATTTTTTTTTTTTGATTTGTTTTTATTGAGCAGAATACAACAACATACATTAAAGTCAGCACCCCTTAACATCGATATATATTATGATATAATTGATACATCATTTTAAATTGTAGAGGAGTAATCATCTTCATCCTACTCTTGTACTTAAAGTGCAGATGCAGTTAAACTCAGAACCCTGAGAATATCATTGAACAGCATAATTTAAACAATTAGACAAAATGCCAGTGCTAGTACAAATATGTGCTCCAAAAAGGAAGCCTTCTCTAGTACTAAAAAATGCAAAAAAAATAGAGTTAAGGTTAAAAAAATATCATTTGACAGTGTAATTTAGAGGATCAAGTAAAGTGCAAATGCAAGTGCAGCTTACTCCCATTCTCGTGGAAAAGGAAATGAAAATACCATTGATGACCTGGGAGTATGATTCATAAAAGAAAATCAGAAATTATCCTTACCCCTGGACCTTCCTATTGATCATAAACATAATCCAAATAATTATTCAACACCAAATTGTCCCTGAAGATGTCCTTCCATTTGATCAAAAAGTTTCCAGATTAACTCAAATTTCTTAATCGCTCCCACCCTTTTGGCATATGCTTCTTCAAAGGTTCTCACACGTTTCATTTTTTTATATAATTCAATAAGAGTTGGGGTCTTGATTGTTTTCCATTTCTGCAAGATCAATGAACGGGCCACCAAGAAGGAAATTGATATAAACATTTCACCCCTTTTTGTTAACACCTGATTTGATCTTTGTTTTAGTAAACCAAATAATGCTGCCTCCGGTTCTGGTTGAACAATGGTTCCGATAGTACGGCTAAGCCCAGCACATAATTCCAGCCAAAACTGCCTCAAACTAGGACATGTACAGGCAATATGTAGCCAACCGCCCTCACCGGCTTGCTGACACCGAAAGCAGGTATTTTCCACATCCGGATACATTTTATGGAGGGCCTGTGGTGTATAATAGGCCGACCATCGAGACAGAAAAGCCAACCTTTTAAAGTAGGCAGCCCTGAGTAGCTTGTTGCCATTCTGCGAAATCGCTTGCCATTCTCTAATTGAAAGATTGCAGGCCAATTCATTTTTTGTATTTTCTAAGAAATTAGTAACAATCAAAGGTTCCCTTTGATTTTGAAAAACTCTATTCCAATTTCCTATGCCTCTCAATTTAATTCTGAACACGGAAGCAAGAACTGAAGGGGTGCCTGTATTACCTAAGGGTGCATATTTATTTATCCAGGATCTAACCTGAAGGAAACTAAAAAAAAGGAGCCTATTCTGCGTGAAACATCTGGGCTGCACCTCCTCCCAGGTCATGTATCTGCCTCCTAACAGAAAATGACCTAACTCTTTAAAACCTTTTAACTCCCAAAGGTTAATATGACTACTATGAATAAAAAGGCCAAAACTTCTAGCCTCCGACAACCCCAAATATTCAAATCCCGTCGATTTTGCTTTTTGCAAAAAAAACAACCGAAGTCTAGAAGAGAATTCTTGTAGCATCTTATATCTTACTTTTTTAGGCAATTTTGCTGTTTTTAAAAATACCGGAAGCTGAGTCCCTGCTGCATCAGCCATTTTCCTCATAAAAAAAACATCCAAAGACCCCCTATTATCAAGCAGACCAACTAGAATATCCATAAATGCTGCCTCATAATAAGTTTGAATATGGGGAAGTGCCAACCCACCCCAACATGTATCTAGCTGCAAAATTGATAGTTTTACTCTTGAAGCTTTTTTATTCCAAATAAACTGGCGTTGCCCTGATCAAGATGTCAGTACTACCCTTATTCATTTTTCTTTTTTCCAATGTCCCAATTAAAGTTAGCACAGCATATTTTAGAGAAGTATGAATGAATATTCATAAGGGTACTTGTAAACCAGGCAGGGGCTACACACCACCTGCATAATATCTACATACAAGGTTCATCTCGTACGTCATCCTTAAATCCAACAATTGCTAACGACAAGTAACAATGGACAAAGGAACCCTAGATTGTTCAGTGTATAAATACAGCACATCTTACTAGTACTAGCCAGAGGGAACCGAGACTTCCAGGCAGACACACTGACCAGAGATGCTGAGGCTCCTGCATGCAGATGCTCCAGCTGACAGTGGTCTGACAGATCCTTTGCGGGGTGTCTAAATCGAGACCAGGACAGGGTGCCACAGTCACTCACTTCAGGTAACAGGGTTAGACGAAACCTAGAGGGATTCTGTGCTTCACACCTACTCACGTGCTAGTTACACTTAGGTACATCTAGATAGGCATTGTAGGAGTATGCACTTTGTTTTATCATGCATTTTATATTCATGTATGTATTCACGATTATTGCAAGATGGTAGAACTATACTATCCTTTTATATTCACTGTACTGCTAATCATATATATATATGCTACTGTCTAATGGTTGTTGCAGCACATCTATTTTACACTAGAAGAACAACTGTGCAATAAAATCTTATTGTAACAAAGCCTGACCTTATCTTCTGTGTAACTCTCTGAGACCGAATAAGTGAGCACGAGTGACTGAGCGAAAGGTAGTAAATTCTTTCCACGATTCTGAAGGATCAGGGTTGTCATGTTCTAAGGTTGCCAGAAACGATTCTCTCCCCGATAGGGGGAGATTCGAGTGGCACTGTGAGCTAGCTAAAACAAATAGGTTAACATATTCAGTGAGGGTGCTAAAAGTTAGTCTGCCACCAATCCTACAGTTTATATTATCCAAAAGTGCAGATCCTGTATGGGCAATGTAGGGACTACGCGACAGTTCATTACTGTACATGAACATTATATAACTGCGATGCACTGTACACTGCTGGTGACGGTATTTTGTGAGAATAATTCAAAATTTACAATATTAGGGTGGTCATGATACATTTTTGGGATGTATAATGTGCATATTTCTGTTACAGACAAATGTGAAGACCACAATGGGGATTATAGATTGATGTTGGACAGCAGCTAATTATTGTGTGAATTCTGTGTAATGCTTTCCGAAGCAGTTATGTTTTGTCACATTACTTTCAGCTTACTCTTCTTATATGTTGCTCTGGTCACTGTGACCAATGTTCAAAAGTGTATTCACTCCACACTTCGGCACCATGAGAGAGGGAGTAGATGACAGCCTCTAGTGTCCCGCCCATTTCCTGACATTCAGGCCATGGAAAAAAGGAATGTCATCAAGATGGTTTGTTCAAATAGGCAAACAGTAGAAGATTTATCAGTTGGAGCCTGATCTCCTGCTTCAAAACACTAATCCCAAATGTATCCCACTTATTTTGCGACTTATATCAGTATTGCATTTTCTGGCCACAAGTTCCTTTCAATACACTGTGACTATATCTGGAGGTATGTCACAATCAACGTTCAGTGGTGTACTACAAAACGTTTTCTCAGCAATGATGAAGCACATTGACAGCCACATCAAGTTCCCCAGAAATGAGAATTTAGCCAATGTGAAGGTTGACTTCTATGGATTTGGTCACATCCCACTTGTGGTTGGAACCATTTATAGTACCAATATTGCCTTAGAGACACCAAAAGCCAGGCAACAAATTTATGAACAGGAAGCACTTCCATTCTATCAATGTGCAAGTTGTCTGCTTACTCGATTTGTATGTCTCAAACATCTGTGCCCATTTCCCAGGATCAGCCCATGATTGCGGAACAGCACCATACCCCAGCTGATGTCACATTACTCCCGGAGATGGCCTGGCCTGTTAATAGGTTTGAACTGTCCTAACTTTGTGTGGGTGATGTCAGGTTGTATGATCAGAAAGTGTGTAACTTATTGTTGCACCTATGATTGTCTTTCATCTAGGAGACTCAGTGTACCCCAACCATCCATGGTTGCTGGCACCGCTGAGAAATCCAACTATGCCAGGGAAAATCTGCTTCACTGAGCCCCATGGGAGAACACAGCGGCCAGTGGAAAGGGATTTTGGGCTCCTGAAGGCTAGCTTCAGATGTCTGGACAAGACTGGGGGAGCCCTCCTCTACTCACACAGGAAGGTGTGTCAAATCACATGGCCTGCTGCATGCTCCACAACATCGCCTTGTGATTGAATTTCCCTTATTTCACAGAGGATGATGACCATGAAGTGCCACCGAATGGGGATCTTGAAATTCCAAATGATAATGACAGTAGTGAAGAGGAAGGAGCTAACTTCTGTCAAGATCTCATCGACAACTTCTTCTCATGATTGTATGTTGTGAGATGTCATGGCTTTGACTATTAAAGCAACTCTTGTTGTGATGATATGAGGCTTGTGTTGAGGGGAAATATTAGGAAGCTCAAGCTCTGGCAAAATCTGTTGAAAGTTGTTTGTGGAGGAAGGTTTTGACACATGCTCATTTTGTTAGTGGTGCTTTGTTTAGCTTTGATTTTTGTCATGGTCTGTGTTCTCCACAAGTTGACTATGTGAACTGTGTCATATGTATGGTTTCATAGCTAATCTCTTTGTTTTGGTCTGTTGTAGATTCCTTCACCATGGCATCTTCATTTGTACATTTCAGAGTTGTGACAGCAGGTATATGATGCTATTTGGACATACAAAGTGGACATGGATTGTTCCTGAGAATGTTTATCTCACGACTTTGGGAGTACTAAACCTGTATTAAGCCAGCGATAGGATGGAAGTTAAGAGCCCTGCACAGGGTTGTGTTGATGCCCTGCAGCACCCCAATGAACAGGTTCATATTGGTGTTGTGGGTGGCCAGCTCCTGGTGTATGTCCCTCTGCAGCTGCTTCATCTCCCGAATTTCCATTAATACCCGGCCCATCACGTCTTGGGACTCATGACTGACTCCCAAGACTTGTTCAATGGTTTATTGGGTATGAATGACCCCAATGGCCTCACTCAGCATAGTACCCCCTCCCACAATCCCTATCCACATGTGCCTGTGCCCTTTGCCCAGGGTGCCCTCTTCAGCTGGGTCCTGGTGCCTCTGTGACTGGTCTGGGGATTCTCACCTCGGAATCCTGGATTGGGGGGCCAAAGAGGGTAGGGACTGTGCTAGGTACACACATTGGGGGGACTGGGGTTGGCTGAGGTGTTGCAGCTGGGGTGGTAGGTGTTGGTGTGGTTAAAGTGAGACTCACTCTTGCCATCTGCCCAGGCTAACCAGGTGTGCCAGGACTGTCATCCACTTCCACATGTCCAGAAGTGTTGTATTCACTGAGGGCTTCCTCCAGGTGTGGAGTGTGAGTCTGTTCCATGGCCAAGCTCTGCCTGGGGGCTATGCCAGGTTGACCTGTTGAGAAATAGAGAATGTTGTTGCTGGTGGAAGTGTGGTATCTACAGCCAAATGTTTATTATGTTGAATTTTGGATTAAGGAATGACAACTACATCTCACAAACATTTAAGCCAACACAATGGAGAAGTAACATGTGTATTGGACCATTCCAAGGCCTAGTTGTGTACAATACAGGCGATTACATAACTTGTATATATTTAGCATTAGTCATCATGTGAGCAGTGCAGAATCAATGGGTGACATGCCACTTCTAATCAGCAGACTTAATGCCTTACAAATATTTGATGTACTCACTTGGTTTGGTGTCAATCATGCCATCAATAGTTTCAGTTGAGGAGGACAGGACAACATCAAGCTAAGTAGGCAGACATGTCTCTGAGTAGAGCATTGTTGGTAGATTGCTAAGTCCATGAGAAATGAACATACTGTGTAACATCAGACAAGTGAAAATGGACAATATCACTATTGTATCCAGTTTTATGTTACAGAAACAGGGCCTCATAATACTTGTAGTCATTTCAATCTCTACTTCCCAACACTTGAAAAATGGTTAGTGTTGCATACCTGTTTCCAAAATACAGTTGGGCTGGACCATCCATTTACATATTGGCACATATCATGGGTCCTGGGATGATGATTTAATATTAATAAACTTACAGGAAGCATTCCAACATGTGGCATGTAATAGAGATTGGTACATGTGATCATATATGCAACAATGCACATTGCCATTGACAATCATACATCTCTGATACTTTGAGTATTGCATGTTAGGAAAGTAGATATACAACACCATAGCAAAAGCTGAGATGATAGCATATAGGGCATGAAGTGTTGTGACAGTTAGTGAGGTGTAACACACCAGACTCCACTCCCCCAGCTATTCCTGCCATGCCCACAGAATGCAGGATAGCCAAGACCTTCTCCTCCCAGGTAAAGAGTTTAAATGGGGGGCTGGGAGGACCACCGCCAGTCTTCTGGGCCTCCAGGTGTTGTCTGGAGGCCAGGGAATGCACCTTCCCCCTCAGGTCATTCCACCTCTTCCTAATTTCCTCCTTTGTATGCAGGGTGGTACCTACAGCAGTCATTATGTCGACTATCCTGTCCCACATTTCCCTTTTCCTACTGAGAGGAGTATGTCGGACTTGGGCTGTAAACAATTGGGCTCTACTCTCATGATTTCATCCACCATGACAGACAACTCAGTCTCTGAAAATGTTTGATTTTTTTGACTAAATATAATTGTCTTAATTAAAGTGAGTGACAATGACTAGGAAAAAAACACCAAGGGATATTAGAAATAAATGCAACAAAAGGTGCATGAAGAGTGTTACATTGGATAGGGAAAAAAGGGCAGCCTTATCTCACCAACAAAGCGTGGTCTCTGTCTTGCTGTCCTGCAGTGGAGAAGCAAAAGATCATGGTATGGGATGGCGGGTGTTTGATAGTGTGATTTGCAGCTATGTACACTTGGCCAATGGATATCAGCTGTGTTGTTTTTGTATCTATCCAATGGGCTCTGTTCTGGCACTTTGCTGAGTGCGTACCGTGATGGCCTACTGCCGTCGAAGAACCATTGCAAGGGGACTGCAAGTACAACTGTGGTGGGAAGCTGCAGCCATGAAGGCGACGTTGTATATATCACCAACATTGCAGTCTTCCGCAGCCCAGGTGGGACCCACTCCATCAATGGCGGTTCAGGCTGCATGCTTCGTAATATGGCAGGTGGAACCCTGCTGGTTCAGGGGTCTTCTTGCGACCACCGTGGCGGTAGTACGGCAGTGAGACTGCCAAACTCGTAATCGGGCCCTTACTTTCTTAACTATTTGAAGTGCTGTAGTGTATATTTATTTTTTACAAATGTTCAACATTGATTTCAGTGTTATAAAGTTAATGCAGTGTTGTTAAATTAATTATAATTATTGTTTTTAGAGTTTAGTTTTATTTTTTATTTAAATTAAAATAGAGTTTACATTCTTTTTTTATAATATTTTGCTTAATGTTTTACAATAGTAATGTATTCCCGATTGTGTGTTTCGATATTTGTGACATTTTAAATATTTTGATAAAGCTAATGAAAAATGTATTTCCAATATTTATGTAATCAATATATGGTGAACAAAGAAATTATGATTATCAATATTTGTGTTTATGTTAGTTAAGTATAGGAAGGCAATATTTTTGTAAACAATATTTAATTCCCGATATTTGTGGGAATGAATATTGTTTTCATCAATTCATATGTCATTGATCCTACCAAGCTACTTAATTCAGTGTCTTGAACACAAGAAATGCATTTTTTGTGCCTTTCTCTCTCTGATGAATCTTTTATGTGTGGTGTACTTCGTCGCCCATTCTTTATCTTGCACACTGAAATATTGGCGTATTTCTTACGTTCAACTGCAATATTTGGCACAAGTGTTTATAGGGGCACATGCATCAAGCTTTTTACCGGTCGCAAATGGGCCGATTCGCAGAATTGGCCCATTTGCAACCAGTAAAAAGCCATTTGGGGTGCATCAACCCAAAATGCATCCACATAATAGGTAATCGCAATATTTGTGATTACCTATTTGGCAAATGCAGTTAGGGAATCACCATTTGCGATTCCCTAAATGCATTCGAAGAAGCATTTTCAGAATGCGACTGTGCATTAAGGAATCGCAAATTACCATCAACTTGAAGTTGATGGTAATTTGCAATTCCTTAGAAAAATGCACAAAATTGCATTTTTCTAAGTGCCTTGTGCTGCACGTGTGTGTGCGCCACATGTGCAAACATACCCTTTTTGTGGGTGCATCAGAGGGGCTTTATAGCCTCCCAGCACCCTTTGCGATTACCTATTTGTTAATCGCAAATTGCAAATTACCCATAGGAATGGATGGCAAAGCATTCCCTAATAGCGAATCGCAATTTGCGATTCGCCATTAGGGAATGTGTAGGAATCGCTAGTATTTTAGCAAAACCTACATGCATAAGGAATTGTGATTCCTTAATAGCGATTCCTTAAAAATTGCTATTAAGGAATTGCAATTCCTTAGCTTGATGCATGTGCCCCATAGAGTTTGTAATTAACCCCTTCCCCGCTCATGACGGAACCGCTCCGTCATGAGCCACGGGTGCCGTGTGCTCATGACGGAACGGTTCCGTCATGCCACGACCGTTGGCGGCAGCTCCGCCCACGCGGCGCTGTTTCCCCGCCTGTGCGGGGGGACAACGCAACTGGGCGGAGTCATGACGGAACCGTTCCGTCATGAGCACAGCTCAACTGTGGCTCATGACGGAGCGGCTCCGTTATGAGCACAGCACCACCGTGCTGCCCCCCCGCACCCCCCAGCGCCGCGGCGGAATTCCCGCCGCGGCGAAGGGGTTAAACAAACTATTTCACCTGCAAAAAGTGGCACTATTGGGTATATATCACTTGTGTTCTCTGCAAGGGGCCTTCCTTCTAATAGCACATTTCCACAATTAATGGGTGGCAATACTTCCAGCAATAAGTAGCAGAAATATTTGGCAAGATTGACAATCCATGATGTGCTTCTATATTAAAGAATATCATAGATTACATATTTCTGATAACTAATGAAAAATCAGTGTAGCTTGGTAGTTCTAAGGTAACATTTTAATGAACTCGAGTCCGAAGCCCTATGGCACCAGCTCTACGAAGTGTGAGTCAAAATGAACAAATTACTTTTCAGCATTAAGGGGCAGAAGGGATAAAGAGCATCTCTGTCCTTTAGCCTGGTTTATGACATTTCAAATGTTTATGTTACAATCACTGGACTTTTGCTTTGCTTTAGAGCACAATTGATCTAAGTGAACAACACTTTGGAGTACATATTCCAGTGCAGCGATGAATACTTTCAAGTAGACTATTTAACGGCTCTCATTGACCCTGTATGCTGATATTTATTCATTTAGGGGGATTATTTTGGGTCAAATTCCTTTAAATTAATAAATAACCCTTTTTTTTTTATTATGGGTGCCACGATAATACATTCACATCTTAGATCTACTTTCACGACAGTGATTGATTTACCTGTATTCTGTTCTAGAAGTCAATACTTTATTCGATTTTAAAATAAAATCATACAAGTGCAGCAAAAAAAAGACCACCACAGTTACACAACAAGGCAAAAATATAAATATTAACATACAATTGCATAAAAATGTCAAAAGACTGATCACTAATCGCTACCCCTATCAAACTGATCTGTAAACCCCCATAAGAAACATTGACACATTATAACGGATTCCTTCAAAATATAAAAGTTGTATATATAAAAAAGCAGGCCTAACCTGATAAAAAGATGTAGGGATAAAAAAAGAGGTTTTAAAGACTCATACCGAAGAGATTTATAAAAAGCACATAAAAGTATAATGTGCAAGGTATCACATTTAGAGAAAAGATCTCAAGTACATGTAGGTTGATCAGAATACTTATTCTGGGTACCTTCGGAATAGAGCAGCTCATGAAACAGACTCAATCTAACAATAGTCCAAACGAACCTGCCGAAAACTCGAAAAAAAATGGATCCATGAACAAACACCGGAAAGCTACACAGCCCACAAGAACGCCACTCGCAGACACCACCACCTCATCAGATCCGCCAAAAGGACCTCCTTCAAAGACTACCTAGACAATAACGCACACAACAGCAAAGAGCTCTTCAACATCGTGAAGGAACTCTCCAACCCCAGCTCCAACACCAACGACATCCCACCGTAACAAGACCTGTGCGACTCGCTGGCCACCTTCTTCCATCGCAAGATTGCAGACATCCACAACAGCTTTGACACCGTCACCACCCCGGCAACTGCTTACACCCCCGCTCCCACGCCCACCACCCGCACCAACCGCCTGCTCGCCTGGACCAACATCAACGACGACAACACCATCAAGATCATGAACACCTTCCACTCCGGATCCCCGGAAGACCCCTGCCCACACCACATCTTCAACAAAGCCAGCAGCACCATCGCACCCCATCTCCGGAAAACCGTCAACACCTCCTTCGAGACAGTGACCTTCCCGGAGAGCTGGAAGCACGCAGAGATCAACGCTTTACTCAAGAAACCCAAGGCGGACCCCAAGGACCTCAAGAACTTCCGACCCATCTCCCTGCTCCTTTTCCCGGCGAAGGTCATCGAAAAGGCCGTCAACAAACAACTGACCAGCTTCCTCGAGGAGAACTGCATCCTGGACTCGTCACAGTCCGGGTTCCGCAGCAAACACACCACCAAAACTGCCCTCATCGCCACCACCGACGACATCAGGACCCTGCTTGTTAACAGAGAAACAGAAGCCCTCATCCTCCTGGACCTGTCAGCTGCCTTCGACACGGTCTGCTACCGCACACTACGAACACGCCTCTATGACGCCAGAATCCAAGAGAAGGCCCTGGAATGGACCACTTCCTTCCTCTCCGGCAGAACACAGAGCGTCCGCCTCCCCCCCTTCTGCTCCAAAGCCACGAGATCATCTGCGGCATACCCCAAGGCTCATCCCTCAGCCCAATGTTCTTCAACGTCTACAGGGCACCGCTCGCCCATGTTGCACGACGGCACAACCTCAACATCATCTCCTATGCCGATGACACCCAGGTGATCCTCTCCCTCACCAAAGACCCCCACCTCCACGAAAGAATGAAGGCCATCGCCGACTGGATGAGAAACAGCCGACTGAAGCTGAACTCGGATAAGACGGAAGTCCTCATCCTCAGATCCACCCCCTCGGCCTGGGACGACTCCTGGTGGCCCACTCCACTAGGGGCACCCCCTACACCCACCGACCATGCATGCAACCTAGGGGTCATCCTCGACTCCACCCTCTCCATGACAAAGCAGGTCAACGCCATCTCCTCCTCCTGCTTCAACACCCTCTGCATGCTTCGCAGGATCTTCAAGTGGATCTCCACCGAAACACGAAGGACGGTCACCCAGGCCCTCGTCAGCAGTAGACAGGACTACAGAAAAGCACTCTTTGCAGGAGCCCCGGCCAAACTCCTGAAACGGCTCCAACGCATCCAGAACGCCTCCGCACGCCTGATCCTTGACATCCCTCGCCGCAGCCACATCACACCCCACTTGAGAGACCGGTACTTGCTCCCCATCAAGAAGAGCATAACCTTCAAACTCCTCACCCATGCACACAAGGCACTCCACGACACCGGACCAGCATACCTCAACAGCCGACTCAGCCTCTACACCCCCACCCCCACCAGCTCTGCTGCGCAGACCACACCCTCGCCACCATCCCCTGCATCCGAAGAGCGACCGCCAGTGGCAGATCATTCTCCCACCTCACCGCCAAGACATGGAACACCCTCCCCATCCACCTAAGGCAGACAGAAGACCTTCTAACCTTCAGGAGACTTCTCAAGACCTGTCTCTTCGAACAGTAGCAGCTTCCCCCCCCCCCTAGCGCCTTGAGACCCTCACGGGTATGTAGTGCGCTTTATAAATGCTATGATTGATTGATTGATTGATAGTCAAGAGACAAAGTTGATGAGTAGGCATTTCAAAAGGAAAATTTCTGTAGAGGGACTTGGCTAGTGCTAGAGATTCCCTTTCTTCTGTCGTTCTTTGATAAAAGGACCCTTTTAGGCATGCAACATCTTTTTTGGTAACGCTTAAAGGATTAAAATATAACTCTAGCCTCCCTAAAATTCTAAAATCCTCTCTAATATACACCAGCCAGGGAATATAAAACGTTATCCAATTTCAAACAATCTAAAATGAGCACCCTATTCAAACGTAAAGCAGCCTTTTGCCAAACAGTACACCATAACACCATGCGTTGCAACTGGATGTAATCCACAATATAACTCATACCTAGAATTGATAGTTCCCTTGATATAAAGCTGAAAATGGTCTTCCCATGCCTTAGCAGAAATCAGCTTAGCTTGGTCCTCCACCTTGCCCTCCCTAAAAAAATGGTGGTTAACCACTTTTCAAAACTGGGTGCTATCTTTAGCTGTGCTTGCCAAAAAACAAGGTCCTCCCACAGGTCTATCTTCAGTTCGTTCTTCCTATTGTTGACAGCTGCTTTGCTTTATACTATGCCCTGGGTTCTCCTACCTCCCACCATCCCTGGGCTTTTATGTTAGCTTTGCTAAAAGTGCCTTAAGTGCAGTGTAATGAAGTTTTTAGTGTGAAGTATCTCTACCTCTGCTAAATGGTGTCAGTGAATGTTAGCAAGGTGACAGTGAATAATTTGAAAAAGTCTAATGCACAGTATACATCATCTTTTATTTTCTAAATAGTAATCTAAGCCAAAGTAACACAGGTGTGCATGATAGCAAAAAGTGTAGTTTCTGCTGATAAGGCCACACTATCTCATGTCCTCTGTCAATGACCTTAGTGACCTGTAGGGTGCTGGTATGCCAGTCCTACATTTGTGATTGGCAGGTTTAGTACCACATTTTAGTGCTGTCATTATAAGTTCTTCTACCATGAATTCTGAAATGCTTATGAAGATATATTTCTGTTATTGGTGAGTATTGCAAAACCACTTTGAATTTGACAGTGTTAGCAAGTGTCAGCCCTTACAACCATTCCCTTCCAATCCGTTTGCATCTTTTACATCTGAAAGAAAACTTGCTTCTTTACAAGAATTCCACTTTTTTTAAAATGGAAAATAGAATTTCATGGGAGAATTTCCATGGTTGTAACCCACACACATAGAAATATGGTTATATCTGATGTTCTATAGAGATTTTCCTCAGGGCGATACGAAGTCATTTTTTAGGACACTGTATGCTAACAAATATTATAAGTGAAGAAAGACTACATCCGCCATTCTTTCACTTAGCTTGATTTGATAATTAAGAAATATTATTTTTACAATCATACCAGTAGTGGATCTTTTTTTTTAAAGAGGAACACTATGGGAAAAATAAAAAAAACATGTTTCAATTATTGACGAGATGAGCACAGTTTTGGACTCACCATGGTGGACAACACATGACTGCCCGTTGTGGTCTCTCTTGTATTTATACCTGTATTGGACATATTTTTTGCGTGAGGAAAACAATATACAAATGGTTGCTTTTCAGGTCTTATCTCATATAGCAAACATTAATAAGACTAACGCCTGTACACACATGTGCCGCTTATTGAAGGCGAGTGCTGAAAGGATGCACGCATTTCTTATCCAACAGGAATGATGGCTGCAGCTTCTCCTTGCACTGCACTGTCCTTCGTATGCTGTGTTAATAAATTTTCTTCTGAAAAAGGATGCAAATACATCCTCATCGTTTAGGTGATTTTTGATGATGTCAAAATGTATGGAACCAAAGAGAACATTGGGAAAGTTGATGTTATTATCATTCAGTCATCATTTTGGAGGGGGGTGGGAGTTAAACTTGAAAATGCACTGCCTAGAATAAAGCACTGGACATTTAGTTTGCTGTGATTGTTCAGTCACTCGGTGGGTGCGTGGCATCGCAACTCACCGTGTTAATAATTGAACAGGCTCATCAGTATGGGGCGTTGTGTCACCTTATTCTGTGAAGATGAACCCAAATTGTGTCTGCATCAAGTGAGCAGTGCGGTGCACTTATCAACATAATTCTGTCAACGCCGGTGAACATATCAGCGAGAAAGCAGCGGGGGCGGCAGGCAAACCCACATGCGCTGTTGCTAACGTGACCGGCCCACCTTCTCGCCCCACGACTCCATGCGGTTTCCGCTTCCAGTTTGCAGATTCATGCGATGCTGCTGGGGATGTGGAGGGACACCACCAGACACAGTTCAATGGGATGTGACGGGAGTGCCTGGCGGCATCGGTACCCGCCTCCTTGGCACTCCCCGACAGTGGCCGCAGTCTACCTCTGGTTCCTACAATTCTTGACCTCTTGATTTGGGCGGCGATCAGGACCGTGTTGCCCCGGGGCCTCTCGGGTGTGCTGTGGTTGTCCTGCTGCTGCAGGGGAGTTGACCATGGCTCGCCACTCAATCCAGTTGGAGGGAAAGTTGCCGGTGAAAGTCTGCAGCTGCTGGGTCTGACTTAAGTGCACCCTGCTCTCTCCATAGATAAATGCTGTAAGGGCCCCTGTGCACCAGGGGTGCTACTGATGTTGCTGCACGGTTTCTCCTCGCCTGCCTGCTGACCCATAAATGAGAGCCTTCATCCTTGGGCTTGCGATCTTTTCGTTCTTCAATGTCAACTACCTACCTCACCGACATCTCCTGCTTTCTACCTGCTTCCTGTGCAGCCACTGCTGCCTGGCATTATTCTGGGTCTGATACTTATATTTGCTTATATCTTGCCTGTTTTAGTCTGACAGGACTTTGCTTTGCATAGCTCTATGGTGGCTGTGGGGCCTACGACATGAGGCTGGTCCCTGACGCTCAAGACACGGCCACAGGGACAGCACTGTGCTCCAATGAGGAGAAGCTCCGATCTCCATTAGGGAAGATAAACGGCCCAAAAAAGGCTTCTGACCTGCACATTCTTTGTCCTCATGCCCTTATCTGTCCTTTAGTGTGGGAATAATATTAGGGATGTGCAGGGGGAAACTCCAGGTTTCACGCCGGAGGTAAATACCCAAGTGATTCTACATCTGAGGAGGGTCCTGGTAGTGAGTCGCTCGGTTGCTCCCCTCCTCCCCAACTTCAGTCAGAGGATGAAATAGGTGAACTTTGCAGCTTGACACAATGGGGAAGCATCTAAAATGTCCAACATGGTGGCTAATGTAGACACTGCTGCGGGCCTCAATGCTAAAACATGAACTTCTCACATGAAGATAGCAGTGAGAGCAGAGTGCAGTTTAAAATCACGCCGAGGGTCAGCCGCAATATCAAGATCTTTAAGCTCAGAAGAGGATATAGTGGATCATTGGAATTGAGGGCCCGGTTATGGAGTGTATCTCACAAGGATGGTCAGAAGAGGGAGGAGGGCCTGAGGAAGAGCCCACCATGAAAGTGAGGTACTAGATATTTCTAAAGAGAGCAGCTGGGCAGATGACAAAGACAGGGCCAAGCGAAGGGGTAAATCAAGAGAAAAAAATCAGTCCTTTGCTATCGGATACGAATGAAGGTAGTACTAGCCCAACCCAAGGGAGGCCAAAATAGTATCCACTCTTTACTAAAGCATAAACAACTACTTACAGGGGCTGTCAGCTGATATACAATCTGGTCTCTCGCTAAACGATCAGTCTTCCGCTTTGCATCTGAAGGAGATGGTCCTACCGGAAGATAATGGTACTTACCAATCTCCGGTGAAACAGGACAATACTCTCAGCCAGAGCCTCAGCCTCCTACTGCTGAAGCAAGGGTAGTTATGGACCAGCGAGAACAGGCACAGGTCAAACCCGGCGGGCTCTCTGAGAAGCAGGCATTAAAATAGATACAAGGAGAGGAGGCTGTTGCACAATGGGATATAAAGACTATGTTAAATCTTATTCTGGACGAAATAAAAGAATTAAAGCAAGTGAGATAGCATCTCTGCATCACCATTTGTCCGAAATTGAAGAAGCAGTCGGCAACTTTCCTGCCATAATAAAGGACGCAGAGTCCAGGATCTCACAGTTCAACGACCGTATGAACATTATGCAGAAGCAAACTAACCTAGCAAGGAAGGAGAAATCCTTCACAAGAAATTGGAAAACGATTCACGGCGCTCCAACCTACGCCTGGTCGGAGTTCCAGAAGGATGCGAAGGGGTCCAAGTTCTTCTATGGGTCGAGGCATTTATCATAAAGAATGTACTGCCAGAGAACTCAGGAGACCTTACAATTACGAGAGAGCATAGGGTACTGGTGCAGCCATAACCCAATTCAGAATTGCCATGGACAATCTTGGTGAACTTTGTACACTTTTGTATTAAAGAGCAGATACTTAATCGAGACATTCATTTTCTACTAATGAAGTACATTGTTGTCTTGTCTTTTCCGATATCTGAACAGCAGCAGCATGCCATCGAAAGGAATTTGTTAAGCTCTTATATCTCTGTAAGGCGCAGGACGCACAGGTCGCAATTGTTCAGCAGTCCAAGTTAAGGGTCTTAGTGTAAGGGAAATTTCACATGTTTGCAAACCTGGATGAAGCCCAAGAGCTGCTGCAAAAAATGTCCACCTCAAATAGATAAAAAATAGCAAGTTGGCGATGGAGAGATCGAGAATCACGATTAATAAAAGGGACATGGGTGGGCAGTTCACCCATGGTGCAACACCGTGGCACACAGCAAGGGCGCTCGCCAGGAAAGAGAGGTATGGGGTGCTGTAGGCAAGTTCCCTTTTCCATGGGGTGGGGGGAGGTGAGGGAGGGCTTGGGGGGTGGGGAGCACGCTTAGTAAAAAAGAGCAGAATCATAGAAGGAAATGTAATTTTGAGAATGTTTTCGTTTGAGACGCTTCAATTCAAAGAAGGGTTTTGGGGGGATTGGTCTTAAAATACGAATAATATCAGTTAATGTTAAGTTCCAACAAGCAAAAGAATGGTGGGCTAATAAGATGGTTAACTTCCTTTTCTCCTCAAGTTCAATTTCTTCAGGAAACTCATCTTAAAACAAATGCACTAAAGCTTTTCCTTCCTAAATATTATTCAAAGGCATATTTAGTTTCTGGTGGGATGGCAATAAGGGGTGTATCTATTTACTTCAGGCAAGGGATAGACTGAGAGATTACTCAAGTCTGGATGGATCCCATGGCGGATGGATTTGGATTACAGTCAGGGTAAATGGGAATCTATTCAGTTTTGTGAATTACTATGCACCGATCACAGATGGTCCTAAAATTATCATGAAGATCAAGGACCTGGCTAGGGGATCGGTGGGCCCTACAATTCTAGTGGGGGATTTTAATTTTATCCAGGATTTGGCAAGGGATACTTTGAACCAATCAAAAATACAACTGAAGCCTAATATTAAAAAAGTATTGGATGTAATGAAGCAAGTCTATCAATTATTTGCCCATAGCATAGGGCCCATTCGGGAATTTCACAATATACTTGCTACTCTCGTCAATTCAAGTCTGCCTCCTGTATAGATTTTTTTCTTATCTCTAGTTCTCTTAATTGTCTTGATTCGGAAATGTGGGCAAATTCATTTTCAGATCATTTGGTGGTTAATATTGAAATAGAAATAGAAGCGGGAAAAAGGAAAAGGTCCAGGTGGCAGATGGATCGTCTCCTTCTTTCTAACCAGCAATGGTTGACTAGTACGAAAAAATGGATCAGCGAGTCCTTTCAGGTGAATAAGGGCACTGTAACACTTTTTTCTGTCTGGGGGGCTTTTAAGGCAACAATACGTGGACAGAAGGTGGCTTTTATGGCTTCATAATCCAAAGTTGGTGGGGGCACATATAGCTGAACTCCAACTGGCAATTGAAACCGCTTTACAGTTGGAGAATAGTTCTTTGGGGGAGCGAGCTCTAGCAGAGCTGCAGCTAACCAGAGCCACGCATGAGTTAAGGGAATTTTTCACAATAGAGGAAATAAATAGCTCACGGAGTCTTCATCAGGGAGTATATGAGGAAATCCAGATGGTAGGCAAATTCCTGGCTTGGTCAACCAGGGTAAAGTAGGAAGCCGCATTAATTATTGAATCGCAGGTACCGAGGACAGCGCCTTGGTCTCTGAAAAGGAGTAGGTGGCTAATATCTTTTTAGATCACTATAATAAGTTGTACGTGACTAAATATACGGTCTCAAAAGAAGCAATACATCAATATTTCCACAATATCAACTTATGACAGTTGTCAAATTCCCAGGCAGAGGGATTAGCAGTTGATAGTACAGCGGTAGAAATCCAGCAGGCCCTTGCCTCAATGACCTGCGGGAAGGGTTGCGGTAACAATGGCCTCCCAACAGAGTTTTATAAAGCATTTTCAGAAGAACTAAAAACGTTCTTAGTTTAAGTCAGTGAAAACAGGAGGAGCGGTTCCATCAATTTTTAAGGAATTCACCATTGTCAGTTTTGTTAAGAAGGGTAAGAATCCCAGTGATGTCAACTCATATAGACAGATTAGTCTATTATATTCCGACTATAAAATTTAATGAAAATTTGGGCAAATCGATATACTTCGGCTGCTCAGAAGGTGATTCATAAGGACCAGACAGGGTTTGTGGCTGGAAGGCTGATGTCATCTAATACTGGATTTCTAGACAACGCACTCGATTTTTTAACGCTAATCAAATACCCGCACTGATAATGATGGCTGATGCTGAGAAATCATTTAACCGTGTGAATTGAGACGCTCTTTTTTATGGCTTTTGAAGGGCGGGTTTCCTTTTCAGATCATTAGCATGCCACAAAATATATATCAAGGAGCACAGGCTCAGGTCTTTATAAATTCTAACTTAGCTGTGGGTGGTCGATACAAATCGGGTAACCCAGCAGGGCTGTCCCTTGTCACCCATATTGATTTCCTTTTTAACTGAACCGCTGGCTGTCAGGATCAGGGCAAACTTGGGGATAGAAGCACCGATAGTAGGAGAACAAAGACAACTGAAAAGAAATCATTCAATACTCAATGTATCATAAAAGTGTGAAATGAATCTGCTTTATGCATGATAACTATATAATTGTGATCCATATTGCATAAATGAGCAATTGTATGCTTTAGAACTGATCTGTGTTCCAACTTGCAGACTTATTTAGCTGTGTGACAATGGGCGGTGCCTATCGGACTCACTGATTGAGCAACTACATTTTTAAATAAAACTAAATAGGCAATTCAATGTGACATCAAGCCTTGGGGTGGCCTTTTCTATAATTTGATAGTTTCAGATACAGATCTCCTGTTAGTGCCAAAGAATCTGGGAACTGTAGTGTGGCCAATGACATTTCTTTCAGTGATTTGTGTCCCCTCGCAAAGCAAACAACATGACCCCATCAGAAAGTGTATCAAAACATGGTTTCTTCTGTCATTTTCATGGTCTACGTGGATAGGCTCTTCCCATGAGAACTGATCTTGAGGCCTATTTCGAATCCACCCCTGCTGCCAAGCATCTATTTTTTCCTAGTGGTCAAGGTCTCAGATGCTCATCCTGGAGGGTAAGGTAAGGTTAAGGGTAAGGTTGTTCCAGGGTGCTCAGCGACTGCAACCTTCAACTGCAGTCCAGTATTTTCGATAGCTCACTCTTCAGAATGTGACTATTAAGGAGATTTGCTCATCCATGTGGAGTTTAAAGACTCTGGGGCATATTACCAGGCCCCTATCGCCACCACAACATCACTTTTGTGATGTTGTGGTGGCGATAGGGTCAGTGCTCTATTACCAAGTCAGCGTTAAACCACATAACGGGGCTAAAAGCCACGTTAAGTGGCTTAACGCTGCCTTGGTAATAGGGCCCCTTTCACGCTAAAATTAGTGTGAAAGGGGCGTGCACTGGGTGTTGCGGTGGGCGATATATCTCAAAACACATTCACTTTGACGCTGCCACCTATTATCAAGAGAGGCGATAATAGGTGGCAACACTGAACTTAAGACCAGAAAAATCCTGGTTTTAAGGTGGCGAAACAAGGAGAAAAGCCTAATTTCTCCTCGTTTTTGTTTTTTCCATGTGTGCTGCCTTGTGCAACACACATGGAAAAAGCAAAATGCCAAGTTTTGTTTATGTGCAGGAAGGTGTCCCTTCCTGTACATAAACAAACCTTTTTTTTTAAATGCCATTTTGTAAATTACATGTGTACTGCATGAAGCAGCACATGTAAGTTACAAAATGGCATTTTAGGTTTATTTATGTGCAGGAAGGGGCACCTTCCTGTACATAAACAAACCTTCCTGCTCGCAGACACCCTTGCACTCTGGTGCAAGGGTGCCTGCGGTGGCGTTAAGTTATGAGACTTAGTGCCATCGCAGGGGAAAACGCCAGGCTGCACCTTATTTTTGAAAATATGGTGCAGGTTGGCCCTTCCGAAGTGGCGATGAGAGGCGTTAAGCCAAGGAGGCTAACGCCTCTCACCGCCACTTCCTAGATAATATGCCCCTCTCTCTGGTGTTTGGAACATTAACTAGCTTCATATCAAGGCTGTGGGTTGAGTAGAGTGATTCAAAAAGCATTCTGTAGATAGTCATTGTTCTGTTTGCCTTCCAAGGCTTGTGTATTTATGTAAGGCTTGGATACTCGGTTCTTCATGGTTTTGTGTGACATACATTTATAATCCCATTTCAACCTAGGACATTTCTTTCATCTTGCATCTTACCTTACCACCATGGATCATCAACATTTTGTAAGGTTTGCCACAGCATTTCTACTGGCTCTCAGAAATGTAATTATCCGGAAGAGTGCAGGTGAGCCCCCTCCACGCATTCCAGATGATCTGGCTACAGCTTCCCTGACATTGCTCATTATGGTGGCAATTTACATTACTTCCGGTTAGGAGGTCCTGTTAGGAGCCTGAAGGCAAATGTGTGTACTGTGGCTTGATCCACTGGAGCGTGGGATGGACTGGGCCATGGAGCCTGCTTGCCTCTACTGTATTCGACTGAGATTACCTTAGCCATGAACCTAGCCCTGCCATCATCAATGGATGGGCGAGTCTGCGAACAGTTAACCGCATTCAATTACGCATTCAATTACACAAGTAATGAAGTAACTCTACTCAGATGGTTCTTTTATCCAGCTGGTGGATATACAGGTGTGCACCGCATGCGCACTCCTAGACATCTTCCGATACCACAGGCTAAGTGGCACCTGCAGATAGGCAAAGCTCACCTTTTCCCAGGCACCCTGCAGTCTTGGGGCGCTTGACCTGTTTCTCACATCTTCCTCTCCTGGCCCATTTAGTAGACGCTTCTATGCCTCCATGAGGACACAGCCCCCTTGACTGTACACAGGGCAAGTGACAAGTGGCAACGTGAGCTTTGGAAGGACATTTCCAACCAGAAGTGGTGATACTGCTTCTCACACATGCAAACATTCACTTCTAACTACCAGCTCTGCCTCATACATCCTCATACATCAAAATACTTGCATTACCCATACCACCCCCCCCCCTCCGTTTGCAGAAAGGAGTAGGGGTAGGTTCCGCCACCTACCATGGAATTGCCCATACATTGGGAATACTGGGATAGAGTACACAAAGTAATAAGAGATGTCATGGTGCATGCAATACTCCAACAGCCAATAGTATTTCTCCTAGGTTGTGTGAAAGATATTGCTGTTACTGCTCCGACTTACTGTATTACTGCTACTCTTAGCTCAGGGACGGATTGTGATGTGCTGGGGTCTTGCCTCGGATCCCAATATTGATGCTTGACTGGATGATGCCGCTTTCTGCCAGGAGCGCCTGGAGGAATATTGGGCTTTCATTCTGGTACCCAACAGACCTAAGAACATATGGACACCCTTTGTGCAGTACATGGCGACCAGGCCGAGAGGGCATGGGAGGGTGCCGAATGATACACCATGACACAGACATGACTCCCCCTATTCTGTATGCTAACCCTGCCTAGGATTTGCCTTGCAGCCTGGCTCTGGAACCCTCTCCCTGCAGCTGGCCTTGCTGGTAGACACGCACTGCATATATATTGCAGACTCTCTCAACCTTCTGGAATACCATGTGTCAATTATGATGTGACTCTGTTGTGAAGTCTACGCTTTCTGCTTATTGATTTGTGATTGTTGGACTTGAAAAGCGAATAAAAAACAAATGACAACATTCTAGCAATTGCTACAGCTACACACAGTTGTCTTGACACTATTATGAAGGTTAAAGTGTGATGTAACATGTGTACATGACTTAGCTTCTCAGGGCCATCACAATACAACTTCTTTTAGTGTCCTTCAAACTTACATTATCTGTACCATCCGAAGCACTGGGCCCAGATTGTACTCTGCAGATGACTCAGGGAGTATGCTACCCATTATAGCATTCCATGATCATCACAGTAAAGAGAAAACAACATTGACATGGAAAAGTAAGCAAAAGAACATGGCATTCGATCATTAGAACTCCGCCTTCACCTAGAAATAATATATTCATGATGGCTACCAACATCAGCCATTTTGAAGTGCTGGCCTACATTAGCTAGGGTCAATCAAAAACATTTTGTTAACATTTGCGTTTTATGTGTTAATATAGATCTAAAGCAAGCAAACATTATGTGCAAAAACCTTTCTAACTGTGTTCGCCATCAGCAGAAGGTGATTTAACTTTCAAACAGGAATAATCTAGAGGAAATTTCTGCTGCTAAATGAAGAATCCTGTTTTGGAAATTAAGCAGAATTACTGAAATCCATCTTTCAGCAAACTGCAGAAAATCTATGAAAACATGCTTGTCTCTGCCAACTGCACTGTCTTTGGAAGCCCTTTACTCAGTCATATGCTTCTGCCTGTGAATCCTCTGTGGTCTGGCCATTAGAAGAACTGCAATTGTATGCTAAATGCCTGCGCCTGACATGTTGCTTGGTACAATGGGCTCCTGTGCCACCATTCACTGCAAGAAATTATACCTAATGCATTCTTTAACTAACAGCCATTCGAAGGTATTACAAGAGGCATGTGCCATGTAACATGTGCCAGAGTGAGATGAATGCATCTTACGTCTGTGCCTCTCACTGTATTAGCCCCCTGTAGAATCCTAGCAAGAGCTACTGTAATCATTCCCCAAACCATCTGCTCATGGGAACCCATGTTTCAATTTTCTAAACTACATAACTCCCTCTTTCGCCCGATTTCTGTGGGGTGCCCTTGATGTAGAGGGATTCGCATAAGTGATTCTCTGACTGTGCGTGCTATTGGGGAGATGCTAGTGTATGGCCCCGCTTATTGCAGCCATTTTCCTTCCAAATTACTCTTTTAAGGCATGACTTCAATTTATAGGCAAAGACTGAAATCGTAGACAATTTAATTAGTGCAGATTTAAATATTGCTTGCTAATTTGTAAGAGTGTGACTGATTTGCATCTACCACTTTACAAGTGTTGGCACAGCAGTTTTGGATACAGTATTACCGACACTGCACAAAATTGGCACATGTATTCTGTGTCATTGCAATTTTAACATTTCAGATTTGGAAGAACACGCTCGATCTGTGTTTTTCTGCTTTTCGCCACGTTTTTCCGGTTTTCAGCTGTATTTTTACAAAAACATTCTCCCTGCTTTCTACTATCAAGAAAATGAATAGATCCAATTTCAGGATCGAAAGGGGAGAGAAAGAATCCTCAAATCTGTGTATAGGGAAAAGGCCTTCTCCTTAGACGAAAAAAAGTTAGCAAGTGCCTTCACACTTTTTTTGATTATGTGATGTGTATATTCTTGCGTGCAGAAATATAATTCACAATATTTTTCAATAATTGTGCCTGGCAAGTGCCAACTAGTGCACGTGTTAAGATGTAACCTGGGAGTATTTTTTAATTCATCGAATGATTTTTAAAAAACTGCAAGTTCAGGTCATAACCCCCTGGCAACAAGTTTACTCATTCCTTTGAAAATTAGGACTTGACAGTGTGGAATTGTGTCTTATGTCCAGTTGCAGACAAATCCATATTTGCGAGTACAGACTTGCAAACCACCTACAAAACCTGTTGTCAGTTGGTAAGTGATCAGAACATACCTTAATGTTTTCTGAGAGCACAATCAAAAGAACACACATTTGCTTCTGGATGTAGCGTCAGACCCCATCTGTGGGCCATGGGGTAGACAGGGTCTACTGGTCCCCAACTGTGGGGGTTGAGGTAATTTGCCAATAATGTCCTGGGGCCTGTCCTACAAAAGTTCTTCAAACTAGGCTAAGGACCACCCCTCCCGCACATGACTCTCAGGGTAGCAAGGGCGAGCAGTCACATTCTTTTGAGGGCGGGAATGTGGACATTCTCAAACTCAAACCCACCAGACTCAATAATCTCAATGCACAGCACATTGATTGTCTTTTAAAGCAGCAGAGTGTTTTAATCACCTAGTTGCAATCAATACTACGCAAATCCATTGAACTTACAAGTTATTATCTCAGTGTGTGATTCTCTCATGGCACATGTCATAGGTGGCGTGAGGCTGTCGCCAACTCTTTTCAAAGTTTACTTGGTGTTAATTCGGTTATAACAAGGTGAAAGCTTTCACACAAATATTATATATGTGCACAACCGATGGCCTATGGTTGTATATTTGACAATTTGACAAAAACGAGTCATTTTTAAACGTGATTCAAATATCGTGAAAATAAGTAATTGCTTCTTTGTCATCCAAATGTGATGCTTCATTATTCTTGCAAACAAATGTTACTCCACTGTATAAAACACAGGAATATTTTCAATGTAAGCACATGTCCTATATATGTATTTTTTCGTTTTAAGAGCTCATACCGTGAATCTTGTTGCTGCTCCTCGCAAACCTCTTACATTGCACATGTGTAATGTATGAGAGAAGGAGATGTACCTAGGGGTAGCATCAACTGAAGACCAATTCTAAAACATATTTAGCGCTCATACAATAAAAGAGGCGCACCATTTATTTCCCGAAGTGTGTTCATATAGGCCTTTTTATTGTTGAGCATTGTTATTAAAAACTATTTTACTTTAGGAGTTAGAAGCGAAACTGTTAATATAATGGCACCCCTGTAATTCCATACAAAACAAACGTATGATTTGCCTGTGAATCACCCTAAAGCGATCCTAAGACAATATCTACTTTACTTTCTTAAGAGAGCTTTGCATAACCTTTGGATCCCTTTAGTGTCAATGTGTGTTGAATGAACAGAAAACAGCATTGACACTGTAACAGAATGTGCCACGTAATTTGCCGTTTCTTGCATATAATTTATAAAACACGTGCTTAGTTGGTCGTCCCCTGCTGCATACATTCTGTGGCTTTAGGTATTTCCAAGATTTAGGAGTTTAAAAACATTAATATGGAATGACTTGAAAAAATAACATTCCCACACATTATTGCACATTAATTTCTGCTGAGTTACTGCCAGGCTCATTATGCCCACGTCTTTCTAATATGATGATAATATTTCACAAATGGAAACAAAAATTATTGTTCTGAATCTGTAAAATACAAAAAAATAAGTGATGAATTGAATCTAACCTATTATTATTATTTTTTTTAGACACTTTAAAACATAGTGCCTTGAAAATAAAGGATGCCCAATTCCATAAGCCGGAACTACTTCCATTTTTTCTCCATCTTGCAATGTATGTAAGGGAAGATGTCACCAACCTTGCTTTCGCAACACATAAACATAGGCTAGAGATGTCTTGAGTGTCACGTGTCACTATTCAACATCAAATGTTTGTATCTTTGGCCAAAGATCTGTACTGATTGCTTAATCGGTGCGGCCCAATTCTTCAGCACACTAGATGCAGTGATTTCAGTTTTTAGGTGTAGGCTACAGACCACCATAGCTATCTGTTAGCCAAACCTACTGTCTCAAATATACAGAGAGAGGGCTTTGGATCACGCCCTTCTTCATGATTGGATGGCATTGTTGTCTATCTCAGATATCTCCTCTTGATTTGAAAGCTTTCCTTCCAATTTGTGTGTTTGTCCCACCCAGGGATACTGGGCTCTTACTGTGCCCTTCTTGGTTGACTTGTATCCTTTCCGCTACTGGCATTGCGTGCATTCAGGCAACTCCTTTTTTCTTTTCCTTCAAACAGTCCATAGGAGTGCATGTGTTTTCTTGTTTAATCCTTCATGTGCTGCTTCCCCATACCTTTCTCCTTCTACCCTTCTCTCTTCAGATAGCTTACCCACCCTACCCCACTTCTTCAGCACGCACGTTGCTTCCCCTCTCCTGCTAATTGAAAAAAAAAACCTCCCCTCCAACATTGACATCCCCGTCCCTCTCCAACTCCCTTTTCTCACTTATTTATTTATGTTTTAAAACATTTTTTGCTTGCTGCACTTTCAACGGGTGCCCATCTTAAAATTGGCTTTTACTCATTTGAAGGAGGCCTTATGTGAAATACTTGCATTTTTATGCTTTGACCACATGAAGAGTGCCTCATATATGACATAACATAGCCTAAAGCGTGAGTCACTTCCTGACCAGCATGCAAGCACCTATCATGGAAACTACCTAACAGATTTTTAATGTTTGACTTTTTTTTTACCTACATGTGTCCTTGGCTGGTGTCTGTAGGACTGAGACACCAACAGGCACAGCCGCCCAAAGCATTACTCTGGGCTCATCATGCTGTGATATGCATAGTTTAGCCCAAACTCAGAGGACAGAGAAGAGGCTGAAATCGACAGGCAACTGGAGTACAGATGGCTGCAAAGCTGTAAGAGCCAAACTCACCACTTTAAAATACCATATTTTGTATTTGCTCTAACCCACTGCAATTTTATGGCCAGGCAGAGCACAACTGTTTTTAAACCTGACACTGACCCAATTTGTATGACACAGAACATTGCTTGGGTCGAAACGCTATGACCCACATAGGCTTTGTATTGCAGAAGATGTGGCAGTGAATGTTTTATGCTCCATAGCATTGATACCCTTCCTCAGAACATGAACCTTTCCCCTACACCACTTCTACTTGTAAGATTACAACAATTGTCAGCATTCCAGATGGGGTTAAAATACAATGATCTGGAGGAGCTGAGGTGTCCTTGGTCCTAAAAATTGTTAGCGATCCAAACTTTAAAGATAGCTCTTTCCAGTGGATGCCCTGTATGGCTGAAGGTAAGGTTATCCTGTACAGTTCTAATTTGAAAATTAATTTTAACCTACCTCTCATAATGTCCCAGTAAATTGCCAAAAGAATGAGGATATATCTGCGTACGGCACTAAGGGATGATGGTTTATGGCAAAAAAAGTTGTAATTCAACGGTCAACTGAGGCTGTTCTGCAAGGATTATTTACTATCAGTGCTCTGGCTGTGGATGCTCCTAGTTGGCATGCAGTTTAGTACCAATACCAATCGTTTTCAGGACTGAGACTTATTGACTTTGCCAGTGCCTAATTCGTCTGGGGAGTTGGGGAGGGATCTTTCAAGGCAGCTGATCAGAAAGAATTGAGTGCAAACAGTGGCGGCTCGCTGAGGGACTGCTGTGGGGTGGTGTAGCGGGCGAGGGGCAAGGTGGGGGGGGGGTAGTAGACTCTAACATACGGCGGAACGGAGTAAGGTAAGTAAATAAATGAATAAAACAATTTACCTTGCGCGCGCTGAATCGCCAACTCAGCGATGCAGCGCGCGTGCAAGGTAAATTGTTTTATTTATTTATTTACTTACCTTACTCTGTTCTGCCGTATGTTGGAGTCTACCAAACCTAATACCCTCCCCCTCCCCCTCCCACCCCACCTTCCCACAGCACTCCCACAGCGAGCCGCCACTGAGTGCAAATAAATCCGCACAAGTGATCTGTTTGAAGGAGAGTGACGTAAGAATGGAATCCTTTGGGTGCTGACCTTAAAGAAGAAGTCAAGTGTGAAAGAGAAATTGAGGGCGAATGCTAGACATTGGAGAGGGCACAAATAGTAGGTGACTGATTTCTAAGATCCCTTTCCATGCAATGAGTACTGACTGACTCGTCCTGCTCCATCCCCTCCCACATTATTGTATTCACAATGCTAATTTCCCAAGACACTCAGACGTTTCTTCAGATACATGAAGGTTTGAGGCAAAGTCTTCCACAAGGTGCCCAAATGTTGTCCACAGCACGCTCAGAAACCGAAGTGGCATGGTTTAGGATTGCAAAGTGCCATGCTTGTGCTAACAAGGTCTTTGATTCGTGCTCAGCAAGTGTAGGGCACGAAGCTCTTTGTGAAATTTAAGAAAGAAGGGAGACTGAGACATAGTTTTATCCAAATGGTAGATTTATTCTTTATTTCAGTGAGGACAGGAACATTTGAGGATATGTTGGTTGTAGTAGTATTGAAAGTAGTATCAGGAAAATCAGCCCCATCGGGAGCAGCATCCCTGCTGCTCAGCCCACATACAGCAACTGACAATTCCACTCAAACATACACACAGGGAACATTCTGTGACATCACTTACACTGGCTGAGCAGAAGAGTACAGAACACAGAGGAAGGACTGGACAGAGAAGAGAGCAGGATACCACACACTGCGTGTGGTGCAGTTCGGATTACTCAATTTCCCCTTGCTTCCACGGACAGAATGATTTCTCAGTCACACGCACATACACACATCATACGCTGGTGGGGCCCATAACACCAACATTCATTCTCTCAAACTATCCGTGCCTACAAAGGGACATCAAATCCTAACCGCAACTGTTCTTTTTGATAGAGGAAACCACTTCTCCTGAATCACCCTAACAATTCCTCCATCAAGAGGTCAATCAAATCATTTAGTTGTTATTTAGTTCAATGATACTTTTACTCTCAAATTAATCAATAAACATTTCAATGGAAATAATCACCCGACACAGTAATTCAAATAATGATTTTCTGTATCAAATTTATATGCAGGTTAAATCCTAATAATGCAATATCATCTTTTGTCATATTTACCTATTCTGGCTAATTGTCGTTTTCTAAGTCAGAACTGGTCCTCAGTAAATTCATCAGAGTTATAAAGTCTCCGTCCTCTCCGTCAGCATAAAGATCTCTGATCATCGATTCTCCGTCAATAGCTTCTGGATGAAGTGGCGTCTAGCGAAGAGTAGCCTATTCCCTCTCTAGTCTACTAATATTTATACTAAAATTTACATATTAAAGTTACATTTTCTCATTTCCCAGGCCAACGATTGGCTGAATTCAAATACATCTCAATACATTAGGAAACATTTTCAAATTTTCCCATGTGGAAGAAGTCTCAAAGCAAATGTATGGGAAAGACTAATCTGTAGTCCTAAATGTATCAGTTCGTTGGAAACTGGTTGGTTTCGACAGTTCATATTTCCAATAGCAACATTTTCTTCACGTTCAGAGGCACCTCGCCCAGGATAGTCTTCATGGGCATGGTCTGACAGGTCACCCAAGGGACACGAACGAAGTCAGTGCAGGCGCCTTTCTCCATTGTTCAAATGATGAAGTAATGTACTTTAGTTAGGTTTCAGTCGGCGGCCATCTTTTGGTAGGCCAGAATAGTCAACTTTAAGCAAAGAAACACAAAATCGTAATTAAAACATAGAAATGATTAAAACAGTGTTAAACCCTTGCTAATACCCTTATGTGTATGCATTTATCTAGCCATATGCAACATCCAAAGCCGTTAAAGCTGGTTTATTTAAGCGCAAATCACAATAACATTACTTCAAGCAACATTTATCGTTTTAATATGCATGCAAACTTAGTTCAGTTATTAATTTTGCCATGTAACGCATTCCCACGTGTGTTCTTTCTGTTAATAAGGTTGGTTTAGTACCTTCACATCAAGCTATTAATTATTATAATTAATTATTAATCATTTTAATATAAACCTATATAAATGGATTGGGTATATAAAAAGAAAATATTTTACCCGCTCCATCACGTGCTTCGACCAGACATTTCTGGCACCCCTCAATCAAACAAAATGTCGTTATAGAGTCTAAGCCTTGTATCAGGAGTGGCAGTGGCACTGAGGTTGGGAGAGTCTGGTTTTAGCAGGCTTTTCAACAGTAGCAATCTGCTTCCTATCATGAATTCAGACCGTGCCATACTATTCCTTTCCATTCATCGCTTACACCTGGAGCCATGCTTCCGCAGTGCAAGCACATCACCTGAATCATTTCGGATTTCCTGAAGCTCTTCTGTCAACTGGGCTGATCTGCGAGCATCTGAACAGGTCCCCACCTTTTGGCAGAGCAACAACAGGGATGTTGATGGAGGAAGAGAGAGGTGAGGGTGGTTTCAGAGTGAAAATTTAACAGGGCCAGGCTGAGGTGTTTTAAAGCAGCAACATGTTTCATTGTCATATTGAACAGAAAGCCAGGATTTAGCTATGGTACTCCAAGGGTTGTTGCTCTCTGGACCCCTAGTAAATCAGATTACAATATGTGTTGTGTTTAGGAACAATAAATGCTGCAGGTTTAATATCTTTGGATAAATTAAACATTATTTTTCGTACTTTCAATAAAGTTCAAGGTTTCCTGACTTGGATTGACTTTGTGGATTACACTTTGCAGGCCTCACAAAACTATTACCACTCCTGGGAAACTTGTCCAATCTCAATGTGGCTTCGGAAAAAGTGGCATTGGAAAACGTTTTTGTTCATGTCTGTATCTCCCAGTACCTTGCCTAAGACTGCTAGAGAGTCCATCACATTTCTAAAAGAGGACCTCTGCCACAGTGCATTCTTTCGCCCCAGGTGGATTGCCAGATTTCTAATGTGGGGGCCTTTTGTAGTTGCTGTTCAATACTTCCTTTTACAACCCGCTGAGAGAGTTATCAATAAAGTCTAAATGCATGTTGACTTTTTAGAAAATGTAGTTACAGGACATCGCCTAAGATAGAAAACTGGCTAACACTCAACCACCTCAAACTCAACCAAGAAAAAAATGAAATCCTTGTTTTCTCCAATCACGAACAACCCCCTCAAATCCAAGAATGAATAAATGACCTCGACTCCCTAAACTGTAAACTCACTCCATCCACCTCAGCCAAATCCCTAGGAATCTCTCTAGACTCAAGTCTCAACATGAGCTCCCACATTAACTCCACAGCAAAAGGCGCCCTCTACAACCTAAGACTCCTCAACAAAATCAAACCTTTCATACCCCCCAAATGACCTAAAAATCGCAACCCAATCTCTAGTTCTCTCCAGACTGCATTACGGAAATGCCACACTAACTGGGACGGCTAAAACACACATGGCCCCCATGAGATCCACCCTAAACACAGCTGCAAGAATGGTCACTGGGACCAAGAAATTCGACCACATCACCTAAACTGGCTTCCCATCGAAGCCCGATGCGCTTTCAAAACTGCCTGTCTCACCCATAAATCCCTACACACAGGCAAACTGGACTACCTCGCAGCCAAACAGCAGATCAATCAAGACACCTAAGAAGCTCCAACTCGTTCCTCTTAATCCCCCAAAACACATAAACAAAAAGCCCTCTCCCGTTCTTTCTTTGGGAATGCCCCGCAAATCTGGAACTCTCTCCCTACCCACATCAGGACTAATCCCTCCTTCACGATCTTCAAGAGACAACTAAAAGAATTTCACCTCAACCGTCATCTCTTTGCACCTGGCCAATGAACCCGATCTATGTGACCCCCAGTACTCTTGACTCCAATCGTTGTCCCCTAATATCTATGTCTCTATTCATATTATGCTGCTCTAATTACAATTTCTCTATTCATGCTTTGCTGCTATATTGTCTATGTTTCTGTTCATGTTCTGCTGCTGTAAAGCACTCTGATACCCTTCAGTTCTTGTAAGCGCTATATCAAACTCCAAAAATAAAATAAAATAAAATAAATCTTGGACACAGTCCCCTCACACCTTTCTGCGGTGATGTTTGGAGTGCGAATTATGCCACCCTCACCCTGTGCGGCACTGTTGCAGTCTTACTGGTAGCTGTCGTTTGGCAAACAAAAAACAAGCACCATCATTTTGGCAGGACTCTTCTTCATCTCAGGCGTGTGTTGAGACGCTCCAAGAACTTGTTGTGCTGTCTAATTATTTCATCACGCTTTCACTGAAAATATGTGACAATGGAACTGCATTGTCAGCGAGGTACAACAATGGACTCTCAAACCTAAGTCACATGGTGCTAGCAGGTTCCCAATGCATGTATCAGCTGGATTTAAATGGAAATAACCTCCCTGGCAGGCAGGTGAAAATTCAGAAACTGTGTGGCTACCCGCCTCGGAGCAACTTTTGTTCTAAGGAATATTGAGATCAGGGATAAAATATCCAATGAAGTACCATTCACTGCTATGAAAACTGAACAATTGTCTATTTCCTCCCATTATTTTTCTAATTTAACGTTGGTCTCCAGTAATGAAATTGCTGATTTTGCTGAATGGAACTGATAAGACTTTGTGGCTCTTCATCTGATACCATGCCTGTACTCCCCTTTCAAAATTATAGTAAATCCTAGCTGATCATCTGAAAATGGTTATTAATGCCATCCTTCCTGCTAGATTTATGCAGGCTATTGTCCCAAATGTACTGGAAAAGCAAAATGAGATGCCATTAATTCTCTTAATTTAGGAATAATCTCTACTTTCCATATAAATGACTAATAACAGAAGCTTAGGGAATCTGCTGTCCAGCTACAGACATATCGGGTTGTATATTCTTCGGTCGTACAGGGGGGTGAGTCACTGGTAAGCGATAGTAGGGAAAATCTCCTGGACATAAAGGCCAGAGAGAGGCCTGCAACTCTGATTTTATATCAATTGGTAGCCTTAGCCTTGGAACAGGATCAAATATTACCAGCTGATGCCCTTGTCATATCCCGCCCAGACTCTGGATCGGCTCTCCCTCTGGTCTACCAAAATAAAAGGCTACTCTTTTAGGAGCTGCCCTACATGCAGCATCTTTATACCTGGCCAAAAAGAAGGTATTCAAATCACTACAGGACTGTATGCCTTATATTGACTGTCAATAAAGAAGGGCTGCTAAATGTCTGCATTACCAACAAAGCCATTAGATTACACACTCCCCAATACCTTGATGTGAAAAGAAAACTCCCACTTCACCCCCACCCTCTCTTTTTCAAGTCCAGGCTGCATGAATCCTTTTCCTGGAAATGCACCGCAACACTGGAATGGTTTTTCATCCATGTAAGAAGTGCAACCTCCTGCTCTGCTTGAAGAGATTACTAAAAAGATCCTCCTCGAGAAACAACCTTACCTGCTTGCCTTTCATGACCTAATATGAACTTACCAGATGTGAGAAATAGGGTCAGAGGGGCCAAGGCATTCAGAACCAAGGACTGTCTTTCAGCATATCAACAAGCAAGCCCCTTTGCACCGCTCTTGCACCATGCAAAGTGGGGCAATAGCGACGCAACTTCGAAGTGAGATTTATGATGCAGCGCAAATCTCAGGTAAGACAACGCAGCGCAAATCACTGCGTTACATTACTTTTCACCAGAGAGGCGTTTCCATGGGCGTTGCATGGGTGTTCCAATGCAACATCTATAGATTGTGATGCATTTCCAGATTTACCAGAAGTAGTGGACCTGGGAAAGTGTCCAAAACCTACGCCTCCCAAGGTGTGGCTGTAACAAGTAGAAATATCTTTATTTCTTCCAGTTTTTTTCCTCTTTTTATATATGCTGCATTCTGCAGCACACATAGAAAGAGGAAAACACCTCAGGGGATTGTAAACCTTCCTTCACAAAAACATTGTAAAGCTTCCTGCACAAAAACAATCCTCATTACAATGCAGGCCCCTTGCTCCATGGTGCAAGGGTGCCTGCGAAGGCTCTAAGCATCCAAAAGTGTGCAGGCGCAGTGGAGCAGGCAGGAATGCACCGTATTGATTCAATCCAAACCTTACTCAGTGAGGTGCTGATTGCTGGAGACTCAGTCATCAGCATCGCACCAAACACCCAGGTCAGTCAGTAACTTCATTACACACATAACTAAATACGATGAACCAATTAAAAAATATATACAGAACTAGATGCAGAATGGCAGGTGAATATTTGTGTGAGGGTAATATCTAAACCTGTACAGGAAAAACATTTAAGAAAGGCCACACAAGTCTAATAACCCCCTAAATGTACTCTGACTCCCTGTGTCGGAGGTACTTATAAAGGTCTGCACACTAACAGGACCTAATCCCTAGAACACTATGGGGCAGATTTACAGGAAACTGACGCATCTCTGCATTTTAGCAGAGATGCGTCACTTTAATTGCGGCACGCAAAAAACGCTTGCGCCACCATGGATGCGTTGCATTTACAATGCGGAGTACCATGGCGCAAGGATTGACAGATGCGTCATTCATCTGTTCGTGTAAAGGTAACGCATTGCTGGAGTCGTGTCGCAAGCACGACGCAACTCCAGCAATCCTCAGGAATGCCTATTCCTATTGTGCTGCTTCAAGCAGGCGTAAGGTTTTGACGCAGTTGCGTCGTAGAAGTGACAAAGTGAGGCTTTTTTGTGTCGGAACACCCACCCTGCATACATTATACCTGACGCAGGTAAAATGTGATGCAGGGCTTTACAACGTGATGCATCTCCCTAGATGCGACATGTTGTAAATTTGTTGTAACGTGGCGCACTGTGTACGACGCCGCTGCATCACAAAAGTGACACAACAGCGGCGTAAAAGTGGTACATGGGGCTTGTTGTAAATCTGCCCCTACATTTCTCCCTGCGACTGACAAATCATAAGGGTTTCGTTATTAAAAAGGCAAGTCTCCAGATTTTCTAGGATGTTATCATAATAATCAAATGCAAAACAAACTCTTTAACCATAATGTATTTCAAAAATGAAAATAATTTCAAGCATGCACCAAAAATAGGCACTACATTTTACTTCCATAGACATCAGAAACATTGTGTGATTAGATTTTCATTAGTACATTTCAACAACGCAGTGAAATGTTAAACATCTCAGTGTGAGATTCTTATTTTTACATTAACCCAGCTGCTTAACGTCATCAGAAGACATAGCCCCATAGATCTATTCATGCAAGAGACTTTGGATGCCTCCTCTGAATTCAAAAAGGGAGCATCAAATGGAGTCTGCTGCTCTATTGGGCACTACACACAACAAACCTTTGTGAAAGTGCACCGGCCCTTCTGTGGCACCACCACAAATAAAACACAAGGTATTGATGATCCTTGTCAGGGCTTTTGGGGGGGGGACTACTCAAGCATAGTTCCCAGTTCTTTGATGCAGTCAAATGCTGCCCTGGAAATCTTTAATATTTTTGTATTCTGATTTCTAAAAACAATTCTTCCTTGGTAAGTGGGTGCCCTTCGCCGTGAGTGGGTCACCCCTACTCTTAGTCTCCACACCACAGATGAGCCCAAGTGTGCATGGTCAGCAGGCTTCCACCATCCCAGCACCTTGCTTTCCTGATTCCCCCGGTGCACTGGCCCTTCCTAGGAATATTTGCTTTTCACCTCCTGACAGCATACATTTTTTGCTGGTGCATAACTGAATGAATCGCTGGCTGGACATGAAACAAATACTCCCAGCCTATAGGCCCTGGGGACTTTTCATGTATCCCTCCCCCAAAGGGACAACACAAGACAGTTCTCAGGCCCGATAGACATTTGAAACACCTAGTGCCATCCCTAGCCACCACGGGTATTGTATCAAGACCTCCAGGCCTTTACATTTTTAGCGGTTCCCGGCTGTATCTTTTTAACTTAGGATCGTATTCCAAAGTGTAGGAAGAAGTACTGTGTAGTGATCTGTCTATGAAATGTTAATGTAAGCCTATCATGTGTTTGGTTGGAATGTTATACTGTTACTTAGTTACTATAGAATGTAGGTTGACACTCTTGAGATGGTGTCCGTTGGAGTTGGCTGCCTCCAAGCTTTCTCCTCTCCATGTAACCAGTAATAAATCTCTCAAGACACAATCTGCATCCTGCTTGCTTACTACATACTGGACTAGCCCTCCTGTTCCTGGCTGCTGGAAACCCAGCCCAGGGTCTTTCAGCAGCAGGACCCTGTGGTCCTGAAAACAGACTACACCACCTGCCTGCATTTCCCAGGGTACCCAGTCACTGAGCCACATGCAAAGCACCTGCATGTCTTGCAGGGGTCTGTAGTAGTACTCGCCAAAGCATCCCCAGCCAGGACTGGCGCACAGGAGTCCAAGGGAACCCTGTGCTTCAGGACCCAAGTAAGTCTACACTTACAGGTTCAAGGGGATGGGTACATTGATGCACTAAACAGTAAAACACACTTTGCTCTGCCTCAGTTGACACTACAAAACGGGTTCCTTCTCTTTTCTAGAGAATCCCGGGTGTGATTTGTTACAGAGTTCTGGCAGTTTCTACGTGGACCCTGTGAGTAGAGCATGACCAGGCTTGTCTGTTAGTCCCGGCTAATTATCCTATGCAGATTTCTCCACATCCCCTGTCTCTGTCAGGAGGAGGATCACTCCAAACAGGGGTATTGCCCAGGAGTGGCTTTGGACTACCAGCTAGTCAGCAACATAATTCACTTAGCTCAGTCGTTTTAGTTCAAAACATGGATCTCATTAGCGCTGACTGAGAGGAAATTTGCAAAAAAGAAAGCATTAAGGAACACAAATATGACCCAAGAAATACTTGAGCTTTTCTCAGGACCTTTTCAATCATAAAAAGTCACATCAATCATTTTTTTCTATGTTGATCGAATGCAAAATTAGCATTTTGTGCAGTTTTCAGCCATAGTATAAATAAAGTAATACAGACCTACATTTTAGTCAGAAAGAAAGAGAGCATTTCTTTTTGAATACACAATCAAATTCTAAAGTTTACACAGGCTTAAGAAATATATTCAATTCCCCATCGGTGATAGGTTACTTGTGCACAGATACCAGGATGAATCAGTGTTGGAACAGGAATGTACCCTAAAGGTAATCGTCTATGTACCAATGCCCTCAATGCCCGACTGCATGTGAATCTGGTATCCTACCATTTTGTTTTGCCCTGGTATCACCCTAATATAGATTGTGCACAGAGGCCTAGGCCTGTTCCTGGAAATGCAAGTTGCAAAACCTGTTCTGTTATTTGCAGGGGCATACTAAATATGCATCCATAGTGGCCATGGGACTACTTTCAATACTAGGTAAATCAGATAAATTGGTGGTGGCACTATATAGAATATGAATCTTTCGAATGGGCAACTATTTTCCTCTGTGTGAGGAGAGAGCGTGATCTACTTAAACCTCTTCTGTAAATTACCACTTTAATGTGAAACCAGATCTTTTGCTGATGTGTTATGTATGCCAAGTGTCAATTGTGTCTATGTGCTGTGAGTATGAAATACATGTATGGTAATAGGACACTAGGTATGGTAAGAGTCTGTACCCGGACCAGTGGGATTCATTTTGTATTGCTCCTGGTTTACCATGGCACAAGTGGATGGTGAATAGAATGTTCATAGACAAGAAAAGCTGACTGTTTTCATGTGACTGGAGGGTGGAAATCCACATATGAAAGTGAAGGATAATGGAGACAATCCATGAGACCTTTACTAGCAAACAGCTGCTGTTTAATTCTTCCTGAGAAATGCCATTTGACAGATGGTAGGAATGAGAGATGATGGAGGAGAGGTGGAACTGCAGTTTCTCTTATTCATGGTTAGTATGTTTCTAGACAGGGCCATTCCTCTTGTCTTTCCCTGAATATTACTTCGGGAGGGCTGAAGGTAGCCAGGTGAAGAGCTCTCACTCTTCATTGTCCTTGTTTACATACTTCTGCTTAGAGCCAGCATCATTGATACCTACTCTGAGATCCATCACCTTTCACAAAGGCTGCATCTAAGATGCAGCCAGGAAATAAAATTTGACATAGAACCGACCTACAACTGTTTTGAAACCTTAAACAGTGGATCATGGTCACCTGTGTGGAAAATCCAAACCACCCCACTTTGTTCCAGTTCCAAGTGCTTTTTCATTGAGGAAGAGAGTGCTCTACAGAGTACTTGAAGGACTGCTATGTGACCAAAGCTTTTTTCAGCATGAGAGTCAATCTCCAAAAGGTAAGGGGACATCTTCTGATATCTATAACACAATCCAAGGGTCCAGCACTCAAAATGCAACAAGTATTAAATATTTGTTTTGACATAAGTAATTGTCGACAATTATATCTTTCAAAAAAACATATGAACTTTCAGCAGAGATGGTTTTTTTCTTTTTTTTTTTTTTTGTTTTTTTTGATCCTTTATTCAGAAATTTTCTTTCAACATGTTAAAACAGACCATAGCCAACGCGTTTCATCCTCGCGGACTTCTTCAGGGCTATAAACAATACATATATATACATAAAATTAATATACATTATTTACAAAGATTTTCTTTTTATAATACACTTTATACAATATAAACAATCATTACATTCTGTTAAATAAAAATAAGTCAACCATGTTAGTTCAAGTTTCTAATTCTTTCTAATTAAGACAATAAAGCAACAACTTTTTTAACATGAGAAAATAAGGAAAAAGGCCTCAAATTTCATTCCTTCCTTTTGCCCATTTCTAATTCATCTTATATGGGATCATAAGCACTCTGCTGAATTCAAAGTTATAAAACGGAACATTTTTATACTATATTCATAGGACACAACATTTATTTACATTTTCGTATATGCTTTACATGAATATTGTTTGTCATACTGGAGCATCACAAAACCTTTAACTAATAGGATGATAATATCAATTCCATATGGCTTACCATTGATTAGTAACTTTGTTTTTCTGTGGTCTGTGCTCTACCGTTAAAATTGCAGTATTCTTTTCCTTGCGATCTATTTTTTGTGTATATTCTTACGATATCTATCAAAGGAAACATATCATTTTTTGTATTGCGAAACACATATTAAGATTAAAAGACATATTTGCCAAAATTAATGTTAATGTTAAGACACGGGGATGTACGCTTTTTTTTCTTTCTTACATTGGGAATTTAGGAAAAATTCACGTATCCCTACCTGAGTGAAATGGCGATTAGAAGATTCAATTTCATTTGTTTTCCCTGTTCGTTAGGTTAATCTCTATCAGCTATCCCTCAGTCTGTAGGTATCTAATGAAATGAACAACATTGAGTATTTGCCTACCCCTATCCATGGACATCACAGGCCAGTATACATATGTCTCAAGCGGAACCGATCGCCGCCCTAGGTATTTCGGACCTGTCCTCCCTTACAAACTGGCAAGCGGAGAATCATACGGCGTTCTAATTCCAGAGGCATAACAACCTCTCTACTCAAGTAATCCCAAATGGAGTTACTGTGAGTACCTTTTCACTACACTCACAGCACACTTTAGGGTGTGTGCTGATATTTACACGGGGCCTGTACATTGTTTTTACGGCCATTCATCAAAATTATTTTTACTATTAATTTTGGCTGGTCCTGACGAAAGCCTCTAGAACCATCAAGAAGGCTGAAACTAGTTGACCTTAGTTACTAGGGATATAAGGAAAATAACATTCCTAATTACGTATCCCGCAAAAACCCTTTTTTACATTAGTCCTGGGACCCTTATAATTAAAGTTTTTTCATAGGGTATCTCCCAGAGACTTTTTTAACTCTTAATCACTTCACACATAGCACTCCACTTACTGCTCAAAACCCTGCTCCGCTGTATCTCAGGCGTTGTAGCACAACTGGATTGTGCTAGACAATCCAGTTGGGCCCCGATGATGAAGCATGCCACCTACTAGGTAGGTGGGTGTGGGGTTTCTTACACAGCAGTTGTGCTCTCCCTCCTTTCACGTTGTTTTCAACAATGACAGCGAAAAAAGTTTGCTTTGAGTCATGAAACTTGTCCATTTTGTTTGATCATATTGTTTTGGGGAAGAGGACAAGTTTTTCTTTTTCCTCGCTCTCTTGTTGTTCTTATTTATTTATTTATTTTTCTTTTTATTATTAAACCACATAACGGTTAGAGAAGTTTTTTCTTTTTTCTTTATCTCATGCACACAACCTGTATATCATTACCTTCAAAAGATTTAATATTTATCTAAAATAAGATAAATTAGAATTTCAGTCCCATGTCTTTATATCAGTAGGACTTAAAACATGCTCATAGTAGGGCTGCTAGTCTAAAGAAGGACTATGGAAGTCCAGTACAAATATAACCCTCAGTTCTAAATAAGCATTTATCCTCAATTTCAAATCATACAAATATTAAGGCTGCAAGTTATGGCAGTCTACCTGCTGTTCTATCAGGCCCCGACTAGTTTCAAATAGTTCCCATCTGTGGATCCATAGACTTACTTGTTCGTTTCTGTTTGCCGGCATAATCGCGTGGCGTTAGTGTAGCAGATTGTAGTCTGATCGCCAGGTTTAAATACCCCGCTAAATTGTGATTCGGGACACCTGTGTCAATTACGGCGCCTCACCCATTGTTTATTTCTGATCTTGGTCGCCATCTTTGAATGGTTATTTAATCATATGGTATTATCGTTTTTACTCAAAAATATTTATTTAATCATTTAATTCGTTTGTAATCCGAACCCAAACATTGTATTTCGAATGTGTATGTTAACAGCGCCTTTCTAATTTTCATGTTAGGACATGTAATGATTATCATAATCGTGTTGTGACGCCTCACCCGTTATGTTGTTGTCGCCATCTTTGACCGGTTTGTTAGTTAACCGTTTTTAGTTGTTCGTATTACGAACTCATGCGATGTATTTCAATTACGAAAACGTACCGCCATATTGAAAAAGGCGGTACGTTTTCGTAATTGAAATACATCGCATGAGTTCGTAATACGAACAACTAAAAACGGTTAACTAACAAACCGGTCAAAGATGGCGACAACAACATAACGGGTGAGGCGTCACAACACGATTATGATTATGATGGCGACCAAGATCAGAAATAAACAATGGGTGAGGCGCCGTAATTGACACAGGTGTCCCGAATCACAATTTAGCGGGGTATTTAAACCTGGCGATCAGACTACAATCTGCTACACTAACGCCACGCGATTATGCCGGCAAACAGAAACGAACAAGTAAGTCTATGGATCCACAGATGGGAACTATTTGAAACTAGTCGGGCCTGATAGAACAGCAGGTAGACTGCCATAACTTGCAGCCTTAATATTTGTATGATTTGAAATTGAGGATAAATGCTTATTTAGAACTGAGGGTTATATTTGTACTGGACTTCCATAGTCCTTCTTTAGACTAGCAGCCCTACTATGAGCATGTTTTAAGTCCTACTGATATAAAGACATGGGACTGAAATTCTAATTTATCTTATTTTAGATAAATATTAAATCTTTTGAAGGTAATGATATACAGGTTGTGTGCATGAGATAAAGAAAAAAGAAAAAAACTTCTCTAACCGTTATGTGGTTTAATAATAAAAAGAGACATATGTATACTGGCCTGTGATGTCCATGGATAGGGGTAGGCAAATACTCAATGTTGTTCATTTCATTAGATACCTACAGACTGAGGGATGGCTGATAGAGATTAACCTAACGAACAGGGAAAACAAATGAAATTGAATCTTCTAATCGCCATTTCACTCAGGTAGGGATACGTGAATTTTTCCTAAATTCCCAATGTAAGAAAGAAAAAAAAGCGTACATCCCCGTGTCTTAACATTAACATTAATTTTGGCAAATATGTCTTTTAATCTTAATATGTGTTTCGCAATACAAAAAATGATATGTTTCCTTTGATAGATATCGTAAGAATATACACAAAAAATAGATCGCAAGGAAAAGAATACTGCAATTTTAACGGTAGAGCACAGACCACAGAAAAACAAAGTTACTAATCAATGGTAAGCCATATGGAATTGATATTATCATCCTATTAGTTAAAGGTTTTGTGATGCTCCAGTATGACAAACAATATTCATGTAAAGCATATACGAAAATGTAAATAAATGTTGTGTCCTATGAATATAGTATAAAAATGTTCCGTTTTATAACTTTGAATTCAGCAGAGTGCTTATGATCCCATATAAGATGAATTAGAAATGGGCAAAAGGAAGGAATGAAATTTGAGGCCTTTTTCCTTATTTTCTCATGTTAAAAAAGTTGTTGCTTTATTGTCTTAATTAGAAAGAATTAGAAACTTGAACTAACATGGTTGACTTATTTTTATTTAACAGAATGTAATGATTGTTTATATTGTATAAAGTGTATTATAAAAAGAAAATCTTTGTAAATAATGTATATTAATTTTATGTATATATATGTATTGTTTATAGCCCTGAAGAAGTCCGCGAGGATGAAACGCGTTGGCTATGGTCTGTTTTAACATGTTGAAAGAAAATTTCTGAATAAAGGATCAAAAAAGAAAAAAACCATCTCTGCTGAAAGTTCATATGTTTTTTTGAAAGATATAATTGTCGACAATTACTTATGTCAAAACAAATATTTAATACTTGTTGCATTTTGAGTGCTGGACCCTTAAATTGTGTTATGGTTATTTGAAGCGTGGAGCTTCAGGAGATTTAGAGGTTTTGGATCTCCGGTCATTAGCACCATACTTTTTATATAATTTGACTAGGGATAGGTGCGGTTGTGCTTTGCCCCAAATCCTCTCCTTTTGTCCAAATAAATCTTCTGATATCTACACCTGCTAGAGAAGTGGAGAGTTTGCATAGAGCTTAGAAGCCTGCCTTTCTACTCTGAGAGGGATAGGATATAGGATAGGATATGGTTTTATATAGCGCGCGAATGCCGAAGCGTCTTGGCGCTGGTAAGCACAGAGGGAAACAAGATCCTCAAATACGATCCTCTTGGAAGAGCCGTGTCTTTAACAATTTCCTAAAGGCTTGATGACTTTCTACTAGTTTTAGGGAACAGGGGAGCTTATTCCAGAGTCCAGCAGCACGGACTGAGAAAGCTCTGCCACCCCATCTGACATTCCTAATCCGATTGATCTTAATAAGACTCCGGGTGCTGGACCTTAGCACACGGCCAGAAGTGTAAGGGATAAATAATTTCTGAACATCCTTGGCTCCCCCTCCGAAAACAGCCTTATGTACTAAGGATATGGCCTTGAAGTCTATACGCTGTTGGACAGGGAGCCAATGCAATGTTTTAATTTCCCCTGAGATAGATTGATCTCTGGGGACGTCCAGTAACAGCCTCGCTGCAGCGTTCTGCAGAGTCCGCAACCTCTTTATCTGTGTCTTATTAATCCCTAACAATAAGGCGTTGCAGTAGTCCAATCTGGATAACACAAGCGCAACTACAACGGTCTTGCGCAGCTCTGGTTTGATAAAAGGGAATATCTTACGCAGAGTCCTTATTAAAAAGGAGCAGGATGACGCGAGGCTGTTGACATGCGCTGACAAATTTAGTTGGTTGTCAAACGGCACGCCCAGGTTTCTTACTTTGGGCACGGGGCAGGGGCACTCCCCGGCCCCAAACGGCCAACATGATCTGTTCCACAGGGGACTCCCCTGGCCAAACTCAATAATCTCAGTCTTCTCAGTGTTGATCTTCAAGAAGCTCTCCTGCATTCAAATCATAATTTCAGACAGGCAGTTGTGGAATTTAAAAGCCATGGGGCAGATTTACAAGCCCCTTGCGAGACATTTACGCCGCCATTGCGTCACTTCTGTGACGCAGCAGCGGCGTAAACCCTGCGCCATGTTGCGCCTTAATTACAACGTGACGCATCTAGGGAGATGTGTCACGTTGTAAAGCCCTGATCTACATTAAACCTGCGTCAGGTTTAATGTATGCAGGGTGGGCGTTCCGTCGGAAAAAGCCTCAGAAAAGTGACGCAGTGAAATCTACAAGATTTCACTGAGTCACTTTTCCGATGCTGCTGCGTCAAAACCCTGTGCCTGCTTGAAGCAGGTGTAAGGCATGACGCAGCATGTTCGTTATGGGTAGCCCCTGAGCATTGCTGGAGTTGCGTCGTGCTTGCGACACGACTCCAGCAATGCGCCGCCCTTATGCCATCAGATGCGTCACGCATCTGTTTATCCTTGCGCCAGGATGTCCTGCATTGTAAATGCGGCGCATCTGTGGTGGCGCAAGGGTAAACTTGGGTGACGCATCTTTCCTGGCGCATCCCTGCTGATTTGCAGGGATGCGCCAGGAAACATAAATCTGCCCCCATGTCTTTAGATTGTTTGACCGCGGAAATTATGAGCTGGGAATCGTCAGCATACGAGACTATCGTGAAGCCATGCTTCCTGATGAGTTTGGCCAGAGGGGTCACATAAATATTGAACAGCGTAGGTGACAACGCTGAACCCTGCGGAACACCACACGGCAGATGGAAGCTGTCCGACTGTAACCCGTCCCACAGCAGACTTTGCTCCCTACCTTCCAGAAACGAAGAGAGAAGTGACAGCGCAGACCCCTCAATGCCAATTTCCAGAAGCCTTTGGATCAGCACCGCATGGTTTACGGTGTCAAAGGCAGTCGACAGGTCCAACATCACGAGAATCGCCTTGCCTCCCTTATCCACTATACTGCGAATTTCCTCTGCTGCCACCAGTAGTGCTGACTCCGTAGAATGTTGTGCACGGAAACCGTGCTGAGTTGAGTCCAGCAAATTGTAGGAGCTTAGGTATTCTGTCAGTGATCTGTTTAACTCCCTCTCCAAAATGTTGGCTGCAAAAGGCAGTGCGGCAATTGGGCGGTAATTCTTTAGTATATTGGGGTCCAGTGCGTTTTTTTTAACAGTGGTCTGATTGTTGCAATCTTTCAACTTAAAGGGTAGCTACCAGACTCAATTACTTGATTGATTAGAGGGGATAATTCTCCAGCAATCAAATCTGCAGAGAGATGCATAATTGAAGGGGGGCAGGGATCTTTAGGTGACCCTGATTTAGTTAGGGTGATCAATCTACAAGTTTCTTCTCTTGTGATGGGGAAAAATTCCTAAGGCCGGGATGGCTCTTAGTACTAGTTATCAACAGCTGCCCACGACTCTCCGAGCTTGGGTGCAGATTTATAAAATCTTTGTAAATTAGCTGCACCTTATCCTGGAAGAACTAGGCAAGCTTTGACATATTTCTTGGTCTGGCCGATAAGTGTTGTCCTGGGGTGGCTTAGAAAGAGCAGTTATTGTCTTAAAAAGCTCCTTGGCCGAATTCCCTGCATCCCTGATCTTAATCGCGTAAAATGCACCTTTAGCTACGATTATTGCCTCTCTGTATTCTGATGAGGCCCGATTGTACCTAACTTTGCTATCGACACTCTAGTCCACTCTCCAAAGGCGCTCAGCCCTCCTACACGTGCTCTTCAGGACCTTAAGTTCCCTACTATACCAGGGAGCAGATGGTTTAGTTCTCCTCGTGACAAGCAACTTCTCAGGTGCTACTTCCTCGACAGCAGCCGCCAGCCATTTGTTGAAAAGCAATGCATCCTCAGAGTTATCCCTGCTAAGAGTAGGGCGTGAGTGGCCCAACGCAACAATTAAATGATCCGCATTCACCTGGGACCATGGTCTAATTTTCGTCTTTGCCGGCTTTGGGCAGGAGGGGAGTACTAGTAATCCTGCCATAATGTTGAAATGAACTGCGCTGTGATCAGACCAAGAAAGAGCCGTGATGTTGACCACCTCTAGGTCCATATTATTCATAAAAATGCCATCTAAAGTGTGGCCCATTTTATGAGTAGGACCCTTAACTACTTGGTTGAAGCCTAATACTGCCAGATTTTCGAGCAACAAGGCTACCTCCGGTTGGTTGGCAAGTTCCAGGTGGTAATTGAAATCGCCCAAAAGAATAAAAGGATGGGTATCCATCCGGGATTCAAGATGATTCATACGCCTTGAAGGGTAAATGGACTTAGGCCCAGGTGGTCGATAGACTAATAGGCCTTGAAACTTTAAAGAGTTCCCTAGATAGATAGTAAAATAAAGTACTTCCACAGGGAGATCTAGGTATGTTTGCACTCATAGTTTTAGGTGTGCTAAATGAGGTGACCATATAGCCACTTGGTAAAGCAGTATTCCAATCTGGCTCGGATGTGCTGTCCACCCAGGTCTCAGTCAGAAAGATTATGTTTGGGGAGCAGTTTTCAATCAAGTCCCCAATTTGATACCTATTTTTATGTAAGGAGCGAACATTTAAAAGAATACAGCTTAGAGTTTGGGGCTGATCGGTTCTGGTCTCAGCATGCAAGTTATGTCTAACGGTGCTCTCTACGCCGGCTGTGAGCATCCTGTCTGGCAGATTGTCTAGACCCACCTCCTCTCTGTCCCACCTAATCTGATATGCACATTTAGTACAGGCCCAATTCTCTGTATCTCCATTGGATAAATCCAGATCGTGGGCCCTGCATAGGGGAGGAGAAAATCTGACTCTGCAAGAGAAGAGTCTGTCCATGAGGAGAAGCTTAGCATGCTGCTGATTTGGGGAACTGTGAGTTGTAGCCAACATCTTTTAGGAAGCGAAGCTACTGTTGACCTAAATGAAAGATACTCTGGTCTCCCGGTGCAGCTCCATTTGTAAACTGTATAAAACAGTTATTAACAAGAATACTATCCTGCTGTCCAGCAATTCTTCTGCAGGCCCCCCCAAGGTCCCAATTTGGTGTCTCATTATCATTCTTTAAATACTTTATTTCAGTTAAAAACCCTAAAAAACCGTACACAATTAAAACACGTAATATCACACAATTCGTTGTCATTATATCAACAATGCACATCATAGCATAGGGGAGACAAGAAACAAAAAAAAAGCTCTGCGGAAAATTTATATCAAGCACATACCAAAGACAAAAACCTGCTAATAATTAGGCATGGCTGTGAAAATCCGGTCCGCCCGCAAAATCTGAGGAATTTTTTCCACTCCGCATAGAGCGCAGAGTTAAAAAAAACTCTGCAGAGCAGAGTTTTTCCTCACTTGCCAATATTAAGTTGGCGAGCGAGGAAAATCTTACCCATACACCAACCATTGAGATGGTCAGTCATCATTTATATATAATGAAAAGAGCATAGGGGCCAGATCACTCCCCTGTCTCACCCACCTCCTGACAGCAATGCATTCAGTCAATTCACCATTGCTGTCCAATCTGACCGGGGTGTAATTTCCCTCATGGAGCCTGGCAATGATGTTAAGAAGGTAAGATTGACCTCCCATGGACCAAAGGTGAGATTGTGGAACAAGATGAAATGCAGCTCTTAGGTGCATGAAGGCAATATATAGATAATCATCTGTTCATTGAGTGCAATTCCATAAAATTAATGTCAAATGGAAGACTTGATCGCATGTCCCTATTTTTGCTCTAAAACCTGCTTCAAAGTGTGACAAGATGTTATTTTGCAGCATCCAATCTTCCAATGTATTAAGGACTTTGCAAGCAAAAACCTTTTTAAGGTTATCCATAAGGCTTATGGGCCTATAGTTTGAAGGTTGTCGTTTGTCCCCTTTTTTATACATTGGCATTATTTCAGTCCCTAGCCAGTTGGACAGGGCTTGTGCACCTGCAACGATAAAGTTGGACAACATGTAGCTGTATGGAACCCAAATGGTTACTTCCAAATGGTATAGTTCACCTGGGGCCATATGTATGAAAATGCCCAGTTGCGATTCTCAAATAGCGATTTTTTGTGAATCGCTATTTGAGAATCGGAAAACCCTATGTATGTAGGATTTCCAATAAATTTTGCGAATCGTACATTTTTTTTTTTTTTTTTTTTAAACAGACTTTATTAGGTCACAGAACAAAATGCAGTCAATCCCCATCCCCAATATTCCGCCCTCCAACCAAATCAGGACATATTGCAGTGATCACCCCACCACGTTAACTACGACTGTACAGCATTCACCCCAATAGTATCCGTGCTACAAGGTAGTGCATCCACAAGAGTAATCCACAGTGAGTGTGCGATACAGCCAAAATACCCCCCGCCCCATCCCCCAGCAACCCCCCTAACGAACCCCCCCACCCTACCCACCCACCCAAGCATGTCGCCAGTATCTTATCAGAATTACATGTACATCAAAGCCTCATCCACCACACGTCGGGTCAGCCTCCCAGTAATCACAACAGAGAGTACCTCAAGAGCAAAGGGGGAAGCCTGTTACAGGGCGCTCAAGGAACCGGGGTCCCATCATCCCCCACCGGATCTCCCCCATCCCCCACAGCCGAGCGTTTGAACAAGTCCAGGAGTGCCATCCATGCCCGGGCCCATTCGTGCGATCTTTCATTTTCACTGCGTCGAGCCAGACACAATCTATAAGTCCCCTCACTTCTCGCCCATTTCTCCATTTCCCTAGCCCACCGTAATAAATTAGGGCCTTGCCGCGCCTTCCAATGAGAAGTAATCTCCCGCTTGGCCCGGACCAGCCCTAGATCAATAAACCTACTGGTGACCTTAGTCTTTGCAGTATGCGGAAATCCATGTAGCAAGCAGACCCCTGGGCCTACCTCCAAGTCCCTCTCTGTCACCGTCAGGAGTAACGTCGCCACTTCCTCCCAAAACCCTGTCACCTGTGGGCAGTCCCAGAACATGTGAAGAAAAGTCGCCCCACCATGACCACATCGGGGGCAAGCATCTGGCCCACCAAAGTACTCAGCTATCTTGTGAGGGGTAAGGTATGCCCTATGAAAAACATAAAACTGTATAAGCTGGAAGCGTGCATTTCGTGTACACTTCCAAGGGCGCTCCATGATTTCCTCCCAGTTTTTGTCCGTAATAGGTGCTCCCATGTCCGCTTCCCACTTGACGCGCAGGGCAGCCAGGGGTTTCCGCATATCGCCAGTAATCCGCCTATAGAGACAAGTCACCGCCTTAAAGATACTCGCCGCCATCACTACATACTGACAGGAAAGAGAGGTGTCCGGCTCTATCATCCCCTTCCGCCAGTGCTTACTGACGGCCGCAGTCAAGGCTGCATGGAATAGGAAGTCCCCCGGCGGGAGATCATGCCGCTCCCTGAAGTCTTCAAAAGGGAGCAGGTTACCATCCTCATATAAGTTTCCCAATGTCATAACTCCCGCCTCCTCCCAGGCCAATAACCGGCTCCAGTCTCCCCCGTGGGGTAGTGCCTCACACATTCGCAAAGGGATCTCGGGCGCGTAAGGAATGATCACACGCGCCCTCCTGGCCAACCGCGCCCAGCACTGTCGAACCACCCTCAAGTCCGGAGGCAGTGAGGCGTCCCTCACCGGCACCCGGAGCAGCACACAAGATAATTGGGACCAACTCGGATCCGCCCCTCTTTGTTCTTCCGGACACCTGATGTGACCCGCCACCCACTTTGTGAACCACTGGAGCTGTGCAGCATGGTAATAGGACTCCAGGTCCGGCAACGCAAGGCCTCCCTCACTCCTGGGACGCTGTAGAGTAAGCAGCGCTACCCTCCGCCTCCCCGCACCCCAGATGAACCCCGTAATCAACGTGGTCAGTTGAGCAAAGAGCTTTCCCGGAATCCAGACTGGAAGAGTCCCAAAGTAATAAAGAAGTCTGGGCAAAATGACCATTTTCACTAAGGCGACCCTGCCGGCCACCGACAATGGGAGAGTACCTCAGAACTCAAAGCAGGTTTCCCCCCCTCTTATTGCTCTTTGCGAATCGTACATATTGCTTAATTGCGAATCGCAAATTGCGATTTGCAATTAAGGAATACATATTCATTCCTATGGGTCTAGAGGCCCATAGGGATGAATGGGAAGACATTCTCAATTTGCGATTCCCAATTAGAGAATCGCAAATTGGGAATGCAATTTCAAGGGTGCCAGGGTGTCAAAAGGACACCCTGTTGCACCCCTGAAATGAGCATGGGTGCAGATGTGGCGCACATACATGCCCTAAGGACATGTATGTGAGTCACATGGCACTTTGAAAAATGCATAAAAGTGCATTTTTCAAAGAAATCGCAAATTACCACCAACTTGAAGTTGGTGGTAATTTGCGATTCCTTAAGTCCAAATTGCACTTTTTGTGTGCTTTTTACATTGCATTTAAGGAATTGCAATTTGCGATTCCTTAAATGCAATCGCAAAATAGGGAATTGCAAAATTTGCGATTCCTTATTTTGCATGGGGGGGTTTGTGTCATACATATGACACTGCTGTTTTGCGATCGCAAATGCCGAAATTCAGCGAATTTCAGCATTTGCGATCGCAAAATTGCCTTCATACATATGGCCCCTGGTATTTTATCAGGCCCAGGGTCCCTGCCTGGATTTAAGCACTCTATGGCAGCCAGGGTTTCAGTCATGGAGAAGAAATCAGTGTGCAAGGGATTTGAAATATTATCACTCACTGCTGAGTGGACAGTTCCCTGGGGGACTGAAGCGTGTGGTAATTCTTCCACAGAGTATAGTTGTGCAAAATGATGCTCTCACCTAGACAGTTCGATGTGTTGTATGGTAATGGAAAAACCCTTAGTGCTTTTTTTGGGAAATAATATGCCATAATAAAGTGTTCTCCTTGCGATAAGAGGCCTCAAGTAAGTGTGGCTAGTTATCTTCCTTCCAGATAGCTTTGCAACAGCACAGGATCTTCTGATAATAGGCTCGAGCCAGTTTAAAGCCTGCTGGGCAGCCTTGCTTAACAGCTATAATTAATTTAGATTTGGCCTTATCACACCCTTGGGTGAACCACGGGGAGCAGTCTATATTTCTAGAGGTCTTTGGATAAATTAACTTCCAGAATGATCCTTCAATGCAGCAAATAATTGCTTGTGAAGCTTTACTAATAGAATTTGGATGACCTAACAATTACTGTAAGGTTCAAAAAGATTGTATAAGTTCTGAAACATTAAGGCTACTATGTTCTTATTTTTTACACCTCAGGGTCACTTGATGACCCTACGGTTGATCCCAACCTGAATGGCAGGGTTAACAAGCCTAGAGAAATCGAATGATCCTTCTAACATTTGATAAGTTAATGTCAAGATAAACCTGGTAATGATCGCTGTCTGACCTAGCATTGACTTTAAAATCAACCATTTTATGCCGGATAGAATATCCAATAAAATGTAATCAATCAGGCTATGATACAAACCTCTGATAAATGTAGTTGATCTATGTTGATCTGTCAAGGATTACAGGCCTGCAGGCCATGGGATAAAGTCAAGGAAGCTAATTGGCCTGCTGCAACTCTATGAAGAACTCATAAGGCGGAGTCAAAAGTAGGAATACCCCAAGTTCATCTTTCCCATCTGTCATTCAAGGGGCTGGAACGCGATATTGAAGTCACCCCCTGAGAGAGTAGGAACCTTAATGCCACTGTGGCTAAATAATGATCCAAAGTTACAAGAACAGGTGACTTTGTATGCCTTACCAGGGGACGATTTTACAAATTATATATGTGTAGGGTTTCTTGTCCTATCCCCACTAGGGATATAACCATAATTTCCTCACAAACAAGTAGTAATTATTTATAGTTACATTTTGCAAGGATCTTAGCCCAAATCAGTAAACTTCCAGACTCTCTGCCAGAGGGGGAAGGCCCAGATGCAGTGAAAAAAGTTACATAGCCTGGCAGAAAGCTGGTTGATTCAGCCAAGTCTCTTGCAAAAGTCATATGTGAAAATTGTACACATAAGTGAGCCAGTCCGGGTCGCTTAGTTTAGAATGAAGACCAGCCACATTCCAACAAAGCAGACTTAGAGGGAGTGATTCACCCACCTCAGTGTCTTGTGTTAAAGTTGGCATGCTTAATTAGCCAATGTCAAACCTTAATATTCAATTGTGCAGCTGACTCTGTCACATTCCAACTTAAGAGTGGGACATTGCGAAGGATAACTGCATATGGACAGGCATCAGGTGGCAGATTAATGGTGTTTTAGCTGTCTCTCCATGTCCCCCCTGGCGTGTATTCCCTATCTGATTGTTAACACTAGAGCTAGGTTTTTTCTCTGCCTGTGCCAAAGAACCTCTGTGTCCTCCATTAATTGGGAGCAGAGGTTGGAGCGGCGTCAGTGGCAATGAGCGAGGAGCGGCCTTTGTGTGACCCCCTCACAAGCCAGACCGAAACAATGCAAGTGGGGCAGGACAAACAGGAAGAACAAATGCATCAGGAAACACAGATTAGATAATTGCCCTTCTATGCTCCTGGGGCCCTTCTCCAGGGCAGAAAGTTTAGCCACTTCTTTTTCATGTGCGTCCATGCGCTCAAGTTGAGGGCAAATAGAAGAATCAAACAGAGATCTAAGTCCAACAAATAACTCATCCCAGTCCATGTCAATGACCATGTCCCTGTTAGACACACCAGCAGTACAGGCTGGAATGCTTGAAGGTAGCTTGGCGACTATTGTGCATTCTGGTTTAAATGGCAGCATTTGAGGTACCTCAGTCCCCATTTATCTCTTTCTCTTGGTAGACTGCTGTCAGTGTACTGGCTGGGATGGAGGCTGCAGAAGAGGAAGGACAATTATACTTGATACTAGCATGCTGGGTGGTGGGGCTAGTTAGTATCTGTAATCACAGCAGGTCAGTGGCAGACAGTTCCTTCCACATGAAGACAGGGACACATGGATACAGAGGGCTAGTGGGGTGAGATGGACGAGAGAAGAGCCCACTAAGTCCAATGACAATGACAATTCTCTCTCAGACAGGTCAATTTCTTTGGAGATTGCTCCCATCACTCGGACAAGAAATGTGTCCAACATGTAGCCCTGTGACTGTAATGGTTTGTTGTGGGATTTCTTCTTGCCCATTTTCCCAAACAATAGTGACAACAAGTGCCCAGTGATCAAACGGCAGGTGATAAATCTTCTTGCAGTCAGGGACGTATAGAGGGGCTATTTACAGACAATAGGAAAACTTGACACATCAATAATTAGAGAACAAGCCTGGCATCTGCGACCGGCCTGTGACCCCGTGTGTGCAAACTGCTGCCTCTTGACACCTGCACCCAACCACCTTCCCATCTAGCAACGTAGATAATACAATGACTAGGGAAATTTACTGCCGCCAGCTGTCTGCCAATGCGGCTAGTATCCCAAACCATATAACGGAGCTGCAATGGTTTAACCATTTCTCTGCTATATATGCGGGAGAGACAGTCCCTGTAGTTCCTGTGATGGACGATTCGCCCCTTGCAGCTAATTTCCCAGCTGAGACCAACTTTGGGACCCAAGAAGTGATCCTGGCTATTAAAAGTATTGCGCCTGGTAAGGCGGCAGGCCCAGATGGCCTACCAGGTGATCTTCTTTTACACGATCCAATCCCATGGGCTTCTTTTATCTCTGTTGTCATGAATGCTATAGCCAAGGGCTCTATAGTACCTGAGTCCTGGAAAGCTGCAGTGGTGATTCCCATCTACAAAAAGGGCAATAGGGAGGACCCTGCCAACTACAGACCCATTAGTCTAATTGATGTGATACAGAAAGTGGTTGGCAGGGTTCTCCTTATGAGACTGAGGTGTTGGATTGAGAATAGGAATGTTTTATCACATTTTCAAGCAGGTTTTAGACAAAAGGTAGGCACTATGGATCAAGTTTTTAGATTTTTTATGATATACTGGAAAGCGGTAGTTTTAGGAAAAGGCACTCTATATTTAGCTTTTATAGACCTAAAGTCTGCTTTTGATTTAATACCCCGTCAAAGGATGTGGCAGGTTTTATCCCAATTAGGTGTCCCCCAAGAGATTCTTGCCTTTTTAAAGCTTCTCCACGAGAATAATCATGCTAATGTTAGATGGGGTGCTCAGGGCCAGCTCACAGGGAGTGTCGCGGTGAACAGGGGGGTACGCCAGGGCTGTGTCTTAGCTCCCACCCTGTTCTCTTTATATATCAACGGGGTGGTGGACCTCCTCAGAGAGGTCCCAGCTGATGCTCCAGTCCTGGCGGGTGAAAAAGTCCCTACTCTCCTGTTCGCCGACGACACTCTCCTGATCTCCAAATCCCCGGCTGGCCTCCAAAATTGTTTAAATAGGTTTGATTCCTTTTGCAAGTCCTATGGCCTCATCATAAATACAGAGAAAACCAAACTAATGGTTATTAATCCTCCGAGACGTTTCAGTCTGGATGGTACACCGTTAGACATCGTGGATTCCTTCGACTATTTAGGCATACGCATTGCAAAAGGGATGAAGTGGAGCTCGCACCTGACCAAGATGCTTCTATGCCACAAGAGGGTGTCTGGTGCCATTATTAGAGAACAACATCTCTCTACTAGTCGCCCAGTGGCACCGGCCCTTGTGGTATATGAAGCACAGGCATTATTTAGCTCCCTGTATGGGGCAGAAATTTGGGGCTATGAAAACATCCATGACCTGGTCTTGTCCGAGAACAAATTCATGAGGAACCTCATCTCTGTTCCCACTTCATCTCCTCTGAAACCCTTGTTTTATGATTTAGGCAGACACTCTATCCAGGACATTGCACGTCTTCGACCTCTACTTTTTTGGGCAAGACTGCGACGGACACCAGAACTTGCCAAGTACGCTGCAGGCTTAAGTGAACTCATATTAGTGGATTCTGGGAAGAGGTTAAAATGGATCTCCTATGTAAAACAAACGCTGAGGTCCATTGGCTACGAAGACTGTTGGGAATCACAGATACCCCCTTCGAAACAGGACCTCAAGAAGGCCTACTGGAGTTGGGTAAACACAAGAGAGCTCAACAATGTGAAGATGGGGAAGCTGAGCGAAGCCTTCTTTGAGCATAAGTCTCTTAGCAAACTCGAACCCTATCTTGACTTTATTCAGACTCCTCTAGATAGATCACTGTACGTACGCTTCAGATTGGGGTCCCTTCCTCTTAACTGTGTTACTGCTGGATGGAAGGGATTCCCCCTTATTTCTGTTGGCTGCCCGAGTTGCACAGCACCTAAAGAGTCTATCCCCCACTTTTTATTTGCCTGTTTCCATTACAGAAGAGCAAGAGCCAAGTGCTGAGACCGATTTGTAGAATGCTCGGTAGCCGTGACTACCGTATTGTGTTACGCTTTCTGCAAACAGACACCTCGTCCCTTACCATTGTTTGTGGTATTGCTAAGTATCTTGGTGCTGCTTGGTTATTGCGGAAGAAAAAGCTGGCATGTTAAATGCACTAAATTTCCTATGTGATCAGTTTTATTACCCACCACTTATCCACTATAATGAATTTTGGGTCCTCAAGCTTTTTGTACTTTGCACATATTGCTCTTATCCACTTTTACAGTCTTTTTAGATATATTTATGATCGATTGATTCTTTTTATTGTCTAACTTGATCTTTTTATACTACTGTATGTTGTGCTTTTATGATATTTTTATCGAATAAAGCTTTACCTACCTACCTGTCTGCCAATGCAATCCCACAACTAGCAACCAGCCTCTATCCATCTTAAAATCTTAAAAATTGACCTCGATGTCACTCTTGTAAAGCTGGTATAAAAAGGTCCCTTGATAGGGTTAAGGTCGACCCAAACTTAGAGGTAGCAGGGCAAGGTGGGCACATGCACCGTGGCTTCAGTGACCCACCACTCTCCACCAGAATCCAGGAGCCTAGAGTTCCCAGCTCCAAGCAGAAAGCTACAACCCTGGGAAGACACAGGAAAGTCAGCGTTGGACTAGGTGCTTGAAGGTAGCTTGGCGACAATTGCGCATTCTGGGTTAAATGGCAGCATTTGAGGTACCTCAGTCCCCATTTATCTCTTTCCCTTGGTAGACTGGGAAAGTCAGCGCTGGACCAGGGCACTCAGAAGCACCAGGAGGCAGCAGTCGTGAATGCAGTGCAGTACAAATAATTATCAACAAGGACACACCATGCCCCTGTCTGGGGAACCATCTAACTGTCCCTTTCTCTTTACTTACCGCTACGGCCAATGCTCTTCTCACTTCTCTTTGCTCCTCCACCTTCTCTGTGTATATATTCATGGTGGCACACTAGCCTCAGGGCAATGTTAGCAGCTCCTGTGGCTCTTCTTTCTCCTCTAGCATATGCCTGCCAGTGTTCAACAGATGTGGATGTGCAGACGGTTAGAACACCAGAGCTGTGCCTAGGTGTTGGCCAATCTCCCGGGCAAATGAGGAGACCAATCCTGTAATACAGGCCCCCGATGTTGGAATGGATGAGGGGTTCCCAGTTGGAGTGCCAGCCTCAGGCAACCACCATGCTTCTGCAGGCTCCCCCACTCACTACAGATATTCTCCTGCAGGAGGGGGACAGCAACCTCTCAGTCTAGCTCCAAGGTCGATGAGGAATGAGGTGGCGAGGCGGTGTTGCTATGGCCCTGTTTGCGGAAGAGGGAGGTTTGAGGGGCTCTGGGGGTCGAAGAGGAGTCTCACTATCATGGGTGATCAAAAAATCAAATGTTCCAAAATAAAAAATAACACCCACCCACACATATTCAAAAACAGCTACAGAGACAAATAGAACTAATTGATTTAGTAGTTAGATGGATCTATGCTAAACATGTACCACTTAAATATTTATCTCCTCTCCGCTCAGTTTTCACACACCCTCCCACTCTACTGAATTTTGGATTATATTTTTTTCCTGGGTCCAACAAAGACATACACAAATTTTACCTGGGCTTGTTAGGAGAATACCTTTATTTAAAGGCAATTTTGAAATGCATTTGAAGCAATGGATATGGCAACATAAGTCTGAGCTTCCAAGAAAATTATAGTGGTAAGTGATAAGTGGCCATTTCTATTAAAGTGTACAGATTCTGAAAATTGGTCAGCGTTTAAATGCGACATAAATTGCCTGGGATAAAATCAAAGGAAAGCTACTTTTCTCACTGAATGCCCTGAACAATAATTTATGAAAAATTATGTTTTAAACTGCTGAAAAGGACAAGAACACAAACCTACTTTTTTACAGCCTGCATGCAAAAGGGGATCAAATTTATTGTTCAACGGCTTCGCAAAACTAAGGTATTAATCTAAAAAATGGATAGCAAACTGAATGGTTGTTCTACTAAAATACATTGTACGTGGCCTTTGCAATGAGAACTCCACGTTCCTGTGAAAGAAAAAGATGGTGTACTATCCGTGCTGGAAAGCAATATTTAATAGAGCCCTAGGGCCACATTTATCAAGGTTTTGCAAGACCCTTTCACCATGCAAGGGTGCACAAGGGTGAAGCAAAACCTAAGTGAGATTTATCAAGCCACGCAAGGCCACCTTACGTGACCCTGCACGGCTTGCTAAATCTGGAGTAACGCAAGGCAGTGCAAATCCTTGCCTTGTGTTACTCTGCTCTAGGGAGGTGTTTCATGGGTGGAGAGTGTGTGTTGCCATGCATCCACCCATAGATTTTAATGCATTCCCAGGTTTACCATTAGTGATTGACCTGGGAATGTGTAAAAATGCTATGCGTCCCCAGGTGAGGCATGACAAGGAGAAATACTTTTATTTCTCCTAGTTTTTTCCTCTTTATTCATGCGCTGCATTCTCCAGCACACATAGAAAGAGGAACATGTCTCTGAGTATTGTTTATTTTCAGGAATGTGTCCCTTTATGCACAAAAACTATCCTGCCTACAATGCAGGTACCCTTGCACCATGACACAGGGAGGCCTGCGTTGGCTTTAGGCAGCCAAAAGAGCGCCACTGCTAGGAAAGGACAGAAATGCACCGTATAATGTTAAATACTGAGCATTTGTGCCCTTTCATGCAAAGCAGCGCAGCAGGGTGACTGCATGAAAAAAACTATAAAGATGGACCCTGAAGTATCGACTCAAGTACATGTGTGTATGAATTTGTCCATGCAAATAAAACTCCAACTATGAAAGATGTAGCTATTTCAACTCACAGAGAAGTTCAGGGACCATACACAAGTAAGTAAAAACTAAAAGTCAGGAACCAACAAACATGAAGAAGGTGATTTTCACTACTGAGCACCAACAGTTACTTTTCATATCTTCTTTATGCACAAGAATGAGGTACTTTATTCTACGCACCACAGAGTAGCAATAAAATGAAACGTCAAATAAAGGTTTGTGCTTGAACCCAGGCTTCTGGTTTTGGGTTCAAACTTACCTAATTTACTAAGGATTTTTATGGATGTAAAATGTTACCCCAAAGTTACCTCATTTACTAATTATACTAATTTATAATAATATAATATAATAATATAATAATGATTTATTAATTTATACCTGAAGATCGCCTCCCCTGAGGACATCTGGTCCCTCAACTCAGTCCTACTGAAAACACAAAGCTGGCTGACACATAACCACTTGAAGTTAAATGCTCTCAAAATGGAATTCCTCCTAATCACACCACACAAGCAATCTCCGGTCAAGAAACAATGGTTGAATGAGCTTCCTGCTCTTAAATGTACGCCACACCTCGTTGATTCCGCAACCTCTCTGAGAATAATGCTAGACAAAAGTCTGAACATGCAGAAGCACATCAGTTCCCTCACCAAAAGAGTGAACTTCCAAAGCAGCATCTTAAGGAAACTTAAATCTTTTCTCCCTGTTCATGACCTAAAGGTTGCGGTGCAAGCCTTAGTGATCTCAAAGCTGGACTATGGCAACGCAACCCTTGGCGGCCTTCCTAGAGTGAAGATGGCTCCTATTAAGGTTGCCCTCAACTCTGCTGCTAGGCTCTTAACAGGCACTAAAAAATACAACCATATATCTCCAGACCTGTTATCCCTGAACTGACTTCCATATGAAGCTTGGATACAGTAAAAATTGCATGCATGGTACACAAAGCCAGTCACTACAATACCCTGTTGTACCTCGCTCAAAAACTGGAGCTCTCATGTGATTTGAGAGCCTCCAGAAGCGGCAACACTCTATTGCTTAAACCACCAACATTCAAGATAAGAAAAACCTACAATCGAGCCTTCTCAGGTATTGCACCGATGATTTGGAACTCCCTACCCCCCGAAGTCAGGGTGAATCCTTCCACTGTCCTCTTCAGAAAGGAAGTCAAAGTCTTCTTGATGAAGACATTTCTGTCTCAGATTGGCTATTCCATTGGATATTGAGGTCACAGTTGCAGATTTGTGGCCCAGCTGCCAGGGCTCCCGAGAATGCCTGGCTTTACAAGACGGTGAATTTTTTGCTTTGTTGGTTCCCTCTGGATGTATAAACTGTAAAGCGCTCTCATACCCTTGGTGGTATGTTGGCACTATAGAAAACTTTGTAAATAATACATAAAAAATACTAATTACTTTTAAAGATATAAAATAATATTTAGTAGACTAACTTAATCCAAGAAAGATGGTTCTGATTGAAGAAAGGATTAATCTTTGCATAAAACAGTCTTAAATCGATCCTAAGGAGGCGCTTCCTGTCTCACAATAGTCATAAGACTGATGTTTTAGTCTTGAGCTGTAGGATTGCCTTATGGCATGGAAAACCCAAGTAAATAGAGCCTGCGTTGTTATATAGAGTGATTGCCACAAATGCTGCATATGCCGATTGTGAGATTTCAGTAGTCCATATTAGATATGCACAATCTGAGAATATAACATTTCTGATACAGGGGAGAAAAATGTGCAATAATTCATATGGCAGAGAACTTGGAATAGACTTTCAATTTTATGATTATCTGTGTTATTAGGATACTTGTTGACTGCAATATATGGGGGTGTGGCCGTGTTGGGGGGGAATTATACTCCATTTCTGCAGGTGCTCTGTTGTGACGTTGTTGTTTTTATTTATTTGCTCACTTACCTAGTATATGTGACTGAGCTACTCCTGGAATTAATATAAAATATGAGTAAGAGTATTTGATGTAAAGCACTTTCCTCTTTTTAGGTCTTGCCTACAGACAACTTTACCTGTCAGTCGTCAAAGACGCATTGTAAACAATACAGTAGATAGAGTGGACTCTGGCTGTTGCCTTGCCCATGATGTTCTCGCGTTTGTAGCACTCCTGGAACATTACTGCTTCAAAATGTTTCTAATTGGATGAGTTGTAGCCTTCCACTGCTGATTTGAAGGGGCTCTATTTTAATTTTTCTTTCGGTACACTATGGGAGCGATATTTTGCTGCTCTTTCGCACTTCCACTCTTTCCACTTTCCGTTGCCCCACTCATCCATTTATTTATGTAACATTACTTTTCTTTTATTTCTTAGCCTGCTCCCCCCTGTGGTCTCTCTATCTGCTTCCTCTCCGGCGTGCTTGCTCATTGCTTACTAGAGGTCCCCCAACCTCACCTGTTCTATTGCCTTTTTTGATTTTTGAATGTTATTGTTCACATATTTATTTTCTGAGGACTCAGCAGCTACAAAGTGCTACTAGCCACTTGCTTCCATTTTGGCACTCCTGCACATTTTATTTTTTAATTTACAGCTGTAGTGTTGATCAACAGTATTGAAATGATCAACCAAAAATACCAAAAAAGCTGCCAGATGAATGTGTGTACAACCATCCAGGTTATACACATCTTGAAAAGGTTTTGGATGTGAAATGAACCCAAGATCGCCATCCATGCGTGGAGACGAGGGCTGCCATCTTGGAATTGTTTTTTTTCTCACAAAGAAAACAATTTCAATATGGCTACTGTGTGTGCATATGTTTCAGGATGCATCAGTCGCCCATTTTGGCATTTTTAAATTACTGATCCAAAAAGGCACATTACCATTTTAGAATGGCAAATTAAACATGAAATAGAAAGTGTACAGGAGTTCCAATGCCAGCACGTACAAGAATTGCCTCGCCTTTTAAAGGTTGCCAGTGCTTGTTTTGTTTTGACAGCAAGAATGCTGTATTGTGGTGGCTTATGCGAATTAGATAGGAATCACTCCCCCAAAGGTTCTATCCAGAGCACTTGGTTGTGCTGTTGCCTATAGATATCAATACCGATGCGACAGATATTTCTGCTAAAAAGAGCAAATAATGGAAATGCACAATAATGGTAACAGTTGGTTGATAAAATATCTAAACGTGTGACAGTAATAGGTATTGCTTGCCCTACTCAGAGCTGCTCATTATACCAACCCCTAGAAGGATGAAAGGCTGGTGAGTAGGCAAACATTTCTGCAGTAAGTGCATTCATCGACTGTTAGATCTCATATCATTAGCCCTTCTTTTCTTGACATTGATAACTGCAAGTATTGATCTTTTGTTGTCTTCTATAGAAATTAGGGTTTTTGAACATTATGTGTTTTTTAAATGAGTCCTGGGATTATGATAACATTAATATTAAGATTTTTAGAAAAAGTATGTGGATATTAAACAGTAGAATAATGTTGCTCCTCGTTACAAACTGAATTTTATTTCAAGAAGTTTTACTTGTTTACCTTGTTGTACATCAAATAGTTTACTTAGTTACCACCAATGAATTAATCAGACTGCTGCCTGGAAATGACAAGTGTGCAGCTATAGCATTTAAGGTCCACAACATCACATTTCCTGGCCCAGCCAGAACATTCTAGACATGGCTATCATATGCTTAGTGACAGCATAAAATACCTATAGACTGTATCATTTTTTTGGCATTGCACTAAATGACTAGGCACAGCCACACATTGTTTGCCAAACTGCAGTCCTGGATAACGAGGCAGAGCCTCGAATTCCAAGATGCTGCCTATTATGTCCAGGGCACCAGTCCTAAAAAAAGAAGTGGGGGGACTAACCTAGTTAATCAGTATGCCAGTGACATCACGGCACGTGACATCACTGAGCGTGACATCACGGTGTGAGACATCACAGGAAGTGGCATCCTAAGAAGTGACCTCAGATCTTAAGCCCTCACGTATATGTTTAACATGTCTATCATGAGTAGTACATTGGAGCACATTTCCAGTATTCAGGGTAACCCTCCTGAAGATTCACACGTTTGTAAGCTACACATAAAACAATATGGCATTTTGTTAGCATAAACTTCCTTTACCCATAGTGCTTTACAAGAAGAAATAGTGATATTTAAACTATTATATTTATAACACCTCCTCAGTGGTAGTTAGCACTACATAAATGCTATTTATTTTGTGTAAATACTGGGAAAGACCTAGACATCTGACATTCTTACAGTGCATGCATATATCCTAAACAGAGCCTGAACAAAGTGAAAAGCTGCCTCTCTTAAGTATGTGTGAAGTGCTAACCTGTGTTTCCCTTCTGCTGCATTTGCTTCTAGGTGTGAGGCTCCTGACTGCTCCCAGCCTGGAGACTCGAACAAAAGGAGGCCTAATGACCCCGCAGATTCGGCATTTGTTATGGTCCCAGCAGGAGTCTGAAATAAGAAAGCTCCCTCCACGCCTGCATGCTGTTGCGGATAGAAAGCAGACAACAACGTGCAGGTGCGACTGAATGTGTCCTGAGGTTTGCAAATTACACCGGGATGAATTCAGCATATTTTTCAGTGAGGCCCAACTTCTTGGCAAGGTGGACGGCTCTACCCTGTGAAAAGAGTGGGTGGAAGTTGTGTACCCGCGTTTTCCCCCACGACTTGTGCCCTGAATATGTCCAACAGAAGCCTTACACACTTACACTCACTCTGCCTCGAAACAATCATCAAATACCCAGAACACGGTGGCCACCTGGTTCAAGGTCATTACAGATACTGAGTTCAGTCCTGAACTTTCGTGTTGTCACCTAATGCATTCTGGGTGTTGCAGTCTTGCTCAAATTGAAATAATCAGACTCACACACCTGAAAATAACTATTTGTAGGTGAAAACTTCAGGACTGGAGACAGTGGGGCAGATTTACAAGCCCCCCTGCACCACCACTACATCACTTTTCGTGATGTACTGGTAGCGCAGGGGGCTCCTCCATATTTACGAGGAGAGGAAAAGCCACACTGCGTGACTTTTCCTCTCCTCGTAAATATGGCCCCTTCACACGCAGCACTGTGCGTTGAAGGGGCGTTCCATGGGTGTTGCTATGGGTGTTCCCACGCAACACCCATGAAATAAGACACATCTCCAGATTTACGAGAAATCGTAAATCTGGAGATGCGTGTGAATGCTACGCCACTCTAGAGGTAGCGTAGCGAGGCGCAACGAGGAGAAATGTTTTCAGTTCTATTCGTTTTTTCCTCTTTCAATGCGTGCTGCATTCTACAGCACGCATTGAAAGAGGAAAAAGCCTCTTGTGATTGTTTTTGTGCAGGAAGGTGTCCCTTCCTGCACAAAAACAATCTCCCCATGAAGCAGGCATACTTGCACCATGGTGCAAGGGTGCCTGCACCGGCGCATGGCTGCAGTTTGTGCGCCAGCGCAGGGGAAGGACAGAGATGCGACATATTCTTGTAAATATGTTGCATCTCTGTGCTTTCCAAACTTATGCAGCACGGCGCAGCAAAATGACTTGCTGCACCGTGCTGCATTACTTTGTTGTAAATCTACCCCAATGTCTTCAAGGACTTAGAATTAAGTAGTCCCCCTACACCAGAACAACTATAAATATCCAAGCACACCTGTCAATGCCAAAGCACAGATATGACCAAGTACTGTCGAAAATACAAAGGCAAAGCCCCCGTTACACAGGAACTTAACAGGTACAAGGAAAAAAAACAAATATCCAAGGGCAATGTCAAATGCATCAATTGTCTGCTACAGCCCCATAATACACAGTAAGTTCCTAAAATGAATAGGTCAGTGTTATATGTTCTCTCTCTACCTTTAGTGGGGATAGGCTTTAGCTGTAGCTCTGTCCACTAGGTTCCGTCATTAGTGACATCAGGCAGAATGTTAGGAGGTTGCTAGGTTACCGAGTCGTTGGGAGATATGTTTTGAAGTGGATCTTGGGACAGTTGGATTCTGTTGTGGATCTGCTGTACTTCACCTTTGCTGTGTAGCTATTCTGCTATTAAACTTCACAGTCTTCAACTTCAAGTCTGGAGCATCTTCACTACAATTATTGGCGACGATCTACTCAGCTACACAGCGACATTCAGGACCCAACGTGCATCTCAATCTACTCGAGCTTTAAGACTGCTCTTTATTTTCTCAACTCGACTCTCACTGCTTCGTAAAACGAACATGCACCACCTCGCACTACTCGGCGATCCCGTCAGTCAAGCAAAGATTATCTAAATATAGAGAGATTTATCATACTCTTCTACATGCTTTGTCCACCATGTCACAAGCCTTACCTGTCACAGCCCCAGTGCTGCTAAGGAAGCGCCAGCGTAGTTTTTTGTGTTTTGAGGTTTTGACTTGACGGCATCCTGTTCCGCTATCTTTCCGATCATGCGCATCAGTCTTTGCCTGCACATGCGCAGTAGGCCTCAGTTGCCTGACTCTCATTTCCATACGCGCTACGCTACAGAGAAACCGTTGCATAGCAACCCCCCAAGCTTTGTATTCACTACGTAAGGAAAGTGTTTACTTTTCACAAGGAAACTTCTATATTTTGCCAATCTCGACGATCGGCACGTCTATCTCTACTTTCATCGTTCAAACAGTGATTCGCACACCTTCTCAGTGCGGATACTTTGCTTACTACACAAGCCTTGTTGCATTAATTAAATACGTCCCCTAAAGTTCAAGCGGTGATTCGCACAACTTTTCAGTGCGAATAACAAGCTTATTCAAGAAGCATTGATGCAATATCAACACGGTGATTCGCACACCTCTATAATACGTTTTTCATTGACTTTTCAAGGCGTTTTGCAAATCTACATTATAAAAGGAGTCTTGCAATACATGCTAATTTTACAATTATCCATAACGTCACAAGCATTGTCAGTTCTTAACGGTGATTCGCACACCTGCTGGGTGCGGATGTTTTATATCATTTTACACTCCACCCTTATTCAGGATTATCATTCTGTCTCCATTGCATCCACATCTAATAGTGTGTGTTACAATCAGATTTCTTTTTTTAAATATTTTTTTTAAAAAGTTCTTTAAGCTCACAGTCACTATTTTTCATCTTGCAACTTCTACTTTTTCGTCTTTGCACATTCTTTCTGTTTTTTATATATTCAATTTCCTTTCTCTCTCCCTCATATTTTCTTTTCTCTTTTTCTCACGTCATGCAATCTGTGACTCCTCCTCCCTGGTTTCTCGAATCCCCTGGTGAACCTCCTGTTCGGTGGGAGATATGGTTTGATGCTTTTCAAACCTACCTTGGTGCCATCGGTGCTTCACGATTTAATAGCGAACGGAAAAAATACCTTCTACTCCATTCCCTGGGATTTGAGGGGAGATCTATATTTAAACATCTTCCTGAGATTGACCATCCTCCAGGAGAAGATATCAACGTTTTCCAGGATACTATCTTGAAACTCAAAACAAGATTTGACAAGCAACCTAGCCTGATGGTTCTTCGGCACAAATTTCTCAAGAGACAACAGGGCGAAAGCGAGGATGTTGATTCTTACATATCAGCTCTACGTATGTTGGCTTCTGTCTGCCAATTTGACACTTTTACTGACCAATTGATTAGAGATCAATTTGTGTGCTACCGCAGAGACAAACAAATTTGTCAAAAATTGTTATCTTTAGCAAATCCTTCCTTGGAAGAAACAATTAAAATTGCCAAGAGCATCGAGACATCTCAAGTTTCACTGAAGTAGCTTGAAGTTAAGCCTGTTGATCCCGTCAATGTGGTTGCTGAGAACAAGAAGAGTAAACTTGCTCCATCTCAACTTAGCTCATCTAAAAACTTTTCAACAAAGAATTCTAACAGTTCTAAAAGTGGTTCAACTTCCAAGCATGAATTCCAACATGTCAAGCAAATGTGTTACCGTTGTGGTAACCCACCTCATCAAAAAGGGGAAGATGTCCAGGAGCTAATGCAATCTGCAATTTCTGCAAAAAAACAGGACATTTTGAAAAAGTTTGCTTAAAAAAGAAATGTCGTAGAAGAACTGTTGCATGTGTCATAGAGTCTGATCAAGAATCTGATACTGAGGTTGTTTATGTAATTGTCGATTCTCATGATGCTATTTCAAATGTTCATGATTCCTCTGAATGCATCGATCCTATTGTTGCAATCTGTGTTGGTGATAAATGCCTCAATCTTGTTGTGGATTCTGGGGCAAGAATCACCATGATAACACAAAAATTAAATAATGAAACTTGGGGTGACAGAGCTCTAAAACCTCCTGATCGCTCCCCGGTTTCATATGAGGGTCGTAAAATTGATTTATTAGGAATTTTCAAGGATGATCTCATGTTCAAAGGGAGGAAAATATGGGGGAAGGTCTATGTAGCCATCAAAGGGTTGAACATTCTGGGCTGGTATTATCAAGGTTTGTTCAGAATGATTTTAAAACCAGGTGCAGCTGAACAATTCCTCGTCGTCACAGAGGATCACAATTTGAGAGGCTGGAATGAATGTTTCCCTTCTGTTTTCTCAAAGAATCTGGGAACTATACAAGGGTTCAGACACAAAATTCTTGTAAAGGATGGAGCGGTTCCAATAAAGCACAAACTGAGGGGTGTACCTTTCAGTGTTAGAGACAATCTAGAGTCTGAAATCAAGTCACTGTGTGACCAAGAGATCATCGAACCTACAGAGTCATCACTCTTGCTTTCACCCTTGGTCGTCGCGCGCAAAAAATGTGGGAAGTTGCACGTCTGTGTTGACTTGAGATCTATCAACAGAGAGATCTGGGTCGATTCTCACCCCTTACCTAAAAATGATGACCTTTTTTCATGTGTTAGGGGGTCACGTTTTTTCTCGAAACTCGACTTAGCCAGCCAGCGCATATCATCAGATAGAATGGGATCCTAAGTCACGTCCTCTCACGGCCTTTGTCTCACCATTGGGAACGTTCCAGTACAAACGGATGCCTTTAGGACTTGCCTCTGCAACATCCGTTTTTCAACGAGTTATGCAAAATATGTTGGGAGGTATTGAGGGAGTCTAGGTCTTTCAAGAAGACGTCTTGATAAACTCTAAGGATGTCCTATTACACAACACTATACTTAGAAAGGTCCTTGAGATCTTCAAAAAACGTCGTGTGGTGGTTAAATCAGAGAAGTGTAGTTTTCTTTGAGATGAGATTGAATACCTAGGTCACCTTATTTCAGGGGAAGGTATCAAACCTAGACAGGGTTTATTAGACGCCATCACTCATGCACCAGCCCCTCTTGAAAAAACTGGTGTCAAGTCCTTGCTCGGACTTCTCGAGTACTATTCTAAGTTTATCCCTAATTATGCCTCTCTTGTACGTCCCATCAGTTCCCTTCTCAGAAAAGGTGTAGTTTTTGAGTGGAACAATGAATGCGCTTCTGCTTTGAGTTCTGTAAAAGAGTGTTTAAAGAATAGCCAGGCCCTTAAACCCTTTGACCCGAGTCTACCTTCTTGCATAACAGTCAATGCGAGTCAGGTAGGTTTGGGGGCTGTTCTTACACAAAATGAGCACAGTGTTGGACGTACTGTTACTTTTGCTTCCAGAGTCCTAAGAAGCAGTGAACTTCAATACTCGGTCATTGAGAAGGAATTATTATCATGTCTATGGGCGATTGAGAAGTTTCGTCCTTATGTTTGGGGAAGGCGTTTTTTGTTGAGGACCGATCACAAGCCGTTGGTCAATATTCTCAGTTCAAGTACAGGAAAATCCTGCTCCCCTAGAATTCTGCGCATGGTGTCATGGCTTATGCAGTACCAATTTGATGTTTTACATGTCTCTGGTGGAAGGAATGTCAGGGCCGACTTTTTCTCTCGTTTTCCGATTGACGAGGGAAGGATTGACCCTAGTTTGACTGATTGTGGTGAGGAAGACTCCGACGACTGTCTGATTGCCTCAATTGACTTAATGGAGCATGGTGTTGGCTCTGAAGACGAATGGTTGAAAGCACTTTCTGATTATGTTGTTTTACAGCAGGTCTGCGAATTTGTTAAATCAGGGTGGCTGAGAGAGCGTGCTCTTCTCCAAAGTTTACAGCCTTACTGGAAAGTTCAATCAGAATTTTTTTTGGAAGGCGGTATTTTGCTCCATGCTGACAGACTTATTCCCCCACAGGATCTTAGGAAGGGCATTATTACAAGTGCTCATGACGGTCATTTAGGGTCGACACTGACTAGAAGATGTATTCATGAGTGTTTCTGGTGGCCTTCCATGGATAACCAAATCAATGAAATTGTTGACATGTGCCCTATTTGTCGATTGGCTGATAAAGGATTGAAAGTTGTTACTCCTCCGCTAGTTCACATTAAATGTCCTGCAGGTCCCTGGTCAAAATTGGGTTTAGATATCATGGGGCCTCTTGATGTATTGCCTGGTGGTTGTTGCTTCATTATTGTCCTTATCGATTATGCTTCGAAATGGACAGAGATCAAACTGGTCAAAGAGGTTATCATCATATCTTTCCTTAAAGAAGTTTTCATGCGGGAGGGGTTTCCAGAGTCTTTGGTGACGGATAACGGCACTCAATTCACCAGTCTGAGTTTTGAGAATTTCCTTTCATCATGCAACATCAAACATGTAAAGAGTTCACTTTACCATCCCCAATCAAATGGGCTGGTAGAGCGTTTGAATAGAAGAGTGGGGGACTGCATTAGGTGGGCCAAGTGTGGGAATATGGACATTGTTAATTCTCTGGAGAGCATGTTATGGTTTTACAGGACCACTCCCCACTCTACTACTAAAGTCTCTCCTTTCAAGCTTCTGAGGGGAAGGAAGGAGAACATTAACTTCAAACCCGCCTGGATGAATAGGTAGATCAAAAGTGTTCCTGATATTGATTCTCTTACGGAACTAGTGAGGGAAAATGTCTCTTGTTCACAGCACAAACAAAAGTCATGGTTTGACAAAAAAAAAGTGTAAAATTGGTTTCGGTGGGTGTCGGAACGGTACGAATTAAGTCTCCTTTCCATGTCAAGAAGGGAGAGAGTAAGTTTGGTACACCTGTTCCTGTTACCAAGGTGGGAAGGAATTCCATTCAAGTTGAAGGAGGTAAATGGTGGAATGTGTGTAAAATTGCTAAAGTTAAAAATGTTATTCCATGTTCTTCTTCTGCTTCTCCCGATATGGTGGTCAGTGGACCTCTCGAGATCCCTGCTAGGAGAAGTAGGAGAAAATAAATTATTCCCATAAGGTACCGTATGTGAAATGACTTATATCAGTGTTCTTATTTTGTATTTTTTTATATGTTTTGTTGTTTCCTTTATTTTCCAGTTTATGCTTTTACTTTTATTTTATTTTTAGTGAGAAAGGAGGATATGTTATATCTTCTCTCTCTACCTTTAGTGGGGATAGGCTTTAGCTGTAGCTCTGTTCACTAGGTTCCTTCATTAGTGACATAAGGCAGAATGATAGGAGGTTGCTAGGTTACTGAGTCGTTGGGAGATATGGATGGAAGTGGGTCTTGGGACAGTTGGAGTCTGTTGTGGATCTGCTGCACTTTACCTTTGCTGTGTAGCTATTCTGCTATTAAACTTCACAGTCTTCAACTTCAAGTCTGGAGCGTCTTCACTACAGTCAGCCATGTCTTTTTCAGTGAAACTTTCTATGGCCAAGGCTAACTAATAATTCTTAGCAATGGCCACATTTCCCAGGGCGCTCCAGTACACAGTGTAGCAAAATTCTCTGTAGCCTTTTTCTTTAGAGAGCTTTTAGTATTTCAATAATGAGCCTTGAACTGAAGAAATGTGCAGTGGTTTGAGTCTTTCACCAGTGCGGTTGCTGGTAGTGCCACTGGAGGAGATTGTGATATTGCTCGCCCCCAAGCGCCGTCTCCGTTCTCCCATCTCCAGTGGAAGAGGGACCACAGAGACCCACAATGTCCTTTGCACAACCCATGGAGCAGTTTGGTGGAGAGCATGAGCACTGCTGTTCCAGAAGTGAGGAGCACCCAATCCCCCCGCTCAGATGCCGGCAACAAATATCAATAGTAGGATGAAAACCCTTCATTTTGAAGGGGGAGGCACGGACACACTGCAAGGTCAACAGCGAGCTTCTAGTATAACTTTTCCATCTTTGTCAATGCTCTATCAATACCAGAAAGCAAAGAAGCATTTCATCCATCATACTACCTCTAAGCCTCCGGTGCCAAACTGGGTACTCCTGAGAGGCAAAGCCAAGTGTAGAGTGTGCCCTATTCATAGCCGTTCAAAAGCATGTTATGCACTATTATTAATAATTTACTATTCGGGTGCTAAAAGTGAGGAAACAGATGAGAGCCCCATGATGTAAACATGGATTTTGGAGTCCTCTGTATTGACTGATCCTGGCATTGCCAATATTGGCTCTGAGGCCACATTGGCAATTGGCGGACCATAGGGAGAACTGGATGAACAATAAAAAGATGAGGCTTCCTAAACAATATTATAGCATTCAAAACATTTCAGGATGTGCTGAGATGTTGGATATGTTTTATTGCTCCTTTAGCAAACCGTAACTGATATCTATGGTGCCTGTCTTGAAACCTGGGATCAGTGTGGGTGTTGCCCAGAATCCACCAGGAAGACAACTACTGCATCAGCATTGTTTAATAAGCTATCAGTAGACCAGCTGTGGGGAGCAGACTGAGCACACCTTGGGAAGATCAGCAGTACACAGAGCAGCTTCACTGTGGTGAGACTTTTGTACCTATATTTGGCTTTCCATTATAGCCAGTTACCCACATATGTAGATAAATACACTATTCTTTTTGAAGACTACGTCTGGTTTACTTTTTGTTGTTCTATTTACTCAGTAGGGCATGGCCAAGGTTTCTCTGACTCCTACAGGTACTCCGCTCATGCCCATGTGTAGCATGCCACTACATTCAGCCTCAGTGGTACCTCACTGTGAGGTGAAGCACACATACCCTCTTGGAGAAATTCATTTGGATACTTTGGCCATTATTATGAAGGATCCACTCCTGGAAATTACAGTTTTTGCTGTTTCCATGTCCAGAATCACCAGGCTTAGAAATAGCATATCCAGTCAGCCCAGAGACACTAGGCCCAGTCATGGCAAAAGAGCTCCTGTGACTCCGAACAGCTGCCCCATTCTTAACCATTCTCCCCTCCAAAGTGGGGATAGCGGAAAATGGTATTTCAGCTCTCTCATTTACTCCTTGCTCCCGAACCACCCCCGTGCCACCCACATCAGAGGCCAAACAAAGCATCAATGAATCACCTGCTCCAAGCAGGTGATCACAGCATGTGGGTTTGGATCTATTACATTCTCAAAAATCAGGAAAAACACACAGAATGGGTTCCAGTATGCATGTCTTCGTGTTATTCCCTAATCCAGTAAAAACAACTGTTTATACCCATATTTTGTTGCAAGAATACAGCCTGAAGTCGGTGAATCCAGATTCCTTTATTTTGTGCCTTTACCATTTAGAGTCAGCAAACTTGACAGAACACAGAGGTAAAACTGCCGAATAGACTGAAAAGACAGAATTTGGAACTCTGTCTGGAAGAACTGCATGTATCTGACTATATGTACTTGGACGTATGAAGTGCAAACCTGGCTAGGGAGCAAAGCAGCATTTTATTTTGCAGTAGAATAGAGAAAACAATTAGGTTGTGTGCAAAGAAGATAAGTGTAGTAGAGGATTGTGAAAGGTAAGGATGGGGGCAGGAGTGATATGCCTTTGTTGTTGGAATTCACAACAAAGAACCAAGGGTATATCTTATCGGTGGCTGATGAGTTGCTCCTTACAGAGGCAGACCTGTAGTTTCTTTCTCACCTGTGGATGTGATACATGCTGTTCCACCAAGCAACAGAGCTTGAAGACACAAGAGATCTAAGGCTTTTTTTGCATAGATTAGGATTGTGTTTAGTTTATTGTGAATTTTTGTTGCAGATTTTCTGTAAATTATACATCCACAGCACATCAAAGAGCATGATATTAGTCTGCTGCAGATTTGTTTACAAGTCTGCAAACTATCATTATACAACGATGATCAACTGTGTGCACTTTACTCCTGCTAATCAGTGATAAGGTGCTTGTTCTCTCCCTTGAAAACATGGTAAAAATGGCTAATTGGTACACTTATTTGGCGTATATGTCCCTAGTTTAGTGTACTACCTGTACCCACGGCCTGTAAATTAAATGTTGTTACCAGTGGGTTGCAGCACTGATTGTGCCACCCACTACAGGAATATATATCTTTGCTACGCATGCGATACATTGCATGCCATTACAATGTGGTTGTTACAACAACCGCATTGTTACATCAAAAACCATTACATAGCAAGTCATTACAACTGTTGTAACTTGAAACAGTAATGTGATTAAGCATTTACCAAAGACATTAATGCTTTCCCTTCAGATCATGTTTTCTCCGTTATGTTGACCGAAGTTTGGACTCCATTTTGTGTTGTCATGCTGCCACGTGTTCGCCACGAGGAGAGTCCGACCTCTGTGTTAGTTGCTCTTGTAATCTGCCCAGTAACAGTCTATAAATAGCCCTTCTGTCTATCTGGCGCATGCCCAGACTTGACCACATCTGTTACTAGTTAGCCTTGCTTGACCATGTGTTTGCGGGCTCAAGGAGTGTGTTGGCTCCGCCCATGTATTGATTCAGTATCGAGAATGACCATAAATGGTAATGTTCTTCGTCTTCATGTTGTATCCACCCACTTATGAGCCCCTCTACTGTGTATAAAAGGGGACCATGTACGAATGTTCTTTGTGCTACTCTATGCAATACTGAAGAGTGTTGTGTGGATTGTAGGACCACCCTTAAGGGTTAATAAATGCTGTTTTTGTACTTTGCAGTTTCCGTGCCAACTTCCTTATAGATTCCGTTACAGGAGAGCGAACCCTTGTGTCTTGCGGGCCTAGCTGGGGCCTGAATTCATCAATTGGCGCCCGTCACGTGGGGCTCATCGGCGACTCGGATGCTCGAAGGACTGGTCGCGACGAAGGTGAGGAGTTTGGCCGGGGATGTGATCACTGCCAGCGGCGTCTTAGCCCTTGCATCCCGAGGTTTTTCTTCTTCCCTTCCGAGCTGACCGTCTGGGTGGCGCCGGTCATCGACTGAGACCTCTTCTGTCGGTCCTGCCGTGAGAGCCGTTTGGGCGATTGTGGAGCTTGGCAGTTGGAATCTGGACTCTTGATTGGTAAGAACCGTTGTACGGTACTTGCTCCGAGTTTTGAAGCCTGATCTGGCTATTTGAGTTTGATTTGTGATGACTAGTTATATTTTGGGTTTGTCTTTGTGAAAATATATGCGTTGCAACACATATAGGCAGGTAATGTGGAGAGATTTCTCCGGAACTGTGTAAACTTTGAACGGCGCAACGATTAAGTGCCATTTTTATAATATTGCATATTTTGCATTATTTCTGAGCATGCCTGCTTTCAGCGCACTTCGTAAGTGGTGCTGCTGTTTTGGAAACCGGTTGAACATCGAGGAATCTGCTCCAGCTCCCCCAGAGGGGACTCCTAATAGGGATATGTATGTGAAGCATGGTCTTTCTTCCATAATGTACAGCACAGTATGGAGGAAATACACAAAGAAGGATCCTGAGTTGCGATGGCCTTTGTATGGATCGTTTGATATACGTAAGATTGAGTATGTGGAACAGTGTATGTGTAAGCGACGTGCTCGTCAGGATATGTTTGAGTGTGTGCGATTATGGGTGAAGGAAGTGCGTGAGCGAGAGAAGCGTGAGAAAGCGCTGTTTGATAAAGAACAGCGGAAGAATGATCATGTGCGAGCGCAGGAAGCGAAGCGTCGGGAGGACAGAGAGCAGACGGACAGACAAGAGAAAGAGCGTAGGCTGCAAGTTTCGGGTCAATATGTTGTTCGGCAGCCACTTTATCCTGTCCTTAATAATGCTGATGATGATTTTTATTTGCTAGATCGCTCTCCGCCCCCTTATGTTGGCGCATCCGCTCCGCGGCCGCAAGATTCTGACCCGGCTTCGGGTAAGGTAGACACGCGGTCCATGCTGTCGGCCGAGCAGATGGCTGAGCTTCGGCAAATTTCTTTCCGTGCACTTAAGGGCAAGGTATCCATGGAGGAATTATTCCAAATTTGGGGGTCGTGGCAGGAGAGAGATAAAGTGTATTTTCTGGGTCATTTCGCGGATGAAGTGATTGATGCTTTCCGGAAACGTTCCGGTGTCTTTGAGCCTGACGAAGTGTCTTCGGATGCCAAAGCATTGCGTAACGGTGTTTTTTCTCCCCCTAAGGCTCCTGATGCGGCTCGGCGGCTGTTCGCCTTGCGAGACGAGGTGCTGGCCCTCAGAGAAAAAGCGCGCCAACAAACAGAGGAGGAGAAGCAGTCGGATTCGTTTGCAGCAGGGGGCCACCCATCCACCTCCCTGTCAGATAAGGATGACGTAGTGCATGTTAAACCAATGCGAGAGGCGGCGCCTTTGTATGTTCCTCCTAAAGGAGCGGGGACTAGCTCGGACACTAACTCCGCCGATGCTAAGGGATATTTCGTGTATAATTGGGTTTATACTCCGTGGCATAGGGCTGATGTTATGGCATTAAAGAATGCATTGCCTGACCCCCGCAAGAATCCAGCGGCCTTCTACGAAGAAGTCGAGGGGGCCCTGAATTCTTGCATCATGACCTTAGCGGATATAGACCTGTTCTTTGGCCTTATCCTACCGCCGGATACGTGGCGATCTGTCCGAAGGGTAGATGATACAGTTGCCTTCAAAGCCCGGTGGTCTGAGCTTGAGGATGAGGACAGGGAGAGGAAGCCCGCACAGAAACCACCCCAGAGTATTTTAGATCTCCCTGCTGCTATTGTGGCTAAGTTGAAAACAATTATCCCCCCTAAAAAGATTGACTGGAATATGTTAACTGCATGTAAACAGACAGCTGACGAGTCAGTTGCAGATTTTTTCACGCGCTTCGAAGAAACGTTTCATGACTTTAGTGGCCAGTCGCTTACTGACGAAACGGGCCGCCACCTTTTTGCGGACAAATATGTGGCCAATCTGCTACCGGCGGTTGCGGCCCGTCTAAAAGCGAGTGAAAGTTCTTGGTCCTCCGCTACGCCGACGGCCCTCCTGACTATCGCCCAGTATTATGAGCGTCAGGAGCAAGAAGCAAAGGGCCAGGAGGAAAAGAAATCGAAAGATTTGAAAACAAAGGTGATGTTGGCGCAAGTCTATGGCCCGCCTCGACGAGGTAGTAATAGAGGTAGGGGAGGATCTTATGGTCCCCCCTCGGGCCGATCTGATTTGAATAGGAACCAGTGTGCGTATTGTAAGCAATCGGGCCATTGGGCCAGGGATTGCCCAGTGTTGCGTGCTTCGCGTCAGGGGCATACTCCGGGTGGCCCGAGAGGTAGAGGGGGTTTCTCGAGTTCTAGAGGGAATTCTAACGATAATGTCCGTTTTGACACTGCTGGGCAGCACCGAGATAGATCAAATGTTTTCGATCGCCAACATCAGTATCACGTGTCGGAGATTGACCGATCGGGATATCATGATTCTCAGCATGCATAGGAATGCGTTGGATGGGGGTACGAATCAGTTGAGGTGCCGGTCGATCAGACGGGTCCTTATGTATCGGCTGAGGTTTTAGGCTCTACTGATCAGTTCCTAGTGGACACAGGAGCGACACGTAGTGCATTGTCTAGGCACTTGGTTCCGGGGGCTCCCCCATCCGGCTTAATGGTTACATCGGTAGGGTTTGACGGTACACTCTCCCGAAGCCCTCTTTCACAGCCCCTTACATTTAAGGTTGATTCTTTTTCTGCGGCCTGTCCGTTTCTGCTTGCTCCGTACACACCGGATAACATTATGGGCCTTGATATGTTAAAGCATTTTAGGGCTACGATCCGCTGCTCCCCTGAAGGTGTGAGGGTGATCTTAAATGACAACTACCCCCGGTCTGAGCGGATGTGTGCGATATCAGAGGATGCGTTGCTAGCTACCCTCCCTCGCGCTTTATGGGCGACTTCGGACACAGATGTGGGACAAATGGTGATTCCTCCGGTCCACATTAGTGTCCAAGAGGGGGCGGTGTTACCACGCCTCCCGCAGTATCGTATTTCCCAGGAGGGCGAGGAGGCTCTCATACAGATTGTGCAAGATTTGATCGCAGTGAGAGTAGTGGAAGAAGTTCCCTATAATATCAGTAACAGCCCGATTCTCCCCATTCTGAAAAAGGACACGGATGCTAAGGTCTATCGGTTTATAATTGATTTGAGAGAGGTAAACAAGATCGTGATACCTCAGTACCCAGTGGTTTCCGATATCACGACGTTGCTTACCTTGGTCCCGCCTACGGCGACCATGTTCTCAGTGATTGATTTGAAAAATGCCTTCTTTTCCATTCCCATTCACCCCGATAGTCGATATCTTTTTGGGTTCACTTTAAATAATAGATCTTATCGTTTTTGTAGGATCCCCCAGGGCTACACAGAAAGCCCTAGCATTTACAGTCAGGCTTTGAAACGACAATTGGATTCCTTTGTTCTGCTCGAGGGGGTCGCCCTCATTCAATATGTCGATGACATCTTGCTGGCGGCTGACACCCTGGAGTTGTGTGAGAAAAGCACGTTATCCTTACTTTCCTTTTTAGCATCCCACAATCATAAAGTATCTCGGAAGAAATTGCAATTCTGTAGACCAAAGGTGACGTATTTGGGTCACCTTTTGTCTAAGGAGGGGCGTGCACTCACACCGGATCGTATTCAAGTAATTTTGGACACACCGAGACCATCCACGCAGAAGGATGTGCGTGCATTTTTGGGTCTTGTTTCTTTTTGTAGACAGTGGATATTGGGGTTTTCTCACATAGCTAAGCCATTGCTAGCTCTCTTGACAAAAGACACGCCTGTCCCAATCCCTTGGTCAGATGAGTGTGATGCTGCTTTTCAGCAACTGCGACAGGCCCTTTGTTCAGCACCAGTGTTAGGGACCCCTGATTATGCAAAACCCTTTTCGCTGTATGTGCATGAGAAAGATGGATGTGCATTATCAGTTTTAGTGCAGATGCATGGCGATAAGCAACGCCCTTGTGCATACTTTTCGGCTGTACTTGATCCTGTCGCCCGAGCATTACCAGGGTGTTTTCGCTCGGTTGCGGCGACAGCTGTGTCAATACGCCAAAGTGAAGGAATTGTGTTATCCCATAAGCTGTTGGTGTTAGTTCCCCATGCTGTTGATGCCCTGCTTAATCAAACAAAGACACAGCATTTGACCAGTGCCCGTTTAACGGGATATGAGTTGACGCTCTTGGCTCCTCATATTACGTTGAAAAGGTGCGTAACGTTAAACCCGGCCACATTATTGCCATACCCCGAGACCCAGCCTGAGGCGCGGAAAGCGCATGATTGTATTCTTGTGACTGAGGAACAAACAAAGGGTCGTATTGATCTCCAGGATACGCCCTTTCCAGATGTAGATGGAGAACTGTGGGTGGACGGATCATGCCTGAAGCTACCAGATGGTACGACTTCAGCAGCGTATGCAATTACCACATTACAAACGATAGTGGAGACAGCACGCATACCACAGAAGTCAGCTCAAGCAGCGGAACTGATAGCATTAACACGAGCATGTGAGCTCAGTACAGGATTGTGTGTGAATGTTTACACAGATAGCCGCTATGCCTTCGGAGTAGCGCACGACTTCGGCCTACTCTGGAAGGAGAGAGGGTTTTTAACGTCACATGGGGTACAGATAATGCATGGAGAGTTAGTTCACAATCTTTTAACCGCATTGACATACCCAAAGAAAATTGCCATCGTTAAGTGTAGCGCCCATAGGAAAGTAGTTGATAGAGTTGGAGAAGGGAATGCTTTAGCGGACCGAATAGCACGGGAGACTGCGATGCAGCCTGTGCTACTGCCATGTATGTAGTAAAGTCACAGGTGGAAAAATGGCGTGATGCGAAGGAGGAAGTGCGAGAAATGCAAAGGACCGCTTCTGATAAAGAGCGGGAGAAATGGGCTAGCGAGGGAGAGTTGGATGATGAAGGCTGCTGGAGGAATAAGCAGATGGATAGATGGAAATTACCTACGGCTTTTGTACAACCTATGGTTCAGATGGCACATGGGCTAGCACATGTTGGAGCTTCCGCAATTGTGAAATTGCTTACCCAAGTTTGGGAGCATCCAGAGATTGCTAGCACGGCAAAGAGGGTGGTGCAGACCTGTATGATTTGCCTGAGGTATAACCCAGGAAAGGGTACTCGAACTCCAGCAGGAGGATTTGCGACACCCACTGCACCCTTCGAGTTTCTGCAGATGGATTACATCCAGCTTGAGGGCTGTAACAATTTGAAGTATGTCCTAGTAGTGGTTTGCGCCTTCAGTAAATGGGTTGAGGCGTACCCTACGAAAGACAATACTGCAATGACTACAGCGAAGCTGCTGCTGAAAGAGTTTTTCCCTCGATACGGCGTCTGTAGACTTCTGTGGAGTGATAATGGCCCTCACTTTGTAGCGGATGTTATAAAGTATGTCTTGAAGGGTCTAGGCATCACTCAGAAGTTCCACGCCGTGTTTCACCCTCAGTCTGCAGGACTAGTCGAGAAGTATAATGGTACACTGAAGCTTAAGATCGCTAAAATTCAAGCTTCGACGTCTTTGACTTGGCCAGACGCCCTGCCACTGGCGTTACTGTCAATTAGATCAGTACCGCACTCCCGAACTGGCCTTACGCCATACGAAATCGTATTTGGACGCCCAATGAACATTTGGGGTCCACCAAGGCCTAAGGCTGTGTATGATGTACCCTGTGTAATGATGAGCGATTATCTGGCACAGTTAACGGATAACTTGGTTTCTATTCATCAACAGGTCCGAGAGGCGCTCCCTGATCGGTCTACCGGCGAAGGACATGGTCTCCGGCCTGGGGACAATGTCATGGTGAAAGTCTTCGACAGGACAAACAGCTTGGAACCGAGATGGGTGGGCCCTGAGCAGGTCCTCCTCGCGACGAGGACGGCTGTGCGAGTCTCGAACAGGAAGAATTGGATCCATTCCTTGCACTGTCGAAAGGTACCGCCCGGATTGGTGGAGCCGGCCGTGCTGACCGATCAACGAGAAATCCTGGCAGCGGAGGCAGGCCGTGCTGGGGAGCCAAACGCCACTGAGGAGCTCTTTCCGGACCACGCGACTTCTGGAGGAAGGCGATATCATCTTCGACCACGGAAGTGAGTTTTCTAGTACCGGGACATACTGTCAGAACGGCCCTTGGGTTAGTGAAACGGAGAGCCGATGAGGCAAGGGGGGGGGATCAGCCCTGCATTAGTGTAGTGACACCCGTCTTGGCCCGCTGGTGAAGAAATCAACCGCTGCCCAAGGGGAAGAGTTCTGACAGACCTGTTAGTTTCAGGAAGATATCAGGGTATTGTTCTTTTTGACATGGAGAAGAAGAAAATCCTTTGTGCATCGGGGTTCATGCTGACAGTAGCTATTGTTGGGATAGCCACATGGTTTGTGGAGGAGGTAACTCCTGCTCGGAAAACACTTGTGTTGACGACTCCAGTGCCTGCGGAGCACTACTTTTATACATTACCATATCAAGAGTTGAAGCATCGACAGTCCTATTTGAATAACACTTTCATTCAGATGCTGCATCATACCCACGTTGCTACGAACGCTACGAACTGTTGGATATGTGGGATGATGCCAGCCCATCAGAAGAAAGGAGGTACGCCATTCATACCACTTCCTTTCTCTCATAATGGCTCTTGTAGAGCATGGTACACTTTGCTGTTTGCCACTCGGAAACCGACAGTGAGACGATTGCTTTTCAGACTCAATAAAGAATGTCATCAGGATAAAAATGGATATCCGCAAGCGAATGGGACAATTTGGGAATGGGAAGAGTACCGACCAGACAATGAATCCATTCCCTACATCTTTACGAACACAAGAGACACTGTGGGAAAAGATAAATTTGTAATTCAAGTAGCACAAGCTCAAGCGGACCTGTGTGTCCAGAGTGTGGGCTTTATCCCTGTTGGTGTCAGTGATTGTATCACTGTCTTGAACATTGATGGATTGAATAATAGTACCTTCCTAGCGTCCCATAATACCTACTTTGTGTGTGGAAATAAAGGTTATTACCGTTTGCCGGCTGGGTGGTCTGGGGTATGCTATGTATCATTCCTATTACCTCCTGTATTCCTAGCACCCGCATCTTATCATAAAGATTTGAAATTGTTGAATAATGTGACTGTAAATAGGTATAAACGTACTCTATCGATTGATGATGTGGATCAGACTGATACCAGCTTGCAGCAGTATATTGATTTTAACTTAGGACTGTTTTTCTTTGTTGGAGCCGCTTTGAACAGTAGGAAGATCCGAAGATTAACAAGAGTGGTAGAAGCTGTAACAAATCAGACTGCTGCTGCTCTTGGGAATCTTACGGAAGAGTTACAAATCACTAGGATTGTTGCATTGCAGAATCGTATGGTATTAGATGTCATGTTAGCTGATCGAGGTGGAGCTTGTAAAATTATTGGAAGTAGCTGCTGTGTGTTCATCCCTGATCATACGCCATCAGTTTATAACGCCATTAATAAGCTGCATAAAATAGCAGCTGAAATCCACGCAGAAAACGGCACTTGGTCCTTTTCTGGATGGTTTTGGGCATTGGTTACTGCCTGGGGATGGAAGGTCTTAACTGGTCTCTGTATTATTATAGCAGTTCTGTTCCTTTTTTGTATGTGTGTTCAATGTGGACCATTGTTCTGTTCTGTATGCATTTCATTCTGCATCCCAGATAAGAAAGCTATTGCCGATGTTGCTCACCAGAAGCGTCTAGCTAAAGAGGTTGAAGGAATGATGACCATTGACATATATGATGATTATTCTGGTAAACCGGATGTCTTCAGTAAATGCTGAAAGGGTCGTCTGTTGTAACTTGAAACAGTAATGTGATTAAGCATTTACCAAAGACATTAATGCTTTCCCTTCAGATCATGTTTTCTCCGTTATGTTGACCGAAGTTTGGACTCCATTTTGTGTTGTCATGCTGCCACGTGTTCGCCACGAGGAGAGTCCGACCTCTGTGTTAGTTGCTCTTGTAATCTGCCCAGTAACAGTCTATAAATAGCCCTTCTGTCTATCTGGCGCATGCCCAGACTTGACCACATCTGTTACTAGTTAGCCTTGCTTGACCATGTGTTCGCGGGCTCAAGGAGTGTGTTGGCTCCGCCCATGTATTGATTCAGTATCGAGAATGACCATAAATGGTAATGTTCTTCGTCTTCATGTTGTATCCACCCACTTATGAGCCCCTCTACTGTGTATAAAAGGGGACCATGTACGACTGTTCTTTGTGCTACTCTATGCAATACTGAAGAGTGTTGTGTGGATTGTAGGACCACCCTTAAGGGTTAATAAATGCTGTTTTTGTACTTTGCAGTTTCCGTGCCAACTTCCTTATAGATTCCGTTACAGGAGAGCGAACCCTTGTGTCTTGCGGGCCTAGCTGGGGCCTGAATTCATCACAACGACTTGCTGTAGGGGGCAGAATGTGGTGGGCTAACAATCAAACACCTTCCCTGCTGATGCACAAACTGGAGTAGGAATAGTAAATTATACTATTCCTAAATCCAGCGCTCCAACGCAATGCGACAGGCCTTTGAGGGACACCGGAGGAGCGCCCCTCTCTGGAGACTCAGGGCCAGGTGACCCCTCAACCACAGCCTGAAGCCTGGGCGTGAAACCAACGAGGGTCAGCCCCAGCAACGCGGAAACAGGCGTCCACCGGGAACCAGCTGGTAGCAGCCGGCAAAACCTACACATTGTATTTAAAAGTAGGACATGTACACGTTTATTGTTAAATATGTCCTTAGAGTGAAAAAGCCTTAAAATGCTATTTTCCCGGTATAAAGGCTTGCTGTTACATGGGAAAACACTGGGTTATATTGCTACATTTAATAATGCTAATTTCGGTTAGGAAAAAAGCTAGGAATTTAATCCAAAGACTCTGGTTAATAGTTATTTCGAATCCAATATAATGGTAATACAAAAATGTTAATAACTTTTCACAAATAGGTACTTTTATAAAGTTACCTTTTTCCTGCGCAAGGATTATCAAGGCTATTTTGCATAAGATCCAACTGCCACCTGGCAGCAACCTGGCATCCTGAATAGGTGTGAAAGCTGCTCCCAGAGCAGGACAAAGGCCTTGGATATGGGGAGATGATCCTGTTCATCTGGGGAGAGGGCCATCTGGGCTGTGCACCAGACCTTTATTAACTTTAAAGGGGCCCACTGTGTCACAAGCAAATGTTAGCTGACACCTGGTCAGGTCCCTTCTTTGTTCTCCCAGTCATGCAGACTTAAGGCAGGCTCCAGATCCCAGTGGGTGAAGAGCTGCCCCAGAACTGGTTTGAAGTGAACACATTTTCTTGGCCACCCCTCTGAATGTAAGTAGAGGTGCAGCGTGGGATTGTTTAATGCAAGGCAAACAGGAACTGCTGCAAACGTGTAGTGTTACACCTAGAAATCTTTACCCTATTGGCCAGGAATGGTCAGAAGTCTCTGCCACCCACAGGTTATTGCCAGGTATCAAAGTGTTACCCATGCCCATGGGTACCTTCTTCGGAACACTACTAGGGCTGTGGAGGATAGAAGAAGGACTAAGCCAGCTCTTGAGACCTGGGGGGAGACCTGAAGTGCTGAGCCTGCTCCTATCTTGTAGGGTCAGTTGGCAGACCTCCTGTTTGCAGGCCTCCTGTTAGGCTACAGGGCTACGAAAAGCTACAAGAGGTGATTTTCCTGAAGAGCCCGGCTAACCACCTCCATCTGGACCTGCTCTGGACCTTGCTAGTGGCTTCTACTGAAGTGAGTCTTGACCCCCAAGTGCTGTTGCTTAGGTTCTTATACCCTCGGCTGTGCCAAAGTGTACTCCTCCTAACATCCTGCAGAACCTGGGCCTTAAAAACGTTTTCGCTCCTAATACCTCTAGAGGACTAGGGTAAACCTGACAAGGCCAAGTCAATCCGATGGAGGTGCGTTTCGCTGTCACTCAGAGCTTTCTCGCAGCAGCAATTCTGTTTCAATGGGACATTGGCGGAGAGAGTCTCCAGCCTTGTGGAGCCCTGTTGGCTACAAGCCTTGCCCCACTGGACGAAACCGAGCTCATCTGACTAAATCCAAATATAGAAATCTTCCTTGGGCATGAATTTTGAATTTCTCCAACTCTGAGCTTTCCCACCAATATTACCGGCACCTTGTCTGATGGCAGACTGGCCTCTTGCAGCCCTTGCCACAGCCTGGGCCAGGTCAGAGGGTAAAACTTCTCATTGGGTCGAACCTGATTTCTGTGTTCAACCCGCTCTCCATCGCAATCAGCCTCAAATCATGTCTAGGTCCTAGTCAAGTGCAAACAGATGACGGTAGTTCGTGCTTAACGCTTTTTTAATGCTACTTTTATTCAAAAGTTAAAAAAATTCATATCTCTAGTTCCACTGAATTTTGTCATTTTGTTCATTACATTATTCTCTAGTTGTATAAATTGAGTAGGATTTTGATTGTGTTGTTGACTTTGTAACTGTTTTGGTACTTCAGTGTGCTTTACACATTTTCCTAAGTTAAGCCTGTCTGTTCTGTATCATAGCTTAGGGAAAAATACAAGATCACATTACATTTGGGTGGAGCTAGGGGGTAGTGAGATTGATGGGTGATGTTTTGAGGAAATTTCTGGGTTTTAGGGGTCAGGGATGGATGGATTTCAGGTGTAGAAGGATTTTATTAGGGTTCAGAGACCAGGGATGGCTGGAGTTTAGGGGTGGTGTGGGGTCTTTTGGGGTACATAATGGGAGGTGTTTAGGGGTGGTGAGGTGTTTTTAGTGTTTAGGAATGAATGGAGCTTAGGAGAGGTGAGGGGCTTTTAGGGTTCAGGGATCACTGATGGGTATAATTTAGGAGTGGTGAGGGATCTTTAGGGGTAAGGAATGGGTGGTGTTTACTAGTGGTGAGGGTTTTTTAGGGTTTATTAGGGTTTGAGGATGGGTGGATGTTAGACTTGGCATCTTTTGGCATGTTTCCCCTGAGTTTTTGCTTTCTGACCTCCCGGTTTTGATTCTGTTTTTGCTGGCGTAGTGTTTCTGCACACTTTTCGCTCTGCTGATCAGTGGTAAAGTGCAAGTGCTTCTGTGGTAAATTGCGTTATGGATTGGTGTTTCCAGGATTGGATATTTGATTAACTTGTCAGTCCTTAGTAAGGTGCACCAAGTGTGCCAGGGCCTGTGAATCAAATGCTACTTGTGGGCCTGCAGCATTAATAGTGCCACCCACATGATTAGCCCTGAAAAGGCATTTCAGACCTGCCATTGCAGAGTCTGCACACAGTTTGTAACTGCCATGTCGACTTGGCCAGTGCACACACTTGCAAGTCCCTAACCTTCCCTTTTCTTACATTTTAGGTACTCCTAAGGTAGGCCAAAGGGATCCCTGTGGGCAGGGTGCAATGTATGTGAAAGGTAGGACATGCCCTGGTGTGTGTGGCATGTCCTGATAGTGAATTATGGCCAATTTCGCTTTTTACATTCTGTGTTTAAAAACACCACTTTTAGAAAGTAGGTATTTTCTTGCTCAGTCATCCCGTGTGCCTCTGCTGGATTGTGGATTGCCTGTCTGGGTTTTGGATGACAGAAGGCTGGGGAGCAGGAGTGGCTCCAGATAGTCTAGGTTGGTCAGGAAAGGGCTGAATAGACCTGGGCTGCAATTGGGGAAGGAGAGGAGATTTCCTTGCACCTCAAAGGGCCTGGACTGCCTTTAACAATGCCGTCTCCACCTCCTGCCAGGAAGTCACACCAGAGAAGGCAGAACTGGTTCTGGTTGGGCACAGACACTCTCTGCCTAAGGGATCAAAGGATTTTGGGATGTAAATAGTGGGTCCCAGACCCCTGAACTTTAGAACTCTTTTGGGCCAAGAAGACTGCCAAGTAGAACTACAACTTTGCTGTGTGCTTTGCTGTGTTGGCCTGCAGGGGCTGCTTCTGTCTTGGGCAGGGAAAGGACTGGACTGAACTTTCTGCAATCTACTTTGTGAGTTTCTCCAAGGGCTTGAGGTAGAGCTTGCCCCCTGTTCAAGAAGCCTCAGGAACAAGACTTCAAGCTCTTCTGCCCTCAGCACTAGGGACTGTATGTTTTGTGCTGCAACAGAAGAAAAGCAACCCGACAACATCTACGATGCCGCTGCCGACTCCGTGTCCCGAAGGCACCGCTGAGGGCACTGCTGCAACGCCGCACCGCGACCCTGGTCACACCGACAATGCCTGATGATGCCGCCACCGAACCTCTGCTCGCACTGCAACCTATGGGCACCGCATTCGGCACAGCCTCACTTCACGACAACGCCTTGGTATCCCCGATGCAGCTGCTCCACGCCAAAATCTATGCCGCTGCTTGTACCGTGGTCCGAGGGCACCGCTCGTAAAGTTACACGACGCACCGCCCTAATCCCGCACCGCAGCCTTGGCCTACAGACGCTGACACCATTGACTCCAGTTTGTCAGCTGACTACAGCACTTCAGCCACGACGACGCTGCTTGCACCGTGACCTACCAGCACTGCAACAAGCACCGCCTTCACCTCGCATCGTGACCCTGGTCTCACCGATGACGCCATCTGACGCTGCCACCGAGCCGCTGCTCGCACCGCGACCTGAGGGCACCGCACACGGCACCGCTGCACTTTGCACCGCAGCACCTGACCCCAGCCGACACCAGCACTCCTGACTTCAATGGAGGGGAGTTCGACTTGCAACGCGTGTGACTTCAAGGGCCCCGACGACTCCTGCACCGACCTCCAGAACCGACACCTGCGGATACCATGCTTTCGGAAGCTAAACGAGAGGTCCCCGACGCACTGCATTTCTAAAAGGTTATGTTTGCGGGTCTTTCTGACACTGTAGCTGGCCCGCAACGCCATAGTAAGCCAGAACTGTTTGGATTTGTTTGCTTACGATGCCGTTATAGCCCCAGACAGAGCTATCGACAAGGAACTATTTTTCAAGCATATTTTGATTAATGAAGATTTTCAAGTACTGTATTGTGGATTTTTATTGTTTTTGGTCTTGTCTTAAATATTTCAAAATATTGGATATTTTTCTAAACTGGTGTTGTGTCCTTTTGTAGTGCGTACACTGTATTACTGTTGGTTATGTGCACATGCTTTACACACTGCCTCTAAGATAAGCCTGACTGCTTGTGCCAAGCTTCCAAGCGGGTGAACAGGGGTTCTTTTAGGAGTATAACTCCCTTATCCTGACTAGGGAGAAGGGTCCCTATTTGGACAGAGGTGCAAGCCCTTGCTAACTTGAGACCCCCATTTCTAACAGTGGAGTTTAGGGGTAGTGGTGGGTTTTAATATTCAGGACTGGATGGAATTTAGTTGTAGAAAGTGTTTTCAGGGTTCATTGATGGCTGGAGTTTAGGGATCAGTGATGCATATCATTTAGGCATGGTGAGGGGGTTTTAGGGTTATGGGGTGGGTGGAAAGGGTTTTTAGTTCCGGTAAGAGTGGAAATTAGGTGTCCGGGATGAGTTAGTTAAGGCATGGTGAGGAGATAATCAGGGTGAGGGATGGATGATGTGTAGGCATTCCCAGGGGAATGGATGGTATTTAGGGGTGGTAACGGGTCAGCAAATTAAAAGCATCCAAAGTAATTGTTTGACAATATAAAAGATTTCAATTCTTAGTAATGTCCTTGAAGTAAAAGACTGAAATAATTGCCTCAGACAAAAATGCTTCCGAAGGTAAGGCCTACCTTAATTGCATTTCCCCCTTAGAAATAAACATGTAGAAGCCACTTCATGATATGAATTGGTGAAACGATTCTTATCCCCTGCACAAGCACATTTCTAATATCCAATTGACATGCGTACGTTTAAACAACAGAAAACATAAATCGTTATGGTCTTTTCATTGTCTTTACTTCAAAATGCCCAGCCAACACATGTTTCGTCTATAGGGGAAGACCCTAGGACTTCTTCAGGACTAAAACAATAAGATAATCACTGTGTCAATGTATATACACATTAAAGAAAAACATGTAATATGATGAAACACAATTCACCATTGTGTGGAAACCTGAGAAATTGTAGTGATAATATACATTTGATATAGTAATATCTTCAGAAACGTGTACACCCATGCAAATAGTCTCTCGTAAAGCGGGCAAGAAACAGAAAATGAGTGGAAAACATACTACAGGATGTCGAATAGTATGTCGTGCCTCAACCGATATTCTGATATATTAACGTACTCTTCAGCTATTTTATCATAGCTGCTATCCAGAAAGTGAAAAACTGAAATCCCAATCCGGCTGCTATCCAGAAAGTGAAAAACTGAAATCCAAATCCGGGGGGGGGCGTGGGGGTGGCCGTGTACGGTGCCTAGACGTACATATGAGCATTCCATGATCAGAATTGTGCAATAATCATCAGAGACATTAGTATGTATTCCAAACACTCCCTACCTGTCAGGCTCTCTATCCTCTTATCACTATTTCCTAAGAGGGGGACAAATGTATTATGGTTTCCTCAAAACCGATGATAAGACATGTAATGACAGAAGATCATGTTCACTTATTCGTAATGAATATTATTCAGTATAACTTAGGCTTAACTTAGAGGCACAGGTTAATTTGGGGTTTGCTTGTGCCTAACCCTGACAAGGAATATGTTTGCTGCTTGACCAGGGCTTATAACCCAGTCAACCAACAATCCAATTTCTTACACCAGTGTTCAGCAGTGAGGGTTAAATTTATGTGTGTGTGCAGTGCTATACAGTAATTTTGTGTTACACTACCACCTCACATAAATAATTTAGGACCAAATCATTATTTTTGTATTCTCCTTGATTGCCTTTCGGCGTTGTTTCTAAATTTAACCTCATTCCTACTACTGGACTGTCTGAGACCACACCTGCAGCAATGGAGTTTGAGCTGGCCAACCTGGAATGCTATACGGTGGTTGTGCTTAAAACGTTCTGCCATTAAAGGGTACTAAGAGTTAAGCTGGGCACCAAAAGGTTGGAACTTCAGAAAACTCTATGAACCTGGACAGAGGTTCACCAGTTGATGGCAGTCACAGAGGAGCAAGAGGATGAGGATGATATGGAGAATCAGGAGAAAGTCCAGGACAACAGCCTTGGAATGAAGTCCTCAAGGAAGGGGGAAGACTCATGCCCTGAGCTGGATCCCTCTGCCAGAGCAGGAAGCAGTCTTTCATCTCATGGCCTGTCTCCAGAGAAAATGGCAAACAGGAAGGCAGAGAGGGAGTTTCAATGATAAATGGGCAAATTAAAAATGGAGGATAAATGTGCTTTGGAGCGGTTGGCTAATGAAAGGAGTCTGAAAGTGGAACTGATGGCAAAGCCAGCAGATTCTAGAAATGGTAGCAGCAATTCTACAGTGTATGAAGGAGACAGAAAGGTTTGCATCCTCAGCGATTTGGTGCCCAGTTAGATGGTGGAAGATGACATTGACAAATATGTTTCTGCCTATGAGGTAGCATGAGGGTGCACAAGATGCTAGAAGAGCATTGGGGGTAAAGGGGTGAGGAAACACAATCTTAGCATGGGGTGGGACACACTACTTTCTTGAGTGGTTGGGGACCAATCCAGGTACACTCCCATAAAAGCAATTTGTATAGCTAAGTTTGGACTGACACCTGAAAAGTACAGCCAAAGGTTTGGGGACAGTCAGAAGCTTCCCAGCCAGTCCTTGGTAGATTTTATAGACTGTTTCAGCAAAGGCACTGAGTCGTTGGGCAGTAAAGTTAATGATTACAATGGGCTATACAATCTCATTATGAGAGAGAACATTCTCAGTATTTGTTTTCTGGAGCTGTGCCAGGACTTAGTTGACAGTAAGTTGACTGACCCCAGAAAGTTTGTTGATGAGGAGAACCGCTAGGCTTGTACCAGAGTGTCCAAAAAGCTTTGGGGAGACTCCCACAAGGTTGGTCAAAGGTCCCACCACAAGAAAGAAGGGGAGAAACACTTAGAAATAAGGAGTTTTTAAAGGCCCCCCAAAATAATTCCCAAGGGAGTAGGGGTAATCATTCCCAGTCTGAGCCTAAGAAGAAAGGATTCTTTGACAAGAAGAAAGGGACGATTGTACCCCAATGCACAGAGTGTTCCAAGTATGGAGACTCTAAGGGTGACTCCAAATGTCCCAAGAGGGCACAGCCCCCCATCGTTGGGTCGACACCCAGGATGGTGAGTGCAATGCTCAGGGAGGAGGTAGTCCCAATTAGCTTTGGGGAATAGACAGAGGTGATGCCAGTTTCCTTGGAGGATACGAAGATGGTGCCAAAATACCATATGCCTGCCAATACTTCTAAGTACAGGAGCGGGTCTCCATATATGGGCAATGGGTGGAGGCTCTAAGAGAAACATGCGTCAGCAGGACTATTATAAAGTGTCAGCTGATGTCCTCAGTTTACGTCCTCCCTAACAGATTCCACCAAGTCATAATCACAGACAATTTTGAGAGTCACATACTGGTGGCTCTGGTTCCTTTTGATTGGTGGGGGGGTCGCAGGATCTCTAAAGGAAGCTGTTAGCCCTGCCATGCTTGTAGATTGTCGGTTGGGCAATAACCTGGACCATGCTATCTGGAGGGAAATAGAGCTTAGGTCAGACTTTGGGATGTTGGGATTGTCTGATCAGGTCTGTATGACCATGCGGTCCATAGCTGCTCAGGAAGGGAGTCAAGGGGAGGTCATTGTCTGGATGACCTGCCTGAGCTTCCTGGTTGGTAAGCTGAGGGTGGGCTCATCAGGGACGAATTCTGCAAGATGCCTCACCCTAGAAGGCTTGAGTTGGCAATCTGAGGACCAGGCAGCAGGTGACACCTCTGAAGATCACTTGATCTACTGTGAGAATGACCTCCTATATAGTGAGTCTAAGGCCCCTGAGCATGAGGCAGCTCATGTGTTGGTAGTTCCCCAATGTTACAGGGCCTTCCTACTGGCGCTGGTTCTTGAGATATCCCTGGCAGAACATCTGGAGCAGTTTAAGAAATTGAGGGTTTGGTTGAGATGGGTATAAGTCCTGGTCAAGTAGCAACCACAATCCATGTCGGGGTAAGACCCAATTAGGCTTGCTGAACAGAGTACCTTTAATCCTGTCTGCAGAGTGGTGCATGGATCCGGGTTGAGCATGCGCTGCACAGCCAAAGCATTGCTTCAAGTTCGGGATGCTCCGAAGCTGAGGTGCGAGGTCTTGTTGCGTTGTTGGCAAGGATCTCGTCAATGGGGCTTCCAATGAAAAGTTTGGCATCGGATATGTGACGTGGAACTGGTGATGTGTCGATTCTGAGGAGCTGTGAGACTGCAACATGGAGTCTGCCATTGGCATCGAGGCTGCCGTCAAATTCAAGGACCGGAGCTGTGGGTGTGCTGTGTTGCTGGGTCAATGCGTCAGTTCAGAGAATTCCAGTGTTCGATGTGGGTCTTCCGGATGTGTCAACTAGTCTCCCGCACACTAACTGATGCCATCTCCTCACCAAGCACTACGCTGGCAATCCCCTGTGACTGCCCACCACTGGGGGCGGTGCCCTCTTAGGGCACTTGGCATCTCCCTTCCTATGCCCAGTTACTGTCACTCAGCACTTTGCATCTCCCTTCATATGCCCATATTCATAGCACTCATAACACATAAGGACACACTTTCCAGTTTTCTGATCTGTGAAACCCCTCTTCTCGTGGCCAGATTAGGAATGGGACCCTTTTCCCTGCAGACTGTTTTGGAGGCCTTGAGAGAACTCCTTGTTTTTATGTTTTCTCCTCTCCCTTTCTTCTGGTTGGAACCCTGACTACCCTTTTGAGAGTTCCCCCAGACATATTCTTAGGCACTCTGGTGCTGACCCAGAGATATTCCTCCTTAGCAAGCTTCCTGGGAGTGATAAGCTCGCTATCCACTAGGTGTTGGCACAGCTCTGGAAAACAAATATTGAACATGTGCTCCCTCAGAATTAGGTTGTATACTCCAGTAAATTCATCCACTTTGCTGCTCCTCACCCAACCTTTCAGAGCTTTGCTGGCTTATTTAACAAAATCCACCCTGGACTGATTTAGGAGCTTGTGGCTGTCCCTAAACATCTGATGGTACTTCTCTGGGGTTATCCCAAACTTAGCAACATGGGATTGACTTCACAGGGCCATTATTGGTCTGATCCACTGCCTTTAATTTCAGAAGTGTGTCCCACCCCTCCCTGGGAAGGTGTTTTTACAGGCTACTCCCCCTCCCCCCTCAGTACTCCCTCAGACCTTGTGTGCCTTAAGTGCAACTCCATAAGCAGCACACCGTTTGTCTGTATTATCTCCCACCACATAGTTAGGCACCAGCGCCCGGGGTATGCATATTCTCACCTCTCCATCAGACACTGTTGGTACGCTGCCACCCTCACAATTGGGCCCTGTAGGTTGCCTTGCCTTTAGCTCCAGCTCCCCCATGCTCACAGCTATGGTGGCCTTCTCAACCCCAGCCTTCTCCTTCTCAACATCCACCTTTAACTTGGCCAGCTCTAGCTTGAGCTTCCTTTCCTCCCTCCTCTCCTCCAGCTCCTCTGGGGTCAGGCCTGTGGAAGACACACTGCTCCGTGCACAGGGAGGAAATTCCAATCCAGTGAGTAGGTTACCCCCTCCCCAACAGACCACATTCCAAGGTCCTCCTTGAAATGTTAGTCCTGCTCTCATTGCTCCTCATCCTGCACTTCCACCCCATAATCTGTTGGCAATGGGTGGGCCTCTGCCCATGCCCTCAAGGCTTTCTGGAGTTCTATATTCCTGGTGCTCCTTTTAGCGAGCAGATCTCTCTCTTAGCACACCTCCTTGAGCTCAGCTACAGTGTAGCTGTCCAGGTTGGCAACCTCAAACTCCCTCTTTGTAGGTGAGGTCACAGGCACAAACAGTCAGATAGAGTAGGAATTACATTTTAAACAAAAAGGTTTATCAGGGAGAAATTACAACTTAAATTGGTCTTCGATATGGGAGGGTAGTGTACAACAAAGGTTCTATTCTCAAGGTGGATCACCAATATTAGAAATTGAATTACTAGATGACTGGGGCAAAAGCCCCAGTCAAGCAGCATCCACAATCCTAGTCAGTGTTAGACCTGGTATCATTGGCGTGATTCTCCCTTCAATTGTTTACTGATTGCCTCCACTGTTTTTGATATGTTTTGCTGGTTTAGATGCTTTGGGCACTGTGCGACTGCTATTCAGTGCCACAGTGCAAGTGCTCCCCATGTTAAATTGATCTATTGATTAGTGACTCCATGATTGGGTTATTTGATTTACTTGTCAGACCCTAGTAGAGTAAACCATATGTGCCCAGGGCTTGTAAATCAAATGCTGCAGGTGGGCTTGCAAAGTGTGTCTCAGGCCTGCCATCAGTCTAGTACTGCCATGTTGACTGGGCAAGTGCACCCACTTACCAGTCCCTAAACCTTCTATTATCTTCATATCAGACACCCCTAAGGTAGGCCCAAGGGCAGGGTGCATTGTAAGTATAAGGTAGGACATGCCCTGGTGTGTGTGGCATGTCCTAATAGTGAATTACACCCATATTCGTGTTTCACTATTGCAAGGCTACCTGTGCCCCATAGGCCAGAATGGGCAATTTGATTATCACATCTTATAATCCTAACTGACTCAGGGAGCATAGTAGAAATTCGAATTTAGTATGCCTGAACTCAGAATGATAAAATACATCTGTTAGTAAAGTTGGTTTTAACATTCTATGTTTGAAAATACCACTTTTAGAAAGTAGGTATTTTCTTGCCTAACTATCCAAGCCTGCCTCTGCTAGGTTGTGTATTCCTTGTCTGGAGTTTGAGTGACAGGGGCTGGGGGATTCCGGGAGACAGGGCGAGTCAGCACATAGAGAGAGAGATCTGCATGTAGATGGGTGGGAGGAGTTGCACCTGGGACCTGAATAGGGCTGTGCCTTCCCTCCACAATGCTGGCTCCACCTCCTGTGTTGTGTCTGATGTCTCTGGCCTACACTGTGAAAGGAAAGAAGGAATCTTGTCAACAAAGTGCTCCAGGACTGACCAGAACTGGTTTGGACTAGGCAAAGGCCTCTCTTCAGAGAACAAAGAGAATAGTAGTATAAATATGGGGATCCAGACCCCAAGACCATAGAAATTCCTTTTGCCAAGGAGAAGAACCAAGGAAACTGCAGCAGTTTGGACTGCCCCCCTGCCAGTGTGCTGTGTTGCTTGGTTGGCCTGCAGTGGTTTCTTTGTTGCCAAGGAAAGGAGAAGGAACTTTTAAAGAACTTTCATCATCTTGCAGAATATTACTCCAAGAGCTTGAACTTGAGCTTGCCTCCTGCTGAAGTCTCAGAGCCAAAAGACTTCACCACCAGCTCCCCTCTGAATTTCCTTGCTGGGAATTCTACCTGCAGAAGCCTGCGTGTTGCTGGGAGCTGGAAGCGCGACGCATCGAGAAGAAGTGTGTCGCAGTCGCAGCTGTTGCCGTCGCATCGCCGGGGAAAGCGTGTCGTTGCCGAGGTTTCTGCTGCATCATCAGAGAAGCGTGCCTTTGTCAAAGCTGTTACCTGACGCATCACCGGAGAAGCGTGTCACCGCCGCAAGGTCGCCGTCGCATCACCGAAGAAGCATGTCGCACGGCCTGTTGCGGCTCCAAAGCTACAGAGTTCACCGCACGGCCGCCAGGTGTGCACGCATCGTCTACACGTCGTCGCATCAAGGGCGCAATCTTATCGCATCAAACTGGATTGACACATCGCATTGAGGCGCCATCTTGCTGCTTCGCACTGGGCCACAGTATGAGAATCTACGCATCATCACCTCCTCTCCGGTAAGGATCAAGACGCATCCCCTACTCTGCACAAGCATTGAGGAGTGACGCATCCTCTCCTCCGAAGCAAGGAACCGACGCATCTCCAACGCTGCGATCCTTTTGTTTATTTTGTGTTATGGATCAAGGTACTTTTGTGAGAACTTTGTCGCATCTACCATCAACTTGAACTAAGTTACTTCTACCATCGTTAATTCAATTTTGAGTACAGTATTGTGGATTTTTGTCGTTTGTGGTCTGGTGTGAAGTCTATATAAAGAATACTTATTTTTATAAAAACTGTGTGGTGTCCATCTGTAGCGTTTTCACTGTATTACTGTATGTGTTCACAAATGCTTAACACACTGCCTCTGAGATAAGCCTGTCTGCTCATGCCAAGCTACCAAGGGGATGAGCAGAGGTTATCCAGTAGTGTAATCCCCTTTCCCTGACTAAGAAGCAAGGGTCCCTATTTGGTCAAAGGTACCTACCTCTGCCAACTAGAGACCCCCAGTTCTAACAGTAAGGCATAAGCAACGCCCAAAACAACCTGTGCTTAACCCCCCGGGTAGCTTGGCGCAGATCAGTCAGGCTTAACATAGACGCAATGTGTAAAGTATTTGTGCAAAACCTCAAACATTAAAACAATGTAAACACCACAAAACATGATCCCAAATCAGGATAGAAAAATAGAGCTTAATACAAGACATAAAACAAGACCAAAATGACATAAATCCAATCTGTAGAACCGGTGCTATGAACTTTTAAAGAGTAAACTGCAATATATTGTCTAAAAGCATAAAGCGCCAACTGTGGCTACCTGGTCACCTTGGACCAGGTCAAAGGTTCAGGGTGACCACAATGGACCGTGGGTGGGATACAGTCCCAGGTTAGTCTCGCTGAAGATTTACCTTCTCATGTTTTGTGCCAAGAGTCCTGTTTGCATTGAAGAAAGTCACCTGGAGCAAGGAGTGTGTTACTGGTGGTGGTCGATGTGGTGCGAGGAACAGGCTGAGCATAGCAGACGAGCAGGCTGGTACTTCCCATTGGCGGTCCTCAGCAGGTGAACGATTCTTGCTGTGCGAGGAGACAGGCTTGCCACGGTTTGTGCTGATTTTTGGTACAAGCGGCACGATTTTGATGCACCCAAAAACTTGAAATAAAGAGCCACACCAAGGGTCCAGAACCTGAGACACCTCTTGGGGGTCAAGAACTCATTGAAGCATGCAGCAGGTCAGCACACCAAGGCAGCAGCTCCATCACAGTAGGAGTCCAGCATAGTGGCATTCCTTGTTGCTGCACAGTAGTCCTTCTTCCTTGCAAAGTATCCACAGGTCCTGAAGTGTACTGAAGATTTGGTTTCTGAGGTCCTTCTTTTATATTCTGGTTCCCAGGTTCTGGAAAGTAGGAGCAGCTTCTAGGCAGTGGCGTTGAAGTGCATGGAAAATCCTGCCTCCCGTGCCCGGGCTCCTAGCTGGTTGAAGTCACAATTCTGGGTTGCTAGGCCCTTTGTGTGGTGACAGGACAGAGCCTATTCAAGTGTTAGTGAGGCTTGGCCCAGCTCCTCTTTCCCATTCTACCAGTGATGGCCCTACCAGTCACTCCCAAGCTCCCATTGTGTGTGGATACCCTGGAGAAATACACAAATCTCAACTGCCAATTACACACAGTCATGTGACCCAGGCAGGCTGTAGGCACCAAATTGCAATGGCAAGAAAATCCCACCTTTCTGAAAGTGAAATTTTCAGAACTGCAATTTAAAATCCAACTTCGCCATAAATAAGGTTTTTAAATTGAGATTCCAAAGACACAAAACTTAAGGGATCTATCGCTTGTAATGGAAATTACACTTCTAAAAAGTAATAAGGTGACTCCCATGTTATCCTATGAGAGAGACAGAGCTTGCAGTAGTGAAAAGCAAAGATGTATTTTACCAGGTCAAAATGGCAGTTTAAACTGCAAACACATGCAATGGCAGCCCTGATACACGTTCAGTTGGCTACTTATTTGGGTGGCACAATGAGTGCTGCATACCCACTAGTGGGTAGTTATATTTACAGGCCCTGGGCATATGTAGTGCACTTTACTAGGGACTCATAAATACATTGAATATGCTAATAGGTGGCAAGCCAATATTACCATGTTTTAAGATTTAAGGAGTTAGCACACACACCTTAGCACTGGTTAGCAGTGGTAAAGTGCTCAGAGTCCTAAGGCCAACAAAAATAGATCCAGCAGAAATGGAGACTGAGAGGCAAAAAGCTTGGGGGAAGACTACCCTAAGGCTGACAGGTCTGACACAAAGGCAGAATAGCTATAATGTTGTTCAAACATTCCTCCCTCCGGGTATAGAATGTTCTAAATTAAAACGGTAGCAGAAGTGTGCCTGTGTAAAATCTAACACTTCTTTCTGAAACACCATCAGAGGCTTGCCTTGAAAAAGCAGGACACAGACCCCTTACCCAGAAGGAAGTAGAGGGAGGTTGTGTGTGGCATGTTAGCGACCGGGCACATGCTTTTGAGACTCTAAAGAGACAAAAAACAGCTTTGAAATGGAGAAGAGAGTGCTGAATTCTCAGTAGGAATCTGACAAAGGACTGCCCTAATAACCCCAAAAAATGGTGTCAGCGTCTACTGGCTTTAGTGGACTTGCAAACACCAGAGAGACTGTGTTTGCATGAAGACATATGCCAGAGGCATCCCTAAAGGAACTTTATGGAGTTTGGAAGCTGTGAACTGTTCCTTCCTGTAGAAGATGACGACTTGCACCAGGGCCGGCTTTAGCGCTGGTGGCGCCCTGTGCGACAATGTTTGTTGGCACCCCACGGACTCCCTCACTACCACCCTTTAAGAGTGCCCTCTCAAGTCTCCATAACCACTCTCTCCAAGATGCATTTAGTTATATAGCGCCACCTATACCAGTGTAGGGTGTCAGAGCACTTTACGTCACACACACATTATACAGAGACAATCAATCCTATGTGTAAATCAGCATATAGGAAATGTTACATACGCCAGAAGACTGCAAGGTGAGTCACATGTCATCCATACTGGTAGACAGCATAGTTTGAGTGCTTGGTCTGGGAAAGCACAAACTCAGAATTTAAAACATAACCCCATGGTTGCGGGTTACATTTAATAATACAGATTTTTTCATATTGAAATGAACCCTTTTTGAAATATTTGAATAATGAAAGACTGAGGAAAAAAACTCATAAAGCTCTAATCTATATCTTGCAGTTTGCATGCAGCTCTTTGATTACAGTTATTAGCTCACTGTTCCGTGTTAGAATTTTAACAAAAGCACTGACCTATTTAAAATATATGCACTTGTGATCTGCATGGTACACATTCTTTCCAGCAGGCATATAAACTAACCCTGGGCAAAGCACTACGCTACGCTCGCGTAGTTTGCGCTACTTCGCACTACGCGAATTGCACGTAGCACAGTGCAAACATGCGTAGCGTAGTGCAGCGGTCATTTTTTGCTTGCTCGCGGTCCTCAACGTCAAGTTGGCGACCGCAAACAAGCAAAATGACATCCCGGTGAGACTTTTTCCTCGTTCGCGATCAGCAATATCAAGTTGCCGATCGCGAGCGTGGAAAATAAACCTCCTGGCGAGATTCTCAACGCGGGGAGGTCAGGTTTCTCATTGCGAGTGGTCGTGCTTGCCTCTTCACCGGTCGCGATGAGAAACTACCAGTCCACGTTGAGAAAGCTGCAGCTCGAGCAGAAATCTACTCGAGCAGCAGAAAACGACCGCTTGCACTGTGCAAGATGTAGTTTGCACTGTTTGCACAGTGCGGATAAGCATACGGCACTGTGCAATCAGTGCAAACAGCATTTTGCACAGTGCACTATGCAGTTCGCGTAGCTAAGCGTAGCTCGCGTAGTGCGAAGTGCAGTTCGCGTAGCTACGCATAGCGCTACTTCGCGAACTATGCCCAGGGTTAATATAAACCCTCTGTGCTACCATAAAATGAGTTAAAACTTCCACTAGACTAAACTCCTTCTCTCTCTGGGAAGAACATTAATCACTGGAGTTATCTTGACATTTTTATTGTTGTATGAAAATTCCTGGAGGCCAGCAATGCAGCAGCAGGTGCTTTTTACTCCAAAACGCAGCGCCCCCTCGAAGAGTCAGCACCCGGTGCGGTGGCACCAGTCGCACCGCCCTAGAGCCAGCATCTCAGGACTGACTGAGGAAAATAGGCAAGCCTGGAGGTGGGAGACAGGCTGTGTGACAATTATGGCAAAACTCCTTCGAAGGCCACTTGTGAGTACTGTGCAGGAACTTTCTTTGACTGTCCATGCAAGATAGAAAAGCAATCTGTTATTTTACAAGTTATAACTTTGCAGTGACAGATCTAATTGTGTTGTTTTGGCCTTATAATAATTATAAAATACTTTCAGTTATAACTAAATTTGTCTGGGAACTTTGGAGAATGCTCCCTTGATCCAAGTTTTGCGCTGGTAGTGCTAACCCTTAACCTACATTCTCTGAAGCCTTCCACTGCTGCTAGCCACTACTAAGGAGTAAACGCTGCTGTCTTACAGGAACATTGTTTGCCTGTCTAAGAACTAGTTATGTATGGTTATGTATGGTGCTGAGAGTTTGTCTACCAAGCAACCCAGCTTCCTATATGTTTTGAGATTGCTGCACATTATAAAACTGAAGTGATGGGAAAGCATTTTTTCTTGCAGTTTTATATAGCGCGAACTTGACCCGCAAAGGGTATCAGAGCGCTTTACATAGCACCAGTTACGTTACATTAGGACACACATTCATTTTTGTTACGTACGGGGAGATTAAGTATTTTGCCCAGAATCACAGGATGGTTAGCGTCATTGCCGAGACTCGAACCCAGCTTCCCAGACTCGAGGTTGACCGCCCTAGTCTGTTGGGCCAACTCCTCTCCCCATTTGAGCAGGAGGGTACAGAAGTACACATAGAGAAATACTCCAAGTCTTTGGAGGTAGAAGAAAATGCAATGCAATGGTTAGCATTCAAAAATGTCTCATGGATGACATTTATTGGGGAAAGGAAACAGGACTCGAAGAACAGGTGTTTTCTGCTCATTTGTCTTAGAAAGACAAGAAAAGAAGCCAGATAGTCGTTTGGGAGAGAGAGAATGCTGGCGCATCAAGCAAAAATGTTTTGTCAGGACTTAGTCATTTCAGACATGTCCAAATATGTGGTTTGATAAGGCAAGCAGATTTTCATGGGAGATATTTGGGCTAACTTTTATTAATATGGATTTAGCAATAGGGATATGATGGAGGGGAAAGAGTGCCTTTCACATGTAGCACATTATCAGTTCAATAAAAGAAAAATGAAACACTTTGTTCAAAGTAAAGGTCAAGTTGAGATAAAAAGAAAACGATATCATGATTTTCAGGATCAAATACAATCAGAACTGGATCAGAGGATCCAAAAGTATGACCCAGCAAAACATCAAGAACAAAAGTTTGTCAGTTCATCAAGTGTTGAAAACAAGCAAAATGAGAGCCGGATGAAAACACAGCTTGCAACTGGTTTGTAGCTCATGTTCCGATTGATATTAGAATATTCTAATCAGTGCTTAAGGTAGACACTGAAGAGTCACCCCTGGTGCGGTGGAATCAGTGTTGGTAATGTGGAGTGTGAGGTTCAATCAGTTGAAGCTGCTGAGCTGCTTTCAATCGGTTCAGAGTGTGAAATGCTTAGGAAAGCAAATCATGTCAGGTCAGTTGAACATGCATCTGCTGGCTTCATCTGGCCCCTGCATTGCACCTTAACACTTACCTGTGCCAGGTCCTCCGACCAGAGCCAGCCCTTACAGGCCCAGCTCCAGCGCTGTCCCGAGCCTCGCCATCCTCTATGTCTCTTCTCGACCTTCCACTTCTCTCTCTTATTCTCTTGCTTTTATCTCCGATTCACCACTTTCTCAGTCTTTTTGCTCGTTGGCCTCCTTTGCTGCTTTCTAGGCATTTTTTCTTTCCTTGCTCACCCTTGCTGTTTTCTAAGCATCTTTCACTCGTTCTCACTCAGCTTTTTGGGGCATTTTCCAGTCTTTCTTTGCCCATTCTCTGTGCATTTCTCATTGTCTTTCATTAATTCTTTGCTGCTTTTTGTACATCTTAGGCATGATATTCTTGGGTGGCAGTCCTCTAACTTTGTGCCTTCACACCTCCTGTTTGCTGAATTTGTTTTTGTTGACTTCAGGACTCTCTGCACTTTACCCCTGCTAACCGGTGTTAACATGCTTGTGCTCTTTCCCTAAAAAAAATTGTAAGACTGTCCTACTTCTGATTGGCATATTTTAATTCACTTGTAAGTCCCTAGTAAATGGTATTCTCCATTCACTTCCCTTTGCTATACTATGGTCTAATGCCCATGAAATTTTCAGCCAAAGTGCTTAACTTCCTGCCATGGCAGTTAGTCTTGTGGCTGAAAAGCTCCAAGAGGCTTCTGTACTTCAAAATACCACCACAGAGGGTACAAGGCTCCATGGCTCTATGCTACTTCAAGTGTTAAGCCTCATCCTATTTGCTTATTCAGGCCCAGGAATAGCAAAATAGATATCTAACACCTCTCTGGTAGTACTCATTTAATTGCAGGTGCAGGTGGTAGCTCAACTTCCCGCTTTGGCCGCAAGCATGAATATACTTTTAGGAAATTTGATTCAACTTGTGTTTTCTGCTTTTACGTTATTACATGACATTACGGCATAATTACATGAAATTTTCCGTAATTATGTGAACTGCAAATTAGACATTTTATGCTCGAAATGCACCCTTACATACATTTTTGCCAAGAGGATGCATTTAAACAAGAGCACCGTGAACAACAGTCACTCACGTCTTGTGTTCTTGTGCATTTGAGGTACATTTTTACTGACGATTTTCATGAACTGCACTGCTGGCACATAATTTTGCAAAGTGGCGCAACAAGATTAACATGAAATTTGCATACTGAAAACAGCACACACATAGGTAAAGTAAATTCTTTATTGTGCGATTATTAAAATCAGTACAATAATATCAATTCCCTGAGACAACATATCACATGACCGATATTAATAAAGAACCTGCCCTTAAGAGCAAAATAACTAATGAAAGAACGAAAGATACAAACATAAGGCCAGAAGGTGAACTTTCCAATTTAACGATCCACCTGCCTGCAGTCCCAACACTGATTCAACAACTCTCAACATCAAGAAAAGAATTAGAATTGCTCATGGCCCAGACAGATAAGATAGCTTCAGACATGAGAAACGCAATTACGAACATGAAGAACACTCTATTGCTCTCAGAAAGTTATTCCTCTAAAATTATCCAGAGTCGAAAATCGGTACACAACCTCTACAATAAGCTCAACTCAACCCCACTACCTCTTTCCAATAGAATTTTCCATCTACGTAGCTTCCTTAGATATTTGTCGGACACGGAAACACAAAATCTACTAAGAGTCCTAAAGTTAGGAGTCCAAACTTTACTACTCCTAAACTGAAAAAAATCCGAACTTTAAGACTTTCGGTATTCACAGAAGGCATTTAGGAGTCCTAAAGTTAGGACTCCTAACTTCTGTGAATACATAAATGAGTAAATGCCTTCTGTGAATACCAAATTGAGTAAATGCCTTCTGCGAATACCAAAATGGTAGTAAGTTTAGGATTTCATCTTAAGTTAGTTCTGTGAATCGGGCCCTCCAACAATATTTTCCTAGGAGACTTCAATCTACACTGGAACGACATCCAAGATAATCAGGTCAACAGTCTCAAAGAAATCCTAGACGACCACTCACTAATATAACACTGTGCACTACCAACACACTCCAAAGGAGCCACGTTAGACTGGATCATTGCCAAAGAAAATACGATCAAAGCAATCTCAATCGTACCTTGTGACTGGTACGATCACCATGTCATCACTTTCCAAATACCAGCAAAAAAAAAGAAAGCAATCTCGCAACCTATCAAACCCAAACATTGGGTGAGAGACACCAGAGAGACCTGAACTCGGAGACTCTGACACTGCAATGCGAGAAAGAGCTGCATCCCCCTTCTGAACTAACGGACGTTAGCGAGCTTACAGACCACTACAATCATACGATGTCTAAAATAATTGACAATTGTACCCCTAAAACTTAAAAGAATACAGATCAAAGATAAAAACCTATGGTTCAACGGATCACTTAACGAAGAAAGAGGTAAACTCAGAATAACAGAACGAATATGGAGACAAACTCCATCATCCCTCCACTTAAAACAACTAAGAATGACCTGAAAAACCTACAATAAAAGTGTACTTAAATTAAAAAAAGAATTTTTCAGAAATGAACTTGAAAACGCAAAGAACAGACAGAGGAAACTCTTCGATCTACTAAAAGAACAATCGAAAAAATTAGCCAAATCCTCCAATGTTAACATCGAAATCAGATCTGAACTGTGAAGATTTTCAACATTCTTTACTGAGAAAGCCAACTCATTGGAGAGAGAACTCAAGAATAAAGCGGAAAAAGCATCAATCCTAAGGAGTGAACAAGGGAGGAACCCGACACTACGACTCAAGCAATGCCCAAAACAATGCCCATTGGTCAACCTTCAAACTATATGATCAACATGACATCAACAAAATATTCCTATCGCTGAAACCAAACAGTCACTACAGTGACCCTCTGCCATCAAAATGCTGGCCCTCATGCAACCTCAGGGTCATCCCCCTCTAGACTAAGATAATTAACGAATCGCTTGCCCAAGGATCAATGCCGGACTGTCTAAAAACAGGCCAGGTTACCCCTCTCCAAAAGAAACCTACAGAGAACCCATCAGATGCAAACAACTTTCGTCCAGTAACAACCATTCCCCTACTTGCCAAAGTACTACAAAAATGTGTTCACAATTAATTTAATCAACACAATGCTGAATTTGAATTACTAAATGACCGCCAATCAGGGTTCAGACCAAACCACAGTACGGAGACAGCAATCCTACATATAGTAGATGACGCGCTATTAACCCTCAACCTTAATGAAACCTGTCTCCTGATCCTTCTGGACCTATCATCGGCATTTGACACAGTAAACCATCCCAAATAATTAGATCGCCTTGAAATTAGGATGGGCTTATCAGATACTGTTCTGAAATGGTTCTACTCCTTTCTAGAAAACAGATCACAAAGATTCCTGGTGGAAAACAAGCTATCCCCACCGTCTCCATTCCAAATTGGGATTCCACAAGAATCAACACTATCCCCGTCACTATTTAACCTATACATCGAACCATTAACTGAAGTACTGTGTAGGGGGAACATTTCCTTTCACATGTATGCTGACGACACCCAGCTATATATGAAGATAGCATCGCCAGAAGAGATCAACACTATGAACCAAGCACTCAAGGAAACAGCTGAATGGCTAGCTGATAATCACCTTAAGCTAAACTTACAAAAAACCAAATTCCTTCTGATCTCCCCTCCTAAAATTTCAGCCAAGATCAAAGAATGGACCAAGATCACAACACTAAACGATACCCCAACGATAGTGGACTCCACAAAATCACTGGGTATCACACTGGATAAAGATCAAAACATGCGAGCACACATCAACTCAATGGCAAAAAACGCTTGTTTTTATCTGAACTACCTCAGAAAAATGAAGCCACTCATAGATCTCGGAGATCTGAAAATGGCAGTACAGGCACTGGTCATATCAAGAATTGAATATGGATGCGCAACTCTATCAGGACTCCCTAAAATATCAACAGCTCCCCTAAAAGCTTGTCTCAATGCAGCAACTAGACTTATAACGGGAACAAAAAAATACGACTACATCACGCCACATCTGAAAGAGCTCAACTGGCTACCATACGAGGCAAGAATAGAGCTTAAAATTGCATGCATTACACACAAGGCAATACACCACAAAACTCCACACTACCTAGCACATAGAATTACGCTGTCCGGAGGCACTAGAACCTCGAGGGGATCTGAGGATTTCTACTGAAACCAGCATTCTTCCATAAGAACAAAACGTAGGATAGAGCGTTCACGGGTGCTGCACCAAGGATTTGGAATTCGCTCCCACCGAATATCGGAAGAATCACCTATGCCCCACGATTTAAAAAGGAAACTAAGGGACCGATTAGGAAGGTGGTCGGAAAACCACCCCGACCGCCATGGAAGCGGAAAACAACCGCTTGCCGGCAGTGTTGAAAAACCGGCTGCCAAATTAGGATCATCCACCCCCAAAAAAACACCGCGGCGGAGCGGGGCCAAGAAAAACTGCCCGTAGCGGGCAGTGATTGCGAAAATCCATCCGCGGTGGTCGGATACGCAGCGGAAAAACACCATCCCGCCGCAAGCATTGCGGAGACACCGCACAGGAAATAAGGATTTCCCTGACAGTCCCGCGGTACGTTCTGGTGTTCCCGACCCATGCGGTCGCACACTGGGATCAATGGGAGAGCTGCAGCATAGCCACCGCTGCGGACGAACCGCGAAAAATATGGCAGACGAATCAAAAAACCCACAATAAGGCCAAAAAGTGCACACAGCAAACTAGCCATGCTCCCCAAACACACAAAACACCCCAATGACACAACCACATGGCAAATACAAAAATACAATTCCCAGGACAACACACACAACACACCTGACAGCAATACCCCATTTGGACACACCCACATAGCTGAGTATAAAACCCGCCCCTCCCCTGAACACAATCCTTTGCAACACTCCAGTAGTCAAGGGACATACACCCCAGCTGAAAGGAGAGGCAAAGAACAAAACATCACTAGCCACACCACACACAGCACAACCACCACTTCTATACCTGCACCACTAACCCCCATGCACATCACACACCATACACATCACAACCACACACACCACTCACACCCCTGCACCTACAACCACTTGGCACACCACACACCATGGCAGCACACAAAATACCAACATTCACATAGAGTGAGGTGACAGTCATGGTAAATGAGATAGTCAGAGTGGAAACACAACTGTTTGGTAGCCTGGTCTAACAGACACCATTAGCCACAAGGACACAGATGTGGGCAAGGATAATCCAAAGGGGCAATGCAGTAGGGACCACCCCAAGATCCAAAAAGGATATCATGTAGCAGTGGCATAATCTGAAGAGGGTTGTCAAGGAGAGGAGAAGCAAGAACCGTGAGCTGGCTGACAGGACTGGTGGGGGCCCTCCCATTCCACCAAAACCATTCACACCATGGAGGAGAAGGCGCTTTCCATACTGCATCCAGAGAGTCTCACAGGAGTAGCTGGGGAGTGGAGGCTGGTAAGTACAAACAAATGACTACCACCACACTGATATGTACTGTCTTGCACAACTACAAAGCTACACCACATAGGACAAATTCCATCCATTTAAACCACAAACTCACAAAAACATGTCCCACAGATCCAACATTCACCCACTCCCATTCCCCCAAACGTAATTACCAACATTACCATGGGGACATGTGTACAGGCAGCCAGCACGACAACTTCCACCATGCCCCCTGCCCACCCTCAGCAGGATGGAGCCCTCCCCCACCCCACACAGAAGCATGTGTCAGCCATCACATCACCCTCATCAAACCTACAGGTAGGTAGCCATCTTCCATGGGAGGGTGCTTGTGGGTGGGAGGCCTGTACCACTACTCCCACCATTCCCTCTGTCCGACACCTGAGCAGGATGGAACTCATCCCCCACCCCACCCAGAAGCAGTTAGAAGCCATTGCAATACACCAAACAAACCTAAAGGTAGGTAGCCAAGTAAGTTCACAGTGAGGGTGTTTGTGGGTGGGAGACCTGTATCACTACTCCCACCATTCCCTCTGTCCCATACCTGAGCAGCATGGAACCCTCCCCCCACCCTACCCAGAAGCAGTTGGAAGCCATAGCAATACACCAAACAAACTTACAGGTAGGCAGACAAGTTCACAGTGAGGGTGTTTGGGGGCGGTAGGCCTGTACCACTACCCCCACTATTCCCTCTGTCCCACACCTGAGCAGGATGGAACCCTCCCTCACTCCACCCAGAAGCAGTTGGAAGCCATTGCAGTATACAAAACAAACTTACAGGTAGGCAGCCATCTTTCCTGGGAGGGTGTTTGTGGGTGGGAGGCATGTACCACTACTCCCACCATTCCCTTGTCCCGCACTTGAGCAGGATGGAAACCTCCCCCACCCCACCCAGAAAAAGTTGGAAGCCATTGCAGTAAAACAAACAAACGTACAGGTAGGCAGCCATCTTTCCTGGGATGGTGTTTGGGGGTGGGAGGCCTGTGCCACTACTCGCACCATTCCCCCTGTCCCACAGCCTAGCAGGATGGAACCCTCCCCCACCCCACCCAGAAGCCGTTGGAAGCCATTGCAGTTCACAAAACAAGTTTACAGGTAGGCAGCCAAGTTCACAGTGATGGTGTTTGGGGGTGGGAGGCCTGTACCACTACTCTCTCCATTCCCTCTGTCTCACACCTGCGCAGGATGGAACCCTCCCACACCCCACCCTAGAAGCAGTTGGAAGCCATTGCAGTACACAAAACAAACTTACAGGTAGGTAGCCATCTTCCCTGGGATGGTGTTTGTGGGTGGGAGGCCTGTACCACTACTCCCACCATTACCTTTGTCCCACACCTGAGCAGGATGGAACCCTCCCCCAACCCCACCCAGAAGTAGTTGAAAGTCATTGCACTACACAAAACAAACTTACAGGTAGCTAGCCATCTGCCCTGGGTTGGTGTTTGGGGGTGGGAGGCTTGTACCACTACTCCCACCATTCCCCCTGTCCCACAGCCTAGCAGGATGGAACCGCCTTCCTCCTCACCCAGAGGCAGTTGGAAGACTTTGCAGTACACAAAACAAACTTACAGGTAGGCAGCCAAATTCACAGTGAGGGTGTTTGGAGGTGGGAGGCCTGTACCATTACTCCCACCATTCCCTCTGTCCCACACCTGAGCAGGATGGAACTCTCCCCCACCCCACCCAGAAGCAGTTGGAAGCCCTTGCAGTACACCAAACAAACTTACAGGTAGGCAGCCAAGTTCACAGTGATGGTGTTTGGGTGTGGGAGGCCTGTACCACTACTCCCACCATTCCCTCTGTCCCACACCTGAGCAGGATGGAACCCTCCCCCTACCCCACCCAGAAGCAGTTGGAAGCCATTGCAGTACACAAAACAAACTTACAGGTAGGTAGCCATCTTCCCTGGGATGTTGTTTGGGGGTGGGAGGCCTGTACCACTACTCCCACCATTCCCCCTGTCCCACAGCCTAGCAGGATGGAACCCTCCCCCCACCCCACCCAGAAGCAGTTGGAAGCCCTTGCAGTACACCAAACAAACTTACAGGTAGGCAGCCAAGTTCACAGTGATGGTGTTTGGGTGTGGGAGGCCTGTACCACTACTCCCACCATTCCCTCTGTCCCACACCTGAGCAGGATGGAACTCTCCCCCCACCCCACCCAGAAGCAGTTGGTAGCCATTGCAGTACACAAAACAAACTTACAGTTAGGCAGCCAAGTTCACAGTGATGGTGTTTGGGGGTGGGAGGCCTGTACCACTACTCCCACCATTCCCTCTGTCCCACACCTGAGCAGGATGGAACCCTCCCCCCACCCCACCCAGAAGTAGTTGGAAGCCTTTGCAGTACAAAAAACAAACTTACAGGTAGGTAGCCATCTTTCCTGGGATGGTGTTTGAGGGCGGGAGGCCTGTATCACTACTCTCACCATTCCCCCTGTCCCACAGCCCAGCAGGATGGAATTCCCCCCACCCCACCCAGAAGCAGTTTGAAGCCATTGCAGTACACCAAACAAACTTACAGGTATGTAGCCATATCATTCAGGATCATGACCCCACTGAGCAGGATGTAAGCCTCCACCACGCACACACAGATGTGTCACATCACAAATACAAATGCGAGCATGTAACCGGCAAGTAGCCAATATGTGCACCCACAGATTTGTCACAAAAGAAATGGTGCCATATGACAACACCAGTCCTCCCATCGCTCAATTATGCACACGACCCTATTGCCACACACAGTGTGCACACAGGTAAGCAAAGGAAACTGTCACAGCTAAAAAAGTGTGACACATATAGACGAAAGTCTGGGCACAATCATGCACAGCACCTATTGACATGTGCATCGCCATGGGGCAAGTGCAACAAGGACAAGGACCTCTGTAGAAAAAAGAAAGCATGTGTGGTGGTATAAATCAAGATATGCACATGACAGGACAAAGGTATGCAAGAGATGACAATGGCCAGTCCATGGCCAGATGTGACGTCTGCCAGGTCAGACAAATCAACAAAGAGTCCTCAATGAAAAACATGTTGTGCCAGTCCCTAGATGGCAACAGGTCCCTGTAATCATAAATTATGCACAGGTCGCATGGTACGCATTGACACCTCACACCATGGACAAGTAATGCATGTACCACTGCATCATGTTAGGAAGCACAACAGTGCACATAGGAAACAATGTGATGAACAGTCAATTGTGCAGTGTACAAACAGTGAATGACACACAGCTAACACAAACCTTGCGGGATGCACTACAATGACCATTTCCCATCTGATCCACAGGTGACCAAGAACTCAATGCAGAGGACAACACCAGCAACCTGCAGAGCCAGTTTCCCTCCGTACATGGACTCTTTGATGTAGACTCCCGGGATTCTCTGGACGATGAGTTCGAAGACGACCCATCTGGTGTTCCAGGGAGCAACAGGTCCCAGGACCCCATCGTCCCTCCCACCACATCTGCGGCAATAACACCTTCACTGCAGACCCCTGCTGTTCTGGCCTGTGCGGCCACCGACACCACCGCCACCACCACCAACAGTGCTACCTGCAACACCCTTCCTGTCCCAGAGGATGGCCATTGCACACCACCGACTGGGGAGGCCAAGGAGAGGATGCGGGTGCCCACAGTGGTGAGGCAACAGGTCCGTGGCAGCAGGGTAGGTGGAAGGGGCAGGGTCACCCACAGACACCAGGAGGCTGGAACCCAATCCCTGGAATACATCACCAGAGTCCCTGGGGCATATGAACGGGCACAGGGACGAACGGGCCGGTTGGACGATCTGTTACACGAGCACATCCTGCGGATGAGGTCCATCGACACCAGCATGGGACAAATTGTGGACCTCTTGGGCCAGCAAGTGGCGGTACTGAGGGACAAGCCTGCGCCACACCCAACAACTCCACCTCCCTCTGGTGAGCCACAGGATGACAGTTCACCATCCTCCCCTGCACCCACAGAGAGGGGTGAGTCCTCAGACCCCACTGGCCCTGCAGCAGGATTCCCCCCTGCCAAGCGACGAAGGGGCCGTCCTAAGAAGACCCTGGGAGTATCTGGAGGCAAAGCACCTGCCAAACGCCAGTCACAGAGCCATCCCTGATGGCAACCCTCTTCACCACTGCATTGACTTTTTGGACTGTCCGTCCCCACACTGCCTTGTGAATGGCATCTGTCTGTTGGACTGGTTCACCGCATCAATGTGGTGACTACTCGATTATCTCATTTACCATAACTGTCAACTCACTGCTCCACTACCACCTCAATGGAAATGTACACCCCCCTAACATGTCACCATTGCAAATAAAAAATCCTTACACACATGTTGTTGTGTCTGCTTCGTCATATTGCAGGATGTACAGTCTTCAACATGAAGAAACAGAGCGATAAGTAAAGTATGACCAAGTATGATACCAAGAAAGTAGAATGAAAGAACATACCGTGCGTGGTATTGAGAAGTGAGTTAAACGAATCAGTAGATCCCCATTATATAAAAGACAATTGTGCTGCTGGGAGAACCGTAGTCTCACCTTAAATAGTACGCAATATTGGTTGCACCTTAGGTGATTTCTGATAATATTTGTCTTGTACAGTAAAGTCTACTGATTCGTCTAACTCACTTCTCAATACCACGCACGGTATGCTCTTTCATTCTACTTTCTTGGTATCATACTTGGTCATCCTTTACTTTTCGCTCTGTTTCTTCATTCCACCTAGCACGGGGTTGTCTTCGGTGGTGGTATTCCTTGGATCTATATATATATAGTTTTCTCAATCTTTCCTTCAGTACGGGTTTCAGTACAATCTATTCTCTCTTCCCTTATTATTCATGATTTGGTGCAGTTTGGAATGTTCGTTTTCATATTCACGCACAATATCAAACAGACTTGATGTCTTATTGTCTTTTTTGTACATATGCAGCCTTGAGAAAGCCCTGTGGGCGAAACGCGCGTCGGCTGCGTTCTGAACATTGGACACCTACTTGTTTAACAATAAACAAATTCAACACAACAACTTTATCAACACAATGATGTGCATCTTTATATGAACTTGATAATCCATGGACAATACCCAAGGAATTGGTCAAATTAGGGTAGCAGAGAGAGGTGCGCGAGGCGACGGTTCCGCCTCCTGCAGGGGTCGGTGGCTCGTGCTGCCACAGTCCTGTCAGGAAGAGCTGCGAGGCGGACGTGTCTCGACAGGCACAGTGCCTGAAACTTTTTTACTCCTTAAAATTGAACATTGGGGAGACGCTTCGCAGCACCGGTGTGGACCACGGACCACAGAGACAGAGAACCACACGCCCCAGGAGCCCTCAGGGCAGCACATCGAGCAGAGGTCCCGCCCCCTGACACCGGGACTGCTCTAAAGCAACTCGCGCCTCCCGCTTCGCGGGAGACGCTTCGCAGCACCTGTGTGGACCACGGACCACAGAGACAGAGAACCACACGCCCCAGGAGCCCTCAGGGCAGCACATCGAGCAGAGGTCCCGCCCCCTGACACCGGGACTGCTCTAAAGCAACTCGCGCCTCCCGCTTCGCGGGAGACGCTTCGCAGCACCTGTGTGGACCACGGACCACAGAGACAGAGAACCACACGCCCCAGGAGCCCTCAGGGCAGCACATCGAGCAGAGGTCCCGCCCCCTGACACCGGGACTGCTCTAAAGCAACTCGCGCCTCCCGCTTCGCGGGAGACGCTTCGCAGCACCTGTGTGGACCACGGACCACAGAGACAGAGAACCACACGCCCCAGGAGCCCTCAGGGCAGCACATCGAGCAGAGGTCCCGCCCCCTGACACCGGGACTGCTCTAAAGCAACTCGCGCCTCCCGCTTCGCGGGAGACGCTTCGCAGCACCTGTGTGGACCACGGACCACAGAGACAGAGAACCACACGCCCCAGGAGCCCTCAGGGCAGCACATCGAGCAGAGGTCCCGCCCCCTGACACCGGGACTGCTCTAAAGCAACTCGCGCCTCCCGCTTCGCGGGAGACGCTTCGCAGCACCTGTGTGGACCACGGACCACAGAGACAGAGAACCACACGCCCCAGGAGCCCTCAGGGCAGCACATCGAGCAGAGGTCCCGCCCCCTGACACCGGGACTGCTCTAAAGCAACTCGCGCCTCCCGCTTCGCGGGAGACGCTTCGCAGCACCTGTGTGGACCACGGACCACAGAGACAGAGAACCACACGCCCCAGGAGCCCTCAGGGCAGCACATCGAGCAGAGGTCCCGCCCCCTGACACCGGGACTGCTCTAAAGCAACTCGCGCCTCCCGCTTCGCGGGACGCGCGCGGGAGTGCGCCGGGCTAAGCCCGGGCAAAGGGCGGGCCGTCTGTGGCCGTCCGGGGCCGACGGAGGCTGGGCTGGGCCATCCCCCGTTAATCTCTGTTAGCCCTGACCGCATACATTGGCCTGGCACCTCGGGGGCACGTTATTGAGTCTTGCGGAGCTTCAAGCCAACAATTCCACCAACGCTAACATGCCGAAATGGAAAGCTGGAGACAAGGTAGTAGGTACTCTAGATGCTTTCCTAGTACGTGCAGAATCAGTGTTGATTCACGAAATCGAGGCCACTGAGAGAAGATTATCACTGGATCCCAGGCTATTGGGTGGGGGGCCCACTTCTAACACCCCACTTTATGCTCCCAGCTCGCTAAGGCACTCAAATGACTCCCTTGACCAGTCCCTGACCACAGTCAATAGTGATGCTCCAACTGCTCCTGTATCTCCCCCCGCTTCTACTACTCAGAGCAACCAGAGCAGATCCGTAAGGGCGAAGACTAAGGGAACGAAAGTCGCAGGGAAAATTGTTAAGGACCAACACACAAAGGCTAAGAAGGGCTGCCACACACCCAAAATCACTAGATCCAAATCAAAAGCCTCTGCCACATCCGCTAATAACGACCCAGCCAACACTCCTGCCTTAGGCGACCCAAATACTTCCTCCAACGAAGTCACAGCTAGCGACCCTGTAGTGGTAAACCCCTTACTATCATCGAGGGATCTTATCTCGCTCCTAGAAGGAAAGCTAGCCTCCATTCTTGAGCCAATATGCAAACGCCTTGATATGATAATCCTAAGGTTAAATAAAATAGAGGAGGCCTGCGCTTGTACAGCGGCAGCGGCTACGCTTCAATCTTGTACAGAGGCAGTTGCAGAGGCGCCTTTATTCATGTCACCTGCTAAGGTAAATCGAGACAACCAGACCAGGGGCAATCCTTCCCAAGACCGAATGGGGTATGTGGGAGCACAAGAGGGGGCAGTCAGGGCAAAACCACAGCCACCTATACCCACCATGGTAGTTCCAACGAACAACGGAACCTCGACTCTTGTGAAGACTCGTGGTCAGGCTACCAACAATAAGACAGGCGATTATCCCAGGTGCCCCTCTCTCCACCTGCCACCCCAAGCAACCCCATATACTATTATCTTGGCAAACGTGCCTGTATTACCACATAATACACAAGAGCATTGGTCGTCCCTCAAGAACAAAGCCCTGCATCATTTAAACAAAATGACAAACTTAGGCAACAGACTACATAGGGACTTTAAAATGGTTAGAAGGATAGATTGGGTAGGTCACTCAGAAAAATCTTTTGCTGGGGACTGTGTGGTTCTAAGCTTTAGGTCACCGGATTTGGTCTATGATATCCTTGAATCCACTGGACATCCATCATGCGATTGGTCATCAATCTGGGTACTGCCATTGGGGTATTTCTATAAACAGGACACAGTAAGACACCAAATAAATGATCTCCTTGGGAAAGCTACATCAGGCCCCGAGCAACGATTTGTATCTAAAAATCGCTTTGAAGCATTGTCTTCTCTTGGAGACATAGATTGACAAAGAACAGGGGGCCTAAGAGCTTACAGGGAAGGTGCAATCATCACTACCCCAGAGGCCCCGATAAGCAACCAACCTCCACAGCCAAAGCCCGTTGCCCAATCCAGGGCAGTTCACATAATACAACCAAGTCCCGATAGACTCCCTGTTGTGCATCCATATGATGCAGGGAACCCGACCAACCCAGCCACAAACGATTCCATGGCCATTGCCTCTTGGAACATCGCTGGCCTGGAATCCAAGGTCGACATAGATGACTGGGCAATCTTAGTTAATGATGTGGATATATGGGCCTTCCAGGAAACATGGGCTGTAGAGAATATACATAACGTTGGATACTTGAATTTTTCAAGACCCGCGAGAAAGGGGCCTAGGGGAAGACCGGTAGGGGGCTTGACGTTTTGGGTTAGACAAATTCCTGGGGTCTCTATTGAAGTAATTCCAATAGATAACCCGGATATCCTGGCTATTAATCTAAAATTCCAGAATGGGCCAGCACTATCCCTAGTCAATGTTTATGCCAGGGGACAAGCGGGTGGAAAGAGCTCCCAGACCATTACAGTATTGGAATCCCTTTTAGCGGAAGGCTCCATTAAAAACAACTTGATCATCCTGGGGGATTTTAATACATGTTTTGAACCCCTGGATGGCGATGATGGTAAGTTAAGTGAGGAGGAGGATGCCCTTTGGGGCATCCCCTTGTTAACCTCCAAACCAATAAACAAATGGACCGAGGCAGCGCTCCAGCTTAAAGGAATGTGTCTGGAAAGGGGTCTTAGGGCAGTAAATGGAAGAACAAAATCTGATGCCCAGGGTGCACCGACCTTTAACAACGGTCGAACGAAAAGTAGAATCGACTACATTTTAGTCAACCTGGAAATCTGGTATATCGTGTCTGACATGGTTATACAAACTAGGCCAGAAAGTGATCACAGTCCACTGATTTTGACAGTGGATATCCAGGGATTTGCACAACAGACCAGTGGTAATCCAATAAAAAGTGGTGCCCCATTAATAATTGGTAACGACTTCAGACGAGTTAAATGGGACAAGGTGGCACTGAACGAGACCAAGGTGCTAGGTATAAGGGCCCTGATATCAAGTGCATTGGGCGGAATAAACACCTGCAACACACAAGAGTCCCTTAACGATAAACTACCAAAAATCCACTCGGACCTCATAAATAGGCTTAAGACATATTTTATTAACATAAAACCCATGGGGAGTAAAAAGAAACATGAGCCCATCACATGGTATAACGCTCACTGTAGGTCCACCCACAAAGCCCTCTTGTCTGCTATTAAATCTAGGTCTTATGTTTTGATTAAGCAGGCACGGATCAATTACAAATCCACCATAAAACACGCTAAAAAAGAGTGGGATGAGGGACGTTGGAAGGACCTGCTGGTAGCCTGTAAAGGCAGGAATATGTCCCATTTTTGGGACCTAATAAGGCGGGGAGATGGACGAAGGACTCAAGCCCCAAACAATAATGTGGAACCTGACAGTTGGGTTGCCCACTTCAAGGCACAATACCAACAGGGCCCAGTTCGAACTCCTTGTCCCGCAATTTTACAAACTAAAATAGAGGTTCCATTAAGATTTAGCACAAAGGAGATTGAAGCGGTTTTAAAAAATATACCTAGCGGCAAGGCCCCTGGTCCTGACTGCATTCCTGCAGACCTGTTTAGACAGGATAAAGATCTTTGGGTCCCCTACATTACCAACTTAATGAATTCCCTGGCCGGGGGAACTTCTTTCCCCGAATCCTGGTCGGGCGCAGAAATAATACCGATCTATAAAAAAGGAGATCGTGCTGTCCCAGGGAATTACAGGCCAATAAGCCTCATTGATGCACTGCAAAAAATTATCGCCCGCGTCATTCTAGGTAGAATACACAGTTGGATTGACGATAATAAGATCTTATCTATCCTCCAAGTAGGGTTTCGTGCACGCATGGGGACACTGGATCAGGTTTTTAAATTTGTTTTAATTTACTGGAAGGAGGTCTTGTTGGGCAAGGGTCTTATCTTTGCAGCTTTTGTGGACCTAAAATCCGCATTTGACCTCGTCCCAAGATTCAAACTATGGGAAGTCCTACTCAGGCTAGGGATGCCCAGGGAGTTAGCCGACTTCGTGGTCAAGCTCCACAGCTCTAACTATGCTCAGGTTCGGTGGGGGAACCCTGGCGAAGTCACTAATAGATTTAAGGTCGAGAAGGGAGTCCGGCAGGGGTGCGTCCTGGCCCCCACACTGTTTTCGTTATTTATTAACGGTGTAGTACACTACTTTGAGGACCATCCCACTGACGCACCTAAACTAGATGGACAAAGGGTCCCTCTACTCATGTTCGCTGATGACACCCTGATATTATCTAAAACCCGTCAGGGACTACAACGGGCGTTACATCGATTTGAGGCTTTCTGCAGAGAACATGAGTTAGAGATTAATGTGGACAAAACTAAATTTATGGTCCTTCATGGGGCAGGTGATGTTGCAGCAAAAGTGTCTATGGGGGGGAAGCCACTAGAACAGGCCAAGGTCTTTACTTATCTGGGCATAACCATTGGTGAGAAAATGAGCTGGGCCCCCCAGATGAAGCTTCTGGCTTTAAAACATTCACAGTTGGCGGGAGCTTTATTAAGAGAACACAGGCTATCCATCACCAAACCTATAGCCCCAGTAATCAAGTTGTACTCAACGAAAATCGCCCCAGCCGTTCTATACGGTGCAGAAATCTGGGGGAATTGCAACTTGTCAGACCTAATACTGGCCCAGAACAAATTCTTTAGATCGCTAGTAGGACTCCCACAATCGACCCCACGAATTCCCTTATTGTTTGATCTTGGTTGCAACCCAATTGAGGAAGTCGTCAAGTTAAAAATGTTATATTTCTGGAGAAGGTTGTGGTCGAATCAGGAATTAGTCCAATTCTCTAAGGCCCTACTCGAAGTAAGGGGGTTGGACCATTCCAATAAGATTTCATGGCTAAAAACCATCAAAAACCTCCTTATAGATATGGGCATGAGAGACCTCTGGTTTTCCCCGACATCTACTGTAATTCCATCAAAATCGGACTTAAGAGTGGCTTTCTGGAGTTTGGTTAAATCAAGAAGGATCAACATACTATTGGACTCTCCTTTGACCAGAGCCTTTTTGGATTTTAAAGACGAACCCTCTCTTGAAGTTTATTGGGACCTGATCACAAAGCCCAGAGATCGTAGGCTGTTTCACCAGTTCAGGGTGGAAACGCTCCCTCTAAGGGATTTTACCAGAAAATGGAAAACAGGCCTGGGAGACAGGTGTCCGTTCTGCCCTGAGCATTCTGAAAACATAAGCCATCTCCTCTATGTCTGCCCAGCTTACCAATTACCTAGGAACACATGGCTTAAACCCTTGTGTCGCTCACTGGGCACAGCCTCTGCCCTGTCTGCTAAAAGGTTGTTAAAAATTGGTGACAAAGACTTAATTATTGTTGGTGTAGCCAAATTTCTTAGTTGGTCTTGGGCAATCAGGGAAAGGAGCGGAGGATTGTAGCCCAACTTGCTTCCCTCCATTTTTACTTATAAAGCTGATTTTATGACCATTTTACATTTTACGAATTGTGTCACCACATTTTAATTATGATGTATTAACTTGATTGCTGCTTTTTAAATTGATTTGTATAATATGTCTTTTAAGATGAATAATCATAAATAAAGACTTTTTGAATGATGATGGTATCATTATAATGCATTTGCCCTACCTGTACTTGCAAAGGTGATTTGGATGCTGTGCATTCCCATTGCATTCTTAGTTGTGCTCTTCAGGTTTCTTCTCCATTGGGGTAGTCTTGGGAATCCCATGGGAGGTAACATCAGTGTGCCTGATCTGACTGTGCCTTCATCAATGCGTACATTGCATGCATCCAGATTGGGGAGGCCTAGGCATCTGACAACAATGTGCACCAGTCTTTGGGCCCCAAAGTACGACATTGTGGGTGGCATGGGCTAATGGCCATTGTGGACTGTCATGTTGTAGTCTGTGTCTGTGTCGTCCCCTCCTGTTCCATCCAGATCTCTCATTGGCAACAAGTATTGTGCCCCCATCATATCCCTAGGTGTGCTCAGAGCTAGTTGTGTGTCTGGTTGAACAGAGCCACAAGCAGGGTGTTGTGCTGTGTGGTCATCACATGGCTCACTCCTGCCTGAGTTTCCACTTTCCACGCACTGTTTGAGTCTATATGGTGAGTTGGCACGATGTGATTGCCCAGGGTGGTGTGCAACAAGTAGATTTGGTCATCTTTTGTCATGCATTGCTTGCATATGTTTGTTCTGTTGCTGTCACTGGCCTGACCCTATGTCTCTCTCTCTCATTCAGCATCTCCTGTGGTCACAGAGGGACAGGAGATAGACACCAGAGGGGGTGAAACTAGTACAACAGCTGCACAGGAGCCCAGTGACACAGATGTCACCAGCGCCTCAGAGGGGGACAGGAGTCTGCTGGAGGAATCCCAGCCTGAGACGCAAAGCACCACGTCATCTGATGCCAGTGGGGATGCATGCATGTTGGCGGGCACAGGGAACAGGGACTCTGCATTGTCTTCCACCACACAGTGGACAGTGCCCACCCTCCCAGCCACTTCCTCTGGTGCTGACTGTGTCTGCCTCAGTAAGAGTGTCCTTCACCCCTGGCATCGCTACCCCTGTCCCCCCTGCTGCCATCAGTGATGAGTCTGTGGACCTTTTGCGCCAGCTGTGTGTAGGCCAGACAGCTCTCCTCAATGCCTTCATTGACCACGACAAAAAAATTGGCCCAGTTGGTTGCTTTCATGAACGGCGTACATTCATACGTGGGTGGGCTGCACCAGACTGTCCAGGCTTTGTCCTCAACAGTGACGTCTGCCCTTCAACAGACACATACTCACAGTACAGCTCCGGTCCCTTTGTCCACCCCCCTGGCAGTGGCCACGTCTGATGATAGTGAGCATGGTCCACATACATGAAAGTCACGATACGGCACACGAAGCACACAGCAGCAGCAACCCAAGCGGTCCCGGGCGCAGACACCATCCCCACAGAAGGCAAAAGCCACCCCAGAGCGCAGAGAGAAAGGCCCATCAGGCAACAATAGGGGACAAAAAGCAAAGCAGCAGACCTCAGGCACACATGCCTCTGAGGCATCCCTATCCAAGGACTCTCCTGCCCCTAAAGCATCTCGCAAAGAGAAGCATGCAGTTCCTGTGCCCACCAAGGAGGTGGTGCATGCCAAGGGTACACCTAGGAAGGGCTCCAAGGCAGATTCCCCCACCACCTCGACTCCCATTCCAAGCCCAGTGAAGCAGGGGAAGGAGGGCACTGTAGGGGTGACACCCAGTAAACAGGGGAAGGGGGGCAGAGGCGAAGCCAGGCAAAGCATTCCGCTGGGTCCAGCACATCACCAGAGAGGGTGCCAGCGTCTGCACCTGATGCAGCTTTGGTGGTGAGTGTTCCTGTTGTATCCACACCACTTCCCATTGATCCTGAGTCAGGCAAGCCAGTTAGGATCCCAAAGAAGTGGAAAGGCACCCCTCCACAGTCTCCCAGCCACACCGTGTCTCCCGTCTGCATGACTCCGCCTCTACGTGCCACTACACCACCTGGTCCAAGGAGCCCGCTGGCTTGCCAAGCCACTGATAGCTCTACCTCAGCTGTTGAGCTCTCTCCCCAGTCAAGTGCCCCGACAGTCCCTGAGACACAGACAGCTCCCAGTCCGCCTGACAGGCTAGTCTGAGTGTTAGTCACCCTCACACACCTGTCTCTCACACACATAGGCCTGTACTGCACATTGTTACCCACTGACTGTGTTGCTGATCATGGAAAGGTACAGTCACACACATTCCCTGTGCAGCTTCTCATGGACCTACTATGCACTTTGCCCTGGCCACGGGCCTTGTTGTTCACTGGTGTTTTGCCCTTGCCTGTGCAGCTTCTCATGGACCTACTCTGCACTTTTCCCTGGCCACTGGCCTTGTTGTTCACTGCTGATTTGCCCTTGCCTGTGCAGCTTCTCATGGACCTACTCTGCACCCTGGACTGGCCACTGGCCTTGTTGTTCACTGCTGTTTTGGCCCTGCCTGTGCAGCTTCTCATGGACCTACTCTGCACCCTGGACTGCCCACTGGCGTTGTTGTTCACTGCTGTTGTGCCCTAGCCTGTGCACCTTCTCATGGACCTACTCTGCACCCTGGACTGCCCACTGGCCTTGTTGTTCACTGCTGTTGTGCCCTTGCCTGTGCAGCTTCTCATGGACCTACTCTGCACTTTGCCCTGGCCACTGGCCTTGTTGTTCACTGCTGTTGTGCCCTTGCCTGTGCAGCTTCTCATGGAAACTGAAGTACTGGGTATTTTGGACCCAGCGGTGCAGGGGCACACACCCTATGACTTCTGGGTTCACCCTGTTCCAGACCTACAGAAACACAGAGTCTTCTGGGTGAAGTCAAAGATCGTTTATTGGCTGCAGACCAATTACAGGTATCCTAGAAGTACAACAGCGTGTATGTTCTCAGGAGACTGCTGAAAATCATAGAAACGGACTTCATCTTAAATACGCTTTTTCCTGCCTCAAGCATACATTCCTAGGTTTTATGATACGGTAATAAACAAGTGTACATTACAAAGAAGAAGGCAGAGTCATGATGACCATCCCACATTCCAGTTCGGCCAGCCCACAATGATTTACACAGTAAGGTTCAGATCCCACATTTGATATGAATAGGCCCCAATAAAACACGGGCAGCTCCTGTTGATAGAAACAAGTCATAAAGCAGGAACAGTCAGGTGTGAAAGAGATTAGCCGGAGGCTCGTGTAGAATGAAAGGGTTTTATGATGGGTCAAGCCCTGATGTTAATCACAGGTGGACGAAGGAAGGGGAGCTCGTGAGACCAGTTTGACCTGGGGCAGCAGAGCCAGCTGCCCAGGTCACAGGGAAGTCACGGGAGAGCACATGTACTGTGAGGCCCGTATTTGCTCCATTATAGCCTATGTGAGGGCAATGACAAGATGGCCACCGCTTCCAAAATGGAACCCGCGTAGTGAAGCACAATAACGTGTACATAGTGCATTCATAGCTAGAACGATATATAAAGCACTCGTACATGCCGCATTAACAATTTGCGGTTTGCTAATACCAGGATAGACAGGGGTAGGACCCTGTCCCCTACGCGGTCCCGAATATTAAAGTACGACAGACCCTCCTTTTGCCCTTACATAGGCAATCACTATACTCATCTTAATCCGAGTCTAGGTCAATGTTCACGAAGTCATGGAGATGTTGCTGTAGCATCATCCTATTACTTAGCTCGTCCCTCGATACAGGTTTCCTTACACATAAGGTAGCACAGAGGCCACATATGGCAGGAGCACACTGTATGCACAGACAGAACAGGAAAAGAATGGCTGAGATCATTCCAATGACCATCAGAACTTTCCAACCCCAGGCAGATATCAGTTCCCAGAACCACCCCATCAGTGACCAGTCTCCCTTATCCACGTGTATGGATTCAGATATTTTATGGAGTTTGGAGATGGCTTGATAGACTGTTGGAGCGTTATCTGGTATGAAAATGCAACAACTGGATTGGATAACCTTACATACCCCACCGCGGTCTGCAAGAATAACGTCTAGAACCATGCGGTTCTGTAAAGTCATAAGGCGATCCGCTTGGAGCTCAGCGGTCAAATTACCAAGGGCACCAGCCGTTACATTAACAGTGGATTCAACCACACGAGTCAGTTGTCTCAGGTTCCTACTATTCACCATAGGTCCCCAAAACGGCAGTAAACCCAAGAAGAAGTCTCCCGCTTCCTGACCGCCAGTATCTTCCTTACTAATCACACCTCTCACAACTCTGGTCTTGTGATAATCAGAGGCGGCAGTAAATGTTGGCGGTAGCAAGTTCGCAATATAACATGTGCCCGAGAAATCAGGGGGCAACCATGTGTATGCTCGGTCATTGCAGATGAAATATGTACCCTTGGCAGCCAAAAACGCAGGGGAAAACTGTGACGGGAAAGTGTACGTTTCAGTACAGTCACTTCTTCCCAGTTGAGCTCTAGGATTCTGACCATTACCCTGTAAGCAGAACCGACCTATGTGGGGTACGACCCAGATTGGGGATGAGATTTTTCGCTGTCTTTCACCCAGACTAATACTATACCCCGTCGCGTTCCACCCTACATAAGCTCTCAGCTCTTCTTTGGGAATGGATGACTATGCATCAATATCCCTACTAATATCGGCAATTCCTCTCACTAAGGCTTTATTATTTGTACCAGGTCTGATGGAACGCGGTTGTCGCGGGGAGTAAGCATCTAGAGCATAGAGGAACATGGTCTGGAATGCCCATGACGATCCATTGTAACTAAATGGCAGCACCAAATAGGGAATACCCTTGTTAATGGTATGTGGCATTAACCCACACACCCAGCAATTGGTCGTATTCATTACTAGTTGGTGCTGGTGCAAGAGCTGGATAAACGAGTTATTTACAAACTCTGATCGTCTGGTCTGTTCGTGCTCAGGCAGAGGGTGAAAAGAGTGAGAGGAGGCAGTAGAAAGAGGTATAGGCTGTACAGTGGGCGCAATGGTCTTTTGAGAGGAGAAAAACACAAATCCTACGATGAACATTATTATACTACACAGTGTAAATAGGCACAAAAATACGAAACATTTACTTTTTACAATTCTACATATCCTTGCTTTAAAGTTCATTTCCTCAACGGGTCTCTCCATCTTAAAAAACTCCATCCTCTAATCGGGCCGCTCGCGGCGGATGAGTTTCTTCTGCTAAGGGGTACGCCTGTCAGTCCAGGGAAACGCCCTAGACCAACCAGAACCGTTGACCTAACGTCTTCGGCCTGTACCCCAAAGTCTTGGCACCGCGACCCTGCGGCTGAACCCGGATGGTGGTTCGAAAAACACAAATCAAGAAAGTCCTTCAGATGGGAGAGCCAAAATGTCAAAAGAGAAAATAGAAAGGAAATCTTTATTTGTCCATGGGCCTTGGTCTCAAATTATAGCGGAGACGGCCAGGTGCTGTTTGGTCTTGGAACAAAAGTTCAGGCTCTGTGGTGTCCAGTCAATTTGATGGTGGCACAGCTTCTTGTAAAAGATCGTCACTCTCTTGGCCTGAAACTGTGTCTCTTATGCGTGCGTCACTGAATGGTACAAAACGAGGTACAGTGTCTGTCTCAGAGTCGGCGATACCCTCCTGGACCCACTGGTTGTATGGCAAAGGCAAGGGGACTACTTTGCAGTGGGTGCCATGGATCCAGTGTTTCTTCCCCTTTACTCGCACCGCTGATCTTGTTGATAGAAGCACAAGGTGAGGGCCGATCCAGCGAGGCTCGTCGTTGCTCTTGCGCTGGAAATTCCGAACCAGCACCCACGTCCCAGGGTTGATAGGGTGTCCAGGGGTTTCAGAAGCTTGAGGAAGAGTATCATGTACCTGTTGGTGCAAAACACGCAGTTTAACAGTCAAATCATACAGGTAATCGAGTAGTACTGGATGCTCAATCTCACTAAATTTCGTAGGCCTCGGTACACCCCATACATTGGCCGGGCGGCCAAAAACCACTTCGTAGGGACTAAGTCCCACTCGTGAGTGTACGGTCATTCTGGTGGACAGGAGTGCTAAAGGCAGAGCGTCAGGCCATTTAAGACCGGTGCTCGCCTGGATTTTGGCCAGCTTGAGCTTTAAGGCTCCATTGTAGCGTTCTACTAATCCAGCTGATTGGGGGTGATTTGCAGCGTGGAACTTTTGCTTGATGCCTAAACCCTCACACACATTTTTTCATTACTTTACCCACAAACTCACTTCCATTATCACACCATACCATTCTTGGCATCCCAAACCTGGGGAAGAACTCTTTCACGAGGGCTTTGGCTGTGGATAGGGCAGTGTTATCCTTTAGAGGATAGGCCTCTACCCATTTGGAGAAAGCACAAACAACCACCAACACATATTTCAGGTTGTTGCACCTTTCCATGTGAATAAAGTCCAGCTGCAAAACTTCGAATGGACATGATGGGGGTGCAAAATGACCAGCTGGAGTTGGGGTTCCCCTACCAGGGTTGTACTTCAAGCATACCATGCAATTCTTGACCACATTCTCTGCACACTTGGGAATCCCAGCATTCTGCCATACTGGAGCCAACAACTTACAGATTCCTTTCGTACTGATGTGTGCCATTCCATGTGCCATAGTAACCACTGGGAGCACATATGCGTCAGGCAACAACCATCGCCTATGTTCTGTCAGATCAATCCAACAACCATTCTCATCCAATTTACCCATACTTTCTCTCCACTTGCTTAACTCTTTCTCTGTGGCCTCAGCTTGAAGCGACTTCACACTCTCTATCGTGTTTTCACACATCCCAACATCATCAACCCATCTTGCGGGGCCTGCAACATACATTCTAGTCTTTACATTCTGTGCTGTTTCTTTTGCGATCTCATCAGCAAACGCATTCCCACGTCCAACATCATCTGTGATTTTCCTGTGCGCACTGCATTTCATAATCGCAACTTGCAATGGTAGGGTCAGTGACTCAAGGAGATCATTCACCAACTTGCCATTCTGAATTTTAGCTCCATGCGACGTCAGGAACCCACGCTCTTTCCACAAACGCCCAAAATTATGAGCCACGCCGAAGGCGTACTGGCTATCTGTGTAAATATTCACTCTCATTCCTTCAGACAACATGCATGCTCTCGTGAGGGCGATTAATTCCGCTGCTTGGGCCGAATTATGTGGCACTCGTGCAGTTTCCAACTGTGTGTAAAGTCGTGATAGCATATGCAGCAGTCGTATCACCATTAGGGAGCTTGAAACACGAACCATCCACCCATAGAGTACCATCACACTCAGTCAGGGGAGTATCTTTTAAATCTACTCTCCCTTTCGTTTCTTCTTCCGTTCTGAACAGACAGTCATGTTGCTCATTCTCATCTAGGTCTGCTGGAACTGGCAATAACGTAGCTGGATTCAGCGTATTGCATCTCTTTATGTGTATGTGATTTGCTAACAGTGTGAGCTCATAGCCTGATAATCGCGCACTAGTTAAGTGTTGTGTCTTGGTCCTATTCAATAATGTGTCTACAGCATGTGGAACCATAACGATCAATGTGTTATCCATTACCAGACCAGCAGATTGTAGACATAGCTGCAGCAGCTGTCGCTCTCAGACAGCTAGGCAATGCCCTTGCTACAGGGTCCAAGGTTGATGAAAAATATGCGCACGGGCGCGGTCTGTCGCCAAAAGGCTGTGTTCACACTGACAATGCACATCCATCTTTCTCGTGAACATACAATGTAAAAGGCTTACTGTAGTCAGGTGTACCCAACACAGGAGCGGAACACAATGCATTGCGTAATTCCACAAAACTTTTCTGGCACTCTTCAGACCATGGGATAGGATTCGGTGTGTCTTTGCATGTTAAGGCTAACAAAGGTTTTGCCAACAAGGAAAAATTAGGGATCCAGTGCCTACAGTATGAGGTAATGCCCAAGAAAGCGCGCACTTCTCTCTGTGTTCTTGGCACACTCAACTTTGCAATGGCTTGAATTCTTTCTGGGGTCAGTTTACTTCCCTCCTTCGATAAGAGATGACCTAAGTAGGTCACTTCTTGTCGACAATACTGCAGCTTTGAGAGAGACACTTTATGATGGAAAACAGATAAATGGCGCAATAATGACAATGTGGCTTCTTTGCAGATCTTTTCAGTATCCTCGGCGATTAGTAAATCGTCCACGTATTGAATCAGAATAGCGCCACTAGGTAAAACAAGTGCATCAAGCTGCGCTTTCAAAGCTTGACTGTATATGGATGGACTCTCACAGTAGCCCTGGGGAGCGCGTTTGAAGCGGAAGCTTCGGCCTCCCAGACTAAAGCCAAAAATGTCTCTGCTCTCTTCTGCAATTGGGATGCTAAAGAAAGCATTCTTTAAATCGATCACTGAAAACCATGCAGCGGAGGCTGGAATCATCGTTAACAAGGCAGTTATATCAGGGACAACTGGAAACTGTGGCACAACAATCTTATTAACCTCTCTAAGATCAATCACAAATCTGTAAACAGGTGGCTGTGAAGGGTCCGTTCGTTTTAAGACAGGTAAGATCGGACTATTGCAAACGTTGCCTCTTGTCTCTTCAATTACACCCTTATTAATCAAGTCGCCGACAATGTCTAACAATGCTTTCTGGCCTTCACTAGAGATCTTGTACTGGGGAATACGTGGCAGTCTGACATTAGCCTTTAAAGTTACCACGTATGGCGGTATCTCCAAGAGGCCCACATCATTGGGACCAGTAGCCCAAAGGACATCTGGAAGGGATGACAATTCCTGCGGCATTGTATTTTTAGACAAGTACATCGGGGAAATCACTTTCCTACCTAATGTAAGTTGTACTCCTGACGGTGAACAATACAGTGTAGCATGTAATCTTTTCAACAAATCTAACCCTAGCAAATTCTCACCACAACCTGTTGTTAGAATCAGGGGTGCTTTCAGCTCGCAAGGCCCAATAGAAAGTGACATGGGACTAGAAATCGGATTCCTAACTGGGGCGCCAGAAAAACCTACTGAAACATTTATATCGCCAGACAAAGGTGCGCCAGGGAGTTTTGAATGCATGATTGAACTCTTTGCAGCACCAGTGTCTAGCAGAAAGGGCTCCGTTATATTTGCTGTAGTCACCTTAACATCCGGTCCACTCTGATCCACTGGCACTGAAACAACTCCCTCTCTCTGTCTACGGCTGTCCTAGTAATCATTATTTCCTGCATCGCCGTCCTCTGCATAATAATCATTATTATAATACTGAGCTGTATTACTAGTTGTGATAGCTTGCTGGTCAAAACTATTAATGGTATTTTGAGGCGGCAGAGGACGCGCGTTCTGGGGAGCATTCCCACGCCCTCTGCCTCTAGGAGCTTGCTGACCACCCCTACCTCTTGCGCCATACGCATTACCGTTCCGCTGCATTAATTTAGGGCAACTATATTTAAAATGACCTTCCTCTTTGCAGTTTGAACATTGGTTGGGACCTACAGGGACACGTGGTTGATAATACCCATTCATTTGCTGATTGTTCTGAAATTGTTGGGGTTGGTGATAGACACCTTGGGGTTGCCAATAATTATTCTGACCTCCACGTGGCGGATAGGCTTGCTGTAAAAGGACCTTTGTCTTTAATTCCTTCGTTTTCTTTTCTGTTCTATCTTTCTCGTCTTTATCTCTGTTTTCATAATACTGTGCAGTAGCCAGTATTTGCGCTGAAGAAGAAACAGCCCAGAAACTTTCTGAATCTTTTAGCTTTTTACACAGGTCAGGAAGTAAATTCTGCACAAACTTATCCACAAATAACCGTTGGCCACCCTCAGTACTCATATCTTGCCCACTGTGGTCAATAAACGTTTCTTCAAACCTGGTAAAGAAGTCTGACACTGTCTCATCTTTCTTCTGCTTGCATGCAGATAGCTTGTCCCAATTTACGCGCATCGCGGGCATTATTGTCTTCATATACGTGATGATTCTACCAGGCAGTTCTGCTATTAAAGGCTCAGGTTTCGGGCCACCAGTTTGTCTAGCATCAGCAGCAATGATGTTAGCCCATGTGTCCCCTAGTTCTGCAGCATGATCCGTATTACGTATGGATCCCCACAAAGGCTGTGGAACCACATTCCCAAACAGCATATCTACGTCAGCCAGATTCATTACACAAGATTCTGCAGTTTGTGACAACTCCTTATAATAACCAGTAGGGTTTTTACGGGGATCAGGCAATGTCTGCTTCAGTGCTAACACCTCAGTTCTTTTCCATGGAACATGTACCCAAATACGCTGGAAATGTGCTACGACAGGTGGAACGGCATTTGGATCAGCGGGTCTCCAAACTGGGGGAACCTCACGCATCGGATATTGGCCTGCTTTTACTCTCTTTCCCACAGGGACATCAGGTTCAAACAACGACTGTTGACAATCCTCATTCCTGAAGGACAGTACAACCGCAACTGCTTTATCCACCTCACGATCCACAATTATACCAGTTCCAAAATCAAACCTCACTCTACACAACTCCTGCGGGCTCGGGTCTTTACCACTATCCTCCAATTCTTCACAGAGAATTTCGCACATTTTCTCAAACACATATCTCTGTTTTGGGGCATCCCACTGATGGAAAACGTTGACAACTGATTCCGAATCATACAGTGAAGGAAAAACAATCCATCTACGCGCCATGCGATCTATTACCTTTTTCTCATCGGGGTTAGGCAACTAACTACGCAACTGCTTACGCTGTAAACCAGGAGTCGCACTGGATGACTCAAAGAGAGGCGACATTAACGTAGTAACCACATTAGCTAAGCGCTGTCGCGCTGAAGGAGAAGCTGAGGCGAAAACAGGGGGAAAAACAGAGGGGAGAAAAGAGGATGCAGAAACAGGAACTGGAGTGGTGCAAGGAAGAGTGTCAGGGGAGGCAGCTGCTGATTTAGACAAAGTCGCAGGAAGTGCGGGGGCAGTTGGAAACACAACTGGCGGCCTTGAGAGGGCTGCGCTATATGGATAAGAGCCGGCTGCGCAGCAGCAGGCGGTAGCGGCAAGGCTTGCAGTATATTAACTGGAGGTGGCATATTCACAAGCTGGGGAGGCGCCGTGGCATTTTGAGCATACGGGGGTGGCGAACTCAACAAATGCGACATCAGGGGATCTTTCTCCTTTTCTTTGGACTCATTCTGCTTAGAGTGTGGTAAAGCTGGGTAACATTTGTCGATCCCTAACTTACGCTGCCTGTGCAATTGCTCATTCATTTGTTCCTCCTCATTGTCTTTAAATTGTACAGCTGCTTGCATTACTGTCATACCTCTCTCTCTTTTATTCTTCTTCGCTAGCTTAATTTCCTTCTGTTTGGCTTCCTTTCGCCATAAGCGGAAAGAATCAAACATCGCCGGCCGGGATTTCTTTTTGAACAATTTAATTTCCAAATTATCTAAAATATCGGTTTCGAAACTACCATTTTGGGGCCATTTTAAAACACCGTCTTTTCTGGTGTAGTGGATCCATACTTCGTTATATGCAATGGGGCCTATGCCATGTTTTACATAGAGCTCATAAGTTGGAGTTCCAACCGGAGGAACCGGACATGATTCCTCCAGCTGGAAATCTCTTCCACAACCCAAACAGAACAATCTACCAAATATTCTAGAACCAGGCATCTTCGCTCACTAGTCTAGATCTAAACGTCAAAGGATTATCGATTACGATAGTCTCGTGAATACATGAGTCCTCTGGCTTTGGCCTTTGCAAACTCCAAATTACCAAATCAAAAACGATCCCGAGGGATACCAAAACAAATGGGAGACGCTCCACTTATACTTAACTGAATATTGCTGATCGATGGCGTCACCAGAAGACTCTCTCGATTGTTTCGCTCTCTCAAACTCATCAAGGGTCCAAAACAGGTCGATTAATCAGGGCAGCAGTCCTTCGTAGCCGTCGGGACGCGGAGAACCTCGCAGAAAAGACTTTCGGACCACGTCGACATGCAGGGGTCGATGAAGTGGCGGCCTTCCTCCGGAATTTCCACACGAAGCTCCTCACGAACCTCTGGCTTGGACTGGTACCGCTGAAATCGTCCCGAGTTGGGCGCCAAACTGAAGTACTGGCTATTTTGGACCCAGCGGTGCAGGGGCACACACCCTATGACTTCTGGGTTCACCCTGTTCCAGACCTACAGAAACACAGAGTCTTCTGGGTGAAGTCAAAGATCGTTTATTGGCTGCAGACCAATTACAGGTATCCTAGAAGTACAACAGCGTGTATGTTCTCAGGAGACTGCTAAAAATCATAGAAACGGACTTCATCTTAAATACGCTTTTTCCTGCCTCAAGCATACATTCCTAGGTTTTATGATACGGTAATAAACAAGTGTACATTACAAAGAAGAAGGCAGAGTCATGATGACCATCCCACATTCCAGTTCGGCCAGCCCACAATGATTTACACAGTAAGGTTCAGATCCCACATTTGATATGAATAGGCCCCAATAAAACACGGGCAGCTCCTGTTGATAGAAACAAGTCATAAAGCAGGAACAGTCAGGTGTGAAAGAGATTAGCCGGAGGCTCGTGTAGAATGAAAGGGTTTTATGATGGGTCAAGCCCTGATGTTAATCACAGGTGGACGAAGGAAGGGGAGCTCGTGAGACCAGTTTGACCTGGGGCAGCAGAGCCAGCTGCCCAGGTCACAGGGAAGTCACGGGAGAGCACATGTACTGTGAGGCCCGTATTTGCTCCATTATAGCCTATGTGAGGGCAATGACAAGATGGCCACCGCTTCCAAAATGGAACCCGCGTAGTGAAGCACAATAACGTGTACATAGTGCATTCATAGCTAGAACGATATATAAAGCACTCGTACATGCCGCATTAACCATTTGCGGTTTGCTAATACCAGGATAGACAGGGGTAGGACCCTGTCCCCTACGCGGTCCCGAATATTAAAGTACGACAACATACTCTGCACTTTGCCCTAGCCACTGGCCTTGTTGTTCACTGCTGTTGTGCCCTTGACTGTGCAGCTTCTCATGGATATACTCTGCACTTTGCCCTGGCCACTGGTCTTGTTGTTCACTGCTGTTTTACCCTTGCCTATGCAGCTTCTCATGGACATGCTCTGCATTTTGTGTCTTGCTTTTCTCTTCTCATGGTGCCTATCTGTGCAATATGTGAATAAAGACAGTTGCTCCTGTTGTCTATTTTGTCAGTGTCCTTACTGAATAAGGTTATTTTGCTGTGTGTATATGGTTTACTGTGCCACATGGTCTGTGTGCCACTTCAACATAGTCAATGTTTGGGCTCACTTACTCTCTTTTTTTCAGGGGTGACAGGGTCTTCAGTCCTTCCTGACCCAGATACTTTTGGGGGCAATGGTGTGAATGTTCAGTGGAAAGCAGTTGTCATTTACTTAATTTGTTCATGTTGGCTATATTGTACACATGTCAGGTTGGGGGGGCACTGCCAGCACAGAGTGGGTTTCGGCACACAGTATTGCAGGCAGGCTGGCCAGGGTCATCATGTATGTGTATTCTTCCTTTATGTGTGCCCAGTGGTGTATGGGTGTAGTCATCTTGTGATGGCCAGTCATCCTAGTCCCATGGCTTACTTTCCATGTGTGCTCTTGGATGGTCACGTAGTGTGCAGTGTGAAGGGGGTGATTTTGTCGGGAGTGTTGTTGTGTGCATGCCCCTGCATTGTCAACTACACACATGTGTCACCCAGGAGTTGTATGCCTGTTGTTTTGATTGTTCAGCCCTATGGATGTGTGTTGTATGTTGCTCACTGTGCAGTGTGTTGGTGTGTCCTTGCAGTTCTGTCTGACTCCTACTTGTAGTTGTTGTCACTTGTGAGTATGCAGAGTGTGTGACTTGCAAGTCAGTGCTGTGTTGTGTTGCACATCCATGTGTCTTGTTGCTGTTTGTGGAGACTGTGCAGACCTGCTGTTCCACACTGCCATTGTGGTTGTGTTTTCCCATGCATTGCTGTCACATGGTGCCTTCTTGCCTCCAGTGTGGCATGTTGTATGTGTTGTCATACCATCCCCTATCTGTGCTTCAGATGCCTACCCGTTGTGGGTCTGCACTTCCTCTCTTTGTGTATGGTACAGTCCTGCCATGTCCCCTACTGACATGCAGTACACTTCACTTTGGTGTCAGCTGTCCCCTTGGTTTACATGTGTGTGTGCCTCCCCATCACTTCATTTGTGACACTGCTTTGTGTTGCAGTTCTTTGGCCAGGGTCAATGTGTCACTCAGGGCATTTCACCAATGGGTTGTGTGTGATGTGCAGGTGTTGTTTGTCAGTCATGGTTGCTCCTATGCAGTTCAACTGTGTGTGCTGCCCAGTCCTCTGGTCAAGTTGTTTCCACCTTTGTGTCCCAGAGTTGTGCATCTGTTGGTGTTGTGTTGGATGTATGTGTGTTGGCTGTGGTATTACTTCACTTCCTGGGTGTGCTGTTGTCTTTGTGCTGTGCTGTGTGATATTGTGTGGCTTGCTGTTCTGTCACGGATGTCTGTGTGTGGCTGGTATGCTTGGTGTGCACACACTGCTTGTTGTGCATGCAGTGGTGTGTGTGTATGTTGCCTTGTCATTGCCTGGTGTGCATCCCCTGGTGTCCTGCTGTGTTTGCTATGTGATTTTTCTGCCTGTGCATCTGTTGGTTGTTTGATGTGGCTGTGTTGTTCTGTGATGGTGCACTTCTTGTGTGTGTTGTGGTATGTTGTCTGTACATTGTTGCTGAGTGATGAGGTTGTGCACTCCTGTTGTGTCTGTGCTCCCATTGCCTTTCCACAGTTTAGCTGCACAGGGCATGTCTGTTCTTGTTGTGGTTGTGTGTGTGTTTCTGTTGGGTTATGTGTTTGTTGTTTTTGTGCAGACATTTGTTCTGGCATCCCTGTGTGTATGTGTGATGTTTGTGTCTACCCCCAGGGTGTGTGATTGTTTGAGTGTGTATTGACTGGCAAGTATTGCCAGCCTTCAGTGTGTTTGGCACTGGTGTTGTGTGCTGCAGGTGTGAGGGGGTATGTGTGTAGATTTCTACAGGTGTTTGTCAGTCATGGAGTGTGTCAATGGGCCCTGTGTGTAGTGCTGCTGGTGTACTCCTGTGAAGTAGTTGTATAGATGTGTGTCTGTTCACAATTTGACTTCAGGGCCTTCCTTTCATCCTTGTGTATATACCTGGTTTGCCTTGCTGTCTCCCTGTGTTGTTGCACTGTGATGTCTATGGTTTGACTTCACTGACTGTACCAGCCATGTGTGCTTTGGTGTTCTGAGGGTGTTGTTCTCTGTTCCTTGTCTTGCATGTGATGTACACATGCTTGTTGTGTGTCTCCATGGCCTTCCATTTGTGTGCAGCCCACTTTGGTGTTCCTATTTGTTCTGCTCCATTGCTGTTGGCATGTGGGTTGTGTATGTGTCTGTGTGTCAGTCTGTGGTATGTCTGTGTGTCCTGGCAGGCTGTGTGTCCATTTGAATGTTTGCTCCTTGTATGTGTTCATTTGGTGTTTGTCCTCATTTTTGTTTCCCTGAGTGTGGTGTTGTGATGGTGTGTGTGTTTCCCTGGCCCTGTGCTACTGTGCTGTGTGCTGTGTGTTCCTGTGCAGCCACTCCTGCAGTGGCTGTATCCCTGGTTGTTTGTTGTGTGGTGCAGGGTCTGTATTGATCTGGCTTGTTGTTGTGCATGGTGTGCACATGAGGGCACACGGCATGTGCCTTCATGGGGTGTGCTAGTGTGTGGTGGGAGGGGGTGTAGCTCTGTGGTCTTTGTGCCCTGCCCATGCCTGGCACTGGCCCTGCCTTCTGCATTGTGCGCATGTATTTCCTTGTGTTCACCGCTGCTGTGACATGTCTGGGACATTGCTCATGGTGGCGCTTGCTGTGTGTACAGGATGCAGAGGGGTGACTTGGTGGCAGGTAGGCGATGTGTGGGTGCACTTGTGGATGTGTCCCTGTCCCCACCAGGGTGTCTGATGTGGATTTGGACCCTGTGTCAGCCCATATGTTGTGTGTTGTGTTTCTGTTATTGCGTACCTGCGGTGGTGTCCGTGGCGGTCCATGAGTTCCTGGTGATGTAGCAGGTACAGCACCAGAAAAACGGGTAGAGCTGGATCCATGGTGGTCATGACCGGGTGGTGTGGACCGGGACTCTGGTTTTGCGCTCCGCTGTCGAACTTCCGCCGTCTGTGGTTGGTCGGTATCTCCGCTGCAGTGCGTCTGATTGTTTGGGGCATCCTAAGTCTTTTCTGATGGGTACATTTCTCCCATAACGAACAATGGGTTAAACATAACAATACTATAACCAGCTTGGATATAGAAGAGCCAGGAATAATCTTATTTGAATTCGAAGTACGAGACGACAATCTTGAATGTAATCTATTGATGTATACTACTCCTCACTACTTTTGTTCCAGGTACGAATGTATAGAACAATGTGTTAAACAAAACAGTACTATAACCAGCTTGGATATAGAAGAACCCAGGAGTGATCTTATCTGAATTCGAAGTGCGAGACAACAATTTTGAATGTAATATATTGATGTATACTACTCCTCACTACTTTTGTTTGAGTTACGGATGAAGATATGACAGTGTTATGGTATACACTGACATGTTATGAACGCAAAAGAATTGGATATCTACTGATATCGAAAGGTGGTTGAAATGTAAAGCGCTCTGACACCGATACTCTGGGTCTGGTTCGTGCTATAGAAAAAACTGAATAAATAAATAAATAAATAAATACGAGCCAAAGGTGTATTTTCTACATGTCAACTATATCACAGTGCTTACAAAGGCCTGAGGGGGTATAAAACTTGCGCAAGTTTAAAAGTCCCTAAAATTTAGAAAGTTTGCTTAAAAAGGTTTCTGCACTCAATTAAAATGTATGAATATAAGGTGCAGATGCTACAGTATCCGAGAAGTCTAAAGTGCAATTTTTCCCCCCTGGATGAACTATAGGGTTGACCCCGTAAACACCCACAGAACAGCTTAACAGAGCTTGGAGTACATTGCAAATGAGAAGTCAAGAGAATGGCTTATCCATGCCCAGTACCTTTTAATAGAGCCCTGGTTGAAGTACACTTACTAAATGATGTCAAAGAATCAAGGAATACAAGTATTATCACAAGTGGTCATCCCATGAAGCTAAAAATAGAAAGCTCGTAAACGTGCTTATTCATGTGCAGTGCCCCTTAACTGTGCCCTGATAAAAAAATGCAGCTGCTAAATAGCGTCACGGAAATATAGGGGGCAAGTTTTATCACCCGTGAGTAGGCGTTCAATGGAGCCAAGATAAAATGAGGAAAGGGCATTTGGCTCACCAGCTAAGTTAAGCAATTTAACATGTTTGATGTCTTTAGCGGTCTATTGGGGCGTGGTATCAGGTACACATGTTGGTGATGCCAAAACAGCTCTCAGGGACTTCAGGAATCGTGCTGCCAACTGTGAGCACACACTGTTTGCACTTCCCGGGCTCATTAGTAAGTGCTGCTTCTTTGGTGTGTGTGTGTGTGTGTGTTTTCTGGGCTTCAAAAAAAAATTTAATAGAGAATGTGCTCACTGTGCGGGATAATAAGCAATCATCACACTTGTGTATAACTTTTACACATAGATTATTGAGAAACATGGATGTGGTCTAATGTCCAGAGCTGCTGACTTTGGATTTGGGGAAGTAAGTGCTTAGAGTCTTGGCTTTGACTCAACATCCTTTGATTCTGGGCAAATAACTTCATTTCTGGTGCTCATGCAAAGTGCTCCAATGCCCTTTGGTTGGGTTTGCGCTATGTACACCTGCAAAATACATATGTATATATTGCAATTGTAAGCGCTCGGACTCTAGCCCTGCTACTTTTTGTGTGGGATTTAGGGAGTGGATCTAGTGTGTTTATTGGAGTTAAAACTTTTGTGGATTATCTTGTGTTGGCTGAATACAAATGATGGCCACTTTGTATATGTTAGGTAAAGTATGAGGTTTGTGCTTCTGCCACTTTGCAGCTGCAGTGTGCATTTGCCAGCCCCATCTAGCAGGTATGCCTCATTAACATATGTGTAGCTAGACTGACAAATTCACACCACGGCTACAAGAATGCATAACAAATATTTATTGTCTGGTACACTAACCATACAAAAAAGCCTTTCTAAACCCTTCCCTCTGTCTCTTCCTTTCCCCCTTTACTCACCTCTTCCCCCTTTACTCATCCCAAACTTGCTCCTGCTGCTATAATCTCCAAATAAACACTCTGTAGACCCTTTCCTCTTCTATCCCCCTTTGATGGGATACCAAGTACTATATAAATGTCAACCCCTCCCTCTTCTATCTCTCCACCAGCCTTTTCAACCCAAATAAAAGACTCACTTGTTCATCGCCCATATACATTTCATCTCTCCCTATACTAACTCACCACTAATTCTTTTTGATTTCCCGAGTAGAGTGTTACTCACTGAATAGCGCTTTGATGCCTCGTCACGGGTAGTAAGCGCTGTATAAGTGCAACTACAATTACAATTATCTTTGGGAATGGTCAAGAATGCATTTGAAGCATTTCAGTTTACTCTTACGACGCAATATACATATACAGCAATGTACACTCAGCTTAGTCCTTCCTGAGGTGAAAAAGAAAATAATTATAATTGTGCTTGTCAATTCAATTCAATTCAAAAAATCTTTATTTCGGTTATTTGCTAACCATAAAAGACATACATAAAATATACAATTCATTATCACAAATACACCAACCATTTCATCATAAGTAAGTGCAATAAGAGAGTGCTTACAAAGTATGGACACAAACGAGGGACATGGTTTCACTGGTCCAGGCAGTTTCTCAATCTAATACATAGTTTTAAAAACTCCTTAATTTGGAGAATACTGTCACTGTGCAAAAGCTGCAAGTACAAAAGTGCCGGTCTGGTTTGTTTAAAACCAAGTTTTTTTAAAAGAGTCACTAAATATAATTTGCGTGGAAATTCATAAAATTTGCATAAAAAGATAAAATGCAGCATATCCTGCGGAGACTTTCCGTCGCAGCCGTAGGGCGCTGCCAATTTATTAAAAATGTCACACTTAGGTCGAATAAGCAGGTGATGGAACTGATTGAACCTAAATCTGGTCAGTAAAAATTTCTCATGTGAAGACAAAGACCCTTCCAAATATGGTTCGATGGCCGCAGTAGTCTTAAGCATAACAAACTTTCTCACACTTGGTTTCTGAAGCTCCACATCTTCTCTCGTAGTCCTCTTGTCCATCAAAAATGTTTGTTTGATGAGCTCCAGATCTCCCCTTGTAATTAATTGTGGTTTGGAAAAAAGTTCAGGGCGACCAAGTTTATCAAAATTTGATTTTAGGTAACTTAGCCAAGGAGAGCTCAGTGCTTTGTCCAGCGACAAGAAGTCCTTTATGATTAAGTGTGTTAGGGGTATGTTCTCATTTAGCCAAATTTTAAGCCAAAACATCAAAGGGCGTAAGGAAAGCAAATCACATAAGTATTGAGACCCCAGCTCCTCATGGATAGCAAGATTAGCCGTACCAGGAGGGACACACAATAAGCGCTTCATAAAACGATTTTCTGCAATCTGTAATTGCTCTCCATTGACATACCCCCAAAGTTCACTACCATAGGATACAGTTGCCACAGACTTAGCATTGTACAATTTCAACATAGCGCAAATTGGCTTTTTCCCCAATTTGGTGGCAAAATTAAATATTGATGCGTTAACCCTCACCATTTCACCTTTTTTCTTTGCAAGGTGAGGTTCCCAATTTGATTTTGTATCGAAAAGGACTCCTAAGTAAGAAAATGTTTTAGTTAAAGGGATTATTTCTCCACCAATCCTAAATGGGAAGGGTTTTCTTGGTTGCTGACCAACTTGTAATACAAAAGATTTAGTATTATTTACCAAGAGGTCTCTATCTCTCATGAATGTATTAAACGCTGTTAACAATGATTGAAGTCCCCTCTCGGTTCTAGATATAAGTACTGCATCATCTGCATAAAGAAGTATTGGAATTCCTCGCCTACCAACTCTAGGGCAGTCAGCACGAACATCCTGTAACACCCCATCTAAGTCATTAATATAAAAGTTAAAAAGAAAGGGGGCCAGGATACAGCCCTGCCGGACACCCTTTCCAATACTAAAATTATTAGATACACTCAAATCCAGGGAATATCTCACATTGGCACTGGTATTACAGTGTAGGGCAACCAAAAAATCAACCAAACCGCTATCAACCCCTTTTGACCTCATGGACTGCCACAGCTTACGCCAGTTGATGCAGTCAAACGCGGAAGACAAGTCCATAATGGCAAGATGAATGGTACCTTTCTGTATTACAGTGTATTTGCTTAAGATCAGGAAGAGGTTAAGGCATTGAGTTATTGTCGATCTGCCTTTACAAAATCCGTACTGTGAGGGAGACATAATGTTCTTTTCCTCCACCCACTCTACCAATCTTTGCAGTACAATTCTTCCTACAATCTTAACCATAGAATCTAATAAAGAGACCGGTCGATAGCAGTGTGGGCTGCCCTTGTCACCCTTTTTAAAAACCGGGACAATTGTGGAAACACCCCATGATCGTGGACATCCTTCTTTTGCAGCTGCATTAAAGGCTGACTCTAGAATCAGTGCCCAAAAGCTAGGATCAGATTTAAATAAATCAGGGGGAATCCCGTCCGGGCCGGGAGCTTTTCCACCTGTGATTCCCTGTATGCCCTCCAAAACTTCACCTCTGTTAAAAACAATCTGTACACCAGTTTTACTACAGTCAGGAGTTGTATCCATGTCCTCTGTGCAGCAGTACAACTTCTTAAAGTGCACTTCCCACTCCTCCTTAGATATATAACTTTCAGTACCATTTCCCGGGTCCTGTGTCAAAAATGGTTTTCTCATCAAGGCCCAGAAAGCTGTGCTACTTCCAAGGGTGGCAGGATCTAAGATCGCTAACCACGCCTCTTCCCTGAGGGATTCCTTATGTCTTGTAATAGTTTTTTTGTAAATCATTCTCCACTGCTGAACATCAGCTTTTATCCTAGGCTTAGATGACAATGCTACTCTTAAATTTCTAGCTGCTTGTGAACAGTCCTGATTAAACCATCTAGGACCTCTTAAGGAATCCGATTTTTTTATAGGTACTGATAGTAACTGAGATACCTTCCCCGCTAAACAGTTGAAGGCATTTAGGACAGTATTTGGGGGTGCATCCTCTTGTGTGCATAACGAAATTTCGTCAGCACAAGTAGTTTTAATTTTGTTGTACAGCTGATCAGGGGTTATCATGGACCATCTCAGTCGACGTCTGCCATCTGTGGTATTCACCCTACCGATAAGGGGTTCCACTCTTTCTTTCTGCTATCAGTGGACCCCTCATGAGAGCAGTGAGGGGATTGTGGTCACTGAATTCACTGACTTCAATAGAGAAGAATCCCACAAAAGACTGCATTACAGGTGTTAACAAGATAAAATCTATAAAAGTTGCCCTACCGTTCCCCTTAAATGTTGGGGTATCAAAGCACTTGTTCGGGGCCATCAATGCCATCATGGGAGTTAGTTCTAACTCATTAAGCATGTCATTGAGGTGTTCCCCCTCAGTTGAGTGCTCAAAATGAAAATTCTCGCAGTACGGGCAATTAAGTTCTGTAATCAATTTAAAAAGAGGGTCTCCACAGGGATGAACATTAAAATCCCCGACCACCATGAGGTTATGAAGACAACCCTTCATGGAGTTACTAATAAAAGAATTCAGTGTAACTATCTGACTAGAGTTAGTACTACAATTAGTGGAATTATAAAAATTAACCAGACCGGCCATACAGTTATCTCCAGTTAAAACTAAACCAATAATGCCAGTGTGGTTTGTTATAATTCTCCGAACCTTACAACATAATACTATAGAGATAAACACAACCAGGCCCCCCTTAGGTCTGCCCCTAGTAGTTGCTACTGCCGGGACGTAATAGGCCTTATACCCTTCCAGGAAGTAATTACAATCGATTGACCAAGTTTCCTGTAGACAGATAACTTGGTACTTTTTAATATACTCAATCCAATTGCAATCCTCCATTTTGGTACCAAGACCCGCAATGTTCCAAGAAATTATATTATTAGAGTTGTTGACAGCCGAGATACATTCCGTACATTCCAAATCCATTAAGCCACGAGTTACCTGCCCACCGGATACCTCCTGTCAGTCACATAGCTCTAATCCCGAGAGGGCATCAAATCTGTTGTGAGTTACAATGTTAATACCATTACCTCTCTGTAACCCCACATTATGAACATATTCCCCATTGGGAGGCAGTGACTGTGAGGGTATACGTGATCTAAAGGGGCCAGGGGTAGGTGGATTTCTAATCAAATGGGAGTAAAAAAAACCCAGTGGACGTATGCAAATACTATTAGGAATGTTGGCCAATGCAGCAGCTCTAAGTAAAACTGTGGCAGCATGTTGGGGATGCCTAAAATTAATGATAATGCAGTCACCATTTGTTGTCTTACTAGATGATCCGATCCAGCTCACCCTTCTTGTTGTTAATATTTGATCTGCAAAATTAACGGGAAACCCACAATTCTTGTTAAGCCAGAAAACCGTCCTATTCTTTAAAGAATCATGATTTTCTTCAGACACCTGATATGCTTGGGGCTGAATGGGTGGGACATTTGTAAGAACAGCCACGTAAGGTGCGCATTCAGGAGGAAGATTTACATGACGATTTTTCTTTACATGGCTATGGGGCAAATTTCCCTCAAGAGATCCAGTGTCAGTGGTATACTGCATTGTTAATGTCGTGGGATCCGATACGACAGGGTCAGCAACAACCACTGTATTCTGTGTATTAATCTGCCTGTGTAATGGAATATTAGGTACACTTCCTTTAGATGTTCCCGGATCATCCACAGTTGGTTTATTATTATATGCTGCATCTAATTTACCTGATACTCCAGCCAGGTGGGATTTTAACAGGCCACCTAATCTTTCTACTTCTAAGGCCATAGTATCTAATTTGGCTAGCAATGGTTGCATCAACTCTACAATTTTTGCCTCTAATTTTCCCTCCAGTGAGTGAAATAGAAGTGTTAATGGTTCTGGGGCAATATTAGTACTGATTCCGCCCGTGCTGCTATCCTCTTCTAAATTCTTTTGCAGTCCCCCACTGTTAGAGACTCTATTACCCCTCCCGGTTTTACTCTTGCAATACTTGCCCACGCGCTTAGCTTGCACCTTCCTGCACAGTCTCACTGGTCTATGCTGGGGCGATAGGGGTGAAGACTCTTCCTCTGTTAGTTCAGATGCAATTTCTGGGTCATCTGCAATCTGATCTATGTATGTTTGTGCTGCATTAATTGCAGCAGCCCCACTTCCCCCATCCTGTCCATCTGTAGGAGCTGTGACTACCAAAGGAGACGATAATTCTGCACATACGACAGAATCATTACCTCGCCCTAGGGAAGCTCTACGGGTGTTATTAATTTGGGTCACCTTTTACACCAGATAGTTATCCATAGAACCAGCCCCCTTGGTGGGTTTATTCATCTTGACCTTAGACATATTAGCAACCCTAACAGTAATCCTTGGGCCCGGGCACGTTTTTACCGGGGGCTATACAAACAGCTAACTTCACTTAGCACCTGCGGATAATGTTATGTTATGTTATGAATTTGTTGAAGCGCGACAGCTGCCCCAGCAACGGGGCGTCCCGGCGCTGAGAAACCATAACATTACCTACTGAGAAGGGCGGAGAGGGCAAAGGCTTAAGGTGGTGGGAACAGATGAGTTTTAATTGCCTTGCGGAAGGCAGATAAATTATCAAGACAACGAATATTGAGGGGAAGAGAGTTCCAGAGTTTGGCTCCCAGAACTCTGAAGGAACGTCCCCCGATACGGCAGAATTTCGTACGGGGGACCACTACCAGATGTTGCCCTAGGGAACGTAGATTGCGCTGGGGGATGTAGGGTCGTAGCAGTGGACGGAGAAGTACAGGGCCTTCAGTTTTAAGGATTTTGAAGGCAGTAATAAGAGCCTTAAATTGGATCCTGGCTTCCATTGGGAGCCAGTGGAGCTTGTGTAAGGTGGCTCTCGCCGAGCACCTTCTCGGAAGGCCGACTATAGCCCTGGCTGCAGAGTTCTGAATTCGTTGAAGCCGAGTAGTCTCTGCTTTATTAGTGCCTAGTAATAGGACACTAGCATAGTCCAGCCGGGAAAGAATAATAGATTGGACTATCAGCTGGCGTGTTTTGGGATCGAAGAAGCCAAGAATGGGGTTAAGGCTTCTCAGCAGGCCCACACACGTAGCTGCCACTTTTTTGGTATGGGTTTGATAGCACAATGATGAGTCCAGCCAAACTCCCAGGTTTTTAACCAAAGTTTTGGAGGGAGGGATGGGGCCCAGCGAGGAAGGCCACCAATGGTTGCTCCAGCGGCTGGCGTTCTTACCAAGGACCAAGACCTCGGTTTTCCCTGCATTCAGTTGAAGGCAGTTTCCCGTCATCCATTGGGCGACTGCGTTACACAACACCGTATAGAGACTACACAAGGTCTATATTACATACGTACAAAGTCCGTGGCCCAGTCCTGTCTCTTCTGTCCTCTGAGGGCCTCAGAGGGCCCGCCCTTTGCCCGGGCTTAGCCCGGCGCCGACCCGTGCGCGATCCCGCGTCGCGGGGGCTCCCGTTCGATTTATGCGCCTTCAGGCGTGCTTCCGCTGACGTGGGCGGGTTCGTCCCGCAAGGGTGGCTGGGAGCTGTAGTTTCCCTGCACACAGCGGCCGTGTGGATGGTGGATGCGGCGGCGGCAGGGAAACGCTGAGGTGCGCTAATGTGGGCGTCCTGCTGGTGCTGGCGAAGATAACGTGGCACAGGGAGCAGGTAGGCTGTAAAACAGCTTCAGGAAAAGTCACCCCCGCTCTGCCGGGGCTCCCGTTCGATTTATGCGCCTTCAGGCGCGCTTCCGCTGACGTGGGCGGGTTCGTCCCGCAAGGGTTGCTGGGAGCTGTAGTTTCCCTGCACACAGCGGCCGTGTGGATGGTGGATGCGGCGGCGGCAGGGAAACGCTGAGGTGCGCTAATGTGGGCGTCCTGCTGGTGCTGGCGAAGATAACGTGGCACAGGGAGCAGGTTGGCTGTAAAACAGCTTCAGGAAAAGTCACCCAATTGTGCTTGTCGATCTTGATTGGAAAGAGTGACTACAGATCCAATTACAAATTACAGCTCTCTCTGCAGAGGTGTTTTCTAAGCATGAGCTAAATAAAATCAGCACTTGAACACTGCTCTTTTGCAAAACCTGCATGCTGCACTTTAAGAAGAGATAGATGTATTTTCAACTGATTGCCGTAATACACAGAGCCCAGATAATAGGATATTTACCATATTAGATACAACTTATTATACCTCTCTATGCCAGGATATACATTAGTAACTAGGAAATGTCCCTTCTTATATTTAACTTACTGTGGGGCATATTACCAAGGGCAATATCGCCGCTTTAGCGGGACCTTTTCCTGCTAAAGCGGCGATAATTTTATTGCCCGATCAGCAAGCTGTCGCTAACAGCAGTTAGAGACAGCTTTCTGACGAAAGCGACCGATTTGGGTGCCGCTTTGCATGCCAGCGATATTTATCGCTAATGACATGCAAGGTAGGCGTTCCCGACCAAGAGACCTGGTAAACAGCCGCTAACAGGCCTATCGCCTATTAGCAAGGAGGCCCTGGCCCCGGTTAGCGACGTGAAAAGTCGCGCTAACCGGGGTCATCGCCGGTTTTTTAACACGTGCTATTTTCCTGATTTAACCATACCTAACATGGGAGGCGGATTATGTTGATGCGACCACAGGGTCGTATCAGCAAGGTTTTCCCCCTTCCCCATGCAACATCGCTGGTTTTGTCACGATGTTGGCCCTTCCCTCCCGCTATCGCTGGAATATTTATCATCATAGCGCTAATTGTTGCTAATACAGCGTTAGCGTGGCGATATATTCCAGCGATAGCTGGCGATAAAAGAATTTGCGCTAAGCGCGCTCTGCGATATTTATCGCAGATCGTTGCTAATATGGCCCTGTGTTTGCTTATAAGTATTTGCTATCGTGCGGTGCCTACCATAGTGCTATACGCCAGCACTATATAAAAAGGGTTGCTTGAAAGGCAAGAGAGTTACCATATGTAAACTGAATAATCAAGTCTCTGGAACACACCCAGCATATCTCAAGACAACGCAGCCTAAAGACAAAGTAGTAAAACCCATAATTAAATCAATTTGACCAAAAGAAAGAGAAAAGGAGCAGACAACTCACAGTGCAGGGGAGACACCAACAGTTCACGAAGAATATCTGAATTTTAAGTCGTAAAAACTAAGATCCGGTGGATTCAAATTGGACAGGATCCCCTGATGCAGATCAAGAAGGACGCTCTTGGGGCATTGGACAGCTACAGTAAGTGGTGCCTCGCTGAAAAAGCAATGCAGCTATAGAGAAATTTAGTCTAAAAAAATGGAAACATAAGAGAGACCTTTAGCAAACCAGGAACAAGCAAAGCTACTATTCACATATCAAGCCCATATGAAACGTGTGTTATTTGGTTGGTGAAAATCAAGCAAAATGCCAATATTTTACATGAAATTTTGCATTAATTATCTGAAATGCCCAATCCGGCCCCTTACAGTCAAAATGGCCTTAAAAGGCATTTAGTGTTAAAAAATTATATAATAATACATATATATGTGTGTGTATATATATATATATATCTTGAAATAGCACCTTATGTAAGCAACAGTCCCATTCATTTCCTTAATGTTGGTCCTGTCCCTTGCCATTGGGCTGTACTCTGAAGATCTTTTTTTTAATTTTAATTTTTAATTTTTTTTATTGAAGTCCAAAAGCAAATTACCTTTACACATCTGATACATGAAAAAATAAACATATCAACAAGAAATTCAGAACACATTGCATATACAAGAAGTAAAATACATCCCGATTTAAGAAAGGATCGCTAAAACCAGGGCTCAGCACCAATAAAATCCCCCAAGGATATATGTCCATGTACATAAAACTAAACCCAATCCTACCTCCAAACTTACTGGTACTTGAGACACCGATTTATATAAGGATGATAATAATGATGGATCCCAAAACTTTTTAGTCAAAATAGGAAGACCATATTTTCGGGAATTTTTTGAGACCCCCTATTCTCATAGCGTATATGCGTTCGCTTTGCTTAACCGCCCGCATCTTATTGACCCATTGAATTAGTAAGGGGACTAAATCTGTTCGCCATTTCTGTAATAAAAGAGATCTAGCTACTGCCATTGTGATATATACCAGTTTGACCATCTGGTCTGGGAGTAGAAGATCTGGGTCATAACCAATAAGTCATAAGTCATAAGTCATAAAATTTGTATAGCGCATTACATACCCAGAGGGTTTCAAGGCGCTTAGGAAGGGGATGAGGATTATTTGTCAAATATCCACGTTTTAAGCTGCTTTCTGAACGCTAGGTGGTTCTGGGTGAGGCGAAGGTAAGCGGGGAGTGAGTTCCATGTTTTAGCAGCCAGGTATGAAAAGGATCTGCCTCCCATGGTGGTCTTGTTGATGCGAGGTACAGTGGCGAAGGCTTGGCTGGAAGAACGTAGTTGGCGGGAGGGGGTGTAGAAGGACAGTCGAGAGTTGAGGCAATCTGGTCCGATGTCGTAGAGTGATTTGTGTGCGTGGGTAAGCAGTCGGAAAGTGATCCTCTTATTGACGGGTAGCCAGTGGAGGTCTTTAAGGTGACCAGAGATGTGTTCGTTGCGTGGGATGTCTAATATGAGCCTGGCTGAGGCGTTTTGGATTTGTTGGAGTTTCTTCTGGAGTTTAGCGGTGGTACCTGCGTAGAGGGTGTTTCCGTAGTCTAGTCGGCTCGTGACCAGAGCGTGGGTGACTGTTTTCCTTGTTTCGGAGGGGATCCAGCGAAATGTTTTTCTGAGCATGCGAAGAATGTTGAAGCAGGAAGAGGATACGGCGCTGACTTGTCTGTTCATTGAGAGTGAAGAATCCAGGATGACGCCAAGGTTCCGTGCGTGGTCTGTCGGGATGGGTGCTTTTCCGAGGGCTTCCGGCCACCAGGAGTCGTCCCAAGCAGAGGGGGATGTACCTAAGATGAGGACTTCTGTTTTGTCTGAGTTCAGTTTCAGACGGCTTTGTTTCATCCATTCGGCGACTTCTTTCATTCCTTCGTGTAGGTTAGTTTTGGCGGTGCTGGGGTCCTTGGTGAGAGAAAGGATCATTTGAGTGTCATCCGCGTAAGAGATGATGTTGAGGTTGTGTTGGCGGGCGATGGCCGCGAGGGGGCTCATGTATACGTTGAAGAGGGTGGGACTGAGTGAGGATCCTTGAGGTACACCGCAGATGACTTCAGAGGCCTCGGACTTGAATGGAGGAAGGCGGACTCTCTGGGTTCTTCCGGTGAGGAACGAGGTGATCCATTCAAGTGCTTTTCCTTGGATTCCGATGTTATTGAGGCGTTGTAGAAGGGTGCTGTGGCAGACTGTGTCGAATGCTGCAGAGAGGTTGAGGAGGATGAGGGCGACTGTGTCTCCATTGTCCAGTAGAGTTCGAATGTCGTCTGTTGCTGCGATGAGGGCGGTCTCAGTGCTGTGTTTTGCTCGGAAGCCAGATTGTGTGGGGTCGAGGGATTTGTTGGCTTCGAGGAAGGCGGCGAGCTGGTTGTTGACGGCTTTCTCGATGACTTTGGCCGGGAATGGAAGAAGCGAGATGGGGCGGTAATTTTTGAGTTCGGTGGGGTCCGCTGTTGGTTTTTTCAGAAGGGCGGTGAGTTCAGCGTGTTTCCAGTCTTCTGGGAAGGTAGCGGTGTTGAAGGAGCAGTTGATGACGTCTCGGAGGTGCGGTGCAATGACGGAGTCTGCTTTGTTGAAGATGTGCTGAGGGCATGGGTCTGTGGGGGATCCGGAGTGGATGGAATTCATCAGGCGGATGGTGTCCTCAGTGGAGATTGGGTTCCAGGCGTTAAGGGTGTTTACGGGGGGAAGATGGTCAGCAGATGGTAGGGTGGGTTGGTTTCCGGGTTGGTTGTCAAAGCTGTTGTGGATGTCTGCAATCTTGTTGTGGAAAAAAGAGGCTAGGGAGTCGCAGAGGGTTTGAGAGGGGGTGATGTCATTGGAGTTGGCCGAGGGGTTGGAAAATTCCTTGACGATGTTGAAAAGTTCCTTGCTGTTGTGGGCGTTGTTGTCAAGTCGATCCTTGAATGCTGTTTTCTTGGCTTTTCGGATCAGTTGGTGGTGAGTGCGGGTGGCGCTTTTGAAGGTGTCCTTGGTGCTGGTGGTTGGGTCTTTTTTCCAGGCCTTTTCAAGGGAGCGGCAGAGTTTCTTGGACTTCTTGAGATCATCGTTGAACCATGAGGCCTTCTTGCTGCCAGGTTTGCTTTGACGTTTTTTCAGTGGTGCTAAGGTGTCGGCGGTGTTGGATAACCATAGGGTGAGGTTGGCGGCGGCTTCGTTGGCGTTAGAAGAGAGGGCTGGGGAGTTTCGAAGGAGCGATGCGGAGATTTGGTCCGTGGTGATTTTGTTCCAGTTTCTTTGCAGGGTAGGTTGGGAGTGGTTGATGGGTTTTGGCTTGTTGTAGGTGAAGTGAACGCAGCTGTGGTCAGTCCAGAGGAGATCCGTAGTGTGGCTGAAGGAGACATGATTGCTGGAAGTGAAGATGGGGTCGAGTGTGTGACCTGCGATATGGGTGGGGGAAGTGACTAGTTGTTTAAGTCCGAGGTTGGCGAGGTTGTCCACGAGGGTGGCGGTGTTGTGGTCGTTTATCTTTTCGAGGTGAAAGTTGAGGTCTCCCAGAAGAATATAGTCTTTGGAGGGGAGCGCGTGTGGAGAGATGAAGTCCGTGAGGTCTTCACTGAATTTTGCGCGGGGTCCTGGTGGTCTGTAGAGGAGAGTGCCTCTGAGTGTGGTTTTGGGGTCGATGTGGATCTGGAAGTGAAGGTGTTCGGAGTTGGCGAGGTTGGTGTCAGAGCTGGTTGAGATGCGGATTGATTTCTTATGGACGATAGCGATTCCTCCTCCTGTGTAAGACTCAGTTTATCATATCTTAAACATTGTAAATCACATTCAATTGCAAGAAAACCAAAGACATCTTCCCAAAATGTTTGAATTTTTGAGCACTGTAACATAGTTTGAGTCCAGTTAGCTGCAGGGTGACTTATACATCTGAAACAATGAGCTGAATAATTAGGGTACATTTTCTGCAAAACAGAAGGTGTGCGATATACTAGCCATTTACTGAAAAAAAGCATCCTACGCCAATTTGCACCTCTAAGTGTGTTAAAATGTAATCTATTAATCGTCATCCAAGCATTCATAGAAATTTCAACATCCTCCTGATCAGACCATTTTTTGATTGCTTTCTGTACAAGATCCAAACTCTTAACCGAGGTTAAGCATTGCTTCCATTCACCAGGTTTCCTGTCAGATGCTACTAATAGTAAATCATTGACTAACTGGCTTGACCTATTCAATTGGGAAATATCTAAATCTGAGAAGAATTTGTATAACATGTTATAAGATCCTAATAAAATAAAATAATTTGGAGCTCGTTGTAACATTTCATGCTTAGGTAACCATTGACCATTTTGCAGAAAATCACCTACTTGGCGGAATCCTATCATAGCCCATTTTAACGTAAGTTCAGTAGAGGATGCGATCCCTACTAAGGGGAATATCCCAGCCAAAAGAATACCTGAGTTAATATCTCTTAAACAGTGCTTGTCGTTTTTTGAACACCCAATGGAGGCACTTGTACCTAACCAGTTAAGGGGATTTAAAAATTACAAGCGGTGATTGAATCTGATTTTCTTTAAGCATAAGATCCATAAAACTATTGATAGAAAAATGTGCTTGTGGAGGAGGTTTAAATCTCGATAAATATTGTGCAAAATATGCATAATAGTAATCCTTGAGATTTGGAAACGCTAGTCCTCCGTGTTCCTCCTTCTCGTAAAAGGTGCTTAGTGCAATGCGTGAAGATTTCTTTGCCCATAGAAAAGTGGTAAACATTGACTCTATTTTAGTAAAAAACAAACTTGATAAAGTACATGGAATAGTCGAGAATAAAAAATTAAAAAGAGGTAAGACTGACATTTTAATAAGTGCAACTCTCCCTAAAATAGAAATGGGAAGAAAGCTCCAGCGCAACAGCAGAGCTGGAGTTTTCCGAATTAATGGCACATAATTCAAGTGGTACAAGTCGGAGACTAAATTTGAAAAATACACCCGTGGTATCTTTTCGGGTTAGGATTAATGCAAAATCGAATATCTATGTATAGATCACTGGTCACCCCACCACATTCAATAATTTCAGTTTTATTTTTGTTAATGCGATATCCCCCTAATGTCTCAATAGCCTCAAACAATTGAAAACTCTAGTTTGGATTTCCATTTCTGGCTTAATCAGAAGCATTATGTCGTCAGCATAAAGCTTCAGTTTTGACATTGATGGAATTGGGGGACAAATTACTGGGTAGTTCCTTATTGCAGCCGCCAATGGCTCAATAAAAAATGCAAAAAGAACTGGCGACAAGGGGCATCCCTGTCGCGTGCCACATTTCACTTTAACCTGACCAACTATTAAGGTGTTAATAATTATATTGGCTTCCGCATTGCCATATAGTCGCCGGATCAGGGACAAGGTTTTGCTGGGGATGCCGAAATGGTCTAAAATCATAAATAAAGTCTCCCATTCCACTAAATCAAAAGCCTTTTCGGCATCTAATAACATCACCAAGGCAGGTATTTTATGTATCTCGAAATTATCAAGAGCTTCCGCAAAATAGTGTGTATTGGTGGCTAATTGTCTCCCTGCGATTAAACCATTTTGGTCGCTATGAAACAAATTTGCGGCATGTTTATTAAATTGAAGTGACAGAAGCTTGGTCAAAATCTTGTAGTCCGAGTTAAGTAATGCTATTTGCCTATAGGAATTTGGATCCTCAATATTTTTCCCTTTCTTTGGAAAACTCACTATATTCCCCTGACAGAAGAATTCTGGCACCTCGCCACCTTCTAACATAGAATTTAATAATTGGAGAAAAAACTCTGCAAATGAACTTAAAAAAATCTTATAAAATTCGGGTGGAAGTCCATCCGGGCCACAGGCTTTTCCATTTGGCAGATTTTTAATGACGCCTTCTAGCTCTTCCATCGTAAAAGGTCCTTACATACAGAGATTTTCAGTCTCAGAAAGTTTTGGTAGATCATTCTCGAGTAGATATTTTTTTAGAGAACTCATATCTACATTTTGCTCGAAGCTATATTTAGAGCCATAATGTTGGACCATTATTTCAGCTATTTTAGCTGAGTCTTCGAAACATGTACCTGATAAAGGGCATTTTAATCTTTTAATCAGATTGGAAGCAGCTTGTTCCTTAGCCTGCCACGCTAGGAACCTGCCAGTAAATTACTCTGCTCGTAGATTTTTTAATTAGATTTCTGGAACAACACCTCACTTTGAGCATAGTAGTTGGAGCTAAGTTCATAATTCGCCTGGACCAAAAGGTCTTGATTTGTCGGGAAAGGATTATTCAGAACAGAAGCATATAAAGTTTGAACTTTATTTTCCAGATCTTTTTTTACCTTTTTAGCTTTTTTTATGTGGTTGGCTTCTTTCCCGATAGCTAAGCCCCAAAAAAATGCCTTGAGTGTGTCCCATATTACAGCTAATGATGCCGTCCCAACATTTCGTGTCAGAAAACATTTCATTTCCAATGCCATGGAACCTATCCAGTCTTCTTCCAACAAATATTGCTGGTTCAAGGACCACCTTTTAGGACATTTGACATCTTCAACTACCCCCATCTGTAAACTCAGCATAGCATGGTCAGAAAAGCCATTGGGTAGGAATGCCTGATGGTTAAAACAAAGCCTACTGGAGACCAAAAAAAAATCAATTCGAGATGAGAACTGAAATCTACCCGACCAACACGAAAAGGATTTCTTAGAAGGAAAAGCCACCCGCCAAGGATCATGTAAGTTTATTGTTGCGCTATATTGCTGTACTATTTTAAAAGATCTAGGTTTCATCTGCCTTTTCCTTGACCCTGAAGAATCAATTAGGGGGTTCATAAGAATATTAAAAACACCCCCCATTATGATGTCACCTAAGACCAGGATTAAGGACTGAAACAATTCTTCATAAACTTGTGAATGATCTTCAATAGGTGCATAGAAATTCACAAATGTGATTGGTGTAGAAATGTGTTTGAAGGTGCATGTTATCCAACACCAACGACCATCTCGATCTGTTTCAAATTTCCCTACCTCGGCCTGTAGAGGCCCATGATCTAAACATAGAAAAATCAGACAGTCGACTAGTAGAGATATGTGTCTCTTGTAACAATATAACAGACGGATTTTCAGTTTTGATCCACATTTCGATTGCCCGCATCTTTTTCCCATTATTAAGACCATTTACATTAAATGAAACAACCTTAAATACTTCTTTACTTGTCATAGTACCTATCCCGCCAGGGCACTTGCCGACTATAACACCACTTCACACTCAAGTACCACACCTCAAATAACATATTGAATTGCAAATAATGAACAAAAAAAGTCAAATACCTCATCTCAAGTATCATATCTGATTGAATTTGATGAGCAGAGGAATTTAACCAGGACTTCATTTTTCCCCCGCGTTCCCTACCCCACGGCTCCTTACCCCTCCCAAAATGTGGACCCCTAACCCAGCACCACACCATCCACATTGCCCCCTCCCTACTAAGTTGGGTGTCATTGAATTACACCCTGGTGACCTAACGTATGACCTCCCGCCCCGTCATCTACTTACAGAGATATATAAAAAAAAAAACATTTTTTTTTAAGTTCTTTAAGACCCTCCTGGGTTTTTTGTTTTTTTCTATTCCCTCCTTCTCTTTTTATTCTCCCTTCTCTAAAAAAAAATATATGGGGGAGGAGGGATGACAACGGATCCCCTCAAGCTATCAATCAATCGTGCTTTTAAGGTCCTAGAGGCCTAAGAATTTTGTTTTCTTTATTTCCCCCCCTTCTTCTTCCCCTTCCTTCCTTTATAACGTTCATTAGAAAAGACTTTTCGCCCCCCCCCATTCCTTTATATTTTTATATTTTCGAACCTCTCAAAGCTAACCCTGAGGTCCCCAGCTATCATAATAACATAGTTGAGAGGCCATCAGCCTTTAGACTGTGGGGGGACCCTGGGAGATTTCTTTAAGAAGGTTCTGTGCTTCTTCTAAACTAGAGAACATGAAGAATTTCCCCCTAACCAGAACCTTAAGCTTGGATTGTTCAGCAATCAATGCTTGTGCCCCGTTCGCCTTAAAAAGATGAAGAATTTTTACAAATTCCTTCCTCCTTTTTGTGGCCACAGCTGTCATATCTGAAAAGAATCGACATTTCGCAGTGTCATTGACATTAAACTGTCTTTGCTGAATTGCTTTGGTCAAGATCATCTCCTTGACCCGAAAGTCTGCGAAGTTCAGAAGGAACGTCCTTGGATTAGAGGGGTTGGGGAATGGGCGGGCAGGATCCCGATGGGCTCTGCTAATTGTTAAATCACCGACAAATTCAGGGACAATTTTTTGCTTCATGAAGGAATCAATCCACTGGAGGGGCTGTGAACCTTCCAATCCTTCGGGAATACCAACAATGCGGAGGTTCGATCTCCCGGAATGATTTTTCAATTCTTTCAACTTATTTTCCAGGTTTTGTTTATTTTTGACCACTAGCTTTGCTTCTTCGGATACGATAACGATTTGATCCTCAAGATTTGAAATTCTGACTTCTGCTTCATTTAGTCTTGCGGGAAAATTCAGCATTACCTCCTCCATTTTATCTGGCCTTTGATGAAGGGAGGTCAACTCCGCTTTTTGATTTTGTTTAAGATCCCGGATTTCTTGTAGGATTAAGTTTAGCATATCCTTTATATTCAGCTGCAATTCTCTAGTTGGTTCCGTAATGGATTTAAGATCAGGCAGGAAGTTTGAGGTATCTAATATGGCTACCGGCTGAGTTCCCATCGCCCCATAATTGAAATTGATTCCACCTCTGATGAAGACTCTCGAGTACGATTTTCAGGGTGTGAAGGAGGTGGGGAAATTAGCGGCTTACTAGGTGGTTTTGGAGCCAGGAAAGACACATTATTATTAATTCCACCCTGCTGCTGTTGCGATAATCCTTTTGCATTTTCTAAAGTTGATTCCGTTTCGAGGAGGGCATTTAGATTATCTTGTGGCCCCTTTTGACTCATGGAATTCGCAGCTTCCACTACGTTGGATGATGGCCCTGAATTGGCCGCATGCACTCCAAAAAAACCTTTGGTGGAGGCCGAAACTGGGGCCAAAGCTACAGCCGAAGCCGGGGAAGGGGGAGATTGACATACTAGCACTTTCTTCAAGAATACCGGGAATTGTTTTGCTTCTCTAGTTTCTTTGGTTGTTTTCTTTTTGTTCTCCCCGTTATCTGCATCGCTTTTCTGCTGCGAGGACAGTGCAGTTTGAGCGATATTTATATTTTCATCTTTGCCAATTCTATCTGAACTGTCAACCTGGCCCACGCACACCTCAATCTCTTCATCCGAGCTCTCAAATGTTGAGTCCTGGTCCATTAGTTTAGACAAATTTTGCTTATCCGCCAGGCGGGCTAGCTCTCTTGTCTCTTTGGCAAGTAACATGCGTTTTTTGACTTTGGCGCGTGTTTGCAGATTTTTCCCCATATCTGCGCTGTATAACCCGCAAAACTCCCCCGCAGGTATCTTACCCCACACAGAAAGGAGCAGTCCAAAGAATAACTAGAGGCTCACTGTCAAAGTACTTGGCTCCAAGCCTTTTCACCAAATTCCTCCTAATAGTCCTCCAGAAAGGGTTAAAGCCTTATCACTCCTTGAGACTGCTTATTTCTCCTTATGCCAAATAGCCTTGATATCCCTGGAGCTGCCCTGGTCTGCCTCAAAAATGCAGTCAGTACTCCCTGAAAGCTATCCAGGACTCCAGCTCCCAGAAGGCACCACTGTACCACCAGATTTTATTTTTTTACTTTATAGGATAATCCTGCAAATGGGCTTCATATATCTGTATAATCTTACTGTAGCCCTCCTAGAGTGTGACCGATTGTGCAGCAGCAGGCTGAAGGCTGGAATCCTTCTCTCCCCATTTTACGGCAGCAGTAGCAACAGCCTCTTCATCTCCGCACCCCCGCGCGTCCTTTTCGGTGAACCTGCACGAAGCAAATCTCCCTGGCTACTCCATTTACTTTGTAGCCTCCGTTATCGGTAAGAAAAATCTTTTAAGCAAAAAAAACAGGACTAAATACGAGAGGGAAAGAGGCGAGAATGAAACCGCCGCATAGCAGCTTCACTCTACTCCATCCGTGACTTTCCCGTTGTGAGCCTCCATTGATGGGGGCGTGGCCAAGGCAAGGTCAGGTCACCTGTGGCTACGTGGCGTGGTGTACTGCGGCTATCTCCCTCCACGCATCCCCCTGAAGAAGATCTTGTTGATGTGTCATGAGATAATCACATGATCCCAGGCATTACGCATAACAATCAAAATGGAAATGACATGAGATTATACAAGGTCCGAGAAAAATTCGCCAGTGCTAATCACACATGTACTGATGTGCAAAATGGCCTCAGTGATCTGCCCCTGCAGATGATTGAGGGATAATCAAATTTTCATGCACCCACATTGCTGCCTACATTTTATCCATAACAAACACTAAACCTGAATGACGTTGCTTGCCAAAAACTGGATGAACCTCCAAAGCGTCACCTTCTCCACTACAAGCACATCCAACTCTTTTCTGTCGGAGTGTACCAGCACAGCAGGGCCTGCTCCATTTACCAGCATAATTGCACAGATCATGTTGTGCACAGATCAGCAATGATGGATAGGAGTGTTGTGCTAATGAAATCATTTATATATTATTTATATAGAAGATAAAGTATGCATTTGTGTACATCTTATTTGAGCAGTCATGAGCGCATAGATAGCATACACAAGCATGAATCTTTTTTAGAGATAAATGTTGATGAAATTGTAACTATCTAAAAGACAGTTCAGCTCAATTCTTTTCAATTTCAATTTCATTACAAGACAGGGAGGCTAACATTATGCATAACCCCTTTATTATGCCACTCCTCAGCATCCTCTTTAAAGGACACCATTACAACAGCAATCCAGTATTGGAACCAAAAAGACCCAACAAAAGTCTCTAGCATGGAACGTTCTGCCTCTTTTAAAGGCTGCTCTTGTAAAAGATAAGTAGCTCTGCTTTTATTTCTATATATATTTCTATTGGTTTTAGATTAATGGTTGAGAGTTGAGTTGTTTAGGATGAGAGTTTCCTTCTAATTTTCAGAAACAGTATAGGTGTGATTTTTTTAAAGAATTAAAGTATTAAATAATTTTAAATATTTATTTGTATGAGTAAATGTGATTTTAATTTTGCATTAAAATTTTAGATAACTTTTGAGGGATATATATGTTATTAATATCTTTTGATTATTTAAAAAAAACTAGTAGGGAGATGATTTAAAATGCTTATCGAGTAACGCTTGTTGTGTTGTTTTAGTTCGCGAGCAGAGCGATTTTCAAATACCTTTCACGTGGGTAGTTGAGGAAATGCTCAAGCGCATACTTGAGGAAATCATTGCAGGAATAGGACGTGAGCGCACGCGCGTGTGGTGTGCTTACGTCAGGAAGGTTTGTGGATTGGGATTGGCTCTCGTGATCTCGCGAGATCCCGGGAGCCATCTTGAATTGGGCAAAAGTAATGTTGAAGATAAGAAATACGGCAAAGAAGGTTGCTAAGCAACAGTAAAGCTCCAAGTGAATCGGTTGGCAGTTTATCTATCGATCGGAGCAGTTTTAAGTGTATAGTGATAAGGGAAGTTGTGTCTGAGTTTTAAAAGGTATTTAAAGAGATAATAAAGAGATTGAAGAGAACGTCTACTGAGGAAAGTGTTGTTGTGTCACAGGCTCAGGTTGTAGAAGGGACAGTGAGTGAGGAGAGCCTTAGGAGACTTATTCAAAATGAGGTAAAATCTTCTATGAGGGAAGTTGTTGAAATTGTGATGGATAATAAGAGAAAGGGGAGTAGGTCATAAGAGGATTTCTGGTCTTGTTCTGATGAGGAGATAGCCAGTGGTAGTAAGAGAAAGATGAAATCAAAACATTCTGAAAAGAATAGAAAGGATGGGTTTACACCATCACGAAGAGTGGTGTGCTTGGCGGTACAAAAAGAAGAGGTGTCCTTGGCGGCACAAAGGATAAGTCTGATGATGAAGATCAGATGGAGTATGAGAACCATGATGGGTCACAAAAATATTATGATGAATATGTCTTTGACATGGATCAGGATGATGACTTAAATGATGATTTGAAAGTCGATGGAGAAAGTTCAAGCAAATCTATTATTAGAGATTCCTTATGGGGAGAAATGTTCAACCCTTTTGAGCTACGTCACCCAAAAAAGTGCTGACTGGTGGCCTTTGGACCATGTCAGTAAATTAATGAAGAAATGGATTAGAAAGCCACTAGAGAAGGACATTAGAATTATTTTGAAGGCTGAATGTTCTAGGCCACAAATTGAGAATAAGGTCTGTTACACTCCTAACTTGGATCCGGAGCTATAACTTATTTATATAAATATGGGAGACACTCACGCAAGGGGCTTAAGTGCTCGCTAAAGCAGTGCCAAGACAAATTGCTTGATACAGTAGGACCTTTGGCGAAGATTATGGACATGGCAGAAGAGGCTCATATGAATGGAGAGCAAGTGGATATTGAATTGCTTAAATGCTGGAGTCAGAGAGCAATGGTATTTTTGGGGAATGCTAATGCAAGTTTATTAGCAGAGAGGAGGAAATCTGTGTTGGTGAAGATTAACTCTAAGTTAGGGGAAATGGCACAGAAAGAAACTAGTTTGAATGCAAATTATTATTTAGAGAAGGACTGGTGAAAGAATTGGGAAAACATGTTGCAACATATACAGCCTTGGATAAGGCGCAAACTAATATGAGAAAGGTGTTTGGTGGGGTTTTTGGCAGGGCCGGCAGAAGGGGGTCTTATGTCGGCCTTGGATTCTAAAGATCCCAATACAATTACTTGCAGCAAAGTGCAGGAAGAGGTTTTCAGGGCTCCTCTGGTTTCTTCCCTCAATGAGGTAGTTTGGAACTGGTACAAGAGGTGAGTACGGAGATTTGTATAGGTTCTTCGCAAGAATGAGAAGGAGGTCGATTAAGGTTATTTCTGGAGGATTGGAAAAGATCACAAGGGATCCTCGGGTTCTGGAGACCGTCAAAGGGTTTGTGATAGAATTTTTAAGTATTCCAGAGCAAACTGTACTTCCAAAAGAGTTAATTTGTTCGCAAGAGAAGATGGAGATAGCAGACAAGGAAATAGAATCAATGTTGCAAAAGTATGCAATTTGTTTAGTAGAAGGGGAAGCAAGAGGCTTAGTAAGCACTTTCTAGTAGAAAAAAAAGGACAAAGGTGGAGACCAGTTATAAATTTAAGGAATTTGAATCAAAATTTAGTTTACAGGCATTTCAAGATGGAGGATATCCACCTTTTAAGAGACATTTTACGCAAAGGAGATTGGATGGTAAAATTGGACTTGAAGGACGCATATTTTACAATTCAAATGAAGAGGGAGAGTCAGAGTTATTTGCAGTTCAGATGGTGAGGAAGATTATATCATTTGTTTGTCTCCCTTTCGGGCTTTCTTCGGCAACATGGTGTTTTACAAAGGTAATGAGAGTTATCATGGCTTATTGAAGAGAGAGAGGTTTCCGGTTAGTTGTCTACCAGGACGACATTTTGATGATGTCTTAGGAGAAAGAGGTGTTGATGAGTCAGTTGCAGATTGCTATCAATCTTTTGGAGAAGTTGGGTTTTATAATCAACAGGGAGAAGTCTGCGTTGGTTGCATCTCAAAGTATGGAGTTTTTAGGTTTAAGAATAGATTCGAAGGAGGAAATTTTAAGGTTACCAGTGAAGAAGGTGAATATGATAAAGAAGGAGGTTGTTCGTGTTTTGCAAAAGGAAACCTTGTCTTTAAGGCATTTGGCTAAAGTTTTAGGTTTGTTTTCTTCATCTATCCAAGCGATATTTCCAGGTCCATTGCATTATAATGCCTTGCAGAGGTTGAAGGCAGATGCTTTGAGAAGAGGTTAATGCTATGGGGACCAAGTGAAGTTGGAAGAAAAGGAGGAATTAGAATGATGGTTGAACAACTTGGATGCATGGAATGGAAGGGCGATTTTTGGTTGTGTTCCGGAATTTGTCTTAGAGACGGATGCAAGTGGCTCTGGATGGGGAGCACGGTTGGGAGAGATGGAGACAGGAGGTGTTTGGACGAATTTGGAGAGAAAGATGCACATAAATTGCCAAGAATTAATAGCAGGTTTATTTGCATTGAAATGTTTCAAGAAGAAAATTCAGGGTCGAACAGTACTATTAAAGATGGACAATTTTTCAGCAGTTTGTTACATAAACAGGTTGGGTGGCTGCAGATCAAGGGATCTTTCGGATATTGCGAAAGAGTTTTGGATTTTTTGTCTGGAGCACAAGATTGCATTAAGAGCAGAGTATCATCCAGGGGATTTGAATGTAGTGGCAGATTGGAATTCAAGACATGTGAAAGACTACAGCGATTGGATGCTGAATCAAGTGTATTTTGCAAAGATAGAAGAGAGATTGGGTCCATTTGAGGTGGATTTGTTTGCGAGGAGGTTGACTTGGTAAAAGGCAAGGTATTACAGTTGGTTGCCAGATCTGGATGCAGAAGCAGTAGATGCGTTTCAGCAAAGTTGGACAGTGGTGAAGGGGTATGCTCTCCCTCCTTTTGCAATGATTCAGAGGGTTCTTCTGAAGGTCAGGAAGGAGAGGTGTCACTTGGTCTTAGTGACTCCCTTCTGGGTTTCCCAAGTGTGGTTTCCGGGTGTCTTGGAATGGGCATGCGAGGTACCCCTGTTGATTCCGGCAGTGGTAGGTTTACTGACCAACGCGTTAGGAGAGGAGCATCCTCTTGTTTTAGAAGGGGCGTTTAACCTTCTTGTTTGGAAGGTGTCAGGTGTTCCGTAGCATTCACAAGACTTTTGCAAGGGGCTGCAGAGTTCCTTGAGGAGTCTCGGGCCCCAGGTACAAGGAGAAGGTATAAGGGAGTGTGGAAGGTTTGGGAATGTTGGTGCTTGGAAAGGGATTTGGATCCCATGGAAGCGCCTGTGGTAGAAGTGGTTGATTTGTTGGGTGGAAAGGTTTGAGAAGGGAATAAGTTATAGGACCATTAATTGTTATAGATCTGCAATATCAGTGGGTCATTCGGTGGTTGCTGGAAAGTCAGTTGGTATTAATGTTTTAGTTTGTAGGGTTTTGAAGAGTATGAGCATTAGGAGACCACCTGCAGCTAGGTATGAGGTTTTATGGGATGTGAACTTAGTTGTAAAGCTATTTAGGGACTGGACTTCAAATAAGTATTTAATAAAATAAGTTTATTTCAGCGAAGTTAGAAACTTTGTTATGTTTAATTTCTTGTAAAAGAGTTTCGGATGTCAAATGTCTGGAGGTAAGTAATAGAGTGTTGGTCCTGATGGTGTTTTCTTTGAAATAAGAAAGAGAACCAAGACCATGACAAGTACGATTTTTTATCTAGGTTCAAGGAATGTAATAATCTTTGCGTGGTTGAGTGTTTAAAAGAGTATGAGTGTAGGATGGAGGAGAAGAGAGGTCGTGGTGTGCACCAGTTATTGATTTCTTTTCTCAAACCTTTTGGTGTGATAAGTACATCTACGATCTCGAGATGGGTTAAATTTGCTATGAAGGAAGCTGGAGTGTATGAGGAGGAGTTTGAAGCTCATTCAGTTAGAGGTGCAATGGCAAGTAAGGCTTGTTGGTCTGGTGTAAGTTTGGGAAGGATTTTGAAGGTGGCAGATTGGTCTAATGTGGGAACTTTTGCAAGTCACTACTTTAGACCAATCGAGAATATGTCAGATGTTGTGACAGCAGCCCCTTTAAAGAACTGGCGATTCCCAGATTAACATGACAAGAGAATCTGGATTTCATTAAATACACGGAGGCTAACATTATCCCAATCACCACTCCCTTGGAGTACTAGGTTTTAGTTGATTGAATAAAAAAAAAAAGAATTGTGTTTGATGATAAAGGATACGTTTATACTTGTTTGATATATTAAGAGTTTGGATTATAAGGTTGAAAGTTATTTAGAGTATAATATTGTTTTTCTGGTTTGCAAATGCAAAAGTATAACGTCAGGATTCGAGGATAACTGAAATGGAGAAGAAGGAGTATTATCTTCACAGTTTCGCATTTTAAAGAGATAGAACGTTCCATGCTAAAGACGTTTGTTGGTTCATTTTTGGTTCCAATTCTGGATTGCTGTTGTAATGGTGTTCTTTAAAGGAGCTGCTGAGGAGAAGCATAATAAAGGGATTATGCATAATGTTAGCTTCCATGTCTTTAATGAAATCCAGATTCTCTTGTCATGTTAATTTGAGAATCGCCATTCTCTTTATTCCATATTCATGCCCATGTAGCTAGTCTGGAGCCTGAACTAGAGAGGAAGGGTACCTCTGCACTTCAAAGGCATGCCTCTAGAAGCTTCTCCCCATTTCAAAGGAACAACTGGATATAAATACCTTGCCTCAGATATCAACTCTTCTGTACAGTTCTGGACTTGTGGATACCCTGCCAGGAAGAAGGATTACTGTGCTGCTGGAAGGTCTGCCAGTGTGCTGGATTGCTGCTCCTGAGGACTGATGCCCTGTTGTGCTGACCTGCTGTCTGCTTCGGCTGTGCCTGGGTGAGAAGGACTGGACCTGCATCGCTTGAAAACAGAACACAGAGTGCAAAGGGCTGGTTTTCTGGCCTCCTGATCCGAACTCTCAACGTCACAAACAGGCTTCCAACAACCTTGCACCGGGGCTCTGCCATCTGTGAGTCTACCCTGCCAAGCAGTATCACCCCACACCTGGACCCTTGGAAGTGGGCTAAAGGTGCCCTGCCTGCCTCTGTGCATCCAGTGTAAGTGATACAGCTCATCTGCAGTGCGGCACAAACCCTAGCAGAACTGATGCATCACCATTGCTGCGTAAATTGGAGCAGCAGCAAAGACCCGCATCACATCAGAGCCCATCGGATCTGCCACTGAGTGACACATCATCAGCATAGGTCCTTGCATCCCTTGTCGATGGCAGCCTCAATAACGACCTCTGCATTGCAGCCTAGAAGCTCCTCGGAGCAGATGCATCAACCTGACTGCACGCCGCATCTTTGACACCAGAATTTACATCGCAAACCACTGTCAAGGGATCCTGGACAACAACGCAGGCCCTAGGACTGCAGCCTTGCCACATCTCGGAAGCGGCCCATCACTTAGGTTGTGCAACGCATCTCCAACACGGATCCTTGCAACGCTCAGCAAATCAGGATTTGAGGTACTTTTTTCCCATGGCCTAACTGGGTCCTTGTAGCTTGCGCACACTCAATTGCGATCACCATAAACGAGTGGCTTTGTCCCGGTTTGGTGCAACCACTTTGTTCTTTTGGTGCTATTTTGACTAAATTCTTTTAAATTGCATATCTCACATTCTACTGATTGGATTGTTGTTGTTTTTGTCTTGTTTTATTTATTAAAGACATTTCTATTTCTCTAAAGTGGTTTGGGATCCTTTTTGTGGGGTATTTTCACTTTTTTACAGTTTGAAGTGTTGAACAAATATTTTAAATTTTTCTTCTAAGTTAAGCTGACATCTCTGTGCAAAGCTACCAGAGGGTTGAGGGCAGATTATTTGAGGGTTGGCTTGTGCCTCACCCAAGCAAGGATTGTGATTGCTGCTTGACCAGGGCTCACACCCAAGTCAACAAATAATCCAATTACTTAAACTTGTGATCAGCGGTGAGGATTTGGACTTGTGTCTGTGCAATGCTATACAGTGATTTTGTGTACACTACTATCCCATATCTGAGACCAATTTGAGTTCAAAACTTTCCTTGATTGGCCTTTTGACTCTTTCAAAATTTCCTCTCATTCTCCTGACTGTTGTGCCTCAACTCACCTCTACAAGTATGGAGTTTGAGCTGGCTAAGAAGAAGTCCTACGCCGTGGCCCAGCTCAAGGAATTCTGCAAAGAAAGGGGACATCCAGCAAAGAGCAACACCAGCAAGGTGGCGCTCCAAAAGGTGTTAAGAGCCTGAGCAGAAGTCCACCAATCACTGATTATAGCCACTGAAAGAATGAGAAAGCGAAAAGGCAAGTAGAGGATCTGAATACCAATCATGAGAGGAAGCAGTCTGTTGAGGAGGTAGGACATAGCTCCTGAGTTGGAACTCCCTGTTGTAGCTGGAAGCAGTGTGTCTTCCCTAGGCATGTCCCCAAAGGAACTGGCACACAGGAAGATGGAGAGGGAGTTTAGGATTGAGATGGCTAAGCTCAGGAATGAAGAGAAGAAAGTGGCCCTGAAGGGAGATCAGAAATAGGTAGAGAAAGACTTGGAGGAGAGAAAATCTTTTCTGGCTCATGAACTGGGTCTAAAGGAGCTGGACCTCAAGGCCAGGCAGGGTTCAGCAGTTATGATGGCAGAAAACCTGCTGTCCCCTCTGGAGACAAGAGGGTCCATATTCCTAAAGGTCTGGTGCCTAACTCTGTTGTGCAGGATGACATTGAGAAGTGGTTAACAGCTTTTGAGATTGCTTTAAAAATGCACAGGGTCCTTCAGGAATATTGGTGGGCTAATCTGTGCAAGCACATTGAGCCGACGGACATACCACTGGCCGCTAGAGAAGGGAGACAGGATGAGGTATCCTTCCATTAAGGAAACACTTGTTAGGAAGTATCGCTTTACCCCAGAGAAGTATAGGCAGAAGTCCAGGGACATTCAGAAACTGGCCCATCAGACCTAGATGAAATGTGTGGATTCCTTCTTAAAAGGCACTGGATAGCTGGGTGAAGGGCTATGAAGTAAAGTTTTATCAGGGGCTGTACAATTTAATTGCAAAGGAGCACATGATCATTCTTTATTTTGCAGATATGCGCCAGCACCTGATTGATAGTAAGGAAACTGATCCCAGGGAGCTTGCTAAGGAGGCAGACCGCTGGGTCAGTACTAGGGTCTACGTGAATGTACTAGAGAGGGATTCCACAAGGGTGGACTGAGTTTCTACCAGAAGGTGGAGTGCGGAGACAAAAAGAAAATAGAGGGGTTGTCTAAAAGCCCCCAGATTAGTTCCATAGTCAGGACTCCCAGCACTCAAATGAGAAAAAGAAGTAGTTCCCTGACAATAAGTCCTCAGTGAAGGCACCCTCCAAGCACTATGAGTACAAATAGGAAAGGCTTCTCAAGGGGGATGCCAATTGCCCCAAGTAGCCACCATCCCCCACTGGTGGACAGTCAATGGGACTGGCTAATGTAGTGCTTGAGGAGAAGATTATCCCAGTTAGTGTGGGGTCATTGTAGAGGTTACCCTTGTGTCCCCGGGTGACTGAGAGAGAACTCACATGCCTAGTAATACTAGGAAATGCAGGCTTTCAGTCACTATCAATGGGCAGAGGGTGGAGGCTCTGAGAGACACTGAAGCCAGCATGACAACTGTACGATGTCATCTGATGACCTCAGAGCAGGTAGTTCCTAATGCATTCCACCAAGTTGTTGCATCCAGCAACCATGAGAGTCACTACCCATTATCTCTGGTTCCCTTGAGTGGAGGGGGGTCTCAGGTTCCTAAAGGGTAATTGTGAGTCCGTCCATGCCTGTGGATTGTCTGCTTGGCTCAGGTCATGCTAGGAGATGTTAGAGTTGCCAAATTGGGTGTGCCTGATCGCACGGTCCATGGCCGCCCGAGAGGGTAGTCAGGAGGACCTGAAGTATGGAAGAATGATCCAGTGCCTGCCAAAAAAAGGAAGGGCAAGAGGTGTGGGAAACCGGCTCCTGAAACTCCCATGGTCCAGGAGGAGCCTGAACCTGAGGAGTAACCTTCCGAGAGCCTACAGAGGAGGATTGCTACTTTTCCTGCCCTAATGGCAGCATTAAGAGGGTCCGAACATGGAGGAGTTCTGCAAGGTGGGAATGGAGTGCCCAACTCTACAGGGCCTACAGCTGCAGGCTGAGGCACTGGCAGCTGGCAGCACCTATGGTTATCAACTGATCTTCTGGGAGAACGGTCTACTGTATAGCGAGCCTGAGGTTCATAAGCCTGGTTTAACATGAGTGTTGGTGGTCAACCAGTGCTACAGGGTCTCCCTACTGGAGTTGGACCACAATGCACCCCTGGCAGGACAGCTGGGCTAGGATAAAACCCTTGATAGGCGTGTCACTGGCTTTTATTGGCCTCAGATGAGGAGGGCCTCAGATGCTATCTATAGGTCATGTGCTAACTTTAAGGCCAGTGGAAAATCAGGAGGGAACCACAAGGCTCCAATGAAACCTTTTCCTTTCATTTACGACCCCATCCCCTGACAGACCACAGCTTTAATCTCAGCATCACCTTGGACAAAACGCTATCTATGGAGAAATAGGTAAATGCAGTCTCTTCCGCCTGCTTCCACACCCTACGCATGCTTCTCAAGATCTTCAGGTAGCTCTCAGTCAACTACAAAAACAACAGAATGCAGAAAAATGTCATACATTCACCCCAGTACAGAGATCTGGGCCTAATTTCATCGATTTTTTGCTCACCATGCCGTTCCAGTTTGAACCCAACCATATGCAAATCAGTCTTGACCCTGTGCCTCATGGGTACAGTCCAGCCCGAACTGCCAAGCCAGGTCCTCCCTGGACTGGAAACAAGCATCCTAGGACTGGTTTCGGGGTTTCACCCCTCTTCAGCCAGGATAGCTTGATTCCAGTGGCATGGAGAGCACGGGACCCACGTCTGGGCATACCCATGCCACTCGGGGTGACAAATGCAGAAACAACAGTTGATGGACAGAATGCAGAACAATGTCATACATTCACCCCAGTACAGAGATCTGGGCCTAAATCCATCGTTTTTTTGCTCACCATACTGTTCCAGTTTGAACCCAGCCATATGCAAATCAGGCTTGACCCTGTGCCTCATAGGTACAGTCCAGCCAGAACTGCCAAGCCAGGTCATCCCTGGACTGGAAACAAGCATCCTAGGACCGGTTTCGGGGTTTCACCCCTCTTCAGCCCGGATAGCTTGATTCCAGTGGCATGGAGAGCATGGGACCCACGTCTGGGCATACCCTTCTCACATGGGGTGCCAAAGGCAAAAACAACAGTTGATGGACAGAATGCAGAACAATGTCATACATTCACCCCAGTAGAGAGATCTGGGCCTAAACCCATCATTTTTTTTGCCCTAAGTTGGCAGGGTATGCCCAGACGTGGGTCCCTTGCTCACTTTGCCACTGGATTCAAGCCTGCCTGGCTGATAACGGATGATTAGCCAGAAACCGGTCCTAGGATACTTGTTTCCGGTCCAGGAAAGACATAGCTCGGCAATTTGGGCTTGACTGTTCCCATGATGCACAGCGTCATACTGATTTGCATATGGCCATGTCTGAACTGGAGTTGCGGAGTGAGCTAAAGAATGATGATGGATTAAGCCCAGATCAGTTGACTGGGGGTGAGTGCTTGCAATGTTCAACACTCCGTCCATCATCCCCTTTGGTTTTGCTTAGCTCTCAGTCAACACCTGAAGGACTGCCATGCAGGCCCTTGTCACCAGCAGGTTGGACTGCGGAAACACACTTTATGTCAGAATCACCACATGCCTCCTGAAGCCACTACAGACAATACATAACTCAGCAGCCAGACTCATCCTCTATCTTTGCAGATTAAACCACACCACATCCCACCTCAAGAAGCTACACTGGCTCCCGATACAGAAGAGATGCACGTTCAAGATGTTAACCCATGCATTCAAAGCCCCACACAATGAAGGACCAGCGTACATCAACAAATGCATAACCTTTCACTAACTGACCAGACACCTACGATCCATCTCCCTCTTCCTTTTAACCACCCCACAGATCTGCAGAGGAAACAGCGGGAGACGTTCCTTCTCACAGCTGCTGGCCAAAGCTTGGAATTACCTTCCTCTGCACCTCAGGTCTGCCTCATCGTTCCAGCAATTCAAAGAGAAACTCAAGACCTGGCTGTTCAAATGAACCAATCACCACAAAGCAGTTAGCAACTCCAGTGCCCTGAGACTCTCACAGGTGATTTCAGCACTTTACAAATCCTTGATTGATTAACTGATCAATATTGTTGGGCCTCTGGACCCAAAACAGCCCCAGGCAACTATTTGCTCCTGTTCTTTGTCGACCATGCCACCCAGTACCCTGAGGCTATCCCTCTGAGAACAGTCTCAGAGCCCGTAGTGGATATTTACCCATGTGGGATTCCCCAAGGAGGTGGTGTCGGACATGGGTACCAACTTCATGTCAGCATTCATAAAGGACATGTGGAAGGAGTGTTTGGTAACCTACAAGTTTTCCACCCCTTAGCATCCACAGACTTATGGGTTTGGCATGATCATGGTACTGTCAGAACCCTTGAGGCAGAAGTGGGATGTCATCGTGCCATGCCAGTTATTTGCGTACAGGAGGTGTACCAGAAGGGGGTTGGCTTCAGCCCATTGTGCCTCGGCATGGTCATCCGGTGCGAGGACCTTCCAGTCTGGTAAAGGAGGAGTGGGAACAAGCTCCCAAGACGGCCCTATAGGATGTGGTCAGCTACATGCTGGCACTACGTACCCAGATGATTGCTCTTGAAAGCAAGCTAAGGGGAATTAGAAGCCAGCCAGGAGGTTACAAAACAGTGGTATAACCAGAAGGCCACTCTGGCCAAGTTTACACCTGTCCAAAAAGTATGGGTGAAGGAGTCTGTGTAGCCCTGGGCCCTGGAAGACTATTTATCCATTTGCTGTGCACCGTATTGATGTCAGTTGAAAATAGGTGATAGAATGAGTACCTGGCGTGATGGTCTAAATGGAATAATAAGAAAAAAATCCTGGATTTGTTCTATGAACTACCTCGTTTCTACTATGCTTGGGTCCCCATGAATAAATACAGTAAAGTGAAATATAACATCCCGAATAAAGATACATTGCTTCGGATAAAATCGCCAGTACTCTAGTAGAAAACAGAAAGGCACTTTGATTACCAAGTGGAATTTATAGATGCCATTTTGAACCATGAATTTCAGTACTCTCGTCCCCTGGGCGCTGTGATCTTTATAGGGGTATCTGGATAGGTCTTGATGAAGGTGGTCTAACTATTCTACATACACCAACGAAACGCGCGTAGACCCTGTGTTCAGCCCTGTGCTTTGAGCAGAAAATTCAATCTGGTCGTGAAGGTTTTCTGTTACTTACAACCTCCCTTTGTTCAGATACAGTTGTATGAAGATTGTGTGAGTGTGGATGTGTTTGAATGATTTGGTGATATGGAAGTGTTTATGAGTTTGTCCAGGGGGTATTGTTTTCTTTAAATGCATTTTTTGGATATGTATGTATATTATATGTATTTATTGTTATCATATAATTGATTTTGTCTTTTGAGATGGACAAGGAAGTTATTGTGTGTATTTAAAAAAAACGAAAAGAAAAAAACGGAATGAAAAAATGAAATAATAATATGACATTTTTATGAGATATACTGAGAAATTAAAAATAAAAAGTAATGAGAATTATATGGCTGAATGTCACTGTTGTATCTATGGCCCAGTAGTGATTGAGTCTCTGATTAAAATGAATAGGTAGGCCATGAGGGAGCATTCTTAGTATAGACTATTTATCTGAGCCTTATGAGGTGAAATAGCTCAAGAGGGTTCTGCACATTGCCTCGAAACCCCACATCGAGAGGTCTGAGTTAACCATGCTTCTGGTCACGGATGATGGGATGGAAGAGGAGAGTAAACCTCTGCCCGACCTCCTTTCTTCCATGGAGCAGGATGGCTCAGTAGAGGGTGTCGGCCTCTGCCCTACCCTGACCCTAGAGCAACAGAGAGACTGCTGACAGTTGTTGGGGCAGTTTGCCTCTCTACTCTCCCTCACCTCAGGACTCACTACATGGTGTAACCATCATATTGACACTGGCGACAGCACACTGGTGAAAAGAAACATTTACTGGTTGTCTGATAAGGTGAGAGCCAGTATTAAGGTCTCCAAGATGCTGGAGTTAGTGGTAATTCAGTGCTTAAACAGCCCTTGGTCCAGCATAGTGGTGTTGGTCCCCATGGCTGCTCCTCCAGGTGCCACCCCAGAACTTAGGTTGTGTGGAATACCAGGGGCTCAATGTGGTCACCAAACTGGCACGCACCCCCAGAGCTGATGAGCTCATAGATCACCTAGGAGCTCCCAAGTTCCTCAGCATGTTTGCATTGACATCTGGATACTGACAGATTGCCTTAACAAATGGGGGTAAATAGAGGTCTGCATTCTCTATCCCAGAAGGCCACTTCCAGTTCAGACTGATGGCCTTCAAGTTGGTCAACCAGGTCATAGCTGAGCTGGAGAACTTCAGTGCCGCCCACTTAAACAATATTGTAGTCTTGTAGCTCCAGCTGGGAGGACCATTTATGCCATTCCAGGAAGTGTTTCAGGCTCTGCAAAGGGCAGGCCTGACTATCAAGGCCAGTAAATGTCAGATATGGCAGGGTTCAGTAGTCTTCTTGGGACACCAAGTGGGAGGAGGCAAAGTGCAACCTCTCCAGGTCGAGATACAAAACTTTCTGGGTTGGGAACCCCAAGAGGTGAGAGCCACACCAATGCTGAAAGTCTCTCCAGGTTCTTCAGCCTTGATGAAGAGAACTCCCAAGTGGTTGGGAAGTTCTCCCCACTTTTATCTGGGGAGACACGTGTTAGACCAGACATCTTAGGCATGGTTTTTCCCCTAACCCTTTGCTTTCAGACCTCCTGTTTTTACTGACTTTTGTTGGCCTGCAAACGAGTGCTAGAGTGCCTCTGCTCTCTACTTACAACATGTTAGAATGACTTTTACCCGAATGGCATATTTAATTTACTTGTATGTCCTTACTAAAGTGGTACTACCTGTGTCCATGGTCTGTAAATCAAATGCTACTAGTGGTCCTGCAGCACTGATGGTGCTACCCTAGTCCTTGGAAGTGGGCATAAGGTGCCCTGACTGCTACTGTCGGTCCAGCCAAACCAATGCATCTCCTCTGCTGTGGAATGCGTATCCAAGCACAACTGACTCATCGCCGCTACTGCATGGATTGGACCTGTTGCAGAGGGCTACATCACATCTCATCCCTTCAGAACCACACTCCTTGATGCATCCTTAGTGCAGGCCCTCACATTCCTTGTTGTAAGCAGCCTGGACCACAATGCCGAGCTCGGCATCACAGCCTCACAGCAAAAGTATGATGGTATTCCACATGCGGTTACGCTGCATGTGTTCTGAACACTGTCTTTTGTACAAACACATCTTTAGGATGTATTTGTTCTAGGCCTGGGCGAAAATTTCGTTTCGTTCGCGGAAATTGCAATAATTTTACATTTTCGCGTTCCGCGGAGAGCAGCTTGGCGATAATTTGTTTCTTGCTCGCGCTGTAAAATAATACATTCTCGCGCGCGCGCGATCGCCTTACCTGAATCCCTGCGTTCGCCGACAAGTTTTCTTGATCCGGTCGCGTTCTCCATGAGATGTTGTATTGTTTTTAGCCATTTGCGCTGTCTCGCGACAGTTCGCGCCCGCAGTGACGTCATGCATCGCGCGATCACGTCTTTCTTCTCGTGATCATGCACCGCGAGACAACTCAAAACAAGATGGCCGCGCCCGCAAGCAACCACATGGGTAAGTTGGCGACCCGCAACCATGCAGAAAATCTCGCGAACATGCGGGAAAAAAACTTCCGCATCTTCGCGATATTTCCGCTTGTTTGCGACAATTTTAAACATTGTAGCGATAATTTGCGAAAGTTAATTTCGCAAATTCCGCCCACCCCTAATTTGTTCAGCACACAAGTCATTTTAACGACTTGCATTAGGGGCTTCTGGATGTTGGATTAGTTTAATTTACTATTCCAAATCCAATCTGCGGAACAGTAGGGAAGGTGTTGGACTTTAAATCCAACACCATTCCACCAATGCACCACCCTAAAATGAAGTCGCTGTTATGACTTGAATGCTGAATGAATGCAAGCTAATGCAGCGTTCATTCTATTGCCACTGCTGTGTTGGCACAGCATGATTCCGGCTTCATCCGAAGGACGTTTCTTCCTTGCAGCTCCTTGGAACCAACGTGCAAGCCCAGTTGATAGGATCCTCAATGACGACGCAGCCCCTCGCTTCACAAGCGCCACATCTCGGGAGTGACGCATCACTTCATCTTCGTGACCCATCTTCAATGCAAATCCTTGCAGTACTCTTCAAACCAGGATTCAAGGTACTTTGTACTGTGGGCCTAACAGGGTCCCTATAGCTGGCCTGTGCTGCATCGCAGTCGGCCTGAACTTGTGACTTGGTCCTGGTCCGGCATGACCAGATATCCACAGTTAACGCTTTGTGCTTTTTGGCACTATTGTAAATAAAATCTTCAAAAATGCATATCTCCTGTTTTACTGATTGGATTTGTTTAGTTGTGGTCTTGTGTTATTTATTAAAGAAAGGTCTAGTTCTCTAACTTTGTGTGGGATCCTTTCTGTGTGGTGTTTTCATTTTATTACTGTTTGAAGTGTTGCACAAATACTTTACACATTGCCCCTAAGTTAAGTCTGACTGCTCTGTAGCAAGCTACCAGAGGGTTAAGCACAGCCCGACAATGACTGTGGTTTTCTGCTTGACCAGGCTTCACACCCCAGTCAACCATCAGCCAATTGTCTACAATTATGCTATGTTATGTTTATTGCTATATTTATTGTAAAGCACATCGTCACCTGGGAGTGTATCCTGGTGCTGCACCACTCAGATTTTAGATTCGCCTAGGGTGAGCAGAGGCGGGTGGTGCTAGTTGAGGAGCCATGTCTTCTGCTTCTTGATGAAGTTAACAACTGAGGAGGAATCTTTGATATGTACAGGTATGTCATTTTACACTTCTGGGGTGATGTAGAAGGGCAACACCCAGATTTGATTTTGGATATGCATGGGATGTGTGCAAGTAGATGTCCAGTCGAGTAGAGGTGTCTGGACGGTTTGTGGAATGAGCTGCAATTTTTGAGGTAAGCAGGGCCAATACACTTTAGTATTTTTAATGTGAGTAAGGAGTTTGAACTGAGCACATTTATATCTCAAGACCCAGTGGAGCTCCTTGAGGTGCATCATAAAGTGAGTGCTGCAAGGGAGTTTGAGGGTGATTCTGGATGCTGAATTCTGAATTGTTTGTCATCTTCTGGTGAGTTGCTTTTTGAATCTGGTATAAAGGGTGTTCCAGTTATCCAGCTTTCTAGTTATGAAGAGATGTGTTATGCTTTTGCGTTTGTGGTTCAGTTACACCCTGAAGAGGTTCCTGAACATCTTCAGAGTGTGAAAGCAGGATCCAGTGATGATATTAACTTGTGCAGTGATGTTCAGTTTGTTGTTTTTGATAAGCATGAGGTTCTTTGCATGGGTGTAGTGAGTCGTCTGTTGATATGTTTCTCTAGGATTTTGGCTGGGAATGGGACCTGGGAGATTTGTCTGTAGTTTACAAGTGCAGATGGGCAGATGGGTCCATGGAGGGTTTCTTGAGTAGTGGGAGGACTGAGGGGTTTCCACATATCAAGGAAGGTGGCAGAAGAGATGGAGGCATTGAGAATAAGTGTGAGTGTTTCACCGATGGGTTGAAGTTTTCTTGTGGAGGTGCGGTGGGGCAGGGTTCTGATGGTGCCCTGAAATAGACAAACCTCATGGTGACAAAGGTCTCATCCAGGGTGATGGCAGACAATTAGGGTAGTGTTGTTTCTTTGATAGAGACAGGAAGTTAAGTTGTGAGGTCCATAGTCCATGAGGTTGAAAGTTGCAGTATTCTAAGGTTATCTTGCCTCAGAATAATTCAGAGAGCTTGTTGCAGAGGACCTGTGAGGGGTTAATACTGTTGGAGGTGGCCACTGGTGAGATGAAGTCTTTCACAATGGTGAAGACTTCCTTACTGCTGTTGGGGAAGGTGTTGAAGTACTCAGCAAATGCTGTGTGCCCAGTGTTCTTGAACTAATGGTGGTAGCATCTTAGGGCAGATTTGAAAATGTTTTTGTCTGTGTTGTCTTGGCTCATTCACCAACTGCACTCTAGTTGTTTGCAGTGGTGCTTCATCACCCTGAGATCCTCCATGTACCTGCTGGCTTGACTCTAGGCCTTGTGGCTGTGCTATTTGTGAGAGGGACTAGTGTGTTGGGTCAAGTGGCTATCCAGTTGTTGTTAATGGATACCGCCATGCTGCTGATGTGTCTAGGCGGGTGTGCGAAGAGAGCGGTGTTACAGTTCTCCTATGGTTTGTTGTTCTAGTTCTAGCAGGCAAGTCTGGTGGTGGTTGATCTGTGGTGGTGCAGGATGGGGATGCTGAATTTGACACAGATGTGGTCTGTCTAGATAATTGGTGTGGGCCCATCAACTGATATGTTTTTGAAAGAGGTGAAGGTCGGGCACAAGAGATAACCTGCAGAGTGTGTGGGTCCAGTCATGCATTTGATGAATCCAAGGTTTGAGAGGCTTTCAAGTAGGCCCATTGAGTTTGAGTCGGTGTGGCCTTCCAGTTGGAAGTTCAGGTCTGAGAGGAGGATGAAGATGCATGAGTCGAGAATTAGTGGCGCAACGAAGTCCGTGATAGTGCTGGCAAAGTTCATGTGTGGCATTGGTAGTCTGTAGATGAGGGTTCCAAGCAGGGTATAGTTGACTTTGATGTGAAGTTTGAACGCTAGGTGTTTCATGTAGCTGGTGAATGTATCCATGGAGGTGGTGCAGCTGAAGGCATCTTTGAAGATGATGGTGACTACAACTCCAGAGTCGTGCTGATGGTCCTACCTGATGATCTCATTGCCAGTGGGCTGTGGCAATGTTGAGGCTGATGCAATATTCGGCTAGTTTTCCGTTATAAACAGTAGATCCGCACAAGGTCGTGCAACTAGTCCCAGATCTCCATGGTGTGTTTGGTAGTGAGTGAGCGAGCAAACGTTGAGGAGCATACATGAGAGTTTGGAGTTTTGTGAGGGTGGTGGCTGGACAGTGTGAGGATGAGAGAATGGGGTGTTGGGCATTTCTGGTGCCTGAGTATTCTGTGGAGGGTGAGTAAGAGTGCATTCAAACTTGGTGGAGGTGCAGGAGAGCACTTCAGTGTAGTGATGTGTGGGGAGATGTCAGTACAGCAATCTCCATCTAGTATAGACAGAGCACATGGCCACAGAAGGGTGGTGGTTTATGTGGGGAGGATCAGGTTTCACGGCGCTCGGTTAGGGCGGAGCATGGGCATACACAGACAAGTTTGACTTTGATTAGCCCTTCGAATACCAGTGGTGCACCTGCGGTGCGTGCCAGCACTACAGCTGCCATTATACAGGTTCTGGGAGGGTATTCAGTCAAAATATTGAGTTGGAAATGTAGTCTTACACTAATATTGAGCTTTAAATATGTGAAACAGAAATATCAACAGCAAGAACATCGTGGTCAAGAATATCGACTTTAAGGTAAGAAATATCGATTTTAAAAATATAGAAGCCACTAATATCGTTTTAAAAAAAATAGTTGTTTAAAATACATATTTTTAAAACTGTTATGTATTTTAGTATGCAGTTTAAATGTATGTGATTTATTTATTTAAATAAGTATTGTTTATGTGTTTTTAAAATATGTGTTCAATGTTTAGTAGGTCTTACTTTTATTTTAATAAAAGTTAGCTTTTTTTAGTTCCATAGCGGGTTGTGGGTCAATGGTGGGGAGTAATTTAATTATAATAAATTAGTGAATGTATTTATTTATTAATATTTTTAATTAATTAATAATTAGTTGTTAATTAATTTTAATCATTTAATAGACAATTAAATATGGAAATTGTGTAATTAATTTTACTTGCAGGTTGTGGGGTTTTTAGGGGTAAGGGGTAGGTAGTGATTTATTTTTAATTAATCAATGATTAGTTGATAATTTATATTAAAACACACATATATATATATATATATATATATATATATATATATATATATATATATATATATATATATATATATATATATATATATATATATATATATATATTATCTACTGGCGGTCGCCAGTAGATAGTTATAGTTAGGACCCTGTTTCCATAGGAAATCCGCAACATTCTATTTGGAATAACTTTGGCGCCGGTCGATGAATCCTCGCGAAATTTTCAAAATAGGTGGGGCGCTACGCTCCGCTCCTACCCTGAAAGTCTCGGGGGGATTCGTCAAGCGGGGGCTGAGAAAAAAGGGGGGTCCCAAAACGCGTTTTTCCCATGCATTTTTCCATAGGACCTTTAGACACAGCTACAGCCCGAACGGCTGAACAGAGTTACTTGAAATTTGGCAGAGAGGTAGTCCTCAGGTCAAGGAAGTGCCTTTTGTAGGTCTGGTGTAAATCTGTTCAGTAGTTCCTGAGAAAATAGCATTTAAATCAATATATATATGTGGGCGGAGCCTAACCACACATCTCATCCTGAGATCTGATTGGCTGTCAGCACTTCATCCAAGAAGTGTTGGCAGCCATCTTGGGACCAATATACATGATAGCACCTCATTAAAAAGCATTGCAGTTAATAGAAGGTTTTAAGACTTTAGTTACATTATTAATCATTTGTTGATGGTACCATACTCATTTTAGGAATTGTGGTATGTTCTAAGGTGATTTCACCATGTGAAAAAGCCTTCTGCTGGGATATCATGATTGAGAGAAAAATATTTTCTCATTCTTTTACCACAGAGGTTTGGAAGGTGATCTATAAGCTAAACTGAGAGCTTATTTTCTGTAAATTCACATTATCTTTCTCAGTCATGTGAGAATGAAGTCTGACATTCTCAGTAAAACATGTACATCCAACAAGGGCAGAGACTGTCAGTTGATTCCTTTGTGTTCTACTGCAGCTTTCCAGAGTGTTCCAAAGAACTACTAGAGCGCTAACCGTCCTACTTATGATAAATGTATGGCACACCTGAAGCCATCTTGCTTGGATTAAAGTGGTAACTCTTAAAACATTTAATTTAAAAAGGAACAAAATGAGGGGGTTCATTTTTCCATAAAAAGTATGATTAGTGCTGCAGAAAGAAAAATTAGGGCACATTTTGAGTGACTTCTCAAATCCTCTTCTATTTCATTAAAAAATTCTGACATGCAGACTGAAACATGCACTTTCAATACCAGCAGCAGTTTTCCCTGGTGAGCAGTAGCTTTACTACAGTGATCTAATGAGCAAAAAGAGTGCTAACATTCTGATTTTATGGCAAATGTGTGACACATTTGAATGCCTTCTTGATGGAATCAAAGTAAAAAACTGAAAGTATTTCCTACTGAGGAGACTGCAGTAAATGAGGAAATTAGGAAACTTCATAACAAATAAGTCTCCCAAGATGGCCACCAGAGACAAAAGAGCCCAAATGTAGCCCAAATATCACCCAGATGTAGCCCAAGTATAGCCCAATGACAGAATGTCCAAGAATGTTCTTAAAAACAACTAGAGCACTTACTGTCTTCATTATGACAAAAGTATGGCACACCTGAAGCCATCTTGATTGGAATAAACTGGTAACACTTAAAACATTTAATTTAAAAAGGAACACAATGAGGGGGTTCATTTTGCCATAGAAATTATGATTAATGCTGAAGAAAGAAAATGAGGGCACATTTTGAGTGACTTCTCAAATCCTCTTCTATTTCATTAAAAAATTCTGACATGCAGACTGAAACATGCACTTTTAATACCAGGAGCAGACTTCCATGGTGAACAGTAGTTTTACTACAGTGATCTAATGAGCAACTAGAGTGCTAACATTCAGAATTTATGGCAAATGTGTGACATATCTGAATACCTTCATGATGGAATCAAAGTAAAAAACTGAAAGCATTTCCGACTGAGGAGACTGCAGTACATGAGGAAATTAGGAAACTTCATAACAAATAAATCTCCCAAGATGGCCACCGGAGACAAAAGAGCCCAAATGTAGCCCAAAATCACCCAGATATAGCCCAAATATAGCCCAATGACAGAAGTGTGCAAAACACTTATTATTTTGTGTTTTTGCAGTGTTATATAGTGCAGACTTGTCAGGTATTGGAGTGCTTTACATGAGCATTGGTTACATCACACAAGAACAAATTCATTTTGGTTGTAGACATGGGGAGACTAAGTGATTTGACCAGAATCACAGAATGTCGAATGAAGCAGAAACTTCAACCTGGTTCCCCAGTTGCAAAGTCTGCAGTTCTGGAAGTAACACCACATCCTCTCCCCTAAGTGCAACATTTAATCAAGTTGTCAACTAGATAAAAAAACATAAAGATAACAAATAATTTAAAAGTGCTTTGTCGCTATTTGAAAACTCAGAAAATATGTCCTTATTTTAGTCTTTTAGAGCACTAACCATAATTTTGAAGCCAATAATACCCTCTCATATATGTAATTTCTAAAGGAATGCTCTAGGTATTACAGTTTTGATTACATTAAGATGATGTCAGGCGTTCCACACTTTTGTAATAAATATAGAATGTTAGCAATCTAGTTGTTCATTAGGATTCTGTTGAGAGGCAGAGGCCAGGGGCACGGACTCTGAAAATTGAAGGCAGGTAGGAGGGTGCAAAGGCAACAATTTAACCACACTGAGCAGGCAGGAAGGGCCGTGGAAGCACAACAGACTATGGAGGGCAGTGGAAAGGGGGGCAGGGGCAACAAACCAACAATACAGGACTTGCAAGAGAGGCTGTTGGAGGGAAGATCTATTACGGGTCAAGGAAGCTAGGGGCGGTCCCCAGAGCCCCGGGAGCCACCACAGAACTGAGCAGGAGAGTGAGTCAGGGACAAAAGGGGCACCTTAATTTGAGGCGGGGTGCCTAGGAACGCTTGCTCCAAAAATGAAGAAAACAGACATATGAGACATGGAATTGGAGGCAGAAGACAATGGCAGTTTAATGAGAAGATGCAACTTCAAAGAAACCGCAGAATAGAGACATAAAGTACAAAATACAGAATCCAGATAATCATACAGCTGTCATGATATTCTCTGTATCTCAATTAATGGACTGACAGAGAGAGAGAGAAAACACATCTATAAATGCATCATGAGAAACAAGTTTCACCAAGGAAAATGTTACCTAGGGACACTCACATTTACTCTTAGAGCAAGCATTCCTGCAATTACAATACAACATCTTTTAAATGCAAAAGTAAAGAGAACAATGGTTAAACATAACATGACATTTCATATAGGTAAAATAGAATAAGATACTTCAAGCAAAGCAGAGCAAGACATTTTAAGCAAAGGAAGACAAGAGCTCCCAGTTCTTGGGGAAAACCTGCACAGCCTGTTAACCTACATACAGACGGCGAGGTTGTCCGTCGATATCTGTGGGTGCTCCCTTTTTATATCATTTTGTGGGCTCCTTTGCACGCTACATCTACCTACGTATGCTACCCAAAAGCTTCGTCTGCAGATTTTACCAGACATTTCGTCATTTACCCACTTAATGCTGACAATGGACTGGGTGAAAAGGTCAGTCTCTCAGGCCAATCGCTTATCGTAAGTTCCATAGAGCAAGCAGAAAATAATGGGTGTTGTACAGGAATTCAATATATTCATGTATAAAATCTCCGCAGTTCTCCTAACTTGACGCTCTGCGGTTGCCACTTCCTTAAAAGCGGGAAACCTGCCCAGGAAGCAAGTACCAGTCCAGGATGCAGCCTACTATATGTCGACAGCTTCAGGGGGATGTTGAACTTTGATACCGAGCACGGAGCACTCGGGTAGGGTGGGGGCTACTAGTTTGGAGCGGAAGGCCTCGCAGACCTGCCTTCAGACTGCTATACACTAAAATTGCAGAGCTATGGTCAATTTAACAAAGAGGCCTACATATTGAACAGAAGGGCCTACACAGGGGTTTTATGCTGGCTGAGTGGTAAGGATGTCTCAGGGTAATTATATAGCAACACAGGACCCGCTGGTCAATTTAATACGGCCTACAAATGCGGCTGGCAGGGCAAGGACAAGGGTCTCATACTTCAGGTGTGGACAGAACGGGCCAGGGGCCCCCTGTGATACAAAATCTACCCTCCTTCAAGGCTGTGGCAATGTAATAGACCATTGTGGGCAGAAGGAAGAGGCAATGGTAGTACAACCATACATGCCAACAGACCCGATACAGCCAGGAAACGTCCAATGTTTTTAAGCTCAAATGGGCTTTATTTGATCTGTCTCCTGTCTACAATATCCTCTTTTTCAATGTAACTCAAAGGGGAAAATCAATACCCCAGTTTTTTTTCAAAATCTCCCTCTTACCAAGTTCAAAATGTTCGCAAGTATGGTACATTGGATCATGGAAGGAAATGGTATAGGGACATGGACTTGGATAACAGAGGACAGGGGAGACATGGAGAGGTGCACCAAACTGACCCTGCAGGGCAGGCATCAGGGTTTGCAGCAGCACAATACACCACACAGGGCATGCACAACAATCCATAGAAAGCAAGAGGGAGGGGACAGGACCATGCACATGGACAACAGAGAACAGAGGGGCAAGAGGCAATGGTAGCTAGCTGACCATAATGGACAGACAGGAGAGAAGGCTGCAGCATAACAGACCATAAAGGGCAGGAGGGACGGATCAGGGACATTACAATGGAACAGACAAGCCAGGAGGGAGGGAGTAGGGGTCTGCACATGTAAACAGAGGGCTGGGGGCAAGGGGGCAGGGCAGGAGCAGCAAGATAGCCATGGAGGTCAGGCAGGATGGGCACTAGAAGCAAGACACAACATGAAGAGCAACAGTGAGACTGTGATGGCATACACACAGACCATGGAGGGAAGGTGGGAGGGGGTCAGGGGCAGCTAACTGACCACACAGGGAAGGTGGGAGGGGCCATGGCAGCACAGAAGACCATGCATGGCAAGTGGGAGGGTTAGTGGCAGCACAATGGCTATGATGGGCAAGAAGGAGGGTGCAGGGGCATGCACAAAGGACGATGGAGGATAGAAGGGAGGGTCAGGACCTGTGCACAGACAAGAAAGTTCAGGGGAAGGGGCCTCACAACAGACCACACGGGGCAGGCAGGAGGATCAGTTGCAGCACAACAGACCAGGGAGGGCAGAAGGGTGTGGCAGTACAATGGACCATGTAGGACAGGAGGAAGAGGATAGAGGCATGGCATGTGGACAGGCAGGGTGGAGGTGGCAGGGACAGGTTACAGTCATCTGACAATGCTAGGCAGGTGGGAGGGGAGTGGCAGCTCAACAGAACACTCAGAGTAGATAGTAGTGGCAGGTCCATGGGACATGGTGGGCAAAAAGGATGGAGCAGGGGCATGCACAAAGACATCGGAGGGCAGGGGGAAGGAGAATAGGGGCAGCAAGCTAAGCACAGAGTTTAAGCAGGAGGTCAATGATGGGGCATAGAATTGGGCAATGGAGGGCAGGAGGAGTGGACTGGTACATCATACTAAATTGAGGGCAGTGGCAGCACATCAGACCATGCATGGCAGGAGGGAGGAGGCTAGTCCATGGATTCACACAACAGAGGATAGGGAGGAGGGGGATGGGGCAGCAAGCTAACTGTTCAGAGAAGGCGGGTATTAGAAACTTTATTGTTTTTAAAACATTTTGTCTGTGCAAACTACTTAAAATATGAACAAGTATGCAGCATAATCTCACTTTTATTCAGGAAGAAGAAGACGTTAGTGACTGTGACTCCGGGCTCACTTGGCAAAAACACCCCCTGACCCTCCACCCCCTATCGCAAAATGTAATGCCCGTGAAAAGGGTAGGTGAACACAGTGTTATATAGAACATAGTCCTGAGAGCACGATTGAAAATGAAAACTAGATATAGTGTATGGTATAAACTATGCACCAAAAAGTGTGATATAAGATGAACCAGGTGTGAAATATAATATGCAATACATTGTGCGCAATGACAGATTCATTGGAGAGCGCGAGATAGCACAGGCACTAGCGCGTGCTATGCGATATGCGCCTTGGAGTGTAATATGCACAGGGCAGTGTTGTGTAACCTAACTAGTCTCTAAAGTTGTAATATAAAATATGTGCTGGGGAGTGTAACGTTGCATATGCACTGTGACAAAGATATGGATCCCAAATTGTAATATGTATGGCATAGCACTGTGCGTTATAACATAGGCATCGAGGAAGGCACGTTAGATGGGGCAATATAACCCGTGCGAAGACAAGTGTGGCATGACATTTTCACGGGGTGGTGTTACAGTGCACATGGGCTAGAGAGTGTCATAGCATATGCACTAGCTAGTGGAATACAATACAGAGGTGTGTGGCACTCGGCAGGCAATGGTGGGTGTAACACAGCATTGGGCTCTGTCAGGAGCGCGCTGTGACTCGCAAGTGATGTTCGTCCCCTTTCCAGAGAGTAAAATAAAAAGTATTACACATCCGGCAGTGGATGTGTGTTTTATTAACTGTGAGGGGGGTTTCTTGCATAGTTTTGGTCGATTTTTTGTCGAATCCCCTTTGAATGGCTTGGTGTGCATGTGTATTAAATGTGCCCGTCAATAGCTACCCATGTTTGTATAAATAAACGACAAGGGTGTCTACCGGGATTAGGCACGGTAGAGCATCAGACATGTCAGAGCTTCACTAGTGGTGTAAATACATTCCACGTGGATTAATTGCATGCATAGTCGCCTTTTAATGAATATCACGCAAATCGTCATGGTGATAGGTACGTACGGTTTGTCCAGCATGTCCTAGGTGTGTCTATAAATATATATTTTTTAAAAATAATAAAAAACAGTGGCCGGCCCTGGGGATTGGGGTCAAAAAAATATAATTAGGAGACAGGCCCTGGGGGATGGGGTCATCAGGGCCAATAAATTAGAATAAGAAGGGGAACCACACAGCCCCCCTTCTTAAAAAAATAAAATAAATAAAAGACTGGCATCGTGCCGGAGGCCATGCCCCCTCCATGCAGCACTCTGCAAACGCGCCCCCAACAGTCATCTCCAGTATGCGCCAGGGAGCTGCGCTGCAGACAGGTGTTCTGAGGCCAAGCCCCTTTTTACACCTCTCTGCAACGCAGCTCTGTGGCGCTTACTGGAGGTACCTAGTGGTCTAGTGTGACCCTAGGGACCCTTAGGATTCAAGGGGACTTAATCTCTCAACTTAGAACAGCCACAGGGCGCGTTTACACAGTGGTGAAGGGAGGGGACGGGGCCTGAGGTGACGTGTGCAAACACGCACCATGGCACGTTTTAAATTGGGGATATAATTTCCCTTCAATACTGAGGGCCCCTGGGGGCTAACTAGCCCACCAAGTGCTTCCAGTAAGCGCCACTGAGCTGCATTGCAGAGAGGTGGTCCAGGCCGTGCCACTTTTTACACCTCTCTGCAACGCAGCTCTGTGGCACTTACTGGAGGTACCTAGTGGGCTAGTTGGACCCTAGGGACCCTCAGGACTCAAATGAACTTAATCTCCCAACTAAAAACGGACACAGGGCGTGTTTACACAATGGTGAAAGGAGGGGACGGGGCCTGAGTTAACGTGTGCAAAAACGCCCTGTGGCCTGTTTTAAGAGGTAGTTTTAATCCCCATGCCCTATTATATACTAGGGGCTTATAGAGGAGGTAAGGCTAATCACAGGGGGACCCCAACGCATAATGTTCCCTAGTGTATGTAGGTGTTTTCACTGTATTCTAAGTGTCTTTTAACATAGCACTGGCTCTAGGACTGGTTAGTCAGACTCAGTTACCACCAGTATCCGTCTGAAAAAGTTGAGGGTACAGGATGAGTTTGCAACAAGGCTTCTTTCTGCTCTTCTTTTTGTTCTTTCTGCACGTTATCCTTCTTCCTGCACTTATCTTCGTATTTGAGGACTTCTGTTGCTTCTTTCTGCACTTCTTTTGTTTCTTTCTGTGCATTTTTTCTTCTTTCTTCACATGTCCTATCTCTGTAGGCATAGTTAGAAATTAGCATTTAAAAAACCTTTGAAATTAACAGAAAAAACCATAGGTTTCAGGCACGTTATAGTTAGGAATTAGCATTTAAAAAACCTCAGAAATTCACTGAAAAAACCATAGGTTTCAGGGGTGTTATAGTTAGCTGGACTTTTCACTTGTACAAAACCATTGAAATTCCCCCGTTATAGTTAGTTCAGCTAACTATAACTCGCGCGCCCGCAATGCACTGCTGATGACGTCACATATTACATCACTCATGACATGGTCAGTGACATCACTCATGACATCACTGATGACATCTCAAATGACATCACTGATGACATCACTGATGACATCATCCTTGTGATAGAGTGGCAGACCTCCTCTCACCCTAATATAACCTTTGATACACACATTCAAAAATAGAGACTAAAATTTTCAAAACAATGGACATACCAATACCAGTTACAACAACCTCTTCAGTAATTCTAAGATCCACATACATATCCACTCATTCACCAACAGTCCAATACAGTCACTCATACATGTACTCACTCATCATATGTACTCATACACCTATACATCCTGTTACACAATGCCACTCATCCATAGAGTTACTCACACACATAGTCACTCATGCTAATAAAGAATCAAACATACATTTACTTGCATATACAGTTATACACACACCACCACACTTACTTCTATGGAAACTTACACATACTTAGTCTTTTAAACAATCACTTATAGAAACACATACTTATTCATACAGGAACTCTTTCAATCTCTCACTCTCACATATACTCACATATATACACCAATAGTCACATATACTAGTTTAAAACATATGTAGTTACTCATAAAGACACTATTGAGACAGTCATTCACTCACTAACACACCCATACACACACTCATCCACCCATACAGTCCTGCACACATACTGTGTTCAACACATACAAACAGTGAGTCACTCATTCATGCACCTATGCACTACGTAATACCCCCACCGAACCATGCAGACACTCAGACTGATACTCAAAAAACCAACTAATAACCTATATAGACACCCATGTAGCTACTCACCAACCCATGCAGCCACTTATACACAAAGTGAGAGACTGATACAGATATTTACATATTTAAACATTACTCACTAAGCCATGTATTTACTATGATACACTTAATCAGTCAGTTACACAATCAATTTTTCAAAAACAAATCATCCATTTAGACACTTATATACCCATTTATTCTTCCATCGACCTTGAGATATACATATATAAAACATATTTAATTTTCAGAATAACACACATTCACTGGATGATGTCATCAGTGATGTCATCAGTGATGTCATTTGAGATGTCATCAGTGATGTCATGAGTGATGTCACTGACCATGTCATGAGTGATGTAATATGTGACGTCATCAGCAGTGCATTGCGGGCGCGCGAGTTATAGTTAGCTGAACTAACTATAACGGGGGAATTTCAATGGTTTTGTACAAGTGAAAAGTCCAGCTAACTATAACACCCCTGAAACCTATGGTTTTTTCAGTGAATTTCTGAGGTTTTTTAAATGCTAATTCCTAACTATAACGTGCCTGAAACCTATGGTTTTTTCTGTTAATATATATATATATATGAATTAATTACTTAATTTATCATCCCCCTCTGCAACCCTGGCACGTTTGCAGAGGGGGAACTAATTCCCCTTGAATACTGGGGGTCCCTGGGGGCCAACTAGCCCACCAGGAACCTCCAGTATGCGCCAGGGGGCTGCGTTGCAGAGAGGTGCAATGAGGCAACGCCCCTTTTTAAACCTCTCTGCAACGCAGCTCCGTGGCGCTTACTGGAGGTACCTGGTGGGCTAGTTGGCCGCCAGGGGACCTCAGAATTCAAGGGGACTCAATCCCCCAACTTAAAATGCGACATGGGGCGCGTTTGCACAGTGGTGAAGGTAGGGGGCGGGGCCTGAGGTGATATGTGTGCAAACACGCCCTGTGGCGCGTTTTAAGTTGGGGAATTCATTCCTCTTCAATACAGAGGTCGCCTAGGGGCCAACTAGCCCACCAGGTACCTCCAGTAAGCGCCACGGAGCTGCGTTGCAGAGTTTTGTAAAAAGGGGCGTGGCCTCTGAACACCTCTCTGCAACTCCCTGGTGCACACTGGAGGTACCTGGTGGGCTAGTTGGCCCCCAGGGGACCGCAGGATTGAAGAGGAATATTCCTAAAAAATCGTCTGTAAATTCACATTATCTTTCTCAGTCATGTGAGAATGAAGTCTGACATTCTCAGTAAAACATGTACATCCAACAAGGGCAGAGACTGACAGTTGATTCCTTTGTGTTCTACTGCAGCTTCCCAGAGTGTTCTAAAGAACAACTAGAGCGCTAACAGTCCTACTTATGACAAACGTATTGCACACCTGAAGCCATCTTGATTGGAATAAAGTGGTAACTCTTAAAACATTTAATTTAAAAAGGAACAAAATGAGGGGGCTCACTTTGCCATAGAAAGTATGATTAGTGCTGCAGAAAGAAAAATTAGGGCACATTTTGAGTGACTTCTCAAATCCACTTCTATTTCATAAAACAATTCTGGCATGCAGACTGAAACATGCACTTTGAATACCAGCAGCAGACTTCCCTGGTGAGCAGTAGCTTTACTACAGTGATCTAATGAGCAACTAGAGTGCTAACATTCAGAATTTATGGCAAATGTGTGACACATCTGAATGCTTTCTTGATGGAACAAAAGTAAAAAACTGAATGTATTTCCTACTGAAGAGACTGCAGTAAATGAGGAAATTAGGAAAATTCATAACAAATAAATCTCCCAAGATGGCCACCAGAGACAAAAGAGCCAAAATGTAGCCCAAATATCACCCAGATGAAGCCCAAGTATAGCCCAAAGACAGAATGTCCCAGAGTGTTCTTAAGAACAACTAGAGCGCTTACTGTCTTACTTATGACAAAAGTATGGCACACCTGAAGCCATCTTGATTGGAATAAACTGGTAACACTTAAAACATTTAATTTAAAAAGGAACACAATGAGGGGGTTCATTTTGCCATAGAAATTATGATTATTGCTGAAGAAAGAAAAATTAGGGCACATTTTGAGTGACTTCTCAAATCCTCTTCTATTTCATTAAAAAAGTCTGACATACAGAGTGAAACATGCACTTTTAATACCAGCAGAAGACTTCTGTGGTGAGCAGTAGCTTTACTACAGTGATCTAATGAGCAACTAGAGTGCTAACATTCAGAATTTATGGCAAACGTGTGACATATCTGAATACCTTCTTGATGGAATCAAAGTAAAACACTGAAAGCATTTCCTCCTGAGGAGACTGCAGTAAATGAGGAAATTAGATAACTTCATAACAAATAAATCTCCCAAGATGGCCACCAGAGACAAAAGAGCCCAAATGTAGCCCAAGTATAGCCCAATGACAGAAGTGAGCAAAACACTTATTTTTGTGTTTTTGCAGTTTTATGTAGTGCAGACTTGTCAGGTATTGGAGTGCTTTACATGAGCATTGGTTACATCACACAAGAACAAATTAATTTTGGTTGTAGACAGAGATTAAGTGATTTGACCAGAATTACAGAATGTCGAGCTGAAGCAGAAACTCCAACCTGGTTCCCCAGTTGCAAAGTCTGCAGCTCTGGAAGTAACACCACATCCTCTCCCCTAAGTGCAACATTTAATCAAGTGGTCAACTGGATAAAGAAACATGAAGATAACAAATAATTTAAAAGTGCTTTGTCGCTATTTGAAAACTCAGAAAATATGTCCTCATTTTAGTTTTTTAGAGCACTAACCATAATTTTGATGCAATAAGACCCTCTCATATATGTAATTTCTAACGGAAATGCTCTAGGTATTACAGTTTTGATTACATCAAGATGACGTCAGGCGTTCCACACTTTTGTAATAAATATAGAATGTTAGCAATCTAGTTGTTCATTAGGATACTGTTGAGAGGCAGAGGCCAGGGGCACGGACTCTGAAAATTGAAGGCAGGTAGGAGGGTGCAAAGGCAACAATTTGACCACACTGGGCAGGCAGGAAGGGCTGTGGCAGCACAACAGACTATGGAGGGCAGTGGAAAGGGGGCAAGGGCAACAAACCAACAATACAGGACTGGCAAGAGAGGCTGTGGCAATATAATAGACCATTGTGGGCAGAAGGAAGAGTTAGTGGTAGTACAACCATACATGTCAACAGACCTGATTCAGCCAGGAAACGTCCAATGTTTTTAAGCTCAAATGGGCTTCATTTGATCTGTCTCCTGTTTACAATCTCCTCTTCTTCAATGTAACTCAAAGGGGAAAATCAATATCCCCAGTGTTTTTTTCAAAATCTCCCTCTTACCAAGTTCAAAATGTTCGCAAGTATGGTACATTGGATCATGGAAGGCAGGAGGAATTGGGGTAGGGACATGAACTTGGATAACAGAAGACAGGAGGGACATGGAGAGGTGCACCAAACTGACCCTGCAGGGCAGGCATCAGGGTTTGCAGCAGCACAATACACCACACAGGGCATGCGGGACGGGAGTGCAGCATAACAATCCATAGAAAGCAATAGGGAGGGGACAGGACCATGCACATGGACAACAGAGAATAGAGGGGAAAGAGGCAATGGTAGCTAGCTGACCATAATGGACAGACAGGAGAGAAAGCTGCAGCATAACAGACCATAAAAGGCAGGAGGGACGGATCAGGGGCATTACAATGGAACAGACGAGCCAGGAGGGAGGGAATAGGGGTCTGCACATGGAAACAGAGGGCTGGGGGCAAGGGGGCAGGGTAGGAGCAGCAAGATGACCATGGAGGTCAGGCAGGATGGGTACTAGAAGCAAGACACACCATGGAGAGCAACAGTAAGACTATGATGGCATACACACAGACCATGGAGGGAAGGTGGGAGGGGGTCAGGGGCAGCTAGCTGACCACACAGGGAAGGCGGGAGGAGCTGCGGCAGCACAGAAGACCATGCATGGCAAGCGGGAGGGTTAGTGGCAGCACAATGGCTATGATGGGCAAGAAGGAGGGTGCAGGGGCATGCACAAAGGACCATGGAGGATAGAAGAGAGGGTCAGGACCTAGGCACAGACAAGAGAGTTCAGGGGAAGGGACCTCACAACAGACCGTGCGGGGGAGGCAGGAGGAGTAGTTGCAGCACAACAGACCAGGGAGGGCAGAAGGGTGTGGCAGTAAAATGGACCATGGAGGACAGGAGGAAGGGGATAGGGGTATGGCATGTGGACAGGCAAGGTGGAGGTGGCAGGGACAGGTTACAGTCAACTGACAATGCTAGGTAGGTGGGAGGGGAGTGGCAGCTCAACAGAACATTCAGAGTAGATAGGAGTGGCAGGTCCATGGTACATGGTGGGCAAAAAGGATGGAGCAGGGACATGCACAAAGACATCAGAGGGCAGGGGGAAGGAGAACAGGGGCAGCAAGCTAAGTACAGAGGCTAAGCAGGAGGTCAATGATGGGGCATTGAATTAGGCAAGGGAGGGCAGGAGGAGTGGACTGGTACATCATGCTAAATGGAGGGCAGTGGCAGCACATCAGACCATGCATGGCAGGAGGGAGGAGGCTAGTCCATGGATTCTGACAACAGAAGATAGGGAGGAGGTGGATGGGGCAGCAAGCTAACAGTTCAGAGAAGGTGGGTATTAGGAACTTTATTGTTTTAAAAATGTGTGTCTGTGCGAACTACTTAAAATATGAACAAGTATGCAGCATAATGTCACTTTTATTCAGGAAGAAGAGGACGTTTGTGACTGTGACTCCGGGCTCACTTGGCAGAAACACCCCCTGGCCCTCCACACTCCATCGCAAAATGTAATGCCTGTGAAAAGGGTAGGTGGACGCAGTGTTATAAAGAACATAGTCCTGAGAGCACGATTGAAAATGAAAACTAGATATAGTATATGGTATAAACTATGCACCAAAAAGTGTGATATAAGATGAACCGGGGTGTGAAATATAATAAGCAATACATTGTGCGCAATGACAGATTCATTGGAGAGCGCGAGATAGCACAGGCACTAGCGTGTGCTATGCGATATGCGCCTTGGAGTGTAATATGCACTGGGCAGTGTTGTGTAACCTAACTAGTCTCTCAAGTTGTAATATAAAATATGTGCTGGGGAGTGTAAGGTTGCATATGCACTGTGACAAAGATATGGATCCCAGATTGTAATATGTATGGCATAGCGCTGTGCGTTATAACATAGGCATCGAGGAAGGCACGTTAGATGGGTCAATATAACCCATGCGAAGGCAAGTGTGGCATGACATATTCACGGGGTGGTGTTACAGTGCACATGGTCTAGAGAGTGTCATAGCATACGCATTAGCTGGTGGAATACAACACAGAGGTGTGTGGCACTCGGCGGGCACTGGTGGGTGTAACACAGCATTGGGTTCAGCCAGGAGCAAGCTGTGACTCTCAAGTGAGGTTCGTCTCCTTTCCAGAGAGTAAAATAAAAAGTATTACACATCCGGCGGTGGATGTGTGTTTTATTAACCGTGAGGGTGGTTTCTTGCATAGTTTGGTCGAATTTTTGTCGAATCCCCTTTGAATGGCTTGGTGTGCGTGTGTATTAATTGTGCCCATCAATAGCTACCCATGTTTGTATAAATAAACGACAAGGGTGTCTACTTGGAGAGTACCCACCGGCGGGGGCGCCGGGATTAGGCACGGTACGACGTCAGACACGTCAGAGCTTCACTAGCGGTGTAAATACATTCCACGTGGATTCATTGTATGCATAGTCGCCTTTTAATGAATATCACGCAAATCGTCATGGTGATAGGTACATACGGTTTGTCCAGCATGTCCTAGGTGTTTCTATAAATATATATTTTTTTAAAATAATAAAAAACAAAGGCCGGTCCTGTGGGATGGGGTCCCCGGGGCCATAAGTGGCCTGAGGAGGGGGGCAACGCAGCCCCCATCCTAAAGAATTTTAAAAAAAGGCCATGACCCGGGGGTTGGGGTCCCCGGGGCCGATTAAGGCCTTGGGAGGGGGGCCACATGGCCCCCTTCCAAATTAATTTTTTTCAAAAAAAAAATTAGGGTGCAGGCCCTGGGGGATGGGGTCCCCAAGGCCAATAAATTAGAAAAAGAAGGGGGGCCACACAGCCTCTCTGCAACGCAGCGCAGTGGCGCTTACTGGAAGCACCTGGTGGGCTAGTTAGCCCCCAGGGGCCCTCAGGATTGAAGGGGAATTATTTCCCCAACTTCAAAAGCGCCATAGGGCGTGTTTGCACACGTCACCTCAGGCCCCGTCCCCTCCCTTCCCCACTGTGTAAATATGCCCTGTGGCCGTTTTAAGTTGGGAGATTAAGAGGTGTAAAAAGGGGCGTGGCCTCAGAACACCTATCTGCAACGCAGCCCCCAGGTGCATACTGGAGGTTCCTGGTGGGCTAGTTGGCCCCAGGGACCCCCAGTATTCAAGGGGAATTCATTCCCCATCTGCAAACACACCAGGGGGCACGTTTGCAGAGTGCTGAAACTAGGGGGCGTGGCCTCCGGTGCGATGCCGGTATTTATTTGTTTTGTTTTTTTAAAAGGGGGGCTGCATAACCCCCTCTTTTTCTTATTTTTTAGCCCTGGGGACCCCATCCCCCAGGGCATGCCACCTAAATTTTTTTTTTTTTAATTAAATTTGGGAAGGGCGCCGTGTGGCCCCCCTCCCGAGGCCTTAATCAGCCCCGGTGACCCCATCCCCCGGGGTCTGTCTTTCTAAAAAGAAAAATTTAATATACTTTTTTTTGGGGGGGAGGGGGTCCGTGTGGCCCCCCTCCCGGGCCACTAATAGCCCTGGGGACCCCATCCCCTGGGGCTGACCCTCTCCGTTGGGGGTCGTGGGGGGGTCCCCAGTCCCCCCACAGTCCCGCCGGCTCCCCGCCTCCTGCGGGAGCCGGCATTGCTTTTCCACATGGGGAGCTGCTAACATGCAGCTCCCCGTGTGGAAAAGCAATTTGGTTTGAATTTTGAAAGAGAGAGCAAGTTTCCCTGCTCTCTCTTTCAAAACTAAAAACAAGTTTGCTATGGCAGGGCGGGAGCCGCGAGGCTCCCGCCCTGCTATAGCAAACAGCAGTGTCCCAGGGGTGGGCACCCCGGGACACTGCAGGAGTCCCCCCACACAGGGTATTCGTGTTGCTCTTGTTCTGTAAGACTTGCACTTGTAGGAAAGGGGCAGCTCATATGATTGGATTTGAAAAGCTAAAAAAAAATATAGTAATATATTTAAATTACATAAAGTTATTTTTTTTTAGTTTCCTTTAGGTATTGCTGAACAACACTTTAATAAATTAAACATGCCTATAAAATCAAGAAAGAGAAAAGAACAGCAAAATCATCTATATTTGAAGACAACTGGACAACAGAAATTAGTTGAAGAACCTCATGTTGGAAAAAAGAAAAGGTCTTCTTGTATGCAGACTAAGGACTTTTTTTTAATATCCTCAAACATAGAAAAAATGTACAAAGTATATCCACTGCAAATAGTGTTTCAAGAAGAAAACAACAAGACAATAGAAAGAAATTACTAAATGCTAATGTACAATCAGAAGCAAGAAAGAATGACAAAAAGAAAAACAGAATTTCTAAACATTCGTAAAAAAATGTTTCAGAGAAGAGTGGTGTTCAATTTGCTAAAGGATGTGAAAAAATATAGGAAGAAAGAGATCATTTATAGGAAAGAGAAACATATTGAATCAATTGTTGCAAAGGCTTTGGAATTAAAAAGAAAATTATTCATTTTAATTTTGAACAGGATCTGTACATTAGATAAAATAGTCAATGTAATGAAGTCAAAAAGCAAAAGGAAAAGAGTAGTGAAAAAAAATAACTTTTGTTATGTGTTCTTAGGAGAATGGAAGCATAGTTCAAATACTGAACCATTTTTTAATGAAGAGAGTTATCTTCAAAGTAATAGTTTGCTGCATGCAGTTGACACCAGTGGTCGAAGTTATGAAGTTAAAGATGGTTGTGTAATGGAAAAGGAGAAAATGGTTCCAAGAAATGAGGAAGAAGTGTTAGCTGATGAGGTTATGGGGAAACGTCCTAAAGCCCCAGTGTACACTTGGAATTGTAGTAGTATTTGTACTGTACGACAAGAATCTATTGATAAATTACGTGACTTTCTAAGAGAATATAGTAAAAAAAAGTGTTAAACAGAAGATTAAGGTGCTTCAAAGACTAGATCCATGCAGAGTGAGAAAGAATACTGGTTTGCAAGGACATTCTCTGGCTTGTCTTTCTAGGAATGTTTGTCAAAGTGTTTTTCACCATTTTAGGATGCTGGCAGTATATCATACTGAAATGAGAAAGTTTGTGAGAAGATTGTATTTTGCTAAAAGTCCAGCACTAAAGTTAAATGAGTTGAATAGTGCTCTGTTGCGTGGATCTGTATCAGATGTAGAGAATTGATGATATTCAGTTTTGTTACTTTGGTCCAGAACAAGAAAGTGCAGGAAATGACACAGTTATTGAAGAAAATGTGGAAGAGAATGTAAAACCCACTGTTAGTAAAATGTTTGAAGATCAAATAACAAAATTTACTATCATCTCTAATGAAAGACCAAATATTACTTGTATTTGTTGCCGGAGAAGCCATTATAAAACTCAAACAAGGAATGTTGATCTCTATAAAAAAAATTGAAAAAGAAAATAATTATGAGTGGAAGGATTTTGCTACATATTTGTTTCTGGAAAATTGTTTTGATTTGGGTGAAGATCAGCGTATTTGTAAATACTGTTATAACAAGTTAGAAGAAAATAAAATGCCAGCTAGAACTGTACTTAATAATTTAGAATCGGTTGACATTCCTGCAGAACTTAGTGATTTAAATACGTATGAGTCTATGCTCATTCAATGTGTCCATCCGTTTCAGACTACAGTTCGTATGGAGCCCAAAACAGGTAAATTACCTCCTTCAGATTTACAAAGAGGTTTAAAAGGAAGAGTTGTCTATTTGCCATTAGATTTGAAAGAAAATATTGAAACAATTGATGCAGATAGTTTGGAGACTGAACCATTAGTTATTCTGGTTAATTGTGTACCTACAAAGAATAAGAAAATTTGGCCGGAGCTAGTAGATGTACGAAAAGTACAAAGAGCAAATTTATATTTGAAAAGAAATAATAAGTACTATGTATCAATTTATATGGATGAAGATGAAGACGTTTTACTAGCAGACACAGGAATACCAACTGGGCAAATTGAAAAAGTGGAAAAGTCAAAAGAAGAAGAAATCTATAAACATTTCAGCATACATCCTCTTCATTCAAAAGAAGTTATGGGAAACACTATTGATCTGTTTCAGATGAAAAAAGCAAAAGGAACTCCCGTGAGTGTATGGGAGGAGAGCTTGGAAGCTCGTTGTTTTCCCCAACTGTTTCCTACAGGAAAAGGTGGACGATATGATGAACGTCCAGTACAGATTCCTGCTTCTGAGTATCGGACTACAAGATTATATGCAGAAGATCCAAGATTTCGTCAAAGTATTCCTTATTTGTTCCATCTTTTATTTGAAAGTGACTTGTCTGCACTATCTTATGCAGTAAATCACATTTTAAAAACTGGAGTACATCTACATAATGTGTCTGCAAAGGATTTTATGAACAAAGTGTAACAGCGAGATGATCATTTGGAATCTCAATTGATTAATCTGATGGCTTGTCAGCGTGGAACTAATGAATATTGGTACTGACGCCATGGAGAATTGAAATGTATGTTACGGAATTTAGGAAATCCTACATGGTTCCTTACCCTAAGCTGTGCTGACTACGCTTGGGATGATTTACTGGATTTTCTTCGAGAGGCAAATTCAAATATGGAAAACATCCAATACAAGACAGCAGGAGAATTGTGCTCATTGGATCCGGTTAATATTTGCAGATATTTCAATCATAGATTTGAGGCTATGATGTCCTTCATCTGCAATAAAAAAAATCCACCTCTTGGAGAAGTTGTGGATTTCTTTTGGAGAAAAGAGTACCAAGCAAGAGGTGCTACTCATATTCATATGCTGTTGTGGATCAAGGATGCCCCAAAATTTGGAACAGATTCTGATGATGCAGTTTTATCTTTCATTGAAGAATATGTAACATGTGCTATACCTAAAAGAACAGAAGAAAAAAACGTACGTTTCCAAAGTCATCGGTGTGGAAAATACTGTCGACGAAAGTACAAGAGTAATGATAAATTCTACACAAAATGTCGATTTGGATTTCCACGACCTGTTCTTTCAAAAGGAAGAGTAAACAGTTTTATGTCAGCTGTGCGACATACCATTACAAGAAAATCTCCGAAAAATACCTACAACCTAAGAAGAAAAGAAGAGTCAAAATATATAAATGACTACAACCCAGTCATTTTATCCATGTGGAATGCTAACATGGATATTCAGTATGTAGCTGACAATTCTATTGCTGTTGCACGGGATGTCACATCTTACATCACTAAATCTGAGAAAACGGAATTGAAAGAAATGTGAAAAGAGATTTCTCACGAGAAGACTGTCAGTAAAAAGCTATACAGTTTCAGTTTAAAGATGTTATCGCATTGAGAAATTGGGTCATACGAATGCTCAGATAGGTTATCATCTGCAAGTCTGTACTCCAAATCCAGAAGAATAATTTGGGTAAGTTTAGGCCTTGCAGGAATGTGAAATCGGGTACTGAAATCTATTCGAGAAATTGAATATTTAGCAGAGAACGAACCAGAAAGTACACACATTTTGAAAACAAATATGTTGGACACATATTACCCAAACAGAAGTCATCATCTTGAGAACATGTGTCTCTATGAAGTGCTGCAGAACTACATTTTTACACGGAATGCCACAGAAGACATCAACAATGGAAAATATAAAGTCATTGGTGAGGAAGGATGTTTGGTGAAACAAACAAAAGGAAGTTTGTTTAATCACAGGAAGCTGAGTTGCGACACTACTGACAAAAAGGAATTTTACTACTTAGCACTTTTACAGCTGTTTAAACCATGGCGTTCAGAGGATGAATTACTTGGAGATTTTCAGAGCTATGAAGATTCCTTTAATGCATGTAAAGATAGCATAAAATGCAGTACTTTCACAAATTATGTACAAATGTTAAATGAAGAAAATGAACAAGAAGCTACAATTGCAGCTGAAGTAGCTAGAGACAGTTCTCAAGACAGTCAAAGTTCTGGTACGCTCAGTCAAGATCCCCTGGGACAACCAATCGTAGAAAATGAAGCTGCAATAGCCATGACTGAAGTGGAAACAGCTATGAATCAAACTCAGGAAGATTTAATAGACTTACCAAATTTAGAACAACAACTGAATGATGAACAACAACAAATTTATGAAGAAGTCACAAAACAAATTGATCATGGATTACTACATGAAAATAAAGAGTGCTTATGCACATCATTTGAACCAATCAGAATGTATGTGAGTGGACAAGCTAGAACTGGAAAAAGTTTCTTAATTAAAGTAATTAGAAGCTACCTACAGAAAAAAACGGATTCAACTTTGTCTTGTGTTGTTACTGCTCCAACTGGGTTAGCAGCATATAACATAAAAGGAATTACCTTACATCGTTTGCTAATGTTACCAGTAGAGCATGAGAACAACATAGAATACCACAAGCTAACAGGAGAAGCATGTTTTGAAGTTTCAAGAGTGTTGAAGAAAATGAAAGTTCTCATTATTGATGAGATAAGCATGGTATCAAACTTAATGCTTGCCTTTGTGCATTTAAGAATGCAGCAAATTCTAAAGACAGGCTATGACGTGTTATTTGGAGGAAAACATGTTATAGTTTTTGGGGATCTACTGCAGCTCACTCCAGTTAAAGGACAACCAGTATTTAATACTCTTGCACATGAAGACACGAAAAAGTCATTAGGAAGTATAGGTAATGTGAATATTTGGTCATACTTTGAGTACAAAGAACTCATTACCAATATGCGGCAAGCAAATGATGATGATTATGCAAGTATTCTCAAAGATATCAGAATTGGACTACTCACAGAACATGGCAGAAAAGCTTTACAGAGTCGATTGCTATGTAATTTGTTTCCAACAGAACAAATAGTTCCAGAGAAAATATACAAGAAAATTGCAGAAAAAAATACTGTAATCTGCTTAATGCCAACACTACATGAATGCTCTATATTCAATGAAGAACTTTTGAAATTGGAAAATGAAGAGATTATGAAAATGGAAGCCGTGGATAAAATACAGCATGAAGGAATAACTATTATATTGACAGGCAAATTGAAAACTAAATTGGGTTCTCTAGAGAAAAACATATCGAAAACAGCTGGTTTAGAAAATAATCTTTATGTATGTATGAACTGTCGAGTAATTTTAAGACGTCATTTTAATGTAGAAAAAGGTTTAGTGAATGGAGCTATGGGTAAAGTGGGTTTTGTTAATTACCAGAAAAAAGATTAAATTGAATTTTTAAAAATAAAATTTGATCAGATTGAAGAGGTTAAAGACATTAGTCGTTGTTCAGTTCGTTTTTTGCTTGTGAAAGACTTATATGTACGTAGGAAGCAGTTTCCGTTTTCTCTAGCATATGCAGTAACTATTCACAAATCTCAAGGATTAACTGTAGATAGTGCTTTTGTAAACATTGGATCTAGTGTGTTTAAAGAAGGTATGGCATATGTTGCTTTGTCATAAGTGAAAAAATTATCTGGTTTATTCATGATAGACTTTGATGACTCAAAAGTTAGTGCTGATGCAAATTGTGTAAAGGAGTATAATAGATTAAGAAGAAGCTATGCTCCTCATTTAGGTCAGTATCCTGTGTTTGAAAAACGTGTTGTTTGTCGGAAAAGGAGAATTGAGAATATCTGTAATGAGGATGTACAGAAGAGAAAACAAAAGGAGAGTGATGTGATTCCAAGCAAAAAGAAAAAGGACAATGTTGAAGTGGTTGTTGGTTGTCATTTTGAAAATAGCTCTGGTGTCAACTGCTACGCTAATGTAGTGCTGAATGTTGTATTTTATCTTGAAAGTTTGCAAGAGCAGATAATACTAAATCATGAAAAAAGATTTTGTTCTCTGCTGAGTTTCCTTTATGAGAAGTTGAGCAATGATAAAACTAAAATAGAAAGTGCTTCTGATGATAGAAATCTTTTAGATGTATGTTCTGGATGTACACAGTTTACACAAAATGTCCAGCAAGATGAACAGGAATTCTTAATGTATATGCTTATGGTACTGGAAGATGAAGGGGTAGAAATAGAAAATATGTTGGGTCTCTCTTATAAATGGGAACATTGTTGTGAAAACTGTATGAACACATGCAGCACTAATGTTGATTCTGAAAGGTTCATACATTTAACATTACCAGACCAGTGACTTTTAGTAAATTAGTTAAAGATGCAAATCACAACATGGAATGTTCTCAATGTAAATCAGAAATGTTATCAACGTTATTTTTAAAGAAATATGGACAGTATATGATTTTAATGATGCAACGTTGTAGAGCTGATGGAACAAAATTGGACACTTTAATAAAGAAGAATGTAGGAAATCAATTATCAATATCAGGAAAGACTTTTGTTGCAGTTGCAATAATTTTCCATGATGGACCTTCTATAACTTCTGGTCATTACACAGTTTATCTAAAATGTGAAAAAGGCTGGACACTGTGTAATGATTCTCAATTGATTTTCAAGCAATGTTTGCCTGCAGAATTACCAAATTCCTACTTAATATTTCTAAAACCAAAATTTTAGATACAAATTGCAGCATCTGAAGTAACCACTATTTCGATTTTATAGGATTACCATTGGATATTTCACCTAAAAAGGATTTAAAAATTACCATTTGGCCTCATGGAAAGGTAAATGTTTCTAATGTGGACTTCTTTAACAGATATTATTTTGGTGTATGTGCTTAAGCAACAAGATTTACAGACGTTATTTATTGCAAATAGTTAGTGTTCTTAGAAGATATTTTTAATATATATGTTACATTTCTATCAAGGTATGTTTTACTGAGGATAGATTCAGGGCTTTTTTAAACAATCTTTCAGATTGTTTATTTTTTTGCCCGCTGTTAAGTGATGAATGCAATTGATATCACTATTTTCAGTGAAATTCAATATATTCTGAAAACAGCAAAAAAAGGGCAAAAAATTACTTTGTTAAATATGAAAATATGTGTACTGTATTCTAAAATGTATTGTTAAATATTACTACTTTGTTTGTTTTTTTTCAGATCGAGAAAGAAAATTTAGGAAATTGAATCCATTTTTCTTGTAATTAAAAAAACCCATTTATTTCTAATTAAGTTATTTTGTTGGTCAGGTAAGTTTAAAATATCTGTATTTCTCACCCTTCACTTTCATGCTCCCTTTTCTTCACTTCTCCTCCCTCTGCTTTTTTCATTCCCCTTCCCTCTCTCTTCTTCCTTTACTGCTCTTTCGCAACTCCCTCACTCCTTCTCTACTACTCCCCTAGGTTTACTGCATCCATCACTATTTTTTCAACCATGTTTCTCTCCCTGTCTCCATATGTCTCAGTCATTCTAACTGCCTTACTCCTTCTCACTTCCTTGCTCTCTGTCTCTGTTTCTGTCTCTCTCCCTTTGTCTGTCTTACTCTTAATTTCTTTAACATCTCTGTTTCTACCACTCCTCCTCTCTCCATCACTCATTTTCCATCTATGTTAATTTTTTAACCTTCTCCGTCATTCTCCTTCCCTCACCTTCCCTAACTGTCACTATCCTTTACTCCTACTCACTCCTATTCTCCTACTTCACTTCCTCCTGTCTGTATCTCACACCCCTTCATCTTTTCACATTCTTTCCTTCACTCTCCCTCACTCTCCTTTGCTCATTGAAATCCTGACTCCCTTTCTCTCACTCCAGTTTCCTAAATCCCTCCATCCCCTCATTCCCCATCTCTCACTTTCCCTTACCCCCTTTTCTAATCCTCATACCCCTTATCTCACCATCACTCCACTTCTCTTACTTTCAATCCCTTTACCCTGCTGTACTTCATCCGCTTCATCTCTTACTCCCTTTTCCTATCTCCGTCCCTTACTCCCCTTTTCTCACTCCCCCTCCATCACTCACTGCCATTCCCTTACTCATTCACTCTTCTTACCTGTATCCTCTACCCTTAGTGCTTTTGTTGCAGTCAGTCTTTCACTTCCCTTTCATGACTGATCATACTTTCCTTTTCTCACTCATTCTGTCTGTCCTTTCCTCCTCTTCACCCAGTCATTTCAATCATTTCAATCATTCATGTATACGCTACAAATTCATTCAATAAAATTACAACACAGTATATTAGGAATATAGCTCTTCTTGGAGAAGTGAAGTGAGTTCTGAAAAGAACTGTTTTGTTTTGTATTTTTTTTCAGTTTTTTAACAATTTTGTATTTTTTAAAAAAAAATTTAGAGCACCAAAAAAAAACTGGCAATGAAAAACTGTTCAACAGCAACAAAAAAAAACAAAATGAAAAAAATTATGGGCTGGAGCATGTGTGCTGCTGTATTCTGTTTTCAATCAAGTTTATACTGCTCTCACCGTAGCAAATAACAGCATTGCACACATTGCAATGTATGTGCACCTTCTGGAAAAGGGGGCGGATGTCCAGGGGCCTGGTACACGGTGAATCTGCGGCCGCAGATGATGTGCTTGGCTGAGCAGGTGGAGGGTTGTCCCTTAGGGCTCTAGTTGTTTCACGAGCTTAACGTACAGGATGCACTGTTTTGAAGTGTCTCAGCATGGAATAAATACTAAAGGAGTATTTCTTGCTGGGATCTCCTCTAGATAAGACACTCCCACAAATAGTGCATGTCACCTTCGGCACATTCACCTTCTTTTGGCCCTCTGGAAAGGTGAAGTAATACCAGATGAAAGAGTGTTTTTGTTTGCTCTTCCTTGGTGGTTCCAAAAAGGTCTCCTCCTCACTTCCTGAAGTTGACTGCTGTTCTGCCATTTTCAAGTAAGATTTCACTGAGTAGCTGTTCAGCCCCTTCTCCCAGGAAATAAGAAGAAATAGTGAGGGGAGTGGGTGTGGTGTTTGAAGATTCTGGAACAGAAACTACTATGAACCAATGAAAAGTGTTGTTTCGTAATCACATGACTTGCCGTGCGCGCACGGTGCGCACACCGTGCGTGCACGGTGCTCGCACGCATGCGCGCACGGTGCACGCACGCATCAGAAATGAATTACTTTTAACCCGATTTCTAAAACATGAAAAGGAGGCAGGGAAGACACTCCCTGACCCCCGAGACCTTCTCTTAAAGGACCTCGTAAATCAAAAAAAAACATTTCCTTTAATAATAAAAATTGCCGGTGCGCGCACTGTGAAAAACCCTTAAACAAAAAAAACATTTGAAACTGTTTATAAGTTTATAGAAGATATTAACTATGCTGTTCAACTTTATCCAAATAAAAAAAAAAGAGCTGAGCCGTTCCATACTACTGGATACAGTCAATCTATAACTATATACATAGGTAGTTTATTGTAAAATAAATATATAAAAAATATAATAATAAATAGATAAATTAGCATTTAAAAAACCTTACAAATTCACTAAAAAAACCATAGGTTTCACACACGTTATAGTTAGGAATTAGCATTTAAAAAACCTTGCAAATTCACTGAAAAAACCATAGGTTTCACACACGTTATAGTTAGGAATTAGCATTTAAAAAACCTTGCAAATTCACTGAAAAAACCATAGGTTTCACACACGTTATAGTTAGGAATTAGCATTTAAAAAACCTTGCAAATTCACTGAAAAAACCATAGGTTTCACACATGTTATAGTGAGCTGGACATTTCACTTGTACAAAACCATTGAAATTCCCCCGTTATAGGTAGTTCAGCTAACTATAACTCGCGCGACCGCAATCCACTGCTGATGACGTCACATATTACATCACTCATGACATGGTCAGTGACATCACTCATGACATCACTGATGACATCTCAAATGACATCACTGATGACATCACTGATGACATCATCCAGTGAATATGTGTCTTTCTGAAAAATAAATATTTTTTATATATGTATATCTAAAGGTTAATGGAAGAATAAATGGGTAAATAAGTGTCTAAATGGTTGTTTTTTTTTGTAAAATTAATTGTATAACTGACTTATTAACAGTATCTTAGTGAATACAAGTATTAACAACATATGTAGGTACCTAAATACCGGTCGGTAACGGCTGAAATTCGGGAAATATCCCGTTACCGACCGGTATTTAGGCATTTGCGATGTAGGAGGCATGATTTCAGGATTCGGTAATTTACCGAGTCGGTAATGGATCGGTAAAATACTGATTCGGTAAAATACAAATTCGGTAAATTACCGAATCCAGAAATGCTATGTAGGGGGCACTCAAGTGAGTGCATTTTTGGTGTCTGGATTCGTTATTTGCCACCAACTACAAGTTGATGGTAAATGACGAATACCTTTCAAAAAGCATTTTTGTGCTATTTGTAAAGTGCCATGTGGCAGACATACATGCCCTTAGGGCATGTATGTGCGCCACATGTGCACACATGCACGAATCAGGGGTGCAACAGGGTGTCAATGTGACACCCTGCCACCCATGATAATGCCTCCCCTATTACTGATTCGGTATTTACCGAATCGGTAATAGTAACTGGCTTCCCATTCATTCCTATGGGCCTCCAGGCCCATAGGAATAAATGGGAAGGGATGCATTATTACCGATTCGGTAAATACCGATTCATAAATACCGATATTTACCGAATCGGTAATAATTACCGATTATTTACCTACATACTATTTACCGATTCATAAATACGAATCGGTAAAATTCGGTATTTATGACTCGGTAAATAGTATGTTACCTACATATGGCCCTTAGTGAGTAATGTTTAAATATTTAAATATCTGTATCAGTGTCTCACTTTGTGTATAAGTGGCTGCATGGGTTGGTGAGTAGCTACATGAGTGTGTATATGGGTTATTAGTTCGTTTTTAGAGTATCAGTATGAGTGTCTGTATGGTTCAGTGGGGGATGTTACTTAGCGTATGGATGCATGAATGAGTGACTCACTGTTTGTATGTGTTTTGAAGACAGTATGTGAGCAGGACAGTATGGGTGGATGAGTGTGTGTATGGGTGAGTAAGAGAGTGAATGACTGTCTCAATAGTGTCTTTACGAGTAAGTCCATATGTTTTGAACTAGTATATGTGAGTATTGATGTATATAAGTGAGGATATATGAGAGTGAGAGATTGGAAAAGTTCCTGTATAAATAAGTATGTGTTTCTATAAGTGATTGTTTAAGAGAGTAAGTATGTGTACGTTTCTGTAGAAGTAAATGTAGTGGTGTGTGTATAGCTGTATATGCAAGTAAATGGATGTTAATTTGCATGTGTGAGTATGTGTGTGAGTAACTCTATGTATGAGTGTAGGTGTGTAACAGGATGTATAGGTGTATGAGTACATATGATGACTGAGTACATGTAAGAGTGACTGTATAGAAGTGTTGATGAATGAGTGGATGCGTATGTAGATTTTGGAATTACTGAATAGGTTGTTCTAACTGGTATTGGTATCTCTATAGTTTTCAAAACTTTAGTTTGTATTTTTCAATGTGTGTATCATAGTTTATATTCGGATAAGAGGAGGTCTGCCACTCTTACACAAGGATGATGTCATCCGTGATGTCATCAGTGATGTCATTTGAGATGTCATCACTGATGTCATGAGTGATGTCACTGACCATGTCAAGAGTGATGTAATATGTGACGTCATCAGCAGTGGATTGCGGTCGCGCGAGTTATAGTTAGCTGAACTAACTATAACGGGGGAATTTCAATGGTTTTGTACGAGTGAAATGTCCAGCTAACTATAACATGTTTGAAACCTATGGTTTTTTCTGTGAATTTGCAAGGTTTTTTAAATGCTAATTCCTAACTATAACGTGTGTGAAACCTATGGTTTTTTCAGTAAATATATATATATATATATATATATACGATATTTTGTACAACTATATTTATAACACTGATATTTTTTCCGATATTTGTGCACTTCCCATTATAACTATGGGATATAGATATTTTTGACATCGATATTTTGGTCATGATATTTTTGTATTGGGATATTTTGGGTTTCGATATTATGTCAGTGTACCTTCTGAGAGTGGAGGGCAGGGGTGGTAGGCGGAGCTGGGAGGGGGAGCAGGAGACAGAAAGCAGGAGAGCAGAAAGGCTGACGAGTAGGAAGTCAGGAAATGAGATGAGTTCTTAGGAAGGGAGAGGCACAATTTGAAAAACACCAAAATGTGAGTGAGCAGGAGAGATACACTGGGAGGAATGTAAACAGGGCAGGAATGTAAACAAATAAAAATCAAAGTAGGGCAGGAATGTAAACAAATAAAAATCAAAGTAAGTGGTATAAATAGAAACAATCAGAAATAGAAAGTAGTAGAGTGAAAAAAGAGAGAAATGGCAAAAGTGTAAACACGTTGAAATGAGGGAACATATAGAAGTGAGTGAAAGTGAAGGAGGAAGAGCACAGAAATGAGTGAGAGTGAGTGAGCGAAGAGGCAGAAATGAGCAAAATAACAACTGGGAAGCAGTGACAACAAAGCAAAAAGCAGTGGCAACAAGGCAGAAGCCGTGACAACAGGCAAAGAGCAGTGACAACAGGCAACAGTATAGAAAACAGGCAAAAATGAGAGTACTAACTTGAGCAAAAAAGGAGACGGGATAGAGAGAGAGATAGAGAGGGAATGAGAGAGAGGGGGAAATAGAGGACAAGAGATCAATCAATCAATCAATCAATCAATCAATCGGGTTTATAAAGCACGCTACTCACCCTTGAGGGTCTCAAGGCGCTGCAGGGGAGGGATGCAGCTCCAAGAGAGAGAGCTACAGAGAAGAAGGAGTGAGGTGAAAGCCTTCGGCACACAGGAGCGGGGTCCAAGAGGGCCATGCCAGGACAGAGTTCCAGACCCAGGAAAGCCTTAGGGGGCGAAGAAGTCCTGGAGGGTGGAGAGAAAAGGGGGCAGTGGGAGTTGATGGGAGGTGGCGAAAGAGTCAGGAAGTGGGAGAGTGGGAAGGCGTAAAAGGTGAAAGATGGGAAACAATATAAGTATGAGTATGATGGGAGGGAGGGAGGGAAAAAGCGGGAAAATAGGCAAAAGTGGGCAAGGAAGAATGGTGAAAGAATGGCAGAAATGCAAACAAACAAAATGTGAAAAAGCGGTACAAATAGAAACAATCAGAAAGAGGAAAAGTGGTTCAAATGGAAACTAGCAGAAAGGGAACATGGCACAATACAGAACAATGCAAAAAGGCATAAAGTAGCAATGGGTTGACACGCTGAAATGAGAGAGCACACAGAGATGATCAAGAGATTAGTCAGAGTGAAACGGAAGTGCACAGACATGATTAAGAGTGAGCGAGCAAACAAGCAGAAATCAGCTTGATGAAAACAAGAAAGCAGCATAAAGAAGTCCAAGGCAATAGCAGTGACAACAGGCAAAAAGAAAAGGATTAAGCTGGACAAAAAAGGAGCCAGGGCGAGCGAGAGAAGAGAGATACAGAGAGATTGAGAGAGGGAACGGCAGAGGAGAAAGAGTTAGACTGATGCCTTGTCGAACAGGAGCAGGGATCGAAAGGCCATTGACTGGACACAGGTCCAGATACCGGTAGGTCAACACATTTTGGCTCTTTCTCAAAATCAAAAAGCCCCTTCAGCATTAAAAATAATAAAAACCCATCTCATTGTATAGGAAGAAGACATAATAGTATATATCTTTATTTCTGCTAATATGCCATAAAAGCACATATCACAGATAGCAATAAATACATATGTAAAATGACCACAAACATACTCATTAACAGGTCAAAGATAATAAAATTAAATTCAGTATAAAATATCAAGTAAACAGTGGTGGCTCCTCCGCTAAGGCAGAGGAGCATTGCCACACTGTTTTTTAGCAGTGAAATAAAGGGAAAATAAAATGATGATAATTTGCATTATTCTAATTATTTTCTTCCACCTCCGCAGCTTTGCGTGATGGGGCGGGGCAGGGGATGAGTGGTAGCACCCTCTTAAGTGTGCAATGACTGCTTGGCCGGCCAAACAGTCTTGGTCACTTCGAATGTGCTCCATGCAGACTCCAATAAAGCCTGCGTGGAGAACATGCCCTAGCTGCTCAGTCAGCTTCTGAGCACCGAAACACGGCACTCAGACCAATCACAACACTGCTAAGGCAGCGTTGTGATTGGCTGACTGGGAGCATGGGTGTGTTTCCTCTTCAGGCCAACAAGGGAGGAGGAAGGAGGAAAGACGCTAGGAGGAAGCGGCAAGAAGGTTAGATTTTTATTTTATTTTTTAACACCTGCTTCCCCCGCGTCCGACCTGCCCTCCCCTCCTCCGATCCGTGCTGGGGGCTGCTGCCATTAAAAGGCCTACAATTATTTAAAAAGCGCTAAAAACATAAGGCAATCATACCCCTCAAGATATAATCATAGAGGCGGAAACAATCCATGATCAATTATTCACAACATCTAAGCCAATGCGAAAGCCATTGTAGGAAAGGCTAAATTGCTATATAAGGCTAATACATTTGTGTTCAAATTAATTCTGTCGTAAACCTAAGTAAGGAGATCCTTTACTCTCAGTTTCCATGACCAGTACAAAAATCGAGATACAGCAAACACAATGAATTCACTTGTGCCACTTTTCAGAATTCTGAATGTATCCTGGTAGTTGCTGACACTCAGCAACTTACATAATGGAATGATCCACTTTATACAAGGTCTTCTATATTTTGCACAGAAGAAAATGAAATTTGCTTCCGTCTCATTTTGTGATTGGTAATATGGGCAATCATTTGTTCCTTGGTCTTCTTTATCACATTTTCCTGTGACAATGTAAAAAGCCAAAATGCCCATTCTAAACCTGAAACACAGGTGTTTTGCCTGGGGTGATTGGATTCTATCCATGTACTGCTCATAGTTAGGGGAGCACTTATGATTAAGATAGTGGCCCCTTATGCTATCCACCGCCTGATCATTCCAAATCTTCATTAAGATGGATTCCCAATTAACTAATTTGACTTCCTGAGTGTCACCCTTCCTGATCCTCAGTGGCAAAACCCACTCTTCCAGTTTGATATTTTAGAACATATTTTTAACATACCTGAGTCATGTGGTGCTTGCATGAGGATCCTGGAAAATCAGTTCTAACAAAGCATCCCTATAAGGCTTCATCTCCTCCAAAGTCCAGAGGCATGCCCAGTAAAGTAAGGGTTTTCAGGATGGCACATAAGTGGTATGACGAGTACTGATAGGCAGATTTTGCAGATACCTGATGAATTTGTTTTCAAACAATGTGAGCGCTTGACAGTTACTTTACCCTCTTAGCTTAGTAGCATAAGTCATTGCTGCTAATGCTGTGGCTGTATACACACTAAGAGCTGGTGAAATAGATCCCCCCTAGGGAGGTCTTGTGCTTCCTTCCAAAAGCTAAGGCTCTTTGATGGAGGATGGTTTTACTATTTTCTGTTTGGGGGACCCAAGTCAGGATGTCCATCATCCTTAAACCTATGTAATTGAAGTGTTTAACCTGCTCAATGGGAGCTCCCCTTATAGCCCTATAGCTCCCTCTATAGCCATTTTACCCCGAAATTATTTATGTGAGTTTAACGTGATATATTTGGATTTGGAGGGATTTATTTCCAGTCTCTTACTCACACAGAAGGATGCCAAGGAATCCACTTCCGCTTGCAGACCCATCCGAGTTCTTGATATAAGGGTATGGCTTGCAAACACTGAGGGGCTCATTAAGATGGGGTAACGATGGCCACCAATGGCGACCGTTACGCCATCGTAACGAGAAATACCCCTGCCATATTATGATGGCGGTGGGTATTGCGGCGGACGCAAAGTCCGGCCGCTGCTTTTTCGCTGGTCGGCAATAGTTTCGATTGCCTGCCGGGCGGTGCTGGGCCAGTAATATGGTGGTGGTGCCTAGCAGAAACCGCCAGCCATATTATGATGTGAGTGGTATACTGGCCCTTCCATGGCAGCGATGCCGCCATGGAAGGGCTGGCGGGGATTTGCTTTGGGGGCCCGTTGTGGGCCCCTGGGGGTGTGCACTTGGGGGGGTGCCCATGGTACCCCCCTGCAATTCCCTGCACCACGTGGCAGGCACCGCATGGTGCCTGCCACGTGGTGCAGGAAAATGCTGTGCATGCCCTTTTGTAATTGCAGACGGTGCTGCAGCCAGCAGCACCGTCCGCAATGGTAAAAGGCCAAGATGCGCCTGCCAGTATGAGGGACACATTCTAATTGGGCCGGTGGGACCTCCGCACGTCTGGCGGTCGGTCCCATCACCGTTATGGTGGCGGGAAGACTGATGTCAGCCCGCCATCATAATGAGCCCCTGAGTTTGGGACTCGAACACCACTTTGTTTGGGTGCATCATGAATGATTGCTTTGTGCTAAATATCCTACTGCACCATTGATTTAGAGGCTAAACAGAGTGGGAGCAAATACACCACCATGTCTGACAGCACTCTTTATGGGGATCTAGGTGGTAAAATCCCCCCCAGTTTCAGCTCACTCTGGCATATTTATCAGTATGGATGAGTCTCAACATCTGAAGCAGGGTCACAAGTTTTTAAGACCCTCCACAGCTCCTCCCTCTGGACCAGGTCAAATGCAGCCCTCAGATCAATGAGGGCAACATAGAGGTGATCCGGCCTCAGCTTAATATTTTTCCAGCACAGTATTTGAACACAGAATACTTGATCACGAGTACTGACCCCTTTCAGAAACCCTGCTTGGGAGACAGCAAGGGTGTGGTGTTCAGATAACCATGAATAGGAGCCTAACCAAGATTTGTCTACTGAATACCTTTTGACTGATGTCAATTGGGCTTATTAGTCTATAGTTAGCTGGTGAATCTCTATTCCCCTTCTTCTAAATAAGCACTATCCCAGCACCACAATATGTTGGGAGGATCCCAACCCCCCCTTGTGACAGCGTTACTTAAAATGTTGATATATGGTGCCCAACCCTTGGGGGTGCGATAAGTACAGATGTACAGAAGTGATCCGAGCCAGGAGCCTTTTCTTTTTTCAATAATTTCAAGGGCTTCGCTGTTTTCTTGAGCAAAATGCTAAGTGCTCTCTTCTCGAATCTCCCGCTACCTTATCTTCAAGGGGAAAGGCAATTTCCCTGTCTGTACACATTGGTGGCTGCATCTGATCACTAGCACATTCCTTATAAATCTCAAAATGGTTTACCCATGTCTCTGGCTATATTGCTGGATTTAGAGAACTCTCTGCTAATGATGTACTCTCAGTAAACAGGCTACGGAATAGCTTGGTATTTCTCTCCTACAGGGCTTCTGTTAAGCAAACACAATAAGAAGATGTACGGAGTGCTGAAACTTTTCAAACACTCACCCCCAGTCACAGATCTGGGTTAAATCCATTATCTTTCTTCTGCTCACTAAGCCGCACCAGTTTGGACCCAGCTATATGCAAATCAGTTCTACCCCTGCTCTTCATGAGAACAGTCCAGCCCGAACTGCCAGGGCCAGGTCCTTCCAGGCCCGGAAACTAACATCTTGGGACCGGTTTTGGGGTATTACTTCTTATCAGCCAGGCTAGCTTGAATCCAGTGGCTAAGTTAGCAAGGGAACCATCTCTGGGCATATCCTAGCCCCTTAGAAGAAACGTAGAAAACACAATAAAATGATGGACGGAGCGCTAAAACTTTTCAAACACTCACCCCCAGTCACCGATCTGGGTTGAATCCATCATCGTTCTACTGCTCACTAAGCTACACCAGTTTGGACCCAGCCATATGCAAATTGTCTTGTCCCTGCTCTTCATGGAAACAGTCCAGCCCGAACTGCCAGGGCCAGGTCCTTCCTGGCCCGGAAACTAACATCCTGGGACCAGTTTCGGGGTATCACTTCTCATCAGCCAGGCTAGCTTAAATGCAGTGGCAATGTGAGCAAGGGACCCATGTCCTGGCATACCCAAGCCCCTTAGGGCGAATGTTGAAAAGACAATAAGATGATGGACACAGTGCTGACATTTTCCACACACTCACCCCCAGGCACAGATCTGGGGTGAATCCATTTATCGTTCTACTGCTCACTTAGCCATCCCTGTTGGGATCCAACCCTATGCAAATCAGTCTCAACCCTGCTCCTCATGGCAGTTCAGGCCAGACTGTTTCTCATGGGAGACTGATTTGCATATGGCTGAGTCCAAACTGGGGTGGCATTTTGATCAAAAGAACAATGGATTTAATCCAGATTTTTTGACTGGGTGTGAGTGTTTGAAAAGTTTCAGCACTCCGTCCACCATCTTGTTGTGTTTGGGCTTTTGTTAAGGACACTCATTGCTCAGCCTTCCAATACCTTTTAGTTTCTCATTATATTGGTTTAAAGGTCGCCCTTACTTTTCTTTTCTAAGTGCTATTCCCTTTTCTTCATAGCAGTTAAAAGTCTCTTTTTAGCAATCCAGCAAGAATTTGAGTACCATCATAGTTTTTTCTTGGTCCACTCCCCTTCCGCCTCTCTTCTATGAAAAAAGGCCTCAGTTGCTCCATCAGATTACAATGTAGGGCCACAAAATTCATCACATGAGGATCACAGCTTTTCTTCATCACAGGAGTCAGTCCCTCTAACAACAAGTTGTAGATATGGACCGTGAAACTATTGTCATTTGCCACTGCAGACCATTTGACATTTCTCTTATTGTTTGTTGCTACAATGTTATTAGTTGCAATTCTTAGAACCAAACTCTTGTATTTGAATGGATGGAGGTCCAAAACAGTGCAAAGCACTTGATGATCACTATCAGCTCTCGTTATCACAATCATATCCTGAAGACAAAGCCAAAGAGCTTGATCCAGGAATGTATAATGTAGGTGGCTGTTGTATATGCCTCTTTTAAAGGTAGATTGGTGTGCGGTGTCAGACTTAAGGGTCGATTATATATGATGTCCGTCGGAAAGGCTCCGAACAGCATTCAGTGTGTCCGAATCCTATTTGGAAGCCTTGTTTCTGACCAATTCAGAAACATTTCCGTACGACCGATTATGATGTTTGGAAACTATTTGGACTTTCCGACTCAGTTCCCAACAGCATTTGGAGTAACCGAGTTGGTCGGAGCTGACTCGAACAGGTCTACGGACTGCGTTGATGACCGAGCGATTAGGAAGTCGGATTAGGATAGCCTTTCTGAATTGGTTGTTCCGACACGGATTGGCTGTCGGAAGCTGACTTTGGGGGCCCATAGCTGGCCCCACTTTAGCCAGGGGCCTCCAAATTGGGACTGTGGGGGTACCCATGGGACCCCCTTTCCAATCATGCACAGTGTATCAGGCACCTTGGGGTGCGGCCAGAGGGTGCACGATTTTCCGCAACCACCTCTTTCTTCAATGGGAGAATGTGCAGTCGGTTTGGAACACAGGCTTCCATTGAAGTCAATTGGAATTCGACTGAACGCTGTTCGGAACCATCGTAATCGGTTGGTGGGACTCCCAGAACCTGATTTGTTCAGAAACCATTCCAAAACCGATTTGGTTGGAATGCTTACTGACCAACATTGTAATTGGCCCCTTAGTGTTTATTTGCTAGTCTTAATCCCAAGCTCACAGCCAATTCCTCTAATTGGGCTGCCATCCTAGTAATTATGTTCCCATTATCATGGATAACACTAGAACTTGCCATATCTCCCACTTGAAGTTAATGTGTCAGTACAGAATTCAAGCTGTATGAAACCTGAGTATTACAGTCCCCAGCTAACCCTGGGTGTAGTTCGCGTAGTGGCGCTACACGTAGCTACGCAAAGTGCATTTCGCACTATGCGAGATACGCGTAGCACTACGCGAACTGCGTAGTACGCTGTTCGAGATGATGGCACAGTGCCGGATGCTTGTCCGCACTGTGCAATTATTGCAAATGGCATCTTGCACAGTGCAAGACGTCGTTTTCTGCCGCTCGAGTAGATTTGTACTCGAGCGGCAGCTTTCTCAACGTGGACTGGTAGTTACTCATCGCGAGTGGTCGCGAGCATACGCGACCACTCGCAATGAGAAACCTGACCTCCCCGCTTTGAGAACCTCGCCGGAAGGTTTATTTTTCACGCTCGCGATCGGCAACTTGATGTTGCTGATCGCAAAGTCTCGCTGGGATGTCATTTTGCTCGCCTGTGAGGACTGCGAGCGAGCAAACAATTCCAACTACGCTACGCTACGCGATTTTGCACTGTGCTACGTGCAATTCGCGTAGCACGAAGTAGCACAAACTAGGCAAACTTCGCGAGCATAGCGTAGTTGTCCACTCAGGGTTATCCCCAGCTATGATTACTTGGGCACCCTCATTTAAATGAATCAATGCATCTGCTATGTGCTCCACTGCTGTTGATTGAGCGTCTGTAGGGACTGATCAGAGATACATGTTCACAATACTTACATACCTTGTCTCTGAGTGGCCAACTGTTCAAATCTGAAAAGCCAGAGCATCCCTACTCTTTGTTGGAAGGACTCTTACAGCTGGACATAAGTCCTGTTCCAGCCAAATTAACAGTCCACCAGATGTTCTCTCCATAGGTGATGGCACTGCTGGTACGCTAAATGTCAGGAACTCAGGTCGGAATTCTGGTTCAGCAACCCAGGTTCCATTTTATAAGGTTTTTGATATATGAAAATGCACTTTTCCAAAATGCATGAGAGAAATCTTATAGTGACCCCTACTGATGCTCCATTCCTTGCCACATTCTCTGGGATACTACTTAACTGGCCCACTTCTGTATCCATGTTTACCTGCAGGCCCCCTTGGTCAGTACTAAGTTCTACGACCTCCTCCCTCCCAAATGGACATACATAAGGGGAGTCTTTTGGCATATTTAGGAAAATGTGCCTTCCTACCTGGGGGGTTTGCCAGAAGACTTTCCAGTCAATCTGATAGAATATCAATTGATTCATGTTTCTTTTGTGGGAGTAAATATGTGTCATGCCTTTCTGTATGATACTACTCAGGTTTGTTTCTAACATATATGTAATATTTAATGTAACCCTGATTGTTGATACTGTTGGGGGCCTGAATCTGTGTTTGAGAATAATGAGTCCTTTCACCTGGTCATAATTTGCTAACTTCAGCTCTATACATTCTAAGTGAGAGTTAGAGCTACTAACACAAGATGCATGTCTTATATCTTCCCTTATTATAAATCTGCACCCATGGGTTTTATTTATCCAATTCATGGCCTCAATAATCTTATGGTGAACTAGCTCCCTGTGACAGTTTTGGAACATTGATTAGGTAAATATCATGTTGTTTAGCCTTTGGGTTAGGGGACTCAAACATTTTATCTGTGCTCCCCTCTAATACAGTGCTATTGCTCAATGAGGTTATTCCTTTTTTGCTCTCTTATCCTGTGTGGGTTAGTACAGACGATTGATTCATTCACTGCTTTGTCTAACTTACAGGCAAGTTGGGTTGTTCTACTACTGGTGTTAACCCCTGGTGCACTCCTATAGGCCTTTCAATGTCTGATGGCTTGCTGCGGGGGCTATCCTAGTGGAGTTAGGGATTTAGTAGGACCCTTTACTATAGTATTTATGATAGCTACTAATGTTGTAAGGCTATCTAGCTTTTCATTAGAGCTTTATCTACCCTGCTCATGAGTTCACAAAGGCTCTTAATTTCACCCCTTGGGTTGTTCAACCGCAAGTTGACCATAGGTTTTCCCTCCTTAGCGCCATCCAGTGTGAGCTCCTGAAGGCTGGTGTATCAATCAATCAATCATAAGTTTGTTAGAGCGCGACTACTCACCTGCAAGGGTCTCAAGGCGCTGGGGAGAGATGGGATGCAGGTTCCAGTCCATCAAGGAGGGGGGTCTGTCAAAGAGCCAGGTTTTGAGGTTTCTAGTGAAGATTGGGAGTGATGTTGTCTGCCTGACGTGGAGCGGTTGCGCATTCCAGGCACTGGCCGCGAGGAAGGGAAGGAGCGCACTCCTGATCTGGTCTTTCTGGCGTGGGGAACCGCGGCGTAGGAGAGCTGGGCTGATCATAGGGTTCTTTGGGGTGCGTGAAAGTTGATTCGTCTGTTGAGGTATACTGGTCTGGTGTTGTGGAGGGCTTTGTGTGCGTGGGTGAGGATCTTGAAGGTGATTCTTGCCTCGATGGGGAGCCTGTCGAGTGTGCGCAGGTGTTGGGAGATGTGGCAGTGTCATGGTAAGTTGAGGACCAGTCTTGCGGCAGCGTTCTGAATGTTTTGTAGCTTGCGGGAGAGTTTTTTGTTTATTCCGGCGTAGAGTGCGCTGCCGTAGTCGAGTCTGCTGGTGACGAGGGTGTGGGTGATGGTTTTTCTGTGCTCGAGGGGGATCCATTTGAAGGTCTTACGTAGGAGGTGTCGTTCCAGGCATTGGGGTGTGAGCCCATGATGAGTACTTCTGTTTTGTCTGTGTTGAGTTGTAATCAGCTGCTTTTCATCCATTTGGCGACAGCTTCCATGCCTTCCTGGAAGTTGTGTTTGGCTGTTTTGGCTTTGTTGGACAGAGAGAGGATGAGTTGGGTGCCATCTGCGTATGAAACAATGTTAAGTCTGTAGGTTCTGACGATGGGGTGAGGGGAGCTATGTAGATGTTCAAAAGCATTGGGCTGAGGGAGGATCCCTGGGGGACTCCGCAGGTGGTTGGTGTAGGGTCTGAGAGGGATGGGGGGAGTCTGACCCATGGCGTTCTGCTAGAGAGGAAGGAGTAGATCCAGTTGAGGGCCTTGTCCCGGATACCTGCATCATGGAGTCTGCGTATTAGGGTGCGGTGGGATACCGTGTCGAAGGCTGCTGAGAGGTTGAAGAGGATGAGGTCTACTGTTTCTCCTTTGTCCAGTAGGGAGCGGATGTCATCTGTTGTGGCGAGGAGGGTGGTTTCTGTTCTGTGTTTTTTTCTGAAGCCGTATTGTGACGAGTCGAGGATGTTGTGTTCTTCGATGAAGGAGGCGAGTTGGCTGTTACTCTTATCTTTAGGGGGCATGAAAACCCTCAACTTCCTCAATCAAGTCATCAATTCGGTCTACAGTGCAGTCTTGGTAATTCCTAGGCCCTCTCAGCCCCGCCAGCTTGTCATTCGCTTTTCTCTTAAGCATTCTCTTTGACACAAACAAGAAACTATTCACTATCACTCATGGAGGCAATAACCTTGAATGCAGTTAGACAGAGGTTGTAAGGTTCAAGGGGGAAAACAATGAACACACGCACAGGCTGGTGAGCAATAAACAGTAAATTATTCTGAACGTCAAATGTTAGAAGTTGGGCCTTTTCCATGTCTAGCTACTTACTCTTACCAGGAACAATAGTACTAAAAACTATGAAGGGGCCAAGGTTGGTGAACCTGCCCTGCCTCTTCCTGTCACCAACAGGAAGAGATGGCCCCGCCCATGGCCCAGGCTTTGCCCAGGCACATTCTGCGCACGTCCTGTGCATCTCCCATGCACATCCCACACAGCATGTCTCCTGAGTGCCTTAAGTAGCGCTGGTCTGAAGCAGGTGCAGGCTCAGCTGTGTGGAATTCTGGGACTTGTAGTCCCCAGCAATCCCGGTCTCCAACCATGATAACTCACACCAGGGTAGGGATTCAGAGGGTGGTCCCATCCGAGGCAAGTGTCCAGGGAGTGATGTGGGAGCTCTCCAGTAGTCCTCCCGACAGCACTAAGGCCACAAATCTGAAGACTGCATGTCCCACGCAGTGTGTCTCCTGAGCGCCTTAAGTAGTGCTGGTCTGAAGCAGGTGCAGGCTCAGCTGTGTGGCCACATGGAATTCTGGGGCTTGTATTCCCTAGCAATCCTGGTCTCCAACCTTTATAACTCACACCCAGGGTAGGGATTCAGAGGGTGCGTCCATCCAAGGCAAGTGTGCAGGGAGTGATGAGGGAGCTCTCTAGTAGCCCCCTCAACATCACTAAGGCCACAAATTGAAGACATACTTCCAGTGCTGTTATGTTTAACAGGGCCCGTGCACAACAAGCTTCCATTTTACATGTTTGTGTTTAAACTTGGCCTCTTTTTAGGTAAGTGACTTTCTGTGTGATTTGCACATATTTAACGTACTCAGAAAGTGCTCTCCTTCCAAGCACATTTCTTCATAGGCATTTTATCAGAACACTGTAAATTATATTCAAGGGTAAAGTACACTGAGCATACTGCCCTTGCATCTTGTTATTGTCGGTTCGGAAACAGCTTTGAGTTCAAAATACAAATAGTGAATAGCTGAGGACTTCAGGCACAGTGTAAAACTTGGCCTCTTTTTAGGCAAGTGACTTTCTGTGTGATTTGCACATATATTACGTACTCAGAAAGTGCTCTCCTTCCAAGCACATTTCTTCATAGGCATTTTATCAGAACACTGTAAATTATATTCAAAGGTAAAGTACACTGAGCATGCTGCCCTTGCCTCTTGTTATTGTCCGTTCAGAAACAGCTTTGAGTTCAAAATACAAATAGTGAATAGCTGAGGACTTCAGGCACAGTGCAGAAATGGCCAGTTGTTATTATATAAACTGCTTCTGAAATTTAGCTTGTCAGAGGAGCACTTTCATTGATCATCCTGGACGTTCACCCGTGACTGATTTCCAGTCCTGGTGACTTCTATCACCATCCTGCAAAGGGTGGAGGCCTGTCCCACACCAGGGTGGCTTCCTGATACATCACTCATACAGATAAAGGGGAGTTAATCTACCCCAAGAGTTCTGGCAGAATGCACACCATATTATGGTCTCTAGCATAGTTACGGTTAGGTAGAGTTATTAGTATGATATATATTCATATAGTCATTGCAATCTCATAATGGTTGAACTATTCATCTTTTTCACTATTCTTGTAATGCTGGCAACAATTCTCTGTTTCCTTCTGCTAATAATTGCAGCTCATGTTTTTTCACAGGAATACAATTGCTGCAATAAATATTTCAAAATGACAATTTGTGTATTTCTAGGTCTTGTTTTGGGCCTGCCTAAGGTAATAATGAAAGGGTAGAACTGTCTCCATGATTTCCCTGGGAGGGAGATCAGGGTGGCCATGTTCTAAGTTTGCACATACCATCAGGTACCCTGTCAGGATTGGGGGTCCAGATGGTGTACTGTGAGCTAACCAGGAACTGGGCTAACATATTCTGTTAGTATGAGTAGACTCAGTCCCCATACTCTGCCGCAGATGCTATCCAAATGCACAGTCTTACTTACTTAGGGGCCGATTCCGATCCGGGTCGGAAGTGCACCGAACGCGATCCGGCTGGAGAAACTACGAGCCTTACGCGTGTTTTCCGGCCGACTCGTACAGCTGTACGAGCGAGCAAGTACGATGCGAGCTACATGAAATTCACCGCCCGAGTAGTTTCTGGGTCCGAACCGCTCCGTACGTCTCGGTCGGAAGCTAACCGTGGCGTGCAATGGATGCGATTTACGACCGAGCCAGTACGATGCACGCGTCAGACAGCCTGTGCGAGCCGGAGTGTCTGGCTCGCAAAACGTCCGGGTGGTTGCCTTTGCGGGTCCGCGTCGGACCCCCTGACACCTGCAGCCCTATGACTCAGACACAGGGGGAGTCCCATGGGTCTCTCCAACACAGGCATGTACGGTGCAGATGGCACTGACTTGTACCCACTGTAGGGGGCACACATGTCCGCGGCGTACCCATTCAGTCAATGGGAGCCCATGTACGCGTCGTACGACCGGCTCCCATTGACTCCTATGGGAGTCCGACCAGCTCGGTCGGAAAACACTCCGGATCCGGCTCGGTCGGAGTGCTTCCCGACCTGGATCGGAATCGGCCCCTTAGTAGGAACCGGATGACGCCAGTCTCTCAATAATTTTTCTACTTTTTTTTATTAGTAACAGTCTGTGTCTCTTTCTCTTTCTTCCAATATCTCTGTCACCTATTGCGCCCTCTGTCAATTTTCTTCCTCTTTCTTTCTCACTCTTTCCCTTTCTTTTTCACCAAATATCTCCCAATCTCTTTCTCTGTCTGTCTTTTAATGTCTGTTCTGTATCCCTCTGTCTCTGCCCTTCTTCTAGTCTGTGTATTACTTCCGCTATCTCTTTGCCCCTCACATACTTTCTCTCTCTACCTAGTCTTTGTTTGGCCCATGACTGATGGCTGCACTGAAGTACTCCGGATACCAAATGTTTTATTTATTTTATTCAACCACAGCTCTGAAGCCATTGCATACTAAAGGTTAATGCGAGAATACTCGTGGTTTTAAAATGAATAATTTATTACTGTGGCCAATTTATTTTACAGATTCTGCCATTCTGCTCTAGACTGTTGTTGATAAACACCGGGGCATCTGTTTCTCTACATTTATCTGATCTCATTTTTGGCTCCACTCTAAGCAGCAAGTACTGTTTAGGGGTCATTCTCCGAGTCACTTCGCCATCTGCCTGTCCTGATCGTGTAATGGGAACATCTCTGAATGACTCCTCTCTTCTTAGAACACAGCATGGTGGATGCGGTTCCCTCCACGCTCCAACTGGAGAATCTGGAGGCCTGAAGAGCAGCCTGAGTGGCGCTGGGAGCATTTACACCGCGAGGGTGCTGACCTCATTATATTAACCCTTAAACTAACAAGCACAGCACTCGAGTATGTTGCAGCGGCTGCAACATCCAAAGCGCCAGCACCATCGAACGGCCATCCGCAAGGATCGTGACAGCGAAAAACAGAACAACAAGGGATCATGTTTGAAACAAATACATCTGTGCTACCGACAAGGTGTGCTTTGGGAAATGTAGACTCCAAACACAAAATAGTGCGAAGTTCACAACACTGCAACCCATAGCAATTGTGAAGTATGTGAACTTCCTCCAACTTCACTTGTGGGTGTCATACACCGAAAGCAGTGCTTGTGAAAACACACACACATATATATATATATCCACAGTTGGATCCCTCACTACGAGGAGAAAGAAACCAGAGGGACACAACGGGGAGCCAAGGAGAAGTCTTTATTGCAGCGTGGCAGGCATATATATATATATATATATTAACATACATACATACATACATACATACATACATATATATTACTTTCTCCCAGCGGGTTTGTTTCGGATCCGAGCCCGTTGTCAGGTGGTGCATAGGTGCCGGAAAACCAGAAAAACCGGCAAATCAATGTCAATCCAATAGTAAATAAACAAAGCACACTCAGAGTCACGGGTATTTTCAAAGTGGCAGTAGTTTAATCTTCGCTACGCGTTTCGACACACAAAGTGTCTTGATCACACGAATATACGAACATGTCAAGGTGATTTAAATAAAGTTCATTAAAGTGAATTCACACGAAACATGGTAATAGAAATGGGACTCTCCCTTAGTTAGTCAATTGAGATGTCATAGTGCGGCAGACATATTGGAACGTCCAAAATCAACAAGTTTATGCGCAAATTATAGTCATACCTTGTTTTTTAAGCGTCGTTTTTTAAGCGAAATTGCTCAATAGACATCAAAGAGTTACTTGCATATATAGTTAAGATATACATGAGATACGCATGTGTGTACATATTTACAGTATTTACATTTGCTAATAAGTGCATTGCTGTACATTTCTATCATTTGCGTGTTGTGTCCTATTCCAGGGCTACCTAGCCGTTATTAATCTAGTAATCCTTTTGCTTGACAGTATTTAATCGCTACAGTGTGGCACATGTTTTCGTTTTGCCACGGTGTCTCATTTAAATGCAAAGTATTCAGTCGCTCTAGTGGCTTGATAAACAAAGGGTCTATTGTTCATATATTTAGGCGGTCTAGTGCCAAGGCAGACTATATGTTAAAACGTAAACTTGATTTGGCAATAATCAGATATTAATTGCAACATCGTATGAGCTAAGAGTACATTTGAAGGTTACTGTCCTGACTCAATCCATGACAACGTGAAAAGTGAAAAATAAAAAAATAAATAAAAAACACGAAAAACCAAAGCACAACACCATAACCAATTCTATTTCCAAAATGGATAGAAATTCATAAAATTCTCTTATCTGTGTGCAGTGCAGTCCCGAGCCCGGGGAAGAAAAGGTTAGGGAACCCGTGAGAAGTCAATTACGTAGTGGGCCCCTTCCTTTCCTCCTGTAAAAGACACAAAATAAGAGATATATAGCCATTACATTCTCGAAGAGAAACCAGGGGACATATGTATCCAAGAAAGAGAAGACATGAAGAAACAAAAACAGCATGCTCATAAAACTTCTCACAATACAATTTTGATACTAGATGATTGTTTTTCAATCTCTATGGAGGTGAGAGGCTAGTTCCTCATCTAGATTATGCCCTCCGGGGAATCTAGTCTCCAACTCAAGTATCCATTTAGATTCCTGTTGTCTCAGTTTAAGGTCTCTATTGCCACCACGTGGATTTGAAACTATTTGTTCGATGGCAAAGTACCGTAACAAGGAGTTATTGGATTGATGAAACTCCAAAAAGTGCCTAGCAATTGGGTATTGAACATTAACATTAGTAATTGCACGGAGATGTTCCATCACACGTTTTTTCACCATGCAAATTGTACTCCCTACATACCTGCGTTTGCAGGGACATTCTAGTACATAAACAATACAATTGCTACTGCATGTTAGAAACTGGTTGATTTTCCACTTTTTCTTTCTCCCCGGGATGTCAAATTCTTTTACAGAGTGACTAAATTTGCAGGCTCTGCAATGCCCGCAAGGGAAGAATCCTTTAAGGTCATGAAAATGATGGCTTTTGTGTTCGGTAATATCGCCTCTTACCAGTATATCTTTTAGACTTTTACCCCTCTTATAGGTGATCAGTGGTTTTTTTCCTATATCCTTCCCTATAATGGCATCAGTCTGGAGAATTTTCCAATTCTCGGTAAGTAATTTGCATACAGTTCCTGATCTATTGTTGTATGTAGTCACAAGTCTGATGTTATTTTCTGTGGTTACGGGGTCATTAGTTTTGTGTTCCAGTGCCTTAGATCTACTTACACTTTCGATTTTATGTACTGCATTATTGAGAACCCATTCAGGGTAACCTCTCTGTCGGAATCTTTCGAGCATGTTGTTCTTTTCTTCTAAAAATTTGTGATCTGTGCTGCAATTTCTCCTTGCCCTGAGTAGTTCCCCGTATGGAATACTCCACTTCAGGGGTTCTGGGTGGCCACTCAGTGCATGGAGCAGGCTGTTCCCAGCTGTGTCTTTCCTATGTAAACTCGTAACAAGTTTCCCGTCAATGACCTCAATATGGGTGTCTAGGAACTCCACCTCCCTTTCGCTGATGTTAGATGTTAAATGAATATTGTATGGATTTGTGTTGAGCTCATTTATGAACTCGATAGCTTTTTGTTTGTCACCACTCCATACAATAAACAAATCATCGATATACCTTAACCATACTACCACTGATTTGAAGTATTTCGTAAGGGATGCATTTGATCGGATTTCTTCTTCCCATTTCCCTAGGAAAAGATTTGCAAACCCAGGTGCGAAGCACGTTCCCATAGCCGTGCCTCGCACCTGCCTGTAGAGTATCCCATCAAACATGAAGATGTTATTTTTCAAGCATATCATCATCATGTCGGCCAACATGCGTGTATGCTCGAGATAGATGATGTCTCTAGTGCCTAAGAAGTGCATGCAGGCTTGGACTCCCTGGACGTGGTCTATTATAGTGTATAATGAGTTCACGTCCAGGGTAATCATACATATATATATATAATTTTTTTATGGGGGTCGAATTTTCACCCGTCTTTTTGAAAAAAAAAAAAAAATTCTGATTTTGACAAACAATATTGATGTTGTTGAAGTATCTTTTGTAAATGTCAATGACTAACTTTGGCAATCTTGCCCACCCTTGCCTAGCAGTGACCAGATATGTTTGTAATCTCTCTTCTCCAGCTGGGCTATGGCTGCAGTTACTAATTTAGTGGTGTAGAGAACAGTCTATGGGAATTCAGTGGTGCCATCAAAACAATGGGCACACGAGAAGGAAACTGATAACTGACGCTACCCTCGTCCCCGAAAAATTACAGAAATCAACAGTATCACAAGAATCCATCTCTAAAGTGCAGGGGAAACTTTCAGTAAAGATTTATGAAACCACTTAAATCTAAGATTTCACTATTAGACAAAGACGGATAATTTCTTAAACATGAACAGATAACACAGTGATTTCTAAATACTATGACTGGAGAGAATTGGTGGAAGCTGATCCTCCCAATGTATTACATAGGTTGGAAATCAAATAAATAATCCCACATTGCTTTATTCTGCTCTGTACCAGGTATCCTCTGTGCTGGATCACCTCTTTTCATTTACATTGAGTGAGGTTTACCCACTGAAGGGAAACATTAATTAAAAATCAGGAAAAGCACCCTTTGATTGGGTTATCTTTTTGACAATAAATTCACGTCCCTAATGACTCATGCCCTTAGATGGAATTTGTTGATGAAGACAGTGTGTTTGATTTATAGAAATGCTGAACCCATAAATCAAAGTAGAATTCGCGGGTCCATTTTCCTCCTCAATTCTACCCTTTTTGCAAAAGATATTCTGCCTGTGGATTTTCTTCTGGATTAAGAACTTCTTCCATAAATCGAAGAGCTGAAGAGACACAAGGTGAATATATCTGTTGTATCACATTTTGTTTTTTTGTTCCCTCTGTTCTTCCTCCTTCTTATTAGCTTCTTTGTTATTGGATTAAAAGCTAGGCATGTTAATATGATTAAAGTGAAATGGATTTGTGTAAAGTATCAAAACAGAAAATCCAGGCATGTGGGGCCCTCCCATTGAACCTAACAAAAGCATATGTCATCTAGGAAGGATAGAATTATGTTCAAACTACGCGAACATAGTAAAATCGTAATGGTTGTCACTCTTTGCAGAAACTTCAGTTTTATAGCTCCAACCTCTTTTCCACCCAAATCAGCATGGTGTGACCTTCAGCTTTGCGCTGAAAGCCCTATATGATGGACCAGACCTTTGGCCAGTCCGCCAAACACAACGGTTTGCCAGCAGCGTGTTGCATTGGCACCCAAACCAGCTGCACACGGCTTCCAGATGTGGACAGCAGGCTTTGAGTGCAGGGCTTAGCAATTAGCCTTGCCTGCACCCAGGCTCCTGTATGCAACCACTGCACACACTGTGCATAGTGGGGGGCTAGTTGCAGGGTGTGACCACCCCATCTCTGAACCGCTCAATCAGCTGCACATAGCATTTGGCAGTGCACACCAACTTAGCTGCCTACAAATCCAGTCATGTTCAACAGTCTCTGAATGCAGACCATGCAGGGAGCCCTCTGGAGCTGTGTGTGGCGCATGGTGTTGAGCCACATGGTGCACCCTGCCCCAGTCCACCCAATCCAGCTCTGAAGCTCACTAGCCATTAGTATAAGTTTGTAATGACTTGTACGTGTTAGAAAAGGGGTCTCTATTTGGCAGAGTTTTGCACCCTGTCCAAGATGAGACCCCTATTCTAGTCAGGGTAAGGGAGCCACACACCTGAGATAACCCCTTCGTAGCTTGGCACGAGCAGTAAGGCCTATCTCAGAGGCAATGTGTAAAGCATTTGTACATGCACAGACAGTAACACAGTCGAAACACTACAAAATGCAAAATGAGCCCACACCAGTTAAGAAAATAGATAATATTTATCTGAATACGACAAGACCAAAACAACATGAATCCAAAGTACACAATTAAAGATATCACTTTTAAAAGGTAAAGTAAGTTCAGTCCATAGAAATCTATGGATGAGGTGGTTTTAGCAGAAAGTACCATAGATGCATCAAAATCAAAGATGAAAACAGGCGCTGGGGAGGTGAGGCCCTGGAAAACAAAATGATGCTTCGATTCCTTAATCTCAGAGGAGAGGTACGACATCAGTTATTTACTGCTAGGCAGGGGGAGGTGTTGCGTCGATTCCTTGTGTGAGGGGAGGTGATGCATCAATTTCCAGACACATGGCCGCCTTTTTTTCCTGCTTGGCAATGTAAATGAAGAGGAAGCATCTTAGTATGATGGGTCGAAAATCCAGATGATCTGTGTCGATGCGGTGGCAGGGTAGTCGGCGCAGTGTCAATTTTACAGCCACGAGACAGGCGATGCTTCGATTCTTCAGCCATAGAGGAGGGACAGTGGTATGGGTATGACAGACGTCAGTGACACAGTGCTCGGAACTCACGATGAAGCCATCTTTCAGCCGCCAAGCAGGCGAAGTGTCAATTTCCTCAGTCGTAGAATAGGGACTGCGTAGCAGTTGGAGCGGGTCCCATGGACGTCATTTAAACAGTTCCCGGGGCTCACGATGCAGAGATCTTTCAAACGCCAAGCAAGCGATACAACGATTCTTCAGCTGCACAGAGTAAAATGAGAGCTGAGAGTCAATGCATGGAGTTTCTCACCAGATTGACTTCCAAGGGCCCAGGATCTGGATTTGGCACCACTTGGCAAGTCAGGGCTCTTAGCAGAAGAGCCCAGGTACTAGTAGGTGAATTCTTTGAAGGCCCTGAGACTTCTTAACCAGAGGCAAGCACTCACAAGCCCTTAGAGAATCTTGGAAGCAGGATGTAGAAAGCAAAGTCCAGTTCTTTCACTCCCAGGACAGTCAAACTCAGCAGCATGCCAGCACAACAAAGCAACAGGCAGAGTATCAATCCCTCCTGCAGCAACCAGCTCATCTTCCTGGCAGAATATCCTTTAGTCTAGAAGGGTTCTGATTTTAGCGTGTCAGAGGTCCACTACTTATACCTCTTTTTGCCTTTGAAGTCTTGGAGTAACAAGACCCTGCCTTTTCCTGCCCCGGCTCCAGACACACATTAGAGGGGGGTGGAGGCAGCTTTGTGTGAGAACAGACACAGCCCTATACAGGTGTCAGAGACAACTCCTCCCACCACTCTAGCTCAGGAAGGCCCATCAGCCGGGTGATGGTCCATCAGGATATGCAAGGCACCCCTCAGCTCCCTTTGTGTGACTGTCTAAAGTGAATGCACAAGAGCCCAGCTGTCAAACAAACCCAGACGTGGATTCCACAGACCGGTAGAGACACAGAATGATAAAGCAAGAAATGTCCACCTTCTAAAAGTAGCATTTTCAAACAGTCAATTTAAAAATCAACTGCACCAAAATGTGTATTTTTAAATCGGGAGTTCAGAGACCCCAAACTCCAAATCTCTATCTATTTCTAATTGGAAGATACACTTGCAAGATGTTTCAGAGCTGCTCCAATGATAACATATGGGAGAGATAGGCCTTGCTGTAATAAAAAATGGAATTGGCAGTATTTCACTACCAGGACATGTAAAACACAACAGTACATGGCCTACCTTTTAAGTACATTGCACCCTGGCTAGGGGTGATTTATATGTAGTAAAATGGAAGTTTCGGACCTAGCAAGTGGTTGCACTAAATATAAACTCACTGGAAGTCAAATCATGGTAAGGGGAAACCAAGAAGAAGAGGCCCCCAAGTGTGATGAAATAACAATGCGAGGGCCAAGACGTTGTGTGCCCTATTTGTGGGGGGGAAGAGACCTTTCTTAGGACGAGAACCCTCACTCATCCAAAGGTGACATGCTTCATCATAGGGTTCCCTCCTCACATCAGGGCTGCAAGATCCGTGGTGTGGGCTTCAACTCTTCTGGGTTAGAAGTGGAACTGAGGTGTTTTACAGAGACGGGACCGAAAATATGGTTAGTGAGGGGCAGAGTACAGAAAGAATTAGAAAGGAATTTAAAACTGTCTCTAGGAGACTAAATTTCTTTATTGTGCGGTACCATACGACAGGACTGAAAAGTGAGGAGGACTAGGGGTTATCAGCAAATATACCCCTAAATTAGGTCAAAATGTTTCTTCCCATCGACGACTCCAGCTACTGTTCACGGGCATTCTTAAGGACCAAAAAGAGTAAGTCACCCTGCATTCAAGTTATAGAAATAACATTAAAAAATGATATACATGTGTATACTGGCCACAACGTGATAGTAGCCTGTATATGTCAGTGATGGCCCACATGTAGTAAATAAAAAAGGGCTACACCATCTCATCTGATCAATGATATTCAGTTACCTCTCTTCCGCCCTTATGGGTACATGGCCGTGAAGCAGGGGGGTCCCGGTGAAAGGAGTGTTTGCACTTGCCAGGTCGACATGGCAGTTTAAAACTGCACTCACAGACACTGCAGTGGCAGGTATGAGACATGTTTGCAGGGCTACTCTTGTCAGTGGCTCAATCAGTGCTGCAGGCCCACTGACGGCACTTGATTACAGGCCCTGAGCACACCCGGTGCACTTTACTAGGGACTTCTCAGTAAATCAAATATGCCGATCATGGATAAACCAAAGACAAATACAATTTGCACATTGAGCACTTGCACTTTAGCACTGGCCCCCAGTGGTAAATTGCAGATAGTCCCATAACCAGCAAAAACGAAATGCAGCAAACAGTCAAAAACAGGTCAAAAGCAGGGAAAAAAGAGGCCAAAGATGCTAGATGTAACAGTATGGTTTACCTATTACTGACATGTAAATGTCTCAATGAGGAGTGAATTCCATTGAAAATCACTCCAGGTTTTTGAGGGGTGTTTGTGTGTTCATGTGAAGTTTGCAGAGGTCCTAAATGAATTATAAAAATTGGTGTAAGAACACTGTTTGTGCCCAATTTGTGAAATAAGGGTCCATTAGGACATAAGAGTGCAAGCTGTAATAGCATAAAACAGGATTGCTACTAATTTTTTCTTACACCAAAAATCAAAGAACCTCAATGAAGCTGTTGGCTCACTACAGTAGAGTTAAAACAGGAACACTCAAAGTGGAATTTCAGAAACATTTGCACATTGAAGCGCCAAAAACACGAACATTGACTAAGCACATGAAATAGTAATTAAGACTTTCATTGGGACGTTTTGAGAACTTCCCACTTTTCGCCTTTCACAAGGTTTAAAAACAATGTCCAGGTTTCCTTTGCCCCCGCGCAGATTTTTCTCCACGCATAAGCAGCAGGATCATGTTATTGCTAACAGAAATCAATCAGGCCAAAGCTGCACATGGAGAGCACTTCCTGGAACCCGGATATGACCTATAAATCCATTCCAGGAAAAAGTTCGCTGAAAGCCTGCTTTACAAGTTCACATTTGACCGAGCTTTTATTCGCAGTGGCATTGGGAGAAGATAGTGGTTTTCAATAAAGTACATGTTCTACAGAAATATTTCCAAGTTAATTAGGTTTTTCTGAAATATTTTAAGGTAATTAGGATAGATGAAATTTAAATTAGTTTATTTAAGCGTTTAAAATTGCGCTGTGCTTCAAAAGGGTTTACATAGAACAACAATGACGCAATGTCTACATTGCCCATACCACAGGAAAACACAGCAAACCATGGCAACAGAGGCAAGCAACAGTAAGAGAAAGGAAGGAGCAGTACCAGATGGTAGGGGCAGGTTGGATACGTAGAGACAGATGGTTGATTTTCTTAGTATAAGAAATCTCGTCCAAACAGATGAGTTTTCAGGTGTTTGCAGAAGGACGTCAGCGCAAACTCGACCGCAAGGTGTCGGAGCACTTTACATGAATGAGCACCAGTGGCACTACAGATGGACACATTCGTTTTTAGGCACAGGGAGATTAAGGGCCATATTATCAAGAACGGCGATAACATTATTGCCGCTTTAGCGTCTGGAAACTGCCGCTAAAGCGGAGATAAGTGGCTTGATAATATGCCCTTGAGAATTCCAATGGAAGCCCAGGTTCTGGTGTGAAGGACGTCAAACCTGGGCTTCTATTGGAATTCTCAAGGGCATATTATCAAGCCCCTACCAGAACCTGGGCTTCTATTGGAATTCTCAAGGGCATATTATCAAGCCCCTACCAGAACCTGGGCTTCTATTGGAATTCTCAAGGGCATATTATGAAGTCCATTATTGACGCTTTAATGGCAGTTTCCTGCCGCTAAAGCGGCGATAATGTTATTGCCGTTCTTGATAATATAGCCGTAAGTGATTTTCCCAGAATCACAGGATGTTTGAGCCTCCCTCCAGACTCCAACCTGGTTCCCCAGCCTCAAAGTCGGCTGTCCTAGCCGTTATGCCACACCCTTGCTGATAGTGAGTTCCACAAAGGCGAGGCAGCACCGGAGGAGCACTGATGCTGACTGTGATTAGTTGTTAAGTAGGGTAGCTTGAGAAGCAGATTATTTGTGTTCCTTGATGCTCTGGTCCTGTTTGACTTTTTCAGCGGGGTGGTGAGCCAGGGCTATGTGCTGAGATGGACAGCTGCGCATGCCAGACAGCCCAACTTGAACGGTATTCCTGACTCAGTGGGAAGCCAGTGTAACTCAGCAAGGATAGATGTGATGCTATTGAATTTCTTAGTAGACGGCACAAGTCTGGCTGTGTAGCATGAAGGACAGGTTTCAATGGCATGAGGGCAATTGTGGGTTGCCTGCTAATAGAGCATTGCCAACATTGAGCCTAGAGAGAATGAGGTGTGAGATTCTCATTTTAAAAGGGGAGGGTATAAAAATTAGTGTATATTCATTAGAGAGTTCAAATACCAATTGCCTCCTTTGGCAAATTTGTTGGAAAGGTTTGTGCCCAGGGACATCACAGGTGAGGGGCAGGTGGAGGAAAGTGATAGACGAAAGCCAGGGGTGTTAAAGTCATTCTTTAAGAAACATTTCTTGAAACTTTGAGAGAAAAAGATACAATTGTTTTTGTGGGTTTAGTTAGACAGAGTTATCAGATACCTAGGATTGTATTTTAAGCAGGAAGGAGTGCAGATCAAATGTCATGAACAGAAGTGGATTAAGGGTAGATTTGAGTGTCATCCATGAACAACCCAGAATCTTAGCAGATTTTGGAAATGGGCATCATGTGCACGTTGAAGACAGAGGGTGCCAGGAACAGAATCTTGAGGGACACCACATAAGGTGGGAGAAAACTTGGATGGCTTGATAGGTAGGATTCAAACCATTTTAGTATAGGGCATCTGACACAAAATCATTGATCGAGTAGGGAGACAAGATGATCCCGGTGGACGGTGTCAATGGCAGCAGTGAGATCAAGAAGGACAAGGAGGCATGTGCTGTTGACATCAAGAATGCAGTGGATAACGTCAAGGATTTTGAGTGAGGCTGGTGGCGAGTTCTGAAACCAGTCTGATAACCTGTGAGCAGGTTAGGTTTGTTGATGTGAGCAGTGAGTTGAAAAGAGACACATTTGTCACGTGCTTTTCCTCGTCATGAAGTTTAGAAAAGGGGCAGTGGTTAGACAGAGATCAGGTTCACGATAGGGTTTCTTCAGCAGGTGGTTTATTGTATCCTGTTTTAGTGAGTGAGGGAGAACTTCCTGTTTGAGGGATGAATAAATAGTACAGGAGATTGAAGGATGGTTTTTGGTTATGGAGTCTGCTTGAAATGTTTGACACTTGTTGACAGATACTCAGCAAAGAGGTTCTGAACTCCTCCCAAATAATTGGTACTTTAGAAGGTACCATGTGGGTGGTGCTGATGAGAGGACAGAATATCTGGATTGAAAGGAGTTAAAATAATCGAGGAGTGTGCCAGGTTTTAATGTTGTGACACCAGAGAGGATCGAGGGTCAGGAAGGTGCTGACATGAAGAAATTGAAATAGGGTCGTAGAGGGATTTGTGACAGGTGGGAATGTTGGTAATAACGTTAAGCATGGAGGATGTTATCGTTGTAGACTATTTTCAAAGCCTTGAATTCAGTGAGACGGAAGAGGGGATTTAAAGGTCCTTCAATGGTTTTCAATCGTGTGCATATTGTGCCTTATTCGAATTAGGGTCGAGTGTGAACTAAGGTTGTGAAGCACATTGACATTGGCATTTTAGCGTTAGGAGGGCCATGATGTTGGTAGCTTTAGAGATGATATTCTTTAAATAATTCATGTGGCTCGCATCATCTTTTGATGACAGAGAGCAGATTTTTCAGCAGATATGCATTGAGATCATGTCACAATTGTGTCACAATTTTCTCCTGAAGTAAAAAACCTTGCAAATTAAGCAAAGCACAGAAGTGCCAAGCAAAGCAGCAGAATGTAATATCGAAAGGTCAAGAATTATCTGCATCATCTCACCTTAGTGATTCATGTCCCAATTTAATGACTCAGCAAGTGAATAAAGCATTGTATGTTCTCTGTAGACATTCATGTGCATGCCTGAATAGATTCTGATTACACAAGTAGGCCCTGTTGGAAGCAATAATTATCGCATCCAATAAAAATCTGATACTGAGGTGTTCGAAAATTATTGGATGCCATAATCAAGCCATATTAATTTTTATCTGTGGAATAAATTGCGGATGTTAGTGCCTATTGCATCAAAAAAGCCGCTTGTCAGTAAATGCAAAGTATTTACTCGTTTGTCACATTCCAGCAAGTTTGACCGACTGAAATTTAATGAAGGGTGCAAACTTTATCACACCTGGTAATTACCGGGTTCTATAAACATAGCAGCAAAAAGGTGTTTTGCACAGTGTTTGCAATGTAGTGGTACACTTGGAATCTGGACCACAGACATTCCAGGTGTGCAGAGACGTTTCGGCAAAGAGGGCTCTGGCCCAGGGACCCAGCTTTTCATGGGCCCCCTGATAGAGCCAGCTCTGTTCTGCACAGAGTTGTGCCCTGATGATCTTGAATAGTTCTAAAATAGATTGTTTTAAATACCGTTTTCCTTTCATTTATTTTTAGAGTAAGTGAAGTGTGATAGCCTATTGCAGACATTTTGCAGAAAAATGGTGTGTTCATGTTTCATTCTTTTAGATCAAAATAGGACCACACATATTTATATGTCACTGAGATTATTTGCAGTAATATTAGTGAGCTGCTGCTGTGTTGCAATATTGAAAATGCAGGCCACTATTCCTAAATATGAGGGCCCTTATTTATGAAGGGCTTACGCCGCGTCACTTTTTTGTTACGTTGCGCTGGCTTAATCAATGCTCCACACTGCGCCCTCTATGCAAAGTGATGCTTCTAGGCAGATGCGTCACTTTGTAAAGCCCTGCGCGCCCCGTTAAGTCTTTCATCCTTCAAAGGTCAATTAATTGAGCCCCACTGAACTGGGTAACAAGCCCTGCTCTTAGTAGGATGAAAAGTCAAATCTGTGGTAGTAGATGCGCTGTAAAACAACTTACTATTTTTATTATGAAGAGGAACTCATCACTTCAAAAGATACTCGTAAGTTTTAAAAAACCTTCATCTTGGATTCCTCTGACCTCAGTGCAGTTCTCTTATTCCTTACCTGGCCTTCTGAGCAGGGATGAGCCACCGTTCTGATCCAGGAATCTCTTTGCTGCCCCATTGGCTCGTGCAGAAGACAGACCGGTACCTTCTGTTTCAAAATGACTTTTTTTTTTCTTTCTTTCTGAAAAAGATGTAAAATCCTCTAAGTGTGAGATAGCTCTTAATTAATCTTAGCCTTTTTCCTAGCATGCTATTGTGCTTGGAGATGGGAGCACCTAGCAGAATAGATTAATCACTTCTCCGCTGTGGTTTATTATTCAAAGGCAGGGAGACAAATGAGATTCAAGTGCAGCATTCTGATAGCTGCTTTAATTTAGGTACTTTCTGCATGTCAAGTGGATGACGTAGATGGGACTGGAAAGTTACCAAACCCCTGGACCACAGTAAAAGAAAATGTTTCAAGGCCCTAGAGCCTAAACTTTGGTGTGGCCACGCTCTTGTTGTCAAATTGAGCCAGTATTAATCCAACTCCTGTATCAGAGGCATCCATCTGTGTTATAAAGGGCTGACCGTAGGCAGGTGCTATTGGTACAGGTGCGTTGTCTAGTGCTTTGTTTCCTTTCACAAACGCCTTCTGAAATTCCTCATTCCTTAGACCTTACTGGGTTGCTTCTTGGATGTCAGTGTAGTTAATGAGTCCACTATTGTCCCATAGTTAGCTACCATGTTTCTGTAGTAACCAGTGAGTCCTACAAAGGATTTCACTTCTGCCTTTTTCCCTCCAACACAGAATGCATTTTTGCATCAAACATGTAAATCTTCCCAGTCCCTACCTAATGCACAAGGTAAACTAGAGTGGACGGACCAACCAGCACTTGGTTGCTTTAATGGTCAGTTTCCCCTGCTGTATCCTGTTCAACACCTATTCAATCCAGATCAGATGGTCCTCCCATGAATTGCTGAAGACAGGAATGTACTCTAGTTAGATCACACATAAATGTTCCAACCCTGTGAGAACATGGCTCGCCAGATGTTTAAAACTGGCAGGGGCATTCTTCCCTCTGGTGTGGAAAGCGCAGTCTTCCTCTCTTTGGAACTTGTTACTAAAACGATCTGCCAGTAACCACTGGTCAGGTCAAAGATGCTCAGGTACTTTTTAGCACCCAACAGGTCAGTAGTTTCTGCAGCTCTGAGAATCGACTGTCTTGGTGGTTTGATTGTGGCCATGATATACCATACAGAACTTCAGATTTTTAGAACCTTGTTTGGGCACCAACACCACTGGTTGGCACATGGGGTATGTGGGCGCAGAATCACCCCCAAGACCCACATCTTGGCTACTTCACCCTTACTGCACTTCTGGACTCAGTCAGACATGCAATATGTAAAATACTCAATTCTTGTCAAGGTGAAACACAAGCAAACCCAAATTTCACTTGTGTTTAACCCTCTGGTAGATTGGCAAACAGGCTTAACTTAGAGACAATGTGCAAAGTACTTATGCAGCACTTAAAACAGCAATATAGTGAAGACATCACACAAGAAAAACTCCACCCTAATTAAGAAGTATAGAGTAACATTTCAAAAAGTATTTGTTGCAAAGTCATCGTATGGCCTGGGCACTCCCCAACTTTTTGATGACTGGTACTGCTGGTAACTGACTCTGACTAACCAGGATTAGGCCCAGGGTCATTGATATGCTGAAAGAGACACTTAGAATACAGTGAAAACACCCACACACACTAGGGTACCCTTGGGGTTGGGGTACCCGGTGATTGGCATGACCTACCCTTTAAGGCCCTAGAACATAATAGGGCAGGGGGATTGGAACTACCTCTCAGTCCCTAGTATATATTAGGACATGGCAGTATAGAGACCAGCAGCCCTTTCTGTACTTGCATGGTGTTTGGAGCACTTAAAAATGGATAACCTACAATGTTTTGGCATATTTGGTACTGTGGAGGGAGGATCAACAATATTTCTATATATTCAGAACACCTTAAGTCTTCCCTAGGTGTTCCGGGGGTGGGGGTCCTGTAGATATAGACAGAGCGCTTATAAAATATGTATTTATAAGCCCTGGTGCTGGAAAAATGGCCCAAGTCATTTTTTCCATTGCAAATCCCTTGCCACATAGGTTAACAATGCAAGAAGTTATTAACTACTAACTCCTGATAGGAGATATGAGAAGGCTAAAAATACCATTCAAGGACTTCCCAGAATGGTATTAATAAACTCAACAATTTGAAATTGTTGCATTTCTCTTAAAATGAATAGAACATAATTTATAAGCCTTTCATGTCTGTAAGCCCAGATTCATCCTTCAAGTGATCTGTCCTGATTGGTCAAAGTTAAGTGAATTAGCCAGGCTCCTTTGAAGAGGTGATAAAGAGACCCTGGGGTTGCCCAACTCTGCTGAGAGGGCAGTGTTCTGTTACACAGGAATGCCAGAGCAGGGGGACTAGTCGTAAACAATGGACTTCAAGGGAAGGGGAAGACACCAGTGTCATTTACAACTCTGATCTTTTGAACCCAGCCAGATGCCAGGCTTAAGGAAGGATGAGTAGATGCAATGGGTGGAGACTATGGGGATTAGCCATCCTAAGGGGGTGTTTAGCCAGCTCTTCTCTCCCTGCTGAAGAATCAGCCATTATGAATTTGGAAGAATTGGTGCACTCTGGGACAAAATAGCGCCACATTCTGCAGAAAATGGTCATACCTTGGGGCGGTACCCTACACCCCATTGGACAGGAGTGACCTCCTGCTTGACCCAGAGAACTTGGAATACGTATCTGAGAGGGGCAGAGCCTCTCAGATCTGCTGCATGAAACCTAAGAAAGCAAGAAGGGCCATGCTGAGAAGTTTGATGTGCATTTCCTAAGGCATTCACTTTGAAGATTGCAACTTCTACACCATTTGGAACTACAACCTTGTGGACTACCTTGCTGTAAAAGGACAAAAGAGTGGACTCCCTGCAAGCTACAGGTTAACAGAGCTCACCTGGAAGATCACCCCCAAGATTCCTCAACCTTGATCATTACCATTGGATTTGTAAGGGTTTTGTCCAAGTGGATTGTGGGAACTGAAGTCCTCAACTTTCAAGGACCATCTTGGAGCTTCCAGACCCTTGGAGTGAGTTTGAGACACTTTAAGTCCCTTTTCAGAACGTCAAGAAGAAGTTCCAGACGTTTGGAGAACATTGGGGCAACGTTGGAAAAAAGCTCCATAAGGGGACCGACTCAACCTGGCCAGCCAAGCCGCCTGCCTTTAACCACGAGTCAGCCTGCTGTCCAGGTTTGTCCTACTGAAAAGCTGCGTAGGTCCTATCTCCAGAGTTTGACCAGGAGTAGGTGAAATCCGAGGCCGGCGCACCCTAACCGAATCTGGCCTGGTGAAGAGCATTGAGGAATCCTGCAAGAAAAAGCTCGTAAATGTTTTTAAATCCAAACGAAGAAAAGGTGACCGGGAACAACCGCAAAAACCAAGCCGCCTGTCTTCAACTGCATGTCGGTCTGGATCCTTGGTTCGTCCCGCTGGAACGCTCCGGAGGTCGGACTTCCACAAGTTTCACTGGGAGCTCGTTGCAAGGCAATCCGGTGAGCCCTCACCGAATCCGGACTGGCTGAGAGCTTCGAGAGACCCTGGGAAGAAAAGCTCCAGAAAAGTTTCTAAGTCAGAAGGTAAAAACTTTGAGCAAGACCTACCGCAAGGGGTAGCTGAGCAGAGCTCCATCGAGGTCAGCCAGAAACTTTCACTTTGACCCGGTCTATCGCGACCAGGTGTCCCGATAAGGTGCTATACTCTTCTATGTGCTAGATAATGCTAAATCTTTGAAAATTCATATCTCTGGTTCCCTAAATTGGATTCTTGTCATTTTGGTTTCATTTCAAAGATACAAATATTGCCTATTTATATAAATTGGTGTTGGATTTTTATTGTGCATTGTGTCTTCATTATTCACTGAATTTGTGTTTTTAAATGATTTATATACCTGTCTTTGAAGTTAAGTCTGCCTGCTCGCAGCTAATCTACCAAAGGTTGAGAATAGGATTAATTTTCTAAGACCTCTTCTGAGCCCTATACTGTGTTAGTGGCCTTATTGCTAGTGGCAAATTTACATTTACCCCTATCAATAATCCACTTTCCGCCAGTATCTGACACAAAAATCCAATCAGTAAAAGCAGAGATATGCTATTTTTATTTTCACAACTTAATTTTATTGTTGACAGCCGGTACAAACATAGCGCCTCCAGGGACACCAGTATTACACAATAATTGATGATAATACTGATCTAAACATTTTCAATATTATGATAGCATTATTTATAAGATAAACAGAATTGACAATAACTTTTTAAAACAAATAATAGTGCCATATTAACCGTATAATGAAAGCAGGTAGGTCTTGGATAAATAGGTCCGAGCCAACTATTTTGAAAACAGATACGATCAACATTCAAATCACAGCATAATACTATCATCCCGGTAATTTCTCTATTGCAGAAATGGAAGGAGTAGGTTCTAAATATATCCCTCTGTAGTCCGCCCACCTCTTCCTTATTTTAAAATGTTTTTGGGGACAGCCCTGTGCCTTAAAGATGGGTATTTCCAGACCCATAGAAAAATCTAGGCCTTTTTTCCAAGTTGCAACAGATGGTGGGGACTCAGCTTTCCACGCCCTGACAACATCGTGTTCAGCTGATGTAAGGCCAAGGAAAAAACAGGTGGCGCGTATATCTATTGCCGCCCACCCCCTCAGTGATGTGGAACATGGCCAATCGTGGCGACAATGGGATGTCCCAACCCAGGACTTCCGATAGGCATGTGGTCACTCTCCTCCAAAACTTCAACAGGGTTGTGCACTGCCATACCATATGGAAAAGGTACCTTCTGCAGCCCAAAGCGCAGACAGTGAGGGGAGGCGACCATTTCAGCACATCAGAGCTTGTGCCTGGTGAAGGAAACCCGATGTCAAATGTCTGTCCCAGGAGAGCGACTGAGAGGCCGACAGGAACACCTTCCAAATATTTGAAGCCATTAGGAACCACCGTCAGCTCCTGCAACCAATCGCCCAGCTGATCGCCCCCACGCAGGGGCCATAAGTAGGATTTACTCCGATTCATGTAGAGTCCTGAAGTTCCACCAAATATCCGCATGATTCTGAGCAAGCGCAGGCCAGTTCTATTGAGTTGTGTGAGGAAAAACAACACGTCATCTGCATTGAGCACTATGCGGTCCGAAACCTCGCGTGACCATTCGAAGCCATAAACCTGAGCATCTACCCTCACCCACGCCGCCAAGGGCACCTAGGCCAGCGCAAATAAAGATGGGGAAAGGGGACATCCCTGGCGAGTTCCCCGCCCAATGATAAAGCTTCCTGAAGTGGAGTCTGCTACACGGACTGACGCTGTATTATCGGTATATTATAGGCATATTAAAGATAGCAGGTGGGGGCCATATTCAGGCAGCTGAGCAAAGCAAAGAGATATGTCCAGCTGAGCGAGTCGAAGGCTTTATCAATACCTGTGAGGAGGAGTGCAGCCGGCCCCTCAAGTTGGTCTACGGCAGCAACGGCATTATGCGCACGGGGAATATTGTGTTGTGTTGTGCGACGAGGCATAAAGCTGACATGATTGGGATGGATCAGTTCTGTAATATGGAGATCAAAGCGCTTGCCAATTAGTTTAGCTGGGAGTTTAGCTTCGACGTTTAAAAGAGAGATTGGGTGATATGATGAGTAATGTTTTGGCGGCCGGTCAGACTTTAAAAAAACAACTATTTCCACATGTCGCCAGTCCGGTGGAACGCAGCCGTCATATACTGCAGCATTATGAGCCACGAGATATGGTTCCATTAATGGAAGAACTCGCAAGGGAAGCTGTTTGGGCCGGGTGCCTTGCCCAAGCGCGTGTCTATTAATGACATTTGTAACTCCTCAATTGACAGTGGGGCATCGAGGGCCTCCCATACAGTGTCGGAGATAGTCCACGGGATGGAGGTCTTCAATGAACTTATGGATGATATCTACAGACAGGATTTCCTGGGGGCAATATATGTCCTTAAAATAGCCGGCGCAGCTAGCCGCAATCTGCGATGGATCCAAAAGTACCTCACCACCTGAGCCCTGTACAGTGCTTAGTTTGTAAAATATTAAGTGCCAGGGCGCTGACCAGGAGTCCACTGCAGCTTGCACCACACATCACCCTTGTCATCACTGCCCAAAAAACTACTAACCATCTCTCTTGCATGCAAATGCAACAGTTTAGATTATTCCAGGTCCCCAAAGCTAAAAGAATGGCTGGTAAGGCAGGTATTAGCATTATTTTAATGTATATTGTATTCCTAAACAACCGTTGTTCTGCTCATCTCTAAATTAGATGAGCAGAGGCGCCATGTGGTAGACTGTCAACACCTAACTTCGAACAGTTATGTGCCGGTGCTGAGCACCGGAAACTAATTAAGAGCCAGTGCTGAGCACCGGCACAAATTAAGCACTGGCCCCGTATACCTGGGAGGGACTGTAAGTGGAGCGTCTGTTGGCACATGTGGTGTAGTAGGGTGCTAGATTTGTCTCCCCACTGGTAGATCCAGCTACGGGTAGCTAGCCAATAGATTTGAGCTTCGTCCAGGGGCTCACTGGCAAATGTTTGCTGTGTGTTACGCAGCTGTCTGCGGGCACTTCTCCCATCATACTCTCTGCTTCTGCACTCCAAGTCAATTAGCTGGGCTTCAGTCTGCAAGAGTTTCTCTCTGCACTGTCGACGCCACGCAACGCAAATTAGGTTCCATGCAAGGGGAGGAGGAGCATACACACTTCCCACCCAGAACAAGGGGTTCTAAGTACAATGTGCCGGAAATTACTATGAATCTGTTCTGTGGGTCATTTCACATCCTGCAGTGAACAAAGGGGGCGCTGCGGTGAATGAGAATCGCTGCGCCTCTGGAACTCTTGGTGAATCCTGAATGAAAAGTTTGCACAAATCCGAATCATGCCAGGCATGGTGTCTTAGTGCCCAGTAGGTGGGTCACCTGTAAGAGCAGAACCTCCGCTATGTAACATTTGGCCTGTCGGAGCACAGCGCCCCGCTTAATTTGATCAAGGAGTCCACGGATGTTCCAACTGATGATCCGCAGTTCACAACTGTCAGATCTCATTGAATTAAATGTAATATCTGGCATTGGGGTGGATAGAGGTAGATAGAGGAATGTAACTATCTGGGTGGCTTGATCATCCCGGGGACCAAGTGTGTAGCATCTGGTGATGGCACTAAAACAAAACATAAACTTCCCTGTAAACTCCCAACTAAAACCCCCAACCCGATACCTCATACACATTGAAGTATCTATTGCGGCATATTGTGTCCCCAACCCCCAATGAGGAGTAGAAACAACAGTTTGCCAATGGATCTCCAATAAGAGTTCCCTGCACATCGTAAAGTCTATTGGCAGAGGAACATAAGTGTAGTTGTAGCTCAATTGTTCTTAGTATCCGAAGTGTACTACATTTTATGTATATCTCAGCGGGGTCTCAGTTAGGATGCTGCAGGTTCCGATTGTTCGTCCGACAGTCACCTACGGGACATGCTGCAGGTTTTAGATCTTTCTTTGGAGCGAGATCGGCGATGCTGCTTGTTCACAGCTCCAGGGGATCCACACCCGGGCCTCCCATGTGAGGAGTCTGAGTTGTATCTGGGAGGCGTATGAGGCTTAAGTTTCACAACTGCGTCCATCGAGCTGAACAACTCCTCTGGTGTCTCAAAGAAGTGTGCCTGTGACTGGTAGGCCACCCTCAAGCGAGCCGGGAACAGTATAGAGTACTGGATCTTGAGTCCGTACAGGCAAGCCTTAGCCTCCACAAATGATTGTCTGCGCTGCTGTACTAGCTTAGTATAGTCTGGAAAGATCATAATATGTTGAGACTCATAAGTAAGAGTTCCCTTCAATCTGGCTTGCTGCAAGATTTAATCTCTATCATTGTAATTGAGGAGTCGTGCTATTATAGGTCTAGGGTGGGCGCCCGGCGGTGGCTTCTGCAGCAACGCCCGATGTGAGTACTCGGTTACAAAACACAGGGAGACTGTGTTAGATGGAAGCCACCCCGTGAGCCACTTGACAAGGAAGTTTTCAATGCTGTTGCCCTCACAGCCCTCAGGGAAGCCAACAAAGTGGAGATTGTTCCTGCGGGCGGCCCACCTGAATCCTCCACTCGTGTCGCTAGGCCCTTCGTAAGTGTCTCCAAGGTGGATACTTTTTTCTGGAGTGTATTCACTGTGTCCTCCACCGTTGAAATCCGGGATTCTGATTCAGTGATGTGTTGCACAGCATTCTGGAGATCTTGTCAAAGCAGCATGACATCGGAGCCGACGGTGCCAATCCTGGCCTCAAGGATCTCTCAGGACTGCGTCATAGCCTCCAGCAGTGCTGCATTATTGGCATGTCTGCCTCTTGATGTTCCTAGACCAGCGCTGGAGTAACCGCCCAGTATATTTATGTTATGTTATGTTAGAAGGGCTTGTATAGCGCATGACTGCCCCAGCAACAGCGCATCCCAGCGCTTGCGAACGGGTGGCCATAGATGGCGACTGCTAGCCAGATGGAAAGACAGCCAGGGAATGCCATTTTCTAAAAAGCCAAGGAGCAGGAGCGCAGCGTGCAGTCTCATCCTATACTAGATGGATGAAAATAGCCAGTTTTTAATCTGTTTTCTAAATGCCCAATGATCTTGAGTGCTGCGCGCAGTGATTGGAATAGAGTTCCATAGGGCTGGGGCCAGGGACCTAAATGAGCACCCCCCCGCTCTGCTCCTTCGCACCCTAGGAGTGCAGGCCAGATGCAGATCTACGGAGCGTAGTGCTCGTGTTGGGACATATGGTGTGCAGAGCCCCTGCAGTATCTGGGGGCCCTGGCCGGGGAGGATCCTGTGAGTGATACAGAGAGTTTTGAACTGAATTGGGCAGCCAGTGTAGGCGGTACAGGAGATGGGAGGTATGACAATGCTTAGGGAGGGCGAAAAGAGTGCAGGCAGCCGCATTCTGTGCCCTTTGAAGTCTCTTCGTAACCATTTTAATTACCCCCAGTAGTAGTCCGTTACAGTTGTCAAGATGTGACAGAACCGCCGATTGGGTGATCACATGTCGGGTGGCAGTGTAAAAAAAAAAAAATAGGGTTCAGCCCGCGTAGGTGGCCAAAGCATGTACCTGCCACTTTTTTTGGCGTGAAGCTCGAAGGAGAGGGAGTTATCCATCAAGACCCCTAGATTCTTGACTGCGCTTCTCGGCTGGGGTGAAGTGCCCAGTGCAGTGGGCCACCACTGATAGTCCCATTTATGGGGGTCCCGGCAGACCAAAAGCACCTCCGTTTTTGAAGAATTAAGTTGGAGGTAATTTTCCGCCATCCAATATAAGAAGGACAAGATATCATCACGGAATTTCAGTTGGTCTTGGGCTGCGTTATTGGAGAAAGTGAATAACAGTTGCATGTCGTCCGCGTATGATATCATATTAATCTTCCGGGCTTTGGCGGACGTACCCATTAAACAACGTGGGGCTCAGAGCAGAGCCTTGCGGGACACCACTGCTGAGGGGGTAAGTACTGGACTGGCAATGAGGGGCGTGGATCTGGAAAGAGCGAACGGATAGAAAAGATGCAGACTAGGCCCAGGTTATGCCGCTGACCCCGATCTCCCTGAGTCGTTGGAGCAGAATCTCATGGGAGACCATGTCGAAGGCCGCACTCAGATCGAGTAAGACCAGTACCGAGGTGTTGCCCTCATCAAGCGATGCCCTCAGCTGCTCTGTAACTGCCAACAAGGCGGATTCCGTACTATGCTTAGGCCGAAACCCATTTTGTGACCTGTCCAGAATCTCATTATCTTCCAAATACTTGGTCAGGATGATGTTAACATGGGATTCCATGACCTTGGCCAAGTAAGGAAGTAGGGAAATTGGCCAGAAATTCTCCGGTAGAGATGCATCCAGTGATGGCTTTTTCAGTAAAGGGATAATCTTGGCATGTTTCCAAGATTTGGGAATTACTGATGACTGGAGCGATCTATTGATCAGTTCCCTACTCTCCGTCATAATGCAGTCTTCGAATTTCCTGAAGGTGTCTGGTTTTACTGGATCGCCGGAGGAGCCTGATTTCACCTTTGCTGACAGAGTTTCCAGGTCTTTACGGACATAGATGGTAAGTCTTGTAGAGAGTAGGGGAGATCAGATGAGCAGTTAGATGGCGTCGAGTGTCTTGTAGATGCACTTAACTTTATTGATGAAGTAGCGTGCCAGAGATTCGCAATGCAGGTTGGTAGATATGACATTGTTAGTTCCTACTGGTGGTTTCGTCATGTAATTTATAGGAGAGAAAATGGTTTTGGAGGGGTTGGGACTTGATGTGATCAAATTGGTGTAGAATGCGGCTTTAGACTTTTGAACAAGTTTGTGGTAGGCTTTAATAGCCTGCCTGTAAATCTTTTTAGCTATGGGGTCGTAGGTACGTCACCAAAGATTTACAATGTTTTTTTCCAACATTACGGTCTCGTTATACCAGGCATGCGATTGTGTGCGCTTGGCGCAGGTCAGTTTCTCAGGGATACAGTGATCGAGTGAGTTGTTATTCCAACGCCTAAATACTCCGTCCGCTTCCTCCAAGTCAGTGGGCCAGACGGGACAGGATGATTTTAGACTGAACACAAAGCTTGGGGTGTCCAGTTTGTGACAGGGTCGTTTCATAGAAAGTAGATGAGGAATCTGCTGAGGAGCACCGGCTAGACCAAGGCATATATGGATAAGAAAGTGGTCCGTCCAAATTAGTTTGGGGGGCGTGGACTTTGAGGGAACGGATATTAGAGAATACTGGATCCAGTAGGTGGCCTGCGAGATGTGATGGGCCCTCTAGTAGTTGAGTTAGTTGGCAGGCATCCATGTCTCCCTGTAAATTAGTGATCTCCTGGAAGTCAAGGCATTCCAGGTGTAAATTAAGATCGCCCATGATACTAAAATTGGCTGTTTCTAGGGCCAAGGTAGATGTAGTGAGAGCTAGGGCTTTCTGAAAGGCCCTGGCCGGCCCTGGAGGGCAGTAAATGAGAAGCCCAAAGGGTGAAATTATGTGATATACACATTTTGAACAGTGCACATTCACAATCAGGGATATCATGGGGTGAGAAAGTGCAGGAAAAAGCTGATTTAAATATCACTGCTAGACCACCTCCCCTGCCACAGGGTCTATTGTGTGCAAACATAGAGTAACCTAAGGGGAGGGCCAAGGCAGGAATTGCCATGTTTCTGTTAATAAGAGTATATCCGGTGTGGAGTCCTGGAGAAGATCGAATATTTCTTCATTATGTTTTACCAGAGACCTGCAGTTAAGGCTGTAGATATTATTGTATGTGGAGCTAGGGGCCGCAAGGGGGGCCTCAGGGACCGCCTAAGCTCTGAACACGCACTTATTACATTGCATTTGGGGGGTGTCTGGGTGCAAGTTGTGATTGCCACAAGCAGTTTGCCTTGCAAGGCAAGCTGGTGCTCCGTAGGGTAAATGTGTCTCTGTGAGAGCCCAGGACAAGGGGTTCTGGCGCCTGGCGACGTACAGGCGCGGACAGGCACAGACGAGCTTGCCTTCGGCGCGTCCGCTGCGCTTGTCGTCTGCGCGCTTGAGCCGGCATGCTAGAGAAATTGAAATTTGCGGGAGAAGAGCCTGCCTCTGCCACCAGCCGGAAGTGCGTCACACGCAGGGGGGCAAGCAATTGGTCGGATAGTGCTGTCCACTCAACCGGCACAAGCCGTGGTGGACTGGGGCTATGAGCGAGATATAATTGCGGGGCAGCAGAGCGAGTGTCAAAGTGCAGCGAGAGATACCCAGTAAGTCGGGGTTCAATGAACGCAATTTAAAATCAGAACAGTACTGTTTTAAAAACAAATACAGCCTCAAAGCGTAGCTAGTGCCTCACCTGAATAGTGCGTCTGAGCCGGCATGCTAGAGAAATAGAAATTCGCAGGAGAAGGGCCCGCCTCCGCCACCAGCCGGAAGTGCATCTCCCGCAGGGGGGTCAAGCAGTTGGTCGGATAGTGCCCTCCACTCAACCGGCACAAGCCATGGTGGACCGGGGCTACGACCGAGATATAATTGTGGGGGAGCAGAGCGAGTGTCAAAGTGCAGCGAGAGATACTCGGTAAGTCAGGGTTCAATTAGGCAATTTAAAATCATAACAGTACTATTTTTAAAACAAATGCAGTCTCAAAGCTTAGCTAGTGCCTCACCAGAATAGAGTGTCCATCGTGCTTTGTTTGACTGATATGCCAGGCTGTTTATCCTAGGCCATGTTATGTGGGTGGGGAGTGGGATATTGTCAGGATGAAACGCCAAGTGTGTTGGAACAGGTCGCAATGTACACAAGGTAATATCACAGGTTACTCTCCCTGATGGGCCACCAAGTGGGGGGCGGCCAAGGGAGGGCAACGCACCCACAAACCACATTGAACCTAGTCCAACCACTTCCGTGAGCTGGGCATCCTCACCGCCCCTATAGGGTGCCAAAGCACTTCTCCAAATCCACGTGAATCCATAGGACTGACTGTTCAAAATGGTTGCAAGGTATCAATGGGTACCTCCAAGAGGGAGCGGACGCTCGAGCTCCACCTCCAGCTGGGTGTTTGAATGCCTCTGCAGGGGCAGCGCAGTAGTCAAGGGTCCAGGCACACCACACCCTGGGGCCCCCAGCAAGGACCTAGGAGAGAGGAGGGAAAGTCACAGCAACCATCAGCTCTCATTCGGCAGCTGCCCAACCGCCGCTGTTGCCAGTGCCAGGCAGCTCATCGCGGATCTTCACAGGCCACAAAGTGTCATGCACCCATATTCAGGGGGAGGGGTCCCCGTTCCTCGGGATCACCAAGCTCTTCGCTCCGTGCAGTATTCAGGGGGAGAGCTCAGTCCCTCTTCAGGCCTCCAGATAGCTCGGCTCAATCCGTGTCGTGGCCCAAAATGGCCACCGAGATTTCCCTAAAGGCACAAGAAGCTTCACAACTGCCAGTGTCCCCATACAGAGGCAGTCCCCTTGTCAAACCAGGCCTAGGATGTTGTAGCGGCTGCAGCCTCCTCCCCCATGTCACCTGCACCCCCACTATGTGCTTTCTGGTGCGGGGTGTCTGGGAACACTGTCTGGGCCCAGATGTCTCTGTGCACCCTGTAGCCACCCTCGTACTCACGTGCTATGACCCGCCTGGTCTCTGGTAAGGCAGGAGCCGGACACCGCTGGTCCCACCAACTCTCACCCGGCAGTCACCCAACTGCCACTGTCGTCTGGAAAGGCCGTCAATGCGCCCGATGCCAGATAGTCTGCCGGGGATCAGGAGTGGGTCCACATGTCCCAGGGTCCACCAAGGTTCTCGCCTCCTGTACAGAATATAATGAGAGAGCTCGACTGTGCTTCACTCTCACCCTGGGCCCCAAGACAATGCTGAAAAAGTTTAAACCACGGCCCGCTCTGGCTGCCGAAATCCCTCAAGGGCCGGAAGTATGGCATGGCCTGTCAGCGCCTCCACTCATGCACAAAAGGCAATGGCGGTCGCAGTTCCGCTTCGAGTGTCTACCCCACGTAGCACCGACCAGGGAGGGGGGCCTCAGAAGCGCCAAACCCACACGGCGGGATTCAAATGGCCCGAGTGGCCCAAATCCACTCTCGTGCCCACGCTATACAGCCTGATCCAGCTGCCGAGACCGCAGAAATGCAGAAGCCAGTTGTCTTTGGCCTTACCCTCTCAGCTAGTGCCCCAGACCGTCTCACTTCCTCGGGCTCAGCCGCTCTAGTAGCCAGACGCCAACGGGTGCCGAGATGTGTCCGCTACGAGTTCCTTCCGTCGGCGTGATTCACTACACAGAGGTTGCACACCATGGAGCGGGGCTACAACCGCCAGAGGTCAGTTCTGCGTGGACCTGGACCCAAGATGTAAAGCTGAAGGGTGTCTCGGTACTCCGCCGAGCATTTACATTGCACAGGGTATACGGATGAGGAAGGATTAATGGAGGATGTTTCAAGGCTACGGGAGCCTTGCTAAGGCATGTCCGCCATGTTGGACTGCCTAGTCACGCCGCCAAGAGATTTAAGTACAAGTAGTGCTTAAAAGTACATGGCGCCAACTATGTTCACCTGGTTTTACTGGACCGTTGCAAAGTCACAAGTTTGAATTATGGGCCTGATACAATAACCACGTTAGGCCCACTCAACCAAGTACCTCGAATGCTGGTTGTGAAGCATTGTGAGATCACGCTTTGAGGATGCATAGTGCAGGATCAGTACTGATGAGCTGTGGGTGCGATGTGAGGTCCTGCGTCATGGGTGCATCATGCAGTGGCACTGCAGAGCTGCAATACAAGGTTCTGTGTCAAGGATGTGTTGCACAGCAGTGGTTCCAAGTAGATTGGGAGTCCCGCATAAGTGATGCGTCGCACTGTGGTGAATCCAATGCCAACCTGCAAAGAGATGTGTAATGCTGCATCAGTTCGGCCCAGAGACTACAGCCGGACTGACAGAAGACGTTCAGGCCGATTCCAAAGGGTCCAGGACTGGGTTGGCACCACTTGGAGAGCAGGACTCATGGCAGGCAGAGTCCAAGGGCAGGGTTCAAGATGGTTGGAGCCTTTTCCGTCCCTGAGGCTCTGATCAGGGGCCAGCAAACTAGAACTGAGTCTCTCGCTGAATCAAATGATTGCCCAAGAGACATCCAGCAGCTTGCTTCTCCCACCCCCCTGTCTCCCATGGCCAGAGCAGAGTGGCATAGAGTGTAATAGCGTAGAGTGGAGTGGCATCGAATGGAGTGGCATAGTGTGTACAGTGAAGTACGGACGCAGATGTAATGTGGCAGGAAAATCGATTATTTGTTGTGAATGGTAATTTTTAGTAGAATGTGTTAAGTAGTGTTAAACGTATAACTTTTAAAATACTTAGGGCATGTTTAGGATGTCCATCAGTCAGACCCCCAGCCGCTGTTGCGGCAGTCAAGAGACCGCCAACAAGTACTTGGGAGGTCCAACTGTTGCATTTGGATTGGACCACCAGACTGGACAGAAGAGGGCCTCAGAAGATGTTGCCGCTGTGCAGCTCCCCCGACATATCAGTGCTGTGTGCCATGCACCAGGTTGTGCATGTCAAACAGTGCATACACAACAGTGCTAGAAATGAGGGGCACTACTTGTGCCCCCATAAAAAATCTTCTCTGCGCTCTGACACCCGTGGACCCTCTTTGGGGCTCCTTTGTACCTTTTCTGACAACCTTTTCATGGTGGGATTCCAGCCATTAAAAGGCTGTCGAAAAGGAATATCCTAATCCCAATGGCAGTGCCTACCTCTGCACCGCTGCCATTCGAGGACGAGCTCCGTCTGCTGCCCCATCGGGATCTCTTATCCTGGCAGAGGTGGCGGTCTTGCGTCCAACGCCTTTTGGTTCGACTGTCACTAGTGTAATGTGGCGGAGGTGGTCCGACTGCCTCTATCGTAGTCAGGCTCTTAGTTATATGTTGTTTCGCTGAATACTGGTGTAAGTTCATGGTATACCCCGGTATACTGTGGTGCATGTGCATGATAAGGTATTTGGACACAATATTGAATCATTTATATCCATCCACAGAAATATCAAATTTTTAATATTGCAACACATTAATATTGTGATGCAGAAATATCGTGGACATAAATATCGATTTTTAGGTGAGTAATATCATTTACAAGAACATTGTTGTTTTTAATAACGTTTGCAAAAATATGGTTGCAAAAAGTATTGATTTTTAATTATTTGTAAGTGTTTTAGTATATTGTTTGTATAATTGCTGTTATAATTTTTTATTTAATTGTTAATAATATTTTATAGCTTTGTAGCTGGTTGTAATGTAATGTAATTAGACACTTGTAGAGCGCAACTGTCACTCCGAGGAGCATCTTGGCGCTGAACGGAACCCAGAGTTGGAAGCCTACTGGGTGACTGCCAAAGGCGAGGGTACAGGTATTAGATAAGAGTTTTGCACAGGGCATCCGATGCTGAAAAAATCCAGGTCTTTAAGGCTTTCCTACAGAGAGTCTTGGATTGGATCTGACGGATCTGGATTGGGAGTTTATTCCATGCCTTAGACCCAAGCACTGCAAGCGATTTTCTTCATTTCGAGACCAATCTAAAAGCTGGTATTTTGAACAGATTCGTGATAGATGAACTAAGACTCCGGGAGGGCGTATAGCGCATAAATCTGGTTTGAAGATAATAAGGACTTGAGGAGTGAACAGTCCTGAAGGTAATTATCAGGACCTTGAATAGCACTCGTTTATGAATTGGCAGCCAGTGAAGTGTTTCTAAAGCTGCTGATGCAGAAGACATCCTGGGCCATTTCAGCACTAACCGTGCAGCTGCATGTTGAACCATGTGAAGCTTGTGCAAAACTGACTTGTTGGCACCTGCATAAAGGCTGTTGCAGTAGTCCAGTCTGGATGTGATTAAGGCCACTGCAACTGGCTCAGATGGGAAGCAGATCAAAAAAGCTTTTGAGAGTTTTTATTGCATGGAAACATGTGCCAGCAACTGCCAGTGATATCTGTTTGAAGGAAAGAGCGGCATCAAATTGTATTCCTAGGTTTCTGACCACATTCACAGTATTGGGTAGGGGGGTGGTGTCGGCTGGCCACCAAGTCTTAGGAGAGAAAGAATTCCCTTGTCCTAATGGTAAAATTTCATTTTTTTCTCGAAATTACACTTTAGCGGTAAGGCATAGGCGTAGGTTTTCTTCCTCCTGTGTGGTGTTATTGTCCAAAACCATAATACGCTGCGTATCGTCTGCATATGAGATGGTCTCTATATTGATGGACAATATCAAGTTAATCAATGGGGTCATTTCGGCGTTAAAAAGTGTGGGGCTAAGGCTGGACCCCTAGGGTACGCCAGAGAGTAGTGGTTTTTCTTCTGATTCATATTTGCCTATTGTGATAACTTGTCTGCGATTTTGCAGAAAATTCTTTAACAATGCCAGGACTAGGTGGGAGAAACCGATTTACATGTGAGACTGGGAAGGTCTAATAACACCAAGACTGCATTTTTTCCCTGGTAAAGGGTGGGTCTAAGAGATTCAGCCGTATACAGTAGGGCCGATTCAGTGGAATGTTCATATCTGAAACCAGATTGGTTGGGGTGGAGTAGATTTGCTTGTTCCAGATATGTTGTAAGAGAGAAATAGGTCGCAAACTGGAGAGGGTAGAGGGGTCCGTAAGTTGTTTCTTTTGTAGTGGCTTTACAGCTGCAAGCTTCCATTCTGTGGGAATCTTAGCAGTTGACAAGAAGGCATTTATTATTTTGTTTATGATGGCATTCACAGAGTCAATAATGGCATGCACTATCAGGGGAGGGCAGGGATCAATAGGGAGCCTGATTTAATGGTAAGGATCGCCTGACGCGATTCTTCAGAAGTGATCTACTTAAAAGTTTGCAAAGTTGCTCTGTCTTTGCCTATGGCAGCCTCATTATGTGTGGGAGGAAAAAAGGGAGGGGAGAAATCTTTTTGTAATATCGAAACTTTCTGTTTGAACTAATCTACTATGCTATTGCAGAGGGACTGCGAGGGGGATCTCTTGTTGTAAGATTTTAGGATTAGTGAAGGTATTGACTATCTTAAAGATGGCTTTTTGGTTGGCATTGGTTGTTTTGATTACTTCTGTATAGTAAGCTTTTTTGGCTATTTTAATCTGGGTATCATCTTATTTGAGGGCAGCTTTAAAATTACTTAGCTCCGTCAGCTCGTAGTTACGACACCATCTGCGTTCTAAGAGCCTAAAATGAATTTGTAATTCTTTCAGGGTTTGCAAAAACCAAGGGGTGGAGGGCTTCTTTTTTTGGTCAGCCGTTGTGTGGGCTGCGAGGGGCAAAACAGTCCCTCAAAGTGTGAATCCACCGCACAAAAAGCTGGTTATCTACTATTGGGTTTCTTAACAGGTTGGGTCTGCAGGCTAGTGCAGTTGGATGGAGATCAGGGTGGGCTGTCATCTCCTTGCACCTGGGCTTATCTTGTTGATGGGACCTGACGTGCCCCTTGATATTAGATCCACTCTTGGCTATGATTTCAAAGAGGATCAGTTTGTGATCTGTCCAAGTTAGGTCAACTGGTTGCTTGACTTTAAGAGTTTCGAGGTTGGAGCAAACAGTCTAACGTGTGACCGGCATTGTGAGTAGCGGAAAATATCAGCTGGAATTCAGTTAGAAGCCCAGGTTTGATGTCCTTGACACCAGAACCTGGGCTTCTATTGGAATTCTCTAGGGCATATTATCAAGCCCCTTATCGCCACTTTAGCGGCAGATTCCTGCCGCTAAAGCGGCGATAATGTTTGCACCGTTCTTGATAATATGGCCCAAAGTCTCCAATATTTTCCAAAAAGGCCTTATGAGACTCCGGTGGACGGTAAAGTAGTGCTCCTGCAATCACGAGGGAGTCGTCTAATTGGAAGCAGAAGCTAATGCTCACTGCTCCTTCTATGTCTGATAGTGGGGATGTTGAGCACCTCAGAGAGCTCTGGTGGATGATTGCTAGACCTCCCCCAGTTGTTCTAATCTGTCTAATCTCTGAATGAGGTAGCCAGGGGGAGGGCATTGACTATATCTGGATTGCACGAGGCCTTCAGCCAAGTTTCGGTGACGAAAAGGCAATCAAGATTGTCATTTATTATTAAATTGTGAATATGTTGGGCATGCTTGCACATAGACCTGGCATTTATTAGCCCACTACGTAAGAGAGTGGATATGGTGCTATTTGCGGCTACAATGTCCTGTCTAGGCCTCAAAACATGTTTGCAATTCTTACAGACGATTGGCCCCTCCCATTTATCTTAATCCAAAGATTTTTTGCAGTTTGGGAGGTTTCTACTTAAGGCTAAGATGGATTCCATAATCAAATCATGGCCTGAAGAGAAAAAGGCAACATTCATGGCGCTAGACGCGTTTCACCCTTGGCGCACCGGCGGCACGTCCGCTGGCCGTCGGCACCATCCCCCACTTTATACTGTGGGGCAGATGGCCCAGGAGAGAGACAAGACCATCTCCCTTTCAAAATGGCTACCGCTGGAAGTGCGAGCAGAAGTAGGGTGATTCTGGCGTTTTTCCTCCCTCCACTCAATCAGCACAAGCTGTGGTGCACCGGGGAGGAAAAAAGGGCGAGAAAACAATGGTGGAACTAAGAGGTGAGAGGCAAGAATGTACTAAGAAATACTTATTTTAAAATTGCAGTGCATACTAAACGGCAGTTTAAAAGAATTCAATTCAATTCATTTCCTGAATGAAGAATCAGTAATTATTAGCAGCGCAGTGATTTTTAAAAGAAAATACTATAGCGCTGGTGGTGGCGGTAAAACACTAATCTGGCACCTAGTTCCTGCTAGTAGTTAATCCGCTGCGCATCAGCACCATACACCACTTTAGTACTGTGGGGCAGATGGCCCAGGGGAGAGATTAGACCATCTCCCTTTCAAAATGGCAACCACTGGAAGTACTAGCGGAAGTAGGGTGATTCTGGGCTTTTTCCTCCCTCCACTCAATCAGCACAAGCTGTGGTGGAATGGGGAGGAAAAGAGGACGAGAAAACAATGGTGGAACTAAGAGGTGAGAGGCAAGAATGTACTAAGAAATAGTGAGGTTTGCCAGGGACAGGATGGGATGTGAATTAAGTATATTTAACTAATAATTCATTTTTAAGTAATATTACTTATTTAATTGATAATTAAATATGTAAATTGTGTAATTGTAGTTTTTTAAGCGATATTTTAGATGCAGGTTGTTTTGTTTGAAGGGGTAGAGGATGGAAAGATAATTAAGTAATGATGAATTAAATATGAATCAATTGTTTATTATTAATTAGTTAATTGATTATTAGTTATGTAAATTGTGTAATTATTTTTTGAAAGTATTATTGTAGGTGTGCATTGCTTTGCTTGTAGGGAATAGGGTGGAAAGTTAATTAAGTAATATATTATTTGTTTATTGTTAATCAGTTAGTTGATAATTGATTGAGATAAATTGTGCAATTATTATATTATGTATTTTTTTAGGAGCAGGTTGTATAGTTTATAGGGGTATGGGGTGGGAAGTTAATTAAGTGATCAACAATGTTCAATTAATTGTTAATTTTTCATTAAATATTTAAATAAATAATAATTATAAATCGTTTATTATTTACATTTTTGCTGTGTTTGTTGGGGAAATAGGTGGGTAATTATTCAATTATAAATAATTAATAAACATTCAATCATTTATTAACCCCTTTGATGCTCATGACGGAGCGGTTCCGTCATGAGCATCGGTTGGGCTGTGCTCATGACGGAACCGCTCCGTCATGAGGACAGCCCCTGGGGGAAGCACTGGCGCTCCCCCCCCTGGGGCATCGATCGTGTCCCCACAGACGGGGTTGGCAGCGGAAGAGTTTCCGCTTCCACCCCTGAGCCCCCCCACGCTTCCTGGTGACGTCAGCGCGCACAGCGCGCGCCGGCGTCATCAGGAAGCGCTCGGACGCCTGGAAGCCATTTGCTTCCAGGCGTCCACAGAAGGAGGGTGAGTGTTGTTTGCTCCGGTGGGGCGGCGGGGGCCTTTTGGAGTGTATTGAGGCATCGGGGGAGAGGAAAGAGTATTTCCTCTCCCCTGATGTCTCAATACAGGGCATTCCTGCTCCACGATCGTGCACAGCGTCGCGATCGTGGAGCAGGGATGCCCCACTAGACACCAGGGATGTGTGTTTTTTTTATTTTGGAAGCGACCCCTTGGGTAAGGGTCGCTTCCTGGGCCCATAAATTATTTGAAGACTTTTCTGCCCCCTCTGGGGGCAGATCGGTGTTTTTTTTTCGCCGTTTCTGCTCCCAGGGGGGGCAGAAAAGCCCACTAGACACCAGGGATATAAATATTATTGTAGGAAGCGACCCCTTGGGCAAGGGTCGCTTCCTTTGGCCCATAAATTATTTGAAGACTTTTCTGCCCCCTCGGGGGCAGATCGGTGTTATTTTTTCGCCATTTCTGCTCCCAGGGGGGGGCAGAAAAGCCCACTAGACACCAGGGATATAAATATTATTGTAGGAAGCGACCCCTTGGGCAAGGGTCGCTTCCTTGGGCCCCTAATTTATTTGTAGACTTTTCTGCCCCCTCTGGGGGCAGATCGGTTTTATTTTTTCGCCGTTTCTGCTCCCAGGGGGGGCAGAAAAGCCCACTAGACACCAGGGATCTGATTATCATTGTAGGAAGCGACCCCTTGGGCAAGGGTCGCTTCCTGGGCCCCCTAATTCTTTTGAAGACTTTTCTGCCCCCTCTGGGGGCAGATCGGTTTTATTTTTTCGCCGTTTCTGCTCCCAGGGGGGGCAGAAAAGCCCACTAGACACCAGGGAATTAGTTCAATTAAAAATAGAAGTGACCCCTCGCTTCCAGGGTGCATTTTGTTATATGTATTTGGCTCACCCGCCCCGGGACTGAGTAGCCTTTTTTTTCCTGCTGTTTTCTGCCCCACCTGGCACACAACCCGATTGACCATTTGGGTAGTGACATAGCATGTTATAATGTTTATTGTTATATTTTTTGTGAATTGCAATTATAATGTTTTTTTTTTTTACTTTTTTGTTCTAGGTGAAGGCTTTTCCTCTTTTCAGTTTGCCGTTTTGTTACTGGTGGTTTTGCTGTTTGTGTAGTTTGATAAGAGACTTTTTTTTGTACAATGTAAATGTGTTTGATTTCTCTGCCTGTTTTTTTTGTTGCAAATGGTGTAATAATAGCAGTATGTTTGGTTTTTGAGTGTCAACAACTTTTTGCATTGGTGCTCGATGTGTATTTTGTTGTCTTATGAGTAATTTCTTTTTTTTCTTCTTTCTAGTTTGATATCGTTGGTTTTTGCTGTGTCACTGCAGAGTTGGTTTCTGGTGAGTGCAGCTGTCTCTTGTAATTGGATTGTATAGTTTTTGAGTACATTGATCTTTGTGATAAAGGTACACATTTCTTTACTTACTTGGTTTGCACATTGTTGGTTGTTGTTGACTTGTTTGTGCAGTCTTCTATCTTAGTAAGTATAATGGCTAGCCGCAGGATTACTGCTCAGCAGGTTGTTGGTTTGCTGTTTGAGTCTTCCTCTGACCATGGTTCAGAGACTGACTCTGCATCTGAGGGAGAGGAGGCAGGGGACGATTCTGGCAGTGAGTTTTCTCTCCGTATGGGGTCATCGGATGATGAAGATACTCTTAGTGCGGATGAAGTGCCTGTGTTAGAGGAGGAGACTGATGTGCCGATAGTGCGGCAAGAGGCATCTGGGCTGCAGCCTGGGGCTGCAAGGCTTCCCGTTGGTGTAGTGCGGCAAGAGGCTTCTGGGCTGCAGCCTGCGGCTGCAAGGTTTCCCGTTGGTGTAGTGCGGCAAGAGGCATCTGGGCTGCAGGCTGGGGCTGCAAGGCTTCCCGTTGGTGTAGTGCGGCAAGAGGCATGTGGGCTGCAGGCTGGGGCTGCAAGGCTTCCCTTTGAAAGTGATGACCTCTGGGTTGCCCCTGGCATGGTGCAGCCGGCATTGCCAGAGTTTACTGGTGTTTCAGGGTCTAGAGTGAATACTGAAAACTTTTTGCCGGTAAATATTTTTCAGTTGTGTATGGACGATGTGTTTTTGGCAGAGATTGTTGAGCAGACTAATTTGTATGCCGAACAGTTTTTGAGGGACAACAGTGCCAGTCTTAAGCCACACTCTAGAGCTACCCGGTGGACTCCCACAAATGTTGAAGAGATGAAGAAGTTCTTGGGTTTAACTTTTTTGATGGGCTTGCTAAGGAAGCCATCAATGTCTTCATATTGGTCTAGCAGTCCCTTGATGGCAACGTTTATTTTTCCGGCAGTCATGACTCGTGACAGGTATTTGCTTCTGCTTCGGATGATGCATTTTGTTGATAATGGTTTAGCGTTGCCACGAGATCACCCTGACTGTGACCGTCTTTTTAAGATTAGGCCTGTCCTTGATCACTTTGTTGATCGATTTTCTGAGATTTATGCCCCTGGGAAAGTATTGCAGTGGATGAGTCTTTGGTGTTGTTCAAGGGCCGCTTGGTTTTTAGGCAACACATTCCTAGTAAGAGGGCACGCTATGGAATAAAGCTGTATATGCTGTGTGACAGTAGGACTGGATATGTCTCTAATTTCAGGGTGTACACCGGTAAGGAATCTAGGATTAACCCCCCTGGTTGTCCGTCCACTTTTGGAGTGACTGAGAAAATTGTTTGGGAACTTGGTAGAGGATTTTTTAACAAAGGCCACCATTTATATGTAGATAACTTCTACACTGGTGTGCGGTTGTTCAGGGAATTGGCCAAAGTGGACACTCTTGCTTGTGGCACAATCCGCTCTAACCGTAAAGGTTTCCCGAAAGAACTTGTTTGTCAAAAGTTTGGGCGGGGACAGTGCAGTGCGTTGCGTTGCCAGGAGCTTCTTGCTGTGAAGTTTACAGACAGGAGAGATGTCTACATGCTGACTACCATCCATGATGAAAGCACTGCACCTGTGACTGTTTGGGGTCAGGTCGCTGAAGCGCGCAAACCTGTGTGCATTTTAGACTATAATAGGCACATGGGTGGTGTTGACAGAGTAGATCAGAGGTTGGAACCTTACACTGCTCTTTGTAAGGCTTACATTTGGTACAAGAAGTTGGCTATCCATCTTTTCCACTTGGCAATGTTTAATGCTTTTGTTGTGTTCCAGGATTCTTGCCCTGAGTCAAAGATGACTTTTGCTAAGTTTCAGGAGTCTGTAATAGGCAGCCTTGTTGTAGTGGAACAGGCAAGTGTTCCTAGAGTTGGAGTGGTGGAGGATGTTGCTAGATTGAAAGAACGCCACTTTCCAGATCACATTCCTCCCACACCCGCAAAAGATTTTCCCAGTAGGAGATGCAGAGTCTGTTGGCGAAGAGGTTCGCGGAAGGAGAGTCGTATGTACTGCCCCGACTGTCCTTCTCATCCTGCACTGTGTCTCCCTGCTTGTTTTAGAGCGTACCACACGCGAAATAATTTTTGGGAGCATTCATGAGTGGTAAAGTGAACTGCCTGGTCTGTATTCTTTAGATAATTTGATTCTGTTTCAAGGTTGGTGTTAGTGCAATGTATTTAGTTGCTGATTTTCTGTTAGAAGATTTGTATCTATTTGCGATTTGTTTTTGTTTTTATTTTTTTCTAAAAAAATCCTAAATGTGATGACGGTGTGTGTAGGCTTGCGCTTGGCTGTTGGTGTGTGTGGACTGGCACTTGGTTGGTGGTGTGCGTGGAATGGTGCTTGGCTGGCGGTGTGCGTGGTCTGGCGGTGTGCATGGACTGGTGGTCTGCGTGGACTGGTGCGTGGCTGGTGGTGTGCGTGGACTGGAGCTTGGCTGGCGGTGTGCGTGGAATGGTGCTTGGCTGGCGGTGTGCGTGGACTGGTACTTGGCTGGCGGTGTGCGTGGACTGGTGGTGTGTGTGGACTGGTGCTTGGCTGGTGGTATCCGTGGACTGGAGCTTGGCTGGTGGTGTGCGTGGACTGGAGCTTGGCTGGCGGTGTGCTTGCCATGGTGCTTGGCTGGCGGTGTGCGTGGACTGGTACTTGGCTGGCGGTGTGCGTGGACTGGTGGTGTGTGCGGACTGGTGCTTGGCTGGTGGTGTCCGTGGACTGGAGCTTGGCTGGCGGTGTGCGTGGATTGGCGATTGGCTGCCGGTGTGCCTGGACTGGCGATTGGCTGGCGGTGTGCCTGGACTGGCGATTGGCTGGTGGTGTGCCTGGACTGGCGCTTGGCTAGCGGTGTGCGTGGACTGGTGTTTGCCTAGCGGTGTGTGTGGACTGGTGCTCGGCTGGCTGTGTGTGAGTAGTGACTTTCTGCTGGTCACTACACACACTGCTAGCTGAGTGCCACTCCACACAATCCATCAGCCTGTGTAGTTGCTGTGTCTGGATTGTGGGCGTGTGAAAGTGATGGGCCCTTGAATGGCGCTGTGTGCTGGTGTGAGTTTTGTTATGTGATGGGCCCGCGGCTGGCGGTGTGAATGGTTTTGTATGTCTCACACGTATGAAAGGTGTATGAATGGCCTGTAAAGAGGTTGGTGCCTTGTCGTGGCTTTACAGCTCACGAGCTGTGAGTCAATGGTTCAGTTTTTCGCCCTTTCAATTATTACCAGTGCATTTCATTTATGTGAAATCACTTGCTAATACAATTGTATCTACTGAACCATCACTCACCCTCGTGCCAAATCCAACCAGTATGTGTGTGTGCTTGCGGATTAGATGGCTGTGCAGTAATATTTGTCTTTCTGAAGCAGGGTGTACCTTGTCCCTTTTTGGTGAATTTTGTAATGTGTTGCTTTTGTGCCTGGTGGTGCGAATGGTCTTGTTTGTATCACGTATGAAAGGTGTGTGAATGGCCTGTAAAGTGGGTGGTGCCTTGATGTGGCTTTACAGCTCACGAGCTGCGAGTCATTGGTTTGGTTTTTTGTGAATTTAATTATTGACAGTGCATTTCATTTTTGTGAAATCTCTTGTTAATAAAATTTAATACACTGAACCATGACTCGCCCTCGTGCCAAATCCAACCAGTATGTGTGTGTGTTTGAGGAATAGATGGTTGTGCAGGAATCTTTGTCTTTAGTTTCTCTGCCAAGGTACACTTTCCATGCAAGAATAACCCACCAACTGTAGATATTGTCGAAAACCCATGGGAGTTCATGGTGATGTCTCTCTTGTGAATTCCAAATTTTTTTTTATCCCCAATGTCCTGCAAACCTCAAAATGTCTGCCACATTTTCTTTGCAATATTATTCCAAAATTCTCACGCTGTAGGAACAATAGTTAATCTGGTTTTGCAAGGGGGTCACTTTGGTTTTTGGCCCGGTGCTCGGCGGCCATCTAGGGAAACCTACCAAACCCACACATTTCTGAAAACTAGACACCCGGCAGCTTCCAAGGAAGTATGTCTTGCGTGGATCCCCCAACGTTTCCTTACCCAGAATCCCCTGCAAACCTCAATTTTAGCTGAAAAAATCACGTTTTTCACACATTTTGGGGTGGGAAAGTTGTGGCATCACCGGGCTCACACAAATTTACCACCACCCAGCGTTCCGCCAGGTCTCCCGGTAAAAATGGTGCCTCACTTGTGTGGGAGGCCCAAGTACCCGCGGCAGGCAAGGGCCCAAAACGCAGTGATGCGACATCAAAATGGCCTATCGCAAAACCACCTGGTTTTGCAAGGGGGGTCACTTAGGTTTTTGGCCCGGTGCTCGGCGGCCATCTAGGGAAACCTACCAAACCCATGCATTTCTGAAAACTAGACACCCGGCGGCTTCCAGGGAGGTATGGCTTGCGTGGATCCCCAACGTTTCCTTACCCAGAATCCCCTGCAAACCTCTATTTTAGCAGAAAAAATCACTTTTTTCACACATTTTGGGGTGGGAAAGTTGTGGCATCACCGGGCTCACACAAATTTACCACCACCCAGCGTTCCCCCAGGTCTCCCGGTAAAAATGGTGCCTCACTTGTGTGGGAGGCCCAAGTACCCGCGGCAGGCAAGGGCCCAAAACGCAGTGATGCGACATCAAAATGGCCTATCGCAAAACCACCTGGTTTTGCAAGGGGGGTCACTTAGGTTTTTGGCCCGGTGCTCGGCGGCCATCTAGGGAAACCTACCAAACCCATGCATTTCTGAAAACTAGACACCCGGTGAGCCCGGTGATGCCACAACTTTCCCACCCCAAAATGTGTGAAAAAAGTGATTTTTTCAGCTAAAATTGAGGTTTGCAGGGGATTCTGGGTAAGGAAACGTTGGGGGATCCACGCAAGCCATACCTCCCTGGAAGCCGCCGGGTGTCTAGTTTTCAGAAATGCGTGGGTTTGGTAGGATTCCCTAGATGGCCGCCGAGCACCAGGCCAAAAACTACGCGCTGGAGGTCTGCACCGTACATACGGGGGTGGGGGTCCGCACCGTCCATACGGGGGTGGGGAGGGGTTCCGCACCGTACATACACGGGTGGGGTGGGGGTCCGCACCGTACATACCGGGGTGGGGTGGGGGTCCGCACCGTACATACGGGGGTGGGGTGGGGGTCCGCACCGTACATACGGGGGTGGGGGTCCGCACCGTACATACAGGGATGGGGTGGGGGTCTGCACCGTACATACACGGGTGGGGTGGGGGTCCGCATCGTACATACGGGGGTGGGGTGGGGGTCCGCACCGTACATATGGGGTGGGGGTCCGCACCGTACATTAGGGGGTGGGGGTCCACACCGTACATACACGGGTGGGGTGCGGGTACGTCGCAGACATACGGGGGGGCTGGGGGTACGTCGCGGACATAGGGGGGGCTGGGGGGTTGTTCGGCGCATACCGGGCCCCCTTTTCCTCACGCTTCGCAGCGTACTTAGCTTTACCGGCACTTTTTGTGTGCCGTAAAAATATCGCCGTCCGGAGTGCTGTCGGTACGAATCGTACTTGCTGGTACGGAAAAAGCTGCCTAACTCCGTCCGCATGTCGCGTACGCGCCGTCCCGGATCACATTTGTATGTGTTTTTGTGTCGGTCGGTGTTTTGTACGAATCGTACGGAAATGGTGTTTCCGTACGATTCGTACTTGCATGTTTGTATGGTGTTTTTACCGGGTACGAGTCGGACGGAGAAAACGCTCCGACCGATGGTTCGTATCCGGTTTCTCCAGGATCGGAATTGGCCCCTTAGTTTGTAAAATATAGAGCAATACAGTGTCATTTTTGTTACATATTTTTTTTTCAAATTTATTTGTGGCACTCCCGAGGCAGTACTGCAGGTCCCTGTACATTTTGTGGTATATTCACAAGAACGTGTGATAACTACCTCAAGAGTAGCTTAACACAACTCTCAACATCGCAGACTATCGCAGGAAAATTACGCTGTGCCAAGCAAGTATTCACAACGCGGCGGTAGCATGCGATAGTCACCAGACAGCTCGTCAAATGTCAGCGTGAAAATCAACGCCACACTGCAAAGATGCAAAAAAATCCTATCGATGAGGCCAATCGCGGTACAAAAATCACCGAAAACCAGCCAGTCTTGCAGGAAAATGCACTATGAAAGAAAGAAAAAAAACACCAAAACCAATTCAAACTGCGTACCATGGATGCACCCGGACCGAGTGCAGAGGTCAAGCCGAACTCCACAAGCCCCACAGAGGGCCAGCCAGGAACCCCGTGTTCAGGGAAGGGCAAGGAGAAGAGAAAGAGGAAGATGGGGTTCAGTCCACTGGAAGACCGGATCATCGTCACAGAGGTTATAGAACACCATCAACAACTGTTTGGCACCTCCACCTCCACTGCCGCACTGGCAACCCAAACGGAAATATGGCAGTCCATTGTCACCAACGTCAATGCAGTTGTAGTGTCGAGGAGGTCAATGGAGGAGGTCAAGAGGCACTGGCATGAAGTGCACAGTCAAACCAAACAGAAACTCCCCGCCAACAGGAAGGCAGCAACAGGGACTGGAGGTGGGAGTCATGCGACACAGGAGGAGCAGGATGAGCTGGAGGAAATGGTGACCACAGTCAGCAGTGTGGAGACGGTGACAGGATTTGGGGGCCTGGACGCAGCTCAATACTACCTGACCCAACAGCAACAGGGTGAGTAACAACCAGGGACTGGGGGACAGGAGAGATGGGCACAATGGCACACATGCACAATTATGTGTAGCACACTGCACACCCACAATGATCTTGGAACATGTCCCTGATACCCTTGGCACACTGCAGCACACATAGAAACACCATGCACATGTGCTGAATCCAGCAAAGCAGTGGCTCTGTGAACCACACTGACTATGCAAGTGACACTGCATGCCCGATAGCATGGCAGCAGCCAAAATACATGACATGGCCCACGAATCGACATGGAGGTGGCTCAGTGCGGATCACATCCGTAAAGGAGCAGGTCACACTCTGATATATCCACGTGCACCCACAACCCATGCCTACAATACACGCAGCAGACGAACACTGCACCAGGCAACAACATCTATCCAAGAGTACACATGACACAAGTCAAAAAGAAATCAGCCCCCGAAAAGCACACTATTCAAAGGCACCCCGCCTCACAGGGAGAAGGCTACATGAAATCAGAGTTGCAGGGGCAACTCCCCCACAATGCAGCACACACACATAGCAATCACAGGACATCAGCAATGACGGCAATGTGGTACAAAGTGCAACATCAGCACCACAGGACAGGGCTTACAACAGGTTCTGCACGTGCGTAGTAAATGTCCACTCACATCTGGCATTGCCTGACACTGTGTGATGATAATGTACGGGTACTACCACACATCCATCATGTACTCGAAAAACACACTGACTGCCATCAAATAGCCAGCTCCACCAAAACAGTCCCTATGTACATTGGCATGCAGTCTGAATGTAAACATCTGCAAATCTTCAACATACATGTGTAACTCTGTTAACCTGCATCTCCCCTTTACATTGCAGAGGGACAAATCACACCTCCTGCAGAGCACACCACACTTCACATCATTGATGATGAAGAGGACAACCTGCACATATGTCACAACACCCTCCAATGGATAATGGACAGCCTCCGCACCCCATCCCCAGGAGCAGGGCAGGCCAGCTGCCCAGAGGTGACCCCACCACCTGCACAGACCACACAGCAGGAAACACACACCACCACGGCTGTGTCCCAGGACCCCCCGACCAATACATCGAGTTCCAGCAGCGTGTGTGGGGATGCCAGGTGGAGTTGGCTGAACAACTGCCGGTGGGTTTCGAGCACGTGGCAGCCAAACTCAATGCCATACCTGGGTGTCTGAGTCCCATCAGGGACCACGTACAGTCCCTATCGCACACCCCCTGTATGCACCATGCTCCACCACAGACCTTGGTTGATCTCGCTGGGGCCATTAATTGAATACAAGAACTGTCTGGTCAGACAGGCACCAACAATGACAGCACAGAGTTGGCACAGTTGCGGAGGTCAATGGAGACCATGGAGCAGATGCAGGCTGGAAGTATGGCTTCCACGGCTGGACACCAGCGAGTAGTAGCTGGGAACTTCAATGCCCTGCAGTTTATCATCTTGCCATTGCTGCCACTCAGCCTGTCCCAGATGACTGAAGCGGGAACATCGACACTGGCACACAGTGATGCTGCCCCATCACCTTCGCAGTCTGATGTGTCAGTGGCACACAGTGATGCAGCCATTACCCCGCCACACACACCGGACACACTGGACACAGAACCCGTATCAGGGGAGTAAGATGGGCATGGTAATTACTGTGTGAGGAAGGAGGCAGTAGCATCCATCACTGCCAAATGGCCTGTCCCTGCCTGGTTCTGCCCTATGCATCATGCCCTGGGACAATACCTCCCACTGACCCCCGGAAAACTCTGCGACATTCAACCGGACCCCGACACGGACTGCCATATCCTCACTGCTGGAAAATTACACAGCAATCATGCTGCGGACTGCACTCCCCCTCTTCTAAATCACATTTAACCCCCAAAGGACTCTGGTTGGCCCACGACTGGGCTTCCATGTAATGTGGGCTTGGATGGCCATGTACTGCTCTAGCTCCGTCAATCACCTGAATGTGAATAAAACATTCTAAATCACACCGATGTGTCATGACTATGTTCACTCACTTATGGAAGTATGGCTGTATGTAGCGACATTGAATGCACATGAAGGTACACCCTGGTAACTGACATCTATGCGCATGTGTATCCCTGAGACACATGGCCAATTGGATGACTGTGAAGGTGAGTACTAGCTGTGTCCCCATTGTACATCAGCAACAATCTCACAACCCCCCAACGTAGGCACACGTTCATGTATTGAATAGGGCTGTGTGTAGGAATGACCAAATCGGTAGCAAGCCAGGAGGGGTGTCCTACATCACATGTGACAACAGAACTTCATGTCGCATACCTACTCACACACATCTGTGTGGACACATTCTGTTATGACATATGACATTGCTCCACATGGTCAGAGGCTGCACACCATATTCGCATTGCTGAAGTCACGTAAGTGCACAGGTCAGCCAGCAACTATCCCAAAACAATGTCTGGCTCACAGAGGTGGAGCTTGCAAAAGGAAGCCACCCCCATTGCACATGCGTCAGTTAGTTCCTCCCTGTGTAGGGACGATGCTCATTGTGGCACACGAGTGGACAATCTAATCAACACACATCACAGTTAGACACCAGTGGAGTGGCATAGACTTTATTGGCATGTGCATGTCAGTATGGACGAGGCAATGGCCACAACAGGCAGGGACATGCTTAAGACACTTACACACAGCATGGGAACATGTCAAGTTTCAGAAAATGGTGAGGCAGAAATGGACAACAATAATCATGGATGGCAACGGTCTCAGCCCACCTTGCCTTGCTGGATGAGTCATGTGTTGTTTGGTGTCTGCCCATTGCCCTGTGTGAGGGGGCACAACTCACTGCCCATGGGATCTGCATAGTGCTCTGCTACTGGAGTGCGCCGATTGTCTGCTCTGCTGACTGTGATCAGGTGAAAGTGTCTGCGAGTGGAGCATGAGTGTCTGAGTGGGTCTGTGAATAGGTGCATGAGTGGGTCTGTGAGTGGGTGTGTGTCACTAAGTGCTTCTGTAAGTAGATGAGTGAGTCTCTGAGTGGGTGATTGAGTGTATGAGTGAGTCAGGTAGTAGCAATTACATAATCTTTTTAGACTGTATAATCTATATATCTTAAGACAAAATGCAAAGTAGATTATTCTGAAAGGAAATATCAGTGAATAGGGTATTTCATACCAGATCTGCGCATTCTAGCATCAGATTAGCATCTTTTCCTATGGGTAAACATATTTAGATTACGCCAAAGAAGTAATTAAAATACAAAAAGAGTTCAGAGAGAGAGGGGGCTGAAGAAAAGTCATCACAAAAAAAGGCAATAATAAAGAAATCACATTTGAGTAGACATGATTTTATCTATAAACCACAAAGATCCAAGATGGAGAAATCTAAAAGTCCTCAAACAAGATGTATTACCAAGTTTACCAATGAGAGATCACACATTTATCAGATAATTCATAAACATTGATATCTAGGGCTTATGTTTAAAGACCTCAATTAATATCTTATACCTAAACCAGCTGTAACATTTAGAAGAGGGACCACTCTCAAGAATACCTTACGTGTGATTTATTCTGCAACATCTTTTTGAAATACTCTAAGAAATAATGAAGTAATACAAATATATGAATTCTTCAAGTGTAGCAGTTGCCTCTATATTAAAGACAAACAGAGATAATACTGGGATTCTTGACATGAAAAAAGCTATTGAATTTTAGAATGACAATAACACTTACTGTGTCATTATATTTGCTTGTTCCAATAATTATGCAGAATCACTTTACAGACTCAATAAAGAACGTAGCAAGGAGCACTTTTGAATCAAAAAAGCAGACGCTGGTTACCCAATATGGCTCCATATTCATCATACAGATTATAAAATTGACATGCAGGACATCAGATTACTGCCTCCCTCCAAGTAAAAAGGTGACAAAAGAGGTGATAATAAAGAAAAGCTGCTCAAAGAAAATAAGAGCTTTTGAATATGCAAATTAGGGCACATAACTGATTGTTGTAACAGGGATGACAAGATGTGTACCTTTATAAAAGCAATCTGGATAGAATAGATTCTGCTTTATTTCTTGGATGCAATTAACTCTCTGGCTGCTACATCACTGATATAATTTACCTACAGGATGTTCCCACACATCTGTAAACTAGAAAGCCAAATTGATAACTGAAGGCACAAGTTGAGGTCACTCTAACGTGCCTTAAACAGTTTGAAATTGACCTTTTGTAATTAAGCTTTGTCTCCTCAAGACAATGTGATGGGGGAGGGGCGGCACGTGGCCCACTTCTCATGCTGATTTTGGCCCAGGGACCCCATCCCCCAGTGTCCGGCCATGTGTGTCTGGGTGCCATGGTCCTAACCATGGCACCCTGTGTGCACGATGGAAACCCTGAGGGAGCCTCAAGGACCCCGCAGTCCCAGCCAGCTTCCTGCCTCGTACGGGAACTAGAATTGCTGCTGCACACAGGGAGCTGGTGGAAATGCAGCTCTGTGCATGCAGGAGCAAAAGTTATATCCCTTTCACTGCTTCTATGTCTGTGGGCAGGGAAAGAGATGAAACCTCCACTTCCCCTATGCAGGAGAACTTTGACTGCTCCTGCCTGCTGGAACCTGAGGATTTGCTTTTGCTTGGTGGGAGCAGCCAAGGAAAAGCAAACAGCTATGTCCTGGAAAGGGCACTGGGACATAGCCATGTTGCCCCCCTCCTTCTCTGAGTGTGGCTGGCCTCAGGGAGGTGGTGGTCCCTGGGGCGCGGAGGATCAATGCGCCCCTCACCAATTCATTTTAGTGCCCTGAGGGGTTGGTGGTCCCCGGGGCTTCTTGGAAGCCTAGGAGGGGTGTCTGATTGGCCCCCTCCAATTATTTTAAACAAGGCCAGTGAAAGTGGTGGTCCACGGGGCTGAATGAGCCTTAGGAAGGGGACCCGCTACTCCTCCTCCTTTTTTTAAAGAATGTTTCCGGGACCCAGCCCATCCGGGGGCTCCATTCAAAACAAGTGCGGGAGCCAGCACTTGTTTTCTTAAAAAATATTGCCATAAACTTGCAGCTCCAACGTGTTTCCACTGCAAAAAAAAAAAAAGAAAATGCTTTTTTGCCCTAACAGGATCTCTCTGGTACCCAGTGAGCAGAGTTAAGGGGTCAGGTTATTCCTACCTTGCCCTCTTTTCTTCTTTTAAAAGGTTTTTGGGGGAACTTAGCTGAAGCAGAGTCCTAAGATCGCTGCCAGCACTTCCTGGTTGAAGTGTTGGCAGCCACTCAGATTTCAGCATGGGGACTATCGGGTCCTCGAATGGACTGCATCCCTATATATACAAATTTGGATTTCTTCAATAAGTCAAAAACTACGGAACAGATTTCCACCAAATAACAAAAAGGGTTCTTTCTGAACCAAGAGCTACTTTTCTGCCAAATTTGGTGTAATTCCATCCAGCGGTTCAGGCTGTAGTCGTGTCTACAAATCTCTATGGAAATGAACATGCAAAAAAACACTTTTTTTGACCCTTTCTCCCTGCCCCTCGTGATGGATCATCCCAAAAAAGGTCTTTGCGAAACAAGATTCACCGGGGCGTTTTTTAGGGAAATTTCATGAAGGTATCAAAGTAAAAGGCGAGTCAAAAAATGCTTTTCCTATGGAAACATAGTCATATATATATATGTATATATCGCAAAACAAATCCCTTCTCAACTCAAAAAAAGGAAGAACCAGCAGCACCAACGAAGCTCATTATTCCATCAGTATTTTTATTGGCATAAGAAACATGACACGTTTCGACCTGCTCTGATTTTGGACACATAACCCCAATGTCCTAGCAACCAGCATAAATACCGTGTCACACAGGATGCGCCCAGTAAAAATAAACACTCTACAATTGATCGTAAAATTCTGTTCCTCTCCCAACTTTAAATCATTTCAAACTTTATACACGTATGTTAGTAGAGAAATGGCAACATTTTCCGATTCATTGCAAACTTTATATTAACTTGTAACAAACACATGATCGATATACTTGAAAAGTTAATAGCTATGTCGTAGTTTCATTATGAAAAATTGTGGGGATCTAATTTAGTGTTTCTCTCAGACTACTGTACTATCACTTGCATAAGTACTGAATCTATTTGTAAAAAATTAACCCTGTCTGCATTAGACTGCATCAAGCTTTTGTAGAAAGGTGGATCACAGCTCAATTGTATTGCCATAACCCACGCTCATGTAAAACAGGAGTCTCATGAAATTACACTTTCATCAAATTGCTAGGTATATACTTTAATACATGGTAAAGTACCCTGTGGGCAGACCAGTATTAGGACATTCAGTAACATTTCTCTATAATCAGGGTGCAACGATATGGCACTACATCTTATCAGTCATTACACAAGTATTGCTATTGAATCAAAGCAAACATAATACTGTAGGTTATTCAAATTGTTTCTACAATTAATTATATATTGTAATAAGTGTCTAGTGCCCTCTATATTGTGTGACATGTCCACATACCATTATGTATTCCTTTTGATTGAAGATATCTATCAACTCATATTAATCCTATTGGTACTAAGAAGAAGAAAAGGTTTCCTAATAGGGATAGCCTCCTTTGTGCAATTAAACTCCCTAGATGTGGTTCTCACCATCTCAACGCTCATTTCGGACCTTCGTTAGTTCTGTAAAGGAAAAAAGCAATAACTATTATTTTCTAGGGCTCACAATCTGCTGAACATTCATGATATCATAAGCAAATCTAAAAAAAGAGAAAATTAAGACAAAGAAGAAATCAGGAAAAAGAAGACAATCGAGAAGGGGAGGAATAACGATTATAGTTAAGAAACCACAGGGACTATGTGGGTTATGGGAAACAATCTCTGTTATTTACAAGTGTGTGTGTAGTTCAGTTCAAAGAAACTTTATTCGTCAATTCAATGCCATAAGAGTGAACATGTTAAGAAAAGTACATTTCATCGACAAAACTTTAACACCTTTGAACAAATTAAAATAACAAAAGTTTTACCATCAATCAGGGGACAGATTTCGAAATAAAAGGTGAGGTAGAGGGCATCATATAAAGTGCAAAGTGCTGAGTTCAAGTACAATAGACAGTGTATCGTATAAGTACCAATATTAACCTGGAATGGGCACTGGAATAAAAAACAGCTAAAAACTAATGACGGCTAAAATTACAACTTTTTCCTGCACCTAATGGCTCTGGTTAAAAAACTTGCAACCCCAAAACAGACCATAGGGGAGGATAACATTAGGAGGTACAACAAAGCGGGCCTGACTTGAGTAAAATGACAATCTCTGAGTAATGGTAATATAAACCTTTTACATAACAAAACATAAACATTATAGTTAAGAAACCACAGGGACTATGTGGGTTATGGGAAACAATCTCTCTTACTTACAAATGTGTGTGTAATTCTTCGTCATCGTTCATTACATGTGGTGTCAGACAGCCTGCTTGTAATGTATATCGGCATTCCAATCTGCGTGAAGCAGAGATCCTATTTCCGCCACTCGGTGTCTGAGTACAGTATCAATACCGAAGTTTTTCGCTTTGGTCCAATCTCCATCATGACAATCCCGGAAATGTCTCTCTGTGTTGTAACTCATGTCCCTGTTGGTGATTGCCCTCCAATGTTCTGGTATCCATTTCTACACTGGCATGGTGGTCGAGCCTATGTACCACTTGCCACAAGGGCAGGTGATGACATATACTACAAAGTCAGTTTTGCAAGTTATCAGTTTGGATATATAGCATTTTTACTTTGCTCTTTCCAAGGTAACCTCCTGCACATTTGCACTATGCTTGCATGCTTTACAGTGTCTGCACCATTTGAAATCCCTACTTCGATGAGGCCAACTTGAATTCCTCACTGGTAAATGGCTATGTACCAACATGCCTTTGAGGAAAAGGCTAGGTTGGAATGTAATGTTGGGCGTTTCTCCAATTCTGGCTCTCAGTAATGTGTCTTGTGTTAATATAGCCCACCTACGTTTCAGATTTTTTCTCAGGCTAGATGCTAGTTTACATACTTTTGTAATTAATCATATTTGATCATTCATAGTTTCATTTTGCTGTGTAGGCTTTTGATGTAATGTTTCCTCACTAGTTTTCCCATCTGCCCTCTCACTAGCTTTCAAAAGAGCCTATCTGGGATATTTTCTCACTAAATAGCGGTCAGTCATCTCTTTTTCTATTTTTTAGTTTTCTTATTGCTGAGATCTGTACTGCTATTATTTATTGCCCTTAGAAACTCACTGTAAGGCATACTCCATCAAAAGCTTGGCGGGTGACAACTATCTGCATGTAAAATTGACTTGCCTGCTCTCTCTTTTCTAAAACGTTCTATGTGTAAGTTACCTTCCCTAAGAGTCAATCTGATATCAAGAAAGTCTATTTTTTATCTACTGTACTGCATAGTGAATTTAAGATTCATTTTTATTTTCTTCCCAGACGAAGAAAATCTTGTTGATGTATCGTAACCACACACTGATGTGGTCAGTCCATTCCCTTAAGTCATTGCCCCAGTGGACCTGCTCCTCCCACCAGCCCACCATGAGGTTGGTGTAACTGGGGACAAAGCAGGTCCCCATTGTGGTTCCTTGTACTTGTCTGTGAAGAGTGTTTTCAAACAGGTGTCCATCATTTCAAGTAACATCTGTGTGTGCTGTAGGACAGTGACACAATTCCAGTCCTAAAAATTATTTACATGCCTTTATCCCATCCTCATGCATTATGCTGGTGTAAAGACTCTCTACATCCATACATACCAGCCAACATACATTTTTACAGCACAAATTATGGGTTTTCTGGATAAACTCCTTAGAATCCCTGATGCAGGAATTCAGGTTCTGCACATAATGAGACAGAAAATGGTCAACAAAAGTGGATGTGTTCTCAAAAATACTATTTTTAGAGGAAACAATTAGAATACCAGGTAGATTCCTGGGGTCCTTATGCACCTTGGGTAACAGGTAGAGTTTGGGAATTGTAGGTGTATGATTTTTCAAAAACTGTATCTCGTCCCTGTTCAGATGTTGCTCCTCATGCCAGCTGAAAAGTCTATCAGTATAGTTACTATGCACACTCTTGAGGTACTCTCTATCTGTCTTGATGTAGCATGTAGTGTTTCTCAATTGTCTTAGTCCTTCCTTCAGATAGTCTTCTCTATCAATTATGACTATGTCCCCCCCCTTGTCCGAGCGTTCAATAACAATAGGCTGATCTTTCCGGAGGGCTGTTAGAATCTCCCATTGTGTCGTACTCATATTGTGGTTTGTCTATTTCTTTTTTTTACTTAGTCTTAGAATGTCATTGGCTACAACATTTGTAAGGAAATCAATGTTGTCTTTCGGACTTTGTGGGTTGTATCTCAAAGGCAATCTGAAATCTGTCTCATGGGTACCTCCGTTTCATTACCAAACCTGCTGCTGATTTCTTCTAGATAATTGGGATCAAAGGGGTCTATTAAATTGCTTGGAATTGACCCTGCCTCTTCAATATCTTCTAAATTGTGTAACGTTTGGAGTGTATCCATGTCACCAATAGTCAAGTTACACATTGTGGGGTGTGAATTAAATACCTGCTTTCTAGAGTTATTACTCGGTCTGAGACAGTGTGTCTTGTACAACTTCACCTTTCTTGCAAATTTATATAAATCTATTCACAACTGTGCGTAATCAATTCCTACATCAGGACAAGAGGAGAGTCCTAATTTCAGAGTCTCACATTCAATTTCTGCAAGTTCCTTTTTTGACAGGTTCATTACTGTGCGTTGGTTTGGGTTTGCTGCCATTATACTTTCTGTTGTGCTCGGCCCTTTGTTTTCATGCCGATACCCCCTTTCTTGTATACGTTCTCATAGTTTCTGGCTTTGGTTTTTGTGTCTATGCCTCTTCCTCTTGGTTTTCCTTTGAAACATTGTTCATGTTCTCTCAGTATCATCTGAAGTTCCTCGGAAAAAGCAATCTTGGTTATTGGGTTCCTGCTTGAATCGTCTGCTGACCCTAAATCAGAACGTAAATCTGTAAAAGAGTCTGATCTCCCTTTATCCAAGGATCCCAGGGTTCTATCCTTTGCCATTTCTCGTCGCGCTTTAACACATTTTCTTGAGAAGGTCAGAATCCTTCCTGTCACATAGTCTTGTTCATCTTTTTGAAATTTCCGTTGTTCTTCTGAATGACTTCCTTTTCATGTATCTTCACTCTATCCTCAATCACTTTCAGAGTATTTTTGACTGTTTCTTGATCTGTTTCTTTTTCAAATTCTTCCATTATTGTTTTAATTTGTGTTGTTAGTTCTCTATGTTCTTGCCATGCATGTTTAATTAGTATCCTCAACATTGTTTTAGAGTAGGAATTTGTGTTATCTGCCCAATCTCTCAATAGTTCTAGTCTTTGATTGGTAAGTGTTGGTGTAATAAAAATCCTTAGACCTCTTGATATCCTGACTTCTAGATAATTCTGTAGGGAAGTTGCTTCCCACCAGCGACTGACTTCCTTTTTCTTCAATCTTTCCAGCGCATTTCCTCTCAGTTTAATACTAATAGTTGTCCCACTTTCCTTGGGGATATCAGCATTTGACTGACTCAGTCCCGCATTCCTCGGTTTGAAGATCAGGAGAACTGTTGCTTCCCGTTCTTTCAGCATTTCGTCCACCATATTTTCTTCCACACTGCTACCGTTGCATCGAGTTTATCACTTATGAACTCTGGTCACTTCAGGTAATATTCCCTTGATTCTATAACTACTTTTCCCTCTTGGAAAGTGATAAGGACTCCACACAATCCTTACCTGGTTTAATGAAGCCCATACAAAGTCTCAGGCTCCTATTCTGGGAGGAGAAGTTTGTTTTTCTCTTTCGGCGTGACCATCAGGCCTCCTCTTGTAAAATAGAGCAAACATTGTTGTGTAGTGAGGTTGCCTCCCCTTGCAAGTCGGGGGTGGCTCGGCAGTAGCCACTGCCAAATATCACGTAAGAAATCCCTTCTCCACTCGAAAAAAAGCCACCTACACCAACTAAGCTCGTTATTCCTTCAGTATTTTTATTGGCAAAAGAAACAAGATGTGTTTTGACCTGCTTTGGTCTTGGTCACATTTTCCTTTACAGAACTAAGGGAGGTCCCAAATGAGCATCGAGTTGGCGAAATCCACATCACAAGAGTTTATTGCACAAAGGAGGCTATCCCTATGATGAAACCTTTACTTCTTCTTAGTACCAATAGGATAAATATAAGTTGATAGATTATCTTGAATCAAAAGGAATACAAAATGGTGTGTGGATATTCCCCAAAATATAGGGGGCACTAGACCCTTATAACAATACACAATTAACTGTGGAAACACTTGGTATAACCTACACAATTATGTTTGCTTTGATTTAATAGCCCTACTTGTGTAATGACTAATAGTTTCTCCCTTGGGTTTTGGACATTCTGTAGTTTCCTGAGCTGTTTCTGGGTGATGCCGGCATAGAGTGTGTTGCCGTAGTCAAGTCTGCTGGTGATGAGTTTGTGGGTGACAGTCTTTCTGGATTCTGTGAGGAGCCATCTTAAAGTCTTTCGAAGCAGGCGGAGCATGTGGAAACAGGATGAGGATACTGCTTTGATTTGGCAGTTCAATGTGAGCGAGAAGTCTATTATGATACCAAAGTTGCGTGTGTGGTCCATAGTAGTTGGAGGGGTTCCTAGTACGGCGGGCCAGCAGGAGTCATCGCAGGCTGATGGGGTGGGTCCCAGGATAAGAAGTTTGGTCTTGTCACAGTTGAGCTTGAAGTCTTTCATCCATTACAGCGCAAGTCGTTTCAACGACTTTCTGGAGAGGACGCACTGGTGTTGGATTTAGAATCCAACACCTTCCCTGCTGTTGCACAAACTGGAGTAGGAATAGTAAATTATACTATTCCTAACTCCAGCATGCCCCATACAGCAAGATGTTGAATTTACTTGTGATGTAATGGCTCGCATTGTAACAACGCGCTTGTTGTAACTACCACGTTGTAAAATCATGCGCTGTAATGCATGCGATGCAAAGGTATGTATTCAAACAGGGTTTGCCTGACTCGCTGTGTTCGGCCAGTCAGAAGGAGTGGATCCAGTCCAGTGCCTTGACGTGGATGCCTGGGTCGTGGAGTCTCGTGATTAGGGTGCGGAGGGAGACAGTGTTGAAGGTGGCTGCGAGGTCGAGTAGGATGAGGCTGTGGTTTCACTCCAGTGAGGAGGGAGCGGATGTCCAGGATATGGTTTTCTTCGATGAAATTAGAGAGTTGGGTGTGGATGTTCTTCTCTATGGCCTTAGCTTGGAAGGGGAGGAGGAGATGGGTCGGAAGTTCTTGAGGTCTGTCGATTCGGCAGACGGTTTCTTCAGTAGGCTGTTGATTTCGGCATATTTCTTGTCATCGGGGAAGGTGGTCATTTCGGTGGAGCAGTTGATGGTGCGGCGAAGTTGGGTGGCGAGGGAGGAGCTGCTCTTTTGAAGATATGGGGCCCGATTCACAGAACTAACTTAAGACAAAATCCTAAACTTACTACTTTGGTATTCACAGAAGTTAGGATTTTGTCTTAAGTTTGTCTTAAGACAAACTTGAGACAGACTTCAGACAAACTTAAGACAGACTTAAGACAGACTTAAGACAGACTTAAGTTAGGATTTTGTCTTAAGTTTGTCTTCAGTCTGTCTTAAGTCTGTCTTAAGTTTGTCTTAAGTTTATCTTAAGTCTGTCTTATGTTTGTCTTAAGTTTATCTTAAGCCTGTCTTAAGTCTGTCTTAAGTTTGTCTTAAGACAAACTTAAGACAAAATCCTAACTTCTGTGAATACCAAAAGTAGTAAGATTAGGATTTTGTCTTAAGTTAGTTCTGTGAATCGGCCCCATGGTATTGGCAAGGATCCAATGGGGCTCCTGAGTGGATGCTCTTCATGGTCTTGAGCGTGTCGTCTATGGTGAGTGGAGTCCAATTGAGCACAATCTGCTGGGGTGCGGCGTGGTCGCTTGCAGCGGTGGTGGTTGTAGTGTCAGGGTCTGGGGAGTTGAAGCTGTCGTATATCTGTCTGATCCTGTGGTGGAAGAAGGTGCTGAGTTTGTTGCAGAGGTCTTGGGAGGGTGGGACATCTGTGGTCTTACTGTCAGGTCTGACGAACTCCTTGATAATGGCAAAGAGCTGTTTGCATTAGCGTTGATTCTGTTTTGGAATCCCGTTTTCCTTTTGGTTTTGAGGAGAAGGTGGTGTGCATAGATAGCAGATTTGAAGGTTTCGTGGGTTTCTGGGGTTTTATTGTTTCTCCAATCCTTCTCGAGTCATTTGCAGGTGCATGTGAACTTGAAGAGGGCTGGAGTGAACGGGCTGGCTTTCTTGGAGTGTTGTTTGCCTAGAGTCTTCTTGAGGGGGGGCAGAGTTTTGGTGCAGTTATAGATCTATCGGCATTGCGCGCTTTGGTGTTGACGTCTGTTGGTATAGGTGCAGTGGTCGTGCTGAGCAAGCTGACGAGACGCTCTTTGATGCCCTGCTTCCTTTTGCGATGGGGGGCAACAAGGGTGGTGGTGAATGGTGGGCATGGCAAAGGTGAAATGTACGCAGCGGTGGTCGTTCCAGAATAGTTTGGTGGTGTGGCTGCTGTAGGTGATGTTCTCGCAGGCAGAGAAGATAGGTTTGAGCATGTGTCGTGCTGTGTGGGTTGTTGCGGTGATTAGCTGCTTGTGTCCGAGATGGTGAGGTTCTCTAGTAAGGAGGTGGTGTTCTGGTCGCTGGGGTTGTCCAGGTAGAAGTTGAAGTCTTCAAGTCGGATGTAATTGGTGGATGGTAGAGCCTGGGGTGGGATGAGGTCTACAATGACATCAGTGAAGGGCGGGCGGGGGCCGGGGGCCTGTAGATGAGGGTAACGTGGAGGGAGGTGTTAGGTTTGGTCTGGATCTGAAAGTGGAGCTGGTCCATGGTTGTCATTGTGTCGTTTGAGTGAGTGGTCAGTTGGGGGGGGGGTTCTTGTGGGCGATGCATCCTCCTGATCAGATGGCAATGTCCGGTCCAGAACTTGGGTTGGTCCAGGTTTCTGTGAAGAAGGCAACGTCTAGAGCGGTGATGTGGTGGAGGTCCCAGATTTATTTGGCATGTTTGTTGAGGGATCATATGTTGAGGAGGATGCAGTTGAGCTGGTCGGGTGCGCTGTTGGTCAGCTGGGCGGCAGGAAGAGCTGACGTATTGACATGGGTGAAGGTGTGGCTGCAGTTCCTGCAGCCGAAGGGTCCATGGGTCTCCTTTGGTGATGCAATGTGGCAAGCGGGATGGCATCCTGAGTTCAGGGGGGAGTGTACTTGTGTCGTAGTGGTGGAAGGTCCAATAACCAGAGTCCCTGGCGCTGGGCGCGGTTAAGGTGTGGAAGGGCGCAGATGGGCTTGCCTTTGGCGTGCCTTTGGTGTACCAGCAGCCGTCACTAAGTAGTGCTGCAGGGGGGATGGACAGCTGGGAGGTGGAAAAATGCGGGAAGGGTCACTGGAGGGTGTTGGGCCTGCTGGGATCACAGCAGCCAGGGCGACGGAGAAGCAAGAAACATAGAAAAAGGAAACAAAAGCAAAAGATAAAGGTAGAAGCCAAAAAGGCAGAAGCAGGGGAAAAATTAAAAGAGAAAGAAAAAAAACTGCAAACGAGAGACAGAAGGGCAGTCAAAAAGTGGAGCAGTGATACTTTGTCACTAGACCCAAGTTTTATATTTACCCAGAAAGCGTGCATTCTTTGATTTGATGTAAATCTGTTCAGTATTTTCGAGCAATTTAGGTTCAAAATTTGAAAACTTTAGACTGGCAAGACATTTAAAAAGCTGCTGTACTTCACATGGTTATTCGTTGTGAAGTCAATAGTCAAATCTAGCTGCTTGAAGTTTTCACAAAGCTGCAGTACCTCAAGTCGTTACATATGCATCTGCTTCAAATGTCCTTCACACAGTTGTGACAATGTGACTTCAACATATACTTTAGCTCTTTGACTGATTGGTGCTTGTTTTAAATAGGATTAATAAATATGTCAAAGTTGGTTTATGATGATGAGACACTATTGCACATTTAAATAAATGTTGCGAGTGTTATCGTAGTAGGTGAGAAAAACCTACTGTACATAGGTACTAGCAGTCACTGATAAATATAAGTGCCCTAAAATGTCCTATCTTGGGGAACTATTTTTTTTTAGGTGGATGTATACTGAAATATGTTTTTATTTAGGGGGATGTATACTTTTTCATAGGTAAAATGTAGTCACTCAGAGAGAAGGCCTCCAATGGCTGAAGTGGACTGACCCATTGTGCTATATTGTGTGCTTTGGTGGGAGCAAACATAATTTGAGTGACATTTGAGTAGCTCAGTGGATGAAGAGGGTTGAGTAAAAGCTTCTCTATATGTAAGTATTGCTATATGTTTTTTTTGGCATACATGAGAATGACAACACAGATGAAGTTGCCTTTGCGCTAAACCTAAAAACCCTGTGGAAACATAACCCTGGGCGTAGTTCGCGAAGTAGCACTACGCGAAGCTACGCAAAGTGCACTGCGTAGTACCCTGTTTGCACTGTGCAAGATGCTGTTTTCAATGATTGCACAGTGCGGACAAGCATCCGGAACTGTGCAATCATTGAAACCGGCAATTTGCACAGTGCGAGCTGTAGTTTTATGCCGCTCAAGTAGATTTTTACTCGAGCGGCAGCTTTCTCAACGCGGACTGGTAGTTTCTCATCGCGAGCGGTCGCGAGCATACGCAACCATTCGCAATGAGAAACCTGACTTCCTCGCGTTGAGAATCTCGCCGGGATGTTTATTTTCCACGCTCGCGATCGGCAACTTGATGTTGCTGATCGCGAACAAGGAAAAAGTCTCGCCGGGATGTCATTTTGCTTGCTCGCGGTCGGCAACTTGATGTTGAGGACCGCGAGCAAGCAAAAAATGAGCGCTGCACTATGCAACGCTACGCTACGCATGTTTGCACTGTGCTACGTGCAATTTGCGTAGTGCGAAGTAGCGCAAACTTCACAAACTACGCGAGCGTAGCATAGTGCTTTGCCCAGGCTTAGAAACAATACCTGCTGTATGAGTACAAATACCGTATAATCACGCTATTCTCCACCTTTTTGTTCTGATAAATATAAAGGCCTGGAGAGTGTGCAATATTTTGGTACCAGTCCTTGAACCAGGCCTTGAGTTTTTATATAGAACATGTGACTGCAGACTGCAACTGTGTTAGGAAAACAGCGATCAAATGATCCACAACAGGTTGGCAACTGGCATGCAAGGGAATATCAAATAAATGTTCTTAGCTTGTCAGGAGTGCATGGAATATTTTAGAAAAACACAAGGTTTCACAATTCGGACATCAGAACAAGTCATGCACAAAATTGAAAACCTTGTAGGCGCGCAGCCCAGACTACCAAACTCAAAGAGTGTAGCAGTTACTGTGGCAAACATTCAATCTATAATTTTGTGAGCAAAACCATGGCACTCAAAGAAATGTGACTGCTCAGAGTCGCTGTAAAGGCTGCTTGATGGTAGGTGAAAGAAAAAACAATCACTTCAGAGTGATTCCTTTCATCAGCATTTCTGGAGGTTAAACGCAGTGGGGGCATAGTACCACAATCATAGGGCCAGTTAACCTTTCCATGAATGCTTCAAACAGGCAATTTAGGGTAAACTTACCAAATATATTGATGCAAAACTTAGAGGTGTTATCTACACTTTTGTGGAGTTGATCATTCATTTATTCCAGTAGTGTAAGGTGTGTCAGTAGCAAGTGCATACGTGTGCTCTTTAGAAACACTCTGGCCTCCTGTGAAATATGTTTGACACATTTGTTAATTATTTCTTAAGTGTTCCATAGTGCTCCTATAGAATAAGGTGCCGATTAGGATCCTGGAGAAACCGGGTACGAACCGTCGGACGGAGGCTTTTCTCCGTCCGACTCGTACCCGGTTGTAAAACTTTACAAACATGCAAGTACGATTCGCACGGAAACACTATTTCCGTACGATTCGTACAAAACACCAACCGAGGAAAATAAACATACAAATGACATCCGGAAAAGCACAGACGTGACGTCGGGACGTATGCAGCCTGCGTTCCACGAACCAGGAAGTACGATTCGCACCGACGTCATCCCGCACGGAGAATATTTTCCGGCAGCCAAAAACTGCCGGGAAATCAGGACGACGCGCACAAGGAGCACCTGTACGCGACGGACAGACATGGACCCGAACCTACGTGTCATCCCGGCCCTCATAGCAGTCGACCTCCTCTACAGGTACCGACGCAGACGCCGCAGAAGGTCAGAACAACACCAAGGGGCAAAGGGGGGGGGCAGGGGCAGGACACAAAACCCCCACCCAAGTCACACAGCACACATGCCCTGGACATACCTGACCTCCAGGCCCTGGTCCCTTCGAGGGGGTGGGGGCATGTCCAGCAACGCCAGCGTCCGACACAACGGAAGTGGACGACGACGCAAACCGGCAACACAACAATACAGGTACGTACCGTACCCACGCCTTAAGAGCGTGGGTACGAGTAGTACCATGCCCACACCCACGTCATCCCAACAATGGCGGTATGGCCCGTACCCATGTGCCAAAGGCCTGGGTACGGGCCGCACAAGCATTCCACAGCGTGGGCACGGGTACGTACGGACCGTACCCTCACCCGCGTATGTATGGAGCGTACCCCCACCCCAACAGTGTATGTACGGACCGTACCCCCACCCGCGTATGTATGGAGCGTACCCCCACCCGCGTATGTATGGAGCGTACCCCCACCCCAACAGTGTATATACGGACCGTACCCACACCCGCGTATGTATGGAGCATACCCCCACCCCAACAGTGTATGTATGGAGCGTACATGCCCAGACGCAGGAGGGGTGGGTGTAGAGTCCTCCCAGCAGTGCCAAGACACAGGAGGGGTGGGTGTAGAGTCCTCCCAGCTGTGCCCAGACACAGGAGGGGTGGGTGCCTATCACTCCCAGCAGTGCCCAGATGCAGGAGGGGTGGGTGTAGAGTCCTCCCAGCAGTGCCCAGACACAGGAGGGGTGGGTGTAGAGTCCTCCCAGCAGTGCCCAGACACAGGAGGGGTGGGTGCCTATCACTGCCAGCAGTGCCCAGACGCAGGAGGGGTGGGTGTAGAGTCCTCCCAGCAGTGCCCAGACACAGGAGGGGTGGGTGTAGAGTCCTCCCATCAGTGCCCAGACACAGGAGGGGTGGGTGCCTATCACTCCCAGCAGTGCCCAGACGCAGGAGGGGTGGGTGTAGAGTCCTCCCAGCAGTGCCCAGACACAGGAGGGGTGGGTGTAGAGTCCTCCCAGCAGTGCCCAGACACAGGAGGGGTGGGCGCAGAGTCCTCCCAGCAGTGCCCAGACACAGAAGGGGTGGGTGCCTATCACTCCCAGCAGTGCCCAGACACAGGAGGGGTGGGTGCAGAGTCCTCCCAGCAGTGCCCAGACGCAGGAGGGGTGGGTGTAGAGTCCCCCCAGCAGTGCCCAGACACAGGAGGGGTGGGTGTAGAGTCCTCCCAGCAGTGCCCAGACACAGGAGGGGTGGGTGCAGAGTCCTCCCAGCAGTGCCCAGACACAGGAGGGGTGGGTGCCTATCACTCCCAGCAGTGCCCAGACACAGGAGGGGTGGGTGCAGAGTCCTCCCAGCAGTGCCCAGACACAGGAGGGGTGGGTGGCTATCACTCCCAGCAGTGCCCAGACACAGGAGGGGTGGGTGCAGAGTCCTTCCAGTAGTGCCCAGACGCAGGAGGGGTGGGTGTAAAGTCCCCCCAGCAGTGCCCAGACACAGGTGGTGTGGGTGCCTATCACTCCCAGCAGTGCCCAGACACAGGAGGGGTGGGTGCAGAGTCCTCCCAGCAGTGCCCAGACACAGGAGGGGTGGGTGCCTATCACTCCCAGCAGTGCCCAGACACAGGAGGGGTGGGTGCAGAGTCCTCCCAGCAGTGCCCAGACGCAGGAGGGGTGGGTGTAGAGTCCCCCCAGCAGTGACCAGACACAGGAGGGGTGGGTGCCTATCACTCCCAGCAGTGCCCAGACGCAGGAGGGGTGGGTGCATATCACTCCCAGCAGTGCCCAGACACAGGAGGGGTGGGTGCAGAGTCCTCCCAGCAGTGCCCAGACGCAGGAGGGGTGGGTGTAGAGTCCTCCCAGCAGTGCCCAGACACAGGAGGGGTGGGTGCCTATCACTCCCAGCAGTGCCCAGACACAGGAGGGGTGGGTGCAGAGTCCTCCCAGCAGTGCCCAGATGCAGGAGGGGTGGGTGTAGAGTCCCCCCAGCAGTGACCAGACACAGGAGGGGTGGGTGCCTATCACTCCCAGCAGTGCCCAGACGCAGGAGGGGTGGGTGCCTATCACTCCCAGCAGTGCCCAGACACAGGAGGGGTGGGTGCAGAGTCCTCCCAGCAGTGCCCAGACACAGGAGGGGTGGGTGTAGAGTCCTCCCAGCAGTGCCCAGACATAGGAGGGGTGGGTGCAGAGTCCTCCCAGCAGTGCCCAGACACAGGAGTGGTGGGTGCAGAGTTCTGCCAGCAGTGCCCATGGAACGCAAAGGGTGGAGTAGCCACAGATACAATACCCACAAATGTCAGTCAGGTGCACAAAGACCCTGCAGTACATGTACCACATGTGTGCGAGGCTGGGAGTACACACATGCATAGCGCCTAAAAGAGAACATGTCCACATGAAGTCATGTCAACAGTCTACATACACAAGTGCAGTGACCACCAAGGATGCCACGAATGATGCAGGTGGAGACATCGCTCAGCATGCATGTGCAAAGTTGAAGGAGTCCGTCACACACCCAGCTGATGTAGACACAGCTCAGCACCACATAGTGGAAACACCCTGCAGGGAAGATGTCAGGTTACACAGAGGAAGGAACACACCTTGGGACGATGTCACCATGCAGTAACTGCTTACATGAACAAAGTAATTTAGCCAACAGCTTGTGATGGCACACAGATACCAGGGTCCACCCTATGACCAGCACAAGACTACATTTCCCACACACCCAGCACATTATCACCACCCAAAATCATGGAGCTGGTCCACCAACAGCAATACCAGATAAACAGTAGTGTTCCAAGGAAAAAACAAATTGCTTTATTCAGCAGGATGTAAGTAATAATCATCATAAATGTCAATATATACAAGGCCCATAGGGCAGTCCATGACTCAAATCCGGATGGGGACAAAGTGGTACGTGTGTCCCCTAGCTTGCCTGCACAGTCAGACTCCTTTGTCTTCCACGGGGGGGGCATTATGTTGGGGGGAAGGACCAGGCACCGAAGGGACAGGAGGGGCAAGGGGAGGTGTTGGTGCAGGGACGGACGACTCCAACACAGGGGGTGGGGCAGCACCAAAGGTGGATTCGAGCATGGCGCTGCACACTACTGCCAGGTCGCCCAGCTTCTCCCCTGCACCCGAAGGAACCACAGGCCCCAAGGAGGGGGGGGTTGGAGGGATGGGTCGCAGCGCTACTGGGGGGGGGTGTGGACAGGGGGGGAATCAACTCCCCTGCCGGTGTCCTACCTCCACCGCTTGCGGGGTGGTGCCACACTGGGGCTGATGGACAGACTGGGCAGGGCTGACCCGGTGTCCGACTCTTGGCCAGGAGAGCTGAGGGGAGTGGATTTGGAGGGTGGTAGTCGTGAGGAATGTGGACTCCCACTCTGGCTGCGTGTCTTCCGTTTCCCCCCGACCCAGTGGGTGTGCCTACTTCACCCTGTGTGTGCGTGCCAGGAGGTGTGCGCTTTGCCTTCCCTGCTGGTGTGGTGCCTTTGTCTGGTGGGGTGTGTGCATGCTGACGTCTGAGTGTACGTGGGACAGGCATGGGAGTGGGAAGTGTGGATGGGGCATGGGTAGGGGGTGGGACGAAGTGCTGCAGGAGATCCACTTCTGCAGTCAGTGTCGAGTCAATAGACCGCAGCAAGTTGCGTTGGTCAGCCTGCGATGCTGAAATGCCCTCCAAGTATGCCTCCATGTTGTTGAGCACTCGGCCGTGGCCATGGAGGACATTAAGCATCGCAGCCTGACCAACCTGCAACTGCCGCAGGATGTCCATAGACTCGGCATTGGCGGCAGCAGTGGAGACAGGGGCAGGGGGTGCGGCGCCTGGCAGGAAGGAGACACGTGGTGACCTAGCATGCCAGGAAGGGACACGAGCAAGTGGGAGGCCGGTGATGGCAATGGAGGGGGCGGGGAGAGATGTTGTGCTGCTGTCAGCAGTTGGAGCAGCCTCCGCCCCCTCGGAGAGCTCAGCCTCGGACCCATCAGCTTCATATTCTGTGGTGGCAGTGGACAGGTCCTCCGGCTCACTCCCCTCGGCCTCAGTTCCACTCGATGCGCCAGCTAAGATGTCACTGCTGGCAATGGTGCCCGGTCCCTCCGCACAGTCCGTGCCGGTGTCTCCATCCGTGTCCCCCGACGATGCTGTGGGCAAGGTGAATAAACAGGAATTAATCAGACACCTGTATACATATGTCACATGAGTCAAATCTACATAGGTTACAGTGCATAGCCTGAAATGAAAGATGAGTAACATCTACAATACAAGGTACATATATAGGCCCTGCAACACACAGTTGGTTCACCCACCATGCCACTGAGAAACTATGGAGAGCATGACACATTTGCAAATGACATGATATGGATTTGGACAGAGGAGCCAGGCTCTGGGGCCAATCCAGCACTGCATCTGCACCACACAGCGTTGCCGTAACTAGGGATGAGCAGGGACCATCTCCATGAACTTGAGGCACATGCTGCAAAGGTAATACTTAAAAACATGCCCAACATGAATGGGACACTGCACCTTGAGTGTATGTCCAGACAAACATCACATACTGGCCAGACCGAGCAATGAGATTTCAGGTGTCGACATGTAGGCCTTGTCCGCACCAACCACCCCCTACATGCGACAATTTGATGAGACACAGGAAGCACTTGCATCTCTTAGTCTGGGAGAAATACACATGGGCTGCCAGAAACCCATATTGGACCCAAAATACCCCATGTGTGCCTGTACAACGATCTCATTTACAAATGGCCATCATCAGATAATTGTAACAAGACACACAGGCACTGGCCACCGTGAGTATGAACGAGGAAAATTAGGTCAGGCTGTACAGTGGACACTTGTAGAACATGTTACGTAAATATACATGGTGCCAGGGGACAATGGCACAGAGCACATCCTATGCTGTAGACACTGAGAGTGTTCACATATTGTGATGACACACATGATACCTAGCAAAATATGCCCCAGGGGACAGTAGTGGCCACAATATTCCATGGTCCTGAATGGTAATGACTGCAACACAGGCCACCATCCCTGCACTCTGCGTATCGCACACTTATGCACATCATGTCACAGGCCACAACATAGGACATGCTTGCTGTAAGGCATTACACTTCAGAGACATACTCCTATGTCTGGACTCAGCATCAGTGCCAATTGACATGGACCCCACAAGTACTGAACTGGACAGGGCACAGGCAAGGTCCCAAAACCTGTTACACACCACCCCCACACATGATGCTGCAAGCATTGGTCACGTGGATAAACTGCCAGCCCAGATGACCTTGTGAAAGAGTGACTACACACAGACCAGGGAACACATGGCAAGGAGGGGAAGGGAGGAAGGACAGCACCGCTATACTGTGGGTGACAGGACCTGCACAGCACATTTAAACACTGGCAGTGTATCCATGCAACTGCGCACTTACAAATGCTGGTGGCACACAACAAACACACATGTACCTACCCCCTTCCTGCTGCTGCTTCTCCCGTAAGCGCCTGTCCATGTCTGGAAAGACCACCGCCAGCACACGCTTGTGGATGTGGGTCAGACGGCGACGCCCATGGTTCTTAGGGCCCACAGGTGAGTCCCCCAGCAGGACCCGTGCGATCCTCCGCGTCCAGCACCGGATATCCTGCCAGCGTTTTCTCACCTGGGCCAGGCGCCGCTTGCGACCCTCCGTCCTCCTCACGGCACTGACGGCGTCCCTCCAGATCTGCTGCTTGGCAGAGGCGCCTACCTGTGGGGTTGAAAAAGTGAGACTACATCAATACACCTGCCACATGTCACAGAGACACACATTAGAACTATTTTTCTGGTTTCAACAAGGCATAGTATGCAGCCAAAGCATTGCACCTTTGTCATAGGGACTTGTTTCTCTGTGTAAGGGCAAATGCACCACGTGCCATTGAAAGTACACAGGTGGCATGAGGGGTACGACACAATACATGATCCAGACTCACACTGTGCATCAGAAGGTACACCAGGATTATGTGCAGCACCTCAAAGCAGTCACATGCCACAGGCCACTGACGCTACCTCAGCAGAGTACACAGACACACACAGGCACAGGACATACACCTGCCATTGCCAAATGCAGCTACAAACCTCACTCTGCACATGTGCCACTAGACTGGGGGGGCTCACAGGTGTGGGGCTGGCTCTGCACATCAGACACACAGCACTGCTCCCTGCTCACATCAGATGGGCAGGGTATATCCATCCCTCATGCAGCTGTGGTGCTACACTCCACATATGCACCCACCTACATGACAGGGGACTTACACACACACCGATGTCCAGGGTATGCCCACATCATGTGGACACTCTCAGCACAGGTACACTGAACAAACACACATCTGTGGGTACAGTCACCTGTCACACTGGGGTGACCACAGAATCACATGAGGACTGTAGAAGCAACATTCCCAGGAGGATTAGACAGGCAGAATGTGGCATGCACCATGCAGTGATTGTCACAGTAAACACAATGCAAGTGAGGACGGCAGACATGCACCACAGCATGCTCTGGCTGGGAGACATCAGGCATTCCCCGCCCTGGGACCCACTCTACAGTACAATGCATGTGTGTCACACCTGGACACAATGCCAGAAGTCCCAGTCACAAAAAAGGGACACAGTCTGTGCTAGTGGACTCTGCACTCACCTGAAACCCTGGTTGCCCATACAGCATGGGGTACTGTGGGAGGATCACATCCAGCAATGCCAGATTCTCCTCCAGGGTGAAAGGCTGGGCCCTCTCCACAGACCTTGACATGGTGCCAGGGAATCACGACCAGCAGCAGTGTTGTAGAATCAAAAGATGTGCAGGCAAGTGCTCTCTCATGGGACCTGGCTGCCTTATATCTGCCTTGCTGGCCTGTTTCATGCACAGGAGTACAGAGTGATTGGTCACTCACATTTACATCCTATGTTTCCTCCAATCCCTTTAAACCTAGCACAGTCAGTGGCATTGCTTTTTTTTTTTCTTGAGCATGTCAACTCCACAACCACTTTGCAACAAAGTAGATTCTTTCAAACCGACTTTTGCTGGGCACCTGATGAAAAAAATTCAAACTTTAAACTTGGTCTCCATGACAACCAGCATGCATGTAGGGCTTTATACTTGTCCCTCGTGTGTCCCCTATGTAATTTGCAGATTCACACACAGGTACGGTGCGTTCCGGGGCCCTAGGGCACCCCAAATGCATAGCAACGGGCCGTACAGGCGTGTGTATGGTCCGTATCACTATGGGTACGCATACGCGAGCAAACCCATAGTGATACGGACCGTACACACGCCTGTACGCTCACTATCACTATGGGTGTGCTCGCGTATGCGTACCCATAGTGATACGGACCGTACACACGCGTGTACGCTCACTATCACTATGGGTGTGCTCGCGTATGCGTACCCATAGTGATACTGACCGTACACACGCGTGTACGCTCACTATCACTATGGGTGTGCTCGCGTATGTGTACCCATAGTGATACGGACCGTACACACGCGTGTACGCTCACTATCACTATGGGTGTGATCGCGTATGCGTACCCATTGTGATACGGACCATACACACGCGTGTACGCTCACTATCACTATGGGTGTGCTTGCGTATGCGTACCCATGGTGATACGGACCGTACACACGCCTGTACACACGCGTGTACGCTCACTATCACTATGGGTGTGCTCGCGTATGCGTACCCATAGTGATACGGACCGTACACACTCGTGTACGCTCAGTATCACTATGGGTAGGCCTATGGCAGCACTCCCATAGTGATAGGGAACGTACACATGCCCTCAGAGCGAATGTACGGTGCCTTTCACACATAACAGTGGTGACAGGCAGCACACAGGAGCTGACATACTTGTCCATGGATTGACATCAAGGCATTGTCTGGGCAGTACTACATGTGTGGGGCACAGGAGTGAAAGGCTGTGATGTGGCACATTACTCCTGAGTTGTGAAGGCAATAGATGTATGATGAGATGTGTACAGATGTTATGTGTGATGGTGCACTATGTGCCAGATATGCCCTTCACTCCTTTGACATGTGTGCATGTCGTACAGAACACTTGAGATGAGCGTCACTGGCATGGCACAGTCAACAACACACGCAAGTGTCCCCTGATGCCCGCTACAGGGGTTACCACACCAGACATGTGACTACCCACGTTGCACGATGTGACTATGTCATGTATGTGTGGTGTGTTCCCATTAGCTTGATGTTGGTGTTCCCTCAAATGCATCTGCAGTTGCTGCAACCAACATGTGTCTGTGTGTAGATGGCCATGGCACACTGTTACGCACACCAGGCCACATGTGGTATCGGATGTAAGGTGTGTATGTATGCATGGGACACGGAGTAGCGTAACAAGGACATGTCTGAATCCTTTCAATGTATGTGTGGTCAGTCATGACATGTACACCTTCATGGCAAGGTGTGTGGGCTGTCCTAGTGTAATGTCATGTGACCTGTGGCTCTAGTGTTCCGCTACCTGTCTCTGCAATCAACATCCTACTTCTGCTGATATGTTGATGTATGTCACTCCTGTATTGCGTCTGGCTGTTCACTTACACTGGGACACAGCTAGTCCCATGCCATGGGATGTGGAGGTTCACAATCCCCGTGTGTAGCTGGGTCTTGGTAGGAGTGTCACCTGGCAGCCATACGTGTCCAGGGCATGTAGCACATACCTGACTCCATATGTAGCATATGTGTATTGACAGATTAACATGTGCTCAGTACATATAAATTGTTGTTGTAGTGCACTCACTCTTCCTTGTCACTTCCAAATTACTGCAGAGCGCCGCCTCTTCCCCGACCAATTCCGGACGTGGCTGACATGCGGGAGAATGACTGTATACGCTGCTACCGCTTCCCCCAACCGTTGATTGAGGAGTTGACGGCAAGGCTGGCACCACACCTGCAACCGCTGCACAGGTATCCTACGGCACTGACACCCAAGCTGAAGGTAATGGCAGCCCTACATTTTTTTGCCACTTGTACCTTTCAATATACCATAGCTCATGTTGGTGGCATGTCCCAGAGCATGTTCAGCCGTGTGCTGCATGATTTTTTAGAGGCCATGTTACTTCACCTGGATGAGTTCATCCATTTCCCAACTCCTGAACAGTTGACAGGTGTCAAGCGTGGATTCTATGCCCTGGGAGGGATGCCCCATGTCATTGGGTCCATAGATGGGACACATGTGGCTTTGGTACCACCACAGGCACAGGAGGTAGCGTACAGGAATCGCAAGCACTACCACTCCATCAATGCCCTGGTGGTGTGTCTGTCCAACATGGTGATTTCACATGTCTGTGCTCGTTTTCCAGGATCAGCACACGATGCCTACATCATGAGGCGTAGCAGGGTGCCTGAAATGATGACGCAGCTGCGCAACGAACGAGCATGTGTTGTTGGTGGGTACACTCTGTCTGTCCTGTATTTTGCGTAGACTTCCAGCCCGACTGCTTCTCCTGTCCTACTTATGTCCATGTGGTTTCCATGTAGGGGACGCTGGCTATCCCAACATGCCATGCCTGATCACACCTCTCCGCAACCCCAGCACGCCGGCCCAGCTCCGCTACAACACCGCCCATGGCCGGACAAGGCGAGTGATAGAGAGGACATTTGGCCTCCTGAAGAGCCGATTCAGGTGCCTACAAAAGACTGGCGGCGCCCTCCCATATGCCCCGGCGAAGGTCTGCAAAATCTTCATGGTCTGCTGCATGCTGCACAACATGGCAGTTGAGAAAGCTGTGCCACTCATCCTGGATCCACCCGTGGAGGACGAAGGGCTTGGCAATGGGGCTAGTGATGTGGAGGATGTGGTTCCGCAAGAGGACATCCGGAGTCGGCTCATACGCGACTTCTTTGCTTAGTGGTGAGTACCAGTGTCTGAGTGTGCACGCATTGGTCCTTGTGTGGCATGTGTTGCAATGTGTGTGTCCATCTGCATGTATGCCACGTGAGTCAGAGGTGTGTGTGGATGTGTCACTCGAGTGATGGTGCCAGTGATGAGTGTATTTCCACAGTCATAATTGTGACCTAGCATGTTGTCATCCTTACATGTGTTGAGTACATGCACATGCAAGTGGATGTGATTTTTGTGGCTGACTTCTTGTGTGTCTCTCATCCCCAGGTACTTGCGCATGCCGTCTGCTGGTTGCATTGTTGTGGCACTGCTATTCCTCATGGACACGTCATCGTGTGCTGACTCAGCGTTACACGCACGGAGAAGTTTGGAAGTCTCCTTAGGGTAAGGGATGCATCAGGGGTGTATTGGGTGTGGCAGTTGTTTACGATGTGTGCACACTGCCCCTGTCGATGTTTGGTTCCTCTGCAGACATGTCGCATCACCATGGGACACATGACATGTAGCTGGATACACCTGAATAGATGGTCAGACTTGTTGACAGTCATCTGTAATGGGATAGTGGATTGTGATGATGGCATCAATGTGTGTAACACTGCCCTCGGACACATACGGTTTGCATTGGCTTGACATGGTGTGGGACTTCCACATCAGAGGATCAATGGTGTATGGCAGCCTCTCCGTGAGCATCAGGGGGTGTTTAGCTGTTACCCGATGTTGGAGGGAGGCCCACCGGGTAGTCGGGGAGACTAATCCGGCACCTTCCTACCGCAAAGTTATAGCCGAGCGCCGCTGAGAAGCCCCCTCGGGGAGGTCTTTCTCCTATGATCGTACTAGGCCCAGTAACACCACCACACAGGACTCAATAGCAGTTGCGAGATTAGGGTCTTTATCAGTAGTAATACGTGCAATATTTACAGAGGGATCGAGGGATCCTGTCAGAGTCTCAGTGTTCGTTCAAGAGGATAGGGTAGTGGGACAGTCTTAGTGCCAGCCAGGCACGGGAGGGCTCTGCGCCAGACCTTGGATGCTGGTCTCAGAGCGGCTCGGATGTGGAGAGCCGCGACGTCGTCTGCAGGGCTCAGATGGTAGTTCCGCTTAGGTCGAGCCGCGACGAGGTCAGCTGGGCTCTGGTGGTAAGGTCCAACAAGGTCGGGCCGCGACAGCGTCAGCAGGGCCCCAAAGGTTCGTGAAGGTCTTTAAGCACGGTGGAGCCGCGACGTCGTCAGCAGGGCTCAAAGGTTGGTTCAGGGTGAGTCTTCTTCCGTAGGGTCAGCCGCGATCCGATCAGCAGGGCTCTTGACTCCAGGATACAACTACTGCCCTGTTGTCGGGTCGCCCCAGATATAGGACGGGCGCCCTTTGATGTCCGGACCCGTGCGCCCGGAGGGGGTGGAGAGGCCGGGGAGGGAGCGGCCAGACGCCCAGCAGGAGAGGCGCCAGGCCCCCGAGAGCTGTGGGGCAATCGCACCTAGGTGTGGAAGGACGGTTTGGGGTCCCATCGATACTGCTCTCCGCTGGGAGTGGGAAGGGCTCACGTGGTATCCCCCGGGCCAGGGGTTGGCGTCTCGATGTCGGGCCTCGCTGGGACCGAGGCCGGGTAGAGCAGGGTCATACAGGTGGTCACGTGGAGTGACGTGCAATCCAAGATGGAGGAGCCCCGATGTGCATGGGACCTCGTGCGGCTTAGCGCGGGGAAACAGGACCACGCCACGAGGCCGGCTCCCACACGCGTCCCCCCCAGCTGAAGGCAGGGAGAGTCACCCATCTTCTTGGGGGTTCTCCTCGCCGAGGCGGAAGAATCGGGACAGGCCGTCAGCATTGGCGTGGTCGTTGCCGGGCCGGTGTTCAACAGTGAAGTCCATCCCTTGCAGCGAGGTGGACCAGCGTAACAGCTTGGGGTTTTCGCCCCGCATTTGCATGAGCCACCGCAAGGGCCGGTGGTCAGTCTGGACCCTGAAGTGGGTACCGAAAAGGTAGGGCCGGAGCTTCTTGAGAGCCCATACCACAGCGAAGGCCTCCCGCTCTGTTCTCGCGGCAGCAGTCGGCGGCTGATAAAGGCCACCGGTCGGTCGAGGCCCTTGGCTTCCAGCTTGGAGAGGACTTCCCCGACCCCGTACTCCGAGGCATCGGTCTGGACTACAAATTCCTTGCTGTAGTCGGGGGCCTGTAGCACAGGGGCAGCGCACATGGCTGCTTTGAGAGTATCAAACGCGGTCTGGCAGCGGGGCGTCCAGTGCACCGCCTTGGGTTGTTTCTTTGAAGTGAGTTCTGTAAGGGGGCCCACAATGCTGCCGTAATCCTTTATGAAGCGTCGGTAGTAGCCGGTGAGGCCCAGGAATGCCCGGACAGCGGTTTGGGTGGCGGGGGGCTCCCACGCCTGGATGGCGTCCACTTTTAACCGGAGGGGGGCCACCTGGCCACTCCCCACCTGATGGCCCAGATAGGTCACAGATCCTTGACCGATCTGGCACTTGCTGGCCTTAATTGTGAGCCCAGCTCTTTGGAGAGCGGCCAGGACTTCCCCAAGGTGTCCTAGGTGCGCGGCCCAGTGGTCGCTGAAGACAGCAATGTCATCGAGGTAGGCCGCGCTGAAGGCTTCGAGACCGGCCAGGACCTTATTTACCAGCCTCTGAAAGGTCGCTGGGGCGTTCTTCATACCGAAGGGCATCACCCGGAAGTGGTAGTGGCCGTCGGGGGTAGAGAAAGCTGATCGTTCTTGTGCGCCGGGAGTGAGCTTGATCTGCCAGTACCCAGCGGTGAGATCAAAGGTGCTTAGGTAGCGGGCGGCCCCTAAGCGATCAATCAGCTCATCGGCTCGTGGCAAAGGGTGGGCATCGGTCTTGGTAACTGCGTTCAGGCCCCGGTAGTCGACACAGAATCTGAGTTCGGGGGCCGTGCCGGGGGCGGCGGCCTTCGGCACCAAGACTACCGGGCTGGCCCACGGGCTGTCGGAAGGCCCGATGACTCCGAGGGCGAGCATCTTGGCGACCTCGGTCTTTATGCAGGCCCGGACTCGGTCAGGCACTCTATAAGTGCGGTGTCGTACAGGGGAGCTATCCCCCGTGTCCACGTCGTGGACGCACCAGGGGGTTACCCCGGGCGTGAGAGAGGAGGGCAGCGAAGGGTTGCAGTAGCTTCTGGCAATCATGGCGCTGTTCTGGTGTCAGGGTGGCGGAGAGGTGGACGCCCTCCAAGGAGCCGTCTTGGCTCGAGGACCCCAGGAGGTCTGGTAGGGGCTCGGAGTCACTTTCACCCCCATCGTCGGTAGCCAGTAGTAAGCTTAGTTCAGTTCGGGCAAAATGGGGCTTGAGCCGGTTGGCGTGCAGGACCCTGAGGGGGTTCCTCGGAGACTCCATGTCGACCAGGTACGTGACGGGGCTCTTCCTCTCAACTATCTTGAAGGGCCCGGTCCACTTGTCCTGCAGGGCGCAGGGGTCCACGGGTGATATGACCCAGACTTGCTGACCCGGCTCAAACTCGACGGCTGAGGCATTCTCGTCATACCAGCGTTTCATATCTTCTTGGCTGGCTTCAAGGTTGGCTTCTGCCAGGGCACGGAACTTTCGAGTCTGGTTCCGCAAGGTCAGGAGGTACCGGTAGACGTCGGGTGGGGCACTTTGGACGTTCGCCTCCCAACCCTCCTTGACCAGGCTGAGGGGCCCTCGGACGGGGTGCCCATACAACAGTTCGAAGGGGCTGAAGCCCAGGGACTTCTGTGGTACCTCCCGGTAGGCGAACAGGAGGCAGGGCAACAGGACATCCCATCTCCTCCCGAGGGGCTCTTCCAGGCCCTTGATCATCCCCTTCAGGGTTCGGTTGAACCGCTCGACCAGTCCGTTCCCCTGGGGGTGGTAAGGGGTGGTGAATTTATAGGTGACCCCACATTGTTGCCAGAGGGATCTCATGTACTTCGAGATAAAGTTCGTCCCCCTGTCGCTCACCACTTCTCGGGGGAACCCCACCCTGGAGAAGATGCCCATCAGGGCCCGGCCCACCACTGGAGCGCAGCGAAGGGTTGCAGTAGCTTCTGGCAATCATGGCGCTGTTCTGGTGTCAGGGTGGCGGAGAGGTGGACGCCCTCCAAGGAGCCGTCTTGGCTCGAGGACCCCAGGAGGTCTGGTAGGGGCTCGGAGTCACTTTCACCCCCATCGTCGGTAGCCAGTAGTAAGCTTAGTTCAGTTCGGGCAAAATGGGGCTTGAGCCGGTTGGCGTGCAGGACCCTGAGGGGGTTCCTCGGAGACTCCATGTCGACCAGGTACGTGACGGGGCTCTTCCTCTCAACTATCTTGAAGGGCCCGGTCCACTTGTCCTGCAGGGCGCAGGGGTCCACGGGTGATATGACCCAGACTTGCTGACCCGGCTCAAACTCGACGGCTGAGGCATTCTCGTCATACCAGCGTTTCATATCTTCTTGGCTGGCTTCAAGGTTGGCTTCTGCCAGGGCACGGAACTTTCGAGTCTGGTTCCGCAAGGTCAGGAGGTACCGGTAGACGTCGGGTGGGGCACTTTGGACGTTCGCCTCCCAACCCTCCTTGACCAGGCTGAGGGGCCCTCGGACGGGGTGCCCATACAACAGTTCGAAGGGGCTGAAGCCCAGGGACTTCTGTGGTACCTCCCGGTAGGCGAACAGGAGGCAGGGCAACAGGACATCCCATCTCCTCCCGAGGGGCTCTTCCAGGCCCTTGATCATCCCCTTCAGGGTTCGGTTGAACCGCTCGACCAGTCCGTTCCCCTGGGGGTGGTAAGGGGTGGTGAATTTATAGGTGACCCCACATTGTTGCCAGAGGGATCTCATGTACTTCGAGATAAAGTTCGTCCCCCTGTCGCTCACCACTTCTCGGGGGAACCCCACCCTGGAGAAGATGCCCATCAGGGCCCGGCCCACCACTGGAGCGGTCACAGTTCGGAGGGGAACAGCTTCGGGGTACCGGGTGGCGTGGTCGACCAGTACCAGGATGAAGCGGTGGCCCAGGGCGGTTCGGGGGTCGAGGGGCCCCACGATGTCGATCCCCACTCGTTCGAACGGGGTGCGGACGGCTGGAAATGGTTGTAGGGGGGCTTTCACTCGTCCCCCAGTCTTCCCGCTAGCTTGGCAGGTCGGGCAGGACCGGCAGTGCTGGTCCACGTCTCGTCTCATTCGGGGCCAATAGAAATGGGTCACGAGGCGGCTGTACGTCTTGTCCCGCCCGAGATGTCCGGCGAGGGGCACGTCATGTGCCAGGTTCAAGAGGAATTCTCGAAATCGGAGGGGGACCACCAGCACCCGGCTGGCCCCTAGTTCGGCGACTTTCTGCTTGCTATACAACAAGTCATTGTCCCAATAGACCCAGTGGGTTCCCGAGGGGTCCCCCGCACCCTGGGCAGCCGCCTGCTGTCGGGCCCCCTCGAGGGACTGGCAGCCCTTCTGTTCTTGCTGGAATTGTTCGCGGGTGGGGCCCCCGTCGTGGCGCCACTGGGCCAGCTCGGGGATCTCGCTGAGGGGAGCGGCCTCATTGGGAGAAAGTTCGGACGGCCCGGCCTCCTCGTCAGGTTCCTCCGGGCCGGAGGAGGTGGATTGTTCGGGGCCCGCTGGCTTGTCGGGGGCTGGGGCCGCAGCTGGCTGGACGGTCATGGACCGAGTGGTGGCGCAGGCCCACTCGGGTAGTCCTAGCATCACCAGATGCTCTCGGCGCTCCACCTGGGCCCAGGGGGAGCTCTCTAGATCGTTCCCCAGGAGGCAGTCTACCGGGGGGTCGTCGCGGACAGTCACTTTTAGGGTGCTGGACACTCCTCCCCACTCGAAGGGGATTCGGGCCATCCGGCACATGCTCTCGGTGTTGTCGGCGGTCCGGACAGGGCAGAGGACATGTGGTAGGATCTGTTCGGGGGTCACCAGATGGCAGCGGACAGCGGTCACACTGGCCCCAGTGTCCCGGAGGGCCTCGGCCCGTCGCCCATTGATGGTGACCCACTGTTGGTACTTCTGGGTGTTGCTTGGGATGGTGGCGCGGGGCACCATTTCTCGGGAGCCCAGGCATACAAGCGACATGGCGGCTGGTTCCCACTCGGGGGACCCGTCGTCGTGGTTCTCCTCCTCATCCTCTCCCTCCCCTAGGGCTGCGGCGGCAATTTGTCGGGGAGGTGGCCCCGTGGTCCCGTTCCGTCGGTTCACGGGGCAAGCCGGGTCACTGGCATAATGGGTCTGTTGACATCCGAAGCAGGTTACTGTCGGTCGTGGTCCAGACCAGGCGATAGGGGTCCCTCTTCGGCCCTGGGTCGGGGAAGCGGGGTTGGTTGTTTGCCCTCGTGGCGGACTTCGGGGTGGTCCAGCTGGGAATTCTCGACTGCGGTGGGACCCCCCTCCTCCGCCGCACTGGCGGGGAGGTCCCGTGGTGCTCCGTTGGTAGTCCCCCATGGGGTTCCGGTGGACCCGGGTGTTGACCCATCGGTCCGCTTCGGCGGCGAGCTTCCGGGGCTCGGTCAGTTTACTGTCCAGGAGGTGTTGCCTTAGTTCCACAAAGCAGTTGTTGGCGAGGTGCTCCCAGACAATGAGGTCGAATAGTTCGTTATATGAGGTGACCTTGCTCCCTTTGATCCATCCTTCCAACGCTCGGCTGAAGAAGTCCAAGTATTCGACCCATGTGGTACCGGGGATCTTCTTGCAGTCCCGGAAGCGTTGCCGGTACATCTCGGCCGACAGTCCGTAGCGTGTGAGTAGGGCTTCCTTCATGTGGTCGTACGAGGTCATCACTGCGTCGGGGAGTTGCAGCAGGGTATCCCGTCCCTCGCTGAGGAACCTCCCCCATAGGCCGGCGCCCCAATCCTTCCGGGGTACCCGATGGGAGGTCATGGCGACTTCGTACGCTCGGAACCATTGCTGGATGTCGTCATTTTTATAGTACTCCTTGACGACATCCTTGGGGATGTGAACCTTTGGCTCGGTCGGGGGCAGAGCGTCCCGGGCTCCGGGGTTGCTGGTCTCCCCAGTTTTAGCTTTTAGTTCAAGTTCTTTAAGGCTCCTCTGGTGCTCGAGGGTTAGCCGTCTCTCCTCTAGCTCCCAATGCCTTTTCTTCTCCTCGATCTCTTCTTGTAGTCGTAGTTGCTCCAGGGCTATCTTTTTCTCCGCTAGTAGGAGCTCACCGTCCAGCCGGAGTCGGGCAAGGTCCATTTCGTGTGTCCGGGCCCTTTCCCGTTCTCGTATCTCTTCGGGGGAAAGGCTGGTGTCTGGGATGGTTCGCTCCCCGTTTGTCGGGGCCGTGGTCGGCAGGTTTCCGTCCCGGGCCGAGGTCCCTTCGGCTCGGGGTGGAGGGGTCTCGGTTTCTGCCCAGGCTTTCAGGGCTTTCTGCATTTCTTCCTTGGTGCCCAATCCTGTGGTTGGGATCCCTTTGTCTTTGCAGAATTGTTTGAGTTCCTTGTGGGTGTATTCCTCCAGTTTCTCCAACTGGAAGGTTGCGGCCACGGTTGCTTCTTGGCCATCCATGCCCTTTTTTCTCTTCTCGTCTGGTCAGGTAGTGGTTGCGTTACTTGCTTGTACGATTGCGTTTGCTCGGATCCCACCGCTGCCACCAAATGTTGGAGGGAGGCCCACCGGGTAGTCGGGGAGACTAATCCGGCACCTTCCTACCGCAAAGTTATAGCCGAGCGCCGCTGAGAAGCCCCCTCGGGGAGGTCTTTCTCCTATGATCGTACTAGGCCCAGTAACACCACCACACAGGACTCAATAGCAGTTGCGAGATTAGGGTCTTTATCAGCAGTAATACGTGCAATATTTACAGAGGGATCGAGGGATCCTGTCAGAGTCTCAGTGTTCGTTCAAGAGGATAGGGTAGCGGGACAGTCTTAGTGCCAGCCAGGCACGGGAGGGCTCTGCGCCAGACCTTGGATGCTGGTCTCAGAGCGGCTCGGACGTGGAGAGCCGCGACGTCGTCTGCAGGGCTCAGATGGTAGTTCCGCTTAGGTCGAGCCGCGACGAGGTCTGCTGGGCTCTGGTGGTAAGGTTCAACAAGGTCGGGCCGCGACAGCGTCAGCAGGGCCCCAAAGGTTCGTGAAGGTCTTTAAGCACGGTGGAGCCGCGACGTCGTCAGCAGGGCTCAAGGGTTGGTTCAGGGTGAGTCTTCTTCCGTAGGGTCAGCCGCGATCCGATCAGCAGGGCTCTTGACTCCAGGATACAACTACTGCCCTGTTGTCGGGTCGCCCCAGATATAGGACGGGCGCCCTTTGATGTCCGGACCCGTGCGCCCGGAGGGGGCGGAGAGGCCGGGGAGGGAGCGGCCAGACGCCCAGCAGGAGAGGCGCCAGGCCCCTGAGAGCTGTGGGGCGATCGCACCTAGGTGTGGAAGGACGGTTGGGGGTCCCATCGATACTGCCCTCCGCTGGGAGTGGGAAGGGCTCACGTGGTATCCCCCGGGCCAGGGGTTGGCGTCTCGATGTCGGGCCTCGCTGAGACCGAGGCCGGGTAGAGCAGGGTCATACAGGTGGTCACGTGGATTGACGTGCAATCCAAGATGGAGGAGCCCCGATGTGCATGGGACCTCGTGCGGCTTAGCGCGGGGAAACAGGACCACGTCACGAGGCCGGCTCCCACACTCGACACTTGTGTGCCAGTTCCATGGATATCAAGTATTTGTGGTGCAGAAGGGGGGTGCCAGTGTTGGACCCACATGTTACTCCACATGACTTGTGTATGTGTACTCCGAGTTGCCTCTGCATTCCGGAATACATGACTAATAAAGGTGTCCCTATGCCTCCAAGGTGCCTCTTCTCAGTCAATGCTGGTGTGTTGCCACGGTGCATACGGCATGTCTGGCATGGTTTTCAGTGATAGTGGCTATGTGTCTATGTGTAGAGTAGCAAGATGCAAGCTGTTTGTCTGGGATTAGACTCTGTATTGTGCATGATGTCCATGACTGTGTGGGTATTGTGACATGTGCCATCCCCATGCATCCAACGTTGGCCAGGCCACCATTCTCTGCATCCACCTGACTCAAGCTTGCAGGACATGGTTCTGCCACCTGTCTACACATACCTGGGTGCCCCCAAGGACACTCCACATGATCCCTGACCTCTGCGCATGACTGTTGCTGTACTCAATATGCCTGTCGGCACGGTTGTGCGGCTACCCCCTCAGCTGGTTGGGCCCATCACGGGTGTGTATGGTGCTCCATGTCTGTCTTGCCTAATACATTGTGACCCATGTGTGTCCTGTGCCAGACTCAGGCCCCAGGGTATGGATGGTTGAAGTCATATGAGAACTCAGGCATGGTTAGACTTTACAAGACACATGTAAGGTAATAATGCAAAATGTAGGCATCATCTCTTGATCGTGTAAGTTTTTATTTGTGTTGGGGTACGTGTTGGGGGGGGTATGATAAGAGGGGCTTTCCGGGTGTGTGGAATCCAAAGTTCACTGGGGGAGTTGGTATCCTTGCCATTGGAAATCATCAGAGTCCATGCCACAGTCTTTGTCAACATTGGTCAGACAGTGACCAGCAAGTCCATGTGGCAGAGAATGTCATTTGCTGATGTGCTGCTGTTGGGCCAGTGGGCCAGGTGCCAGGCCAGGTGTCCTGGGAGATGGTGCTGTTGCGCCGACCCTCACGGTCTTTTCCGTGGACGACCCGCCCTCCTGCGGGAACCCTCAGAAGCAGGCCGTGACGATGTTTGGGATGCTCCGTCGGATGTATCCTCCTCCTCCTGATCCCTCCCTGTGGGTGGTGATGTTCTTCGCCTGGTGGCACAGGGAGGGTTGCCCATGTTGTCGGCTATCCGACGGAGTGAACGGTTAATACCCGTGAGCACCGTCACGAGCTCAGCCTGTCTGTCCTCCATCCGTCCTTGGTGTCGCTGTTGACTGCCATGTTGCTCCGCATGTTGCTGGGCCTGCTGGGTCTTGATCTCCTCGAGGGTCCCCTTCATCTCGTTGAGGGTGGACACAACCTGGCTCATGCCCGTGGTGTCCTGCCGGTATGTGTCCAGGATGTTTCTTACATGGGAATATACCGGTTCCGCAGCCAACTGGTCAGGCTCGTGCCTCCGCCGTCCTCCACTCCCACCACCCCTGCCCACTTGTACCTGGTCTGCCCTTGTGGGCACATCGGGTCTCCGGGACCCCTGAGGGGTGGCATTTGCGTTGTCGCCTGCCTCCTCCTGGGTGCCCGTTACACCGTGTTCCTCCTGGTCAGCCTGGCTGCGTTGTGGTGGTGGGGCAGGGATCCTGGGTGTCTCCTGGGATGTGGCAGGAGTGGGGGTGGTGGTTGGCCCAGTTGTACCTGACGCAGGTGCTGCAGGTGGTTGGACACCAGTGGGGCCAGGTTGGTCGGGGTCGTCCACAGAGTGGTGAGAGTCGTCGCTGCCGGTCGGATCGTCATCCCGCAGAGCCAGGTCCTGTGAGTCTTCCCCCCAAGTGTTGGGGGGTGATCCACGACGTTGACCTGTGTGTGAGAGAGACAATGTTATTTTTGTTCCATGCAACATCCATGTTTCATTAGTTTCAAAGTTGGCACATTTCCTCTGGGTATTTGGATATGTCTTGCATTCCACTCACAGTGCACTTGTGCATGGGTATGTCCCTTGGCCACAGCTTTTGAGACTTTACCTATGTGTGACACAGTCTTACTTGCTGCGTTAATTGTGACTGCAGTCAGCAGTGGAGTGAGCAGGTGTGGCGAGCCATGCATTGGCGCCTTCCGTGTTGCACTGCACGTGGGCACATGGAGTTGTTCCACACACTTATATGATGCAGGTAGCTGGGGTTGTGCTCGTGCACAGGTTGAGACATGGCCCAGTGTTTTGCCATGGAGAAGAGAGGGGGATTCAGGCACTGGCCACCCTTGTCTACATACACGCAGTCCACCTGCTGATGAGCAGACATTCCCACACCACCCAAGGCTGAATTGGTCTCCCTGTGTATCCCTTTCTCACTCCCTCTCTGTACCCCTCTCCCTCCCTCCCTATTCAGCCTCCTCCCTCTGTCCGGCTCCCTGTGTCTCCCTCCCTCTCTCTCCCCCTCTCCCCCCCTCTGTGTGTCACCCTCTGTCACCTCAGCCCAGCTTCCTAGGCACACACTTTTTGCAGATCTTTGAATGGCCCTTGGCTTGTTCATGTGAGTTTGTTTCTGATCTCCAGGCACCCATTGGGTGTAGTGTCTGTGTCTGCGCTGCTGCTGTGGTGGTGTGTGCTGCCACTCTTTCACAGTGTTGGCTGTTCATTAGCTGCTGTCATGTGCAAAAAGTGCCTTCACCCCCATGTCTTCATGCAAGGCGTCCGCTATTTGCAGGCAAGTCTTTCCTGTGTGGGGACACACTGTTTGTCTGGCTGTGACCTAGGCCATATGGGCAGAGGGCATTGTTGTCTGCTTCTGAGTTGCACTATGTGATTTTTGAGGCCCACACTCCCGCCATCCAGGTTACTGTGTCTTGTGTTGGTGTTTTCTGTGGCCTGTGACTTGGCATTGTCTAGCTGGGTGCATGGGGCATGGTGGCGCTAGTGGCATGTGCGTGTTTATGGAGTGTGGTTGAGTCAGGCGATAGCTTTGGGGTGGTTGCGTGCATGATTGTGAGTTTGGTTGTGGATGACGTTCCCCCCATGTGAGGTGAGTTGTTTGTGTACTCACCAGGCTCTCGGAGTCCTTCTACTCCCTCCACTCCCACCACTGGCAGTATGGCCATCACCTTCTCCTCCCAGGGATGGTATTGTACGCGTCAGCGGGGCGGCCCTCCTCCAGTGATGTTGGCCTGGTTGTGGTCATCGGTCATTTTGCGGCGGACCGTCCTCCGCAGATCGTACCACCTGGCTTGGCATTCATGCCTGGTCCTTCTGGTGGACGCAACAGCATTCACAGCATCGACAATCGTCTGCCACATGGCTGTCTTTTCGGAAATGCTGATCCGTCTGACCAATGTTCCAAAGAGGTGTGGCTCGACTCTGATGATTTCGTCGACAAGGACCTCCAACTCTTGGCTAGTGAACTTTGGATTCTTGTTAGTGGGCATGGTAAGGGGTGTGGGTGTGGATGTTGTGGGGGGTGTGGGTGTGGATGGTTGTGGGGGTGTGGGTGTGGATGGTTGTGGGTGTGTGGGTGTGGTTGTGCATGTGTGTGTGTGAATGTGATGAGGGGGTGTTTGTGAAGGTGGCTGTGTGAAGGTGTGCAGGTGTAAGGTGTAGTGGAGGTTGTAGTATGCTGCAGTTGTTTCTCTGTGTGGTCTGGCAGCAGTGGGTCTGTTGCAAAGGATCATGGTTTGTGTGTGTTGGGCCTTTTTATTGGTCCATTGGTGGGTGTGGCTGTGTTTGAACTTTGGGTGGGTGTGTTATAAGGAGTGGTTGTGTTTTGGGCCTCTGTTTGGGAGTTTGGCAGTTGCAGGTCAGTGAATAGGTTGTATTTGTGCTTGTTGGACATGTTTTGTGGCTTTGTGCGATTCGAATGGAGTGTTCTTGTGTTGTTTTGCTTTGTCCTGGTTGTGTACGTGTGTTTTTAGCGTCTGTACGGTGCGTACATCGGCCATTTTGTTGTACAGTGCTGTCCTTGTCTCTGGCTTGGTACGACTCGTACATGCGCGATGTTGGGTGAGGGTGCTGGTGTTGGGGCCTGGGGTGCGTTCCGTACTTAGACTGGTGGGGTGTGTGTTCGCTCCGTACATACACGGGTGGGGGTACGGTCCGTACATACACTGTTGGGGTGGGGGGTACGCTCCATACATACGCTGGTGAGGGTACGGTCCGTACATACACGGTTGGGGTGAGGGTACCCTCCATACATACGCGGGTGGGGGTACGGTCCGTACATTCACTGTTGGGGTGGGGGTACGCTCCATACATACGTGGGTGGGGGTACGGTCCGTACATTCACTGTTGGGGTGGGGGGATGCTCCATACATACGCGGGTGGGGGTACGGTCCGTACATTCACTGTTGGGGTGGGGGTACGCTCCATACATATGCGGGTGGGGGTACGGTCCGTACATTCACTGTTGGGGTGGGGGTACGCTCCATACATACGCGGGTGGGGGTACAGTCCGTACATTCACTGTTGGGGTGGGGGTACGCTCCATACATACGCGGGTGAGGGTACGGTCCGTACATACACGGTTGGGGTGGGGGTACGCTCCATACATACGCGGGTGAGGGTACGGTCCGTACATACACTGTTGGGGTGGGGGTACGCTCCATACATACGCGGGTGAGGGTGCGGTACGTACATACACGGTTGGGGTGGGAGTACACTCCATACATACGCGGGTGAGGGTACGGTCCGTACATCCACTGTTGGGGTGGGGGTACGCTCCATACATACACAGGTTGGGGTACGTACGTACACTGGTGTATATACACAGGTGGGTATACGGTCCGTACGTACGGGGGTGTACATGCACGGCTGGGGGTTCGGCACGTACATACGAGGGCTGGGGGAGTGGTTGGGCGCGTACATACGGGGGCTGGGGGGGTGTTCGGCACGTATGCAGGCACATGTCTCCATGGTTGCTATGGGAGTTCGGTGCGGATGGTGTTTTTTCCATACGGTTGTAACATCGGACGCACGGGATGGATCGTACTTGCGCGGTCGGACTTCACTTTTCACATTTGTATGGTAAGTCGTCCGGGGACGTGTCGGACACATTTTCCGACCCGAGGACTTGTGGGGAATTATTCCCAATGCGATTCGTATGGACTTTTTCCCATGGGAATCGTACTTGGCAGTTTGTACGGCACTTGTACGATTCGTACGGTAAAATGACCGGATACGAGTCGTACGGGGAAATTTTTTCCAGGATCCTAATCGGCACCTAAGTGTCTATAATAAATACCAGCACACATTGCACCAGTTATATGAACTGTGTCAGGATAAATATTTCTCATAGCAGTTCTATCGCCAGTTAAAATTCAAGCAGAACAGAAGTTAAGCCGCCCTGGTTTTTTAAGCCTTTTGTCCTTGCGTCCCACAGGGTGACACGAGGACAACGCAAAAGCTTCAGGAAAATTTAGAAAGCCACGCAAAGGACGATTTGCACTGCCTTGGTGTCTTTGTAAATAACTGTAACATAACGTATCTGCTTGATCTGAGACATTCCTTGGGCGGAGCATGGGTGTTCCCGTGCATCCACACATGGATTTGACGCAATACAAGAGCTACAAGAGTTTGTACACCTGGGATTACGTCGAACAGGTACGCCTCCCATAGAATGGCGTAACGAGTACAAAATATTTTTTCCTCATTGTTATTTTCTCTTTCTATCCGTGATGCCTTCTGGGTTGTTTTTGTGCAGGAAAGTATCATCCTGCACAAAAACAGTACTTCCCATAACACAGGAGTCCTTTCCTTATGGTGCAAGGGTGCCTGCAATGGTGCTAGGCTGCACACAGTGCACCAGTGCAAGGAGAGAGCCGAAATTCTCCATATCTTCGTAAATAATTCATTTCTGATCTCTCCCTTTCACGCAACGCAGTGCAGCAATTTCCCATGCTGCACTGGGTAGCGTGAAATAATAGGAAATGTTAATCTATGGAAGCTGTGGGATTACAGGGTGGAGGGCAGAGCCTGGTGAATGTAAATGTTTGGTGCATGACGTTAACGAAGGGTAAAATAAATGCATTGCATATCATGGGTGTTGTAGGGAAAATCAGAACCACCAAAAGGAACTTCATCCACAACAAAATCCTCACCAACTCCACCAATTCCAAGGAACTCTTCAGCGTCATCCAGGAATTCACCAACCCACGCTGCGAAGCCATAGACATCACCCCCTCCCAAGACCTCTGCAACAAGCTTGGAACCTACTTCCACCACAAGATCAAAACCCTCTACGACAAATTCACGGACCATCCTCCAAACACCACAGCCTCCCCCTCAGCCCCCCCTCAGACAACAACAAACCAACCTTCTCCAGCTGGACACTCCTCACGACCAAATACACCACCTCAGCCATGAAAGGCATGCACTCAGGGGCTCCCACCGACCCCTGCCCTCCTCACATCCACCACAGAGCCGCGGCCGCCATCACACCCAAACTCAAATGCACCATCAACACCACCTTCGAAACAGGCACCTTCCCGGATGTCTGGATACGTGCAGAAATCAGGTCCCTACTCAAGACGCCAACAGCGGACCCCACCGACCTCAAAAACGACTGACCCATCTCTATCCTCCCTTTCGCAGCCAAAGTCGCAGAGAAAATGGTCAACAGAGAACTAACATGGTTCATTGAACACAACTCCATCCTGGACCTGTCCCAATCCATATTCCGAAGCAACCACAGCATGGAGACCGCCCTACTCGCCGTCACAGATGACATCTACACTCTCCTGGATCAAGGACACTCAGCAGCCCTCATCCTACTCGACCTATCAGCAGCGTACGACACCGTCTCTCACCGCACCAGACTACACGACTCCGGCATGCAAGGAACAGCCCTGGACTGGATGCGATCATTCCTAACCAGAAGAAGCCAGAGAATCAGGCTACCTCCCTTCCTCTCTGACAACACGAAACCACATGCGGAGTCTCACAAGGATCATCACTGAGCCTGACCCTCTTCAACATCTACATGGCCCCCCTAGCAACCATCATACGAAAACATGGCCTCAGCATCGTATCCTCCGCCGACGGCACCCAGCTCATCCTCTCCCTCACCGAGACCCCACCACCACCAAACTCAATTTCCAGAAAGGAATGCAAGAAGTCGCTGACTGGATGGCAAACAGCTGCCTGAAACTCAACGCAGAGAAGACAGAAGTTCTTGTCCTTGGTACCACCCCTTCAGCATGGGACAACACCTGGTGGCCAACCGCCCTCGGGAGCCCACTCACCCCCGCAGATCACGCCAAGAAACTGGGTATCATCCTCGACTCATCACTCACCATGAACCGACAGGTCAATGCAGTCACATCCAGCTGCTTCAACACCCTCCGCATACCCCGTAAGACCTTCAAATGGATCCCCCCGGAATCAAGGAAGACAGTCACCCATGCACTCATCACCAGCAGACTGGACTATGGAAACACACTCTACGACGGCATCACCAAGTCCCTACTCTGCAAACTCCAGACCATACAAAACACCGCAGCCAGACTCATCCTTGGCATCTCCCGGCGAGAATACATCAGCCAACATCTATTAACAACAAATAGAGGTGCACTGGACATAGAATAGAGAGTCCAAAATATTTCTCTTTTTCTTTGTTTGACTTTTATTTCATAGCTGATAAATACACAAAAACAGCCAACGCGTTTCGTTTTAAAGACAATTTAAACAGAACTTCTTCAGGGCTTGAATTGACAGCAAGTCAGGTTCAAACTTTATAATTGATGAAATGGCTATCAGATTTTGTGATAAAAATCTGTAAAGTACCTTCAAAGATTTAAGGTAGAGTTTCTACCGGTCGGTGAATTGGAGTGAGAGCAGGAATCGCTTATCAAGGCGATTGGATGATATCTCGCTGGCAACAAAACGAGTGCTCAACAATGCAAATTAGAAACTCTACCTTAAATCTTTGAAGCTACTTTATAGATTTTTATCACAAAATCTGATAGCCATTCTTACAATTGGTCCCTTTTTTCATCTTTTGAACCATTGATTCTTCATATAAATCTAAACCTACTGCTACCGACTAAGATATTGTGGATCTCCTACATATTAAGTGGGAATCACTGTCTATCTTCTTAGTCTTCATTTCATCAATTATAAAGTTTGAACCTGACTTGCTGTCAATTCAAGCCCTGAAGAAGTTCCGTTAAAATTGTCTTTAAAGGAACGAAACGGGTAGGCTGTTTTTGTGTATTTATCAGCTATGAAATAAAAGTCAAACAAAGAAAAAGAGAAATATTTTGGACTCTCTATTCTGTGTCTAGTGCACCTCTATTTGTTGTTAATAAATTGTCAGATCTCTTTCTGAGGCACCATTAGGTGAAGGGTGCTGGAGTTATTGTGCACTAACAGCCAGATAATGCAGCAGCATTACAAAAAGTGAAGTGCTACCATTTAAGTCCGTCACCTTCTAGTTGTTTTTGATATCAACATCAGCCAACATCTACGAAGACTCCACGGGCTCCCCGTAGAGAAAAGAATCACCTTCAAAATCCTCACCCACGCCTACAAATGTCTACACAACAACGGACCCAAATACCTCAATGACAGAGTTAACTTCCACGAACCCAAAAGAAGCCCACATCACAGCTAAGACATGGAAAGAGCTACCAGCAGACCTCAGACGCGCCCCCTCCCTGAACTCCTTCAGAAAGGCCCTCAAGACCTGGCTCTTCAGCTAAGCAAAAAACCCAGCGGTCCTCATCGCCGACCATACCCCCCCGGCCCCCCCAGCACCTTGGGACCCCACGGGTGAGTAGCACGCTTATAATTCCCCTGATTGGTTGATTAATTGATTGATTGATTGATTGATTGATTGATTGCTTGATTGATTGATTGATTGATTGATTGATTGATTGATTGATAGGGTTGCAGGTCTTAAAGACTGAATGCAGGCCAGACCAAAAGTCAGACATTGGAGGGTTTTGTTTCATTTTGTAAAATTATTTACTTTTTTTGTTTTTACAGACTGGTGTTTATCTGTTATCATGATTCAATGCATGTTGGTGTAGTTTTTCTTAGGATTAGTATGATGGAGGGAGGGCGCCCCTTTACTTTGGACAGAGATTTAAATACAAATCTCTCACCTTGTGTCATAGGCATTCTGTTGTTTAAGGTATTTGTGAATTACTACTGATTTCTGGCTGCCAAATGTTTCTCTATGATATGAACATGGCATAACAAAATGTGTTGCAAACAGACATTTCGTTCTATATGCAATGTGAGTTTAATATAACAGTGTTTTTTTTTATATAGCTTGACCCGAAGATATCGGTCATCAGAGAGCTTTACATACCACCAGTTGCATTACCTGAGGACATTCATTTTTTGTCAACGCACGGGGAGATTAAGTGATTTGCCCAGAATCACAGGAGGTTCAGCGTCATTGTAGGGACTCGAACCGGGTTCACCAGATTCTGGGTCGACCGCCTTAGCCATTAGGCCAACTCCCCTCCCCTATACATTTATTTGTTGGCATGAATTAATATGTGTGATGTAAGGTTGTATAATATATTATATTTGTGTTGATCAATGGGATTCCACTTTTAGATATTAACGAATGATGATGGGTTAAGCTATTTAACGGGTGTTTCGTGATGTCATCCACAGTGATTGCTGCTGCATCTAATAATGGCATAATTTATGCAATCAATACATCACAATGTTTTATATTTTTATATTAATTCCGACAAACGATGACGGTTTTAATAAAGAATTTGATTTTTGAAACATGGGATGGGAGCCCTGTTAGGTACTTCCACAATTACTCTAAGATTTAATGCACTGGGACATATAGAAAAGAGTTTAATGTAGGCTATGAATTTGTGATTACTACGTGAGATTATGTTATGAGGGAGGGTGTACACTAATTTGTCACTATGTATTCTATGTAGTATCCTATAATCTTTGAACCCTCATCAAGTCCTGAGGAAGGTCCCCAGAAACTACTGAAGTGGGGCCAAAACGTCGACAGATTAGAAGTGGAGAATGGAGGAATACCGAGGACCCTTATTTTGAAACACCGAGAAGGGCACAGATTTCAACAACATGATCCCTAAGACCCAACTGGTTCCCTGCCTTGATTTTTCAAGCTCTTTTAACTGTGTCTTGATGTGTTTTGTTTATGTTTTTTAGTAAGAAGGTTTGATGGGGTTTGTTTGCATCTCCTGAGTACAGGTATGTGTAAAAGCAGAAGTTTGGGATTTTTCCCGAGAACAGCGTACAGTCTGTTCTATATGCATGTATAGGGTGTCTTTATGTCATTGTTAATGACACGCTGATATTATATTCTTTCAATTTACAACATTATAGTAAAAGTGATTCTTATTTGTGCTCCTCTTTCTTTGAAGTGTTGTTTGTTGTAAGTAATGTCTGATTGTCTAATTTATTTAAGAATACTTTATTAATGCCAAGAAGCATTTCTTTAGTATGTTGGATCTCTGAGCTCCAACACTCTGAGAAGTCTGTGATTGCTGGTCCTTCCCATCTCTAAACTCAAGAGTGGAAACTGCTGCACTTGGCTTTGTAGAGCCACAGTGCGACAGGCCAGTAATAAAGGACCTCAACGACCATGGTTGTGGCCCAGTAGCCCAGATCTGCCCTGATACCTCCAAACGGGGTGTGACATGCAGTGCATGAATGGTGATGGATATTAGGATCTGGTACCAATTTGAATCAATTTATAAAGTGAAAAGGACAATTAAAGATTGACCTCTCCTCATACCTTCTGGGCAGAGTGAACAGCAGTCATTATTCAGTCTAATGAGACAACTCCTAACAACTTTCTCTAAATGTTCCAAGTTATGACCAGGCTAGGGTGGACAGGACAATTCAATTCAAGACCACAGCCATGTTTCATGTTTGGTCGATTTACAGAAATGCAACACATTGCAATGCTGCACTGTGTATTCTGACCTGCTGCTGCGTTTGGAGCTTGCACTGCAATTCATAGATAGGCATGCATATAGGAACATAAAAATAAGTACAATGTGTTTGTGATTTTGTGGACTTGCTTCTGCACTTCATAACAGGCAACTTGCCATTGTCAGGCAATTAAAAGAAGCAGACTGGACACCTGTGTGGTACTCAGGGCAGGCTGGTACAGAAAAGAGACCCGGGCACTGAAATAAAAGTGTCTCCATTAGTGAAGTAGATAGCTACAAAAGTGGCCCATGCTTACAAACTGGGGCAGCTTTGAAGTTGTAAAGACACGCTGTATAAGTGTTTTGCAAGGTATGTACGACTGCATGGATGTGAGCTTGCTGCTGGCAATGCTTGTTTTAATATCAGGAAAACAACAGGAAAACTGGCCCAGCAGACCCTGAAAAAGACCCACAACCTGCCAAAAGAGCGGCACATACACTAACCCGTCAGACCAGCCCACCAGGCACTGCCTGAGGTCTCTGTGGGCCGTCAGACCTGACGGTTCCGTTGTATCTGCAGCATGCTAGCGGTCTCTGCTCATGTGTACAGACCCCTTGTGTATGCCCCTGATAGGCTCAAAATCCTCTTAATTCTATTTCACTGACTTGAAAATGGTTACTTTCCCTTGGATGATGGATCATTCTGTTGATGTCTCCTTGAGAGCGCTGCCTGGCATGCTGCAGCGCCGATGAGCTTGATGACTGGATTAGATGCTGATGCAATAAAGGAGGTATTTGCTCGCTCTGGTAGTCAGTATCCGAAGACTGAATATTCTGTTCTTGTCAGTTCGCAGACTAATGAGTACAGTGTTAGGTTTCTGAGATGATGAATGATACAGATGATTCCTGCCTTGGAAAATAGAAAGTTCTGAGCTGCCTGACAGGCTACAAACTCATCAGAGAGAGCCAGGACATCAAATACGAATGTAATAAACCACAGAGCATCAATGGGATAACACATTCGCACAGTCTTGAAGACCAGGATTGTAATGTGCCCTATATGCATAAATATGCATGTGCTATTCATGCCTGGCTCACTTGCTTACCTTTCTTCGGTGTGTTCTTCTTTTTATCTCATTTACCGTCGTTGCTTTGGGTGTGGTCTCCCCCAGTGACGTGTCCTCAATTATCTTCTGTATGTATCCAGTTTTATGTTGTCATCTGTATTTGGCATCCTAGTCTAAGGAAGATTTGTATATTAATTGCAGTGAATCATTTTACTGGTTCTTTTAAATCACACACCCTGTGTAAAGGCTGCATCTGTGGCACAGTTAATCCATTCATTCCAGCCAACTGGTGGATTGTGTGTGGATTGTTTTGATCTTATGTTATCCTGATGAAGCGAATATGATTTGCATACTGCATACCTTGAGCAGGGTTTGAAAGACTCCTGGGTCCAGATTACATAAAACGCGCTAAGGTCACAACAGGTGTGTGTGCCCACTTTCTGTGCCCTCGCGGAGCAATAGTATTACACAAGGGGCCGCAGGGACTTATGCAGCACCTTCTGTAATAGAGACACTGCTGGCGCACATAAAGCACTGGTGCTATCTCAAGAGGGCATTCCCTCACTTGTATGGGCACGTGGCCCCATGCAAATGAGGGAAAGACTTTGCCTGTGGGTCAGCGCAGTATTATGGAAGGAGGAGGAGAGGCAAAATGGCTGTTAGAGGGCTCACTGATTGAGCACTACAAAGAAAAAGTGCACAGTCAGTGTGCCCCCTGGGGATAGGCCTCTAGAAGGGAGTTGTTGGAAATGGCCCTTTTTGCAGGGTTATCCCCAAACTTTTTGCTTCTTCCTCCTTTATTTTTTCTGACCCATGGTTGTTGGCAATAGGACTCTGGGCACTTTACCACTGCTGATCAGTGCTAACGTGTATATGCTCTCTGTATAAATTGTAATATTGATTGGTTATCCATGATTGGTATATTTGTTTCACCTGTTAGCCCCTAGTAAAGTGCACTGAGTGTGCCAGGGCTGGTGATTCAAATGCTACCAGTGGGCTGCAGCACTGATTGTGCCACCCACAGGAGTAGCCCTAAAATGATGTCTTAGGCCTGCTTGCAGGGCCTTTGTGCATTCCAGGACTGCCATGTCGACCTGGCCAGTGCAACCACTGACCAGGCCTTATCCTTCCCTTTCTGTACATGTCAGGCATCCCTATGGTGGCCCTAGGTACCCCCCTGGGCTGGGTGCAGTGTATCTGAAAGGTAGGGCATGTACTGAGGTGTGTAACATGCCCTGGTAGTGAATTACAGCCATTTTCGTTTTTCACTGCTTAGAGGCTATTTTGCCCATAGGACAGAATGGGGGAGGCTGTTTACATGCCTATCTTCCCCTAAAGGCAAGATAGAAAATCCAAGTTTGGTATCTTTGTCTTCAGAATTTAATTATACATCTTTTTAGCAAGATGGTTTTTAAATTCACTGTGTGAGAATAGCACTTTTTAGAAAGTGGCTATTCTCCTTTTTTAACCTTCCTGAGTGCCTGTGTTCAGATTGGCTGACTGGTGTCATGTGAGGGGCTAGGTGGCTCCAGGAGTCTGGATGAGTCAGCAGCAGGGTGAATAGGGAGATCTGCTCTAAATGGGTGGGAGGAGTAGCCCCTGGGTTTGAGTAGGGCTGCCTCTGCCAACACAATGCCAGCTCCACCCCCTGCTGGCCAGGCTGAGGACTCTGCCTCCGCCAGTACAAAGAAGGCTCCACCTCCTGCTGAGCGTCTAACGACCCTGCCCCTCACTCTGAAAGGAACCAGGTGCTCCAGGGCAGAGCACACCCAGGAACCGGTTTGAGCAGGGGAATCCCCCCACTGAAACAAGAGAGACAAAGACTTGGAGGGGTATAAGAAGAGGACCCCAGACAACTAAACTTTAGATCACTTTGGAACTAAGAAGGAACCTCTGCCAAGGAGAAAGCTGAAAAGAACTGAAGAGGAGAAGACTGCCTGCTTGCTGTTTTGCTTTGCTGCCAAGGAGAGGGGAAGGACTTTGCTGTGTCCCCTTCTTTTGATTCTGATCTCCAAGGGCCTGAGAAGAGCTGGCTCCCTGTTAAGAAGTCCCAGGAACAAAAGGACTTCACCACCAGCTCCCCTGGAACTCTGCTGAGGGAGTTCTGACCTGCCTTGGAGTGCTTGCCTAGTCTTGGGGCCTCAGGAGGTCGTTTTGCTGTGTTTGGGAGCTGGGAAGCAGAGGCGTGAAAAAGAGTAACTGGTACCCAACGCATCATCCGATTGCGAGTCGCAAGAAAGAGAGTGCGAGGAGAATTTCATCGCGGCGTCATCGCAGCACCCGGAGTCCCCGCATCGCCGAGTGCGTCGAGCATCGTCCCGGTGCGTGAAGATTCCTGACGCTGCGAGGGTCAATGTAGAACCAGTTTGCGGGCCGCACCACTGCCGGTGCGTAAAAGTATCCAGTCGCTGCGTGTGTCGACGCAGAGTCCCGTCCCATGACACATAGAGGGTTGCGGCACCAGAATTCAAAGCCGTGCACCTCGACACATCGAGGGTTGCAGCGCCAGAAGTCAGCACTGCGCCGCGCATTGCGCCGCATCGAAGATCGTTGCATCGTACCTGTGCGTGAAGCTTCCCCCTAAGAAACCTACGCAACGAAAGCCAAAGTCATCGCATCTTCCCCCTACAGATCGGAGCCGGCGCATCCACCTCTGCTGCGTGAAGCAGGGCTGCTGTAAAGCCTCCCCAAGATCTCAGGAGTATCGCATCGCCTTTGCCATCTTCATTGTTATAGCTTTTGGGAACCTTAACGCAACTACAGGTACTGTTGGGCACGAGAGTGTCGCATTTTGTGCATTGAGAGTCGCATTGTGCAGGACACTGACTTTTACATCCTGGAGTACTTTCTGCAAACTCTTGAACTATCTTTAAAGTAACCTTTTTAATTGTATGTTGGTTTTTCTGCAGTATTTGGTATTGTGAAGTTTTTAGTAAAGATAACTTATTTTTATAAAACTGGTGTGGAGTAAATCTGTGGGGTTTTCACTGTGTTACTGTGAGTGTTGGTACAAATACTTTACACATTGCTTTGATAGCCTAGACTGCTCAGGCCAAGCTACCTAGAGGGTGAGCAGGGGTTATCTTAACAGTGTATCCCCCTTTCCCTGACTAGAAGCAAGGGTCCCTACTTGGACAGTGGTACCTACCCTGCCAACTAGAGACCCCCAGATCTAACATTGGTGGTCAGCGGTGAGGATTAGAACTTGTATTAGTACTTGACCCACAGTAATTGGTGTACATCACTAGTTTAAGTGCAGACCACTACGCAACCACATACCGTGTTTTGTTTTGGTTCTATTTTTGATCTGATCCTTGAGTCATCCAGGCATCATGTCTCAGAAGGGTAAAGCAGCAAGTGATGTTGCAGAACTGGAGTTTGATATTAAAATGTTAAGTGATTACAAAGTAGGTCAACTCAAGCAGTTCTGCAGGATCTTTGGATGTCCCATGGAGAGCAGCTTCAGGAAGGAGGAGCTACGGAAGGCCTTAAGGGCCTGGTGGGAAGCCCAAGAGGCTGGGGAGACAGGTGATGCAGAGGTGGATGAGGATGCACAAGCGGATGGTTTCAGGTCACAGGATCTGCCTGTGTCCAGAGCAGCCTCCAGGGCTGGCAGCAACCATTCAGCTAGAAGTTTTTCCCCAGAGGAGTTGGAGGAAAACCAAAGGGTTAGAGATCATGAGTTAGAAGTCATGAGGCTTGAGTTGAAGCTGATGGAAATAGAAACCCAGAAGAAAGTAGAAGAGAGCAAGAAGATGTATGCCTTGGAAGAATTTAAATTCTTCTTCTTTGATAGCTTTATTTCGGTCGTTGACCATAAAAGCACAGGTAAAATATGTACATACAAAATAAAACATAAATAATTATACATACAAGTAAAAAGTTATTAAACAGCAGTTATCAAAGATAAAATTTACACATCATTGATTTAATTAATAAGGGCGGACCTCCTCCGCCACATACTATGTAAAAAGCGGGAAACAGTGAACACAATTGGGGGTGAGGTATCATAGCGTAATATCCTGCATGCTTGTGCACAATGTTTTAAGCCTAAATTTCTACATAATGGCACAAGCCAAGATCTGCGTATTTCTTTGTAGGCAGGACAGAAGAATAAAATATGGGCTAAATCTTCTTTAAATTCGTTGCAACCCGGGCAAAGTCCCTCACTTCTCCCTACCCATTTGCAGGTCAGGTCCCCGATTGGAAGGCAGCCATACCTTAGCTGAATATATAACTTTTTAGCAATAGGGGGCTGAATTTGGTCTAGAAACTCCTCCCTGCTGGGTACCAGCTTAACTTGCAGGAAGTCTGTAGTCAACCTACCCACGGACTGTGAGCGGTATAACAGAGCTAGTTTATGCTGTCTAAGTAAAGCTAGCAACTCCTTCTTCTGTACCGCTATACAGCTCACCCCTGGAGTCTCCCAGAGTTGTGGCAGGCCTATCTGATGTATTAAGGCTTTGATATGAGATAGCCAGGGTATGTTTTTAGCCTTCAATTGGTCCCAGATTGCTAAGAATTCAGCTCTATAGTCGTTGAGCTCGGGTACTGTCCATAACCTTCTCCAATATAGAAGGGGTCGGTTTGATAAGAATTCAGAAATGGGTTCCAGATCTAGGTCTAACCTCATAGGTATAAGAGGTGTACTCTGGGGAAGCCCTAACAGATTTCTAGCGAATATGTGTTCGGCCTTTGAGAGGGGTAATACACGAGTGTGGCCCCAAAGTTCTGCGCCGTATGTAGCGGCAGGTCTGGCTTGAACCCTATACATTTCAAGGGCTGGAGAAACTGGTTTAAATTGTGTTTTCCTATGGAACTTATTAATGCCACCCGCTATCTGCGTTAGCTTTAAGGCAGATTTGGCCACCTGGGGGCCCCAGCCGAAATCTTCGGTCAGGGTGACACCCAGGTAAACAAAAGTTCTGACCCTTTCAAGCGGGATGCCGTTCAGAGATGGGCAGGGGCGGGTGCGCTTTGGTGGGCCAAAAATCATATACTTTGTCTTATCTAAGTTAATTTCAAGTCCCCTCAGAGCGCAGAATGTTACAAATCCATCCAAAACCCTCTGGATGCCTGTTGATGTTCGCGATAACAACAGAGTGTCATCCGCGAACATCAGAGCAGGCACCCACCCAGATGACAAGCGAGGGGCATCATTGTTTCTGACCGCATCCAGGTCACCAATCAAGCCATTTATGTAAAGGCTGAAGAGTGTAGGCGCCAGGGCACAACCCTGACGTACTCCTCTGGTGACGGGGAAAGGGTCCGATAAATCACCGTTCTTCCCACAGCGTACCTGGGCATAGTTCCCTTTATGAAAACGCTTTAAAACTTCTAGTAAGTATGGTGGGAGCTTTAGATCTTCCAATACCCTCCATAGGTTTTCCCTGGGCACAAGGTCAAAAGCGGCCCGTAGATCTACGAATACCAGGTATAAGCTACCACCCTCCAATATTACCGTCTTCCAGTACAGAACCTGTAATCTAAAAAGCTGGTCTAAGGTCGAAATCCCAGCTCTGAACCCAGCTTGAAGAGTGGTTAATATTTTATTTTCTTCTGCCCATTCTAGAATTCTATCTAAGATAATCCGACCCATAAGTTTCTGTGAGGTATCCAGGAGGCTTATCGGTCTGTAGTTTGAGGGGGCTAAGGGGGAACTTTTTTTAAATATAGGGACAATTTCAGCCCCGGCCCATGTGTCTGGGATATTAGTTCCCTGTAGCACTGCATTAAACAGTGCGGCTAAATAGGGTGCCCAGATTCTAGGTTGGGAATGGAAAAGATCACCGGGCACTTTATCCAGACCGGGTGCTTTGTTATGGGGCTGCCTGGCGATGGCGTGCTCTACTTCCTTAATTGATATCCTAACAGTGCTTTCAGAAACTACCCCAACCCTAGTACCTGAGTGGTCCATGTGTTCCGCAAATGTCATGGATCCTCGTGTTCTGGACTCACACTGGAAGTCCGGATTCGGTGTCATACAAATAGAACCATCCGGTTGGAATGCCCTCTCACCAACTGGGTGCACCAATGTTACCCCCGAGGGAGAACTATATAGGGTCGCAAAATGTGCTTCCCACACTGAGGGGGCAATATTTGGCAAAAAAGGTTCCGCGCTATCTCTCATGGTATTGTTCACTAGAGCCCAGAAAAGTTTGGCGTCCTTCAGCATCAGGGCATTCCTCAATTTTCCCCATGTGTCCTCTTCCCAGTCCATCCGACTCCTATGTAGTTCCTCCTTATATGCCTTCCTAAGGACTCTAATATTCGACTTATTTTTTAGCTTGATTGCTGTTAGAAGTTCCTTTCGTAATGTCCTACAAACAGTATTATACCAGGGGTGGCTATTCGCTACACGCCTCTTGGTACGAATTACAGGATGGAAAACATCAGCCAGTACCATAACTAATTGTTTATGGATATCCAGTATTTGTGCATGCTCTTTTCCTTCAGCCATCTGGGCTATAAAAGGCGTGGCCATTTGGTAAATTTTAGCAAGTTGTAAGGGTGACTTTGCCAAATGTGGCCATTTCACCCGCCTTCTGTTATTAGTTAATACGAGGGGGTGGGTTACTAAAGTAGGTTTGGTCTCACTATTTTTCAGGCCAAAGGACCCTGGCTTCAGGGTTAGGATCAATGCATTATGATCACTGTCCTGTCTTTTCTCTATTCTGAAGTCCAGCAGCTTGTCCCAATTTTGAGCCTCAATCATTACATAGTCAATGATAGAGACTCTATTAGATCGATTAAATGTTCCAGTTGCTGACCTTGGCACATGAACTAAGGATGAAGGAGCTTGATTTGGAGCTCGAGAGGCTTGAGGCCATGAGTGTCTCAGCTGAAGAAGTAAAATGGGTAGCTCAAGAAGTGAGCTTTGCTGCGCTGGAGGTGGAGTCCAGCTCAGATGGTGGCAGCAAGGTTGTAGTTTCTAGTGCTGAGAGAAAGGTACAAACACCCAGAGATGTGGCACCTGACTTGAAGGAGGGGGTTGACATACACCAGGGGGTTCAGGTTTATGATGTAGTTCCTGGGGGGTGCAGTGTCCCTGAAGTAGATTGGGGAACTGGCACAGGGGACCATATTCCTAGTGGTGGGAGGGACACTCTACTGACCCTAGATGAGAGGTACAGGGAGAGGGGTTCCCCCATGGTAGAAACCTTGGTGTGTGAGTGTGAAGACCGCCCAGAAGAGTGTGAGTTGTGTGACAGAGACAGTCAGGTACTGTCTTGCCAATCTCAGGAGAGTGGTGTGGGGGACTTGTGTGAGGCACTGGAGGGTGAGGCAAAGGGTAGCTTGGTTAACAACTGTGGGGGGCTGTGTGATTCATTTGTTGGAGAGCATATTTTAAGTCCCTGTTTTCCAGAGCTATGCCAACACCCGGTGGAGAGTGAGTTCTCTGGTTCCAGGGAGCTTGCGTTGGAGGCAGACCTTTGGTTGGATGCCAGAGGGTCTGAAGAGGCATTGGGGAGTGATCCCAAAAGGAGTGGCACAGATATCTTCCAGACCTGTGAGGTAGAAGAGGTTCAGTGTAGCCCAGTTAGGTCCCAGTGTAGTGGGAGGGGTGTAGGGGCTCACGTCCTGTCTCAGTGGAGAAGGGGTGAGTGTGGGACTGTGTGTCCCAAGGTGCCCGAAACCCAGTCTCAGGGCCTGGTGGGTTCCTTAAGGGAACACCAGGTTGGGGGCCTAGACAGTGCTAGTAGGCCATTTGAGGAGGATCTCCTAGTGTCAGGAGAACCTGAAGCCTCTGTAAACAGAGCTCCAGTGGTTCTGGTGTCTGGCAGTACCGCTCCAGCTGGGAGGGTGCAGAAGTCCAGACTGGGGGGTGAGAGGGGGATGTGTTCCCCAGTGGGAGAACCAGTGGTTCAGGGACCAGCCAGAAGGGCTGAGTCCCCTAGGAGTGACCATGGTGACACCACTTCTGTCCTGGGGGATCTTCGCGCGCTGTCAGGTGGACAGGGGCTGGGAGATCTGCGCCAGGCAGACTGTCACGAGACACATGAGTCATGTGTCACCCTCGGGGAGATACTGTGTGAGTCCCCAGAAGTCCTGGCATGCCAGACAGGTGTGCAACCGCAGGGTTTAGTTCCTGGGTTGGGAGGCCAGGTTCAGGATCTGCCTGACCTGGGGGGAAGGACATCTGTAAGCTGTGTCCTGACCGGTTTGGCTTCCAGGGATACCACTCCAGTGGGGAGGGTGCAGCACTCTGGGAGGGGATGCAGAGGGAGAGAGTCCTCGCCTCTGACCCCGGTGCAACCTGAGGGTTTAGACCCTAGGTTGGGAGACCAGTTGCTGGAGAGAGGTCCTGAACTGGAGGGAGGGACATCTGTAAGCAGTGTCTCTACCAGTTTGTCTTTGAGGTGTACCACTCTGAGTGGGAGGGTGCAGAATTCTGGAAGGGGGCGCAGAGGGAGGGAGCCCTCGCCTCATACCCCGGTTCACCTGGAGGGTGTAGACCCTAGGTTGGAGGGCCAGGTCCGGGGTGTCCCCCCTGACCTGGAATCCCAGTTGCAGGATAGAACCCCTGAACTGGTGGGCGAATTGTGCAGGACACCTGCCACAGGTGCCCTGACTATTCTAGAAGGGGGTACTGCTCCAGGTGGGAGGCTACAGAGCCCCAAGGAAGAGGAGGACCCGGTATGGAACAGCCCACCCCAGCCTCCTGTCCAGCCACCGGATACAGGCCAGGGGCTGGTGGGTCAGTGCCAGGTTGTCAGACCCGACCTGACAGGAAAGGGAGTGGACAAAGGGTGCCAAGCACCTGGGGCTACTGCCCCCCACCATCTGACGCCACAGGGGTTTGAGGGCCCTGAGAGGCATAAGGCCTGGGTCTCATCCATGACCACTGTCACTGATCACTGCGGCTTGCTGTCTGTCGGTTGGGACACACCTGTGAGCAAGTTAAGGCTAGGTGCTGTACAGGTGGTGTCCACAGGTTAGGAGAAGGGTTCCACATGGGTTGGCGTGGTGGACCCTGAGAGTATGGATGGAGAGATCCAACCGGGTTCAGGAAGGCGTAGAACAGGAATAATGCCCTGCTGTTTGGGCCAGTTTCCGTGCTCTATCGCCCTAAGCAGGGAATCCCATCGAGGTATCGCTTGGTCTACCCTGGCTTTAGGCTGGAAGGGGGTTGTGTTGGAAATGGCCCTTTTTGCAGCGTTATCCCCAAACTTTTTGCTTCTTCCTCCTTTATTTTTTCTGACCCATGGTTGTTGGCAATAGGACTCTGGACACTTTACCACTGCTGATCAGTGCTATAGTGCATATGCTCTCTGTATAAATTGTTATATTGATTGGTTATCCATGATTGGTATATTTGCTTCACCTGTTAGCCCCTAGTAAAGTGCACTGAGTGTGCCAGGGCTGGTGATTCAAATGCTACTAGTGAGCTGCAGCACTGATTCTGCCACCCACAGGAGTAGCCCTAAAATGATGTCTTAGGCCTGCTTGCAGTGCCTATGTGCAGTCCAGGACTGCCATGTCAACCTGGCCAGTGCAACCACTGACCAGGCCTTATCCTTCCCTTTCTGTACATGTCAGGTATCCCTATGGTGGCCCTAGGTACCCCCCTGGGCTGGGTGCAGTGTATCTGAAAGGTAGGGCATGTACTGAGGTGTGTAACATGCCCTGGTAGTGAATTACAGCCATTTTCGTTTTTCACTGCTGAGAGGCTATCTTGCCCATAGGACAGAATGGGGGAGGCTGTTTACATGCCTATCTTCCCCTAAAGGCAAGATAGAAAATCCAAGTTTGGTATCTTTGTCTTCAGAATTTAATTATACATCTTTTTTAGCAAGATGGTTTTTAAATTCACTGTGTAAGAATAGAACTTTTTAGAAAGTAGCTATTCTCCTGTTTAACCTTCCTGTGTGCCTGTGTTCAGATTGGCTGACTGGTGTCATGTGGTGGGCTAGGTGGCTCCAGGAGTCTGGATGAGTCAGCAGCAGGGTGAATAGGGAGATCTGCTCTAAATGGGTGGGAGGAGTAGCCCCTGGGTTTGAGTAGGGCTGCCTCTGCCAGCACAATGCCGGCTCCACCACCTGCTGGCCAGGCTGAGGACTCTGCCTCCGCCAGCACAAAGAAGGCTCCACCTCATGCTGAGCGTCTAACGACCCTGCCCCTCATTCTGAAAGGAACCATGTGCTCCAGGGCAGAGCACACCCAGGAACCGGTTTAAGCAGGGGAATCCCCCCACTGAAACAAAGAGAGACAAAGACTTGGAGGGGTATAAGAAGAGGACCCCAGACACCTAAACTTTAGATCACTTTGGAACTAAGAAGGAACCTCTGCCAAGGAGAAAGCTGAAAAGAACTGAAGAGGAGAAGACTGCCTGCTTGCTGTTTTGCTTAGCTGCCAAGGAGAGGGGAAGGACTTTGCTGTGTCCCCTTCTTTTGATTCTGATCTCCAAGGGCCTGAGAAGAGCTGGCTCCCTGTTAAGAAGTCCCAGGAACAAAAGGACTTCACCACCAGCTCCCCTGGAACTCTGCTGAGGGAGTTCTGACCTGCCTTGGAGTGCTTGCCTAGTCTTGGGGCCTCAGGAGGTCGGTTTGCTGTCTTGGGGAGCTGGGAAGCAGAAGCGTGAAAAAGAGTAACTGGTACCCAACGCATCATCCGATTGCGAGTCGCAAGAACGAGAGTGCGAGAAGAATTTCATCGCGGTGTCATCGCAGCACCCGGAGTCCCCGCATCGCGTATCGTCCCGGTGCGTGAAGATTCCTGACGCTGCGAGGGTCGTCGCAGAACCAGTTTGCGGGCCGCACCACTGCCGGTGCGTGAAAGTATCCAGTCGCTGCGTGTGTCGACGCAGAGTCCCGTCCCATGACGCATCGAGGGTTGCGGCACCAGAAGTCAAAGCCGCGCACCGCGACGCATCGAGGGTTGCAGCGCCAGAAGTCAGCACTGCGCCGCGCATCGCGCCGCATCGAAGATCGTTGCATCGTACCTGTGCGTGAAGCTTCCCCCTAAGAAACCTATGCAACGAAAGCCAAAGTCATCGCATCCTCCCCCTACAGATCGGAGCTGGCACAGCCACCTCTGCTGCGTGAAGCAGGGCTGCTGCAAAGCCTCCTCAAGTTCTCAGGAGTATCGCATCGCTTTTGCCATCTTCATTGTTATAGCTTTTGGGAACCTTAACGCAACTACAGGTACTGTTGGGAACGAGAGTGTCGCATTTTGTGCATTGAGAGTCGCATTGTGCAGGACACTGACTTTTACATCCTGGAGTACTTTCTGCAAACTCTTGAACTATCTTTAAAGTAACCTTTTTTATTGTATGTTGTTTTTTCTGTAGTATTTGGTCTTGTGAAGTTTTTAGTAAAGATACCTTATTTTTCTAAAACTGGTGTGGAGTAAATCTGTGGGGTTTTCACTGTGTTACTGTGAGTGTTGGTACAAATACTTTACACATTGCCTTTGATAGCCTAGACTGCTCAGGCCAAGCTACCTAGAGGGTGAGCAGGGGTTATCTTAACAGTGTATCCCCCTTTCCCTGACTAGAAGCAAGGGTCCCTACTTGGACAGTGGTACCTACCCTGCCAACTAGAGACCCCCAGATCTAACAGGAGTCCAATGGACCCTACCTTTAACATGGTGCACGGCAGAGCAATGACTTGTGTGTGTGCTGTTCAGGGATGCTTGCAATGAGATTTGATAATCCTGACCGAGAGGTGTGGGAATAAGAACAGAGTGGGTGGGTTAGCCCAGTTGCTATTGGAAAATAGATTTTGGAGGGGCCTCAGATTAATTAAATGAAATGACAGTTGCGCTCTGTTATTGCTTGGAACAGGGGTGCGTCAAAGGAAGGGAAGAGAAGGGATCAAGCACAGTGGATAGCAAGGTAATCAAAAGTGAGTCACGGGATAACATATTTAGCACTAAAAATAACCCTCATGACAGTTTCTTGTCATTTTTAGGTCGAGCCTACACAGCGCTTGCGCTGTCTGGAAAGTCTGTTGTATGTACTTTGTGGGATCTGGAGATCAGCCCTAGGACTTGTCTGCTTCCGCCTTTGCTTAGAGACTTTTTTTTCTGTTCAACAGCCTCTATTTAACTGTCTTGATAGAAAACGACCAGTAAAGGTCAATACAATACCAGAATTGCTTCCTGCTTGTTCAACTGTCTCTAATTAGCTGTCTTGATAGAAAACGACCAGTAGAGGTCAGTAAAATACCAGCACTGTTTTTTACTTAGGGACTTTCTTTTTGTATTCTTCTGGCAACTGCCTCTATTTAACTTTCTTGATAGAAAACGACCAGCAGAGGTCATTAAAATACAAGAATCACTTTAGCATTCCCTAGATTCCAGGCCGTAGAACCTTGTATTCAACAAGCACCCATAGACGATAATATTTATTTCAAATCTTGTATTTTCAATGATATGACCACTGTAGGGGCTGATATTATATTGAAAACAGAGCTTTGGACAATACAATTTCCCGCTGATGGGCAGTATTTCTCTCCATGTGTTCCCATACCTGGGGTGTTCTGCAGTTTGGTGCTTACTTTCACTCCATGTTAAAGAACAGTAGATGTTTCAGCACCCAGGCTAATGTGCTGCATAGCTAAATACATATAAGGTCCCAAAGGCCAGACCGATTGCATTGCCAATGCTTGTTATTACCATGATTTTAGTTGCAGAACGTCTCGAATATCGGCTTGTACTATGGCCCTCTTTTTCACTACCCTTGATATTGTGGGTGTTCCCTCCACTCTGTCCCTTCTAGACATCTCCTGCCACCATCCCCTCCCTCACTGATTGGGCATCCGATTTCTAGTGCATGGCTAGTGCCCACTTCATGTACCCTAAGGCCATATCTATGAATCTGGCTTGTATTTTGCCATGCTCATTGTGTGGAATTAATCCCAACAGAACAGCACCCAGATCCCTAGTGATCATTGTACTCATCACCCACTCGGTCTCTGGGACAAACTCCTTTCAGTATCCTACTATACCCATGTACCCCCAGAACAAATGTAGCATTTCGACGTTTTTGGCTTTATGCATGGGTCGTTTGTCTGGCATAGACAGGTACTTCTTATGTGACTAGGTCGGTGTTAAGTAAGTATGATGTAACAGGTCTAGTTGCAGGAGTTGATGTCTAGCATTTAGGGAGACCTTTTTAGAATATGACACCCCATTGCCCCATTTGGTTACAAAGATATCTCTCCCTAGGCCCCCCACCTCTTTATCTTTAAGCACCTGCAAAGATGGACTTTCAGTAATGCATGATATAGTCACGTTATCACCTTTCTTCCACTTTTTTTTTTGCTAAGCATTATATTTAAGGGGGCATGCATTTGCGGGACCCTAGCATCTTCAGCCCACAACCTCCTCATTACTCACAATGTTGCATTAAGCACCCCAAGGTGCCACATTGTTTTTGGGTATGTGTGTTTTAGATAATCGAAATTGTGTAGTGCCTTGCTGTTACATATATATATGATGTCACTCCCTGGAATTCTGGTACGGTCCAGATTGGCAAACATGGTCCACATGCAGACTTTCAATATCCGACTTGTTTTATATATACGCCTTATTTCTTGACTGTCATTTTTAGCCCCACATTTGGCTATACACTGCAACCGTGCTGCTAAGTAGTATTGCTTAAGGGTTGGAACTCCTGCGACCCCCCACCCCCCTCTCGGATCGTACACTGCAGCTTACACACTGCAATCCTAAACGTGTTTGCCCCCCACAACTCGTCTGCGATCAATGCATTTGCCCCTCACCTAACTATGGCTGTCCTTTCTAATGGGACCTTAATGTTAAAGGGTTCTGAAGTAGCTGACGTATTAAAAGATGAGATGCTCCTGGAGTCTTTCTGTTGTCTCAAGACACATGGATCCTATATGCCCGAACTGTTCTACAGCTATCAGTGCTGATTAATGACTTCTTTTTCATTACCGTTCAAGTCATGTTTTTCTTTCTCACTGAAACTATACCAAACACACACAGAGAGGGAGAATAGGTCTCTCCAACAAACATGGGTTAGTTATGCCATATTCAATATTTCTTCTTCAGAAGCATCACATTATTTATTAAGTGTATGTGTCATGCTAGAGAGTGCTTCCATTGCAAGGCATGGGCATGGCTTGGGTATCACACGTTACATTGGATTGATTGGTAAATATGAACGACTTATTGCATGTGCCTTTTCATTTTGCATCCCGAATTTGAAGTTGACCAACGAATGACCTAAGCAGAGGTTTGTGCATCACTTATAGGAAGGTTTTCCCAAGCCTTTTTGCTGTAACATACAAATAAGCATTGCCAGCTAAATGAGAATATAATGCAACTTACTAGCCTTCCTTCTTTTTCGTGACCTATCTAAAGTTTGCTTACATTGGTATTGTGCTCCCATTCATTGTTAATGTACTAATTAGTAAACAGATTTGTTTTCATTGTTTCTACTTACTTGGATATCTGATTGCCACCTCAGCAGATGGCAAACCTAGTATACTCAGAGCATTATTTCAGTATATGACGTTGTAATTTGGAGTGCTTCTGTAGGTTTGTATACTTTTTAATTACTCTCGTATGCCCTCCTCACCCCACAGAATACGGAAAAAGGGGCATAGCGTGTGCACAGTCTCTGGCAGATGGTTATTGACGGATTGTGTGAAGACTCTGCTATGTGGAAGGGATGGCTGGAGCAACAGAGGCTGATACAGGCGCAGATGGACTGAATGAGAAGCATGATGCTTGCCAGAAAATGAAGGGAGGATTGCTTCTATGGGTTCTCGGCACTATTCGATTGTAGGATTTTTCAGCTGGCTGTAGGATAGGCTGAACCCGTTTGGACGTGGAATCTTTAGAGAGCTAATACAATGCTAAATGTATTCTGCATTTGTAAGGCAATCTGCTGAACATAATCAAGAGCTGAATCCATTAAGTATCATTCAACAGCTTAAGCTCTCTAAATTTTGAATCCACCCAGGAGGTAGGGAGTATGTCCCAGGCTTCAGCCAGCAAAAACATGATGATAGGAATAGAAATCAAAGCGTACACTCTCAGTTCAAGAAAGGAGCAGTTTTGTTGTTCATATGTGCAAAATGCTGCAGACAAAGAATCTCTCTAAACCACAACTCAATGTCAGAGCTGTGGGAGACTGGACCAATAGTTTCCGTAGATCCCGAGCTCATTGGTCCCTCTACATCGTTAAACTGGTTAAATCATGTCTATTAATAAGAATGTGCACCCTGAATATCGACCCCAGAATATCGATAGGTCAAACTATTGGGGTAAGTATATTGAAAAAAATATCAACAGATAAGGAAGTCTAGACTTTCTATCCCTAACTCCATATATATTGACCTACTGTGGTGGGAGGATCCTTCAGCCACATGGGTGAATCATCCTCCACTACAAGTGGTAATTATATCTATGTTTAAGGGCTTTAACATAGGTAGGTGTTAACTCCAGCCACTGGACATATTTTCTCAGAATCAGGTATTATTTGAGACTGGGTGAGCAAACAGCCCTTCCTTTTAAACAAAATATTTACCTATGCAGTACACATATGATCAAGGTACGTAGATGTGGCTAGGAATAGTAAATCTATACATACCTGTGTGCACTTACCTTTCAATATTTTGTCCCTTGATATTCTGTCATTGATATTCTGTCATTGATATTCTTATCTCACGATATCCTGGAGGTTGATAGGCAAACGTGCAACCGATTATTGACAAGATGAACAGTTTTTCTACTTTGTTCATTGTGCAGAATTAACAACTTATTCAAGATCTGCATTTTGCGAACCATCCGCCCATCCATTCTGAAATGCAAAAGGACAAGACATGACATAAAATAGCTGAGCTGAAGCTTAAGACATAGCTTGATGAGGCGTAAGCAGGTAGTCTATCCCTGCCAAGCAGGATCTCATACCGACCATGAGGGATCTTTGAAAATAATTATTTCTATCCTTCCTCTTTGCTGAATTTGAGTCATTCCACTGTAATGTTCCCTTCAATTTGAGTTGATTCTGCCATCAGAACCAAAAGAAATGAGTGACAATCCAAAAATATAAAAGTATTCTTCTTTAATTTGTACTCTCTTTATCTCAATGGAAGTATGGCTAGCTAAGGCACCAGCAGCTGCTTGCTCAGCTTTCATGTAACGCATTAATCTGGCAAGCAAAGATAACAATCACCCACATTTTATTGTTTCAGCTGGAACAATGCAATGTGGTTTAAAACATTTCAAAGCTCCAATACTTCAAGTCCATCAATGAATAAATTGTTACATGTTTTCGCCAGAATCAATTTACTCTTTTATGTTTTTTATGCAGGAATTATTGTATAATTCCCATGTTTGGCATTAAAGCGGTAAAGGGCATGCCCACTCTGTACAGTAGTACTATTTACAGATTTTAATCTGCATGCCAGTTTGACCAGCAATTTTTCACAATGACAAAATGTTAGAAATGGCGGTCTCTAGTTGGCAGAGGTAGGTACCTTTGTCCAGGTAGGGACACTTCTTTTTAGTCAGTGTAAGGGGGATGTACTTCTAGAATAACCCCTGCTCACCCCCTTGGTTGCTTGGCACGAGCAGACAGGCTTATCTCAGAGGCAGTGTGTAAAGCAGTTGTGAGCACATACAATTCTACAGTGAAAACACTACAAATGGACACCACACCAGTTTAGAAAAATAAGCATTCTTTAACTTAACCAAAACAAGACCAAACAACAAATACAGTTCTACAAATATGATTCTTAAAAGGTAGAAACAGTTCTGTTCCAAGAAAATGTTGGATGCAGCACTTTTACACAACGTACCTTGGAAGCATCGAAAAATGCAAGTAAAAAGAGTTGCAGGGAAGGTGATGCGTTGGTTCCTTGCTCCGGTGGAGGTGATGTGTCAGTTCCTTACTGTTGCACAGGGGAGGTGATGCATCAGTTCCTTACCGGAGAGGAGGTGATGTGTTGGTTTCTTACTGCATGGGGAGGTGAAGCGTCGATTTCTTACTGCGTTCCCAATGATGCAACAGACTTGGCTCTTCAATGTGATGCGTGACAATCCGGTTCGATGCGATGTGTGAAGAACCGGGAGGCACTGCAATGATTTCAGCCATGTCCCCTCGATGTGCCGGTTCTTCCAGAGCAGGGCCTGCGTCAGAAGTGGTGCGGTGATCTCGGCTGTTGGAGATTGGTGCACAGGATTCGTCGCATAGCAGACACTTCAGCAGTGAGCAGGTGCTGCGTAGATTCTTCGGTGGCAGCGTTGCATCAGAAAATTCTACTCCCACCGCTGTGATGCGTCAGAACCAGGCAATGCGTCAATTTTTACAGTTCTTGTAGTTTTCAGTCGCAAAACAACTTCCAGAGGCCTAGAACACTGGCAGGCACCTCAGCAGGTCAGAACTACCAGTAAAGGAGCTCAGGTGGAGTGGGGGTGAAGTCTTTGTGTCCCTGAAACTTCATAACAGGAGGCAATCTCTTCTCAAGCCTTTGGGAAGCTTCCTCAAGCAGGGGGCACAGCACACAGCAAAGTCCTTCTCCTTCCCTTTGCAGAAACAGCCACTTCAGGCCAACCCCAAACAGAACACAGCAAAGGGACAGTACTTCTCCTCAGTTTCTCCAGCTCTTCTCCTTTGCAAAGGTTCCTCTTGATTCCCAGAATGATCTAAAAGTCTGGGGTCTGGGGTCTGGGGTCTGGGTCCCAATTTGATACAGTAAATATATTTGTTCTCTGGTGCAGAGAAGCTCTTTGCCCAGCCGAAACCATTTCTGTCCTCTCTGGTGTAGTTTCCTGTCAGGAGGTGGAGACAGCATTGTCCTTGGCAGTCCAGACATTTAGGTGTGAAGGATATCGCCTACCCCGACTCTGAATGCAGCCCGGTTCTATTCAGCCCAGCCCTGACTCACCCTGGAAAGGCAGGACACACCTAACCGCCCAAGTGGCTGTCTGAACAGAATGCACATCCCCAGGCCCATGTCACTCCAAAGCCAGACAGTCAATACACAACCTAGCAGAGGCACACTGGATTCGCACATTTAGAGAAAGCAGTCTGAGGATCTATTATTTATATCTGGTGCAAGGTTTGAAGTGGGAGACAAACTAGACTTCTCTACATATCTGGTTCTGGAATTTCCTGCCTCCCTCCACTTTTACCAGGATATCTGGAGTCAAAAAACTTAATGTGAAGTTCTTTGTGTGTGTCCTGAGGCAGCTCCTTTGAAGTGCAAATTTGGTAGGTGATATCTTCACTCTTCCAATCAGGTCAGGATGGCCCATCCTTCCAACATCCAGTCCCCCTTTGTGATACTCTCTGGGAGGAATACACAAATGACAACTGCCAACTACACCTAGTCATTTGACTCAGGACACAAACTGCAGGCACCAAATGGTTAGGACAAGAAAATGCCAACGTCTAAAAAGTGGAATGTTTCAGAATTGTGACTTAAAATCCCACGTTGCCATTAAAGAGGAGTTAAATTACAATTTGCTGGACACTAAACATGACATTACTACCTGTGCCCAATCAAAAATTATCACTTAATACATATTGGTGCCGATTCCGATCCGTTAAAAATATTCCCCGTACGAATCGTATCCGGATTTTTTTACGTACGAATCGTACAAGTCCCGTACAAATTGGCAAGTACGATTCGTATGTTAAAAAATCCATACGAATCGCATTGGGAAAATTCCCCAACACATCCTCGGGTCGGAAAAAGTGTCCGACACGTCCCCGGACAGTTTTACGTACGAATCGGGAAACTGAAGTCCGAGCGCGCAAGTACGATCCGCCCCGTCCGTCCGAATGCACAACTGTATGGAAAAAACACCGTACGGAGAGAACTCCCATAGCAACCATGGAGACGTCCAAACATGTGCCCGCATACGCGCCGAACACCCCCCAGTCCCCTCCCCAAGTAGGCGCCGTACCCCCAGCCCCCCCATAGGTACGGTGCGTACCCCCACCCCGTGTAGGTACAGAGCGTACCCCCACCCCACCCCCGTAGGTACGGTGCGTACCCCCACCCCATGTAGGTACGGAGCATACCCCACCCCACCCCCGTAGGTACGGTGCGTACCCCCACCCCGTGTAGGTACGGAGCGTACCCCCACCCCCCGTATGTACGGTGCGTACCCCCAGCTCGTAGCGCTGGGGGTACGCACCGTACCTACGGGGGTGTGGGGGTACACACCGTACCTACGGGGGAGTGAGGGTACACACCGTACCTACGGGGGTGGGGGTACGCACCGTGCCTACGGGGGTAGGGATATGCACCGTACCTACAGGGGTGGGGGTACGCACCGTACCTACGGGGGTGGGGGGTATGGTGCGGACGTGTAGGGATGGGGGTACGGTGCATACCGGGCCCCCTTTTCACCGTGCATCGTGGCGTACTTAGCTTTTCCGGCACTTTTTGGGTCCCGTAAAAATATTGCCGTGCGAAGTGCTGTGGGTACGAATCGTACTTGCTGGCCGTAAAACGCTGCCTGACTCAGTGCGAATGTCGCGTACGCGGTGTCCCAGATCGGAATTGTGGGTATATTTTAGCCGGTCGGTGTTTTTTACGATTCGTACGGAAATGGTGTTTCTGTACGAATCGCACTTGCGGGTTTGTAAGGTGGTTTTCCCGGGTACGAGTCGGACGGAGAAAACGCTCCGTCCGACGATTCGTACCCGGTTTTTCCAGGATCGGAATCGGCCCCATAATAGGGTAACCCAATGTTTTCTTATGAAGAGTTAGACCATGCATATGTAAGAGTTTTTCATTATCGGGACATGTAAAACTTAAAACTACATGTCCAACTTTTTAAATACACAGCACCCTGCCCTATGGGACATTTAGGTCCCACTCTAGGACTAACTTATATGTATTAAAAACGCAGGTTTAGGCTTGGCAAAAGGTTTATTTTCCAGGTAGAAATGGCAGCTTAAAGCAGCTCTACAGGTTGCAGTGACAGGCCTGAGAAATGCTTTAAAAGGCTACTTCAGTGGGTGGCATAAATGCTTGAGGCCTACTAGTAGCATTTAATTTATAGTCCCTCGGTAGAGTAGCACCACTTTACTAGGGACTTTTACACAAATTAAATGTGCCAATTGGGTGTAAGCCAAATTTTACCAAGTTTAAAGGAGAGAACACAAGCCCTTGAGCACTGGTTAGCAGTGGTAAAGTGCACAGGGTCCTAAAAGTCAACAACTAAGTAAGATTTGCCTTGATAAATCAAGAGTAATGTAATGTAATGCAGTGCAAATCTCTGCGTTGTGTTACTCTGTCCCAGGGAGGCGTTCCATTGGTGGAGCATAGGTGTTCCAATGTACCACCCATGGATTTTAGTGCATTCCCAGATTTACCATTACTGGTAAACCTTGGAATGTGTCAAAATTCAACGCATCCCCTGGGGAGGTGTAACGAGGAAGAACATCTTTATTTCTCCTTGTTTTGTCCTCTTTCTATGTGTACCTAATTCTGCAACACACATAGAAAGACGAAGTAATGAGGAGAAATATAGATATTTCTCCTTGTTACGTCTCACTTGGGAAGCATTTTGACACATTCCCAGGTCTACCAGTAATGTTAAATCTGGGAATGCACACAAAAATTAATGGGTGGATGTATGGGGACACCCACATAGAAAGAGAAAAATGCCTCAGGGAATTGTTTTTGTGCAGGAAGGTATCCCCTCCTGCAAAAACATAATCCTGCTTACAACACAGGTACCCTTGCACCATGGTGCAAGGGTCCCTTCGTTGACAATAGGCAGCACATTGTGCGCCAGCACAGAGAAATGACAGAAATGAGCCATATATTGTTAAATACGGCACATTCCTGCCCTTTCCCTAACCTGCAGTGCAGGGCAGTGCAACAAGGTGGCTTGCTACGCTGTATGATAATTTGATTAACATGCCCTGTGTCCAACAAGTACAATGGCCCATCTTCAAGGCAAAGTATTATGATAACACTAATTGTAGACTCTTAAGTAAAAGCAGGAATCAATGCAGAAACCCAATGTACAAAATGTAATTGAAAAGCATGAAATGTGTGAATTAAGGGGCTAATTAGGATGGCGGACGGATTAGAGTACGTCCGCCATCCTTGTGTTAGCCGGGACCGTCCGCCATACATGCGGCGGTCCCGCACCACAAATCAGGATGCGACTGTCACCATGGTGGTCACATCTTGCATATTTAACATTGCGCCGGGTGCTGCTGACCCCGCCGCGTTGTCAAAAATGTAGGATCTGCATTTCAGTGCACTACGTGGCAGGCACCACTCGGTGTCTGCCACTTGGTGCACTGAAATGTAAGGGGGTGCCATGGGTACCCCCCTGCACATACACCCCCCAACATTTTGGGGGCCCACAACGAGCCCCCAAACAGAACCTGCACCAGCCTTTTCATGAGAGTTGCGCCATCATGGAAAGTCTGGCTTAAAGGCTGCATCATGATATGGTGGACAGTGCCTGCTAAGCACCATCACAATTTCGTACCTGCAGGCCGCTCCGCCAGGCATTCGGACGATTGCCTGGTGGGGCTGTGACGGATGGCGCTCAATCAATCATCATAATGACCCCATAAAGTCCCAATCTGAACTCAGTAAATGCTGTAGGTCATAACCCCCTGTGTTGCTCAGTAATCATTTTGAGTGTAACTACTCTCTGCCAGAAAGACACATCTTATGCTTCTCCATTTGTACAAATGCCAAAGCCAAACACCTTGTCTAGGACCACAATGTCAGAGTTCTGTAGTAATCAGCAGCTCCTTGGAGGTGGAGCTTGCTTGCGACCAAGATGGCCGCTTGAGCGTAGAGCTCCCACACATCGCCACAATATCCGTTATTTATAGATCCTTGACGCACGAGACAGGGGCTGCGACCACGAAACTGGCAATCAGAGTATGCGGTGACTCAAACGCTGCCGCTCCAAACTTTGGGAGACGCGGGACAGCGGTGTACGCTGCGGTGTACGCTGCGGCTCGCTGCGACGCTGACGACTGGACCTCTATCCCGAGGCTCCAGTAGCTGCCGCGTCCGCCCCATCTCACGCATCACTGAGGCAGCATGCGGCGCCCTGCTGCCGCTGTGGAAACGGGCCCCTCCCCCCGCCTGTTTGGATTGGCGCCCCGCCAGTCTCATGCCAGTTGCAGATGTCAATCGCGGCTGGAGACCCGCGCAGAGAGAAAGCTTATGGGCCCTGACGGCATCTGATGGCCTGTGCCTTGGCCCACACTGACGGTGCTACAGAGCTGGCCGAGAGCTGACCTGTGGAGGTCAAGAGAAGCACCGTGGTTGCGGGGTGAGTTTGGGGGACCCGGATTGATACTGCAGTGCTGCCCCAAAACGCTTCTGTGGCTGGATCGCAGGCTGGGTGAGGCCCTAGTTCTGGGACTGGGAGGACACGTGTCTGCCATTTAGTGGGCCTACGCAGTAACTTGCCCACGTTGCTGCCTGAAGAGGGCGCCTAGTATGCGGGTCTGCCCCTGCAAGCTCCATACACTGAAAAACGCGGAGAAGTGAAGAAGGTGCTCCTCCCTATTGTTGATGCTTGGCGGGTTGTCTGCTTCTTCCCCCTGGGGCGCGGTGAGAATGTGACCCAATTTAAGCTGCACTTCTGGAGGTAACGTATCTGCGGCTACTTCAGCGCTTAGGCCCCTCTCCCTACCTGGCTTATGTTTGGCGCTAACTTGAGACAGTACGTACCAACCCTCCCCAGATTTGAACGGGGCGCACCTGAAGAAGAGCTGACCTGCTACTCCGGTCCTGCATGGTGATGTTGTACCCGTACCATGCTTTGGAGAGGGAGTAGACACTAACCATGGGCAGAGTTGACAAAACGCAGCCGAAGATCACTTTTGATTAAAAGAGAGCTAGGAGTTGTGAGGGGGCTGCAGAGGACGATGTGACCACGCAGGAATTGCTCCATGCAGAGTCGGCGGGAGATATTAGCACTATGCTGACAGCAATGGAGAAGGGCCTGCAGAACAACCTTTCGGCGCTGGGCTCCAAGATGGACTCTCTCTTCTGTCGTATGGATAGAATGTCCCAACGACTGGCCAAACATACGCCAAGATTAGGTATGGTGGAGTGCTGTACCACAGAGGTAGAAGACAGCAAGGAGCACTCGATGTCTGCCACAAACAGCTGGGGAAGATCATGCAGATCCTGCAGGACAAGACAGAGGACTTGGAAGCGCGCTCGCGATGAAGCAATCTTAGATTTGCGGGCCTTCCGGAGTCCACTCCAACTGGCAACATGGAGCTTTTCATTGAATAGATGCTGGTGTCACTTCTTGGGCAGGAGACTTTTTCGTCCATGTTCATTGTGGAGCGGGCACACCGCTCGCTAGGCCCGCTCCCGGTGCCTGGGGGGCCCCAGAGGCCTATCATCGCGAAGCTCCTTAACTACCGCGACAGAGACTCTGCTGTGCGAGCGGCCAGGGAAAAACCACCTCTTCAGTTTGAGGGATTTACCATCTCATTATTCCCTGACTTCACCTTCAAGGTTCAAGAAGCACGTCGCCAATTCGCCCCCCTTAAGAAGCAACTAAGGGACAACAACAACGACTACGTTATGCTCTACCCCGCCAGACTCCGGGTTAATCGCCAGGGCCTGTCCCATATTTTCACAGATCCTAAGGCCCTACAGATGGCAAAGAAAGACTGGGCTAGGGATAAACGATAAAACCCGCCTCGGCCTCTGCTGGATGAAGCATTGAGGAGTACAGGAGGAGTAGGACTGAAGAGGAGGCTCTGTCCTGTGCAGATAAGATGGTTTATTGTTGGGCCTTAAGTGGGACATGATATGGCAACTGAACGGTTTAAGCACTATTGTTGTTTAAATGTGCCTTAAGTATATGGTGGGGTCACAGCCCAAGATTGAAGGGAGGGAGGGTGTGCGGTTATGGAGGGAGTGGTCCAGATAAAGTGAATACTTATAGTCACGATTAGCCAGTGAGTTATTTGGTGTGGGGTGGGGAGAGGAAGGGTTCCATGGTATAAATCTTGCCTCAGGAGTACAAAAACCCAAGGGCGATGTGGGGGGAGGCCAACTGAGATTCCTTTGAGATTATGTTTGGGAAGCGTGCTACCTCTGCCCACGAGTGTTATCCACTGTGGGGACACTGTTTTGGGATGGGGTGTTGGGTCCTCCTTGTGTCCTATTGATGCTAAAGTATCTATTGTTATTCCTCGGAGTTACATGGGAGGACTGTTTGCTTGTTTATTGAATAGGGTGTGTTGGGGTTGGCCTGGCGTGGGAGGGGGGTGGGGAGGGAAGGAGCCTACAACTAAGCTACACAACTAGAAGGCACACCATGCAATACACAGAGAAGATGCAATTATCCCTGTTATATAACTGACACTAGCAATCTAGGCACGGCGAATTCGAACACGACCACGCACACGCCCCGCAGGGTTGTTACACATGGTTCCTTACGTGCACTTACATGGAATGTGCACGGTCTAAATGACCATAGGAAACTTCGGAAAGTATTAGCGTACCTGACCAGGCATGACATTGATATCACTCTCTTGCAGAAAACCCACCTTCCTCTCTCCAGTCTGTTAATTCGCAACATAGGTTTGCAAGGGAACATACATGCTGCTGGATTCACTGCACACTCTAGGGGAGTACTCACATGGGTCCATCCTAGGTCTTCCTTAACTCTGCAACCCTTACATACGGATGTGAATGACCGGTTTACGATATCCAGTTGCAGGGGTAGGGGGCTGGATCTTGGGGTTATTAATGTGTACGGACCCAACTATGACAATCCTGATTTCTATACAACCTTGTTCGGCAGAGTGCAGGCGCTTGAAAGCGAACAGCCACTATGGGGGGGAGATTTTAACCTGACGTTGAATCCGGAGTGCGACCGCTCGGGAGGACCGCCTAGATGTGCTACAGCTTCGGCTCGTTCCCTTGGAGCAGCTTTGACGCAGGCAGACTTGCGACATGTCTGGAGACAGCGCTTCCCTGACAAAGGGGGGTTCACCCACTATTCGGCTTTCCATGGCCTGCACCCACGTATTGACTACTGGCTAGCTTCCAGCCAGTTGTACAAAGAGGTGCGTGCTTGCGAGGTACTTCCACACACATATTCAGACCATTCCCCGGTTTTAGTTGTAATCGCCACTCCCACGAGGAGACTTCCTCCTCACACCTGGAGGTTTCCTCCATTTTCGCTTCTGGGCGAGTTATTCCGGGCTGAATTAGCAGACGCAATTGAGACATACTTTGTCAAAAATGTGGGCTCAGTAGAGAGCTTTCAAGTAGTGTGGCAGGCGTTCAAAGTATATATTCGAGGGATTACGATATTCAAGCACTCGGGAGTTCTGAAAGCTCTGCGTAAAAGACTGACTGACTTGGAGGCCTCGCTGACTGACTTGGAGGCGTGACTGCAACTAGGTGCAGATGAAGAGATGAGGGCGGAATTCATTACCCAAATGGAAGAATTTCACGAGTCTGCCGATGCAGAAATTAAACATCTTGGCAAATACGCCACGGCCCTTATTTATGGGGAGGGCGAACGACCGGGCAGAGTGCTTGCGCAGTTGTAACGCAGCCGCCGTGACTACTCTGGGGTTACAGTACTGAATTTGGCGGACGGCGAGGCGCTAACGGATGAACATGCCATAGCAGAGCAGTTTTGGCAATTTTACTCAACACTGTATGCGTCGCTAGGCACTAGCACTGAGGCTGAAATATTTGATTATTTATCTCATATTAAGCTACCATGGCTAATGGACACACATCCCGAGTTTTTGATACAGCCCATAGAACGCGATGAAATCCTTCTAGTGTTATCAGCTATGAGAGCGGGTAGCGCACCCGGAAATGACGGTTTATTGGTGGCATTTAAGAGGGCGTTCCTGAATCTCCTATTACCCCAGCTGACTACTCTATTCGAGGACATGTGTGTGTCAGGTACGATGCCACCCTCAATGAGAGAGGCGGTAATCGTTGCTATATTAAAACCAGGGAAGCCCCCTGAGGAATGTTCGTCATATCGCCCTCTGCCCCTTCTCAATGTGGACACGAAGATTTTTGCAAAGATTTTGACCAACCGCCTGGTGCCTCTGGTCCCTCTCCTAGCAGCACCGGAACAGGCAGGGTTTGTCCCGGGGCGCAACATCACTTATAACTTGCGTACGGTGTTTGGGGCTTTACAGCACACCATCCCAGAGTCGCACGCGGTAGCGGTGTTTCTCAACATGGAGAAGGCATTCGGCTCCGTAGAGTGGCCCTTCATGCGGTGGGTGCTGGAGTGTATGGGTGTGGGGCCGGTCTTTCTGCAGTTGTTAGCAGCACTCTATTGCTCGCCTTCTGCTCGGATTAAAGTGGGTGACTTGGTAACAGAACCGCTAAAAATTTGTCGAGGCACGAGGCAGAGCTGCCCGCTCTCCCCAAATCTCTATGCACTAGTTGAGGAGCCTTTGGCTTGTGCGCTACGTGAATATCACAGATATAAGGGTATACGTATCCTATATGTAAGGGTTCCTGAACGACATCACTCCTCGGTGCTGCGTGAGGTAGTACTTTTCGGAGGACTCTCTGGCTGCAGGTCAATTGGTCCAAATCTCTCTTATTCCCCCTCACACCGTTTACGTCCCAATTTGACTTGGACTACCCACTGCAATGGACGACGGACTCAGTTAGATACCTTGGTATCCAAGTACACTCTGACTCGGAGACAATCTAGACAAACTACGGTGTGTTAGTGGGTAACTGGAAGATGACGGAGACCGCTGGATTCGCCTGCCAATAACGCTACTAGGCAGAATTTTAATAATGAAAATGGTTATTCTCCCTCGTCTCCTGTACCTTTTCACAAATATCCCGATGGTCGTCCCCGGCATTTTTTTTAAGGAGCTTACCACTTTGATGATCAAGTTGGCTTGGTCGAGCAAACCGCCAAGAGTCAAATGGCAGATACTCACCTTACCCTACCACATGGGGGGGTAGGGAGCACCGGATTTTGACCTCTATTATAGGGCTGCGCAATGCGCCCACGCACATCTCTGGATACATGGCTCTCCTGATATCCCCCACCTGCGTATAGAGCGGGAGGTGGCCACCCTGAGCCCATTGCCAACGCTGCTCTTTGCGCCCACTGACCACAGGACGGGCATATTGGATTAGATAAATGCTACTAATCATGCCTGGCATCATCTCCTGAAGTTGCAAGCTGGGGCTCTGCTATACTCGCCTTTAGCACCCATTGATTGGTGCCACTGGCTGCTGCCCTGCCAAGATAGGGGTGTTGTTTGTGCACTTAATTCCCTTGGGATACACACAATGGGTGACTTGTTTGAGAATGGGGTTATGAAAGAGTGGTGCTCTGTTGCAGCGGGAGGAAGCTGAGCCCTCCCTCCAAACCAAGTTCCAATATCATAGAGTGCGCCACGCACTGCTTCGGCAACTTGGTAATGACCTAGCTGAACCGCCGGAGGTGATTGAACTTACCCTCACTATACAAACGCAAGCTACAACGGGGATGGTAACTAAAATATATAAACAAGCAATGTCATACAGAGCGAATCACTACACTAAAGCCTGTCTATCCTGGCAATCTGACTTGAATAAGGAAATTGATGATGCCATGTGGTTGTACTTTTGCCTTGGCACAAAACGAGTTTCTCCTAATGGCAGGCACTGTCTTATACATTTTAAGTTTCTGAATAGGGTACACTATACCCCAGAAAGTTTATGCAGATATGGGCTCCGTGAAAGCTCACGATGTGAGCGATGCGATGAGCCTGTTGCGGATTTCGCACATCTTGCATGGCTCTGCCTGGGAGTGGCAACGTTTTGGAAGCTAGTGTTCTTGGAATTAACAGAGATCACTGGGAAGGTGCTTACACCGGAACCAGCGCTGGTGCTTTTGGGTTTCTCAAAACCTTTGCCTAAGGGGCTGCGTAGGTTAGTTGACATGTGTTTACTCATGGCAAAGCGCAGGGTAGCTATCTGCTGGTCTAGAGGCCCACTACCTACATTGGCCCAATGGGCTTCTGATATGTTCTGCTCTACACAAACAGAGAACTTTAGTGCCCTTATGCCCCCCCGCAATAGACCCAAGAACTTTTAGACACTAGACAATACATACAAGACTAATAAAAGCAGTGAGGGTGGGGACCTGCCAAGAGATGTATAGCAGTGATAGTCTAGTTCAGATCATTTATTACTAGCCACAACCTGGAAGAAGAGAGGTGTACACGATCCACCCTGAGAGCGCACATGGGGGAACTGTACCAAAGTTGTTGTGTTACTTATAATATGTGATCCTTGGACATGCTCACCTTCCTTTTGCCTGAGGGTATTGTGATTATGTATTAAACGTGATATGATCACAGCCTAGTGTGTAATCCTGTGGTGCATTGCCCCTTCAGATTTCTTTTTATGTCTTCGCCTTGATATATCCACAGCGACTATTGTGAATCTATGCCAAATGTACTGAATGTGCTGCCTGATTGGTCTGCTTAGCTTGGGTGCTCCTTTGTGTTTTGTATAAATGTAAACTTAAAAAAAAATTTTTTTTAAACAAGGAACTCCTTGTAGTCCTGAGGGCATGGCCACTTCTAGTTTTGAAGGTCCTGAGTCATAATAACACATTTTCTTCAGGCTTTTAATAAATTATATGAAACACACAAATCCAAATCCGAGGCTCAGTTGACACTGGGCAAACATCATTCTTGATCCGGTACACCCATCCCAGTATGGGCTGGATGAAAGGGCCCTTAGGTGTAAAAACTCAGGCTGAAAAGAATAAACATTTTGCTGACCTCATCCATTGTCTATTTCTTATTGTTTAAAACGTCCACACACCTTTTCAAAAAGAAAAAAAACTTCTTCTGATTCTCCTCAACAAAATCTTTCCCAATATAGCGTATTATATAACTTTTTTGGAAGAATTGTGTACGAAATTGTGTTGCTGGTTGAAGGGGTAAGTGCCTGCTCAAGCAGCACCATAATTCTCCTCAGGGTGAAATACAAGCAACCCCGAATTAACTGTGCTCAAAACCTCTGCTAGCTTGGCACAAAAGCAGGTAGGTTTAATTTAGAGGTAATATGTAAAGCATTTATAAAGCACATGAATAGTAATAAAGAGAAAGCACAACACAAGAAAAATGTCACACCAATTTAGAAATATAGAGTAAAATGTAATACATTCTTTGACACCAAAACGACAAACATCTAGTCAGTAGACCCATGAATATGCAATTTTAAAGATTTAGGTAAAAATAGTCCTAAATGTGCAAAGCGCCAGCTGTGGTTATCTGCTCGAGCTGGTTTGAGACAAAGTCACAAGTTCAGGCCAACCACGATGGAATGCAGACCAGATAAAGGGATCAACTCAGGCCTGCTGACCGAAGCACCTCAAATCCTTGGTGAAGTTGTGAGATCCCAAGTTGAGGATGAGTAGCACAGCGGCGGTTCCGATGAGATGCAAGCTGTGATGCTGCTTCCTGCGTCAAGGATATGCCATATAGTGGCGGTTCCAAGGAGCTGGGAGTCTGTGATGCAAGGTCCTGCATTGTGGATGCATCATGCAGCCACTGTTCTGAGGAATTGCGGGGCTGCAATGTGATGTGCTGCGTTGAGAATGCATCATGCTGCGGGCAAATTCCGAAGAGCTGCAGGATCCTGAGTTGGGGCTGAGTTACACAGCAGTGGTTCAGATGCAGAGATGCATTGTGTTGCTAAAACAAAGCACAGCTGGGCTGGCAGCGCGCCTTCAGGCCAATTTCTAAGGGTCCAGGACTGGGGTGGCAGCACGACTCACAGCAATAGAGTCCAGTTGCAGGGGTTCAAGCTGGTTGTAGCATTTCTTGCCCCAGAGGCTCTGATTAGGAGGCCAGCTAACTATCCTTTCAATTCACTCCGGTGGCCCTGGGCTCAAGGCACATGTCCAGTCCTTCTTACTCAGACAGCAGGGCAGCAGAGCAGCAGGGGAGCAGAAGAACAGTCCTTCTTGCAGCAGAGCAGCACATCAGTCCTTCTGAGTCTTACACAGGTCCAGGGGTGTACTGAAGTGTTGTGTCTGAGGGTCCACTGTTTATACTTCATGACAGCTTTGAAGTAAGAGAGGTTTCTAGACGGTTACACCCCCAGAGGTGTTTGCAATTCTTTTTCCCTGCCCTGGCCTCAGCTTGTCTGGAGCACAAAACACTAGTGTGAAACCATTTGTGAGTGTGTCTGGGAGTAATACACAAAGACCAACTGTCAGCTACACCTAGTCATGTGACCTAGGATACAAGCTGCAGTCACCAAATGGTTGAGACAAGAAAACATTCTAAAAGGTGCATTTTCAGAATTGTGATTTAAAATCTGACCTCACCATTAAAGAGGGCTATTATACACAGTTTGTTAAACACTAAACTCAACATTCCTACTTGACCCCAATTGAAAGTTAAAGACACACAAATGATGGAGGAATGCAGAACAAATGAAAACATTCTCCCACAGTCAAGAGATCTGGGTTACATCCATCATTCTTTTGCTCACCATGCCACCCCAGTTGTGAAAGTTAGGACTTATTACATGTAATAGGGTAACCCAATATTATCCTATGGGAGAGGTAGGCATTGCAGTAGTGCAAACAAATTTTAGAGTCTTTCACTACCAGGACATGTAAAACTTAAAAGTATCCTGCCCTGTAAGCTATTTAGGGCCTACTCTAGGGGTGACCTATATTTATTTAAAAGGATGATTTAGGCCTGGCAACAGGCTTATTTTGCCAGGCCGAAATGGCAGTTTGAAACTGCACACACAGGTTGCAATGGCAGGCCAGAGACATGTTCAAAAGACTACTTCAGTGGGTGGCACATCAAGTAGCATTTAATTTACAGGTCCTGGGTTCATGTAGTACAGCTTTACTAGGGGCTAACAAGTTATCTAAATGTGCCAATTGGGGGTTAGCAAATGTAACTTTGTTTAAAGGAGAGAGAACAAGAACTTTAGCACTGGTTAGCAGTGGTAAGGTGTACAAAGTCCTGAAAGCCAACAGAAATGGGTTCATAAAACAGGGGTTTGAAATCACAAAGTTATGGGCTGACCCTGCAAAACAGACCGAGCCCAAAAAGTGGCATTGTGAAAAAATGATGGACTGGAATGCGGTTGCCAGAGCTGAGGTTAATTTAAGCATTGTATCCATCACTTTGTTGTTGTTGGAACTGGAAAACATAAATATGTTTTTTTATGACTAGCCTAATCCCATCTGTGCTGCTCCTGGGAGAGAAGAACAATTAGCATTACCTAATTACCTAATTATTTAGTAGACTTTGTTTAACAGCAAGCTAGAGGTCAAGTTCCATCCCACTGTGACACAATTCTTTGACTTTATACTTTATGGGCATTAATGAGCTTTCTCTTGTTGGTCATATTGATGTTGGCTGATGCAGCTGGAATAACAGATGACTACAGGTGCTTGGAGGAGAAGCACTGTTTTTGTGGATGAACAAAGCTTTTCCCTAATCAAAAGCTGTACTCAAGTAAATCAACAGCTGGGTGGGGGTCACAGTCCTTTTTTCTGTAGTACTTCTGAAAGCTCTTTTTTTATATTGATTACATCAGGACAGCAACATCTGTGCTATCAATCAAGACCTAAAATCTCATAAACTAATTTCCACCTAATCTCACTTTTTGTCACATAACACATTTAATTTCATGTTCTGAAGAACCTCACTTCTTTAACACATAATCGTGAGACATCTTGCCGTTTCATGATCGTTTTCTTTACATCAACCTCACTTATTTATCAGAAAATCAATTTGTGATAAATAAATCAACCCTCTGGAACATCACTTCATAAAATAAAATCAATCTATATGATCACTGATCATTTCGATTTTTTATAGCTTGGTGTTCCACAGAACACATTACATTTGCTGGGTCAAGGCAAAACAGTATGGGGAAAATAAAAACAATATTCTGAAAGATATTTCTTAGAACGTACAGTGCCCTCACAATACTGATAGCAACTTTGAGGCCAGACCTGCACACATCAATAACAATGAAGCTGAAAATAAATGCCCAATCACCTTGTATTTAACCTTCCCCTCTAAAGATGCAATGTCCCCCTTGGATATACAGGTGCATCATGTACAAGTCCCTCTTTTCTCAGAAGAAACTGGACAGTCCACCTGTTTGTCTAATTTTCACTCCTTATTAGAACATTGGAATGTGGAGCACTCCATTGAATACAAACAGTGTTTTGTGCTTCCACGGGCCGGTAAAAGCCTGCAGAGCAACATCCCAATGTCGCTTATGTTCACAGCTGTTGCTGTGAACAAAGGCCTCTTGGAGCCCAGAGGAATTTAAACCTTTGCGCTCCGAGAGGCCTTTGTTTTATTTGCTAGAACATTCTGCCCTCTAGAGGCTGAATGTTCTAATAGCCTTATAGCCCTTCGTAGCTGGGCTATACCGGCCATTAAAGTCCCGCTCACTTGTTAAAGGCCCTCGCCTTCGGCTCTGGCCTTTAATATTGGAGCAGGCCTTTAATGGCCGGTATAGCATGCTACGGCGGGCTATAAGGCTATATTATAACATTGGAATGTTAAGAGCTCCATTGAAGACAATGGGGTGCTCTGGGCTTCTAATGGACAGTAGAAACCCGGAGCATCAACATTCCAATGTTGTTGTTCACAGCTGTTGTTGTGAACAAAGGCCTCATGGAGCCTGAGGGGATCTCAATCCCCTCTGGCTCCATGAGTCCCTTGTTTTATAAATTACAACATTCTGTCCTCTACGGGCGAAATGTTCTAATAGCCTTAGAACCCAATGTAGTGGGTTCCACTGACCATTAAAGACCCACTCCATGGTTAAAGGCCCTCATGTTTGGCTTGGGTCTTTGAAGTTGGACCGGGCCTTTAGTGGCCGGTAAAGCCCACTACATTGTGCTCTAGGGCTATATTCAAATTGTCATTGTTTTTCTCTCCTGTTCTATTGCTCCAATTGGCTTGTAAACCGATGCTATGGTTGTACAGGAACAACCCCAGAAGGGCTTAAGGGCAAAAACCCAATCAACCCTTACCAATGGGAGTTTAGACTTGAACACAACAAGCTCATAAATGCATGCATCAGGTTGTCTCCCCTTTTCAAGGTCTATTGTTATTTTTCACCACCATACATAGGTGGCGACAGTCAAAAAGTGTACAGTCGCTTGTACAAGGACAATTTGCTTCCTCTCCACCGAAGGTACTTTGGTAATTTACAGGAGGGAGTAGTTATCAACAGCTCTTACCTGTGGTCCGGGGACACCTGGTGGTCCACAATGCCTACTAAGGAGGTCCACCACTGCTCAGAAATGTACTTAATGATAAGAGATTAATTAAGTATAAATTGATAAAGAAACAAAATGTAAAACTGAAATGTTAAAATCTTTTGTAAAGGTGAATGAGTTTAAAATTGGAGGCTAAGTGAGGGTCCACTGAATGCAAAAAGGTTAAGAACCATTGCAGTTGTTCCCACACCTATCAAAGGATGTTCCACTGCCGCTGTCTACAATGGAGTAGCTCACACCAGTGACGTTCATACTTTAACAGTTATCTTGAGGTGACTTAAACACATCCAAGTAATCCAAGACATTCCCTGTCAGCCTCAATTTTCTTTTTAAGCTTAAATAAGTAGATGAGTGGAGGCAACAAACAAGCAGTAGGAGAAAGCAGACAAGCAGCATTCTTTTTTTTTTTTTTTTTTTTTTTTTTAAAAACCTTTATTCGTGCATCTTAAAAGAACAAATACGGGCCTACAACCGTCAGGCCGGCCACGATACAGTAAAGCACTGATACCCACATTACAGCCCCCGTGCATCAACGGTCAGGATTAACAACAGGTTATGAGTCACATACTGGAGATATCTTTGAAACCCGGGGAAGGAGAAGTGAAGGTTAATTTTAAGTTTTTTGATAATTTTATCAGAGAAAAAAGTCAATGAAGGATAAGAGCAAAGAAGATTCGAGTCCGTAAGATAGCTTCACCACACGGGCGAGCAGCAACATAGTAAGAACAACAATGGGAGTAAAATCTCAATCAGTGAGGCGGTGCAGAGATATATCAGGATAGTCACATGAGCGAGTACGCGCCCCTCCAGAGCCGCCCCCACTCGATCCACCCCACACCCGGACCCCGAATCGAAGAGAGTAGAGCACAGAGACATAAAAGAAGAAAGGCCCATAGAACTAATTGAGAACAGAGTATTACCCCCCCACCCTACACCAATGCGGAGGCTACGGCCTACCCCCCCCCAGCATAGTGCCTGTCGCCCAAGGAACCCGAAATATAGAGAAGAGAGAAAGTAGGAACAGAGTAAAGAAGGGAAGAAAACAGGAAAGAAGGTGGGGAGGAGCCCACTAGACACCAGAGCGCCCCGAACCATCAGCCAGTTATGGCCCCCACACACTGAGAGCCCTCTACGCCAAAAACGGCATGCAAAGTTGCCATGGCACCACAGTTTAAGCAAGGGATACAAGTCGCGACAAGTGCGCGCAAAACATACATACAGTCCCAGTCCCAGGCCAGCCCGTCCATAAACCATAGCGATAGAAGTCAGACTAGCCCTGGCCCGATCGCGGGCTTGGGATTAAACCAGCTCCTGCGTGAAGGCCCCGTGTCCCGAGCAGACAAAGACAAGATGGCCGCTTGTGAGAGGATGGGGAAGTAGGATCACGAAATGGCCGCCGACCATCGATTGAGGTCCCTTGTTGCACCACATAAAATCCAAACCTGGCAAGTAAGGTACAGGAGTTCCACAAAAAGGCAGCAGTGGGCCACCGCGGACGGTCCCTCGAAGCCGTTAGGTATCGCTCAGCAGGATAGCCTCGCGGACGCGATGAGGCAGGGAACAATGAAGCAGGCAGCCATGACCAGGGGGACAAAGTATCCGCAGTTGAGGTGGAGAGCGGTGGACCCTGGGCGCCGGGAGCGCTAGATGAAGGCACCAGTGTAGCACAATCATACACCGCCGCTGCGTCCCCGCAAGAGGACAAGAGCACCGGAGGACCCACGCCCAGTGGATGACAAACAGTGCGCTCACGGCCCGCAGCCGACAGTATGGGGTCAAACCTCTCACTCAGCGCCTGCAGGCCAGCGCACATCTGTAGTTGAAAGTCCCGCAGGACAGCCAGAACGGAGCCGCATGTCAGCGGAAGCTGGGCCCCAACATCGGCAGCAATCCGGGACGGCACTGTGGAGCTAGTGTCCGGAAGAGGGAGGGCGAAGTGGGCAGCGGGCGAGACCGGAGTATCACCCCCCGGCCGCGAGCAGGCACTCAACGCCATGTTGTGCCGCTATACGGTGCAACGGCCAGGGGGGGGGGGTCGTAGCAAGTGGTCAATTCCCCTCAGGTCTACGCCGCAACAGGAAGGGCCGACAGTCGCTTATCTTCTCGCCGGTCCCCCTCGCCGCTGGCTAGGCAATAGGCAAAGGTGGCAGCAGCCCCCCACAGCTCGGTCCTCAGAGCGGGGCAGGAGACTCACCGCACCGGGGCCCACCCCACAGCTCCAGCCCGTCAGGCACAGGGTGCAGAAGGTGTCCGGCCGTCTCTCCCCGGGCTCATCCGGCAACGATCCATGCTGCGAGGCGAGATCGGGACCGCGGGGCTCAGGTTAGCGCTAGCTGGTCCGGTAACTGCGGAGCTTCCAGGAGGCCGGCAAAGGCCGTAAGGGCGCAGGGTTTCAGTGCCGAGGACAAAAGCACCCAGAACTCGGGCATCCGGGCGGGTTGAGACTCCGGGAAAGCAGCAGCGCGGTCAGCGCGTCTTCGCACACGGTGCACCTCGAGAGTCGGCGAGGATGGGCATCAGGATAGTAGTCCGAGGCCACGGACCGACGGAGCCGGGCGCTCAAGCGTCTGCTCCGGTCGCCATCTTGGCTCCTCCCCCACAAGCAGCATTCTTAAGTATGGATGTCCCTCCTTGGTACATGAGAGTTGGACAGACACGCACCACGACACTGTTGGCCGCAGTAGCAAGCAATGAACTAGTGAGGAAGAGAGTAAAGGGGCATTGTGAAGGATGTTGAGACTCAGAGTACTGGGCATTGTGAAGGATATCCCCTCCATCCAAGGTTAATCTACTTTCAAAAAAAGAGCACATGTGCAGCGCCGGATGAAGACCAGTGTTAGTGCGATTTTTTCAGACTAGCACATGCCCATTATCCCTTCTCCATACTACGTTGAGTGACATTTGCCAAAGAAAACTACGTGGAAACATTGGAGGAATGTTTTGGCTCGTGACGGAATTCTAAATGCGATGAAAATGCTAAGACACACAGAGGCATAACTACAAGTGGCGGAGCGCAGCGTTAGCCTCCTTGGCTTAAAGCTGCGCTCTGCCACTTCAGAAACCCAGGGCTGCAACATGCTTAGAGCAATATGGTGCAGTCCTCCGTTTCTCCATGCGCTGGTGCTAAATTTATCAGCCTAGTCCCAACGCAGGCATCCTTGCACCAGCCGCGGTCGGTAGTAGGAGTAACTGCAGGGCGGTGACGTGGGGAGGGGGAGGGGCAGGGTGGGGGTTAGTAAACTATGGATTACGGAGGTTTACAGGTAAATTAACATATAAATTAATAAAACGAATTTCGATAATTTTATCGCCTGGCTTGATAATGCCCCTAAATTACAAGCTTGTCCAACACAGCACCAACCCAAACTATTTTTAAAACTCAGAAGTGGAAACTAAGATTTGATTTAGCTGCCCATTTCTGCTACATTTTTAAAATAACGGGGTTCATGCTCCCCTCCCCCACCATGCCACTAATGTACAGCACTAGTGAGAGCTTTTTGGTAATTTAACATCTTCAAAACGTGAGATTATCCCGAGTAAGTACTCTGTCTATTTCCATATCCTTTAGTCTGGAATGAAAACGTAATTAGCCACGAGCCCCATCACAGGCAGCACGAGGCTCATTTTATCTCCAGCGCGTTCTTCAATGTGTTAATCTGTTCAGTCGCCGCCCGGGCCCCCCCAGTGAATATCTCCTCTTCGCTGCACCCTCGCCTGCACGTCCCCGATAAACAGCCGTGACTGGGAGACCTGACTGCTAATTAGTATAAAAGCCTGAAGTTTAGGGTCCCCGCTTTGTAGCAGTCGGAGCAGTTTTGTGAATAATAATTCCTCATTACTAATTCTGACTCATCAGTATTCGCTGCTCAGGCAAGGTTATTCTGTAATGTCGTTTTTGCAGGAACAACTGTTTACAAGAGACGCATGCTGGTTTCACGAGATGCAGCCAGGGCTAATTTCACTCTTTCCGATCTTTTTACTAATTGTAAAAAAAAACAAGCATCTGCAAAACCTATAGGAAGTACTGACCTACATTTCGAAACTTGACTCAAACACTAAAAACTCTGCTGAAGTTTAACCCTTTAAGCGCTGAGGGTACACACACATGCAGCGTTGAGCCCCTCTTTTGAAATGTTGGGCATTTTGGGGCAGATTTACAAGAAAGTGACGCATCTGTAGAGATGTGTCACTTTCCCTGCGCCAAGTTGCCAAATCCTTGCGTCACCATGGATGCGCCGTATTTACAATACGGCGCACCATGGCACAAGGATTGGCAGATGCGTCAGAAATTCTGACGCATCTGTTGACGGAAAAGTCACGCATTGCTGGAGCACGACGCAACTCCAGCAATGCTCAGGGCCGCCCTATGCCTAACATGCTGCGTCAATTCTTACGCCTGCTTCAAGCAGGCGCAGGGTTTTGACGCAGCATGGACGTAAAAGTGACTCAGTGAAATCTTGTAGATTTCACTGCGTCACTTTTACGGGGCTTCCTGCGACAGAACGCCCACCCTGCATACATTAAACCTGACGCAGGTTTAATGTGGCGCAGGGCTTCACAACGTGACGCATCTCCCTAGATGCGTCACGTTGTAAATGGGCCGCAACTTTTACGCTGCCGCTGCGTCACAAAAGTGACGCAACGACGGGGCAAAAGTGACACAAGGGACTTGTAAATCTGCCCCTTTGCTCTTAAACCTTCGTAATTGTTGGTATCTGTGCCAAATTTGCGTCATCTCTGGGGGATTATACCCAGGGTTAATGGATTCTCTGGCAGGGAACCAACAAAATAAAAATGTAGTTACGTTTTTTTTTTTTTTCCAAATATGGCAAAAAATATTTACTGAGCTGTGATCATCCTGTGTCCACCTCTCAGGAGCAGGCAGAGTTGGTAAAAAATATTTGTTCGCAGCAGATTCACACTTTTCCAAATGGTAGGCAAAATGTCCTATTTTTGCAGTTAAAATCTTCCTGCAATTTGAAGCGGAAAAAAGGTCAAAAAAGCTAACAAAATGCAGAATTTCGTAAGGGCATTACATGAAACAAATGAGCCATGCATATTGATAGAGCGCTCAGCGCTCTTAAAATTTGTAAGGGTGCATTAAACTCATGGACGAACTGCACTCACATATATTCTGTTGTTTTGCTGTAACTCGTGTTATTAGAATGATATTAAGACAGTAAAATGAAATTTGTAAAGTTATATACAGGAATGATTAGGATTTTGCACGTGTATGGAGAAATCATGTAATCATGCATGTGCATTATGAATGTTATGCAATATAAATGTATCCACTGTTTATAAATGATTCGCATAGAGACTTGTGTAACAGGTATGCATTAAAGAATGTTGTTAAGTTAGCCAATCTTGTAGCCCTCTCTTTCTTTTTTTCCTTAAGTTTCGTTTCTCCTTGTTTACTCTCAAGTTATAAATTAATTAGAATTTATGTGTGTGTGGAAAGTTTCCTTTCACCCCTACTGCAGGTGCAGGGAATTGACCTCGTTATTTTAGGTTTAGGTAGATACATGGGGAGGAGAGGAATGTTTTTGAAGAGCCAGAACAGAGAGAATGGAGGACACCTTTCATGCATGGTGAAACCTAGGAACCAAGGTCGTCAGAGAGAGTCAAATTAATTGGAGTTTGTGGAAAGTTACTCAAAGGAGGTGTTCATGAAAGAACTTACCATGTGACCTGGTAGGGGTGTAACTTTGTGTTTTTGTGTTAGACACAGGGACAGTTTGGAAGGACTTCTGCTATGGACTGAGGAAATAGAGCATCTTAGAGTGAGCTCCGTAGCTGTACGCTACTTCACCCATTTAACGTGAGTGCGCTTCTTAGGAAGGCTTCACGTGAAGCCACCTTTTGAGGAAAAAACAACTGGGAAGTTAAGTAGGGATGTCACTCTAGACGTAAAGTTGGGACAGATTGTTTTCTTAATTCCTGAAATACAAATGAAAAGGGAATTGGACACAACATCTATACTTATTTGTGTTCTGAAATTGGAGTTCATCATCATCATCAAATAAACTTTATTCGATTAATTGAATCATAAAAGTAAGCATCATACATAAAACATCTTTAAAATTTTCCAATACAACATTTGGGGTGGGTAAATATTTAGATTTCACAATATAACATTTTTAAAACATGATCTTAAGCTTTCAGCGTATTCTATCACTATCCGAAAATAACTGCATGGATTTAAAGCCTTCAATCGCATTACCCGGATTTCCTAACACAATTCATATCGTTTCCTAATTGATAATGCAGTTCTAATAAAATTAAGTACAGCACTACAGATGGCAACCGAAGATAAAGATAATAAATAATTAAAACCCTCTTGGTGCGAACTAGGACAGATTTCCTTCAAAATTGGCCCAATAAAACGGGCCCTTATATCCTTATATAATGTGCAAAAGAGCATAAAATGCATTGTGCTTTGTTGGGCTAAATTATTACATGGACAGGGAGTCAGTCTCTCACACAAGCTCACTGGGTTAGGAAAAGCCAGAAGAAAGTGCACTGTGCAGAAACGAAACCTAGTCAGAAGGAAGCGTGATTGTGTACGGGTGCTAAATGATAGATAAAATTCCTGGTCTCTTGACTGCCTATAAACTAGAAGCTCGTCGACCGAGTCAAGCATTCCTAATTCTTTGTAATAAGCATTTTTTTATGATTGGTTTCATATTAGCTGGTATGTTTTCGGGATTGTCATAATAATTTCCCAGACCAATCTTATTGAATGCATTTTTAACATAACGGAGCCAAGGAATGGACAATACATTTTCCAGGCTTATACCGTCCTTAATGATCTCTCTAGTAAATGACAATTCCTCTGAAGACCACACTTTCCCCCATAAAATTAATGGGGCATTTTTAATTCGGTCTTCAACATAATCCACTCCTAATTCGGAGTGACAAAAATTCGTAGGAGAACTAATAGGGACCATCAATAATCTTTTTAAAAATGTGTTTTCCAGAATTTGTATCTGGCTACATTTTTGAAAGCCCCATACTCCTGCCCCATAAATTGTGACTGACCGGCATTTTGATTTATACAAGGTAAGCATTTCCACGACCGGCTTATGACCCAACTTGCATGCAAAGCGAAACAAGCCCTCTATGATTCTGCCAGTGTGTTGGGCCCTCACTATGATCAGATGATCCCAATTCAGTTTATTGTTGAAGACGTTCCCCAGATATGTGAAATTGGGTACTTTGTCTACAGTATTTTCCTTTACCACAAATTTCCTCGTTTTTGTTTTGGGCCACACACCATAATACAAGACTTACTAAAATTTACTTTAAGATCCAGCGCCATCATAAAGTCAGTAAAAGCCATTAAAGCTTTTTGTAGGCTATTAGCAGTTAAAGTCATCAGTACTGTGTCATTCGCATATGATAAAAGGGGAACCCGCTTTCCTCCAATGCTCGGATAGTCCAGCTGCTGATCCAATAAAAATGTCTCCACCCCATTTGTATATAAAAGGAATAAAAAAGGGGCCAGTATGCATCCCTGTCTGACACCCTCAGTAGACACAATAGGCCTAGTTTTTTCGCTCCTTGGTCCATAGCGTATAGAGACAGTGGTTATCGAGTGCAATCTACGCAATAAAGTAATAAGTGCTTCCTCAAAGCCCATTCTTTCCATTAATGTCCACAACTTCCCTCTATTGACTGTGTCAAAGGCACTAGATAAGTCCATGAAGGTCAGGTGGATTGACCCACCCTTGGCCTTCATGTACTTACCCATAACTAGGGACAGGTTGAGACATTGTTCATTTGTTCCCATTCCCTTCTGGAAACCATATTGTGATTGAGATATAAGTTCAGAGTCATTAGCCCAGGTTTCCAGACAGACGAGAATTACCCTCCCCAGCACTTTACATGTTGCATCAGTTAGGGATATGGGCCGATAGCATACAGGATCATTCCTGTTGCCTTTCTTATATATCGGCACCACCATGGCCTCTTTCCACGTAGTAGGGATGTGACCCACTAATATTGCTTTAAAAACATTTGCCAAAAATGGAGCTCATAATTGGAGAATGCCTTTAAACATGTCTGGGGGTACCCTTTCTGGCCCTGGGGCTTTTGCAGAGATGACTTTTATCAGCGCCTCTTCAACCTCGCTGGCAGAAATAGATAAACTCAATTGGGTCACAGTTTCCAAGTTAATGATAGTGTGGTCTTTTTGGTGTTACAAGGATACGCCATTTGGATTAAATATTTTCGAAAAAAGGTCTACCCAGGATTCCCCTGTTATAGTTGATTCCATGTTTCTAACAGCATCTGTAAAAACAGGACGTTTTATGACTTCCCAGAAGCCCCTGGAATCGTTGAGAGTGCTAGCTTTCTCCAAGTCTTCCCAGGCAAGTCTTCTTAATTCAGCCTTCCTGAGCCCAATTACTTATAAATTTGTCTTGCAGAACTTATTAAGGCCTTATCACGGGGGACCATGTGCAAGGTTTTTTTAAGGTCTTTTTGGGCCCTAGAACACTCTGCATTAAACCATCTAATTTCCTGCGGGCGTTATTCTTCTTCACTACCCTAGTCAAGTTGTTGGCGACCTCTTTACAAATGTCTTCAAAACACTGTATCACCACCTCCGAAGTAGAAGCCCCAGATAAACATGTCAAGACCTTTCCAGTATTAGCTTTGACAATACTGTCTTCGAATTTTACAGCATCTATTTTAGACCATATTATTTTCACCCCCTGACTAGGATTATAATTCATAGAATATTCATCACCTTTACCGATTGCTGCCATTATTTGCAGCCTAGTCATCAGAGGTTTATGATCACAAGTAGGGTTAGGTTCTACTGAAAAGCTTTCCACCAAATGTGAAAATGTACGTGATATCAGCATGAATTCTATAGTGTTAGTCCTGCCCCGGCCCATAAATGTTGGATACTGGATAGGAGGGGTACAAACCAGAGTATCAAAAAAGCAGAGGTCATTGACTATAACTATATCATTTAATGCTTCACCCTGCGGGGTATGTTTAAAATGAGAAAAAGGGTGGATATCGGAGTTCATTGTTTTGTGCTTATTGCCCCAAATGAATTATATTAGCAGAATTGGCTCTGTATTAGTATTTGTGTATTTCTATACTCTTATATTAAGGTGTGTCTATGTTTTGCTCTTTTTGGCCTTACAATAAGTTAGCAAACTTGAATCAAATGCATTCTTCCTTCCTTCAGACAGAGTCTGTGGCCCTTTAGACTCATGGGGATGTATAATGTATAATTAGCAAATTGTTTTTCTCCCCTCTACACTTTCTTAGCAGGCAATAAAGACCATCGGCCAGGTATCCCTAAGTAAATTTAGAACATGAAATACAGCTCCATCAATTGGCAGCAGAAACGGATGGTTGCCTCTAGAAGTGAGGGGAGAACCCAGGAAAACCTAGAATAGAATTAAACCCATAGAGCCCAAAATAGAGCCACATGATTGAGAGCAGAGGACGGTGGGCATTGACGGAGGTCGGCAGAAAGTGATGGTGCGGCAGAGATAGCTGTAGTGTAAGTATAAATAGTGATGAGTGTGTTAGATTGCTGTGAATTGATTGTGTGATGTCTTACGAAGTTGGAATGATAGTTGAGTGAACATAAGTTTATCTGTTTACTGGTCTGAACACGTGCGGACCAGGAAGTTTTTGGAAAGCGGACTCAAGAGAAGTCCAAGATCCTAGGATAACTTTGTGCTGTAATTGTCTGATCATTGATGTGGGTGTCGTGGAGCGCTATCGACGGCTCACTTGGGATCTTTGTGTGAGTGGATTTAATAGAGACTTGTGTGGAAAACCTTGGGTGCCAGGGGTAGACTACAGCAATTCGAGTGACCGACGCAGGTCGTGGGTCATAGGGGATGAATGTTCTTGAGAGAGTGTACACTATCAATCTTTTAGACAACAGACAATTACTGTGTTTTCTGTAACTGTAAGTTACTTTTACTGCTGGAGAGGCGGTTACTTGGTTTAGTGACTTTAAGGTAAACAGTTACATGTAACTGTAAGCTGCTGTGACTGCTTGATAGGCGGTTACTTGGTTTAGTAGCCTTTGGATAAACAGTTACTTGGTTGTATGAATGTGAAAGGGAATGCACATGGTGAGATTGTGAAGGAGTGTGAGCCGCTGCAAAGAGGGAAAGGTGACGTCAGAGTGTGCCACGCTGTGATAGGCTTGTCAGTGTAACGCCGCGCTGGGATTGGAGGGTTCTCGGCGAGAGCTGGAAAGGAAAATTGTGTCTTGTAACAATCAAATAAAAAGATTTGGTGTTTTAAGGTATTACAAGATTTATGTAGAGGAGATTTAGGTGTGGTGATTCGGTAGGGGAAGAAACCCCACCAGAGGATACCCCGGCACACTACATGGCAACAAATGTAGGACTTCATACAAAAGTTTGGCTAAAAAATTGGCATGAAATTACAGAAAAAGATGGAGAATTGGCTTTTCCATGTTATGGGTCATTTCGATTGGATGTGTTGTATCAATTAATGGGAGTGAAGTTTTGATTAAAACCCCCACCCAGACCCACACATTTCAAGCCATTGGATGCATGGATGCGGGCATCACATGCTAAGTGGGGAGAAGGCTCCTAGGGAAGGATGAGAAAAGCAATAACGGGATATCAGGATGCAAGGTGGGATGCTCAGTTAAAGAGAATGGAAGGTGGATACCATTGAGGGAGAAAGATTGTACCCACTGTTGGTACAAGGAGCTGGTGTATGAACCAGAAATACAGAGGATGACAGAGACACAGATGATAGCCTGTTAGACAGACTATTAGCAGAGCGTCCCCCACCTTATAACCCTGCATGAGGAGGGGAGACGAGAATTGGCAGAAGGAAACCCAGAAAGTGCGGGATCGGCTCCGGTAGGCCCTAATGCAAGAGTGGATGGAAAGATCTTGTGGGATCAGAAGAAGCAGGAAGGTCAGTAATTGGGAATTCTGAGATGAGAGGAGCCGACTGTGACAGAAGCCCTCAATGTGCCGATTACCATTGGACCCGTGGTCTCGATCTATAATCCGAGCACGGGAGAAAGCGGGGGTCAACACATCAGACAGGAATGGGAGAAGAAACTAACTCTGGAGGAAGCATTACAATTGGATGGATAGGTGTACCTTTGGTGCCTGTGGAAGCTAGTACTCCACTGCCAGCGATGGCAGACCCTTCAAGGGTGTGTATTGGGTCGAAAACAAGATGAACAGGTACGCTGGGGAATTCTTGGTCAGAAATAAGAATGTGGGTCCCATCAGTGAGGGAGACTATGAGAAGGACAGCCAAGATAAGAATGAGACAAGAGGCATCTAGAACCCAATTTGGGTTCCCGAATGCAGGGTCGGAAAGTTGATGGAAGAGTCAGAGTTGTGAGAGAGAAGCCTGGCCCACCTTTCAAACTGAAGGGACGGAGGATCAATGAAGAAGCCAAAATTGTGACAGGGAAGGGCAGTGTAATTGAACAAATCAGGGAATGCTCAAGGTTGCAGTGAAGGCAAAATTGTTAGATGTACTGAAATTGAAGGCGGACGTAGATGAGGTGATCAATGGGAACTTGCAGTTGGAAAGAATAGATCTATATGATCAGGATAAGCTGTTATTTGTGGCCAAGCATGTCACTAGGAAGGCAAAGCAAGCTCATGAGAAGTTAGTTTAGTTGGCACGGAAGTACAATGTGGATTTGACAAAAACAAAAAAGTTGCAGTGAAATCACAGGTTAAATTACACTGATCAGGAATTGGAAGAAAATACAATAGTAGGGTTGAAAGCCCATATTCGAGAACTAAGAATGGAAGCATGGAAAGAGTTGGATAGGTGGGAAGAGAGGTGGTCGAAGAAAAAGGGTGCCAAGAAAGGGATATGAGACATTCCACCTCCCGGAGGAGGTATGGAGAAGGTAGGGAATTACCCATTGTGAGAGGTGCTGAATAGAGGGTATGTGCATGTGCCTTGGAGCAGGGGTGATTTGGCATAATTCACAAATGATTTCCCGCGCTGATGAAAAAACCTACAGAATGGTATAAGCAAGTTGATCGGTTTGTGAAGATTTCAAAGGTATTGTGGATAGATTTGAATACTCTGTTTGACATTGTGATCCCAGGTGATGTGTGGGTGGCGTGCAAAATTACAATTTAGTGGCCCACTGCAGAACCAGAAAGAGTTCTCGTAACGCATGGTCCTTCGCCTGAGGTGATGAAAAAATACGAGCATGCGATTACATGGCTCCATTCTAAAGTTGCCTCTCGAAGCATTGATTGGCTCAAGATTAATCGTACCACCCAAGAACCGAAGGAGTCAGTACATGATTATTACGAGAGACTTCTACTAGCCTTTAAACAGCATAGTAAACTATATGCCCTGGAACAGAAAGACTTGGGACAGTTTGTCTCGAAATTTGTGTTGGGATTAAGGACTGAGGGCCCGATTCATAGAACTTATCTGAGACAAAATCCTAAACTTACTACTTTTGGTATTCACAGAAGGCATTTAGTAGTAGTAAAGTTAGGATTTTGTCTTAAGTCTGTCTTAAGTCAAACTTAAGACAAAATCATAACTTTACTACTACTAAATGCCTTCTGTGAATACCAAAAGTTGTAAATTTAGGATTTTGTCTCAGATTAGCTCTTTGAATCGGCCCCTGAGATTAGTTTGATGATTCAGCAACATTTCATCTGTTGGCAGAACAAGTCAATGGCCAAGTATTTTAGCGATGAAAGGGAGACAAGGGAGTGCCCGAAAAGTGAGCCAAAATATGGCACCTCCTCCAGGACAGTGGAGAGGAAGAGGAATGGACCCGGGGACAGGAGTTGAGTGGGCTAACCCGAGGAGGAACACTGCCTGTCATTATTGTCCCTAGATCTGGCAGTGGAAGTTCGCCTGTCACCTAAACCCAGCTAACCAAATGCAATATGATGAAAATGTGCAAGTATCTGATGGTTTGAACACAGTGACAAGACCTAGGTCCATGTCTGGGGATGTCCAGACCAGTAAGTACAGGTGCCTCAACCCCCAGAATCTCCTCAAGCGATCATGTGTATCAACAGATGCCATTCATTGAAATATTAGACAATTCTGAAAAGGACCCATTGCAAAGACGGTGTCTGGGGGGGAGGAAGACTGTACCCTCGGGGTAGCCTTAGAGGTAGACCAGAATGGACCGTTTGTGGAGGCAGATGTTAACGGTCATTCCATTACATTCTTGATTGATACTGGAGCTGCCCATTCCACTGTAAGGTCAGCAGTGGTTCCAATCCTGCCCTTCTCTGGACAATCGATCCAGTTACTAATCAGAAAATAACCAATCCACTGACAGATGAGTTACCTGCAAGAATAGGAACATTTCAGGATTGCCACCAATTTGTGGTGAGTGACTCGAGCCTGGTTTGCTAGGACATGATCTTTTGTGCAAGTTAAATTGAACCATCTATCGTACTCCGCAAGGAGTAGAGTTACAGACATGTGACGAAGATGCTGCCTTCAAGTTGGCAAGTCAGAACTTGTGTGTGAAGATGTTCATTGTCCTGACATGATTGCACAAGGCATTCTGAAGGAGATAAGAGGAAGCCCCTGTAATTCACCTATTATGGGGTTGCAGAAGCTGAGTGGCAAATACAGAATAGTTCAGGACCTATGAAGAGTTAATGAGATTGTAATTCAATGTTGTTCTGTGGTACCGAATCAAGCAGTAATTGTGTTAACCCTGGGCGTAGTTTGCGAAGTAGCGCTACGCATAGCTAAGTGAAGTGCACTTCGAACTACGCGAGATACGCGTAGCGCTATGCGAACTGCGTAGTGCGCTGTTTGGGATGATTGGACAGTGCCGGATGCTTGTCCGCACTGTGCAATCATTGAAAACGGCATCTTGCACAGTGCGTGCTGTCGTTTTCTGCCGCTCGAGTAGATTTTTACTCGAGCGGCATCTTTCTCAACGCGGACTAGTAGTTTCTCATTGCGAGCGGTCGCGAGCATACGGGAGCACTCGCAATGAGAAACCTGACCTCACCGCGTTCAGAATCTCACCTGGAGGCTTATTTTCCACGCTCGCGATCACCAACTTGATGTTGCTGATCGCGAACGAGGAAAAAGTCTCGCTTGGATGTCATTTTGCTCGCTGGCGGTCACCAACTTGACGTTGAGGACCGCGAGAGAGCAAAAAATGCCAACTACGCTACGTGTTTTTGCACTGTGCTACGCGCAATTCGCGTAGCGCGAAGTAGCACAAACTACGCAAACTACGCGAGCGTAGTGTAGTTGGCCGCCCAGGGTTACATTTTGTTCCAAATACCCTGTAAAGCAGAATGGTTTACGGTCATTAACCTATGTCAAACATTCTTTTCGGTACCCCTCCATAAGGAAAGCCAATTTTTATTTGCTTTCTGGCTGGAAAACCGTGTGCTAACATATTGTCACATCCGACAAGGGTCTAGGGAAAGTCCATACATTTTTATTCAGATAATGAAAAGAATCTTGAGAGTCTGGTACTGCCATAGAATTCAGTTCTCGATCAGTACATAGATGATCTTCTGGTTGCCTCAGAGACGGAGGATGCTTGCAGGATAGATACTGTGAATTTGTTGAATCACCTGGCAGAGAATGAACACAAGGTATCCCCGAACAAGCTTCAGTACTGTTTGCCTGAGGTTAAGTATCTGGGTCATGGGATTCAAAAGGGAAAGAAAAAGGTGTCACCAGATCACATAAAGGCGATCTTGCAAATGGACACTCCTAAGACACAAAAGGAAATCTGAATGTTTTTGGGAATGGTCGGTTACTGTCTGCAGCAGATTTCTAAAACCTTTGTTAAGGTTGACATGCAAGGATGTACGCGATCTGGTATCATGGGATAACCACTGTTTGGTTACCTTTGGAGAGCTGATAGAGAGCCTATGTTGTGTTCCAGCTCTGGGAATACCTGATTATAACTAAAAGCATTTTCGCTCTTTTGTCATGAGAGGGAGGGGTGTGCACTAGCGGTACTCACTCAGACACATGGGGTGCGCATAGACCAGTGGCTTATTTCTCAGCTACCCTAGATCCAGTAGCTTCTGCATTGCCCAGATGTCTCAGATCTGTTGCCGCAACAGGTGTCAGGATTGAAATATGTGACGGCATTGTAATGGATCACCCTCTTACTGTCTATGTTATGCACTCCGTGGAACTCCTGATGACGAGTACCAAAACGCAGCACTTGACAAATAACAGGCTTACTAGGTTTGAGCAGCTCATGTTGGCATCTGAAAATGTCTCCTTGAAAAGATGTTCTATGTTGAATCCTGCTACACAGATGCCATTCCCACCTATTAAAGGAGAACATTTTTGAGGAACCTGACTGCTTGGATGTGACTGAACTTTCTACCAAACCCAGACCCGACATTGTCGATGAACCCTTACCGAAATCTGATCTGGTCCTCTTCGTTGATGGTGTATGCTTAAGAGACAATGAGGGTTGTTTGAGAGCAGCTTTTGCTGTTTGTACCATTTCTGGAGTTGTGGAAGTCGCTTGTTTACAAGGAGTATACTCAGCACAAGTGTCTGAAATCATTGCCCTGATACGCGCATGTCTCATCTCCGATTGAGTAACTATCTTCACCGATAGTCAGCATGGGTTTGGATGGAGTTGTTCATGATTTTGGGCAGTTGTGGTCATAGAGGAGGTTCTTAATGTCATCAGGATCTCCTATTAGGAACAGAGAATACGTGCAACAACCATTAAGACTCCATTTTAGTGCCTTATGCTCATGCACAAGAATTTCCCTCCAAGCATTAGTCTGTCATATTGCGTAGATGCAGTGACGCATGTGCAGTAAAGATTTCCCTATCAGAAGCCATTATAGTCCTTCGCCCATGTTATTAACATTAGCAAACACATAGGCAAGCTTCACTAACCCGCGTGTTGGTGTGGTGCGTATTAGTTTTGCACAAAACAAAATTAATAACGTGTTAGTAGGTTAAAGGAGCGGATTGCGTCCGAGCAAATCTCTTTTCTATGAGTCCTTGCTACATCAAAGCAGGGTTCACAAAGGGCTCCAGGGCCACTGTGATTTTACTTAAGAACACGCTACCTTTGGTGATTACTCGCTCATGGGCTGATCATATGGAGCGCTATGCTGCACTATTGGGGACATGGGAGGGTCTCACACTTAACATTTGCTCAGTATATGTCCCCCCTAGATTGCATGGGATGAATTTCCTGGACCTGGCTGACCTTATTCTAGACATGCCAGTGGGCACTCTTCTCCTGGGTGGGGACATGAACAAGACTATGGAGGAAGGCCTAGACCGTGACACTAGCTCCCACAGGTCAGGGGGACCGCAACCGTTAAAGGACTTTGTGAATGCGTTGGGATTGGTTGATCTGTGGCGTCTACATAACTCTACCTCTAGGCAATACACTCACATTTCTGCGGCACATGGCAGCGGGTCACATACTGACTATTTTTTTACACATGCAGCCTCGGCTGGGCTTTTTCAGGCATGTTGTCATATGGCCTGTGGAATCTCTGACCACTCTCCGGTGGAGGTACTTGTATGGGGCCCAAAGAGGGACTGGTCTTTACCCCCAAGTTTATATCCCTATTTATTTAAAGATCAGGAGTTTAGGGAGCACTTTGAGGAATGACCAGAGCTCTACTTCTCTGAAAATGAGGAATCAGTAAGCTCCCATTGCATATTATGGGAGGCATATAAGACCATAGCCAGGGATTATGTACAGGCGACCGCCGGGCCTAAGCGAATGGAAAAGCAATTAGCTTGCGATAGTTTGGAACAAGAGATAGCACAGCTTGACTCCACGCCCAGACTGACTCCAGGGGACGGGGCTGAACGCATGCATACACTTAGACTCAAACAGAAAGAACTTAGGGATTTAGAAGAAGACACGGCCCGTGCCCACACAATAGCCACACAACGCCGCATTTATGACCTGGGCGACAAGGCAAAACAACTCATTGTGTGGCTAGAAAGGAGAGATAGCGGCCGTAACTGGGTCTCGGAGATTCAGACTTTAGAAGTGTGGTATGGGGAACGGGTACGGATATAGCCAAGGTACTTGCCAAATATTATGAAGGGATCTATCGGTCCCAATCAGATAGGGATGAAGAGGAATGTGTGGAATTCTTGAAGGACATCACATTACCGAGCTTGGCGGCTGAAGACCAGGAGACGACAGATGTAGACTTTACGGTGGAGGAAATTGAGGGTGCCTTGCGGGATCTCCAGTCGGGGAAAGCAGCAGGACCTAATGGGAATTATACAAATGTGTGGTGGGCCAATTGGCACTGCATATGTTCAACATGTTTCGCGCAGCACGGACTGAAGGACAGTTGCCTCCGGACTTGAGAACAGCTACTATTGTTGTCATTCCAAAGAAGGATAAACCGCGGGATCTATGTAGCTCGTTTCGCCCGATCTCGCTCCTGAACTTCGAGGCCATGGTACTCGCTAAAGCGACTGCAAACAGATTGACTTTGCTACTACAATCTTTGATTCATCCGGATCAGTCCGGGTTCATGCCCCACCGAATCACTAGATTGAATCTCTGCCGATTTTATGGGGTTATGCATCCAGTACGGCAAAAGCCGGACGACCCGGTGGCGCTCTTGTTCCTTGATGTCCATATGGCATTTGACAGTATTGAATGGCCATACTTGTTTGCAGTCCTCACGAAATTCGGATTCGGACCCGAGTTCTAAAGATGGGTCAAGCTTCTTTACGCTGCACCGCTGGCTCGTGTTCCGGTCAATGGGTCGATGTCCAGACTCTTCCGGATTCATAGGGGCATGCAACAGGGCTGCCCGCTCTCGCCCGTGCTCTTTTCGTTGGCTCTTGAACCATTGGCCTCATGGGTGCGAGCAGATCCGATAGTACAGAGGATTGATATTTAGGGGAGTGGGAAGAACGTATCTCCTTGTACGTGGACGATATCCTCTTGTATGCCTATAGATCCCAACAGACCTCTCATAGATTAATCCATATTATGCGATCATTTGGGCAATATTCTGGTTAGCGCATCAATTGGGACAAGTCTTTGGTATTCACCCTTGCGGGGAGTCACTGGCTTTAATGGCGGCCTGTACGGAGTTGGTTCACAGGGATCTCTTCAAATATTTAGGCATATGGATCACTAAAACAAAAGAGTTTATTCATTTGAATGTACATTCCCAGCTAGAGAGGTTGAAGGGGGATGTTGTTCATTGGCGGCGCCTGCCAGTCTCCCTTATGGGGAGAGCGGTCCTGTTTAAAATGATGGCCTTACCACATCTTTTATATGCCATAAAAAACACACCGTTCCTAATCTCTAAGGTTTTCTGTGCGGTTGAATCCGAACAACGGACATTAATATGGGGGTGGGTGGGAGCCCCAGGATCGCTCTAAAGAAACTACAGAGGGGGGTTTACAATGGAGGACTGGCAACTCCGTATTACTGAGCATCACAATTGGTCAACATAAATGTATGGGTCTTCTCACCACTTGATGAACCAGCCTACCGGGTCGATCATCACGCTATGGGCAAGGGTAGTTTCCTTTCAGTTTTATATGGGAGTAAAAAGAGGTTCTCGTCCTTCCAGCCCCACACGCAGACCGTGGTCATGGCATGGCAGAAGGCTACTAAAATGACTGGATGGGAGGCTCGACTGACTGAGCAGACCCGCCTGTGGGAGGGAAATTTGTTCGGCGAGGTTAGCAGCCTGAAGGGATTCCGTGGCTGAAGCAACATTGGTATTGATCTCCTGGGAGACATCTGGAAAAAAGGGGAAATTATACCATTGGACAGTCTACGGGTGGAATTCCATATGCAACTCACTGAGCCCTTTTGATACCTGCAGTTACGACGTGCACTACATTGCCATTTAAAAGAGGGCACTCCGCTGCCGGAATACACGCCCCTTGAGGACAGACTCCTCCTCGACCCAATGATTGATAAAGCAATATCACTTACGTATAAAAATCTTATAAATAATACCCCTGGCTGTCTGGGTCCCCTGCGGACAGCGTGGGAGTCGGACATGGGCCTCCAGGAAGATGATGACTCAGGGAATCCATGCAAAGAGAGATAGCTATACGGGCCAGGTTTAGACTGATTCAGCTCCGCATTTTACATAGATCCTATGCTTAATGATCTGCGCAATATCTAAGCGTGGGCAAAGCACTACGCTACGCTTACATAGTTTGCGAAGTTTGCGCTACTTCGCACTATGCGAGTTGCACGTAGCACAGTGCAAACACGCGTAGTGTAGCATAGTGGTCATTTTTCGCTTGCTCGCGTTCCTCAACGTCAAGTTGGCGACCGCGAGCAAGCAAAATGACATCCCGGCGAGACTTTTTCCTCATTCGCGATCAGCAACATCAAGTTGCTGATCGCGAGCGTGGAAAATAAACCTCCCGGCGCGATTCTCAATGCGGAGAGGTCAGGTTTCTCATTGCGAGTGGTCGCGTATGCTCGCAACCGCTCGCGATGAGAAACTACCAGTCCGCGTTGAGAAAGCTGCCGCTCAAGTAAAAATCTACTCGAGCGGCAGAAAACTACATCTCGCACTGTGCAAGATGCCGTTTTCAATGATTGCACAGTGCCGGATGCTTGTCCGCGCTGTGCAATCATTGAAAACGGCATCTTGCATAGTGCGAACAGGGTACTACGCAGTTCGCAAAGTGCTACGCGAAGCTCACGTAGTTCGAAGTGCACTTTGCGTAGCTACGCGTAGCGCTACTCTGCGAACTACGCCCAGGGTTAGCAATATCATATGCGACAATGCACATCAGAAAAATGCGTGAGGGAATGTGGGGAAACAGGAAAAAAAAAATCATATATGGTGGGAATGCCACTAGATCTAAACATTCTGGAGACAGGTGACATGGCATATCCTGGGGGTGACGGGGGAGGTAGTCTGGCCTAACATGGGCCACAACGTGGCTAGCTCTTGCGGGTGCAGTGGAAAAGCGCAATATTGCACGAGCATGGGGGGCCAAGACACCCCCAACAGTGCGAGCTTGGAAGAGCGACTTGGACTGGTGCCAGTGGGCTGAGCAGACAGTATATCAGAGGTAGGGGGTGCCAGCTCACATGGGAGAAGATATGGAGGGCATGGATGGCCTACAGAACTGAGCAGCCCACACCATAATGTGAACATTGTTGATAACCTATGCTATACGATTTATGGCCCTGGCTCTGCTCGCCTGGTGGGTGGGAGGGACACTAGGGGGGGGGGGGTTCTGACTTGCTCTGCTCTTAATGCATCTGTGTATGTTGATCTAACTACTATATATGCTGTACTGATTCCTGAAGCAAATGTTATGTTTATTTCTGTGATACTGAAAATTCTGGAACCGTGTTATAAACATCGTCGTATCATGACGATTTTGGTATCAGCAGACCGAGAATGATTAGAATACTATGCACAAGTATTTTCGTCATATTCGGGTGACGAAATCACCCTGAAATCTGAGTTTCCGTCCTGAACCCCCGGATTCCATTTGAACGGCAGCCATTTTGTGATAGACCTCACATAGGCCGATGACTAAGGCTAAAAACAAGTCTGAAGGACACATGCACCTTTGCTGACTCCTCTGTGACCTGGGCAAGCTGACTCCACTGCCTGAAGCCAAACCTGTTCGGCCAGTTCCTTTCCCAGTGTCCGAATGAGATTAGTATCAAGGCACAACATATCATAAAACCTTTCATCACACACAATCCATACCTAATCTTACACACACACCTGTCCCTTTTTCTTTTCTTATGACTTGCTTTACGAGGAGGAGGTGCCCGTTTTTATTGGGGGTCCGTCGATATCTGATGAAAGTACTGAGCCTTGCCGGGTTGAGGGCTGGACAAACTGAAATATGGGCTTGTCATCATGACTCTGCTTTTTCTTTGTAATGAAAATATGTGAATGGTCAACTGTAAAATAAGGAATGTTTGCCTAAAGCATAATATTTTGTATAAAAAGAGAAGGCTGGCTTTGTAAGGTTGAGCAGTCTCCTGAGAATATACACCGTGTTGTACTTCTAGGGTACCTGTTACTGGTTGCAGCCAATAAATACGATCCTTGACTTCACCAAGAAGACTCTGGGTTTCTGTAGTCTGAAACAGGAAGGACTCAAAGTCTTAGGGTGTGTTCCCTGGCACCGCTGGGTTCTGAAAAACCCAGTACTTCAGTTGGCGCCCAACATTGGGCGATTTCAGCGGTACCGGTCCAAGCCAGAGGTTCGTGAGGAGCTTCGTGTAAAAATTCTGGAGGAAGGCCACCACTTCATCGACCCCTGTATGTCGACGTGGTCCAAAAGTCTTTGCTGCGAGGTTCCCCGCTTCCCGACGGCTACGAAGGACTGCTGCCCTGACTATCGCCCTGTTTTGGACCCTTGATGATTGGTAGAGCGAAACGATAGACGAGTCTTCTGGTGACGTCATCGATACCTCAGTTAAGTATAAGTGGAGCGTCTCCCAGTCTTAGTTTGGTTCTTAGTTTGGTATCCCCTTGGGATCTTTGATTTGGAACTTCCAAGTACCAAAGCCTGAGGTACTCGTGTATTCACGAGACTATCGTATTCGATAATCCTTTGAAGCTAGACTAGAGAGCGAAGATGCCTGGTCTTAGCAGACTTTCAGCCTCATGCATCAAGCCAAAATCCAGTCGGTAAAATACCGATTCGCTAATAGCTCCCGGTATTGAGTTAAAAATACCCAATCCCAATGCATCAACCCAAAAGCAAAATTCTCTATTTAAGGAATCCTTAAATAGCGATTCCTTAAATAGCGATAGCATTTAAGGAATCCCAAATTGAGATTCCTTAATTTAAGGAATCTCAATTTGGGATTCCTTAAATGCAATGCATGAAAGTTAAAAAATTAGCGAATTCGCTAATAGGGGGAGCAAATTACCATGAAGATGAACTGCATGGTAATTTGCTAAAAGTTTGAAAAATGCACAATGTGCATTTTTCAAAGTTTCATGTTGCGCACACACATGCCCTTAGAGCATGTGTGTGTGCAACATATGTGCACATATCAATTTCAGGCGTGCAATAGGGTGTCATTTTGACACCCTTGCACCCTTGAAATTGCATGAGCAATTTGCGAGAACCTACTGGTACTCGCTATTTGCTCATGCAATCTCCAATTCATTCCTATGGGCCTGGAGGCCGATAGGAATGATTGGGACGGCATTCCTTAATTGCTACTCGCAATTTGCTAGTAGCAATTAAGGAAAGTTAAGGAATCGCTATTTGAATAGCGATTCCTACATGCATAGCCTTTTGCTATTCCTTATTAGCGATTCCTTATTTTTCGCTAATAAGGAATCGCAAATGGCATTGTTGATGCATGTGCCCCTTTGAAATTTGTTTTGTCTTAGTTGTAATAGGGATTCCCGATTGGAGGACTCGTGTCCGGTTCCTCCGATTGGAACTCCAACCTATGAACTATATGTGAAACATGGCGTAGGCCCCCTCACATATAATGAAGTATGGATCCGATACACCTGTAAAGATGGTGTTTTAAAATGGCCCCAATATGGTAGTTTTGACACAGAGATTCTGGATAATCTGGAGGTTAAACTTTTTAAGAAGAAAGCCCGGCCGGCGATGTTTGACTCTTTCCGCCTATGGCGTAAGGAAGCCAAACAGAAGGAAATTAAATTAGCAAAGAGAAATAAGAGCGAAAAGGGTATCTCGATAATGCAAGCTGCTATGCAGTTTAAAGATAATGAAGAAGAGCAGATGAGTGAGCAGTTGCACAGGCAACGTAAAATGGTGATCGATAAATATTATCCAGTTTTGCCGCTTCTTCAGCAAGATGCAGCAAAAGAAATTGAGAAAGATCCTTTAATGTCACACTTGTTGAGTTTGCCACCCCCTTATGCGCAGAGTGCTACAGCACCTCCGCAACCTTTAGTTGTGCAACCTCCAGTTATTGTGCCTCAGGTTCTTCCACAGCCGCCAGCTCCTCTTCAGTTGGCTCCTACTCCTATGGCGCAGCCCCCTCAAGGGCCGCCGACTTTGCTACCTGCTTCATCTGTACTTCCTACGACTTTGTCTACTACATCGACTGCCTCTTCTGGTGTTCTTCCCGATACTGCCTCTGCGTCTGCATCTGCGTCTGCCTTGCCTCCCTCTGTTTTTCCTCCTGTTCTTTCGTCAACTTCTCCTTCTATCCGACAGAGAATGACTGATACTGTTGCTAGCCTTATATTTCCTCTCTTTGGGTCATCTGGTGTGACCCCTGATTCGGAGCGTAAGCAGTCGCGTAGTCAACTGCCTAATTCTCGAGAGAGAGAAATGTTTGACCGTATGGCGCGTAAATGGGTTATTTACCCTTTAAGATATGATGTGGAGTCTGTTATGGATGTCTTCCATCAATGGGAAACACCGAAGCAAAGATACGTTTTTGAAAAAATGTGTGCTTTCCTTTGTGAGGAATTGGAGGATAAAGATTTGGAAGTAAGTACCCCTGATTTGTGCCGTGTACGGTTTGCGTTTTCAAAGGGCACGATTGTGGGTTCCGATGTTGAGAAAGCAGTTGCGACGTTGTTGTCCTTTAGGAATAAGGATCCTTCTCAGTCACTGTTTGAACATGACTCCTCTGTTAAGAAAAAAGTGAGACAGTTCCCAATGAGAGAAGTCCCTCCGGTATGGAAGGACGCCGTTGCGGCTAATGCTGCTAATCAAATTGATGCTATTCCAGCTCATTTTCAGCGTGTTTGGGTACATGTTCCTTGGAAGCGAGCTGAAGTTTTAGCCCTTAAACAGACCTTGCCTGACCCTCGTAAAAACCCTGCAGGGTATTATAAGGAATTATCACAGACTGCAGACTCATGCATTATGAATTTAGCCGACATAGACATGTTATTTGGGAATGTTGTTCCACAGCCTTTGTGGGGATTGATTCGCCATACAGATCATGCGCAAGAGTTAGGTGACTCATGGGCTAATATTAGTACTGCAAATGATAGACAAGTTGGTGGTGCCAAGCCTGAGCCTCTGGTAGCAGAACTTCCTGCTAGGATCATTACTTACATGAAAACTTTAATGCCTGCGATGCGTGTGAATTGGGATAAATTGTCTGCGTGTAAACAAAAGAAAGATGAAACAGTGTCTGATTTCTTCACTAGGTTTGAGGAAACGTTTATCGACCACAGTGGTCAAGATATGAGTACAGAAGGTGGTCAACGGTTGTTCGTTGACAAGTTTGTGCACAATTTGCTTCCCGAGCTGTGTAAGAAATTGAAAGATTCAGAGAGTTCTTGGGCCATTTCCTCTTCAGCACAAATATTGGCTACTGCACAGTACTACGAAAATAAGGATAAAGATGAGAAGGATAGAGCAGACAAGAAAACTAAAGAATTAAAGACGAAGGTTCTTTTACAACAGGCGTATCCGCCACGTGGTGGTCAGAGTAACTATCAGCAACCTCAACAGTTTCAGAGAAACTCGCAAAGGCTCGAGTTTTCTCAACCACGTGTTCCTGTAGGTCCCAATCAGTGTTCATATTGTAAAGAAGAGGGTCATTTCAAGTATAGTTGCCCTATTTTGTTACAGCGTACAAATGGTGCTTCTGGCGCAAGAGGTCGAGGTGTTCAACAAGCTCCTAGAGGTAGAGGACGTGGAAGTTTACCCCAGAACGCGCGTTCCTTTCCGCCTCAGAATTCAATTAATAGTTTTGACCAGCAAAATAACGCGTCTGGTAGGACGGCTCAGTACTATGCTGACGACTACTATGCAGAAGATGAGACTATGGAAGGTAACGATTGCTAGGACAGCCATAGACAAAGAGAGGGAGTTGTTTCAGTTCCAGTAGATCAGAGTGGACCTTATGTTAAGGTGATTACATCAGGTGTGTCAGAGCCTTTTCGGTTGGATACTGGTGCTACAAAGAGTTCTATTATGCACTCAAAACTCCCTGGCGCACCTTTGTCTGGCGAGATGAATGTTTCAGTAGGTTTTTCTGGCGCCCCGGTTAGGAATCTGATTTCTAGTCCTATGTCCCTTTCTGTTGGACCTTGTGAATTGGAAGCACCCCTTAATCTGACAACAGGTTGTGGTGAAAACTTGTTAGGATTGGATTTGTTGAAAAGATTGTATGCAACATTATATTGTTCTCCTTCTGGAGTACAACTTACACTGGGTAGGAAAGTGATCTCTCCAATGTATTTGTCGGAGGATAAACTTCCGACCGAATTGTCGTTTCTTCCTGATATTCTTTGGGCTACTGGTCCTAATGATGTGGGTCTTTTGGAAATACCACCATATGTTGTGACATTGAAAGTCAATGTTAAATTGCCACGCATTCCCCAATGCAAGATCTCTAGTGAAGGTGAAAAGGCGTTGCTAGCGATCATTTATGATTTGATTGAAAAATATGTAATTGAAGAGACAAGAGGCAACGTTTGTAATAGTCCTGTTCTGCCTGTTTTGAAACGTACTGACCCTTCTCAGCCACCTGTTTACAGGTTCGTGATTGATCTTAGAGAGGTCAATAAAATAGTTTTGCTACAGTTTCCATTTGTTCCTGATATCACTGCCCTATTGACTATGATTCCAGCTTCCGCCACCTGGTTCTCGGTGATTGACATGAAGAATGCTTTCTTCAGCATCCCGATTGCTGAGGAGAGCAGGGATATTTTTGGCTTCAGTTTAGGAGGACGAAGCTTCCGCTTCAAACGCGCTCCTCAAGGCTACTGTGAAAGTCCATCAATATATAGTCAGGCTTTAAAAACACAGCTTGATGCAATTGTTTTACCTGATGGCGCTACCCTTATTCAGTACGTAGATGATTTGCTAATCGCTGCAGATACTGAAGAGATTTGTAAAAAAAACACCTTGTTGTTGTTGCGTCATTTGTCTGATTTACATCACAAAGTGTCACTTTCAAAACTGCAATATCGTCGACAAGAAGTGACCTACTTAGGTCATCTCTTATCGAAGGAGGGAAGGAAACTGACCCCAGAAAGAATTCAGGCAATTGCAAAATTGAGTGTGCCAAGGACACAGAGAGAAGTACGTGCTTTCTTGGGCATTACATCATACTGCAGACAGTGGATACCGAATTTTTCTTTGCTGGCCAAACCTTTGGTAGCATTGACCTGTAAAGATACACTGAATCCCGTTCCGTGGTCTAAAGATTGTCAGAAAAGTTTTTCCGAATTGCGTAATGCATTGTGTTCGGCTCCTGTGTTGGGTACTCCCGACTACAGTAGGCCCTTTACACTGTATGTCCATGAGAAAGAGGGTTGTGCATTGTCAGTGCTGACACAGTCTTTTGAAGACAAGCAGCGTCCATGCGTGTATTTTTCGTCGACTTTGGATCCGGTAGCTAAAGCATTGCCGAGTTGCTTGAGAGCCACAGCGGCAGCAGCTGTTTCTATTCGACAGTCTGCTGGGTTAGTGATGAATAATATGTTGATTGTGATGGTTCCACATGCAGTGGACACGTTGTTAAACAGGACCAAGACACAGCACTTAACTAGTGCTCGATTGTCAGGTTACGAGTTAACACTGTTAGCGAGTCATGTGCACATAAAAAGGTGCAATACGTTGAATCCAGCCACGTTATTGCCGATTTCAGTAGAGACAGATGATGTTGAACAGCATGATTGTTTTCTCAGGACAGAAGAAGAAACGAAAGGGAGAGTAGATCTTAAAGACACTCCTCTTGTAAAGTGTGATGGTACCTTATGGGTGGATGGTTCATGCTTCAAGCTTCCAAATGGTGATACGACTGCAGCATATGCTGTCACGACTTTGCATACGATTGTTGAAGCTGCACGTATACCACATAATTCAGCTCAAGCAGCAGAGTTGATTGCACTTACGAGAGCGTGTGTGTTATCGAAAGGAATGAAAGTGACCATATATACCGACAGCCAGTATGCGTTTGGTGTGGCTCATAGTTTTGGACGATTGTGGAAAGAACGTGGGTTCCTGACTTCACATGGAGCTAAGATTCAGCATGGTCAGTTGGTGAATGAGCTTCTTGAGTCACCGACCTTGCCACTACAAGTTGCGATTGTGAAATGCAGTGCACACAAGAAGGTTACTGATGATGTTGGTCGTGGCAATGCATTTGCTGACGAAATCGCAAAAGAAACAGCAAAAGATGTGATGAATCGAATGTATGTTGCAGGCCCTGCAAGATGGGTTGGTGACGTAGGAATGTGTGAAGATACGATAGAGAGTGTGAAGTCTCTTCAAGCTGAAGCTTCAGAGAAAGAGTTGAGTGTGTGGAGAGAAAGTACGGGTAAATTGGATGAAAATGGTTGTTGGGTTGACTTGTCAGAACATCAGCGATGGTTGTTACCCGAAGCGTTTGTGCTTGCAGTAGTGACAATGGCTCATGGAATGGCCCATATCAGTGTGAAAGGGATTTGTAAGTTGTTGGCTCCAGTATGGCAAAATGCTGGAATTCCTAAATGTGCAGAGAATGTGGTCAAGAATTGCATGGTGTGTCTGACATACAATCCTGGTAGGGGAACCCCAACTCCAGCTGGTCATTTTGCGCCCCCAACATATCCGTTCGAGGTTTTGCAGCTAGATTTCATCCACATGGAAAGGTGCAACAATTTGAAATATGTACTCGTTGTTGTTTGTGCCTTTTCAAGATGGTAGAAGCATATCCCTTAAAAGACAACACTGCCTTATCCACAGCTAAAGCCCTTGCCAAAGAATTCTTCCCTAGGTTTGGAATGCCGAGAATGGTCTGGAGTGATAATGGGAGTGAATTTGTGCGTCGAGTGATGAAAAAAGTATGTGAGGGGCTAGGTATTCAGCAGAAATTCCACGCTGCACATCACCCCCAATCAGCTGGACTAGTAGAGTGCTATAATGGCACACTAAAACTTTAATTGGCAAAAATACAAGCGAGCTCTGGTCTTAAATAGCCTGACGCTCTGCCTTTAGCACTCCTATCAACAAGAATGACTGTGCATTCACGAGTGGGACTTAGTCCCTATGAAATTGTGTTCGGCCGCCCGGCCAACATATGGGGAGTGCCAAGGCCGACAAAATTCAGTGAGATCGAACACCCTGTACTGCTTGATTATTTGTATGAATTGATGGCTAAATTGCGTGTTTTACACCAACAGGTTCACGATACTCTGCCTCAGGTCTCTGAAGCTCCAGGACATCTTATCGATCCTGGATCATGGGTGCTAGTAAAAACTTCCAACGGACAAACAATGACCAGCCCCGTTGGACCGGCCCCCACCTCGTCCTTCTCTCAACAAGATCAGCTGTTTGAGTGGAAGGGAAAAAGAACTGGATCCACGGTGTACACTGCAGGAGGGTCCATTTGCCTCTACCGTACGACCAGTGGGTCCAGGAGGGGATCGCTGACTCTGAGACTGAGACCGTGCCTCGTTTTCTGCCTTTTAGTGATGCACGTGTAAAAGGAACACTTTCTGAACGAGAAAGTGACAATATTTTGCAAGAAGCTGTGCCACCGTCAATTCGATTGAACACTACAGAGCCTGAACTCTTGTTCCAGAACCAGACAGTACCTGGAAAAAGCCGTTATAATTTGAGGCCGAGAACTATGGACAAATAAAAATTCTTTTTCTTTGCTATTTTTGAAAGTGCAGCTCTCTCATCTGAGAAACTTTCTTATTTTTGTTTTCCGAACCGCCATCCGGGTTCAGCTGTAGGGTCGTGGTTGCCCAAGCCTTTGGAGTGCAGCTGAAGACGTTAGGTTGACAGTTCTGGTCGGTCTAAGGGAGTTGCCCTGGACTGACAGAAGCATTCCTTAGCATAGAACACCCTACCACCACGAGCAGCAATTACAGAGGATGGAGTTTTTCGAGAATGAGAGACCTGCCAAACCGATGGACTTTAAAGCCAGAATGTGTATAATGATGACAAAGAAACGATTTTTGATATTATGTATTTTCATGTTGCTTAGTGTAATGACGTTTTTAATAGGATATGTTTTATTCTCTTTTCAAGTGACATTTGCACCCACTACACAGCCCATACCTCCTTCTATTGTTTCCTCGCATTCTTTTTACCCTCTGCCTGAACACGAGTCCGCTAGAAGATTAGAATTTGTCAATAATTCATTCGTTCAGCTTCTACACCAACACCAATTAGTAGTGAACACAACTAACTGTTGGGTGTGTGGTCTTATGCCTCATACTACTGATAAAGGTATCCCTTATCTGGTCCTGCCTGTCAGCCATAATGGTTCTGTGTGGGCATATAGAACGATATTCATATACGCTCATGAAGCCAACCCCCTACGTTCTGTGAAAGATAATCCTAAGAATAGTGCTCTAGTTAAGGGTATAGTAGATATGATTAGGGAAGATATTTCCTATGAGACTATCCCGAGAGATGAGACACTAGCATATATTGGATGGAACATAACAGGATATGGAGTTACTCTGAGTGAGAACCAGCAAGCAAAGAGATCCTCCCCGATCTGGATTGTACCCCATCAGGGTCAGCTATGTCTGCAAGGTAATGGCAAGAATCCCAGAGATCAGTTAGGGAAAAGTATCTGCACTGAAACATATGTTTTTGCGTCTCAGACTTCCCCTTCGTTCTTAGCAGCTAAGGGTACCTATTTCATCTGCCATAATAGAGCCTATACATGGTTGCCCCCTGACTTCTGAGGCACATGTTTTGTTTCGTTCCTGTTGCCTCCCACCTACACGGCCGCGGCAGATTACCATAAGACAAGGATAGTTAGAGGTGTCATCAGTAAAGAAGACACTACTGGACAAGAACTTGGAGATTTCGTAAAGGGTTTTCTGCAGTTTTGGGGGCCTATGGTTAACAGCAGGAACATAAGGCAATTGACAAGGGTGGTTGAATCCACGGTAGATGAAACCGCCGGTGCCCTTAGTAATTTGACTGCTGAGCTCCAGTCGGATCGCCTTATGACTCTTCAGAACAGGGTCGCATTAGACGTCATACTTGCAGACCGAGGTGGGTTATGTAAAGTGATCCAATCAAGTTGCTGTGTTTTCATTCCAGATAACGCTCCGACAGTTTACCAGGCCATTTCCAAACTGCATAAGATCTCCGAATCTATTCACGTGGATAAAGGAGATTGGTCATTGATGGGGTGGTTCTGGGAACTGATATCCGCCTGGGGATGGAAGATCCTGATAGTCATTGGGATGATGTTAGCCATTCTTTTCCTGTTCTATCTGTGTGTACAGTGTGCTCCTGCAATATGTGGCCTCTGTGCTACATCGTGTGTAAGGAAACCTGTATCAAGAGACGAGCTAAGTAATAGGATGATGCTACAGCAACATCTCAACGACTTTATGAATATAGACCTGGACTCAGACCTAGACTCAGATTAACGTGAGTATAGGTTATTGCCTATGTAAGGGCAAAAGGAGGGTCTGTGGTACTGAAAATTCTGGAACCGTGTTATAAACATCGTCGTATCATGACTATTTTGGTATCAGCAGACCGAGAATGATTAGAATACTATGCACAAGTATTTTCGTCATATTCGGGTGACGAAATCACCCTGAAATCAGAGTTTCCGTCCTGAACCCTCGGGCTCCATTTGAATGGCAGCCATTTTGTGATTGCCCTCACATAGGCCGATGACTAAGGCCAAAAATGAGTCTGCAGGACACATGCACCTTTGCTGACTCCTCTGTGACCTGGGCAAGCTGACTCCACTGCCTGAAGCCAAACCTGTTCGGCCAGTTCCTTTCCCAGTGGCCGAATGAGATTAGTATCAAGGCACAACATATCATAAAACCTTTCATCACACACAATCCATACCTAATCTTACACACACACCTGTCCCTGTTTCTTTTCTTATGACTTGCTTTACGAGGAGGAGGTGCCCGTTTTTATTGGGGGTCCGTCGATATCTGATGAAAGTACTGAGCCTTGCCGGGTAATTGATTGAGGGCTGGACAAACTGAAATATGGGCTTGTCATCATGACTCTGCTTTTTCTTTGTAGTGAAAATATGTGAATGGTCAACTGTAAAATAAGGAATGTTTGCCTAAAGCATAATATTTTGTATAAAAGAGAAGGCTGGCTTTGTAAGGTTGAGCAGTCTCCTGGGAATATACACCGTGTTGTACTTCTAGGATACCTGTTACTGGTTGCAGCCAATAAATACGATCCTTGACTTCACAAAGAAGACTCTGGGTTTCTGTAGTCTGAAACAGGAAGGACTCGAAGTCTTAGGGTGTGTTCCCTGGCACCGCTGGGTTCTGAAAAACCCAGTACTTCATTTCTTTTTTGGTTAATAAAAAGAATTAAAAAAAAAAAATTTTAAACATGGGTGCTGCTTAGGAAAACCCACAGCAACATACATGGAGCGTCCCCCATCCCAATGTAAGCAACACCGATACTTGCGCTGCGTTGCCTTTCATCATATCAATTAGGCCATGAAAAGCCACGCAAAGTGGCTTTGCTTGGCCTCATAGATATGGGTCTGAACTCTGCACTGCTGGCGCATCATGAAAAGGGACAGACCGGCAGCGCAAAGGGCTTGTAAATAAGCCCCTCTGACTGCAAATGGCAGAATGGCTCAAACATTGTTAATAAAATCGTGGTGTGCACACAGCGTCACTCAAACTGAAAGTTATTCACTGGAATAGTCCTTCTCTTCAGGAACACCTGAAATCTACGAGAATGCAAAGTTGGTAAGGCCAGTATCCCACTTTGCATAGGAATCACTCTCTTTGCAATGCGAAACTGCTGAGGTAAATAAAAGAGGGGAGGTGACCGTTTGCAACTTAGGGTAGATGTGTATGCTGCCTAACCAGCAAGCAGGTCTCAGACTTTAGCAGCCACTCATGGGTGATTACCCTCTGCCGGAAGTCCCTCCTTAAGAGTTGGTCATTACAGCAAAGACACCATCGAATGCATGTGGATCAGAGCTGTTTACAATCTGTTGTGCTAAAGAAAGACATGAGCAGCAGAGAGCAAAGTAACCCCACTGTTAGCCACCACCACCATTCCTTCCAGCTGCCATCCGGTCTCTCCTGGGTGGAACATTTCACACACCTTCAAACGTTGCAGACTTTACCTGACTTCACAGACAAAATTAATGTTTTGCATCCCCTGGAAATCAACTTGATATGATGTCGTTCCACTGAAATTGAAAATATGAAATCCAAATTTGTTCCTAGTTTTACGGGAGAGTAATGACATCCTATCTCAAAACATTTTCACAAGTGTTAATTTGATACCCAACCCAAATTTGATAATAAGTCGTGGAATTTGTGTTTATGCCCCATCTCAGTGGTTCCATTATTCCCCCACAGAGGTATGCTGTGCTTGAGAAAACGAATAGCTCTGCAATTAAAATAAGAATGCATTATTAAAATGCGGCCATGATGACGTTCTCTGTGTTTGACCTATTTAAACGCCTAGGCTCCTGTCTGGAGGAGGTACTGTAAAATTCTCAATTTGCTGGAAGCTTGGCCGGCATAAAATTGTAGTCATGCAATGCAAAATAGTTATTAAAAATACTTCACCTAGTTATGTTACATATTTGTATACTTATTTCAGCTGTGCAAATTTCATGCAGTTAAAATAAAGAACTGTGTATAAAGTTTGAAAATAAATTTTGCTTATTTTCCCCCATTAATCTGTCATTCTATCTCAATGCTATAGGATTTAAAACAAATGAATATTTATTGTTTGAGGTCCCCTCTGCAAGCAAAGATTAATGTGTGCTGTCAGATATGTAGTGGCATTGCATTCCAGATCCTTGAAGCACTGCACTTCCAGAGTTTGACTGCCTTGTGGTAGAAGTTTAAATGAATCTTAAAGTGAGTTGCTTTAGAACAGCTGACTTCTTAAGTGCAGGCTCGGCCGGCATGGGTAACATCGGGGGGGGGGGGGGGGCAGTGGGATAGGGTCGGGCGAGGGTGGACAGGGTGGGGGTAGGGGGAAGTTGACAGATGACGGGGTAGGTAAAATTAAATTAAAAAAATAAATAAAACCCCTTACCTTGTCTTTTATTTAATTGTAACTATCCCGTCGTCTGTCGACTCTAGTCTCCCCTCTCCACCCCGCCTCACCGCTCTTGCTTGTGCTGGTCGCGCCTCCATAAATGACCATTTTTGTCAGAAAGTTGACGTTTTTAAGAAAAGTGTTCTGGTTTTTGCATGTATATCCATTGGAAGCTCTCCTTGTGATGAAAGGACAGGTGTGCTGTTCTCAGGTCCTGTTTTATTGGAGACCTGACATGCCATCGGAAGGAGGATCCGACTGAGGAGAGTCAGTTGTTATTAGTAAGGCCCCTATTTAGAGTTTGGCAGAATGGGCACTGTACTTTGTGGTGGAGTACCCTGTCTACCACATTCTTGCTGTGTTTGCTCTAGTCGTGTGAATTGTCATGTTCTGCTGGCAGAGCCTCCCCTGGCTCCACCAACATAAACTTTAGATTAATAATCCATCAGATTTCAGGCTGTTATTAAAGTACCTCAGATAGGTCGGATACACTCTTGTTCCTGTTCAGACCAGAAGGAAAGCCTGGTGTAAAAGAGATACAAATTCTAATGAATTGGCAAGAATGGGAGAGGATGTAGGTTTACGGCTAGAGTGGATGACCTCGAAGCTGGGGAACCGGGTTCGAGTCTCGGCAACAACGCTCAATATCCTATAATTCAGGCCAAATCACTTAATCTCCCCGTGCCTAATAAAATGAATCTGTCTGTGTGTAACGAAATTGGTGCTCTGGTATCTTCGAGACTAGTTTGCGCTATATAAAACTATTTAAAAAAAGGCTGGAGATAGTGGAAGAGCAGCTCTGGCGCACACTCATATAACAGCAAAAACATTTACTTACAGGTCAGCAGAGGCAATAGAGAAGCACATTGATTTCAAGCTCTAATACATGAGATTTGCATTAATCAGGGCTACCAAGGTGGAGTCTGGCACTCCTAATTTTTTATAGGGCCCCTACTGTTGCTTAGTTCGCTATCAGCTCCGCGTCACTCACCCTTGTTGTTTTTGGGTTCCCTTCTTGATTCAAATACCCCACTGCTTTTCCCATTGCAGAGACTGCAGAGACTTCCTGCACTTTTCCTCTTCTACAAAGATTATTATATCAAGGCTGTGTGCAGTTGACTGACACATTCAAGCTGGAGGGTTCATTCAAGGTCCCAGGGTGTTTCATGGTGCCTATTGGAGCTCATAATTGCTCTAAATACTGAAGGATTTGGTGAGTCGTTTACCACTAGGTCCAGGCGAAATTAGTGTCATTTTCATAATTTCATGTAACCCTTGTTGAGCAAAATTCTTGAACTTACGCTTTTACGTCACGTTGTCTAATTCGTGCCATTCATGTTAAAAGTTTACTGTGAATTCTCACCTCATGGTAGATATTTACTGCAAATGCATGGGAACAATGCGAATGACAATGCAAGAGGCTGTTGTTTGCAATGCCTTTGTTTTTTGCTTCAGGTCCAAAGTCGATGCTGTAGCGTCCTTTCTAGCCCAGGAGAATGCAAATACATTCGCCACACATGGTACTTTGGATTGTACGTCTTTGTCCCTCAGTTCACAATCTCACTTTGTTATCTGATCATGCCATAACCACACCTTAACCCCTCCCAACCAGTTACGTACTTCCTCTACTGGGTGCGCCCAGAATTGCAAGGTTCCTAGCACACATAGTCTCATACACTACATCTCCCCGTCTGCTAAATAAAAAGTACATACAACATTTATATTTCTTCAATGAGTCGCTGACGCGCTTGCACTAGTCAACCAGATCAAGTGACATGAAGTGGTTGAGATGTGCACTGTTCAGGCATCGATGGTTCAGGTTCTGATGTATGATCTGAACTGTCAGGTGGAACGGCTTCATCCATATGTGTAAGAGCCGACAATCATAGGGGTAGGTGTTTGAAATGCAATAAGTTATGTGTGATGGACTGTCCGGGATGATGTTTAGTCACCATGCATCCTTTGCACGTCACAAACCCCAGAGGATCGACAGCAAATGGAGCATCTGTTTTCCGCTTTCGCTTCTGCCTAACCAGCACTGTCACCTTCATTGAAGACTGTCTCGTGGGCTCTCCAATGCTGATCAGCGTATGTTTCCATCTTGCACATTCGGGAAGTGTCTATGACACGGACCTTGTCAGCACTCATTCACTGCTCTGCTCTCAATTGTGGCAGTTTGTTTCCCATAGCTCTTTCAAATAGTTAGGTGGTAAATTTTCACCCATTGTGGAGTGATGAGTTGAACGAAAAGCACAGAGGGCTTGACACAGGGCTTGCTTTAATTCAATCCCCACAAGGGATGCTTGCTGAATAATCCTTTAGTGGGTACCAACAAATCATTCCACAACATCATTTGCTTGGAGCCACAGAGGTGTACTCCTTTGATGCTTGATATTCATTCTGACTAGGCACTCTCTGAACTCTTTGCTGTTGAACGGCAGGCTGTTGTCAGATTTGAGAATGGAGGGGATACCTCACACTGCAAAGAAGTTGTCCAGTAGTTTGATGACCTTGTCAAGGGTTGTTGATGATAACTCCTCTACCAAAGGGAAACGTGAATGTTCATCAGTGAGTACCATGCGATAATGTCCGTTATCTAAGGGCCCAAAGAAATCAACTGCAATCCTTCCCCAAGCATTTGTAGGAAAATCAGACATGGTCAGTGGATGTCGAATCACTTTGGGGGAAGGGTAGTTGCAAAGATGACACTCTTTAAGTTCACTCTCAACTCGCTCATCTAAACGCAGGAAGTTAACTCAGTCTCTTTGGGCTCTTTTAGTAGCTGCAACACCATAATGTCCTTCATGGGCTAGTTCAATGCCAGATTGTCTTAGGCTCTCAGATATAACTATACTTGAGCCTCTCAATACCACACCTTCTTAGGTCGCAAACAATTCATCTTGTGCATTTTTTAATTTGTTTAATTTTACATCGTCAGAAAGAGGTTGAACACTCCTATACCAGGATTGAGCCCGAATTATGTCTTTGAGAATATGCATTTTCTTGTCAGTATTACTGGTCTCAATAATCTGTTTGATTGATATTCATTGATATGGCATTTGCAATGTTGGATTTCATAATTAAGTTGATGTACTCCTGCTGGCTTGGATGTTAAACTGTGACAATTTAGTGAAAAATAATCAGCAGGGTTGCCTAATCGTACTCTTACAGTCTCAGACCCCCACCTCTCAATGTGAGGGGAGATCTTGGCTTTCGGATTTCAAAAGATAGTGAGTAGTGCTTGCTGGTCTGTGATGATAGTGAAATGTTTTCCATACAGAAACACATGAAAATGAGTGTAGGCCCACACTACAGCTAGACTCTCCTTATCCAGCTGAGAATAGGCACGTTCTGTGTCAGACAGGCTCTGACTGGCATAGGCCAAAATGTGTTTCTGTGCATCTGGCTGACCAATATGTTGAGCAAGGAATGCCCCCAGGCCCCCCGGGCTTGCATCCACTGTGATCTCAGTGTGTAGTTTGGGGTCAAAGTAGGCCATCTTGGTTGCATTCTCAAGTGCATGCTTTATTCCTTTGAAACTTTGATCACATTCAACAGACGACTGGACATTTCGCTTTGCCAGCTCTCTCACTGGAGCACTTACAGTAGCAAACTCACAAATGTACCTTGAGCAATAACTGGCCATACTTAGAAAGAATTGCAGCATGGTGACATTTTGCGAGGGGTAAGTAGCTTTTTTTTACTTTATCCTGTTTTTATCAGCACAATTGCGGATGCTGGTGGACTGCGGGAATCCATTGCATCATGCCATTCCACGCACAACGGCCCAAAACCCTCACTACCCTCATCGGGGCTCCGATCCAGGATATATTCATGAAGACGGACAGGGCTCCCCTTCGCCACCGTCTTTCTTGTTAGCGACTCTAGAATAGGCGTGCAATAATTAGCCGCCGAGCACTGTGGCCTTGCAGCGCCCACTTCAGTGGCACCTGCTACTCCTTATCTCCCTCCTGTGACTCTGACTTCCGGTTTCTCACAGGCTATCACTCGGGCACAATACCTTGTGTCCTGATGATGATCCCCCTATTCTAATGGGGATCGAAATGTTGTCGAGCATTGCATCTTGACTTCAAACTGTCTTACTTGATCTCCTGTGGAGCATAAGATGCCTGTTTAGTAGTGACTGTCTGAAATTTGTATTCCTTCACAAAGTTACCATGTACTGAAATGCCTGAGGTCTGGAAATCTGCTGACTTCAAGCCTTTGACCCACGTAATTGTGTATATCAGTTTGTTTTTTGTTCTTGATCATCTTCTTTCTTGGCGGTAAGTAGCGGTTTTGTCTTTATTACTGCTTTCAGCTTTTCGCAGTGCGCCTGGCTGTGGCTGCCTCTTGCATTTCACTGTGTATCGATAGTGTCTCTGTGTTAGGCTGTGGCCCAGTATCTCTCTTCTTGGCCTTCCTAGTCAGGGTAAGGGGGATACGCTTCTAAAATAACCCTTGCTCACCCCCTAGGTAGTTTGGCATGAGCAGACAGGCTTATCTCAGAGGCAGTGTGTGAAGCATTTGTGTACACATACAGTAATACAGTGAAAACACTACACATGGACTCCACACCAGTTTAGAAAAATAGGTAATGTTACGTCTCCACGTTCGTCAGTTTCTCTGTGTGCGTTCTCTCGTCATCAAAGGTCACGTACCAGGGCATTTACGTGACGCCATCTTGAATTCATTCAAGCATCGCAAAATCGTTATTTCTGGATAACTACTTTCACCTTGCTTAGTTTCTACACACAACTACTGCACCACTGCATACCGGTACTGTACAATTGAATCTATTTTACGTAATATTTTTATTTCCTTCGTATTTTCTTCTTTTTATTGTACTGTGACAATAATTTGTAATACTACGTTATGGCTACACAACAGAGTTTTACTATTCAACCTCCTCAACCCTTCTGGCCGCAGGGGTCACGCCTAGCATGTAGTGGTTGGAATGGATGGCATATTTTTTAAATTTTATCAAAGCTGTTGATGAAGACAACTAAATGTCAGCAGATAGGAAAAAAACTCTTTTCTTATATTCAATTGGCCACCGGAGTGTTAAAAGCTTATGATCACATGCAAAAAGGGGTAGTAAGTGGAGACACTAATGAATTTCTTGCAATTTTGAAAGACTTTGACAACCATTTTGCACCCAAAGGGCCCGATTGACAGAGCTAACTTAAGACAAAATCCTAAACTTACTACCATTTTGGTATTCACAGAAGGCACTTACTGATTTTGGTATTCACAGAAGGCACTTACTCATTTTGGTATTCACAGAAGTTAGGAGTCCTAACTTTAGGACTCCTAAATGCCTTCTGTGAATACCGAAAGTCTTAAAATTAGGATTTTTCTCAGTTTAGTAGTAGTATAGTTTGGACTCCTAACTTTAGGACTCCTAAATGCCTTCTGTGAATACCGAAAGTCTTAAAATTAGGATTTTTCTCAATTTAGTAGTCCTAAGTTTAGTCCTCCTAACTTTAGGACTCCTAAATGCCTTCTGTGAATACCGAAAGTCTTAAAATTAGGATTTTTCTCAGTTTAGTAGTAGTATAGTTAGGACTCCTAACTTTAGGACTCCTAAATGCCTTCTGTGAATACCGAAAGTCTTAAAATTAGGATTTTTCTCAATTTAGTAGTCCTAAATTTAGGACTCCTAACTTTAGGACTCCTAAATGCCTTCTGTGAATACCGAAAGTCTTAAAATTAGGATTTTTCTCAGTTTAGTAGTAGTATAGTTAGGACTCCTAACTTTAGGACTCCTAAATGCCTTCTGTGAATACCGAAAGTCTTAAAATTAGGATTTTTCTCAATTTAGTAGTCCTAAATTTAGGACTCCTAAATGCCTTCTGTGAATACCGAAAGCCATAAAATTAGGATTTTTCTCAGTTTAGTAGTTGTAAAGTTAGGAGTTCTAATTTTAAGGCTTTCGTTATTCACAGAAGGCATTTAGGAGTCCTAAACCTAGGAGTCCTAAACTTTGAGAGGCTTGTCACCCACTTTTATTGGCCCCAAATGCGCAAGAGTTCAGACACTCATTGCAGGAAATGTCAGACTTGCCAGGCAAGTGAAAAGAGTGGGAGGAAGCAAAAGGCTCCTCTCCAGCCATTCCCTGTGGTCAGCACCCCCTTTGAACGGGTGGGTATTGACATTGTGGGGCCACTGGACCCCAAGACAGCCATGGGCAACAGGTTCATCAGATACTGAGAATCCTGATAGCTGTGATTATGCTAAACATTATTGATAAGAAAGGGGATAACAAAAAGAAACCATTGTGTTTAATATTTCTAGGTGGTGTTAATGTTCAAGTATATGCGGATTCTGGATCCCCTTACACCATAGTTAATGAAGAGGTTTGGGTGAGTAAATTTGTGAATACATTAGGGCATGAGTTACTTCCACCCGACATCCATCCCGAAGGTTTTTCAGAGGAGAAAATTGATATGGTTGGTTCCGCTCTCTTTTGTTTAGATTCAAAGGGAGAGAATAGTATAGTAAGCTATATGTCTCAAAAAAAGGCCCTTCAGTACTAGGCTGGAAAGATCAGGGAAATCTTGGAATAATACTTAATCCTAATAGTGATGACCCTGTCATGTTATCTGATGACAATACAGAATTGTACAAGGATATTTTGAATTTGTTTCCAAAAGTATTCAGTAAGGAAATTGACAGGATTAATGATTTTAAACACCGGATAGTATTGAAACCTGATGCTTGTCCAAAAGTTTGCAAGGTTAGGCATATACCTATTTTATTGAGAAAGGAAGTTGAACTAGAACTTGAAAAACTGGTTAAAGCTGACATAATAGAACCTATTGAATCCTCACAATGGATTTCTCCAATTGTTGTTGCACGACGCAGTAATGGAAAGTTGAGGCTTTGTATTGACTTGAGGCATTTAAACAACAATATTGTCGTGGATACGTTTCCGATGCCCAAAATCTCAGAACATGATTGTGTGCTTAAGAAAGTTTTGGATGTTTTGGAACAAAAAGGTTTAACTATTGAACATACAAAATGTAAATATGCTGAAAAATCTATAAAGTATTTAGGACATGTCATCAGTGGAGAAGGAGTTTCTACAAAACCTGCTTTAGTTGATTCTGTGTTAAATGCTCCTCATACAAAGAATAAGGATGAATTACGTTCATTCATTGGTCTGGTGGAGTTCTACTCCAAATTTGTGCATAATTTCTCAAGCAGGATTTTCAATATTCGCCAATTGCCAAAAAACAAAAACAAATTCAATTGAACTGTAGAATGTGATAAAGAATTTCAGGACATTAAGAAAGCAATTTCTGATGCACCAGCACCAGACCTTTGACCCAGAACTCAAGAATGATATCACTGTAGATGCAAGTAATAAAGGGTTGGGTGGTGTGCTTTCCCAAATCAATCAGGAAGGAAAGGAATTCATCATTGCATATGCTTCTCATGCTTTATCACCCACTGAAGAGAAATTCTCAGTGATAGAAAAAGAGACTTCAGCTTTCAACTGGGCTCTTGAACATTTCAGAGCTTTTGTATGGGGTAAGCCATGCATCCTTCGCACTGATTATAAACCATTAGTAAAACTTTTGACCACAGAGGGTTCTCCCAGGATTGCTAGGATGTCATTAAGATTGCAAGACTACATCTATAAAATTGTTTACGTCCCTGGTAAGGAGAATGTAGTAGCAGATTTTTTGTCAAGTATGCCCACTAATCTGCTAGACAGGTCAGACCATGAATGGGAGAATTTTCAAGTTGCTTTGGTTCATGATCAGGGTGTGCCTGATACTGACAAAAATGTATGGAAAATTTTGATAAAGAAGATAATTTGTTACAGAAAATGTTTATTTTCATTACTAATGGATGGCCATCTAAAAAGTATTTGCCAGACAGTTATGGGAAGTTCGTGATGAACTTTTTATATCACAGGGGAGAAAGAGTCATTCCTCCTACACAACTTAGAGATAGTATAATTAAAATGTGTCATGAGGGCCATGGCAGTATTGTAAAAACTAAGCAGAGAATAAAACAATGGTACTGGTGGCCAGGAATGGACCTATCTATTGAAAGGTCTATAAGAAATTGTGTCTGGTGTGCTAACTCAGATAAAACTCTTGTTACTCTTAAACCTCCTATGGCAGATCCAATAATTCCTGGATCTCCATGACACACCGTGGCCATTGATATAAAGAGACCCATTGGTTCTCGGAACAAATATGTGTTAGCAATGATTGATCTTTTTGCGAGGTGGCCAGTTTTAAAAATTGTTGACAAGGTGAATTCTGAAGAAGTTATTAGATTTATTAACTGAGTTTTTGTTGGTGAGGGACTTCCTGCACTACTTGTTAGTGACAACGGTGTGGAATTTACTTCGAAAATTGCCAAAGAGTACTTTGATAAAGTTGGTATCGAACGCTTTAATGGAGTTTTAAAGAATGCCATACAATCTGCCATTAGTAACAATTGTGATTGAGAGTTGCAAATATTTAAGACTGTCTGGATGTATAGAACCTCTCTGCATGATGTCTTAGGTGTATCACCATTTGAAGTCATGAGAGGGAGAGCTGTTCATACTAAATGTAATCCAGAATTGTTATTTGATGTTCACAAACCTTGTGTATCCATGGATGTTCTAAGGTCTAGAATTGAAAACAAGCACCTTAAAAACAAGAAAGTGTATGACCTTAAACATAATGTCAAATCATGTGACGTTAGCATGGGTACTTGAGTTAAGTTTAAGAAACCTTGGAAGGTAAGGAAGGGTGAAAGCGTGTATTCTGTACCTTTAAATGGTATTAAAGTTTTTTGCAATGCTGTGCAATTAAACGATGGAAATGTATGGAATTTTAAACGCATTGCAGTACTTAAAAGCGAAATTCATTCAGACAACAAAGTTGAGAGTCCTGCTTTGTCAAGAAAAGCTTCTCAATATTTTATTATTGATGATGATCTCATTCGCAGTGATTCTTATGACAGTGACGATTTTACTCAGTCTGTTGTTCATGCTGATGCTAGTATTAGCTGTCGATCCGCTGAAGAGTCTTCTATTGCTGGCACTAGTGGTTGCTCTGCTGTTGAATCTTCCTTTGTGGAGAGCAGCATGGTTGATGCTAGTGTTAGTGTGGGAGCATCTGGAGCAGTGGTTGATGCTGGTTTTACAGCTGATACAACTAAGGTTACTGATATTACACCTGATACAATTAATGTTACTGATGATGTTGATGGTGCAACAGCGGTTACAACTGATGTTAATATTGACAATGTTGACGATGTTAGTGATCGTTGTGTTCGCACTCGCAATAAACCCAAATGGTTAGATGATTATGTTTGTGATGATCGACCTAATTGAATTGTTATTTCTTAATTTTGTTTTGGTAGACCAATTTTATCATATTGTCGTTTTGTAATTTTTTTGTATTGTATTTTTTTAATATATTTATTAAGGGGGAAGGTGTGTTGTGTTTCCCTTTAAGTAAGTTTGTATACCTCGTGTCTTTGCGCGAGGAATACTTTCAGTTATTACTTATTGTTTGCTTTTGATTATATGTCCCATTCTTCAGTCATTTGCCCTGGCAACCAGCATTCTGTTCTGCGGTGCACCAGGGAGAAGGACTGAAGGTGGTGTGCTCTGTCAATGTCTTATTTTCCTGGAATAAATCTTTTAAACGAATCCTGGTATCTGGAGATTATTACTCAACAATCTCAATCTAAACCGAGATATTTAGATGTGTTTTCATTGCTGCCTGAAAACATATATGCATTCCATCAGTCATTTCACAAAAAAATTGTTCTGTCCCTCTAGCGCGAACGGGTTACTAGATTGTGACGTACTTCCATGAAGGATGGCCCCTTCTGTCTGTATGCTCGTTTGTTCAAAGCCACGCGCGGTCTACACGTTGTGATTTCTATTCACAATTGAATTCTCTACGTCACCCTGATGCTGAGACCAGCGTCAGTGCCATAAAAAGAGGACTGGGAATGAAACTGACGGTCCCCGTATAGTGTTCCAAATAGTGAAAACACCCGCCGAACATCAATTGCCTTTATACACCTAGGGGCAGATTTACAAGCCCCTTGCGCCACTTTTGCGTCACTTTTAACATGGGAAAAGTGACGGAAAAGTGGCGCAAAGGGCTTGGAAATCTGCCCCCAAAACTTTTGTCCACGTCGAAGCATTATTACAGACGAGTCCTGTGTGACGCTATAACAATTACATTACCCTTTATATTAAAACCAGTGTGGCCTATAAATGTGTGCCCAGTGAGCGACAGGAGAAGATTTGATGTAGAAAACGAAGAGTGAAATGAAAGGTTAAATAAAAGTGAAATAAAAAAGTGCAAAAGTATTGCAATGCTATGTGCTTCTTATGGTTACCCACAAGAAAATATTTGTACATAATTCTTCTGCCTGTCCCGTGTCAGCACATTCTACACCCTTGTTCAGTGACCCACCCTGTGTGTGTAACTATATGCAGAGATGTCAATGAAACATAAAAAAGATTAACTGCCTTGTGTGTATCAACTGTGGTAAACATGTACCCTTAACACATACATAATGTCAAATATTTTCTTGCTTATTAACTGCGTTATTAACAAACATTGATATCATAAGTATACATCAATCAAAAATAAAAACCAAAGAAATACATTATGCAGATTTATAAAAAGCAAACCATTTAAATTTTATCATTTAGACCAAATGGTGACTTGGTGGGTCCACTTGCCAGGTCGACATGGCCGTACTGAGTTGTACACAGACACAGCAATGGCCGGTCTGAGAACCCTTTGCAAGGCTGCTTCTGTGGGTGGCATAATCAGTGCTGCAGGCCCACACGCAGCATTTAATATACAGGCCCTGGGCACAGACAGTGCACTGTACTAGGGACTTAGTAGTAAATCAAATAAGCCAATATTGGAACCACTAATCCATGACAACAATTTACAGAGGGAGCACTCACACTTTGGCACTGAACAGCAGTGGCAAAGTGCCCAAAGCATCTAGACCAGCAAAATCGAAGTCCTACACACAGTACAAATACATGAAGCCGAGGCAAAAATACAGGGGAAACCCATGCCAAGGATGCCAGGTCTAACATGTGTCCCCTCCAGCTGAAATGTTGGGAGAACTACCCACTCTCCTGGGAGTTTTCTTCACTAAGGTGGGGAAATCTGGACAGACCATCAGCATTGGCGTGTTCTGTATCAGGGCGGTGTTCTACCATAAAGTCCATCCCCTGTAGGGAAATGGACGACCTAAACAGCTCAGGGTTCTCACCCATCATCTGCATCAACCACTAGAGGGGCCTGTGGTTGGTCTGGACATGGACATGAGTCCCAAACAAGTAGGGCCTCAGCTTCTTCAGTGCCCAGATCACAGCAAAAGCCTCACGCTCAATCGCACTCCACCTCTGCACCCGGGGAAGTAACCCCCTACTTGTGAAGGCCACAGGTTGGTATAGGCCCTCCTCATTTATTTGTCAGAGCACAGCTCCCACGCCATGCTCTGAAGCATCTGTCTGCACCACGAATTCCTGTGAAAGGTTGGGTGCCTTGAGCATGGGCGTCGTGCACCTGGCAGATTTCAGGGCATCAAAAGCTTTCTGACAATCTTCAGTCCAGTTCAACTTCATGGGCTTCTTCCTGGAAGCCAGCTCAGTCAATAAGGCAACAATGGTGCCATATCCCTTGGGAAATCTCCTGTAATACCTGGTGAGGCCTAAAAAGGCTCTCACCTCTGTCTGTATTTTGGGGGGTTCCCTGGCCAGAATGCTATTAACCTTTGGCTGTAGGGGCACCTCCTGGCCACTCCCTACCGGGTGTCCAAAGTACACCAGTGATCGCTGCCTGATCTGGCACTTGCTTGCCTTGATCGTGAGGCCTGCCCTCTGCAGCACCTTCAACACTTCCCAGAGGTGATGCAGATGTTCCTCCCAAGTGTCATTGAACACTGTGATGTCGTCCAGGTAAGTGGCACTGAAATCCTCCAGCCCACCCAACACCTTATTGACCAACCTTTGAAAGGTGGCAGTGGCATTCTTCAACCCAAAGGCATCACCCAGAACTGGTAGTGCCCCTCTGGTGTGGAAAATGCAGACCTCTCCTTTGCCCCATCAGTTAAGGCAATCTGCAAGTACCCAGACATTAAGTCAAACGTACTGAGGTACTTGGCAACTCCAAACGGATCTATGAGCTCATCAGCTCTGGGGATGAGGTGCGCATCAGTCCTTGGGACTGGATTGAGCCCTTGGTAGTCCACACAGTACCGGAGTTCTGTCGTGGCACTGGGTGTGGCAACCTTTGGGACCAAGATCTCTGGGCTGGCCCAAGGGCTGTTGGAGGGCTCAATCACCCCTAGAGTCAACATCTTGGAGACTTCCTCCTTGATACTCGCTTTGACCCTGTCTGTCAATCTGTAATTGTTGTGTTTTACAGGGGGACTGTCCCCAGAGTCACCAGGGGTCAGGGAGAACAGAGCAGCAAACTGTCCCAACAGTTAGCAGCAGTCACTCTGCTGTTCAGGAGTCAGGGCAGGGGAGAGGTTAGCACCATCCACTGACCACTCATGCTCCTTAGCAGACAGGAGGTCAGGGAGAGGCTCAGTCTTCTCTTCCATTCCATCATTTGTCTCTAGGAGCATGCCCACTTCCGACCTCTCCAAGTGAGGCTTGAGGCGCTTCATGTGTAGGACCCGCAAAGGGTTCCTGGGAGACTACAAGTCCATCAGATAGGTAACTCTATTCTTGCGCTCCACCACCTCAAAAGGCCCAGTCCACTTGTCTTGGAGTGCACAAGGTTCCACTGGGGCCATGACTCACACTTTCTGGCCAGGCTGAAACTCCATCAGAGTAGCATTCTGACTGTACCACCGCTTCATCTCTTCCTGGCTGGCTTCCTGATTGGCCTGAGCAAGTTGTCTGAAGCACTTAGTCTGCTTCCTGAAGGCCAGCATGTAGCTATATACATCCTGGGGAGGTTTACTGGGAGCTTTCTCCTAGCCTTCTTTAACCAGACTCAGAGGCCCTCCTGCAGGATACCGATACAGGAGTTCAAAGGGACTGAACCCTAAGGACTTCTGCAGTACCTCCCTGTAAGCAGACAACAGTCATAGTAAGAGGCCGTCCCACTTACGCCTCATGGGTTCACCAAGACCCATATTCATGCAATACAGGGTCCGGTTGTCTATCTCAACCAGCCCATTACCTTGGGGGTGGTAAGGAGTAGTGGACTTGTAGGTAACACCGCACTCCTGCCGCAGGGACTTCATATATCTGTATATGAAGTTGGTACCACCTCTCTGGGAACCCCACACGGGAGAAGATCCTCATCAACACTCAACCCAACACGGGGGCTGTCACAGTCCAAAGAGGGATAGCCTCGGGGTACCGGGTGGCATGTTCCACCAAGACCAGGATGAACCAGTTGCCCATGGCTGTCTTGGGGTCCAGTGGCCCCACAATGTCGATGCCCACCCTCTCAAAGGGGGTGCTGATGACAGGGAAAGGTTGGGGGGGAGCCTTGCGATTCCTACCACATTTACCATTTGCCTGGCAAGTCATGCAAGCCCTACAGTGGTGTCAGAATCCTTGCCCCTTCAGGGACAGTGAAAGTGGGTGAAACGCCTTTCAAAGGTTTTGTCCTGCCCTAAACGCCCTGCCAAAGGCACATCATGAGCTGAATTCCTCCCTGGAGGGGACCCGTTCTTGCTGCCAATGGGTCAGCTCAGACAGGTCCCCCAGTTTGGCCACTTGCTCCCCTGTTGGGTCCAGGGCATCCCCCTCAAGGTCTGCCCCCTCCTGGACCGTGGGCTCTTCAGGGGCCGGTTATCTGCACCCCCTGCCTCCTCTCCTTTTGGCAGGCACCTGACCCGTTCTTCCAGGCTACTTGTCCTATTGATTGCCTTTACCGGTTGCCATAGACCGAGTGGTCACACATGCCTACTCTGGTAGACCCAACATCTCCAGGTAAGACCTGTGCTCCACCTTCTCCCGAGGGGAACTCTCCCAGTGATTACCAAGCAGTCAACAGGCATGGCTGGTCTCACAACTACTTTCAAGGTACCTGAGATCCCCCACTCAAAGGGAGCATGTTCGACTTTGCAGAGACACTCTGAGTTGTCATCTGCAACTACTGGGTAAAGTACGTTGGTGACCACCTGCTCTTCAGACACTAGCCGACAACTGACAGCTGTCACACTGGCTCCAGTGTCTCTCAGAGGCTGCACCCTATGGCCATTTATGGTCACCCACTGACTGTATTTCTTAGTGCTAGCAGGCAGGTGGGTCATTGGGACCATCCCACTGTTGCCTAGTTAGACAATGTTCAATTCTGTTTGCTCCCACACTTCCTGGAACCCAGCTCCTCCCCTAAGGCTACACTAGTCAACTCGGGGCACAGTTGGTGCAGTGGTGGCTTTGTGACACTTAGGATCTCATATGAAGTGACACAACTGATCACAAGAATAACACTTGCAGGGACCCTTCTCCGCAGGCTTACCTCAAGAGACCCATGGTTTCTTACCACCGGAGTGGCTGGGAACCTTTACCTTGGCTCATTTGGGAATTACTTTGGGGCCAGTTTTGGAACCCCTTTTGTTTACCCTTGCCCCCCACTCTTCTGCTGGGGACCCTGCCCATCCTTGGCTGAGTCTCCCACATGCCCCTTATGGACCCTGGTGCTGACCCAGCAGTCCACCTCCACAGCAAGCTTTCTGGGGTGAGTCAGCTTACTGTCAAACAAGTGCTGGCATAGCTCTGGAAAACTATTATCAGACAAGTACTGCCTTGCAACCAAATCATAGAGCCCCTGCAAATTAGTTACCTGGCTACCCTTCACCCAACCATCCAGTGCTCTGCAAAAGTAGGCAACATACTCCACCCGAGTGTTTGATTCAAGCTTCTTACAGGCCCTAAGCATCTGCCGCTACAGTGCTGGGGTCAAGCCATATCTCCTGATTAAGGCTTTCTTCATAGGAGCTTAAAACATCTTCTCCTTGTCTGGTAAGGCTAGCAAAGTGTCCCTCCCTTCTGCCATGAAGCCGCTCCATAACCCCGCTCCCCAATCTCTCTCAGGGACTCTGTGGGACCTCATTGCTACCTCATACCCTTTGAACCACTGACCAATGTCATTACTCTTGACATAATCTTTAATCAACTCTTTGGGGATGTACATCCTCCCTTCTTCAGGCATTGATGGCAAGCTGCCACCATTGGAACTACCGGCCACAATCTTGACCTTTATGTCCAGCTCCTTTAGGCCAATCTCGTGTTCTAAGGTCATCCTATTTTCTTCCAGGACCAGTTTATGCCTCTCTAACTCCAATTCCTTATCCTCCTTTCCCATCTTTGTAAGCTCCAACTCATGCACTCTGCTTCTCTCTTGGTCCTCCATCTCCTCTGGAGACATTCCCTTTACAGACACACTGCTGCCCCCCAGAAGGTACCCTCCTTCAGGCAGACCCAATAGCCCATCCTGCTGCCCATCTAAATTCTCTGCCTCCTCCATAGGACCCTTGTATGCTCGCTGGCATTCCTTAATTCCAACCAGGCCCTCGGTTCCTTTTTGTGTTCCTCCTTTCTGGAGAGACCTTTTACTGATATTTTAAATTTTTTGCAGATGGCTTTCAATTGTGGCACAATGTAGCTTTCCACCCTATTCTCTTCAAATTAAATTTCCACGGATGCAATAAAGGCTGGTTTTGTCATGGTGAAAATTGGCAGTTCTCAAGCTACAAAAAGAAAACGTCCAAAAAGAAAAAGTTCCACCAATAGTATGGGGTTGCGTGATTGTCTGCACTATACTAGTAGTGTACACCAATGACTGTATGTAAGGCATAAATGCAAGACCAGATCCTCTCGCTACCCACCAATGTTAGAAATGGGGGTCTCTAGTTGGCAATGGTTTGCAAACTTTGTCCAAGTAGGGACCCTTCTTCCTAGTCAGGGTAAGGGGGATACACTTGTAAAATAACCCCCGCTCACCCACTTGGTAGCTTGGCATGAGCAGACAGGCAGTGTATAAATCATTTGTGCACACATACAGTAATACAGAGAAAACACTATGAATGGGCACCACATCAGTTGGGATATTAGGTAATCTTTATCTAAACCAAACAAGACCAAAACGACAAAAATCCACAAGACACATACTAGGATATCCTCAAAAATAGGTTATTCACACAAATCAAGCCTGTCGCAATAAATAACTCCCCCTGGAGTTATCACGACATCGTGACAGATGAAAATCCCAAAGTATGGCATCGACCATGAGGTGCGCAGCATCGGGCCTGGAGTCGCACAGACCCCCAAAGAACAGTACCTTGGAAACAATGAAAGCAAAGACGGTGCATGGTGTCGGGGGAGGTGATACTTCATTGACCCCGGGCAGCGTCGGTTTCTTACCACCACAGGGGAGGTGATGCGTCAGTTCCTTATGACCCCAGGGGAGGTGAGGCCCTAGTTCCTTACTGGGATGCAGGATAGGTGAAGCGTCAGCTCCTTACTGTTGTAGGGGAGGTGATGCGTTGGTTCATTACTGGTGACGTGGAGGTGACGTCATGGTTGTGGAGAGGCATTGGTTCCTTCTGACGGTGCAGTGTTGATGGATTCAGGAGTCACCCACGTCGAGTATCGGCTTTGCGTTGATGAAACACCAGTGTCGATAAAGTTGGGGCTATGGTGCAAGTCGGATAGGTGCGCTGTGGGCGTTAAGAACAGTGTCCTTTGCTCCGGTGCAGACAGCGACCTTGGCGATGGCTTTCGAGTTGATGCTATAAACCAAAACTGGGCTCTGGCTCAAAAAATCAGCTGGACTAAGCCGAATTAACCAAACCAACAACACATCTTGTCCAAACTGAGACCTATTAGACAACAATCCCTTTTCAGCAAAAACCAATCATGAAGTGAAACAGGAAAGGAAGGCTTTACGAATTGCCTATTACTCAGAAAAACATTTATTGCTTATTCGACATTTTTCTTTTTTGTGTGATCCGCAATAATTCATTGCACATTTGAATTTTACAAAAAACAATACAATAAACATACAAATATATTCAAACAAAATAAAACAAGACAGTAAATACCCTAGGGTTTTTTTTAAACTGCATTCATTCATCAAGCATTCTTGGCCAATCCATTCATACCAGCAACTGACATACACTACAAAAAACGGTCCTTATAGCACCTCTCCCTTTTGAGATGAATTATTATCCACACTTTATGTGTATTGCGACATTTTATCTTTTTTTCATATACAGTTAAAGCACCAAAAGCACATATAGGGCAGAGCTTTCAAAATGGATGGGTAAAGGACCGACTGGTCGACGCGTTTCGAACCTCTATGTTTATGAGGTTCTCCTCAGGACCAACCAATTTCTGTGAAACGAAACAAGAAAACAAGAAACCTATTTAGAAAAGTGAACACAGCTTGAGAACTAACGCCAGCCTCCACCAGCGGTTTAGTACACCCACCTTAAGAAAGTGTGTCAGTATAACCTTCAAAGAACTCTAATAGCTTCAACTGGAGCTGTGAAAACAAATAGAAAATTCCCACTCGTATTGTCATTCTTCCTATGATATGACAAACATAACAGACAACACAACAGCTAAGTTTCATTTTTTCTCACCCTATAGTCTGACTCGATATATGGGCAGATCAAATATTTCCGTCCCGACGTGGTCTCTCACTTTTACAAGTTTGCTGGATACTCAGTCATTTCCCTTTCGTTACTCGTATCGTCCACTGAAACTGAAGGTCAAAAGATGTCGCCATTAGATAAAATCGACTATTTCTATCGACGCAGTTGACTAAGATGTAAAAAAGGATCCGTATCCCGCTTACCGAAGTTTTCACTGTTACGGCATCACACGATCCCGTTAGTCCACGTAAGGCACGTCCAGCCCAGACCGGATGGAATTACGATTGATTCCTCCCGGGTCAAGATGCTGCCATTGACTCATGGGAATTGTAGTTTCTTCCAACAAAAAGGTGGGAGATGTAGTTTCCTGCTGGAGTGATGCCGACCTGGCGTTTTTTATGCATACTAGAAGGAAAGCGGCATTGCTATAATAAACGATGAACTTAGTAAAACGGAGCCTACAATGCTGCGATGGTTTAGTGGTACAATAAAATGCCTAGCCTGTAAGGATAGCCAAACCTAAGGGCATCTTCATGTTGTGATTGGTCTAAAGATCTCTGCTGTCTCATTAAGTCCGTTCGTTGTCGTATTAAATTTCATAATAAGAAAGGCCTCTCGTTGGCTCAAGAGCCTCTCCAAATCACCCCCACGGGGGTCTTTTTCAATTTTGGACAGCACTGTCCATTTGAAGTCTTCCTCACAGTGTGTTTTTGAGACCCAGTGACTTACTAGCGGAGCATTTTCCACTCTCCGTCGAATCCTCGACTTGTGCTGAGTGATGCGCTGACGAACTTCTTGAGAAGTCTTTCCAATGTAGAGTTTTGGACATGGGCAAGTTACTGCATAAACGACATTCTTGGTTCTACAGTTTGTAAATGTGTTGTGTTTCCAATTAATGCTATCGAAGAAAAAGACATCTCCTTCTATGGTTTGCTCGCAACACATACATGTCCCGCATTTGTGATGCCCTACGATAGGTGGCAGGGCTAGCAAACCTCTCAAAGTAGGGGTCTGCTGTTTCGGTAAAGCTGCTCTAACGATGAAATTGGCTATGCTTTTTTCTTTTTTGAACGCAAAGAGGGGTGGTGTAGAAAAGTCCTCATGGAGGTCTTTGATCAAATGGCAGTTTTAAAGGATCAGTTTGCGAAGTTGGTGTGTGTTCGGGCAAAACGTTGTGACGCAAACTGGCCTATTAACCATCTTTTTTGTTTTTTGCTCCAACAGTATTTCCCTTGGAGTCCACCATGCTCTCTTAAGGGAATGTTTGAGTAATTTTTTTGGATACCCCCTTTCCATTAAACGTTCTTTTAGTTTGTTAGCATGAGCAAAATATTCCTCTTTTTTTGAACAATTCCTGCGGATCCGCAGGAACTGACCGTATGGCAAATTCTGTCTCAAACTTCGAGGATGGTTGCTGGTGTAATGGAGCGCCTTGTTTCTATCAGTTGATTTTCTGAAAAGTGTAGTTTCTAGCTGACCCTCCGATTCCGCCACTTTTACATCCAAAAATGTGATTGATTGATTTGATGCCGAACAGCTGAACTTGATGTCCCTCGATCGTTCATTAAGCCATCCTACAAACTTGTCTAGTAGTTGTTGTGTGCCAGACCAAATTAAAAAGATGTCATCTATGTACCGCATGTAGCTGGAAATATTTGCTGAATACGGGTTGTTGTTGTATATGAAATTGTTTTCATAGAGTCCCATGAATAGCACCGCTAATTCTGGGGCGAAAGGACACCCCATCGCCACGCCTCTTGTTTGAAAGAAAAACTGTGACTCAAATGTAAAAAAGTTTTTTGACAATGCAAATTTGGCAAGTGTCAGGATAAATTCCGTAGGAACTTGAACCGGCCGTTCTCTTTTGCCTAAGAACCACGTTAATGTCTCTAACGCTTGATCTTGGGGTATTTGGGTGTAAAGCGACACCACATCAAGTGTCACCATCAGCTGGCTTTTGTTGTCAAACCTGACCGATGCTATTCTGTTTAAAAAGGCTGTAGTGTCTTTAAGATGGGCAGGAATGTCACTGATGAAAGGTTTTAAGAAAAAGTCAATATATTGAGCAACTGGTTCAATAAGTGACTCACACCCCGATACGATAGGTCTGCCAGGGGGGTCAAATTCACTCTTATGTAATTTAGGCAAAACATAAAAGACAGGCGTTCTGGGGTTCTTATTCTGTAAAAAACTCCGTTCTTTTGGGCCAACAAAACCTTGTGTGAACCCTTCCTCGATGATTAGAAAAAGTTGATTTTGTAATTCCTTGGTTGGATCCTTGGAGATTTTACGATAACAGTCAGCATCTTCCAACTGGCGTTGATGCGGCACAGTGTCGGCAGGCGTTGGGCCTATGATATGAGTCGGGCGGTGCATTGAACTGTTCACAAGCGGTGCCCGCGGCTTTGCTGCAGGTTACCACATAGCTCACCGGCGTTGGAGTTTCAGTTTCCCTCTATGGCAGCTCAAACAGCAGTTTCATTTGCGAAACCACAGAGGGGATGAAGTCTTTGTGTCCCTGAGACTTCGGAACAGGAGGCATGCTCTACTTCAAGCCCTTGGAGATCCTCTTCAAGTTGGAGACACAACACACAGCCAAGTCTTTACACTCTCCTTGGCAGTAATAGCCACTGAAGGCCAACCCCACACAGCAAGGGGACAGTACTTCTCCTCCAATTTCTCTCAGCTCTTCTCGTTGGCAGGGATTCCTTCTTGATCCTGAAGTATTCTAAAGGTCTGGGGTCTGAGACCCACATTTTATAGTCAATATTAATTTTTTCTCTTGTGACAGAGTGTGTCTGTGCTCAGAAAAAAATTGCTCTGTCCTCTCTGGCCCAGCTTCCTGGTAGGAGGTGGAAACAGCATTGTCCAAGGCAGATCAGGCCCATTCAGTTGAAAAGGAAATCTCCTCCCCCGACACTAAATGGCACACAGGTCTATTCAGCCCAGCCCTGACTCACCCTGGAAAGGCAGTACAGACCTCACCCCCCAAGTGGCTGTCTGAACAGAATGTACGTCCATAGCGCCTGTATCTCCAAGCCAGACAGTCAATACACAAACCTAGCAGAGGCACACTGGATGGCTAAGCAAGAAAATACCCACTTTCTAAAAGTGATATTTTCCAACACAGAATATAAAAATCCTCCTCACTAAAAGATGCATCTGTATATCCTGAGTTCAGGCATACAAACTCCACTTTCTGATTTTGTTCCCATGGGTAGTTAAACTTATAAAATATTATAAATAAACTCCCCATCCTATCCTATGGGACAGATAGTCTTTCAATAGAGAAAAACGAATTTGGCAGTGTTTCACTATCAGGACATGCCACACACATCAGGACATGTCCTACCTTTCACATACTCTGCACCCTGCACACAGGGGTACCTTGGGCCTACTTTAGGGGTTACTCACATGTAAGAAAAGGGAATGTTAAAGCCTGGCAAGTGGGTGCGAGGGCTACATGGCAGTACTGAACTGCACACAGACACTGCAATGGCAGGTCTGAGAACCCTTTGCAAGACTGATTGTGTCGGGGCACAATCAGTGCTTTAGGCCCACTAGCAGCATTTGATTTACAGGCCATGGGCACACACAGTGCACTGTACTAGGGAATTAGTAGTAAATCAAATAAGCCAATTATGGAACCACTAATCCATGGCAACAATTTACAGAGGGAGCACTCGCACTCGCACTTTGGCACTGAACAGCAGTGGCATGAGGCAAAAATACAGGGGATACCCACACCAAGGATGCCAGGTCTAACACCGCCCAAAACTGCATAGGTCCTAGCACACATAGGGGCCTATTAGCATGGCGGGCAGATTGCCAGTGCCCAACCGGCGGTGGTGATCCGCCTGACAAAAACACCCTGCCAGACGGCCTTTTACCCCCCGCCACATTTGCATGGTGGGGGTACCGTGTCTTGCAGGCACCGCCATCCATATTATGATGTGTGCGGTAAAATGCCTTTCCATGGCGGAGACTCTGCCATGGAAAGACATGTGGTTTTTACTTTGGGGGCCGGTTGTGGGCCCCCGGGGGTGTGGGGGGGGTGGGAGGCTACACTTGGGGTATACCTATGGTATCCCCCTACATTGGCATGCACAAGGTGGCAGGCACCGCGCAGTGCCTGTCATGTTGTGCATGCCAATGCACAACATGCATATTCAACATTGTGGCGGGTGCTGCTTACAGCACCGCCCGCCACAATGTTGAATATGCGGGATGCGACCGCCATGGTGGCGGTCGCATCCTAATGGCTGGTGCGGGACCGCCAAACCACTCGCGGCCGGTCCCAGCACCGCTAGGGTGGCAGGCTGACTGAAGTCCACCCGCCATCCTTATGGACCCCATAGTCTCATGACACTAAGACGCGAAGACACATTTCACTCTAAAATACAACACAAAATGGCAGTTTTGCATTTCACATAATTTGACGTAATTTTGCGTAATCCATATATAATTCTATAAAGTGGAAGGATGCTGTTTGGAACCTTAAGGCATATCTACCCCACCAATACACACATGACAAAGCAGGCGGCAAATTGCTAATGCTTCAATTTGTTTGAGAGTGCAGCTGCTGCTTAAGTGATTTGACTCGACATGTGGATCAGGCATCCTTGAAATATCACAGCTGCATCACCAATTTTATTAGCTCTTATTTGTAAGGTGACTTGAAGTTGAGAAAGTGCTGTTCCACAACCCTTATCAGAATAGCTTTTGAATTGGCGATTTCAGTAAATGTGGCAGTCTTGTTCTTTCAATAACATCCAGTAATGAGGCAATGTTTCCCTGTAATAGACACATGATGCAGTATATTGTGAGAGCATCCTTTTGTGTTTCTTTTATTGCTTTGAAAACAATCGAACAAATTACCAAAAGGTTAATAAATTACATCCATTGATAGGAAGTGTATTTGCTTTGACATGAAAAATAGTGATTGTGCAGATCTCAAACAGCAAGACTGCCAGCTATAAAGCACGATGCCTGCTCTCTCTGTTTACAAGAATAGTACAATTGTTTTCAGGACAATTGTTTTCAGGTCTTAACTATTATGCTCGGCACAAATTAAGTATCAATTAAAATGTTTTCATGAGGGGTGGGCAGAATTGTAATTCTGCCGGCGGAATTGGAGGAATTTGGTCCTCTTGTAAAAAGGACTGACATTAAATTCCGCCACTGCGCCTTTAGAATTAATCTACAGTGGTTTTTAGTTTAACAGGGCTAGGAGAGGGAGCAGCCCCACTGTGTAAATACCACTGCAGATTTAGTTTAATCTGTAGTGGTTTTTAGTTTAACAGGGCTAGGAGAGGGAGCAGCCCCACTGTGTAAATACCACTGCAGATTAAGTTTAATCTGTAGTGGTTTTTAGTTTAACAGGGCTAGGAGAGGGAGCAGCCCCACTGTGTAAATACCACTGCAGATTAAGTTTAATCTGTAGTGGTTTTTAGTTGTATAGGGCTAGGAGAGGGAGCAGCCCCACTGTGTAAATACCACTGCAGATTAAGTTTAATCTGTAGTGGTTTTTAGTTTAACAGGGCTAGGAGAGGGAGCAGCCCCACTGTGTAAATACCACTGCAGATTAAGTTTAATCTGTAGTGGTTTTTAGTTTAACAGGGCTAGGAGAGGGAGCAGCCCCACTGTGTAAATACCACTGCAGATTAAGTTGAATCTGTAGTGGTTTTTAGTTGTATAGGGCTAGGAGAGGGAGCAGCCCCACTGTGTAAATACCACTGCAGATTAAGTTTAATCTGTAGTGGTTTTTAGTTGTATAGGGCTGGGAGAGGGAGCAGCCCCACTGTGTAAATACCACTGCAGATTAAGTTTAATCTGTAGTGGTTTTTAGTTTAATAGGGCTGGAAGAGGGAGCAGTCCTTCTATGTTTAAAAACCATTGCAGATGAAGTTTATTCTGCAGTGGTTTTTAAACCCAGAGGGATTGCTCCCTCTTCCAGCCCTGTTTAAACCACGTCACAGCAAGGGTAACCCCTAGGCGCCCTCACATACTTATGCAAGGGCACTGAATGGTATGCACTGCACATTGCCTTGCCCACTCTGCCGCTTGGAGGAATTCAGCGGAATCTCTTGGGATTTTAATGGAATTTCGCGCAATGAAGCTCAGCCAGTTCTGCCCACTCCTAGTTTTCATTGAGTCAAAAAAGTGAATTTAAAGGTTGCTGATATTTGAACTAAAACGTTAAACTAATTTTCCAAATATATACTAATAAAAACAGTTGCGTCCTGGCAGATCGGTTCAAACTCTTTAAAAATCATAAATCTGAAAGTAGCAAACAGAGCACTCTTATTCTCACATATTTCATAGAAAATTGGAAAGTGAGTCACTAACCATACTAAACCAACCACAGGAGGAAACTGTATATGTAACAATTAAGTTAAAACGGCACAAATACCAAAAACTTCAAAGTTAAAGTTAGAAAAAACCAATGCTTCTCAAGCAGCAAGTTTGAAAAGAGTTTAAAAATGTAAAAAATATATTTAAACGGGTGTAAATTTAGGAAAGGGAATTGGGTCTGGCTTGTAAGCGTGACTTCCATGGCTTCAGGTGGACATTGTGCAAAATATGCAGTTGCTGCTTGTCTGCGAAGTCTGTGAATATGTGTACTTTTCTCCTGTTAAAGGATAGTTCCTGCTGATTGGTTGCTACCCAGTGGAGCTAGATCAGTTTTCAAAGTGTGGGTGCTGCCATCAATGCTACATCACTAAAGTCGTAGGGATTGTGAAAAATCCAAGCATCAATCAAAGAACCAGTGTAGCAACGCTGTGTTTGTTCAGTGCCGTATGACCAGATAAGAGCGGGCCTATCAAGGTCCTACTCATCATATATTCATCTTCAATACAGGAGCCCTGAAACGAGAAAGGGTACTCTAGGAAACATTTGCAAATAAGGTTGTATATATTGCCACGGAGTTGGTGATATGATTCTTCATCATAGAAAGCGTGTTATGATGCCAAAGCCTTGAAAGAGTCCTGGGGGAACAAAACACGTGTCGGCTGCAGTGTTTGTATGGTAAAGAGTGATTTGACTCTTTACCATACAGACTCAAGACGAGTTGAACTTTGGACTAAATTGATTATTGTGTGCTTGTTTGCTTGTTTTTGCTATGCGTGATAATTAGGGGTGGGCGGAATTTGCGAAATCCACTTTCGCAAATTATCGCGAAAATGTTAAAAATTATCGCGAACACGCGGAAATATCGCGAAGATGCGGTAGTTTTTTTCCCGCATGTTCGCGAGATTTTCTGCATGGTTGCGGCTCGCCAACTTACCCATGTGGTTGCTCGCGGGCGCGGCCATCTTGTTTTCAGTTGTCCGGACCGGATCAAGAAAACTTGTCGGCGAACGCAGGGATACAGGTAAGGCGATCGCGTGCGCGCGAGAATGTATTATTTTACAGCGCGAGCAAGAAACAAATTATCGCCAAGCTGCGGAATGCGGAAATTTAGACATTTTCACGCTCTCCGCGGAACGCGAAAATGTCAAATTATCGCAATTTCCGCGAACGGAACGAAATTTTCGCCCAGGCCTAGTGATAATGCATAGCTGGTGGTGCATTTGGGAGCACAGTGTTGCAACAATGTTACTGAAGCATAGTGTGGTAGCACACCGATCATTTACAAACAGCACCTTCTCCATGGACATGACCTCTAAATCAGCAAAAACATACAATTTTACTGATAAAACTATATAGCGCACGAACAACAATGTGGGGAAAAAAGGTTTCAGCAAATATTTAATTTGCGCATTACCAAGTGTATTGTTTTGATTGTATTTTATTGGTTGTTTCCATCACACTTCATAATTACAAAAAATGAGCTTCATTTGTGCTTTCTTTGCTGCTGACGCATTCTGAAATATTTGCACAATTTATTTACAGGAATTGACATGTTGTGTGTTCGATTTTTTTTTTTATCCTACAGCCTTTCCCTTGTACTTCCTGTACCCCAGCATGATTGTCAAATTGTTCACTGTGTAAAATCTACTCACTTTGCAGTCAGAGAAAGAAAAAACGATATGCAAATTTCCATGTTAAATGTATAGGGAGCAATTTGTCGGTAATCATCAACAGACATTTGACCTGTCTTTGTAGCAAGGCAAATGTGACGAAATAACAACATGTAAAGGTATTTTGATTGCACATTCATCTTCTGAATTCCAGGATGGTTATTTTTGAGAGGCTGCAGCACCACCCCCTACTTCCAGCCTTACTAGGCAATCAAACATCATTGCATATTGTCATTGTGTTGTTGGTGGCAGCCATCTTTGTAGACGTGCCTGTGTCTGGTCTGTGCATGTCCGCATGATGCCTGGTGTTGGCCATTTTAGTTTGGGAGATTTAAGCACCACGTCCTGACAAGGATGCCGTGTGATGAGGCCTCGGATTGTGTTTGTACCTCAGATGCCAACAAAAGGTTAGTTGTCAAGGGAGAAGTTTGTGCATCTCACATTGACAGTGAGTGAGCGATCAAACTATGTAAAGTCTCAGGGGGGTCAAACCTCAGCTTTGACCAACATTCTTTATTTGGACGAGTCTCTGCACTTAGTAGATATCCCCCATACCATTTATTCATTTGCTGTGTGTAGAAGTATGTGCCGTTGAAATCTCTGTATCATTGAAGGTAGATTCCCCCCCCCCCCGCCCCATCACCGTGGTGAGACATCAACAGTGTAATACCAAGAATTGCTCAAATTACTATCTACATCCTGTGAGCTCAGAGTACTGACTCTCTGGGCAGGGTGGACAGCAACTGGACTTGCATTTGCATTCAAGTGACATTTTGTTTTTTTTGGTTGCCGTAAGAGCGTTTGTCTACTGTTTTGCCTCTGTTTTTGACCTGCATTGTTGCCTGTACCCAGTGCCCCGTTTTTCTTCGTGTTTTTTCATTTGTGCCTGTCTCCTTCCTGTGTGCCCGCCTACCTCGCCGCCCTCCGCTCTCCCTCCCCGCTCCCGCTTCCCGCCACCGCCATCAGCCCCGCCCCTTTTCTCTTCTGTTCCCTCCCCGCTCCCGCCTCCCAGCTGCTCCGCCCACCCGCGCACTTGGCCTTTAAATGGCGACCGTGCGACGCAGGTGAGTGTGACCCACTTGTGGGACACCCCCGCGCCGCACGGCCACCAGCTGCTGCGTGTGCCCCTGTGCCTGCCTCTGCCCCAGCGCCGGCCTCGCTGCCGCCTTGAGCGCTCCCCTTGGTTTTGCCGATTTCTGTCGGAAATTTGTGCTTGTTTTTTTGGTTGCCGTAAGAGCGTTTGTCTACTGTTTTGCCTCTGTTTTTGACCTGCATTGTTGCCTGTACCCAGTGCCCCGTTTTTCTTCGTGTTTTTTCATTTGTGCCTGTCTCCTTCCTGTGTGCCCGCCTACCTCGCCGCCCTCCGCTCTCCCTCCCCGCTCCCGCTCCCGCTTCCCGCCACCGCCATCAGCCCCGCCCCTTTTCTCTTCTGTTCCCTCCCCGCTCCCGCCTCCCAGCTGCTCCGCCCACCCGCGCACTTGGCCTTTAAATGGCGACCGTGCGAACGCGCAGCGGTCACGCGCAGCGGGCGCGCCGATTGTGCGCCGAAGGCGCGCCAAAGGTAAGCCCGTCTGCGCCCGTCCGCGACCGGATCGCGACCAGCGCCAGGACCCCTGGCCCCCGAAGACCCCGACCGACCCGCCAGACGTACTCCGCCGCCACCCTCTTCGCTCTCAACACCGGCCGACTACCGGAATGCCATCAAGCCACTCCAAGACATACCCACGGACCTTTCAGCTGCCACGCCTGCAAATTCACCTGCATCCGGACCAGCCCCGCACCAGCACCCGCCAAGTCGAACACCAGCAGCACCCACCTCAAGTGCATCCTGCTCAACACCCGCTCCGTCCACAGACACGCCATCGAACTCTGGAACCTTCTAGACACCACAGCCCCTGACGTTGCCTTCCTCACGGAGACCTGGATGAACGCCTCTTCAGCTCCCGACATCGCCATCGCTATCCCAGAGGGCTACAAGATCGTCCGGAGGGACCGAAACGCCAACCAGATGGGAGGAGGCATCGCCATCATCCACAGGAACACCATCCGTGTCACGACCAGCACCGACAACACCCTGACCAGCGCCGAACACCTGCATTTCCAGATCCACACCAACCCGAACACCACCCTCAGAGGCACCCTGATCTACCGACCCCCTGGACCACGCACGCAATTCAGCGAGGACATCGCCGACTTCGTCAGCCCGCATGCCCTCCCCTCCGCTGACTACATCCTCCTCGGAGACCTCAACTTCCATCTGGAGAACAACAACGACCACAACACCAGCACCCTGCTCGACAACCTCGCCAACCTGGGACTCAAGCAACTGGTGTCCACCCCCACCCACCTCGCCGGACACACACTCGACGCCGTCTTCTCATCCAGCACAGACATCGACTTCAGCCACGCCACAGAGCTTCAATGGACGGACCACAGCTGCGTCCACTTCACCTTCAAGAGAACGACGACCCACCAACACCAGCAACACACCGCCCGCAGAAGCTGGAACAAGATCACAGCAGACCAGCTCGCCACCTCCCTGAGCCAACACCCTCCGGCCAGCTCAGCGAACCCCAGCCAGGCCGCCGATAACATCACGAAGTGGATCAGCAACTGCGCGGACGAACTCGCCCCACTGAGGACCCCGCCTAGCAGACCCGGCAGCAAGAAGGCCCCATGGTTCACCGACGAACTCAAGAGCTCCAAGAAGAACTGCCGAGCCCTCGAGAAAGTCTGGAAAAGGAATCCGACACCGGACAACAGGACCTCCTACAAACTTGCCACCCGGAAACACCACCAGCTGATCCGCGCCGCCAAGAGAACAGCATTCAAGGACCGGTTGGACAACAACGCACACAACAGCAAGGAACTCTTCAACATCGTGAAAGAGCTTTCCAACCCCAACGCAGGAAACAACGACATCACCCCATCGCAAGACCTCTGCAACTCCCTCGCCTCCTACTTCCACAACAAGATCACAGACATACACAGCAGCTTCAACAACCAGCCAACGCACACCACGACCGACCAGCCACCCCCCCCCACCACCACCCTCCACGCCTGGACCCCGATCAGCACCGAAGACACCATCCGCACGATGAACTCAATCCACTCCGGATCACCAACCGACCCCTGCCCTCACCACATCTTCAACAAGGCCGACGCTGTCATCGCACCCCACCTGCGAGACATCATCAACACTTCCTTCGACACCGCCATCTTCCCCGAGAGCTGGAAACACGCCGAACTCAGCGCTCTACTCAAGAAACCAACAGCGGACCCCACCGACCTCAAGAATTACCGCCCCATCTCGCTTCTCCCGTTTCCAGCCAAGGTCATCGAGAAGACCGTCAACAAGCAGATGGCCGCCTTCCTCGAGACGAACGGATCCCTCGACCCCTCACAGTCCGGCTTCCGAGCCAAACACAGCACCGAGACCGCCCTCATCGCCGCCACCGATGACATCCGAGCCCTGATGGACAATGGAGAAACAGCGGCCCTCATCCTCCTAGACCTCTCCGCGGCATTCGACACGGTCTGCCACCGCACCCTGGTACGGCGCCTCAGCAACATCGGAATCCAGGACAAGGCGCTGGAATGGGTCATCTCCTTCCTCGACGGAAGAACACAGCGAGTCCGCCTACCACCGTACAAGTCAGAGGCCTCCGAAGTCATCTGCGGCGTCCCCCAAGGATCATCCCTGAGCCCCACCCTCTTCAACGTCTACATGAGCCCCCTCGCGGCCATCGTACGCAAACACCACCTCAGCATCATCTCCTACGCCGACGACACCCAGCTGATCCTCTCCCTGACCAACAACCCCGCCGCCGCGAGAGCCAACCTACACGAAGGGATGAAAGAGGTAGCCGAGTGGATGACGACCAGCCGCCTGAAACTGAACTCGGACAAGACGGAGGTCCTCATCCTGGGCTCCTCTCCCTCCGCCTGGGACGACTCCTGGTGGCCTCCCGCCCTGGGCACCGCACCCAAACCGACAGACCATGCACGAAACCTGGGCTTCATCTTGGACTCCTCCCTCTCCATGACCAGGCAAGTCAGCAGCGTCTCCTCGGCGTGCTTCAACATCCTACGCATGCTACGGAAGATCTTCTGGTGGATCCCCACTGAGACCAGGAAGACCGTCACCCAGGCCCTCGTCACCAGCCGACTGGACTACGGCAACGCCCTCTACGCCGGGACCACCGCCAAGCTCCAGAAGAGACTCCAGCGGATCCAAAACGCCTCAGCCAGACTCATCCTCGACATCCCACGATCCAGCCACATCTCCGGACATCTGAGAGACCTTCACTGGCTCCCCATCAACAAGAGAATCACCTTCCGCCTCCTCACCCACGCACACAAAGCCCTACACGACCAAGGCCCGAGCTACCTCAACAGCCGAGTCAACTTCTACGCTCCCAAACGCCACCTCCGATCAGCCAACCACGCCCTCGCCGCCGTCCCCCGCATCCGAAGAGCGACTACAGGAGGAAGGTCCTTCTCCTACCTGGCCGCCAAGACCTGGAACTGCCTCCCGTCCGACCTGCGCCTGACCCAAGACCACCTCTCCTTCAGGAAGAAGCTGAAGACCTGGCTGTTCGAGCAGTAGCGGCACCCCCCCCCCCCCCAGCGCCTTGAGACCCTATGGGTATGTAGCGCGCTTTATAAGTGTCACTGATTGATTGATTGATTGATTGATTGACATTCTCTCCTGAGAACGTAACACCGTCTGTCTTTTTTGTCCATGTCCGGCATCCTTCCCATTCCTTGGGAGAAGTTGAAAGATAGGTTTGAAGCCATGACGTGTGTTCGGCATATCACCGGATGGAGCTCACTGGTATTTGTGCATCCCAAGGGAGCCTACCAGCCTACCAATTCAAAAAAAGGAAACCACTTCATGCTGTTGTAAGAGTCCGCCATCTTTGGAAGGCCACTACATATTTTGTTCATGGATGTAAATGGTGTGGCATACTTTCAAGAGTGTGAACACATTGAGGTATTGGATAGATCCTTAACATCTTGAATGATAGTGATACCAAAACTTCAAAATCAAAGTTGGAAAATTAAACGTCTTCTAAAGCAGGCAGTTTCAAACGAGTATAAACATGGGAAAATACATTTAGACAGGGTTAGAGTTAAGAAAACTTTCAGTGTCTTGCTTATAGGTGTGAGTAGGCTTCAATGGGACCATGATGGACCATTGAGTGACAGTATGTGACCCGGAGGAGATAAAAATGCAGAATCTCAAAAGATGACTGAGTTGTGTTTGGCCACATCTAAGATTGTGCACGTCTTGTGCACCACTGTTATGTTATTCCAGTGCCCCAAATATATACCGCCAACCATCCAACCAAACATATGCTCTGTAAAAAGTAATCAAGGCAAGTACCACTATAAAGTAAAACTTCCAGTGATGACTGCTTTGATTCACTTTTACAGTGTGTCTACATGTCACCCTATTTGTTTGCTTCAGCCATGTCTAATAACACTGTTCTTGGTATTATAGGAAGGAGTATGTTTGTGGGCAGCGCTTGCCCCTTATAATATGTAAGGTGTAACACCTTCACCATCAGCAAGTACTGATATGTATTCTGTTCTTGTCAGATACAATAATAATCTCAATGGAATTTGGAGGTTATTTGGGGCACAAAGTCTCAAAGAAGAGGATGGGACCTAAAGAAAGTTTAATAAATCAATGCCCTTAATCCCATTAACACAGGATGCCAGATTTGTGTCCCACTTTGTTGAAAAGCCTGCCCCGTTATGCAAATTTCTCAAAATAAATGAAACTATTTTGTGGGGTGAAGAGTTTGTGAATGCCTTTCAGCAAGTGGAGAAAAATACAACTTTAGATGTGCATTAAAAGCATTCGCTATGAAGAAAACAGAAGAAACAGAATGATGGATGCTAGTCAATGTGGTTAGAAGAAGTATTAATACAAAAAGGGGCTGAGAAAAGAGGGCTAAAGGGGCTGTTGCTTTTGTCCTTCAGGGCAGTTTGAAGGGCACAGCTGACTTATTTTGTAAATGAATGTGAGTATCTGACACATTTGAGGGGTTTGTATCATTTCAGAGAACTTACTGGTGTGAGACTGAATTTACCTTGTGTACAGATCACAAGCCATTGAGCAATTGGCTTTATATTAAAGAAGCAGGACAGGATGCTCATAGAACTGATAAATGGCAATATTAGTTCCAAGGGATTTGTTATATAATGGGGTATGTCCCAGGTCTATATAGTGCCACAGATGATTTCCTAATTAAATGTATTCAATGAAACATAGTATTGGAGAAGAAGGGGTTGTTCTCATTCAAGTCAGTGCAGTCCTGAATGGTGATTTGATGAAAGAGGATTTGAATCTGGGCTTGAGGGAAGACAGGGTTTTGTGCAAGGCTGTACAGCATATGATGGAGGAATGTCCATGTCCTGGGAAGTGCATGGTAAAGGACGTTCCAGGGCACGTGTCAGATGAGCTGACAAAGATAAAGGTATGGTACAACACTTGGGTTGTTGGTGGTAAAGAGAAAAGGGTTAGAGTTAAATTAAGAAGACCACATTGGTGAGGCTCAGGAGGGGACATTGTTAGAACTGACACCCTTTCGGTGGTATTTCCCCAAACCTTTTGCCTGCACCCCTCCTGTTTTGCGGAATTCATATTTAGGACTCTGAGCACTTAACCACTTCTAACCAGTGCTAAAATTCAGTGCTCTCTCCTTTAAACTTTACACCCAATTGGCGCATTTAATTTACTTATAAGTCCCTAGTAAATTGGTACTCTACGTATGCAGGGCATGTAAATTGTTTGATAGTAGTGGGCCTTTAGCACTGATTGTGCCACCCTCTTATGTAGCCCTCAAAAAATGGCTTAGGTCTGCCATTGCAGCCTGTGTGTAAAGTTTTAAACTGCCATTTCGACCTGGCGGAAAAAAAATTAGCAAGCCCCAAACCTTCCTTTTTAATACATATAAGTCACTCCTAGTGTAGACCAAGGACAGCCCAGCGGGCAGGGTGCAGTGTATTTAAAAAGTTTGTTGGATATCTAATTTTAAGATTTTACATGTCTTGGTGGTAATATAATCCTACATTTGATTTTTACTACTTCAGGGCCTACCTCTTCCATAGGATAACATTGGAGCTTTCTTATTACATTTAATAAGGTGTAACTTCCAAATGGAAAAGTTGTATTTCAAATTGAAATTCTGAAAATGCCACCTTTCGAAAGTATCTAAATGGGGGGAGGTGGGGGGTTGGCCATTGCCTACTACCACCTTGAAACCTCAGAAAACTGTAAACACAATACAACATCAGGTGGTTGTGCTATTCAAACACATCTTTACTTGTACATGAGGGGCATTTTTCTGAATAGACAGGGCCTCAGATTTCTTTTGTCACATTTGAATAGAACACATTTCAAGCTTCAGGAGTAAATACAAAGAAAGAAAGAAAAAAAAACCATTCACTTCGGTTACTGTGCAAAAACTGATTTCAGGAAAACCTTGTGCTCAGTGTAAAAGAGAACAAAAGAGAAAAGCTTACTTTGATCAAAACAGAAAATAAAATGGACTAAGACATAAACATGTTAATATTCAACCTTCACCAGTCCAATACTTGAAAAGCCAGAGCAATGCATTCTCAGAAACAGTCTTGGTAAACGGACAGTAAGGGGGTCCAACTTCAATTTTAGTCTTCCATATTGATATCTGTTGTGCTGAGATCCCCCGTAGATAATGGTCTACTCGTTTCAAACCCAAATTGTCTTTACAGGTTCTCCTCAGGACTAGGGCTTGGTGAATTTGAGTGAAGTGTGGACAGCACTCTCCAAATTGTTTAGTATTACAGAAATGTAAGACTTGAGCTATTTACCTTAGGGGCACTATTGAAGAATGATAGGTACTTGATCTATGGTCTGTCTTAAATAGTATTCGATTAACATTGGCCTCACCAAGGGCATCGAGTTTTCGGCGTTGGTACTGTGGGGGACAAATGTGATGCCTCATGTGTCAAAAGATAGTTTATTTTTATAAGCGGCTTAGAAACAAGCTTTTTGGTGCATTTACCTTGGTTAGTTTGAAGATTAGTCTCCTACGGTAAGTGAGGAGGGCAGGGCGGTCATCAAAGGAATCTTCCTTTAACATCTAGAAAAGAAGGGGGAGTAGGCTTCATTATTTGATACGTCCTCAGATTATAGTGAAAGAAAAAACAGAGGGGCAGATTTACAAGTCCCTTGCGACATGTTTACGACACCGTTGTGTCACTTCTGTGAACCAGCGGTGTCGTAAACAATGCGCCACCATGCCACAGATTTGCAACTTGACGCATCTAGTGAGATGCGTCACGTTGTATAGCCCTGCACTACATTATACATGTGTCAGGTATAATGTATGCAGGGTGGACGTTCCGTCGCATGCAAGCCTTGTAAAAGTGATGCAGTGAAATTTATAACATTTCACTTAGTCACTTTTAAGTACCCGCTGCCTCAAAACCTTAAGCCTGCTTGTAGAAGGCGTAAGTGGTGAAGCAGCACAGCAAGTTTGGAATGCCCCTGAGCAGTGTTGGAGTTGTGTCGCACTTGCGACACGACTCCAGCACTGCGTCACCTACGTGCTGACAGGTGCATCATGCATCTGTCTCTCCTTGCACCGCGGTGTGCCGCATTATAAATGCAGCGCATCCATGGTGGCGCATGGGGTTCCTAACGTCACGCAACATAACTGGCGCAGCCCTGCTGATCTGCAGGGATGCATCAGTTATTGTAAATCTGCCCCAGAGTTCATTAATCTTGTGAGGTGCTTTCGGTGTTTTAATGGTTTTCTTGTATCTAAATCTTTTTTTACATGCTTAATGTTTTATTATGCAAGAAATAAAAGCATTGATGAAAAGTTTGTTCTTCATGTCCCAAACTGGTCACATTGCTTAAAAGGTTTTACCTTGTGTTTGTCTTGTTTTCATGTTTGGTGGCAGCTTCCAAGGCTCAAATTAATTCTTTTTGACTCTGTGTTCGATGCTGAAAAAAATTACAAACAAAATGGACAAGTTTACATGAATACTTCATCTAAAAAAGGTATATTGAAGCGAGGCTCGCTCTCAAAGTTTGTAACTAAGTGACACAGAAGGCTCTCATAAAAGCTTACACTGGTACATTCGATCCAAACTTGTTGCATTGCAGTTTATGTGCTTGGGAAAAATAACATTGTTTAGGGAAGCCGCTTTTGTTTCGGAATGAGTTATTGAAACACGTCTTGTAACGTTGTTGATGCACTTACTTAGATGTTGAAAGTTGGCATTTTCCTGCTTTAGCCATTTGGTCTCGCCGCCTGTCTCTGGGTCACCTGACTGGGTGTAGTTGACAGTTGGGCTTTGTGTATACCTCCTAGACAGACACACACAATAGGGAGCTTAGGTGTGAGTGGAATGGCAATCACTGGCAGGATGGGATGGATTTTGACCCCACTGTGAAACTACTAGTAGGGTTGGGTATCCAGTTATATACACCTTCCTTCCACAGGACAATACCTTACAAATGCTCAGGATTATGCTCTGTTAAACCACCTGGGAGCATACGACACCGAGGGAATTTATTCTGCAGTGCGCCACCCTAGCACTTAAACATAACTATTTCGAATTTGAAGGAGAGCTCTACTTGCAGACGAACGGGACGTCTATGGGCAGTGTTTTCGCCCCCAGCGTAGCTGGCCTCTACGTATATCAGTTTGAGACACAACACATTCTGGCAGCTACCAACCCATACAGCACCAACATCCAATTTTGGCGACACTACATTGACGATATCCTCATGATATGGACAAGGCTGATCGACACCCTCGACAATTTCCTGATGTGGCTTAACCAGCGGGTCCCTTCCTACAGTTCACTAGTAATGCTTGCAACTCCAAGATAGCCTTCCTGGACCTAAACATCGAGGCACCAGAGGGCAAACTACAGACTACCACATATCACAAACCTACATCAAGTAATTCCTTACTGCAGTTCAGTAGCTCCCACCCAAGGCCCTTCAGAGAAAACCTGCCATTCCGGCCAATTTCTACAGATACGCCATAACTGCAGTCTCACCAGAGAATACAAACAACAATCCTATGAACTAGCGGATAAACTACGAGCACAGGGGTACCCGGAGAAGATAATCAATACCACCAAGAGTAGCCAAGATACTTAACAAGAACTGGCACATAATAAACAGTGGCACCATGAAATGGGAAAGCCTACTATTGGCATACAAAAAAGCGGATAGCCTTCGAGACCTCCTGGTCTCCACCAGACCACCTATTTCCAGAACTCCAACACCTAACACTCTACTTAATGCATGGGGGTTCCCCGGCATGAAAGGTCACTACCCCTAAGGTGACTGCAGTGTCTGCCACCTTACAAAAGCAACTAAAAACTTGAGTCTGGAGAAAGGAAAAACATGGCAACAGCTCCACCAACTGCAATACCAATAATGTCATCTATTTGATCACCTGCACATGCGGCCCAGATCTCTGCACTGGGGTGAATGTATGACATTGTTCTGCATTCTGTCCATCAACTGTTGTTTTGCATTTGTCACCCCGAGTGGGACGGGTATGCTCAGACGTGAGTCCTGTGCTCTCCATGCCACTGGAATCAAGCTATCCTGGCTGAAGAGGGGTGAAACCCCGAAACCGGTCCTAGGATGCTTGTTTCCAGTCCAGGGAGGACCTGGCTTGGCAGTTTGGGCTGTACTGTTCCCGTGAGGCACAGAGTCAAGACTGATTTGCATATGGCTGGGTTCAAACTGGAATGGCAAGGTGAGCAAAAAAAAGATGGATTTAGGCCCAGATCTCTGCACTGGGGTGAATGTATGACATTGTTCTGCATTCTGACCATCAACTGTTGTTTTGCATTTGTCACCCTGAGTGGGATGGGTATGCTCAGACGTGAGTCCTGTGCTCTCCATGCCACTGGAATCAAGCTATCCTGGCTGAAGAGGGGTGAATCCCTAAAACCGGTCCTAGGATGCTTGTTTCCAGTCCAGGGAGGTCCTGGCTTGGCAGTTCGGGCTGGACTGTTCCCATGAGGCACAGGGTCAACACTGATTTGCATATGGCTGGGTTCAAACTTAAATGGCATGGTGAGCAAAAAAACGATGGATTTATGCCCAGATCTCTGTACTGGGGTGAATGTATGACATTGTTCTGCATTCTGTCCATCAACTGTTGTTTTGCATTTGTCACCCCGAGTTGGACGGGTATGCTCAGACGTGAGTCCCGTGCTCTCCATGCCACTGCAATCAAGGTATCCTGGCTGAAGACGGGTGAAACCCCGAAACCGGTCCTAGGATGCTTGATTCCAGTCCAGGGAGGACCTGGCTTGGCAGTTCGGGCTGGACTGTTCCCATGAGGCACAGGGTCAAGACTGATTTGCATATGGCTGGGTTCAAACTGGAATGGCATGGTGAGCAATAAAATGATGGATTTTGGCCCACATCTCTGCACTGGGGTGAATGTATGGCATTGTTCTGCATTTTGTCCATCAACTGTTGTTTTACGTTATGTAGGCATGACGAGTCGCAAAGTCAGAACCTGAATTTTGGAACATCGCAGAACCATACGGAGTAGAAAAAACATAAGTAAACTGACAGACCACTTCGTTCAAGCAAACCACACCCCAAATGACCTAAACTGGACTGTAATAGAACATATTAACAGTTAGACCCTTTCAAATGACAGGATCCTACTACTTAAGGAGCAACATTGGATCTATCGCCTTTCCACGAACGTCACAGAGTTAAATGACAACATACCCTGGAATAGCCTGAATCCAACCTGAACCACAGCACCTTGCGTAAAATCTTTCTATCTTACAAAAAGGCTAACCTGGACTTCATATAATCACCTCAGTGTGAGCAACACTCCCTGTTTTAACTTCCAAACAGGCCACCCCAAAATGAGAAATTACATAACCACCTTAGTGTCAAGAGCACCACTTGACCTAATAAAAGAAACATCCTTTTTTCACACAACAGTGAGAATCCAAGTGTATGTCTACACTACACTCAACTTTTCTTCTCTTTTGTGATATGTTCCAAATTAACACAAAACATTCTCAGATTTTTTTCTGGCCACAATTAGTAGGCACACTTGAATTGAGAATAACAACACCTGCTGAATTTAGCAGTGGCTCTGGGTCTTTTATGAGTTAAACTTTAGTTTATTTAATTTAATTTTTTCTGCACATATGAGCACTCGACACTCCCACAGGGGCGTGTCTTTTCTCTATGTCTACACTCCCACAGGGGTGTGTCTTTTCTCTATGCCTGTTCTCTCCTGCAGACTCATCAGAAGACAGCCTTAACCAGCACCTGAAACCCATTGAACCAGTCACAGTGGTTCCCAATTAACTGAACTCGCCGACACCTGTTGGAACCAGCAGAATATTTAAACCACCGCCCAGCTCCACTCATTCTACCACAGAGCTCCATGGCAGCTAAAGCAGGTACCGAGAAGGGTCCTGGACTTTGATGAAGTAAGTGGGAACATCCTAAGGGGGGTATACTTTAACACTGCCTCTCGACCCCGCTGCTGGCATTCTCTCACAGCCAAGCATGCGGGTACATTTTAAACCACTTTTGTCTCCTCTTTTATTTTTTGTCACATAGAGTGTGACTACAGGTCGGGCCCCCAAATGGAACTCATGGGGCACTTTCCAGATATTGTCTGAGTAAGATACTTTGCTTTTTGTTTTTAAGTTACACGATGCACTACGTTATGCGCATCTTGATTACCGGTACCACATAAATTACCAGGCGTATATTATAACTAATTATGCCACACCCCTTCCTCACTGTGCCTTTGACTGCATAAGAGCACGGACACTCCGCTCCTGAAACAACTATACCAGTATGTTAAATGTTTCTCTGTATGTTTGTTTGTCTTTTTCCTTCCACACAGGAAAGCGCCACTAGAGGAAATTCTCCTCTACCATATATCACACCCTAGCGCGTGTGTCACATATATGGTCTTTTAATAACACGTTTTTTGACCACTCACTTTGCACTACACATGGGTCCTGAAGAAAGCCAAACCACTAGGAGACCATGGCTGAAACATGTTGACCGACTAGGATATTTGGTTACCTTAAGATCTCCTTAAATAGCCGACTCTCATTTTTATTAACTGCCAAGGACCCACTCATTAAAATAGTCATCTTTTTATCATGCGGGGCTGAGAAACACAAAGGTACAACATGTAGGGGACATTCCAGTCCCATTAGAGTTTGCTCCCATATCAGACACCTGGATCCTTACTCCACCATTGAATATGTCTGGTACTCAGACCAGTAAAATTGCCTTGAAAGTCTATCTGCATTCCTGTGGGTCATTACACCATTACGTTCCACAGTGAAATCTAGACCTTAAAGTGAAATGAATAAGCTCAGTAGCTTGGAATTTTCACCCTGAATCACCATCATCCACTTGAGTGGTTTCTGATCTATCTGTACTACAAACATAGTAGCAAACAAATACAGTCAGAACCTTTTCAAAGTCCACACTCAGGAAAATAATTATTTGTCAATGGCTTCCCAGTTCTCTTGTCTGGGTAGAAACCTACGACCAATAAAGGCCACAAGATGTTCTCTATCCTTGTCATCTAGTTGAGCCAATATCACTCTAATTCCCTGTATCACTAAGGGTTGACTATAGTCAGGGGAATTCACTACTGGTGCATATCACAGTGCTCTCTTCAGATCCTCAAAAGATGTTTGATGCTTCTTTGTCCAAATGACCATCTTGGACTTCTTCATGAGTGTGAAAATTGTCAAAGGGGCTACTAAGGGCTACAGGCCACAAAGTTCCTCTACTATCTCATTTGTATCTGGGTAGTTGACATTTCCTTCTCTAACACTGATATAATCATGGCACCCAATGGTTGTATCTTACCATTACTCACCTGATGCCTAAGGAATACTTCAGTGGACTGCCCATTTAGCACTTGTTTGTCTTGATGAACAGTTATGCCTCCTGCATTCTGATTGACACCAGTACTAGGTCCTATAGGTGGTTGCTTCTACCATAAATTGCTAAAAAATACAGTGGCATCCAGGTAGGTCACACAGCACTCTTCTAACCCTGATAGAACACAGTCTACCTGGCACTGGAAAGTAACAGGAGGATTCTGCCACCAAAAGAGCATTACTTTAAACTGGAATAACCCCTCTGATGTAGAAATGTTTTTTCCTTGGACTAGGTCCTAAATCAATCTTCAGTAGCCACTGGTCAGATCAAAAACTTTGCAACTCCTAGCTGCTCCACAAGCTCATCAGCTCTGAGATTGGATGCACATTATCTTAGTGACTCCATTGAGGGCCTGATAGTCCAAACAAAAGCCCAGGTCTGTGAAACCTTGCTTCAACACCAACATCACTGGGATGATGCAAAGACTACCAGGTCTGTCAGTCACTCCCAAGACCAACATCTTGATCACTTCTACCTTAATGTATGACTGATCTCATCATGCATGCAAAAAGGTTTGCTTTTAAAAGGCAGACTATCTCCTGTGTCAATCTCATGAACAGAGACAGGTATAAATCCTGGAGTCAAAAAGAAAAGTTGGGAAAATCATCCCACTGCTTCCCCTTCAACAGATTCATCCTTCATGTCACAATGAAGTAAGTCTGGAAGATATTTGCTTTCTTCCTGTGCTCCCTTTTCCATAGCCATGATGTTCACTGTATAATCTCTCTAGAGGTGAGGCTTAAACTAGTTCACATGAACCAACGCCCTGGGATACCTTCTGGCACTTGTGTCCATCACGTACATCACACCAGACACCTTCAGCACTACTTTGTGTGGCCCACACCACTTATCCTTCAAATGTTTGGAGCAAATAGGCTTCAGCACTAATACCTTCTAACCCGCCAGGCACCCAGTAGTGTTGCTTTCAAGACATATCACTCCAGCATCAGCTCCTGGCTAGAATAAAGGTTTTACTTTGATTGACATCCTGGAGCCAATCATATAGTCTACTACATCTTTCTGAAGTGACTAAGAAGTTCCATCACACCCTCCTCTGGTCAAAGTGACTGTCAATGCACCAGGTGCCAAATCAGAAGCTCTAAGGGACCGAAACCCAAACCCTTTTGTGGAATCTCCCATTAAGTGAATAGAAACATGGCAGGTGAAGATTGCACTTCCTGCTGAGATTCTCTGGTAGAGTTCCCATCATGCTCTTAAGGGCCTTGTTAAACCTCTCCACTAACTGACAAATTTATGGATAGTATGCTCTGTGTGCCAAATTTCGCTAATATCTCTCCTATATACGAGGCGATATTGCTAAGCAGCCTCAGAACCTACCAGTAAAGGTACCAGCATCCCGAGCCCTAACTCTGCAAGTACCAGTTGCCAGAATGCTCAAAATACAGTACCTCCTTTCGCAGGGATTAAGAAATTGGGTTCCTGGCTGAGGGGGGTAAAATCATACTCAAGCGCCACCACAATCCTTGTCTTAGTAAAGTCACAAGAAAACCCCAAATTAAATTGTGCTCAACCCTCTGGCAGCTCAGCACAAAGCAGCCATGCTTAACTAAGAGACAATGTGTATTTGTGCAACACATAAAGCAGTAATAAAATGAAAACACACCACAAAAGGGATCCCACACTAGAAAAATAGAGTATATATTTATAAATAAACAAAGGGCCAAAACAACAAAATCCAATCAGTAGATCTGGAGATATGCAATTTTAAAGATTCAAATGAAAATAGCGATAAAAATCCCAAAGTGCCACTCATAGCTATCTGTTTGTACGAGAGCAGAAGAAAGTAACAAGTACAGGCCAACCATGATGGAGCGTGGAGTTGGATACAGGTTAGTCCCACTGAAAAATGACTTTCTCAGTCCAGCACAAACTATTTTATTTAGTGTGTGTATTTAGAATAATTTGGCTCTAGCTTCATACTAACCTAGTGAGTATGCAGTGGCCTAGGCCTGCCCCTTGACATGAGGCCCTTTAATTGCTCAGGACCTGGAGGGGCACAACAATCGTGCCCTTATTTCTCTGACAGTGAACACTGTCTCCGTGATGTGTTAGTAGTAGTACATAGAGTGGTGGTTGTTTTGTTCATCCTTAGCTGAAACCAAATATTTTCATCTGCATCACTAGAGTTTTGGCCTACTGGCCCCTTTCATGTAAAGTTCCACTTCCATTTGCTAACCCAGATCCTAGTAAAACTTCCCAGGTGTCTCTTATACTTGTTTGTGACCTGCATGGTATGAGTGAACCAGAGTCATCAAGGCCTGTGGGATCCATTTCAGATGCCCCTGGCTTGGCCATGTGCACACGATAGAGGTGAAGTTGTTTAACTAGACAATGGAAATGTATTGCAGACTTCTCTGGACCTAGAGAACACCTAGATACTGGCATGAGAAGAAAAGAAGGAAATGCCCTTTGGAAATTCAAATAGGCCTTTCGCTGGGAGGAGCAGCTGATTTGTCTTTCTGTAGCACTGGTAGTTTGGTAGATGGTGAAGGGTGTGACTGCAGTCTATGTTGTTCAAGGTGAAAGGTACCTTTTAGGTGATGCACTTGATGGACTAAAACGGTATCACACATTGGTCTTTCGACAAATGAAGGAAAATTCCCTAAAATGTCACACAGAAAATAACAGAAATCATGCCTTTAGGGAAATCCAATACTTTCACCCTGAGTCTACGGTGGCACATAGACATTCTCCCCTCCTTCCCCCCCCAACACAGTGAAGGTAGCAAAGAACCTGGGGGTGAAATTTGACTCATTACTCTCCTTTCACCAGCAATCACTAGCAGTGGCAGGGACATGTTTTCAACTGATAAAGTCCCTCAAAATGTTTTTTAATCTACTTCCCTGCAAGGCAAGAAAGGCAGTCGCCTTAATTACTTCTGGACTTGTCTATTGTAACAGCCTTTATGGAGGAACGAATGGGTCAGTCTTAAAAAAATTACAGGTGGTCTAACACGCTGCTGCATGGTTAGTATTGAAATGGCCTAGGAGCTCTTCAGCTTCAGCTGCCTTTCAAATGCTGCACTGGCTGCCCATCCACAAAAGAGTCCTTTTTAAGATCCTAGTAATTACTTACAGAGCTTTCAACTCCTGAGGCCACCACTAGCTTTGATCCAGGTTTGTCCACTATGTAACACACCACGCTCTTATATCCTCCACTGCAAATCTTTTGAAGCCTCTTAGTTTCAGACGTATCACATAGGCTTAGAAATCTATTCCGATGCTAGGGCCCTGTGCCTGGAAAATGCTCCCCAACCATCTACATTCTATTCAAACAGAGACCATTTTCATGAAAGCCTGAAAACTTTTCCGCCCCTGATGCACTATGTAGATCAGTTATCTGAGTCCCTCGTTTAGGATGTGTGTGTTATATTAGGGCTCTGCATAGCGCCATGATGTTCCTTGGAGTGAAAGCTGCACTCTACAAATACTCTATAACATAACATAACACCTGAAAGGAGAATCATCCCAAACTGACAATGAGAGTGCCCATGGTGATTGCACATCTCCTATCTAGATTTGCTGTTTAAAAGTAGGACCTACTGACCCACTTACCATTCCAGTTACACATTCGTAATAACCAAGAAAGAGCATGCTCTGCAGAGTATTCAGAGTATTGCTGTATATCCAGGGCTGGTGTCTGTCTGATATCCAGCTTGCCCGAAATGAGGAGCCATCACCAGAATCCTCATAATTTTTTCATGGAGCAAAAAATGCATAAAATTCATAAAGGACCAAGAGTTTAAAACGCCTTCCAAATTTTGGCCGGTTGTCAGATCTATTGATTGGGAGTTTTTTGCCTCCGAGATGTCTCTATCGTACTCACACCAAGTTTTGGTGGTTATCAATGACTCAAAAATCAGGCAGGTTTATTCTATGCCACTAGGACTCTCTTTGGTATGTTCCAGAAAGATTTTTAGATTTTTATTTTTCGTTGTGGTTTGCAGTAGTCTGATAACGTCCGTGGTCTCTGCCGGCATTTTCCCCGGGAAAATTTGGAAGCCATTTGAAACAATTGGTCCTTTATGCATTTTTTGCTACATGAAAAAATTACGATCATTGGAGCAGCCAATACAAAGAGCAATTCAGATAACCCCACTGTCCTCGCGTTTGTTTGATATCGACCGATTATATATTTTGGTCCTGATGAAGGTGGGTCTTATCTGATTTCCACCAAAACGTGCGTAGACCTTTTTACACACAAGGGAATCCTATCAGAGACATAAAACGAGAAAACAATTGGATGGAAAACGATCACAGAAAATGAATCAATTCCACTGTCTCTGTCAGAAGGAAACAGGATCCCATATATGTTTCAAAGATTGTTTCAGATTTTGCTTTTTTTTGTGATATTGTTCATGTTGCGTGAATGGTAGAGTGATTGCAGTATTTATGAGAGGTGTGAATGTAGTTTTGGTAGGTGTTTTTGTGGGGTCACAAACAATGGCCTAAATTGTGTTTAAAGTCAATGTGTATATTAAAATTGTTGATACATGTATGTTTATTCAATTGTGATAACACAAAAACAAATGTGAAAAAAGTAATATATATATGGAACAAAAAGATAAAGAAACAAAAATATATATATATGTATTTTTATAAATAATAAAATATTTTTGTATGAATTGATCAGTTTGTAGGTATGTACTTTCCTATTTGGGGATATGCCTTCATATGAGAGTTTCTAGCCAGCAGCTAAATGAAGTGGGTTAGTTTAGAGGCCTTTCTTCAGTTTAAACTTACCACAAGGTACCCTCGCTAAAAGACAGACTAGTGAGAAGTCATTTTGGCAGCAAGAAATCTAAGAACTGGCTAACCAAACAATTAACTGGCTTTACTCATCGCAATAATTGCAAAGCCTGTAAGATTGGCCAAAACTCAAGGGAGATCAAGGACACAAGAGGCAAATCATTTACAATAAATGAAAGAATAACATGCAAAACCTCATATGTGGTCTACATGATCGAATGCCAGTGTGGCCAACGATACATTGGAAACACTATTTGCCCTTTAAGAAAAAGAATTCTGGAACATCTTAGGGCAATTCACAATAAGGACAGGAATTATGCCATATCAAAGCATATACATACAAAACCCACTACCAACTGGCGGAACATCAAATATTTTGGGATGATGACGTTGCCGAAAAATGAAAGAGGAGGGAATCGAACCCTGAAGCTGAGAAGATTGGAACACAGCCTAATTTTTAGATTCAAAACGAAGTTTCCTTTTGGTCAAAACGAGGACGAAGAGCTTCACATCCATCTATGAAAGAATCACCACAAGAATGAAATCAAGTGATATGGGCACTTAGCCCACAAAGAGCCTGCAAGAGTGTGTAAATAGGTACTTGAGCGCCAGCGTACTATACTCTAAAGACAACATAATGAGACAAATCTAGAAACCTACATTAAATAGGTGGTATTCACTGTGAACAAAATCCAGATGATCTGGGGAATAAACAGTATAAATACCACGTAAAGAAAGCACTCAAGCAAAAAGAGTGAACTTACATCAATAAAATATGAAAGTGTTCCAACTAACCTTTTTAAAAGGAAACAACGAAACATAGAACTGAAATAAAAGGAGAACAATCCCCGATGGAAATATTCATGCCTAAAATTAATTTAATATAAAGAAAAAAAACTGAAGCAACCATCCACTACAAGTCCCATAATGCCTCATAATGGGCTGATATGGTTGAACTATAAATAATGGACATAGGAGGTGGACTCACGAGACTGTAAACAAGACCATTTCTTGGTCGAATCGTTGGTGGTGGGATATGGTGACATTTATGCTCAATAAAAGCTAAAGAAGAAGACTTGAGGAGTGCAATGTATTCTTTGATGAACAATATATATATATTACCTACTGGCGGTCGCCAGAAGGTAGTTATAGTTAGGACCTAGTTTCCATACGAAAAGCATTTTTTGTTTTCCCAAAATACGTTGACGCCGGATGACGAATCTTAGCGAAATTTTCAAAACTCGTGGGACACCCTGGGCAGCTCCAATCCTGAAAGTTTCGGGCCGATTTGGTAAGCAGGAGCCGAGAAAAAAGGGGGTCCCAAAACATGTTTTCTCCATGTTATTTTCCACAGGAAACTTTAGACAAGGCTACAGCCTGAACTGCTGAACGGAATGTTATGTTATCTTATGTTATGTTACTGTGATTTATTTAGCGCAACAGCTGCCCCAGCAAAGGGGCGTCCCGGCGCTGACAGCAGAACAGCTAACACAGAGGGAGAGGGAGGCTACACAGTGGGGAACAGGTACGTTTTAATGGCTTTCCTGAAAGCCAAATAGTTAGTGTGGCTCCGGATGTGGATGGGCAGTGAATTCCAGAGGTGGGCTGCCCTGCTGCGGAAGGAGCGGCCTCCTGCCCGCACTCTCCGAAACCTAGGAACCCTCACCCGGTGCTGGCCACGAGAGTGGAGCTGGCGGGTGGGGATGTAGGGGGAAACTAAGTTGGTCAGAATACTGGGGGAGTTGAGTTTAAGGGCCTTAAAAGTGATGCAAAGGGCCTTATACTCAATTCTCCTAGCCACCGGCAACCAGTGTAGCCGGTGGATAGTGGCTGACACTGTGCAGAACTTCTGCAGGCCAATCAGACATGTGGCTGCTGCGTTCTGGGCCCGTTGGAGCCGCGCAATCTCAGCCTTATTTGCCCCTATGTATAGAGAGCAGGCATAATCCAATCTGGACATTATCGATGCCTGGATGATGGTCTGGCATGTGGGTGGGTCAAAAAACCCAATAGGGGTTTGAGCCCACGTAGGAGCCCAAAACAAGTCCCTGCTACCTTTTTGGCTTGGACTTGGTAGCTGAGGGATGAGTCCAGCCATACCCCAAAATTTTTGATGACCTGCTTGGGAGGGGGGGCGCTGCCTAGGCTTTCTGGCCACCAGAGTTCGCTCCATAGACCATGGTCCTTCCCCACCAACAACACCTCAGATTTGCTGGCATTCATCTGGAGGCAGTTGGCGGTCATCCACTCTGCGACCGCAGCCAGGTCACCCCGAAATTTCAGGGCGTCCTTCTTGTTGTCACTAGAGAGTGCCACCACCAGCTGCGTGTCGGCGGCGTAGGAGACCGTGGTCAGACCCCTGTTTCTAGCCACCGTGGCCATAGGTTGGACATAAAGATTGAATAGTAGGGGACTGAGGGAGGAACTCTGTGGGACACCTTGTTTAATAGGGTGTGTGCCAGAGGCAAAAGGGGGAATGGTGAACACAAATGACCTCTCACTGAGAAATAATGTGAGCCACTTCAAGGCCAGGCCAACAATCCCTGCTTCCTCCAGGCGTTGTAACACAATGGCATGGGACACTGTGTCAAACGCGGCTCTGAGATCTAAAATGGTCAGTGCCGACGTTTGCCCAGCGTCTAAAGCGGACCAAAGATGTTCGGTCACAGCCAGGAGGGCAGACTCCTGGCTGTGACCAGGTCAAAAACCATTCTGGGAGGTGTCCAGCGTGTTGTTCTTGGTCATGAAGTCTGAGAGGAGTGAGATGACATGCGCCTCCGTGATCTTGGCTACCCAGGGGAGTAAGGAAATTGGGCGATAGTTTTCAGGTTTGCCGGGTCAAGCAGAGGTCTTTTAAGCAGAGGTAGCACCTTGGCCTGCTTCCATGTCTTGGGCACAATAGCGGTGGAGAGTGATATATTGATTACCTGCCTCAGGGAGGGCATAATCACGGGAAGCGCTTTCCTAAATTGCTCAGGGTTAAGGGGATCAGCGGGTGAGCCAGATTTAATTTTCCTGCAAAGAGCTAGCAGCTGGTCTATGGAGATAGGTGGGAAAGACACCAGGGTATTGTCAATTTGCTCGCACCTTTTAGCAAGAAGGGTGATAGCAGTATTCGGAAAGGATTTATAGATGTTATCTACTTTCCTAATGAAGAAAAAGGCGAGGTCCTCGCACTGCTCGTTGGACAGGATCTTCTGTCCTGTATTGGTCTGCTGAGCCTTCAAGCTGGAGAGTATCGAGAATACGCTCTTTGCCGGGTTGTCGCTGTTACGGATTTGGTCGGCATAGAACGTTGCTCGAGCCGATTGAATGGCTCTGTGGTAGCCTTTGACTGCCGCTCGATAGATGTCTTTCGCAGCGGTGTTAAAATCCCTTCTCCGGATACGTTCCAACTTTATGCGCTCTTTGCGCAGATTAGCTAGGTCGCTATTGTACAACGGTCTAGTTCTGGATTCACGATTGAGTGACCATTTCTCAGGGATAAGGCCATCAAGTGGCTGACTGATCCAATCTGTAAAGGCCTTGTATGCCTTATTAGGATCATTGTGGAAGCTCGGGCAAGTGGTGGACAGGCGGTCCTGAAAGGAATCCCAGTTAAGCTTGCGCCAGGGGTGTTTGAGTGAGGATGTTTGGTCCTTATATTGTGGGGGGATTATCTCTTGAAGGAGCATAGGGACCAAGTAGTGGTCAGACCACCCCATAGGGATGGGAGCGAGAACTGACAGTGTAGGTATATTAGAGAAAACTGGGTCCAGCAGATGACCGGCCGTGTGTGTAGGGCTCGACACCAGTTGAACCAGCTGGCAGGCTGCCATATCTGCTATGAAATTTGTCACATCGGGGTTGTCTAATCTGTCTAGATGAATATTCAGATCCCCAGTGACTGTGAAGTTGGCGGCATTAACTGCCAATGTGCTGACTGCCTCTGCAAGAGCTACCTTGAAGTCTGCAGAAGGCCCAGGGGGCCTATAAATCAGAAGCCCTGACAAGGTATAATTTGGGCTGAGTGTGACCTTAAAGAGGGCACATTCACTTCTGTGTATAGTCTGCCTAGTGAGGGTGCAGGGGGTAGATAGATTTGTGAATAATCGCAATGCCCCTTCCTCTCGAGGCCCTATTGAGAGTGAAAACGCTATAGCCTGCAGGAAGCGCCAGACTAGGTTCTGCGGTCATGTCTTCCGAGAGCCATGTCTCGGTAAGAAAGAGGATGTCAGGGGAGGTGTCCTCCAGCAGGTTGTAGATTTCAGCATAGTGCTTGGCTAAAGAACGGCAGTTAAGGTTAAAAATCTTGATCGTATTTTTATGCTGAGAGTGATGTTTGCGTGATGGCAGCGTAGGAGTGGCACTAAAGCCACAGCTCAAGCAGCAGAAAGGCCCCTCGATAGGGATACCGCAGGGCAATCTGCAGTTGTTCACTCCATCTCTAAGAGCTAACAGCTCGTTAGTGGTGTAGGTTGGCCCCCCTCTTGCCTAAGGGGCAGCATTTCTGGTGTCAGGCGACATACTGGCGAGGACGGGCACAGACGGGCTTGCCTTTGGCGTGCCTGTGGCGCGCCGCCGGCTCGCCCGCTGAGCGCTTCCGCACCATCTGGTACTTTTCACAGGGCTGGTAGAAGAACTTCCTGAAGCCTGGACAGGAGTGATGTCACTGACCATGTCATGAGTGATGTAATATGTGACGTCATCAGCAGTGCATTGCGGGCGCGCGAGTTATAGTTAGCTGAACTAACTATAACGGGGTAATTTCAATGGTTTTGTACGAGTAAAAAGTCCAGCTAAATATAACGCCCCTGAAACCGATGGTTTTTTCAGTGAATTTCTAAGGTTTTTAAAATGCTAATTCCTAACTATAACGTGACTGAAACCTATGGTTTTTTCAGTGAATTTCAAAGGTGTTTTAAATGCTAATTTCTAACTATGCCTACAGAGATAGGACATGTGAAGAAAGAAGAAACAATGCACAGAAAGAAAAAAAAGAAGTGCAGAAAGAAGCAACAGAAGTCCTCAAAGACGAAGAAAAGTGCAGGAAGAAGGATAACGTGCAGAAAGAACAAAAAGAAGAGCAGAAAGAATCCTTGTTGCAAAATCATCCTGTACCCTCAACTTTTTCAGACGGATACTGGTGGTAACTGAGTCTGACTAACTAGTCCTAGAGCCAGTGCTATGTTAAAAGACACTTAGAATACAGTGAAAACACCTACATACACTAGGGAACATTATGCGTTGGGGTCCCCCTGTGATTAGCATGACCTCCTCTGTAAGCCCCTCGTATATAATAGGGCAGGGGGATTAATACTACCTCTTAAAACAGGCCACAGGGCGTTTTTGCACATGTTAACTCAGGCCCCGTCCCCTCCCTTCACCACTGTGTAAACACGCCCTGTGTCCGTTTTTAGTTGAGAGATTAAGTTCATTTGAATCCTGAGGGTCCCTAGGGTCCAACTAGCCCACTAGGTACCTCCAGTAAGTGCCACAGAGCTGCATTGCAGAGAGGTGTAAAAAGTGGCACGGCCTGGACCACCTCTCTGCAATGCAGCTCAGTGGCGCTTACTGGAAGCACTTGGTGGGCTAGTTAGCTCCCAGGGGCCCTCAGTATTGAAGGGAAATTATATCCCCAATTTAAAACGTTCCATAGTGCGTGTTTGCACACGTCACCTCAGGCCCCGTTCCCTTCCTTCACCACTGTGTAAATGCGCCCTGTGGCTGTTCTAAGTTGAGAGATTAAGTCCCCTTGAATCCTAAGGGTCCCTAGGGTCAAACTAGACCACTAGGTACCTCCAGTAAGCGCCACAGAGTTGCGTTGCAGAGAGGTGTAAAAAGGAGCTTGGCCTCAGAACACCTGTCTGCAGCGCAGCTCCCTGGCGCATACTGGAGATGCCTGTTGGGCTAGTTGGCCGTCAGGGACCCTCAGTATTGAAGAGGAATTAATTCCCCAACTTACAACTCGCCAGGGGGCGCGTTTGCAGAGTGCTGCAAGGAGGGGGCGTGGCCTCCGGCACGATGCCAGTCTTTTATTTATTTTAATTTTTTAAGAAGGGGGGCTGTGTGGTTCCCCTTCTTATTCTAATTTATTGGCCCTGATGACCCCATCCCCCAGCGCCTGCCTCCTAATTATATTTTTTTGACCCCAATCCCCAGGGCCGGCCACTGTCTTTTATTATTTTTAAAAAATATATATTTATAGACACACCTAGGACATGCTGGACAAACCGTACGTACCTATCACCATGACGATTTGCGTGATATTCATTAAAAGGCGACTATGCATACAATGAATCCACGTTGAATGTATTTACACCACTAGTAAGGCTCTGACATGTCTGATGCCCTACCGTGCCTAATCCCGGTAGACACCCTTGTCGTTTATTTATACAAACATGGGTAGCTATTGACGGGCACATTTAATACACATGCACACCAAGCCATTCAAAGGGGATTCAACAAAAATTCGACCAAAACTATGCAAGAAACCCCCCTCACGGTTAATAAAACACACATCCACTGCCGGATGTGTAATACTTTTTATTTTACTCTCTGGAAAGGGGACGAACATCACTTGAGAGTCACAGCGCGCTCCTGGCAGAGCCCAATGCTGTGTTACACCCACCATTGCCTGCCGAGTGCCACACACCTCTGTGCTGTATTCCACCAGCTACTGCATATGCTATGACACTCTCTAGCCCATGTGCACTGTAACACCACCCCGTGAATATGTCATGCCACACTTGTCTTCGCACCGGTTATATTGCCCCATCTAACGTGCCTTCCTCGATGCCTATGTTATAACGCACAGTGCTATGCCATACATATTACAATCTGGGATCCATAGCTGCTTAGTGCCCTTGAGGGCGAGAATACTATCGGTGCCCCGCTGCTGTTCGCGCTGGTCGCGCGCCACTCTTATTCAGCCTAGTTTTTAAAATACCCCGTTTTGTGGACTTTTGTTTGTTTTACTTTTGCCTTCTCCCCTGCTTTTAAAACGCGCTCCTGGCCCCTACCTTGCACCATAATCTGGAATCACCACCGCTGTTTGGCGGGTCCGGGTTACCGGGAGGTTGTGGGTTTCACTGGGTTCAGCGCCATCTTGCATTGGGGAGGAAGCGCGAGCGCCATCTTTGAGCGTCCAGGTCACCTGGGACGCCGAGACGACGCTATTTAGGGCGAGCTGAGCGGAAGGTGAGTCTGCTTAGTGCCCTTGAGGGAGAGAATACTATCGGTGCCCCGCTGCTGTTCGCGCTGGTCGCGCGCCACTCTTATTCAGCCTAGTTTTTAAAATACCCCGTTTTGTGGACTTTTGTTTGTTTTACTTTTGCCTTCTCCCCTGCTTTTAAAATGCGCTCCTGGCCCCTACCTTGCACCATAATCTGGAATCACCACCGCTGTTTGGCGGGTCCGGGTTACCGGGAGGTTGTGGGTTTCACTGGGTTCAGCGCCATCTTGCATTGGGGAGGAAGCGCGAGCGCCATCTTTGAGCGTCCAGGTCACCTGGGACGCCGAGACGACGCTATTTAATGCTCGCTGGTCTCGCGCAGCGGTAACGCGCAGTGGAGCGCCTTCCCTGCGCCTGAGTCGTGCCAGAGTCCTGCCCGTCTGCGCTCGTCAGCGTCTCGGAGGCGGACGAGGTCGGACTCTGGTTTACGGCTCCTGCTGTCTGCTGGATCAGAGGTGACTACCTGCAGCCACGGGATGATTACGTACAGCGCTGCTTCCTTGTGTGCTTTGCGCCCCACTCGCTCGGCCTGTGTGTCTCTTTTCCCCGGCGGTCGCCGTTTGGGTAAGGGCTGCCCCGTGTGTAATTGGCTCCCCACATCATCATCATCATCTACTCATAGTCCATCTACCCCTCCTCAAAAACTGTCATTGCGCGTTGCTTAACACTAGGTCCCTGCCTCGTCATACTTCGGATATTTGGGATCTTCTCGCGCACTCCAAGATCTCTTGTTTATTTTTAACTGAGACTTGGCTGGGAGTGGGTTCTGAACCCGACATCGCCTGTGCTGTCCCGCCTAACTATTCCATCTTACGGAGGGATAGAACTGAGGGAAGAGGCGGTGGGGTGGCTCTGATAGTGGACAAGGTCTTTGACTGCTCCTCCTTTGTGGTGGACAACATTGCCGGATGTGAAGCATTAGGTTTCACACTCCATCTATCGGCGTCCCAGACCTGTACTGGAATTCTCCTCTATAGACCCCCTGGACCCATTGGGTCCTTTTTTGAGGACCTACAGTCGGCCCTATCAGTACCCTGTATGCGTTCGGCGCACTGCTTGTTATTAGGCGACTTGAATTTGCACATGGACTGCCTTACCGATGTTGAGGCTACCAAACTCCGTGAGATTACAGAGATGTTAGGGCTAGCCCCTTTTATCCATAGCCCCACTCACGAGAAAGGCCACACATTAGATGTGATCTTTTCCTCCAAGCCTATTGAGGTGTCCCCTCCACTCCCGGTCCTTTGGTCAGATCATTATCTGATAAACTTTGTCTTAGTGCTTGAATATAAGCTTAGTCAAAGGGCTCGGGAGGAAGGCCCCCGGCAATTTAGAGCCTACCACCTAGTGACAGCAGATATGCTTTCCGAGGCTCTCTGCCAATATCCGTGTCCATTGACAGGGGTTCTGGAAACCGACCTCATCCTGGTCCAGAACTGGATGCAGGCAAGATTCGAGGAGCTGGCCCCTTTGAAGCCTGCTAGAACAGCACCTCATCTCAATTCTGCTCCTTGGTTCTCTTCCACTTTACGTACAATGCGACAAGACTGCAAAAAGTTGGAAAGGCGGTGGCGGCGCAAGTACGATCTTGTGGAGCGAATGAACTACCGAGACGCGATAAAATCTTATTATAAGCAGATTGCCGCAGCCAAAAAGAATTATCTGGAGCAGAGAATTGATAAAGCCGATAATACGAGCCGGGAACTCTTTAGGATTGTGAAGGAGTTTGTCAACCCGGTAGCAGGGACCCCGGTCCATTCTCATTCGGAAGAATGGATCAAACAGCTCGCCGACTTTTTTGTGACTAAAATCTCAAAGATTCAGGCCACTTTTCCAACGGTGGATTCCCAAACGGCTGACGTTGTGTTAGGGGACAAGTTGACCTATTTAGCTCCCTTTCAGGCTGAATCTGGGCCCTCACTATCTGTTTTTCCCCAGCTGTCCTGTGAGACTTCGCTTGAGCTGTTATCCAGGCTGCAATCTGGTTCACCTTTGGATGTTTGTCCGGCGAAATGCTTGGGCAAGGTGGCCTCAATCAATCAATCAATCAGTGACACTTGTAAAGCGCGCTACATACCCGTAGGGTCTCAAGGCGCTGGGGGGGGGGGAGGGGGGGTGCCGCTACTGCTCGAACAGCCAGGTCTTCAGCTTCTTCCTGAAGGAGAGGTGGTCTTGGGTCAGGCGCAGGTCGGTCGGGAGGGAGTTCCAGGTCTTGGCAGCCAGGTAGGAGAAGGACCTTCCTCCTGTAGTCGCTCTTCGGATGCGGGGGACGGCGGCGAGGGCGTGGTTGGCTGATCGGAGGTGGCGTTTGGGAGCGTGGAAGTTGACTCGGCTGTTGAGGTAGCTCGGGCCTTGGTCGTGTAGGGCTTTGTGTGCGTGGGTGAGGAGGCGGAAGGTGATTCTTTTGTTGACGGGGAGCCAGTGAAGGTCTCTCAGATGTCCGGAGATGTGGCTGGTTCGTGGGATGTCGAGGATGAGTCTGGCTGAGGCGTTCTGGATCCGCTGGAGTCTCTTCTGGAGCTTGGCGGTGGTACCGGCGTAGAGGGCGTTGCCGTAGTCCAGTCGGCTGGTGACGAGGGCCTGGGTGACGGTCTTCCTGGTCTCGGTGGGGATCCACCAGAAGATCTTCCGTAGCATGCGTAGGATGTTAAGGCACGCCGAGGAGACGTTGTTGACTTGCCTGGTCATGGAGAGGGAGGAGTCCAGGAGGAAGCCCAGGTTGCGTGCATGGTCTGTCGGTTTGGGTGCGGTGCCCAGGGCGGGAGGCCACCAGGAGTCGTCCCAGGCGGCGGGTGAGGAGCCCAGGATGAGGACCTCCGTCTTGTCCGAGTTCAGTTTCAGGCGGCTGGTCGTCATCCACTCGGCTACCTCTTTCATCCCTTCGTGCAGGTTGGATCTGGCGGCGGCGGGGTCGTTGGTCAGGGAGAGGATCAGTTGGGTGTCGTCGGCGTAGGAGATTATGCTGAGGTTGTGTTTGCGTACGATGGCCGCGAGGGGGCTCATGTAGACGTTGAAGAGGGTGGGGCTCAGAGATGATCCTTGAGGGACGCCGCAGGTGACTTCGGAGGCCTCTGACTTGTACGGTGGTAGGCGGACTCTCTGTGTTCTTCCGTCGAGGAAGGAGATGATCCAGTCCAGCGCCTTGTCCTGGATTCCGATGTTGCTGAGGCGCCGTACTAGGGTGCGGTGGCAGACCGTGTCGAATGCCGCAGAGAGGTCTAGGAGGATGAGGGCCGCTGTTTCTCCATTGTCCATCAGGGCTCGGATGTCATCGGTGGCGGCGATGAGGGCGGTCTCGGTGCTGTGATTGGCTCGGAAGCCGGACTGTGAGGGGTCGAGGGATCCGTTTGTCTCGAGGAAGGCGGCCATCTGCTTGTTGACGGTCTTCTCGATGACTTTGGCTGGAAACGGGAGGAGCGAGATGGGGCGGTAATTCTTGAGGTCGGTGGGGTCCGCTGTAGGTTTCTTTAGTAGGGCGCTGAGTTCGGCGTGCTTCCAGCTCTCAGGGAAGATGGTGGTGTCGAAGGAAGTGTTGATGATGTCTCGCAGGTGGGGTGCGATGACAGCGTCGGCCTTGTTGAAGACGTGGTGAGGGCAGGGGTCGGTCGGTGATCCGGAGTGGATGGAGTTCATCGTGCGGATGGTGTCTTCGGTGCTGATCGGGGTCCAGGCGTGGAGGGTGGTGGTGGGGGGTGGTTGTTCGGTCATGGTGTGCGTTGGTTGGTTGTTGAAGCTGTTATGTATGTCCGCGATCTTGTTGTGGAAGTATGAAGCGAGGGAGTTGCAGAGGTCTTGCGATGGGGTGATGTCGTTGTTTCCTGCGCTGGGGTTGGAAAGCTCTTTCACGATGTTGAAGAGTTCCTTGCAGTTGTGTGCGTTGTTGTCCAACCGGTCTTTGAATGCTGTTTTCTTGGCGGCGCGGATCAGCTGGTGGTGTTTCCGGGTGGCAAGTTTGAAGGAGGTCCTGTTGTCTGGTGTCGGTTCCCTTCTCCAGACTTTCTCGAGGGCTCGGCAGTTCTTCTTGGAGCTCTTGAGTTCGTCGGTGAACCATGGGGCCTTCTTGCTGCCGGGTCTGCTAGGCGGGGTCCTCAGTGGGGCGAGTTCGTCCGCGCAGTTGCTGATCCACTTCGTGAGGTTGTCGGCGGCTTGGCTGGGGTTCGCTGAGCTGGCAGGAGGGTGCTGGTTCAGGGAGGTGGCGAGCTGGTCTGCTGTGATCTTGTTCCAGCTTCTGCGGGCTACCTGTTGCTGGTGTTGGTGGGTCGTCGTTCTCTTGAAGGTGAAGTGGACGCAGCTGTGGTCCGTCCATTGAAGCTCTGTGGCGTGGCTGAAGTCTATGTCTGTGCTGGATGAGAAGACTGCGTCGAGTGTGTGTCCGGCGAGGTGGGTGGGGGTGGACACCAGTTGCTTGAGTCCCAGGTTGGCGAGGTTGTCGAGCAGGGTGCTGGTGTTGCGGTCGTTGTTGTTCTCCAGATGGAAGTTGAGGTCTCCCAGGAGGATGTAGTCGGCGGAGGGGAGGGCATGCGGGCTGACGAAGTCGGCGATGTCCTCGCTGAATTGTGTGCGTGGTCCAGGGGGTCGGTAGATCAGGGTGCCTCTGAGGGTGGTGTTCGGGTTGGTGTGGATCTGGAAATGCAGGTGTTCGGCGCTGGTCAGGGTGTTGTCGGTGCTGGTCGTGAGACGGATGGTGTTCCTGTGGATGATGGCGATGCCTCCTCCCATCTGGTTGGCGTTTCGGTCCCTCCGGACGACCTTGTAGCCCTCTGGGATAGCGATGGCGATGTCGGGAGCTGAAGAGGCGTTCATCCAGGTCTCCGTGAGGAAGGCGACGTCAGGGGCTGTGGCGTCTAGAAGGTTCCAGAGTTCGATGGCGTGTCTGTGGACGGAGCGGGTGTTGAGCAGGATGCACTTGAGGTGGGTGCTGCTGGTGTTCGACTTGGTGGGTGCTGGTGCGAGGCTGGTCCGGATGCAGGTGAACTTGCAGGCGTGGCAGCTGAGAGGTCCGTGGGTACGTCGTGGAGTGGCTTGATGGCATTCTGGGAGTCGGCCGGTGTTGAGTGCGGTGAGGGTGGCGGCGGAGTACGTCAGGCGGGTCGGTCGGGATCTTCGTTGGCCAGGGGTCCTGGCGCTGGGCGCGGTCCGGTCGCGGACGGGCGCAGACGGGCTTACCTTTGGCGCGCCTTCGGCGCACAATCGGCGCGCCCGCTGCGCGTGACCGCTGCGCGTTCGCACGGTCGCCATATAAGGCGAAGTGCGCGGGTGGGCGGGGCAGCTGGGAGGCGGGAGCGGGGAGGGAACAGAAAGGAAAAAGGGGCGTGGTCAGCGGTGGTGGCGGGAAGCGGGGAGCGGGGAGGGAAGGCGGAGGGCGGCGAGGTAGGCGGGCAGACAGGCAGGAGAACGCAAAGGGCTGAAACTGACTAGAAAAAAATACAGGCACAAAAGTCAGACAAAAGCTGCTAACACGGGAGGAAAATGCAGTTCAAACAAGCACAAATGCTAGACAAAACAAGCACAAAAGTCAGACAAAAGCTGCTAACACGGGAGGAAAATGCAGAAACTGACTAGAAAAAATACAGGCACAAAAGTCAGACAAAGGCTGCTAACACGGGAGGAAAATGCAGTTCAAACAAGCACAAATGCTAGACAAAACAAGCAAAAACAGACGCCAGCGGCGTCAGCCGGCAGCGAGGCAGGCAGCGAGGCAGAGGGCAAGGCGAGGGGGCACACACAGCAGCTGGTGGCCGTGCGGCGCAGGGGTGTCCCACAAGTGGGTCACACTCACCTGCGTCGCACGGTCGCCATATAAGGCCAAGTGCGCGGGTGGGCGGGGCAGCTGGGAGGCGGGAGCGGGGAGGGAACAGAAAGGAAAAAGGGGCGTGGTCAGCGGTGGTGGCGGGAAGCGGGGAGCGGGGAGGGAAGGCGGAGGGCGGCGAGGTAGGCGGGCAGACAGGCAGGAGAACGCAAAGGGCTGAAACTGACTAGAAAAAAATACAGGCACAAAAGTCAGACAAAAGCTGCTAACAATGGAGGAAAATGCAGTTCAAACAAGCACAAATGCTAGACAAAACAAGCACAAAAGTCAGACAAAAGCTGCTAACACGGGAGGAAAATGCAGAAACTGACTAGAAAAAATACAGACACAAAAGTCAGACAAAGGCTGCTAACACGGGAGGAAAATGCAGTTCAAACAAGCACAAATGCTAGACAAAACAAGCAAAAACAGACGCCAGCGGCGTCAGCCGGCAGCGAGGCAGGCAGCGAGGCAGAGGGCAAGGCGAGGGGGCACACACAGCAGCTGGTGGCCGTGCGGCGCGGGGGTGTCCCACAAGTGGCGTTGAACAGTTTGCTGAACCCCCTGCTTAATCTTTCTTTGAGTTCAGGGGTGGTTCCACGCCAATGGAAACAGGCACTCATTCTGCCGCTGATTAAGAAGCCTCTGCTCGACCCCCTGCAATGCGCTAACTATAGACCAATCTCCCTCCTCCCTGCTCTGGCGAAGGTGTTGGAGAAACATGTTCAGCATACTCTGACCACCTTTATTGAGAACAACAAACTGCTGCATGATTCCCAGTCCGGCTTTCGTGCGAATTACAGCACGGAGACGGCTCTGGTAGAGGTTACCGACGCCATCAGGGAGACGCTCGACCATGGGGGAAAGGCTATGTTAGTTATGTTGGACCTATCGGCGGCATTCGACACCGTCCCACACGCAGGTCTTCTCTCAAGACTTAGGGAGATCGGTCTGCGAGGGACGGTGCTGGATTGGTTTCAATCCTTTCTTGCCGACCGCCGACAGGTGATCTGGGCTCCGCCGTTCTCGGCCGAAATGCTTTCGCTGGAGGTGGGGGTGCCTCAGGGTTCTATCCTGAGCCCCACCATTTTCAACATATATATGGCCCCTCTTGCGGAGGTAGCAGAGGCGTTTGGGGCCCGGGTCATCTCATACGCTGATGACACCCAGCTCTTGTTCACCTGCAGGAAGGGAGAGGCCTTCAGCGGCGGCAGAATCAAGGACTGTCTGAGTGCAGTCTTTGCGTGGTTTCAGCGGCACAGCCTGAAATGCAACTCAGACAAATCTGAGTTGCTCTTTTTCGGCTGTGCCCCTGATCCGGGCTGGAAGACATGGTGGCCCCAGGACATGTCCCCCCCAGAGAAGCCATCTTCTCAGGTAAAAAATCTCGGAGTGGTGTTTGACGATGATCTATCTTTTCGTCCACACATTCTGGGATTAGCAGGGAAATGTTTCAGCATCCTCAAGATGCTCAGGAAATTTCTTCCTCTACTCTCGCGGCAGTACCGTAGGAAGGTAGTCCAGGCGCTTGTGGGCTCCCGCCTGGACTATGCGAATGCTCTTTTTGCAGGCCTTCCTAAGTATTTGTTATCTAGACTGCAGATTGTTCAGAATTCGGCGGCCAGAGCTATCTATGGGCTGCCCAGGAGAGCTAGTGCCTCTGCGCTTTTGGCTAGGCTGCACTGGCTCCGAATTTCGGGGAGAATTAGATTTAAGCTCCTCACTCTGGCATTTAAAGCCCTTCATGCAATTGGCCCTAACTATTTGAGGAAGCATATTGTTTTCTATGTGCCGCGGAGGCTGCTGAGGTCGGCGGACCGGGCTAAAATGGAGGTGCCTGTGGTCAAACGTGTTCGGATGGGAGGTCGTTCCTTCCAATACGTGACAGCCTGCTTGTGGAACGAGCTCCCACTCTCCCTGCGGAAAGCGAACAACCTCCTGGCTTTCAGGAAGGAGTTGAAAACTCTGTTTTTTACTAAGTAACCCGCTGTGACGGTAGTAGGTTTTTTTTTTTTTGCCTTTGGTTTCTTGTTTCTCTGGGCCTCTTTGCCAAAGCGCCGGGACACCCTTCTGGGGTAGCCGTGCGCTCAAAAAGTGCGGCTTAACATAACATAACATAACATATCTTTGTCACAGTGCATATGCAACGTTACACTTCCCAGCACATATTTTATATTACAACTTTAGAGACTAGTTAGGTTACACAACACTGCCCTGTGCATATTACACTCCAAGGCGCATATCGCATAGCACGCGCTAGTGCCTGTGCTATCTCGCGCTCTACAATGAATCTGTCATTGCGCACAATGTATTGCATATTATATTTCACCCCCGGTTCATCTTATATCACACTTTTTGGTGCATAGTTTATACCATACACTATATCTAGTTTTCATTTTCAATCGTGCTCTCAGGACTATGTTTTATATAACACTGTGTTCACCTACCCTTTTCACGGGCATTACATTTTGCGATAAGGGTTGGAGGGTCAGGGGGTGTTTCTGCCAAGTGAGCCTGGAGTCACAGTCACAAACGTACTCTTCTTCCTGAATAAAAGTGAGATTATGCTGCATACTTGTTCATATTTTAAGTAGTTCGCACAGACACACGTTTTAAAAACAATAAAGTTCCTAATACCCGCCTTCTCTGAACAGTTAGCTTGCTGCCCCATCCCCCTCCTTCCTATCCTCTGTTGTGTGAATCCATGGACTAGCCTCCTCCCTCCTGCCATGCATGGGCTGATGTGCTGCCACTGCCCTCAAATTAGTATGATGCACCAGTCCACTCCTCCTGCCCTCCATTGCCCAATTCTATGCCCCATCATTGATCTCCTGCTTAAACTCTGTGCTTAGCTTTCTGCCCCTATTCTCCTTCCCCCTGCCCTCCGATGTCTTTGTGCATACCCCTGCGCCATCCTTTTTGCCCACCATGTTCCATGGACCTGCCACTCCTATCTACTCTGAGTGTTCTGTTGAGCTGCCACTCCCCTCCCACCTGCCTAGCAATGTCAGATGACTGTAACCTGTCCCTGCCACCTCCACCCTGCCTGTCCACATGCCATGCCCCTATCCTCTTCCTCCTGTCCTACATGGTCCATTGTACTGCCACACCCTTCTGCCCTCCATGGTCTGTTGTACTGCAACTGCTCCTCCTGCCTGCCCCGTGCGATCTGTTGTGAGGCCCCTTCCCCTGAACTTTCTTGTCTGTGCACAGGTCCTGACCCTCCCTTCTATCCTCCATCGTTCTTTGTGCATGCCCCTGCACCCTCCTTCTTGCCCATCATAGCCATTGTGCTGCCACTAACCCTCCCTCTTGCCATGCATGGTCTTCTGTGCTGCCATGGCCCCTCCCACCTTCCCTGTGTGGTCAGTTAGCTGCCCCTGACCCCCTCCCACCTTCCCTCCATGGTCTGTTTGTATGCCATAACAGTCTCACTGTTGCTCTTCATGGTGTGTCTTGCTTCTAGTGCCCATCCTGCCTGACCTCCATGGCTATCTTGCTGCTCCTGCCCTGCCCCCTTGCCCCCAGCCTTCTGTTTACATGTGCAGACCCCTACTCCCTCCCTCCTGGCTTGTCTGTTCCATTGTAATGGCCCTGATCCGTCCCTCCTGCCCTTTATGGTCTATTATGCTGCAGCTTTCTCTCCTGTCTGTCCATTATGGTCAGCTAGCTACCATTGCCTCTTGCCCCTCTGTTCTCTGTTGTCCATGTGCATGGTCCTGTCCCCTCCCTCTTGCTTTCTATGGATTGTTGTGCTGCACTCCCGTCCTGCATGCCCTGTGTGGTGTATTGTGCTGCTGCAAACCCTGATGCCTGCCCGGCAGGGTCAGTTTGGTGCACCTCTCCATGTCCCTCCTGTCCTCTGTTATCCAAGTCCATGTCCCTACCCCATTTCCTTCCATGATCCAATGTACCATACTTGCGAACATTTTGAACTTGGTAAGAGGGAGATTTTGAAAAAAAACTGGGGTATTGATTTTCCCCTTTGAGTTACATTGAAAAAGAGGAGATTGTGGACAGGAGACAGATCAAATAAAGCCCATTTGAGCTTAAAAACATTGGACGTTTCCTGGCTGAATCGGGTCTGTTGGCATGTATGGTTGTACTACCATTGCCTCTTCCTTCTGCCCACAATGGTCTATTACATTGCCACAGCCTCTCTTGCAAGTCCTGTATTGTTGGTTTGTTGCCCCTGCCCCCCTTTCCACTGCCCTCCATAGTCTGTTGTGCTGCCACGGCCCTTCCTGCCTGCTCAGTGTGGTTAAATTGTTGCCTTTGCACCCTCCTACCTGCCTTCAATTTTCAGAGTCCGTGCCCCTGGCCTCTGCCTCTCAACAGTATCCTAATGAACAACTAGTTTGCTAACATTTTATATTTATTACAAAAGTGTGGAACGCCTGACGTCATCTTGATGTCATCAAAACTGTAATACCTAGAGCATTTCCTTTAGAAATTACATATATGAGAGGGTCTTATTGGCATCAAAATTATAGTTAGTGCTCTAAAAGACTAAAATAAGTGCATATTTTCTGAGTTTTCAAATAGCGACAAAGCACTTTTAAATTATTTTTTATCTTTATGTTTTTTTATCCAGTTGACCACTTGATTAAATGTTGCACTTAGGGGAGAGGATGTGGTGTTACTTCCAGAACTGCAGACTTTGCAACTGGGGAACCAGGTTGGAGATTCTGCTTCAGCTCGACATTCTGTGATTCTGGTCAAATCACTTAGTCTCCCCATGTCTACAACCAAAATGAATTTGTTCTTGTGTGATGTAACCAATGCTCATGTAAAGCACTCCAATACCTGACAAGTCTGCACTATATAACACTGCAAAAACACAAAATAATAAGTGTTTTGCACACTTCTGTCATTGGGCTATATTTGGGCTACATCTGGGTGATTTTGGGCTACATTTGCGCTCTTTTGTCTCCGGTGGCCATCTTGGGAGATTTATTTGTTATGAAGTTTCCTAATTTCCTCTTGTACTGCAGTCTCCTCAGTAGGAAATGCTTTCAGTTTTTTACTTTGATTCCATCATGAAGGTATTCAGATATGTCACACATTTGCCATAAATTCTGAAAGTTAGCACTCTAGTTGCTCATTAGATCACTGTAGTAAAACTACTGTTCACCATGGAAGTCTGCTCCTGGTATTAAAAGTGCATGTTTCAGTCTGCATGTCAGAATTTTTTAATGAAATAGAAGAGGATTTGAGAAGTCACTCAAAATGTGCCCTCATTTTCTTTCTTCAGCATTAATCATAATTTCTATGGCAAAATGAACCCCCTCATTGTGTTCCTTTTTAAATTAAATGTTTTAAGTGTTACCAGTTTATTCCAATCAAGATGGCTTCAGGTGTGCCATACTTTTGTCATAATGAAGACAGTAAGCGCTCTAGTTGTTTTTAAGAACACTCTGGGACATTCTGTCATTGGGCTATACTTGGGCTACATCTGGGTGATATTTGGGCTACATTTGGGCTCTTTTGTCTCTGGTGGCCATCTTGGGAGACTTATTTGTTATGAAGTTTCCTAATTTCCTCATTTACTGCAGTCTCCTCAGTAGGAAATACTTTCAGTTTTTTACTTTGATTCCATCAAGAAGGCATTCAGATGTGTCACACATTTGCCATAAATTCAGAATGTTAGCACTCTTTTTGCTCATTAGATCACTGTAGTAAAGCTACTGCTCACCAGGGAAAACTGCTGCTGGTATTGAAAGTGCATGTTTCAGTCTGCATGTCAAAATTTTTTAATGAAATAGAAGAGGATTTGAGAAGTCACTCAAAATGTGCCCTAATTTTTCTTTCTGCAGCACTAATCATACTTTTTATGGAAAAATGAACCCCCTCATTTTGTTCCTTTTTAAATTAAATGTTTTAAGAGTTACCACTTTAATCCAAGCAAGATCGCTTCAGGTGTGCCATACGTTTATCATAAGTAGGACTGTTAGCGCTCTAGTTGTTCTTTGGAACACTCGGGGAAGCTGCAGTAGAACACAAAGGAATCAACTGACAGTCTCTGCCCTTGTTGGATGTACATGTTTTACTGAGAATGTCAGACTTCATTCTCACATGACTGAGAAAGATAATGTGAATCTACAGAAAATAAGCTCTCAGTTTAGCTTATAGATCACCTTCCAAACCTCTGTGGGAAAAGCATGAGAAAATATTTTTCTCTCAATCATGATATCCCAGCAGAAGGCTTTTTCACATGGTGAAATCACCTTAGAACATACCACAATTCCTAAAATGAGTATGGTACCATCAACAAATGATTTATAATGTAACTAAAGTCTTAAAACCTTCTATTAACTGCAATGCTTTTTAATGAGGTGCTATCATGTATATTGGTCCGAAGATGGCTGCCAACACTTCTTGGATGAAGTGCTGACAGCCAATCAGATCTCAGGGTGAGATGTGTGGTTAGGCTCCGCCCACATATATATATGATTTTACTTTTGATTTTCTCAGGAACTACTGAACAGATTGACACCAGACCTGCAAAAGGCACTTCCCTGAGCTGAGGACTACCTCTCTGCCAAAGTTCAAGTAATTCTGTTCAGCCGTTCGGGCTGTACTTTGGACTAAAGGTCCCTATGGAAAATTGCATGGGGAAAACGCGTTTTGGGACCCCCCTTTTTTCTCAGCCCCCGCTTGACGAATCCCCCCGAGACTTTCAGGGTAGGAGCGGAGCGGAGCGCCCCACCTATTTTGAAAATTTCGCAAGGATTCGTCAACCGGCGCCAAAGTTATTCCAAATAGAATGTTGCGGATTTCCTATGGAAACACGGTCCTAACTATAACTATCTACTGGCGACCGCCAGTAGATAATATATATATATATATTCACTTAAAAAACCATAGGTTTCACACATGTTATAGTTAGCTGTACATTTCACTCGTAAAAAACCAATGAAATTCCACGTTATAGTTAGTGCAGGCAACTATAACTCACGCGACCGCAATCCTCTGCTGATGATGTCAGATATTACATCACTGATGGCATATGTGTCTTTATGAAAAATAAATATTTGTAATATATGTATAGCTAAAGATACAGTATTAGCATCAACAGAGGATTGCGGTCGCGTGAGTTATAGTTGCCTGCACTAACTATAACGTGGAATTTCATTGGTTTTTTACGAGTGAAATGTACAGCTAACTATAACATGTGTGAAACCTATGGTTTTTTAAGTGAATTTGCAAGGTTTTTTAAATGCTAATTCCTAACTATAACGTGTGTGAAACCTATGGTTTTTTCAGTGAATTTGTACGGTTTTTTAAATGCTAAGTTATGTATTTATTTTTAATTTTTGCGCGCATGGTGCGCTTCGCACACCGTGCGCGCACTGTGGGCGCTCGGTGCGCTTTGCGCACCGAGCGCCCACGTTGCGCATTTCGTACCGTGCACGCCTCGCCATTTTTTTCAAAATATCAATTGTTTTTTTCTCCCTTGGGGGTCCTTAGATTTATATATTAAATGTGATTGTTCATTTTTTTTTTTTTTTCATTTTTTTTTACCGTACGCGTACGGTAAGCTTACCGTACGCACACCGCACGATTTTTTTTAAAAATTATTAAATTTATTTTTCTTACTTTTTGGTCCTTCGTGAACCCCCTGACGAACGCTAGGGGGTCTGCAACTCTCTTCGTTGCCCCCTTTTCATGTTATCAACCTTTTTTTTTCAGTGCGACAGACAGAAAATGGTGGCCGATACTTCCTGGTTTCGACCGATTCGAATGTTTACTTTGATCTAACAACCAATCAGAATCGCGCTCGCGCACGGCACCGTACGCGTACGGTAAGCTTACCGTAAGCGCACGGTAAGCGCACGGAGCGCGCTTACAGATATATATATTGATTTAAATGCTATTTTCTCAGGAACTACTGAACAGATTTACACCAGACCTACAAAAGGCACTTCCTTGACCTGCGGACTACCTCTCTGCCAAATTACAAGTAATGCTGTTCAGCCGTTCGGGCTGTAGCTGTGTCTAAAGGTCCTATGGAAAAATGCATGGGGAAAACGCGTTTTGGGACCTCCTTTTTTCTCAGCCCCCGCTTGACAAATCACCCCGAGACTTTCAGGGTAGGAGCGGAGCGTAGCGCCCCATTAGTTTTGAAAATTTTGCGAGGATTCGTTAACCGGCGCCAAAGTTATTCAAAATAGAATTTTGAGATTTCCTATGGAAACATGGTCCTAACTATAACTATCTACTGGCGACCGCCAGTAGATAATATATATATATATATATATATTCACAGAAAAAAAACATAGGTTTCACACACGTTATAGTTAGGAATTAGCATTTAAAACACCTTTCAAATTCACTGAAAAAAAACATAGGTTTCACACATGTTACAGTTAGCTGGACATTTCACTCATAAAAAAACCAATGAAATTCCCCCGTTATAGTTAGTTCAGCTAACTATAACTCGCGCGCCCACAATCCACTGCTGATGATGTCACATATTACATCACTCATGACATGGTCAGTGACATCACTCATGACATCACTGATGACATCTCAAATGACATCCCTGATGACATCACTGATGACATCATCCAGTGAATGTGTGTTTCTGACCAATTTTAATATGTTTACTATATATATAGGGAAAGACCTGTTGAAGAATGAGTGGTTGTATAAGTGTGTGAATAGATAATTTTCTAGGTGCGTAACTGATTCTTTAAGTGAGTCAATAAATGTACCCTTTTGCAGACTAGTGACTAAACTGTGTGAATGTCTGTATGTGTCTGTTGGTGGTGTATAAGTGGCTGCATGGTTTTATGAATAGCTATATGAGTGAATATATGGGTTATTGATTGGTTGTCTAAGTATCTGTATGGGTGCCTAAGTGTTTGTGTGGGTAGGGTGTGTGTGACTCTATGCATAAATGTGTGAGTGTGTGATTCTAAGGGTGCATGGTTTTAAGAGTGCATCTGTGATGGACTGTATGGTTGAGTGAGTGTATGTATGAGTGTGTTAGGCATTGAATGTATATCTCAGTAGTACATTTGTGACTAACTACATATGTAAAAGGCAGTATATGTGCGTGTAACAGTATATAAATGAGTAGATATGAGAGTGTGTGATTGTGAAAGTGACTGTATGGATGAGTGTGTGCTTGTATGAATGATTCTATAAGAGGGTAAGAATGTGGTACTTTTTTTATGACTAAGTGAACTTGAGTGTGTATAACCACATAGGTGAGTAAATGGGAGTGTGATTATTTGCATGACTGACTAGGTATGAGAGTACCTCTATGGATGATTGGTAGTGTGCGAGTGTCTACATAGGTGTATAAATGAATGTGATAGTCTTGTATGGAGTGACTGTAAGTATGAGTGACTGTACAGATGAATGAGTGGAGGTGTATGTAGACCTAAGAGTTAATAAGTGGGTATCTTGCTATTGCAGTATGTATGGTTTTGAGAATGGAACTCTTAAATTTAGAGTCGGTGTATCAAAGTTTATATTAGGGTGTGAGAAGATGTGCTAATTTTTCGCATGGATGACATCATCAGTGATGTCATCAGTGATGTCATTTGAGATGTCATCAGTGATGTCATGAGTGATGTCACTGACCATGTCATGAGTGATGTAATATGTGACGTCATCAGCAGTGGAATGCGGGCGCGCGAGTTATAGTTAGCTGAACTAACTATAACGGGGGAATTTCATTGGTTTTTTATGAGTGAAATGTCCAGCTAACTGTAACATGTGTGAAACCTATGGTTTTTTTCAGTGAATTTGAAAGGTTTTTTAAATGCTAATTCCTAACTATAACGTGTGTGAAACCTATGGTTTTTTCAGTGAATTTGCAAGGTTTTTTAAATGCTAATTCCTAACTATAACGTGTGTGAAACCTATGGTTTTTTCAGTGAATTTCAAAGGTTTTTCAAATGCTAATTTTTTTTTTTTATTATATTTTTTATATATTTCTTTTTCAAAAATTTCCCTATGTACACATATATAAATTATCTGTTTCCTTTAATTTTGTGTGGGTCATTTTTTTTTACTTTGAATTTGGATAAAGTTGAACAGCATAGTTAATATAGTCTATTAAGCTATGTCCACTTTATTTATTTTTTTTCTATAAATTCTTAGGGTGCGCGCTCGGAGCGCGCACCTAGTACGTTTGCGTACGTTTTTCATGTATGCAGGCGTACGTTATCTACGTACGCATACATACGTTTTAGTGCGCGCTCGAAGCGCGCACCTAGTACGCATGCGTACGTTTTTTGCGTACGTATGCATACGTTATATACTTACGAATACGTACGTTTTAGTACGCGCTCGCAGCGCGCACCCAGTACGCATGCGTACGTACGCATGCGTGCGTCGTACGTGCTCCACGTGCTACACTCGCGTATATGCGTAGAGTATGCGCACTGACGTTCGCGCATGCACGCGTGCTGCGTATACGCGTTACGTACGCGCATAATACTTATGCGCATGTGCGCGTACGTGTTCGCGCATGCGTAATTGCACCGTGCGCGCTAGTTCTGATTCCCTTGGAGAAGGAGCTACTCTGTTTTTGTGAGACAATGGCAGAGCACCAGCCACCTTCTGAGAGTGAGCAGGACACTCTTGAGAGACAGAGGCAGAGGAAGCAGAAAGACTCCTTTATATGGCAGTTTTTCACTTTTCCTGAGGGACAAAAGAAGGTGAATGCACCAAAGGTCACCTGCACACTGTGTCAGCGCACCTTGTCACGTGGGAATGCTAAGAAGAAGTACTCTTTTAGTATTCACACTATGATGAGGCACGTTGAGGCAAGGCATCCTGTGACTTTTAGTCAAGCTTCTGAAGCAAACCCTCCACCTGCTCAGCCGACGACATCTGTAGCAGCTCAGCCGAGCACATCTTCGGCAGCTCAGGCGAGCACTTCTTCTGCAATGGTGCCTTCACCTTCTAACACACCTCTGGATATCCGTCCTTGTTTTGGGAGGATGAGTACACGGTGCATGGATTGTGGTTTTCTTATTACTATGGGTGAGAGCAGTATTGATCTCATTCAGTGGAAATTTGAGGAGCACCCTTGCACTAGGCCATAGTTTTCTTTTTTTTTTTTCGTTTTTCTCTTCCTCTGTCCCTAAATTAACTCAAGGGCTCTTTTTAGAGCCACCTAAAATCAAAACACAAAAACTTGTTTTTTGAATCTATTTGCTTTTTTTTTTTTTGGGTGCGTGCACCCTGCGCGCACCCAATGAGATTTAAAAAAAAAAAAACATTTTTCTTACCTTTAGTAAACCTTCAGGGACTCCCTGACAAAGAGAGTGGATTAAAAAAAGACATGGTGTACATTTCACACATGAAGGGAAGAGAGTCTTCCTCTTAAACTTTAAACTCTGCATCAGTACTTACCTATAGGTACCCTAAACCTATCAAAAAAGATAATAGCTCATTTTAGTGCTGCATTTGAATTGGCTGTATTTACAAGGAGAGGAAAAGACACACAGAGTGGCTTATCCTCTCCTTGTAAATATGGAAAAGCACCCTGCGCCACTAGTACGTCAAGAAAAGTGACGTAGTGGTGGTGCAGGTGGCTTGTAAATGTGCCCCAGAGATGTTAAGGAAATTAAGGGTAAAACAGGCAAACCGAGAGTGACAGATACAGAGACAGAGAGCAAACAACTGAGAAGGAGTAAGGCAGTTAAAAAGACTAAGACATATGGATACAGAGAAAGAAACATGGATGAAAAATTAGTGATGGAGATAGTAAAGGTAGGGGAGTAGTAGAGAAGGAGTGAGGGAGTTACAAAAGAGTAGTAAAGCAGGAAGAGAGAGTGAGAAGAGAAATGAGAAAAGCAGAGTAAGGAGAGGTGAAGAAAAGGAAGCATGAAACGAAAGCAGTGACACATACAGATATGTTAAACTTACCTGACCATCAAAGTAAATTATTTAGAATAAAATATTTTTGTTTAATTGCAAAGAAAACTGAATTACATCTTCTAAATTTTCTTTCTAGTTCTGAAAAAAAGAAAAAAAGTATTAATATTCAACAATACACTTTATTAAACAGTACATGTTTTTTCATTTTTAGCAAAGCAATTTTTTGCCCTTTTTTTGCTGTTTTCAGAATGTTTTGATTTTCACTGAAAATAGTGAAATCAATTGTATTCATCATTCAACAGCGGGTAAAAAAAAAAACAATCTGAAAGATTGTTTAAAAAAGCCCCAAATGTATCCTCACTAAAACATACCTTAATAGAAATGTCAAAAATACCTTTTAAGAACAATACCAATTTTCAAGAAATAACGTCTGTAAACCTTGTTGCAAAAGAACATTTTCCAAAATAATATCTGTCAAAGAAGTCCACAATTGTTTGTTTTACCTTTCCTTGAGGCCAAATGGTAAGTTTAAAATCCCTTTTGAGTGAAATATCCAATTTTAATCCTTTTAAATTTTAATAATGCTTTCTTCCGATGATGATGTTAGTTTTTAAAATTTGGGTTTCAGAAAAATTAAGTAACAATTGGGTAAATCATAAGGCAAACATTGCTTGAAAATCAATTGAGAATCATTACACAGTGTCCATCCTTTTTTACATTTAAGATAAACTGTGTAATGACCAGAAGTTATAGAAGGACCATCATGAAAAATGATTGCAACTGCTACAAAAGTTTTCCCAGATATAGATAATTGGTTGCCAACAAACTTCTTAAGGAAAGTTTCCAATTTTGTTCCATCAGCTCTACAACGTTGTACCATTAAAATGACATACTGTCCATATTTCTTTAAAAATAATGTTGACAACATTTCAGATTTACATTTAGAACATTCCATGTTGTGATTAGCATCTTTAACTAATTTATTAAAAGTCACTGTTTTACTTTCTGGTAATGGTAAATATATGAACCTTTCAGAATCTACATTACTACTGCTTGTGTTCATACAGTTATCACAACAATGTTCCCATGTATAAGAGACACCAAATACATTTTCTACTTCTACTCCTTCATCTTCCAGTACCATCAGGATATACATCAAGAATTCCTGTGCATCTTGCTGTACATTTTGTGCAAACTGTGTACATCCAGAACATACATCTAAAAGATTTCTAACATCTGAAGCACTTTCTATTTTATTTTTATCATTACTCAGCTTCTCATAAAGGAGACTCAGCAAAGAACAGAATCTTTTTTCATGATTTAGTATTATCTGCTCTTGCAAAGTTTCAAGATAAAATACAACATTCAGCACTACATTAGCGTAGCAGTTGACACCAGAGCTATTTTCAAAATGACAGCCAACAACCTCTTCCACACAGTCCTTTTTCTTTTTGCTTGCAGTCACATCACTATCTTTTTGTTTTCTCTTCTGTACATCCTCATTACAGATATTCTCAAATCTCCTTTTCCGACAAACAACATGTTTTTCAAACACAGGATACTGACCTAAATGAGGAGCATAGCTTCTTCTTAATCTATTATACTTCTTTACACAGTTTGCATCAGCACTTACTTTTGAGTCATCAAAGTCTATCATGAATAAACCAGATAATTTTTTCACGCGTGACAAAGCAACATATGCCATACCTTCTTTGAACACAGTAGACCCAATGTTTACAAAAGCACTATCAACAGTTAATCCTTGAGACTTGTGAATAGTTACAGCATATGCTAGAGAAATCGGAAACTGCTTCCTACGTACATATAAGTCTTTCACTAGCAAAAAACTAACTGAACAACGACTAATGACTTTAACCTCTTCAATCTGATCAAATTTTATTTTTAAGAATTCAATTCCATCTTTTTTCTGGTACTTTACAAAACCCACAACTTTACCCATAGCTCCATTCACTAAACCTTTTTCTACATCCAAATTGCGTCTTAAAATTACTCTACAGTTCATACACACATAAAGATTCGTTTCAAAACCAGCTGTTTTTTAAATGTTTTTCTCCGGAGAATCCAATTTAGTAGCCAATTTGCCTGTCAATGTAATAGTTATTCATTCATGTTGAATTTTATCCACAGCTTCCAGTTTTATGATCTCTTCATTTTCCAATTTCAAAAGTTCTTGATTGAATACAGAGCATTCATGTAGTGTTGGCATTAAGCAGATTACAGTATTTTTTTCAGCAATTTTCTTGTATATTTTCTCTGGCACTATTTCTTCTGTTGTAAACAAATTACTCAGCAATCGACTCTGTAATACTTTTTTGCCATGTTCTGTGAGTAGTCCAATTCTTATATCTTTCAGAATACTTGCATAGTCCTCATCATTGGCTTGCCTCATATTGGTAATGAGTTCCTTATACTCAAAATATGTCCAAATATTTACATTGCCTATACTTCCTAACGACTTTTTCGTGTCTTCATGTGTAAGAGTATGGAATACCGGTTGTCCTTTAACTGGAGTAAGTTGCAAAAGATCCCCAAAAACTATGACGTGTTTTCCTCCAAATAACACGTCATACTCTGTCTTCAGAATTTGCTGCATTCTTAAATGCACAAAGGCAAGCATTAAGTTTGATACCATGCTTACCTCATCAATAATGAGTACTTTCAATTTCTTCAATACTCTTGAAACTTCCAAGCATGCTTCTCCTGCTAGTTTGTGGTACTGTATTTTGTTCTCATGCTCTACTGGTAACATTAGCAAACGATGTAAGGTAACTCCTTTTATGTTATACGCTGCTAACCCAGTTGGAGCAGTAACAACACAAGACAAAATGGAATCCATTTTCTTCTGTAGGTAGCTTCTAATTACATTAATTAAGAAACTTTTTCCAGTTCCAGCTTGTCCACTTACATACATTCTCATTGGTTCGAAAGATGTGCATGAGCACTCTTTATTTTCATGTAGTAATCCGTGATCAATTTTTTTCCTGACTTCTTCATAAATTTGTTTTTGTTCTTCATTCAGTTGCTGCTCCAAATATGTTAAGTCTACTAAATCTTCCTGAGCTTGATTCATAGCTGTTTCCACTTCATTCATGGCTATTGCTGCTTCATTTTCTACGATTGGTTGTCCTAGAGGATCTTGAATGAATGTCCCAGAACTTTGACTGTCTTGAGAACTGTCTCTAGCTACTTCGGCTGCAATTGTTGCTTCTTGTTCAGTTTCTTCATTTAACATTTGAACATAAGTTGTGAAAGTACTGCATTCTATGCTGTCTTTGCTAGCATTGAAGGAATCTTCATAACTCTGGAATTCTCCAAGTAGTTCATCCTCTGAACGCCATGGTTTAAACAGCTGCAAAAGTGCCAAGTAGTAAAATTCCTTTTTGTCAGGAGAGTCGCAACTCAGCTTCCGGTGATTTATCAAACTTCCTTTTGTTTGCTTCACCAAACATCCTTCCTCACCACTGACTTTATATTTTCCATTGTTGATATCTTTTGTGGCATTCCATTTAAAAATGAAGTTCTGCAGCACTTCATAGAGACACATGTTCTCAAGGTGATGACTTCTTTGTGGGTAATATGTGTCCAACATGTTTGTTCTTAAAATGTCTGTACTTTCTGGTTTGAACTCTGCTAAATACTCAATTTCTCGAGTAGATTTCAGTACCCGATTTCGCATTCCTGCAAGGCCTAAACTTACCCAAATTATTCTTCTGGATTTCGAGTACAGACTTGCAGATGATAACCTATCTGAGCATTCGTAGGATCCAATTTCTTGATGCGATAACATCTTTAAACTGAAACTGTATAGCTTCTTACTGACAGTCTTCTCGTGAGAAATCTCTTCCCACATTTCCTTCAATTCCGTTTTCTCAGATTTAGTGATGTAAGATGTGATATACCGAGCAACAGCAATAGAATTGTCAGCCACATACTGTATATCCATGTTAGCATTCCACATGGATAAAATGACTGGGTTGTAGTTATTTATATATTTTGACTCTTCTTTTCTTCTTAGGTTGTAGGTATTCTTAGGCGATTTTCTTGTAATAGTATGTCGCACAGCTGACATAAAACTTTACTCTTCCTTTTAAAAGAACAGGTCGTGGAAATCCAAATCGACATTTTGTGTAGAATTTATCTTTACTCTTGTACTTTCGTCGACAGTATTTTCCACACCGATGACTTTGGAAACGTAAAACTTTCTCTTTTAAGTTTTTCTCTTCTGTGCTTTTAGGTATAGCACATGTTGCATATCCTTCAATGAAAGATAAAACTGCTTCTTCAGCATCTGTTCCAAATTTTGGGGCATCCTTGATCCACAACAGCATATGAATATGTGGAGCACCTCTTGCTTGGTACTCTTTTCTCCAAAAGAAATCCACAACTTCTCCAAGAAGTGGATTTTTTTTATTGCAGATGAAGGACATCATAGCCGCAAATCTATGATTGAAATATCTGCAAACATTAACCGGATCTAGTGAGCACAATTCTCCTGCTGTCTTGTATTGGATGTTTTCAATGTTTGAATTTGCCTCTCACAGAAAATCCAGTAAATCATCCCAAGCATACTCAGCACAGCTCAGGGTAAGGAACCATGTAGGAGTTCCTAAATTCCGTAACATACACTTCAATTCTCCATGGCGTCGGTACCAATATTCATTAGTTCCACACTGACAAGCCATCAAATTGATCAATTGAGATTCCAAATGATCATCTCGCTGTTGCACTTTGTTGAGAAAGTCCTTTGCTGAAACATTATGTAGATGTACTCCAGTTTTTAAAATGTGATTTACTGCATAAGATAGTGCAGACAAGTCACTTTCAAATAAAAGATGGAACAAATAAGGAATACTTTGACGAAATTTGGGATCTTCTGCAGATAATCTTGTAGTCCGATACTCCGAAGCAGGAATTTGTACTGGACGTTCATCATATCGTCCACCTTCTCCTGTAGGAAACAGTTGGGGAAAACAACGAGCTTCCAAGCTCTCCTCCCATACACTCACAGGAGATCCTTTTGCTTTCTTCATCTGAAACAGACCAATAGCGTTTACCATAACTTCTTTAGAATGAAGAGGATGTATGCTGAAATGTTCATAAATTTCTTCTTCTTTTGACTTATCCACTTTTTCAATTTGCCCAGTTGGTATTCCTGTGTCTTCTACTATTTCTTCTTCATCTTCATCCATATAAATGGCTTCATACCATTTATTATTTTTTTTCAAATACTAATTTGCTCTTTGTTCTTTTCGTACATCCACCAGCTCCTGCCAAATTTTCTTATTCTTTGTAGGTACACCATTAACCAGAATAACTAATGGTTCAGTTTCCAAAGTATCTGCATCAATTGTTTCCATATTTTTTTTCAAATCCAATGGCAAATAGACAACTCTTCCTTTTAAACCTCTTTGCAAATCCAAAGGAGGTAATTTACCTGTTTTTGGCTCCATACGCACTATGGTCTGAAACGGATGGACACATTGAATAAGTATAGACTCATACGTATTTAAATCCGAAAGTTCTGGAGGAATTTCAACCAATTCTAATTTATTATGTACAGCTCTTGCTGGCATTCTATTTTCTTCTAACTTGTTATAACAGTATTTACAAATACGCTGATCTTCACCCAAATCAAAACAATTTTCCAGAAATATATATGTTGCAAAATCTTTCCACTTATAATTATCTTCATTTTCACTTTTTTTATACAGATCAACATTCCTTGTTTGAATTTTGCAATGGCTTCTCCGGCAACAAATACAAGTAATATTTGGTCTTTCATTAGAGATGATAGCAAATGTTGTCATTTCATCTTCAAAATTATTACTAACAGTAAGTTCTACATTCTCTTCCACATTTTCATCAATAACTGTGTCATTTTCTGCACTTTCTTGTTCAGGACCAAAGTAACAAAACTGAATCTCATCAGTAACCTTCACTACATCTGATACAGATCCACGGAACAGAGCATTATTCAACTCATCCAACTTTAGTGCTGGACTTTTAGCAAAATACAATGTTCTCACAAACTTTCTCATTTCAGTATGATGAACAGCGAGCATCCTAAAATGGTGAAAAACACTTTGACACACTTTCCTAGATAGACAAGCCAGAGAATGTCCTTGCAAACCAGTATTCTCTCTCACTCTGCATGGATCTAGTCTTTGAAGCACCTTAATTTTCTGTTTAACACTCTTTTTACTATATTCTCTTAGAAAGTCACGTAATTTATCAATAGATTCCTGACGCACAGTACAAATACTACTACAATTCCAAGTGTACACTGGGGCTTTAGGACGTCTCCCCATAACCTCATCAGCCATCACTTCTTCCTCATTTCTTGGAACCATTTTCTCCTTTTCCATTACACAACCATCCTTAACTTCATATGCTCTTCCATTGGTGTCAACTGCATGCAACAAACTATTACTTTGAAGATAACTCTCTTCATTAAAAAATGGTTCAGTACTTGAACTATGCTTCCATTCTCCTAAGAACACTTTACAAAAGTTATTTTTTTTTACTTCTCTTTTCCTTTTTCTTTGTGACTTCATTGCATTGACTAATTTATCTAATCTACGCATCCTGTTCAAAATTAAAATGAATAGTTTTTTTTTATATTTCTAATGCCTTGGTAACAATACTTTCAATTAATTTCTTTTTCTTATAAAATTTTGTTTTTTTCTTATATTTTTTCACATCCTTTAGCAAATTTAACATCACTCTTCTCTGAAACATTTTTCGACGAATGTTTTTAAAATCTATTTTCCATGTTAAGTCACTCTTTCTTACTTCTGAGTCTACATTAGCATTTTGTTTTTGCTGTCGACTCTGTTGTTGTTTTGTACTTGAAACACTGTTTGCATTTATCTTTCGATCATTTTTTTTTTTTTTGGAAGATATTTTTAAAAATTCTTTAGTTTGCTTACCAGAAGACTTTTTCTATTTTCCAACAAACGCTTCGCCTCCTATTTTTTTTTTTACCAGTCGTCTTTAAATATAGTTGTTGTTTCTTTTCTTTTCTCTTTCTTGACTTTATAGGCATCTTTATATTTTTTCACTGTTGCTCAGCAATACCTGCAAAAAACTAAAAAAAAATACGTTTATGTAATTTTAATTCATTACAATTTTTTTTTTCAACTTTTCAAATCATATCACATGAGCTGATCCTTTCCTACGAGTCCAAGTCTTATAAAACAAGAGAAACATGAATTAAATCTCTGACAACAATTCCTGTGTGCACACAGACTCATGGTGTGATTCTAGGCAGAAAACGATATTTGATTGGCAATTTGAAAGCACATTTACTTCTGTTGAGGAGCAAATGATAATTACTGTGACAGCCTGACACATTTCCCTTATATTTTAGAGAGGCAAAAAAGAGCACATGTCCTAATAGCTACTTGAGACCATCAGCGTGTGTTACAGGGTGAGTGATTAGAGTAGAGCAAAGGAAATGAGCCTTGGTGACGTTGAATGTGTTTGCGTTACACACTGCTATCTGAAACACAACACAGAGCTGAGTATTATGCATGGGAGTGTAGGAGAAGCTGCTGCATGTGTGCAAACAGTGTGTTTCTGGAGACTGTGTATTGTCAGTTGCAAGAGAGATCTGCATGGAGACTTTTACAAGTGCATGAAGACTGCAGATATGTGTGTAAGAGTACGTGTTTGGTAAAAGTTAATTGGAGTTTTGTACATGTAGGAACTACCTCACCCATTGCAGGAGTGGAAGGACAATGTACCCTGTTGATTTGAAATGTGTTACCATTTGCTTCTCATTTTTCTGATAGTGATTTCCGCTGAGTACTAACCAACACATTTGAAAAAAACAAGCTGCCCTTTTCCTGCGAGTGCAAGTTTTACAGAACAACAGCAACACAAATAAAATCTCTGACAACAATTCCTCTGTCCACACAGACTCATGCTGTGATTCTAGGCAGAAAACGATATTTCCTTTGGCAATTTGAAAGCACATTTAGTACTGTGGACGGAGCAAGTGATAGTTACTGAGACAGCCTGACACATTTCCCTTATATTTTAGAGAGGCAAAAAAGAGCACATGTCCTAATAGCTACTTGAGACCATCAGCATGTGTTACAGGGTGAGTGATTAGAGTAGAGCAAAGGAAATGAGCCTTGGTGACGTTCAATGTGTTTGCGTTACACACTGCTATCTGAAACACAACACAGTGCTGAGTATTATGCATGGGAGTGTAGGAGAAGCTGCTGCATGTGTGCAAACAGTGTGTTTCTGGAGACTGTGTATTGTCAGTTGCAAGAGAGATCTGCATGGAGACTTTTACAAGTGCATGAAGACTGCAGATATGTGTGTAAGAGTGCATGTTTGGTAAAGGTTAATTGGAGTTTTGTACATGTAGGAACTACCTCACCCATTGCAGGAGTGGAAGGACAATCTACCCTGTTGATTTGAAATGTGTTACCATTTGCCTCTCATTTTTCTGATAGTGATTACTGCTGAGTACTAACCAACACATTTGAACAAAACAAGCTGCTCTTTTCCTGCGAGTGCAAGTTTTACAGAACAACAGCAACACAAATAAAATCTCTGACAACAATTCCTGTGTGCACACTGTCTCATGCTGTGATTGTAGGCAGAAAACGATATTTACTTTGGCAATTTGAAAGCACATTTAGTACTGTGGATGGAGCACGTGATAGTTACTGAGACAGCCTGACACATTTCCATTATATTTTAGAGAGGCAAAAAAGAGCACATGTCCTAATAGCTACTTGAGACCATCAGCATGTGTTACAGGGTGAGTGATTAGAGTAGAGCAAAGGAAATGAGCCTTGGTGACGTTCAATCTGTTTGCGTTACACACTGCTATCTGAAACACAACACAGAGCTGAGTATTATGCATGGGAGTGTAGGAGAAGCTGCTGCATGTGTGCAAACAGTGTGTTTCTGGAGACTGTGTATTGTCAGTTGCAAGAGAGATCTGCATGGAGACTTTTACAAGTGCATGAAGACTGCAGATATGTGTGTAAGAGTACATGTTTGGTAAAGGTTAATTTGGAGTTTTGTACATGTAGGACCTACCTCACCCATTGCAGGAGTGGAAGGACAATCTACCCTGTTGATTTGAAATGTGTTACCATTTGCCTCTCATTTTTCTGATAGTGATTTCTGCTGAGTACTAACCAACACATTTGAACAAAACAAGCTGCCCTTTTCCTGCGAGTGCAAGTTTTACAGAACAACAGCAACACAAATAAAATCTCTGACAACAATTCCTGTGTGCACACAGTCTCATGGTGTGATTCTAGGCACAAAACAGTATTCCTGGGTGATACCAGGCCCTTTTCCTGCGAGTGCAAGTTTTACAGAACAACAGCAACTCAAATTAAATCTCTGACAACAATTCCTGTGTGCACACAGTCTCATGGTGTGATTCTAGACAGAAAACAGTATTCCTGGGTCATACCAGTACACCTTAACTTATGGTGAAGACATACTCCATAATATCTTTCAAGTTCAAGGCACTTAAATATCTTCCTTAACATGAAACGTAAAACACAACTTTTAAATTAGTAGGAAAAAGTACCATGCTATTTTCAAATGTATTTTCATTTGCCACACACTTTTCAGATAGTGATTTCTAAGCAACACACTTGAAAAAAAGAAACTGCCCTTTCTTAAAAGTGCAAGTTTTACAAAACAACAGCAACACAAATTAAATCTCTGACAACAATTCCTGTGTGCACACAGACTCATGGTGTGATTCTAGGCACAAAGCGATATTTTCTTTGGCAATTTGAAAGCACATTTAGTACTGTGGTGGAGTAAGTGAAAATTACTGTGGCAGCCTGACACTTTTTTCTTATATTTTAGACAAGCAGAAAAGAGCACATGTCCTAACACCTCCTTGACACCATGGCCATGTATTACAAAAAACAAGCTGCCCCTTTCCTGCAAGTGCAAGGGTAATAGAGCAAGACCAAAACAAATTAAATCTCTGATAACAATTCCTGTGTGCACACTGTGTCATGGTGTGATTCTAGGCAGAAAAAAGTATTCCTGGGTGATACCAGTACACCTTAACTTACAGTGAAGACATACTCCAAAATATCTTACTAGTTCAAGACAGTTAAATTTCTCCTAAATCACAAAATGTAAAACACATCTTTAAAACAAGAATGACAATTCTATTATTTATATCAAAATACACCACATACTTCCCCTCTCAAACTCATAACTCACCTTTAAAATTAATTAGTTGAGAAAGAAATGTGGCACTCAAACAGCAGATTATCAGAGCCAGAATCTCAGAGCTGTACACCTCTCTCCTCTCTCCACAACCAGTAAATGGCAATTTTTCCCTCTCTTTTTTCCCACATATACATGTTAATCTAAAATCACAGTCCTTCCCACATTTTTTCAAATGGAATCACACATTTCTATTGGTTGCAACTTTCAACCCCTTTCCAAATCATCCCTTCCCCCAACATGACTTCTGCCTGCTACCATAGCAACAGCTCATGGAACACAGGTGTGAGCAGAGAGGTCAGAAGTTCAGCACACAATGTTTCAAATCCAAAGAGCAAGAGTGCTTGACTTTTCAAACCTAACAGCAAATCCAAAGTAATTTTCAGTGGGAGCACATTTTTCTGTACCAATCCAAAACATGCTTTTAAAAATGTAAACATACAGCCTACTTTTAACTGTAAAATGGTTTGAATCAGCCAATGAGTTCTTTTTATTAAAAAAAAGTATGTATGCCTCCATTTTTCAACTGTCTTTCTTTTCATATTGCCATTCTACTGAAAGACACCTCCTGAGTGCATCCTGTTCTCCTTGGAAGATGTTCACAGTGTGGATTGTAGGTCATAGCTATGTCTTCTGGAGTGAAAAGTATGCAGAAAAAAGAGGTATTTTCAAAGCCCTTGCTTTGCCAAATGTAGACATTAAATGGATTGGTCAGAGAGGGTTAAAGTGGCACCAATTAATGCCTTTGGTGAAAACCTTTCTACATCTCCCACAGCCTAACCTTATTATTGTGCACTGTGGTGGTAATAACCTAGGCACTTTAACTGGGGTAGGTCTGGAAATGCTTATTAAGGACACCTTTCTGCAATTGATGTCACTTTTTCCACAAACTGCCTTTGTATATTCTAATATATGCCCAAGGCAAAAGTGGAACTGGTCCAACCAATTTTGTCCGCAAATTGACAAAGCAAGAAAGCACGTCAATAAGTCTGTTTCTGCTTTCCTCAGAGACTATGTATGGGTTCTATATACCACAACAACTTGCGTTACAACATGCAAGACATTTATAGAGGAGACGGTGTACATTTCAATGATGAAGGGAACAGAGTCTTCCTCTTGAACTTTAGACTCTGCATCGGTACTTACTTGTAGGTACCGAAAAACACTCAATAAATACAAGGGCTCTTTTTAGAGCCACCTAATATCTAAACACTTAAACGTGATTTTTATTTCTATTTTTTAAAATGTTTTTTTCCGGGTGCGCGCAGAGTGCGCGCACCTCGCGATGTTTTTAAAACAAAGGAAAATCTTTTTTTTTCCCCTTCGTGCTCCTACTGTGACCCCCTTACAATGGCTAGGGGGTCAAGAACTCCCTACCCTGCCCCCTATTCATGGTCTCCACCTTTCCTTTTCAGTGCGACAGACAAAATGGCGGCCGACACTTCCTGATTTCGACCGATTCGAATGTTTACTGACATCTAACAACCAATCAGAATTACGCTCGCGCACGGCAGTGTGCGCGCACAGGGCTTGCACCCGCGCGTATAGATATAGATATGCTTTTAAATGCTATTTTCTCAGGAAATACTGAACAGATTTACACCAGACCTGCGAAAGGCACTTCCTTGACCTTATGGCTACCTCTCTGCCAAATTTCAAGTAATTCTATTCAGCCGTTCGGGCTGTAGCTGTGTCTAAAGGTCCTATGGGAAAATGCATGGGGAAAACGCGTTTTGGGACCCCCCTTTTTTCTCGGCCCCCACTTGATGAATCACCCCGAGACTTTCAGGGTAGGAGCTGAACGGAGCGCCCCATTAGTTTTGAAAATTTTGCGAGGATTCATCAACCGGCGCCAAAGTTGTTCAAAATAGAATTTTGAGATTTCCTATGGAAACACGGTCCTAACTATAACTATCTACTGGCGACCGCCAGTAGATAATTTATATATATATATATGTATATATTACCTACTGGCGGTCGCCAGTAGGTAGTTATAGTTAGGACCTATTTTCCATAGGAAATCCGCAACATTCTATTCCCAATAAGTCTGGCGCCGGTTGACGAATCTTCGCAAAATTTTCCAAACTTTTTGCCAGCTCCGGTCCGCTCCTATCCTAAAAGTTTTGTGGTGATTCGTCAATTGGGGACCGAGAAACAAGGGGGGTCCCAAAATGCATTTTCCCCATGTAATTTCCCATAGGACCTATTGACGCAGCTACAGCCCGAACTGCTGAACGGAATTACCCCAAATTTGGCAAAGAGGTAGTCCTCAGTTCGTGATTTTGCATAAATGGTGTAAATCCGTTCAGTAGTTCCTGAGAAAATTAGAGTAAAAAAGATAGATATATCTATGGCCTCGGAGGATCCGCACACCCTATGCACACCGTAAGCACACCCTCTGCGACCCGAGCGCGCACTCTCCCGATCACGTGCTGAAAGCTAATTGGCTGTCAAGTGTCTGTCTACATTCAAAACCAGGAACTGTTTGCAGCCATTTTGTGCCTCGGTAGAAACGATTCTGATTTAGTAAGGGAAATAGGTGTGTGAAAGATGTAAAGGGGGCAGGGTATAAATACTCTGACCCTCTAGTGTTGCTTAGGGGGTCACAGAAGGACCCCTGGGGCCCCCTTTGTTTTTTTTTTAAACAACAGCATGCGCGCAGGGTGCGCGGATCCTGCTGGAAAAAAAAACCCCGAAGCGCGGGCTTTCGCGCTTCGTTATTAATTAGCCCCCGGGGGGGGCCACATCCCAGGGGCAAACTCTTTACATATGAATTGGGGAGGGGCGCTGCGTGGCCCCCCTCCTCGAGCCCTATAGGGCCGGCTCCTACAGTGTCCTGGGGTACCCACCCCCAGGACACTGTTGTTTGCTATGAGAGGGCAGGAGTCTCCCGCCCTTCCATAGCAAACTTCGTTAGGATTTTGAAATAGAGAGCAGGGACACCTGCTCTCTCTTTCAAAATCCAAACAATATTGCTTTTGCACATGGGGAGCTGCATGTCAGCAGCTCCCCATGTGGAAAAGCAATGCCGGCTCCCGAAGGACGCGGGGAGCCGGCTGGGACCGTGTGGGCGTTGGGGCTCCCCCCACGGTTCCCGACGTTGTTTAATAAACCCCGGGGTATGGGGTCCCCGGGGATAATAAAAATTAGTGATAGGGGCTATTTTTTTTTTTTACGGTAAAATTAGGAGTCGCGCATCCTAACGCGTTGGGTGTACGGTTTCTCACGCGTTGGGTGCACGGTTCCTAATGCGTTGGGTGCGTGGATCCAAGGAAAAAAACCTGAAATTTTTGGGAGAGAAACATCAAGCTTAAGTGTTTTGTTCTTGAGTGGCTCTAAAAAGAGCCGTTGTGTTCATTGAGAGTTTTTGGTACTTATAAGTAAGTACCTTTACAGAGTCTAAAGTTGTTGAGGAAGACTCTGTTTCCTTCATCAGTAAGTGTACTCCATCTCTCCTATACATCTCTTGCATGTGAAAACGCAGATTGTTATTGTAAATGGACCCCATTCTATAGTCTCGGAGAAAAGCAGAAACAGATTTATTCACATGTTTCCTAGCTTTCGCAATTTGTGGACAAAAATTATTGGACCAGTTCCATTTCTGCCTTTGGCATATGTTAGAATACACAAAGGCAGTTTTGGGAAAAAGTGAAATCAATTCTGCAAAGGTGTCCTTCATAAGCATTTCCAGACCTACCCCAGTCAAAGTGCCTAGGTCATTGCCACCACAGTGCACTATTATGAGGTCAGGGTGTTGGATATGCATAAAGGATTTTACCAATGGCATCAATTGGTGCCACTTTAACCCTCTCTGTCCAATCCATTTAATGTCTACATTTGGCAAACATAGGTCTTTGTGAATGCCTTTGTTTTCTGCATACCTTTTGCTCCAGAAAATATAGCTGTGTCCCACAATCCACAATCTAAGCATTTTGAAGGGAGGTCTGGATGAACTCAGATGGTTTCTGTAAATGAAATAGCATTTTGAAAAGTAAGATTTTTCTAAAATGGTGGCTAAGATACAGTTTTGAAAAAAGACAAGAAACCATTGGTTGTTTGACAACCTTTTACACTGAAAGGTAGGGTGCATGTTTCTGTTTTTTAAACGCATGATTCTTATTGGTTAACAAAAACTGATTGAAAGGAACATTATATATGATAAGCTGATATGTTTAAAAGTCAAACACACTTGCTGTTTTGATTAGCAACATTGTGTGCTGAACTTGTGACCTTTGTGCTCAGTTCAGTGTTCCATGACCTGTTTCTATGGTAACAGGCAGAAGGCAGTTTGGGGGTATGGTTCAAATTTATGTCATTTGGTAAGGATTGAAATGTTTAACCAATAGAAATGTGTGTTAACTTTTGAATTTATGAGGGAAGGAATGTGATTTGATGTTTACATGTATATGTGTGGAAAATGAGAAGGAAACTTTGCCATTCTTTGGTTTTGCTGACAGGTGCACAGTGCAGAGATTCTGTATAAGAAAATCTGGTGTGTGACTGATATACTTCTTAATTTACAAAACAACTTGAAAGGTGAGTTATTTAATTGTGAGGGGATGTATGTGGTCTATTTTGATTTTAATCAGACTAATGTATTTCTCCTGCTAAAGTGCTGGGAGTACTTTTTTTTGTCTACAATCTTATTGACAGTGTGTGTGCATGTAGAAACCATTATGTGATAAGCATTTGTGTTTTTCATGTGTTTGCAGACAGATAACTGTGGTGTTTTTATATTTTGGTAGAATTAGAAACCAGTCATTTTTTTTGAATTTGCAAAATGAGTCATGTTTCTACACTAAAATGTAGTATTCGTAGATTAAGAAATGTGTTTTGGTATAGTGCAAGGGCTAGTGTTGTTTGTCTAGAATCACGCAGTGAGTCTGGGTGCATTTAGGAATCATTTTCAGAGAAATATTTTGGTACTAATCTGTAGTAGAAGATTTTTTGCAATGTGTGCAGTCACCTTAGATCTTGCAGACTATTGTCACTTCAATTGCACACCTCCACTGACTGATTTGGCACTAAGTACTAATCTATTCACTGCACTAGAACCCAAAAACTTAAAAAGATTCACCCAGTCACTCTGTAGTACTCTAATGATTCAGTCAGTACTCAGGTAGTTTTGCAGTGATCCAAGTGTTACTCTATGAACTGTTTCAAATGTCTATCCACTATGCATGTAGGTCTGTAGCCAGCTACACACTTGTTTTTCACACCTTCACTATCTCAGACAGAATTCATACAGTTTCCGCAAACACCCTGTCACTCCCCTTAAACGTCTCCAGTGACTTATTCAGCATCATGTAGTAATGTATTTACTGCAGCAAAATACAAATACTTATAAATTCATCCTGGCACTCTCCTTGCAATACTGAAAACATTCAGTCAGTATCCAAGTACTATTGGACTGAGACAGGCCTTAACATATGGATAGATTCAAACACGTATCCACTATGCATGTAGGTCTCTAATCACCTACACACTTGTCTTTCACACCATCGATATCCATGTCAGTATTCATACACTTCTAGAAAACACCCTGTCACTCATCCAGTGTGTCTCCTTATAGTACTGTAATCATTCAGTCAGTTAGCATGTAGTCTTTTAGTGAGGTAGGCTTTAGGGCATGAACTGCTTCAAAGTAGTATGCACTATGCATGTAGTGTTTTAACCATTGTCACACTTGTGCTTCAGGGCTATAGTTTCTTAGTCAGTATTTATATAAAATGTGTTTGTACAGTAATAGAATAGTATACATTTGAAAGTTATTAATATGCATTTATTTGTGATTCTTTTTTACAGATACTGCTTTTCAACGTTAAAATAGAGAAATCATGCCAGAAAAAAAAAGAATAAGAAAAGAACAGAGACAGGAGAATTACTTGAAGAAACATCAACCACAAGTTCTGAATGAACAAGATAATGTGGCTAAAAAGAAAAAATCTTCTGGTAAGATCACACAGCAATTTATTAAAAATGTTTGTAGGACCAAACAGAATCTACAGAATACTGAAACCTCTGAGAATGCTTCAACTAGGAAAAAAATTCAAAATAAGAGGAAAAGCAAAAAAGCAAATGGACAGTCAAAGGAGACAAAGTATGGTAAAAGAAGGCAAAATCAGTATAAGGAATTACGCAAAAAAATATTTTACAAGAGAGTAGTACAGAATTTGCTGAAAGATGTGAAGAAATATAAAAAGAGAGCTCTATTTTATAAAAAGAATAAGCATATTGAAACCATTGTTGAAAAGGCTTTTGAACAGATTTCGATCACTAGATAAACCAATCCATTTAATGAAGGCCAAAAGCAGGAGGAAAAGAGTAATAAATAGAATTTTTTTTTTTGATTTTTTGGGGGAGAATGGAAACACAGTTCCAGTTCAGAGCCTTTCTTTAATGAAGAGAGTTATTTACAGAGCAACAAATGATTGTATGCTGTTGACACCAGTGGTAGAGGTTATGAGGTTAGAGATGGTTGTCCAATTGAGAAAGAGAAAATGGTTGAAAGAAATTCAGAAGAAGTGATAGCTGATGAAGTTCTAGGGAGACATCCTAAACACCCTGTGTACACTTGGGATTGCAGTAGTATTTGTAGTGTACGACAAGAATCTATTGATAATTATGTTGTTTTTTACGAGCATATAGTAAAAAAAGTGTTAAACAAAAGATTAAGGTGTTGCAAGGACTAGACCCTTGCAGAGTGAGAAAAAAATACTTGTTTGCAAGGTCATTCTCTGGGTTGTCTTTCTAGGAAAGTTTGTCAAAGTATTTTTCACCATTTCAGGATGCTGGCAGTACATCATACTCAAATGCGGAAGTTAGTGAGAAGATTGTATTATGCAAAAAGTCCAGCACTAAAGTTAAATGAGTTGAACAGTGCTCTTTTCCGTGGGTCAGTATCAGATGTGAAGAAGGTTTGTGATGATATTGAGTTTTGTTACCTCGGTCCTCAGCAAGAGAGTGCAGAAACTGACACATTAGTAGAACAAAATGTTGAAGACAATGTAGAACCCATCATTACAAACAATTTTGAGGATGAAATCACTAAGTTAAAGGTAATTTCAGGTGAAAGACCAAATGTCTCTTGTATTTGTTGTCGGCGAAGTCACTATAAAAATCAGACTAGGGGTGTCAATCTGTATTTAAAAAGTGAAATAGAAGATCATGATAAGTGGATGGAATTTGCAACTTATTTGTTGGTAGAGGATTGTTTTGATTTGGGATCTGAGCAGCGTATTTGCAAATATTTTTATAACAAATTAGATGAGAATAAAATGCCTGCTAGAGCTGTTCATAATAATCTAGAGTTGGTTGCTATTCCTCCAGAGCTGATAGATTTAAATATGAATGAGTCTATTCTCCTTCAATGTGTGCACCCATTTCAGGCTATTGTTCGTATGGAGCCTAAAACAGGTAAATTATCTCCATCAGAGTTACAAAGAGGATTGAAAGGAAGAGTTGTGTATTTACCATTAGATTTAAAGAAAAATATTGAAACTATTGGTGTAGACCATGCAGAAAAAGAACCACTAGTCATTCTAGTTATCTGGCAAGAGTTAGTGGATGTTAGAAAAGTGCAAAAGGCATCATTGTATCTGATAAAAATAATGAGTAATATAGAAATGTGTTTGTAGGAGAAGAAGAAATAGATTTAGCAGAAGATACTGAAACATTAAGTGGACAAATTGAAAAAGTATACATGTCCAGATTTGAAGAAATCTATGAACATTACAGTGTACATCCACTTCATTCCAAAGAGGTGATAGGGAATACGATTGAGTTGTTCCAAATGAGAAAAGCAAGAGGAAGTCCCATGAGTGTATGGGAAGAGAGCTTGGAAGCTCATTGTTTCCCGCACTTGTTTCCAACAGGAAAAGGTGGACGATATGATGAACGTCCTGTGCAGATTCCTGCATCTGAATATCGGACAACAAGATTATATGCAGAAGATCCAAGATTTCGACAATGTATCCCTTATATGTTTCATCTTCTGTTTGAAAGTGACTTGTCTGGACTTTCATATGCAGTAAATCACATTTTAAAAACTGGAATGCATCTGCAAAATGGAACTGCAAAGGATTTTATAGATAAAGTGCATCAGAGAGATGATCATTTAGAATCTCAGTTGATTAATCTGATGGCATGTCAGTGTGGGACTAATGAATATTGGTACCGTCATCATGGAGAACTGAAATGTATGCTACGGAACTTGGGAACTCCTACATGGTTTGTTACACTAAGCTGTGCTGAGTATGCTTGGGATGATTTACTTGAATTTCTTCGAGAGGCAAATTCCAATATAAAAAATGTTGAATACAAGACACCTGGAGAATTGTGCTCTTTGGATCCTGTTAATGTATGCAGATATTTCAATCATAGATTTGAAGCTATGATGTCTTTCATCTGCAATAAAAAGATTCCTCCTCTTGGAGAAGTTGTGGATTTCTTTTGTAGAAAGGAGTATCAAGCAAGAGGTGCTCCTCATATACATATGTTGTTATGGAGCAAGGACGCCCCCAAATTTGGAACAGATTCAGATGAAACTGTTTTGTCTTTCATTGAAGATTATGCCACATGGTCTGTACCCAATAGCAGAGAAGATAAAAACTTAAAACAACAAGTCTTACGATTCCAAAGCCATAGGTGTGGAAAATACTGTCGACGAAAGTACAAGTCAAAGGATAAGTTCTATACCAAATGTCGTTTTGGATTTCCACGTCCTGTATTATCCAAAGGAAGAGTAAACAGTTTTATGTCAGCTATGCGACATACCATCACAAGAAAGTCTCCAAAAAATACCTACAACTTAAGAAGAAGCAAAGAATCAAAATACATAAATGACTACAATCCAGTTATTTTATCCATGTGGAACGCTAACATGGATATTCAGTATGTTTCGGAAAATTCCATTGCTGTTGCTCGATATGTAACTTCCTACATTACTAAATCAGAAAAGACGGAATTGAAAGAAATGTGGGAAGAGATTTCTCACGAGAAGACTCTAAGTGAGAAATTATACAGTTTCAGTTTGAAAATGTTATCGCATCGTGAAATTGGAGCATATGAATGTTCAGATCGGTTATCATCTGCAAGTCTATATTCCAAAAGTAGAAGAATCATTTGGGTGAGTCTAGGTCTTGCAGGAATGCGAAATCGGGTACTGAAATCTGTTCAAGAAATTGAATATTTAGCAGAAAAAGAACCAGAAAGTACAGATATTTTGAAAACGAATATGTTGGACACATATTACCCAAACAGAAGTCATCATCTTGAGAACATGTGTCTCTATGAAGTGATGCAAAACTACACTTTTAAACGGAATACTACAGAGAACATCAATGATGGAAAATATGCAGTGATTGGTTCCGAAGGATGTCTGGTGAAACACAGGAAAGGAAATTTAATTAATCACAGGAAACTGAGTTGCGACACTGCTGACAAAAGGGAATTTTACTATTTAGCCCTTTTGCAAATGTTCAAATCGTGGCGTTCAGAACTGGAATTACTTTGATATTTTCAGAGCTATGAAGATTCATTTAATGCTTGTAAAGATAGCATACAATGCAGTGCTTTTGCAAATTATGTAAAAATGTTGAATGATGAAATTGATCAATAAGCTACAATTGCAGCTGAGATTGCTAGAGACAGTTCTCAAGACAGTCAAAGTTCTGCTGCACTGAGTCAAGATCCACTAGGACAACCAATTATTAAAAATGAAGCAGCGACTGCCATGAATGAGGTGGAAACAGCAATGTACCAAGCTCAAGAAGATGTAATACAGTTAGGAAACTTGGAAGAACAACTAAATGTTGAACAGAAACAAATATATCAACAAGTGAAAGAGCAGATTGACCATGGATTTCTTCATGAAAAGAAAGGGTGCTCATGTACATCATTTCAACCTATCCGAATGTATTTGAGTGGTCAAGCTGGAACAGGAAAAAGTTTCTTAATTAAAGTAATTACAAGTTATCTGCAGAAAACAACTGAGTCGCATTTGTCTTGTGTTGTCACTGCTCCAACTGGGTTGGCAGCACGTAACATTAAAGGAATTACTTTACATTGTTTACTAATGCTATCAGTAGAGCATGAGAACAAATTGGAATACCACAAGCTATCTGGAGAAGCTTGTTGTGAAGTTTCAAGAGTCCGGAAGAAAATGAAACTTCTCATTATTGATGAGGTAAGCATGGTCTCAAACTTGATGCTTGCCTTTGTGCATTTAAGAATGCAGCAAATTCTTAAAACAGAGTATGACGTGTTATTTGGAGGAAAACACGTCATTGTTTTTGGAGATCTACTGCAACTTACTCTGATAAAGGGACAACCGGTATTTAAAACACTTGCACATGAAGATACCAGAAAGTCTCTTGGTAGTGTTGATAATGTGTACATTTGGAATTATTTTGAATACAAAGAACTGACGAAAAATATGCGACAGGCAAATTATGCTGAATATGGAAGTATTCTTCAAGATATAAGAATTGGAATTCTTACAGAACATGGCAAACAAGCTTTGGAGAGTCGATTACTGTGCAATGTGTTTCCAAATGAAAACGTAGTTCCTGCAAAACGGTACATGAAAATGTCAGAAAATAAATCAGTGATCTGCTTAATGCCAACACTGCGCGAGTGTTCCATATTCAACGGAGAACTACTGAAACTGGAAAATGAAGAAATTATAAAAATGGAAGCCATCGATAAAATAGAGCATGAAGGAATCACTATTATTTTGACAGGAAAGTTGAAAATAAAGCTGGATTGTTTAGAAAAAAAAAATATCTAAAACAGCTGGTTTAGAAAAGACACTATATGCATGTGTAAACTGTTAGGTAATTTTAAAGCGTAATTTGGATGTAGAAAAAGGTTTAGTTAATGGAGCAATGGGTAAAGTGGTGGATTTTGTTAATTATCAGAAAAAAGAAGGAATTGAATTTTTAAAAATTAAATTTGATCAGATTGAAGAAGTTAAAGAAATTGGTCATTGTTCAGTTTGTTTTTTGCTTGTTAAAGATTTATATGTCCGTAGGAAACAATTTCCATTTTCTCTGGCATATGCAGTGACTATTCATAAATCTCAAGGATTAAGTGTAGACAGTGCATTGGTAACATTGGATCTACCGTATTTAAAGAGGGTATGGCATATGTTGCTTTGTCGCGAGTCAGAACATTATCTGGTTTGTTTTTGATTGATTTTGATGAGACAAAGGTTACTGCAGATGCAAACTGTGTAAAGGAGTATAATAGGTTATGAAGGGTGTGTGATCCAAATTTAGGTCAATATCCTGTATTTGAAAAGCGTGTGGTTGGCCGAAAAAGAAGGTTTGAGAATATCTGTTCTGAAGGTGTCAAGAAGGGAAAAGAACAAGATAATGTTGTGATTGCAAGTAAAATCGGACACTGTTGAAGAGATTGTTGGTTATCAGTTTGAAAATAGTTCAGTTGTCAACTGCTATGCTAATGTAGTGGTCAATGTTGTTTTGTATCTTGAAGGTTTGCAAGAACAAATTATGCAGAATCGGCAAAAAAGATTTTGTTCTCTGTTGCATTCTGTTTATGAAAAATTGACAACAGATACAATTAAAATACAATCTGTTTCAGATGTTCGTAATCTTTTGGATGTGCGTTCTGGTTCTACACAATTTACACAAAATATCCAACAAGATGCTCAGGAATTTTTTATGTATATGCTTACCATTTTTGAAAATGAAGGTGTAGAAATAGAAAATATTTTTGGCCTTTCTTACAAATGGGAACATCATTGTGAAAATTGCATGTATACATGTACCACTAATGTAGACACTGAAAGTTTTCTATATTTAACATTACCAGACTGTAAATCAGTGTCTTTCAACCAATTAGTTAAAGGTGCAAATCAAATCGCAGTGCAATCGTGCACCAAACACGTGCCCAACTCATACCATACGCACATGCTTTCGCGCAGGGATGGAGAACGGTGCGCATAGGGTGCGCAAAATCCCAAAAAAATGGGGGTAAAAAAATAAAGTTTTGAAAATATAGTTTAAAATATATTTTAAAAAATATAAAAATATATATTTTAAAAAATTTACAATTTAAAAAAAATATATATATATTTTAATTTTTAAAAGAATTAATTGAAAAAATAAGTTAAAAATATGGTGATAAAAAAGTATTTAAAAAAAACATAATTAAAAGAATTGACACACTGAAATAGAAAAATTTAGAAATCCAATGAAAATCATTAAACATAGCTTTAAGGATAAGTTATAGATAGGAATTAGCATTTAAAAAACCTTTGAAATTCACTGAAAAAAACATCACTTAAGAGGTCATCAGTGATGTCATCAGTGATGTCACTGACCATATCATGAGTGATGTAATAAGTGACGTCATCAGCAGTGCATTGCGGGCGCGCGAGTTATAGTTAGCTGAACTAACTATAACGGGGGAATTTCTAGGGTTTTGTACGAGGGAAATGTCCAGCTAACTATAACGCCCCTGAAACCTATGTTTTTTTTTGTGAATTTCTAAGGTTTTTTAAATGCCAAGTCCTAACTATAACGTGCATGAAACCTATGGTTTTTTCAGTGTATATATATATATATATATAGGTTTATACTTACCTGTAAAATAGATACATTGATGGAGTAAAGGCAATCGTGGTAAAGGCATAATAGTTGTAAAAAATAGTTGTTGTTAAAACCTTAGTGGTTTGGACTAAGTAGTGGTTAAGGAGTAGGTATTTAGACTGTAGTTGTTCAAGTGGTAGTTGTTCCATCATACAACCGTACCCCACACTACCTCCCTTAGAATCCTGTGACTGCCCGCCATCTCTACCACTTAGAGTGAGGAGTTGCAGGGTTGTACGTGGCCAAGTATGCAGATCAACAGGTGGTGAATCTTAGCGACAATTGACCCCAACCAGCCCTGTTCCATGCCTGCTTGTCCTGTACCCCCACTCCCCAAATGGGGACATATGGTAACTAGTCACTGCTGATATAGACACTGAAAGCATAACCTTATAAATGCAACAAACAAGCAATAAAAAAGCATACATTGCACAAATAAATGAACAGTCACTTCCTAAAGTAACCAACATATGCACAATGCAAACGACATTCATTTTCATTGACAATTACAAGGAGAAATCAAAAGAATAGAAATTAAAACTAGATGTGGTGTAAAAATAGAAGGACCTGCAGATTTCCTGATTGCTGCATGATGGTCTCTTCACATACAAATGTATCAGAAAACATTTAAAAAAGCAATGTAAAGCATATACATTTGAAATGCAGTCAAAATCATGAGAAAAATAATATCCGAACAATGAAAAGATGCACTTAGCTGGTCCTCCAAACGACATCGCACAACATTACTGTCAGAATGGAAAACATAGTTATCCCCTATCCACGTTCCCAAAAAAAGATGTTTGGGTCAGAGACATTTGTAGCTAAAAGACCATGGGGCTAGCTTTATAAATCAAGCTAAGGTTGGAACACACAGGCTGACATTTTCACTAAAATGAGCCCCAGTTATGTTTCACAATAATTGGCAAATCACACAACACCCTTGGGTGACCATGTCAACTACAACTGCTAAGCTCTACTCTTGAATTGCAAAGCACAAAAGATGCTCAGAGTCATCTCCTGGGTGGGTTGCAGTTTCGCTGGGAGAAATTAAACAATGCGCCTGTAAATAATGTTAGCAAATCACAGAACAATACAATAGAAGCATGTTTCATGGTAGTCATTTGCAGACAATCTTTATTTGTTGTAGTTTTCTGCCTCCCACCTTTTATAGCCACCAAAAGTAAAAAAATGTCAGTCGGAACCGCACACATGAATTGCAGATGTCTCACAACCCACCACATGCCCTAAACATACCTTTTCCAACCTTAAGTCAATTATAGGAAGCTGAATGACATAAATGGTTTCCCCCAATATAGAACATCTCTATTATTAGTTTTAATGAAAATAAATATTCTTAAAAAAGAAAAGGAGAACGGTAGTGAAACTTTATAATAATACGGCATACTTAGTCAGGCATACTTGCTCAGAACAGATGGGGGAAAACATGAGAAACAAATCTTCTTAGCAAAAAATGTAACCCAATTGTTAGACCTATCCGCCTTAGAGTACCCTTCTCCCAAACTTATTTCTTCTCCTCCTCGATATTGCTATTTTTTTGGCCCTAGGACTCTGTTTACTTTACCACTGCTAACCAGTACTAAAGTGCTTTGCCCCTCCCCTAGAACATGGTTATATTGACGTATACCTAATTGGCATATTTAATTTACTTATAAATCCCTTGCAAAGTGATATACTATATAAACTATATGCTACCAGTGGGCCTGCAGCACGTATTGTGCCACCCACTTAAGCAGCACTGTAAAAGATGTCACAGGCCTGCCATTGCAGACTTAAAGCAGCTTTAAACTGCCATTTTGACCTGGCAAAGTAACCTTTTGCCAGGCCCAAAACTTTCTTCTTATTGAATATAAGTCACCCGAAGGGTGGGATCTGGACAACCTAGAGGGCAGAATGCAATGCATTTACAAGGCAGGACATGTACTTTTAAGTTCTACATGTCCTGGTAGTGACAAAATTCTTAAGTTCATTATTCACTACTGCAAGGCCTAGCTCTTCCATAGGAAAACATTGGAATTGCATTATTTAATTTTAGAAGTGTAATTTCCAAATTGGTAGAAATAACCAGTTCATATTTGGTGCCTTTGGAATTGGGGTGAAAAGCCCTATTTAGCGGTGAAGTTTTTTATCACAATTATGTAGATCCAACACAAAGACTTTTTTGAGGGGGAAGGAGGGTCAAGAAAGATGGTCAAAGCTGCAGCAAGTGTGACATATTATGCAGTCATCACTGGTTGCTAGTTGGAGCCAGAGAATTTCTTACCGTCTACTGAACTGCATTCTTTCACTTTACTGTTTTCAAAGCCAGCCCCCATCTCTATTTGATTGACTTGCTGTAGCTTCGTAAGCTCTAAGTCATCCCTCCAGCTCCTGTGGTACTACCTCCATACCTCCTACATTGCCACCAGCATCTCTCTTCAGCATAATGAAATGACCATGCTTGTTCAATGAACATTGTAACCATTACATCACACATCTGGAAATTCAGAAACAAATATGCTGCTTGTGACATCTCAATCAACAAAGGGTAGCCATAAATGCATCCCCATAATGCCTGCTTATTTAGGCAGAATGGAGTTCTCAACTCAATTACTAACAGCCACAAATATTGGCAAGAGGCCTTGTTTTGTACATTGTGCGCTCACATCACATTCTTCTAAAGAGTGTCACTCTCATGAAGGGAATTTAATTGGTTGCGTTCAAAATTCGTCCGTGTAACCATGTCAGAAATATTTTTAAAATGCAGTCAGGTGTCTTATTTGCACACTTACTAGTTCATATGGAAAGATGTGCCCATCATGAAGGGGAAACGGCCACTACAACGCGGCCGTTTCCATGCATAACATTTGCCATGCATGCATTACAACACATGCATGGTTACCATGAAAAGGCTTTACCACGCATACCTTTACTATGAGATACGTAGTAAAGGCATGTGTGATAAAGGTAAGGGGGGTTGGGGGGTCTCCCCCCCCAAAAAAGTAAACGGGCAAAAAAAAAGGGGTGTTGGTGGGGTCTCCCCCCCCCAAAAAAACTCACCATTTGAAGTCGCGATGTGAAGGAAATCAGAATCGTTAGAGGAACCGAAAAGACACTTCCTGTTCCTCTTCAAGACGTGCGAAATGACCTCGGAAGAGCTTGGAGAGGAGAGCTTGGAGAGGGAAGGGGGATATTAGTATTTAAAAAAATAAATAAGGGATGGGGGTTGTGTAGAGAAGGGGTAAAATATTAGGGTTAAAGGGAGGGGTATTTAATAAAAGGGTTTGGGTGGGAATAGGAGCAGTATATGGAAATGGGAAAGGGATCGGAGATAACCTTTAGCAAGAATATGTCATTATCATGCATGGTTTAACAACGAAAAACGTTGTAAAAGCATGCATGGTAAAGGCATTTTCGTGGTAAAGGTTATGCGTACTAATGGCCTTCTCGTTGTAACGCATGCGTGTTAAAGGCATGCGTTGCAACGGAATGTGTTGTAATATCATACAACCATCATGAAGACATGAACGGCATATCAGTATCTGTCCATGATATATGAATGCATGGCCTGACAGTGCAATTACATTCTTAACCAATGATTATGTTCCTGAGCTATGATGTGATGGTGCTTGACGAAACACCTAACAGCATGCCACTGTGAGTGTGGAAGCTAGAGCACCACTTCCTAACATAATTACAGAAAATCTCTATGCAATCAACAACTGTACTCACAACCATGGCTAAGCCATATGATTCAACCTTCTCAGTTGTTAACATTGGAAAATGTCCTATTGTTTAATTACTAACTACATGTGAGGAATGTGTTTTTGTCAGAGGCAACAGCGCTTATTCACAAAAGGAAATCTTAGTGTGGACCACGCACAGGTTTACATCATCTACGTCGAGGTGGATGGCGTTCATCAATTCTTTGTGGAGATCTCCATCTAAGTTTAAACTTGCAAGTCTCCACCCAGTAAAATATGGGAGTGGAGCCTTCCACGACCATATTTACAACCATAAACTTTCTACAAAGAAATGTATATCTGTTTGAGGAGCTTTCTGCTCCTGGGGCAGAGAACTTCATCCTGAAGCAAAGAACTCCAAGTAGAAGGTAGTAGAGAAACACCACACACCTGACCCAGATTTCAAACAACTGACATATTAATGTTACAAATAAATAAAAACAGAACTAACACCTTTACCCAAGTCCTCTTCTCATAGGACTACTTTACCAACAGGACAAATCTAAGATGCAGCCTCCTCGTAAGTGGAAGAGGAACTTCACTGTGAGGGAGACAAACCTTGCAGATGCCCCTATTTATGTCAGTACAAGGAACTATTTACTTATTTGTTTGAAAAGTTTTATATAGCGCTTCAAGACCTGGGGATAGCAGAGCGCTTTACATGAGCATTAAGATTCCAGTCAGTACAGTAGATTCAGCTGGATCAAAGAAAGTATACAGACATTGCACATTTAACAAAAACACTTCTTAAATAAGCAAAATAAACTAACAGATATGGCCAGGAGTAGAACGAAAATGTCACTGCAGACAATTAACCCAGAAACAATAAAAAAGGCGGTCAGCCTCCATGCAACCTCAGTGAAGTACACAGGATTGTGGGAGGAAGTCGTGGTATCAAGTAACGCCCCCCCCCCTCCCCTGCAGTATTAAGTGTTTTGAATGTATGTGAAGCCTGGATGAAATGTGTGCATTACATTACTTATACGTTATTCGTTTTCGTTTTGAACATGTTAATATCCAAGCACATTTTTTTTGTTACATGCAAGTTTGTTCATGTTGCTTAGACCGTAAAAAAATAAATAACATACTTAAATTAAATGATATCAAAACACACCCTAAACACAGCATCATAGTCGGTTGTAGACCTATAGCTATACTGACCACTTTTACCAAAGGTCTATAGAATGTAAAAGCCCCAGTTTCACCTAAACACTGTGCAGGTCTAGAGTTTATTTCAGTTCCAGACATGCCAAGGACCTTGCAAAGGATGTCTGGGGTTGAATGTGAGGCCACAGTCCACTTATTGATGGCCCTAGAGCGCCTCAAGCATCAGCTGAGAGGTCATTCATTAGTAGACAAAGCCGGGTTTTACCGCACCATAATTGGTAACCTGTGGCAATTCCTCGTGCTCCTATGGAACACAGGATAAATGTAAAGTGGAGATTCCCAAATATATAATTTGATCAGCTTTAGTCTGCTTTTCTTTAGCTCGAGTGGAATTTAAAAAAGCCTGAGCGTTTGTTCAGAAAGTGAATGAGAACCCGATACAGGAGACTGTGAGATACCTTCCTGCTTTTTTGTTTTTTTATCCTCACTAGATGTCCCATAAGTCATCCACATGGGGAAAATGCTAATCACAGGCATTAGTAGTAAAATATGATATTGAAATGTGCACATCTGACATTTGTTTGTGCTTTTTTATATTTTTGACTGTTAATTGGGAATCAAGTTTATGACCTGCTTCTTCCTGTTCTTTTATTTTAGTGCCCTGCAAATGTCAAGCGTCATCGAGGTTAATAGCTTGAATTGCCTGCGCGAGATAACAGAAAGCCTTTCTGGAGAAACTATCGAGAACTGAGGGGGGTGAAAAGGCATCCAAATGTATGAAATTAAATGAATTCGAAGCTCGGTGGAGTGAGAGGTGATGGAATTCCATATTTATGGGTGTTAAGAAAATGATAATCACCAGCTGCACCTTAGGAACGAACACGGCAATTTAAAAACAGTAAATGTGGTGCCAAAGTTCAAAGTGTTTTATATAGTATGCCATTTAACTGTTCTATATTTTGTCTATCCTTGTGTTCCTCAGCAACATGATGCCTTGGGTGACAGAGCGCTATATAATTAAATAAATAAGTTCAAAATAAATTGACATTAGGAAGAGATGAACAAAGTTTTGGTTTCACTCAACGTTTGCTACGCGGGAGATTTTTGCCCTTTGCAAAACTTCCCTGGTTATCCTTCTACTTTTCTGTAGATTATACCCGAAACCCATGATTGTTTTAATGGTTCTAACGGGGATGGCACCCGCCCTACTAAGGTGCCGATTCTGATCCTGGAAAATCCGGGTACGAACCGTCGGTCGGAGCGTTTTCTCCGTCCGACTCGTACTCGGGAAAAAAACATTACAAACATGGAAGTACCATTCGCACGGATACACCATTTCCGTACGAGTCGTACAAAACACCGACCGACGAAAATATACATACAAATGTGATCCGGGGAAAGCGCTGACGTGACGTCGGGACGCTTTCAGGCAGCGTTTCACGAACAAGGAAGTACGAACCGCACCGACGTCACCCCGCACGGATAAAATTCTCCGCCTGCCAAAAACTGCCGGGAAATCAGGACGACGCGCGCAAGGAGCACCTGTACGCGACGGACAGCCATGGACCCGAACCTACGTGTCATCCCAGCCCTCATAGCTGTCCACCTGCTCTACAGGAACCGACGCAGACGCCGCAGAAGGTCAGAACAACACCCACGGGCAAAGGGGGGGGGCAGGGGCAGGACACAAAACCCCCACACAAGTCACAAATCATACATGCCCTGGACATACCTGACCTTCAGGGCCTGGTCACTTCGAGGGGGTGGGGGCGTGTCCAGCAACGGAAGTGGATGTACACGCGAAGTGGCAACACAACAAGTCCGGTACGTACCGTACCCACGCCTTAAGAGCGTGGGTACGAGTCGTACCACACCCACCCCTAGGTCACCCCAATAATGGCGGTACAGCCCATACCCATGTTCCAAAGGCCTGGGTACGGGCCGCACCCCCACCCGTGTATGTACGGCGCGTACCAACATCCCAACAGTGCATGTACGGACCGTACCCCCACCCGTGTATGTAGGGACCATACCCACACCCGCGTACGTATGGAGCGTACCCCCACCCCAACAGTGTATGTACGGACCGTACCCCCACCCGTGTATGCATGGAGCGTACTCAGACCCGTGTATGTTCGGAGCGTACCCCCACCCGTGTATGTAAGGACCGTACCCACACCCGCATACGTATGGAGCGTACCCCCACCCCAACAGTGTATGTACGGACCGTACCCCCACCCGTGTATGCATGGAGGGTACCCACACCCCAACAGTGTATGTACGGACCATACCCCCACCTGTGTATGCATGGAGCGTACCCAGACCCGCGTATGATCGGAGCGTACCCCCACCCATGTATGTACGGACCGTACCCCCACCCGTGTATGCATGGAGCGTACCCAGACCAGCGTATGTTCGGAGCGTACCCCCACCCGTGTATGTACGGACCGTACCCACACCCGCGTACGTATGGAGCATGCCCCCACCCCAACAGTGTATGTACGGACCGTACCCCCACCCGTGTATGCATGGAGCGTACCCACACCCCAACAGTGTATGTACGGACCGTACCCCCACCCGTGTATGCATGGAGCGTACCCAGACCCGCGTATGTTCGGAGCGTACCCCCACCCATGTATGTACGGACCGTACCCCCACCCGTGTATGCATGGAGCGTACCCAGACCCGCGTATGTTCGGAGCGTACCCCCACCCGTGTATGTACAGACCGTACCCACACCCGCGTACGTATGGAGCGTACCCCCACCCCAACAGTGTATGTATGGAGCGTACCCCCACCCCAACAGTGTATGTACGGACCGTCCCCCCACCTGTGTATGTATGGAGCGTACATGGCTAGACACAGGAGGGGTGTGTGCAGAGTCCTCCCAGCAGTGCCCAGACACAGGAGGGGTGGGTGCCTATCATTCCCAGCAGTGCCCAGACACAGGAGGGGTGTGTGCAGAGTCCTCCCAGCAGTGCCCAGACACAGGAGGGGTGTGTGCCTATCATTCCCAGCAGTGCCCAGACGCAGGAGGGGTGTGTGCAGAGTCCTCCCAGCAGTGCCCAGACACAGGAGGGGTGGGTGCAGAGTCCTCCCAGCAGTGCCCAGACACAGGAGGGGTGTGTGCAGAGTCCTCCCAGCAGTGCCCAGACGCAGGAGGGGTGGGTGCAGAGGCCCCCAGCAGTGCCCAGACGCAGGAGGGGTGGGTGCAGAGTCCTCCCAGCAGTGCCCAGACACAGGAGGGGTGTGTGCCTATCATTCCCAGCAGTGCCCAGACGCAGGAGGGGTGTGTGCAGAGTCCTCCCAGCAGTGCCCAGACACAGGAGGGGTGGGTGCAGAGTCCTCCCAGCAGTGCCCAGACGCAGGAGGGGTGGGTGCAGAGTCCTCCCAGCAGTGCCCAGACACAGGAGGAGTGTGTGCAGAGTCCTCCCAGCAGTGCCCAGATGCAGGAGGGGTGTGTGCAGAGTCCTCCCAGCAGTGCCCAGACACAGGAGGGGTGTGTGCCTATCATTCCCAGCAGTGCCCAGACGCAGGAGGGGTGTGTGCCTATCATTCCCTGCAGTGCCCAGACACAGGAGGGGTGTGTGCAGAGTCCTCCCAGCAGTGCCCAGACACAGGAGGGGTGTGTGCCTATCATTCCCAGCAGTGCACAGACACAGGAGGGGTGTGTGCAGAGTCCTCCCAGCAGTGCCCAGACATAGGAGGGGTGTGTGCAGAGTCCTCCCAGCAGTGCCCAGACACAGGAGAGGTGGGTGCAGAGTCCTCCCAGCAGTGCCCAGACGCAGGAGGGGTGGGTGCAGAGTCCTCCCAGCAGTGCCCAGACATAGGAGGGGTGTGTGCAGAGTCCTCCCAGCAGTGCCCAGATGCAGGAGGGGTGTGTGCCTATCATTCCCAGCAGTGCCCAGACGCAGGAGGGGTGTGTGCAGAGTCCTCCCAGCAGTGCCCAGACACAGGAGGGGTGGGTGCAAAGTCCTCCCAGCAGTGCCCAGACACAGGAGGGGTGGGTGCAGAGTCCTCCCAGCAGTGCCCAGACACAGGAGGGGTGTGTGCAGAGTCCTCCCAGCAGTGCCCAGACGCAGGAGGGGTGGGTGCAGAGTCCTCCCAGCAGTGCCCAGACGCAGGAGGGGTGGGTGCAGAGTCCTCCCAGCAGTGCCCAGACGCAGGAGGGGTGTGTGCAGAGTCCTCCCAGCAGTGCCCAGATGCAGGAGGGGTGTGTGCAGAGTCCTCCCAGCAGTGCCCAGACACAGGAGGGGTGTGTGCCTATCATTCCCAGCAGTGCCCAGACACAGGAGGGGTGTGTGCCTATCATTCCCAGCAGTGCCCAGACACAGGAGGGGTGTGTGCAGAGTCCTCCCAGCAGTGCCCAGACACAGGAGGGGTGTGTGCCTATCATTCCCAGCAGTGCCCAGACGCAGGAGGGGTGTGTGCAGAGTCCTCCCAGCAGTGCCCAGACATAGGAGGGGTGTGTGCAGAGTCCTCCCAGCAGTGCCCAGACACAGGAGGGGTGGGTGCAGAGTCCTCCCAGCAGTGCCCAGACGCAGGAGGGGTGGGTGCAGAGTCCTCCCAGCAGTGCCCAGACATAGGAGGGGTATGTGCAGAGTCCTCCCAGCAGTGCCCAGACACAGGAGGGGTGTGTGCCTATCATTCCCAGCAGTGCCCAGACGCAGGAGGGGTGTGTGCAGAGTCCTCCCAGCAGTGCCCAGACACAGGAGGGGTGGGTGCAGAGTCCTCCCAGCAGTGCCCAGACGCAGGAGGGGTGGGTGCAGAGTCCTCCCAGCAGTGCCCAGACGCAGGAGGGGTGTGTGCAGAGTCCTCCCAGCAGTGCCCAGACGCAGGAGGGGTGGGTGCAGAGGCCCCCAGCAGTGCCCATGGAAAGAAAAAGGGTGGAGTACCCACAGATCCAATTGCCACAATTGTCAGTCAGGTGCACAAAGACCCTGCAGTACATGTAACACATGTGTGCGAGGCTGGGAGTACACATATGCATACTGCCTAAAAGGGAACATGTCCACATGAAGTCATGTCAACAGACTACATACACAAGTACAGTAATCACCAAGGATGCCACGAATGATGCAGGTGGAGACATCGCTCTGCATGCATGGCCAAAGTTGAAGGGGTCTGTCACACACCCAGCTAATGTAGACACAGCTCAGCGCAACATATTGGAAACACCCTGCAGGGAAGATGTCAGGGTACACAGAGGAAGGAACACACCTTGGGACAATTTCACCATGCAGTAACTGCTTACATGAACAAAGAAACTTAGCTAACACCTTGTGATGGCACACAGATACCAGGGTCCTCCCTACGACCAGCACACCACTACATTTCCCACACACCCAACACATGATCACCACCCAAAATCATGGAGCAGCCCCACCAACAGCAATACCACAAAAGCAGTAGTGTTCTAAGGAAAAAAAATGGCTTTATTCAGCAGTATCAAAAAATGTTTGTGTGGATAAAGATCAATATTTACAAAGCCCATAGGGCAGTCCATTAGTCACAGCTGGATGGGGGACACAGTGGGACGCATGTCCCCTAGCTTGCCTGCACAGTTCAGACCACCCTGTCTTCCACAGGGGGGGGGGCATCATGTGGGGGGAAGGACCAGGCACCGCAGGGACAGGAGGGGCAAGGGCAGGCGTTGTGGGTGCAGGGACGGAGGACTCCACCACAGGGGGTGGGGCAGCGCCAAAGGAGGTGGTGAGTATGGCGCTGCACACGTCAGCAAGGTCCCCCAGCGTATCCCCTGCACCCGAAGGAACCACAGGCCCCAAGGAGGGGGGGGGCAGAGGAATGGGTTGCAGCGCCACTGGGGGAGGGTGTGGACAGGGGGGGGCACTCAACTTCCCTGGCCGGGGATTCCTTTGCCCGCTTACTGGGTGGTGTCACTGTTGGGCTCAGGGACAGAGTGGCCATGAAGGAATCTTTGCTGGATTCGTGGCCAGGAGAGCTGAGGGGAGTGGATTTGGAGGGAGTGGATTTTGCGGAATGCGGACTCCCACTCTGGCTGCGTGACTTACGTTTGCCCCCCGCCCCAGTGGGTGTGCCTACCTCACCCTGTGTGTGCGTGCCAGGAGGTGTGCGTTTGCCCTGCCCTACTGGTGTGGTGCCTGGCATTGGTGGCAGCAGTGGAGACAGGGGCAGGGGGTGCGGGGCCTGGCAAGAAGGAGACACGTGCTGACCGAGCACGGCGGGAAGGGACACGAGCAAGTGGGAGGCCGGTGATCGGAATGGAGGGGGCGGGTAGTGATGGAGTGCTGGTGTCAGCTGTGGGACCAGCCACCGCCCCCTCGGAGTGCTCAGCCTCGGACCCGTCTGCATCATAGTCGGTGGTGGATTGACTGGACAGGTCCTCCGCTGCACTCCCGTCGGCCTCCGTGCCACTCGATGTGCCAGACATCTCTGCACTGCTGGCACTGGTGCTCGCTCCCTCCGCACGGTCCGTGCCAGTGTCTCCCTCGGTGTCCCCCGATGATGCTGTGAGCAAGGTGAAGAGACAGGAAATAATCAGACACCTGTATACATATGCCACATGAGTCAAATCCACATAGGTCACAGTGCATAGCCTGAAAAGCAACATGAGTAACATCTACAATACAAGGCACATTTGTAGGCCCTGCAACACACAGTTGGTTGACCCACCATGCCACTGACCAACTATGGAGAGCATGACACAATAGCAAATAACATGATATGGATTTGGACAGAGGAGCAAGACACTGGGGACAATCCAGCACAGCATCTGCAGCACACAGCGTTGGCGTAAAAAGGGATGAGCAGGAACCATGTCTATTAACTGTAGGCACATGCTGCAAAGGCAATACTTAAAAACATGTCCAACATTAATGGGTCACTGCACCTTGAGTGTATGTCCAGACAAACATCACACACTGGCCAGACCTAGCAAGGAGACTTCAGGTCTAGACATGTAGGCCTTGCCCGCACCAACCACCCCCTACATGAGACAATTTATTGAGACACAGGAAGCACTTACATCTCTTAGTCTGGAATAAAAACACATGGCCTGCAAGAAATCCTGATTGGACACCAAATACCCCTGGTGCGCCGGTACAAATACATCATCTACAAATGGCCATCATCAGATCATTTTACCAAGACACACAGGCACTGGCCCCCGTGAGTATGAACAAGGGACATTTGGTCAGCCTGTACAGTGGACACATGTAGCAGAGTTTACGTAGACACAAATGGTGCCAGGGTACAATTGCACAGAGCACAACCTATGCTGTAGACAGAGAGATTGTCGACATTTTTGGATTACACACATGATACCTAAGAAAAGATGCCCCAGGGGACAGTAGTGGCCACACTACTCCATGGTCCTGAATGGTAATGACTGCAACACAAGCCACCATCCCTGCACTCTGCATATCTCACACTCATGCACATCATGTCACAGGCCACAAAATAGGACATGCATGCTGTAAAGCAATACACTTTAGAGACACACTCCTATGTCTGGACTCAGCATCAGTGACAACTGACATGGACCCCACAAGTACTGAACTGGACAGGGCACAGGCAAGGTCCCAAAACCTGTTACACACCACCCCCACACATGAAGCTGCAAGCATTGGGCACATCGATAAACTGGCAGCCTAGATAACCTTGTGCAAGTGTGACTACACACAGACCAGGGTACACATGCCAAGGAGGGGAAGGGAGGAAGGACAGCACCGCTACACTTTGGGGACCAGTAACTGCACTGCACATGTAAACCCTGGCAGTGTATCCATGCAACTGTGCACTTACTAATGCTGGTGACACACAACAAACACACATGTACCTACCCCCTTGCTGCTGCTGCTTTTCCCATAAGCGCCTGTCCATGTCAGGGAAGACGACCGCCAGCACACGCTTGTGGATGTGGGTCAGACGGCGGCGCCCATGGTTCTTTTGGCTCACAGGTGAGTCCCCCAGCAGGACCCGTGCGATCCTCCGCGTCCAGCACCGGATATCCTGCCAGCGTTAACTCACCTGGGCTAGGCGCCGCTTCCGACCATCCGTCTGTCTCACGGCACTGACGGCGTCCTTCCAGATCTGCTCCTTGGCAGAGGCGCCTACCTGTGAGGATGAAAAAAAGAGACAACATCAATACACCTGCGACATGGCACAGAGACACACATTAGAACAATTTGGCTGGTTTTAACAGGGCATAGAATGCATCAAACTCATTACACCTGTGTCATAGGGACACTCTCCTCTGTGGAAGGCAAAAAGCACTAGGTGGCATTGTAGAGTACACAGGTGGCATGAGGGGTACGACACAATCAATCATCCAGGCTCACACTGTGCATCACAAGCGACACCAGGATTATGTGCAGCACCTCAAAGCAGTCACATGCCACAGGCCACTGAGGCGCCCTCAGCAGAGTACACAGACACACACAGCCACAGGACAATCACCTGCCATTGACAACTGCAGCTACACACTACACTCTGCACATGTGCCACTAGACTGGGGGGTGTCACAGGTGTGGGGCTGGCCCATCACCGGAGACACACAGCACTGCTCCCTGCTCACATCAGATGGGCAGGGTATATCCATCCCTCATGCAGCTGGGGTGCTACACTCCACATATGCACTCACCCACATGACAGGGGACTTACACACACACACCAATGTCCAGGGGACAAACACATCATTTGGACACTCTTAGCACATGTACACTAAACAAACACACATCTGTGGGTACTGCCACCTGTCACACTGGGGGGACCACAGATTCACATAAGGACTGTAGTAACAATATTCCCTGGAGGATTAGACAGGCAGAATGTGTAATGCCACATGCAGTGATTGTCACAGTACACACAATGCAAGTGAGGAGAGCAGACATGCACCACAGCATGCTCTGGCTGCGAGACATTAGGCATTCCCCCACCCGGGACCCACCCTACAGTACATTGCATGTGTGTTACACCTGGACACAATGGCAGAAGTCACAGTCACAAAAAAGGGGCACAGTCTTTGCTAGTGGACTCAGCACTCACCTGAACCCCTGGTCGACCATGCAGCATGGGGTACTGTGGGAGGATCACATCCAGCAGGGCTTGGTTCTTGTTGGACAGGCCACACGAAGGGCTTGCTCCCTCCCCGCTTGACAGGGCCCAAGCCCCGGCCCACCAGGCGTGACCCACGAGAATCACCCGCACCCCGTCTCCCGACGGAACTCCTGCCCTCGGACCTCCATGTATCACGGGCCCAAGCCACCACCGGCTCCCTCGGCCGGGTCAAGCCGCCATCTTGGGCCCTGCGCCACGAGGCCGCGTGGCCTCCACCCGACCCTAACCCTGGGCCTGGCCGGCCCCGACATCCCGGCACCACCATCCACCCAGGAGGTGAGCGGACCACTTGGCAGGTCAATGGGAGAACGAAGCACCAAGGACTCTCCCCCGCCAGGTGACGATCGCCTCCAGCTCCCCCAGGCACCGGCTCCACCCCCCGCTGGGTGTCTGGACACCTTCATCCCGGACCCTCCGACCTCCAAGTGCGAGGGTCCGGACATCAAAGGGCGCCTGCCCTATAACTGGAGCAGCTCCGGAGCAGGAAGGCAGTTGTATCCTGGAGTCGAGAGACACCGAGAGAACTCAGCCTTGACGGACTACTGGCGCTGCCGTAGCCCTATCTTGTGAACTATCGTCCTGCCTGCTGGCGCTGCCGCGGCCTTCTGCAACATCCATCCTCGTCGGGACCTGCTGGCGCTGCCGCGGCCCGTTGTAACGACCACCTTCACCGGGACCTGCTGGCGCTGCCACGGACCGTACATCGACCATCTTCACTGGGACCTGCTGGCGCTGCCGCGGACCGTGTATCGACCATCTGCACCGGGACCTGCTGGCGCTGCCGCGGCCCGTACCAGCTAGACCACCAAGCTCGAGGATTGTGAGCTACCCACCATACCATCTCAACTACCAGACTGGTAACCAGACTGTCCCGCTACCCCCTTTTCCCATCTTGAGAGACTTGAATCGAGGGGACCCCTGAGTCCAGACCTCCTTGTACCTTTTTCATCGTACCTTAAGAAGTGCTTATAAAGAACGCTAACTCATCTCCTTGTGTGGTATCTGTCTGTGGGGGGGAAGTTATTTGTCTGTACGATCGCTGGAGACGGCTCTCCCCGGAGACCTCTCCCCTTGTCCTCGGCCGACCCTCCCGGTCCGTCTAACATTGGTGGCCAGCAGCGGGATCCGAATCAACGCGTAATCGTACAGAGAGTAGCTCACCCCACGACAAAACCACGATGTCAGCCAAAGATAGCGGTTCCACTGAAAAGTTCCAAATGGATAAGTTGGAAGAATATAGCCACCGCGAACTTAAACAATTCTGCATGGAACTAGGCATTGCTACCACCGGCCTGAGTACCAAAGATGATTTGAAGCGCGCCCTTGAGTCGTGGGCAGAAACTGGGATCACCGGATCCTCCGACCAAAACAGTGTCGCACCAGAGGGGAACGCCACGGCTCCCGAGGAGCGGGGAACGGGCCTCTCGCAGGAGGAGATCCAGGAAAGAGAAAGGACCAGATTACACGAGTTGGAAATGGCACGACTCAAGATGGACGGTGAACTAAAGTTAGCCGAGCAGAAACTAAATCTAGAGCATCTGCGGCTCCGAGAGGAACGAGAAGAAAAACAGAGACAGAGAGAGCTTGAGGAAAAAAGAATAACACTCGAACACGAGCGCAAACTGGCGGAAATAGAACTTCGGAAACAGAATAAAGAACCGGGGGTGCCTGAGCGACCGCACACCCCAGGGGCAACCGAGAAAAAAGTCCACATCCCCAAGGATGTTGTCCGAGAGTATGTCCGAGAAGACGACATACAGCAGTGGTTCAAAGCCTACGAGATCGCCATGACCTCCCACCAGATCGACCGGAGTGATTGGGGAGCCGGACTATGGGGGAGGTTCGTCAACGAAGGTCGCGATGCCCTGTTGCAGCTCCCAGATCACCAAATGTCGTCCTACGACCACATGAAGGCTGCCCTCCTCACCCGCTACGGCCTCACACCCGAGATGTACCGCCAGAGGTTCAGAGATTGCACCCGGATCCCGGGTACAACTTGGGTGAAGTACGTAAACTATTTCAGCCGAGCCTTCGAGGGTTGGATCAAGGGGAGCCATGTAACGACCTACGAACAACTCTTTAACCTTATGGTATGGGAACACCTGTCGAACAACTGTTTCGTCGAGCTCAGGCAGCACCTCCTCGACAGTAAATTGACTGACCCCCGGCAGCTCGCCGCTGAAGCTGACCGATGGGAAAGCACCCGAGTGGGCCGGAGAGGACCACACGAGCAGAACCGAAGCAACCAAGGCCAGCACCGTCCTCGGGGAGGAGGAGGAGGCCAGGGGCGAGGGAGAGACACCCTCCCGGCAACACCCGTGGCCAGCACCCCGCCCCCGGCCGGCCGGGGAAACCCCCCGATGCGTCCAGGGTTCCGAGCCAATGTCACGTGCCACCGATGCCAGCGAGTCGGCCATTACGCCAATGACCCGAGCTGCCCGCAGAACCATACGCCCAAGCCCCGCCAGGTAGCTGCCGCCGCCCTGGGGGAAGAACGACTATCAGAGGAACAGGAAGAGTATGAGCCGGCCCAGCAGGAGTGGGAACCGGCCGCCATGGTTCTAGCATGCCTAGGGGGAAAAGACATAGTCCCGCGGTCTCCCCTACCCGCCAACACCTGGAAATACGGTCAGTGGGTGACCATTAATGGGCATCGGGCCGAGGCCTTACGTGACACAGGCGCCAGTGTGACGGCCGTCCGCTGTCACCTGGTGAAACCCGAGCAGATCCTGCCGAACATTCTCTGCCCCGTCCGCTCAGCCGACAATTCCGAAAGTCTGTGTCAAATGGCCTGCGTCCCCTTCGAATGGGGAGGGGTCTCCGGCCTGTTGAAAGTGACGGTCCGGGATGATGCCCCCGTGGACTGCCTCCTGGGGAATGACCTTGAGAGTTCCCCGTGGGCCACCGTCGAGAGAAGAGAGCACCTGGGGATGCTGGGCCTCCCGGACTGGGCCTGCGTAACCACCCGGTCCATGGCCGCCCGTGCCGTCCCCCGACCAGAAGAACCGGAATGGCCAGCACCTCCGCCCCCGGTCGCCCCAGTAGAAGACAACGACGAGGCCAACCCCCCGGAACCAACGACCGAAGGGGACGCGCAACCCCAGGACTTCCCCGGCCTGGCTCAGTGGCGTCAAGAAGGGGGGCCCACCCAAGAACAGTTCCGCCAGGAGCAAAAGACCTGCCCCTCCCTCGAGGGACTCCGCCAACAAGCCAGCGCCCAGAGCGCAGGGGACTCCACCGGAACTCACTGGGTCTACTGGGAGAACGACCTGCTATACAGCGAACAGAGAATCGCAGAGCTAGGGGCCGGTCGAGTACTGGTGGTACCTCTCCGCTTCAGAGACTTCCTGCTCAACCTGGCCCACGATGTCCCCCTGGCTGGACACCTGGGCCAAGACAAAACTTACAGTCGCCTAGTGACCCACTTTTTCTGGCCGAAGATGCGGAACGACATCCTGAACCACTGCCGGTCCTGCCCCACGTGCCAGGCCAGTGGGAAGAGTGGCCGTAAGCTGAAAGCCCCTCTACAACCCTTCCCAGTGGTCACCACCCCGTTCGAGAGGGTAGGAATAGACATTGTGGGGCCCCTGGACCCCCGCACGGCACAAGGACATAGGTTCATCCTGGTACTGGTGGATCACGCCACCCGCTACCCCGAGGCGGTGCCTCTACGAACTGTAACAGCTCCAGTGGTTGGCCGGGCACTAATGGGGATCTTCTCCCGGGTGGGCTTCCCCCGAGAAGTCGTCAGCGACCGAGGCACGAACTTCATCTCAAAATACATGAAGTCCCTCTGGCAACAGTGCGGGGTCACCTACCGATTCACGACCCCCTATCACCCCCAAGGGAACGGACTAGTGGAGCGATTCAACCGCACTCTCAAGGGGATGATTGGGGGATTGGAAGAGCCCCTCCGTTGCCAGCGGGATGTACTACTCCCGTGCCTCCTCTTCGCCTACCGAGAAGTTCCCCAGAAGTCCCTCGGTTTTAGCCCTTTCGAGCTCCTGTACGGGCACCCTGTGCGAGGGCCCCTCAGCCTAGTCAAAGAAGGTTGGGAGATGGCCCCCCTAAAGACCCCTCCAGACATCTTCAAGTACCTCCTGGCCCTACGCAATCAGACCCGGCGCTTCAGGGAGATGGCCAAGGCGAACCTCGAGGCCAGCCAGGAAGACAGGAAGAGATGGTATGATCACAATGCCTCCTCCGTCGAGTTCGAACCTGGTCAACAAGTGTGGGTGATGTCCCCCACCGAACCATGTGCCTTGCAAGATAAGTGGACGGGGCCCTTCAAGGTGGTCGAGCGCAAAAGCCCCGTCACTTACCTCATCGACATGGGGACCCCCCGGAACCCCCTTCGGGTCCTCCACACCAACAGACTCAAACCACACTTTGTGCGCTCAGAACTCAGCCTCCTGATGGCTACGGACAGTGGGGCAGAGGAGGACTCCGAACCCCTCCCGGATCTCCTGAAGACTCAGGAGAATGACGGTTCCGTGGACGGGGTCCGGCTCTCCGATGCCCTCACCCCAGAGCAACGCCAGGGCTGCCGGGACCTCCTGCTGCGGTTCGCTTCACTGTTCTCCCTCACTCCCGGGGTCACCCCTTGGTGCTTGCACGACGTGGACACCGGGGACAGTCCCCCTATCCGACACCGGGCCTACCGCGTACCAGATCGGGTACGGGCCTGCATACAAGAGGAAGTGGCCAAAATGCTCACGATCGGGGTCATCGAGCCCTCGGACAGTCCCTGGGCCAGCCCGGTTGTATTGGTCCCCAAAGCCGCTGCCCCCGGCACCACACCTGAACTGAGATTCTGCGTCGACTACCGGGGCTTGAACGCTGTCACCCGAACCGACGCTCATCCTATCCCCCGAGCGGATGAATTGATCGACCGGCTGGGGGCCGCCCGCTACCTCAGTATCTTCAACCTAACAGCGGGCTACTGGCAGATCGGTCTCACACCCCGGGCTCAAGAACGGTCCGCCTTCTCTACCCCCGATGGCCACTACCACTTCAAGGTCATGCCCTTCGGCATGAAGAACGCCCCCGCTACATTTCAACGTCTTGTGAACCAGGTCTTGGCGGGGATCGAAGAGTTCAGCGCTGCCTACCTGGACGATATCGCTGTATACAGCCGCCACTGGTCCGACCACCTCCTCCACCTCCAGGAGGTCCTACAGGCCCTCCAGCGGGCCGGCCTCACGATTAAGGCCGGCAAATGCCAAATTGGTCAAGGGTCCGTGACCTACCTGGGGCACCAGGTGGGAAGCGGGCTGGTGGCCCCACTGCAACTTAAAATTGCTGCCATCCAGTCCTGGCAGCCCCCCGTCACCCAGACCGAAGTCCGAGCCTTCTTGGGGCTCACCGGCTACTACCGGCGGTTCGTGAGGGACTACGGCAGCATTGTGGGGCCCCTCACGGGTCTCACGTCCAAGAACCAACCGAAGCGGATTAACTGGACCCCCGATTGTCAAGCGGCCTTCGAAAAGCTGAAGGCCGCCCTGTGCACCGCCCCTGTGCTCCAGGCCCCCGATTACAGTCGGGAATTCGTGGTACAGACAGACGCCTCCGACCACGGCATCGGAGCGGTTCTTTCCCAAGTGAACCCTGAGGGTCATGACCAGCCGGTGGCCTTCATCAGCCGACGTCTCCTGGCCCGAGAACAGCGCTGGAGCACAATCGAGAGGGAGGCCTTCGCAGTGGTGTGGGCCCTCAAAAAGCTCCGGCCCTATCTCTTCGGTACCCACTTCCGGGTACAAACCGACCATAGACCCCTGCAGTGGCTGATGCAGATGCGGGGGGAGAACCCAAAACGATTGCGCTGGTCCATCTCCCTGCAGGGAATGGACTTCACCGTGGAGCACCGACCGGGCCAAGACCACGCCAACGCAGATGGCCTGTCACGCTTCTTCCGCCTCGACGAGGAGAGTCCCCAAGAAGATGGGTGACTCTCCCCGCCTTCAGCTGGGGGGGACGCATGTTGGACAGGCCACACGAAGGGCTTGCTCCCTCCCCGCATGACAGGGCCCAAGCCCCGGCCCGCCAGGCATGACCCACGAGAATCACCCGCACCCCGTCTCCCGACGGAACTCCTGCCCTCGGACCTCCATGTATCACGGGCCCAAGCCACCACCGGCTCCCTCGGCCGGGTCAAGCCGCCATCTTGGGCCCTGCGCCACGAGGACGCGTGGCCTCCACCCGACCCTAACCCTGGGCCTGGCCGGCCCCGACATCCCGGCACCACCATCCACCCAGGAGGTGAGCGGACCACTTGGCAGGTCAATGGGAGAACGAAGCGCCAAGGACTCTCCCCCGCCAGGTGACGATCGCCTCCAGCTCCCCCAGGCACCGGCTCCACCCCCCGCTGGGTGTCTGGACACCTTCATCCCGGACCCTCCGACCTCCAAGTGCGAGGGTCCGGACATCAAAGGGCGCCTGCCCTATAACTGGAGCAGCTCCGGAGCAGGAAGGCAGTTGTATCCTGGAGTCGAGAGACACCGAGAGAACTCAGCCTTGACGGACTACTGGCGCTGCCGTAGCCCTATCTTGTGAACTATCGTCCTGCCTGCTGGCGCTGCCGCGGCCTTCTGCAACATCCATCCTCGTCGGGACCTGCTGGCGCTGCCGCGGCCCGTTGTAACGACCACCTTCACCGGGACCTGCTGGCGCTGCCGCGGACCGTACATCGACCATCTTCACTGGGACCTGCTGGCGCTGCCGCGGACCGTGTATCAACCATCTGCACCGGGACCTGCTGGCGCTGCCGCGGCCCGTACCAGCTAGACCACCAAGCTCGAGGATTGTGAGCTACCCACCATACCATCTCAACTACCAGACTGGTAACCAGACTGTCCCGCTACCCCCTTTTCCCATCTTGAGAGACTTGCATCGAGGGGACCCCTGAGTCCAGACCTCCTTGTACCTTTTTCATCGTACCTTAAGAAGTGCTTATAAAGAACGCTAACTCATCTCCTTGTGTGGTATCTGTCTGTGGGGGGGAAGTTATTTGTCTGTGCGATCGCTGGAGACGGCTCTCCCCGGAGACCTCTCCCCTTGTCCTCGGCCGACCCTCCCGGTCCGTCTAACAGTTCTCCTCCTGGGTGAAAGGCTGGGCCCTCTCCACAGACCTGGACATGGTGACAGAGGATTCACGAGCAGCAGCAGTGTAGTGAATCAAAGGATGTGCAGGCAAGTGCTCTCTCATGGAAGCTGGCTGCCTTATATCTACCTTGCTGCCCTGTTTCATTCACAGGAGTACAGAGTGATTGGTCACTCACATTTGCATCCTATGTTTCCTCCAATCCCTTTAAACCTACCTCAGTCAGTGGCTTTGCTCTTTTTTTTTATTGAGCATAATGTCAACTCAACAACCACTTTGCAACAATGTAGATTCTTTCAAACCGACTTTAGCTGGGCACCTGATGAAAAAAATTCAAACTTTAAACTCGGTCTCCATGACAACCAGCATGCATGTAGGGCTTTATACTTGTCCCTCATGTGTCCCCTATGTAATTTGGACATTCACACACAGGTACGGTGAGTTCCAGGGCCCTAGGGCACCCCAAATGCATAGAAACAGCCCGTACACGCGCGTGTATGGGGCGTATCACTATGGGTACGCATACACGAGCAAAGCCATAGTGAAACGGCCCGTACATGCGCGTGTACGGGACGTATCACTATGGCTTTGCTCGCGTATGCATACCCATAGTGATACGCCCCATACACGCGCGTGTACGGGCCGTTACACTATGGCTTTGCTCGCGTATGCGTACCCATAGTGATACGCCTCGTACACGCGCGTGTATGGGCCGTTTCACTATGGCTTTGCTCGCGTATGCGTACCCATAGTGATACGCCCCGTACACGCGCATGTACGGGCCGTGTCACTATGGCTTTGCTCGCGTATGCGTACCCATAGTGATACGCCCCGTACACACGCGTGTACGGGCCGTTTCTCTATGGGTAGGCCTACGGCAGCACTCCCATAGTGATGGGGAACGTACACACGCCCTCCGAGCGCATGTACGGTGCATTCCACACCTGACAGTGGTGACAGGCAGCACACAGAACGGAATAGAGCTGACATACTTGTCCAAGGCTGGACATCAAGGCATTGTCTGTGCAGTACTACATGTGTGGGGCACAGGTGTGTCAGGCTGTAATGTGGCACATTACTCCTGAGTTGTGAAGGCAATAGATGTATGATGAGATGTGTACAGATGTCATGTGTGATGGTGGACTATGTGCCAGACATCCCCTTCACTCCTTTGACATGTGTGAATGTAGTATAGAACACTTGTGAAAAGCGTCACTGCCATGGCACAGTCAACAACACACGCAACTGGCTGGCATACGTGTCCAGGGCATATTGCACAGACCTGACTCTGTATGTAGCATATGTGTATTGCCTGTTGACCATGTGCTCAGTACATTGACATTGGTGGTGTACTGTACTCACTCTTCGTTGTCACTTCTAATTCACTGCAGGGCTCCGCCTCTCCCTCGAGCAATTCCGGACTTGGCTGACATGCGGGAAAATGACTGTATACGCCGCTACCGCTTCCCCCAACGTTTGATTGAGGACTTGACGACACGGCTGGCAGCACACCTCCAACCGCTACACAGGTATCCTGGTGCACTGACACCCAAGGTGAAGGTGATGGAAGCCCTACATTTCTTGGCCACGGGTACCTTTCAACATACCATTGCCCATGTGGGTGGGATGTCCCAAACCATGTTAAGCCGTGTTCTGCATGATTTTTTAGAGGCCATGTTGGAACACCTTGATGAGTTCATAAAATTCCCAACTCCTGAGCAGTTGACAGCTGTCAAGCGTGAGTTCTATGCCCTGGGAGGGATGCCCCATGTCATTGGGTCCATAGATGGAACACATGTGGCTTTGGTACCACCACAGGCACAGGAGGTAGCCTTCCGTAACCGCAAGCATTACCACTCCATTAATGCCCTTGCGGTGTGTCTTGCCAACATGGTGATTTCACATGTCTGTGCTCGTTTTCCAGGATCAGCACACGATGCGTACATCATGAGGCGTAGCAGGGTGCCTGAAATGATGCTGCAGCTGCGCAACGAACGAGCATGCATTGTTGGTGGGTATACTCTGCCAGTCCTGTATTTAACGTCATCTTCCTGTCTTACTGCTTCTCCTGACCCACTCTTGTCCATGATGTTTCCATGTAGGGGACGCTGGCTATCCCAATATGCCATGGCTAATCACGCCTCTCCGCAACACCAGCACGGCTGCCGATCACCGCTACAACAACGCCCATGGGCTGACCCGGCGAGTGATAGAGAGGACGTTTGGCCTCCTGAAGAGCCGATTCCGTTGCCTCCACAAGACCGGTGGCACACTCCCATATGCACCGGTGAAGGTCTGCAAGATATTCCTCGTGTGCTGCATGCTGCACAACATGGCAGTGGAGAAAGCTGTGCCACTCATCCTGGATCCAGATGAGCAGGACCATCCACCCGTGGAGGATGAAGGGCTTGGGCACGAGGCAAGTGATGTGGAGGAGGAGGAGGCGGTGGAGGACATGCGGAGTCGGCTCATACGCGACTTCTTTGCTTAGTGGTGAGTTCCAGTGTCTGAGTGTGCACGCATTGGGCTGTGTGTGGCATGTGTTGCAATGTGTGTGTCCATCTGCATGTCTTCCAAGTGAGTCTGAGGTGTGTTTGGATGTGTCACTCGAGTGATGGTGCAATAGAAGAATGTTTTTCCAGAGTCATCATTGTCACCTAGCATGTTGACAACCTAATACGTGTTGAGTACATGCACATGCATGCGGATGTACTTCTTTTGGCTGACTTCTGGTGTGTCTCCCATCCACAGGTACTTGCGCATGCTGTCTGCTGGTGGCATTGTTGTGCTCCTGCTATTCCTCATGATCACGGCAACATGTGCTGAATCACCGTTACATGCACGGACAAGTTTGAAAATCTCCTTCAGGTAAGGGATGCAGCACGGCTTTTTGGGAGTGGTATTTGTTTTGAATGTGTGTGCACTGCTCCTGTTCATGTTTGGTTACTTTGCATACATGTAGAATCACCATGGGGCACATGACCTGGAGCAGAATTCACCTGAATTGATGGTCAGACTTGGTGACAGTCATCTGTAATGGGATTGTGATGGAGCCATCAATGTGTGTGACACTGGCCTCGGAAACATACGGGTTGCACCGGGTTGACATGGTGTGTGAATTCCCCATCAGGGGCTCAATGGTGTATAGCAGGCTCTCCGTGAGCAGCAGGGGGTGTTTAGCTGTAACCCGTAACTTGTGTGCCAGTGCCATGGATTTCCAGCATCTGTGGTGCTAAGGGGGGTGCCAGTGTTGGTCCCACGTGTTCATCCACATGACCTGTGTATGTGTAGACAGAGTTGCATTAGCATTCCGACACACATGCCTAATAAAGGTGTCCCTCTGCCTCCAAGGTGCCTCATCTCTGTCAATGGTGGTCTGTTGCCAATGTGCATGCGGCATGTCTGGCATTGTTCTCAGAGATGGTGCATATGAGTCTATGTGTAGAGTAGCAAAATGCAAGCTGTTTGTCAGGGATTAGATTCTGTATTGTGCATGATGTCCATGGCTGTGTAGGTTTTGTGGCCTGTCAGTCTCCACGACGGCCACTGTGCCGCATGTGAATCCATTGTGTGTGTGTGTGCCATGTTGAATCAGACATTCCTTCCTTGACATGCACCTTTTGCATGGTTCCTTCCTGAGATCCTTGTCTTTGTGTGCTACTTGTAGCATTGTTTCCTTGACATGGCGCATGCTGCTGCAGGCCCTGCTGCAAGGGCACCCAGTGTCCACGCAAACGCGCTGGTGTCCATCATGGATTGCTTGCTGACATGTGCTATGCTGATCAACAGCATCTGTGCCTCATGCGGCAGCACACTCTGCATTATGCACAAGATCCCCAGTTCCATCCACCTCAAGGCAAGAGGGAGACCATCCCCCAGGTCAACTATGACATCCGTGTCCACTCCTACCCTGCACTCTACGGACATGTGCGTTAGAAATCCCATGATACTTGTCCACATCCAGGGTGCATCTGCCCAGCTCTGCTACTACATCCGGCGACCAGGCCACATCAACGTCAAACAGAGATGGGGGGAGTGGATCACTGCCAGCTGCAGGATGACCTTCTCAATCCATGCACACCCTCAGGATGCAGCCCACACCCACAACACAACCTTGTGGCACTGTGATCCAACACCCAATTGTGCCATCTCCATGCATCCAACCTTGGCTAGCCCACCATTCGCCACATCCACCTGACTCAAGCATGCAGGACATGGTTCTGCCACGTGTCTACACATACCTGGGACTCCAACCCCAGGACACTCCACATGATCCCTGACCTCTGCGCATGACTGTTGCTCTTCTAAATAGGTCTGTGGGCACAGTTGTGCGGGCACCCCCTCAGCTGGTTGGGCCCATCACGGGTGAGTATGGTGCTCCATGTCTGTCTTGGATGGTACGTTGTGACCCATGTGTGTCCTGTGCCAGACTCAGACCCCAGGGTATGGTGGTTCGGAGTTAATTCAGAAATCAGGCATGGTTTGACTTTACAACATACACATGTAGTGGAATAATGCAAAATGAAGGCATCATCTTGTGATTGTGATGAATTTTATTAGTGCTGGGGTACGTGTTTGGGGGGGTGACAAGAGGTGCTTGTCGGGAGTGTAGAATCCAAAGTTCACAGGGGGAGTTGGTGTCCTTGCCATTGACAGTCATCAGAGTCTGTGCCACAGTCTTTGTCAACATTGGTCAGACAGTGACCAGCAAGGCCATGTGGCAGAGAATGTCCTTTGCTGCTGTGCTGCTGTTGGGCCATAGGGCCAGGTGCCAGGCCAGGTGACCTGGGAGATGGTGATGTTCCGCTGACTCTCACGGTCTTTTGCGTGGATGACCCACCTTCCTGCGGGGACCCTCAGACGCCTGGCTTGACGGTGCAAGGGACGCTCCGTCAGATGATTCCTCCTCCTCCTCCCTCCCTGGGGCTGGTGCTGCTCTACGCCTGCTGGCACAGGGAGGGTTTGCCAGGCTTTGGGTGATCTGACGGAGGGATTGGCTCATGTCCCTGTGCACCGCCAAGTGCTCTGCATGTCTTGCCTCCATCCTGGCATGATGCTCAACCTGCAGGGCCTTCATCTCATTGAGGGTCTCCACTACCTGGGCGATGCCTCTGGAGTCACGCCGGTATGCGTCCAGGATGCTTCTGACGTGTGCCATAGCCGGGTCCTGAGCCAACTGGGCAGGTTCGGGCCTCCGCCGTCCTCCACTCCCACCACCCCTGCCCACTTGCGCCTGGCCTGCCGTTGTGGGCACATCGAGTCTCCGGGACCCCTGATGGATGGCATTTGCGGGGTCGCCTGCCTCCTCCTGGGTGCCCGAAGAACCTTGTCCCTCCTGGACAGACTGGCTGCGTTGTTGTGAGCGGGCAGGGCTCCTGGGTGTCTCCTGGGATGTGGCAGGAATGGGGGTGGTGGTTGGCACAGTTGTACCTGACGCAGGTGCTGCAGGTGGTTGGACACCAGAGGGGCCAGGTTGGTCTGGGTCATCCACGGAGTGGTGAGAGTCATCGCTGGCGTTGGGGTCCTCTTCACACAGAGCCTGGTCCTGTGAGTCTTCCCCCCCAGTGTTGGGGGGAGATCGACGACGTTGACCTGTGTGTGAGAGAGACAGTGTTAATTGTGTTACATGCGACATCCATGTTTCATTCATTTTTGATTTGGCACAGTTCCTCTGGGTGGTTGGATTTGGCTAGCATTCCTCACACAGTGCACTTGTGCATGGGTATGTCCCTTGGCCACAGCTTTCGACACTTTACCTATGTGTGACACAATCTTAGTTGATGCATATTTTGGGAACGCAGTCAGCAGTGTAGTGAGCGGGCGTAGCAAGCCATGCAGAGCCGCCTTACGTGTTGCACTGTACGTGGCCAAATGGTGTTTTTTCCATGCTATTTGAGAATGCAGGTAGGTAACTTAACAATTTGTGACAGGGTTCTGACGAACACAGTGGGTAGGTATACTGGGTGTACGGTTCTGTTTGTGCCTGCAGCACGGATGTACTTGTGCACAGATTGACACATGGCCTAGTGTTTATCAAAGGTTGAAGGGGGGGTTAAGGCACTGCCAAACCTTGTCTACATGCACACAGTCCACCTGCTGACGAGCGGACATGGCCACACCACCCAAGGGTGATTTGGTCTCCCTATGTCTCCCTTACTCCCTCCCTCTGTCAGCCTCCTCCCACTGTCCGTCTCCCTCTATCTCCCTTTCTACCTCCCTCTATCAGCCTCCTCCCTCTGTCCGTCTCCCTTTACTCCCTCCCTCTGTCAGCCTCCTCCCTCTGTCCCTCTCCCTTTCTCCCTCCCTCTGTCAGCCTCCTCCCTCTGTCCGTCTCCCTTTCTCCCTCCCTCTGTCAGCCTCCTCCCTCTGTCCGTCTCCCTTTTTCCCTCCCTCTATCAGCCTCCTCCATTTGTCCGTCTCCCTTTACTCCCTCCCTCTGTCAGACTCCTCCCTCTGTCCCTCTCCCTTTCTCCTGCCCTCTGTCAGCCTCCTCCCTCTGTCCGTCTCCCTTTCTCCCTCCCTCTGTCAGCCTCCTCCCTCTGTCCGTCTCCCTCCCTCTGTCAGCCTCCTCCCTCTGTCCGTCTCCCTTTCTCCCTCCCTCTGTCAGCCTCCTCCCTCCCTCTGTCTGTCTCCCTGTGTCCACCTCTGTCTCTGTCCCTCTCTCTGCCCCTCTCCCTCCCTCTGTGTGTCACCCTCTGTCACCTCAGCCCAGCTTCCTGGGCACACAGAGTTTGCAGGTCTTGCAAAGGCCATTGGCTTGTTCATGTGGGTTTGTTTCTTCTCTGCGGGCACCCATTGGGCGGAGTGTGTGAGTCTGCGCTGCTGCTGTGGCGGTGTGTGCTGACACTCTTTCAGTGTACTGCGTCTTCATTGGCTGCTGTTATGTGCAAATTGTGCCTTCATACCCATGTCGTCCTGCAACGCGGCCACCATTAGCAGGCAAAACAGTACTGTGTGGGGACACACTGTTGGTATGGCTGTGCCCTAAGCCATATGGGCTGAGGGCATTGTTGTGTGCTTCAGAGTTGCTCTATGTTAGTTTTGAGGCCCACCCTCCCGGCATCGGGGACATCCTGTCTTGTGTTTGTGTTTTGTGTGGCCTGTGACTTGGCCTGGCCTTGCTTGGGGCATGGTGCATGGAGGCGCTAGTGGCATGTGTGTGTTTTTGGAGTGTGGTTGTGTCCGGTGCTGGCTTTGTGGGGGTTGCGTGCATGATTGGTATTTTGGTTGTATATGGCGTTCCCCCCATGTGAGGTGAGTTGTTTGTGTACTCACCAGGCTCTCGGACTCCTTCTAGTCCGTCTACTCCCAACAGCTCCAGCGTGGTCATCACCTTCTCCTCCCAGGGATGGTAGTGTACCGGTCTGCGGGATGGCCCTCCTCCAGTGATGTTGGCCTGGTTGTGCTCGTCCGTCATTTTGCGGCGGACCGTCCTCCGCAGATCGTACCACCTGGCTTGGCACTCATGCCTGGTCCTTCTGGTGGACCCAACAGCATTCACGGAATTGACTATCCTCTCCCACATGGCAGTTTTTTCTGATATGCTGGTCCGTCTGACCAATGTTCCAAAGAGCTGTGGCTCGAATCTGATGATTTCGTCGACAAGGGACTCCAGCTCGACCTTTGTGAACTTTGGATTCTTGTTGGTGGGCATGGTGTGAGGTGTGGATGGTTGTGGGGGTGTGGGTGTGGATGGTTGTGGGGGTGGGGGTGGGGGTGTGGATGGGTGTGGGTGTGGATGGTTGTGGGTGTGCTAGTGATGGTGGTTGTGTGAATGTGATGAGGGTGTGTTTGTGATGGTGGTTGTGTGAAGGAGTGCAAGTGTAAGGTGTATTGATGGTTGAAGTATGGTGCAGTGCGTTGTCTCTGGGGTCTGGCAGCAGTGGATCTGTTGCAAAGGATCATGGTTTGTGTGTGTTGGGCCTTTTTATTGGTCCATTTGTGGGTGTGGCTGTGTTTGAACTTTGGGTGGGTGTGTTATAAGGAGTGGTAGTGGTTTGGGCCTCTGTTTATCTGTTTGTCAGTTGCAGGTCAGTGTATAGGATGTATTTGGCCTTGTTGGATATGTTTTTAGGTGTTGTGTGCCTCGGATTGACTGTCCTTGTGTTTTTTTGGTTAGTTCTGGTTCAGTAGGAGTGTTTTTAGCGTCTGTACGGTGCGTACATGGGCCATGTTGTTGTACAGTGCTGTCCTTTGCTATGGCTTAGTACGACTCGTGCATGCCCGATGTTGGGTGAGGGTGCTGGTGTGTGGGCCTGGGGTAGGGTGCGTACGAACACAGGCAGGGTGTTGGTCCGCACCGTCCATCGGTGGTGGTGTTTCGCACAGTACATACAAGGGGGGCTGGGTGTAGGGTCCGTACATACACGGGTGGGGGTACGGTCCGTACATACACTGGTGGGGTGGGGGTACGGTCCGTACATACACTGGTGGGGGTACGGTCCGTACATACACTGGTGGGGTGGGGGTACGGTCCGTACATACACTGGTGGGGTGGGGGTACGGTCCGTACATACACTGGTGGGGTGGGGGTACGTTCCGTACATACACGGGTGGGGTGGGGGTACGGTCCGTACATACACTGGTGGGGTGGGGGTACAGTCCGTACATACAAGGGTGTGGTGTTGGTACGCTCCATTCATACACAGGTGGGGTGGGGGTTCGGTCCGTACATTCACTGGTGGGGTGGGGGTTCGGTCCATACATACACGGGTGGGGTGTTGGTACGCTCCATTCATACACGGGTGGGGGTTCGGTCCGTACATACACGGGTGGGGTGTTGGTACGCTCCATTCATACACGGGTGGGGGTACGGTCCGTACATACACTGGTGGGGTGGGGGTTCGGTCCGTACATACACGGATGGGGTGGGGATACGGTCCGTACATACACTGGTGGGGTGGGGTTACGGTCCCTACATACACTGGTGGGGTGGGGGTTCGGTCCGTACATACACGGGTGGGGTGGGGGTACGGTCCCTATATACACGGGTGGGGTGGGGGTACGGTCCGTACATACACAGGTGGGGGTACGGTCCGTAGTTACACTGGTGGGGTGGGGGTACGGTCCGTACATACACGGGTGGGGTGGGGGTACGGCGCGTACATCCGCGGCCGGGGGCATTTTGCGCGTACATGCGGGGTCTGTGGTGGGGTGTTCGGCGCGTATGCGGACACGTGTCTCCATGCTTGCTGTGGGAGTTCGGTCCGTATGGTGTTTTTAGCATACAGTTGTAAAATCGAAAGGACGGGAGTGATCGTACTAGCGCGGTCGGACTTCATTTTTCCGATTCGTACGGTAAATCGTCCGGGGATGTGTCGGACACATTTTCCGACCCGAGGACGTGTGGGGAAATGTTCCGGATGTGATTCGTATGGAGTTTTTCCCATGCGAATCGTACTTGGCAGTTTGTACGCTACTTGTACGGTAAAAAATCCAGATTCAATTCGGCCGGGGGAAATTTTTCCAGGATCAGAATCGGCACCAAAATGTGATGCTGAGCCTGATTAATGGTATTTCCATACCTGTGAAATACACCCTGTAAGCCTTTTTGTTTCACATTTTGCTGCTCTTTCTGTACACAATGATATTGCAGCTTCTCTGCTTTCTGCAAAATATCTCTCTGTTGTTACATATTTAGTGGCTCATTACGATGCCGGTCAGACTGACAGCCATCCTGGTGAGCCGCGTCCGACCGCCGAGTCAAAAATCTTACCTCTGTCTTCTTACGATTCAACCGTTGCTACTGCGGTGGTCACTTCTACAGCAGGGCCTATACCCCAAAATATATTGCTGTAAATGTATACAAAACTCACACGAAACATGTGACTTGTACACGCACGCATTTCATATGCGGGGATATGCCTTGTGCACCAGGTACCCCATTGCTGGAGTGTGGCAGAATGTGCAAAATCCAGTACTGCATGAGGACTTACCAGGATTCCGGCACCCACAGGATCGTAGTCATCGGAGTGTTGTTGCCCAGGTATATGGAGGACCTGAAAGTAGGGACCCATGGTGGAGACAGCTGGAAAGAAGTAAATATGGGTGAGTAAGCACCTCAAATCCTTCATTTTCGATGACACGAGACAGCCAGTCAGACCGCCACAGTTGCCTCATCAGAAAGCCACATTATAATCCGGACGGCAGTTGGAGATCCCGGTACTCCCATATGGCTGCTGGTTTTCTCCACCTGCCATCTCGGAAGATGGAGAAAAGCTGACGGAGTCAGAGGTCTTTCAGCGATGAGTCAGAGTACACGATGTATGCTTTGTAATCCGGCAGTCGGACCGACCCCTTTGATGAGGCCATGGCTGTCCGACTGCCTCCAACAGGACCGTGGAAGCCATCCCGACCGGCATTGTAATGAGCCCCATAGCGTTGAAAAGTTATGTGCTAAAAAAAAATTGTGCATTTTCACAAACCTCTACAAGAACCAATGCAAAGCCTTTACACATACTGAAATTCATAAAGCTTTATGTATTAAATGAACATTATGGGATATTCATCTGCCAATAGCATGATGGAGTCCATCTGTTTAAATGCAGATGGAAGATTACGCCTCATTGCCCAGAAGAGACAATAAGCGTGCTCATCTAGATAGTTGAATGAAGTCAGATGTCGCCACCTGACTTAAGCTTGGGACTACCATGGAAAGCTGTGAGTGCAGATGAATAGGAACTGTTTTCAGGGAGACTGAGGCAAACTGCATTCATCTGAATGCCAGACCCATAGTGATGATCCCTGACCAAGGCAACATGTTGAGCATTCTCTCTGGGCCCAACCTACAAGCATTTTATAAGCAGGTTTGCCTTACTCCAGTTTTTTGCTGTGAGTTACTACTTAATATCCAAGCCTGATTCACAAGCTTTTGTGTAATACTGCAGGCTTAGGTGTGATCTACTCAGTACTTTAATTTTTCTAGTTTTGCTCTATGAACATCGTGGCACAGAGGAAACAAAGGGTGCCCTGCACGGCACCCTGTGTCTCCTCTACATTGGGATGCCTGCAGGGGGACACAACATGTGACACCCATTTCAGTCCATGCCGTGAAGGAAAAGTTTTTGGCATTCCCATTGTGGTGCCCATTTTCTCAGGCAGCGCCATGGGAAAGCCAAGAACCAGCCCGCCAGACAGGAGGAAACTCCTAATCTGGCGCGTGGTCTGACCACTGCTTTGGCATTACAGCAGTGGGGAAACCCGGTGCCTCCAAAGTCGTAATCAGGCCCTTACTGTTCTAACTTCAGTCACAGCTTACTTTAGGGAAGGTGCTGGGCAGTCGGAGTGGGTGCTGATTTCAGCATTCTAAGTCAACTCAGGGCAAGCCTCAGAACAGGTGCTAGACAGTAAATGGGGACTACAAATACACCAGCATTTTAAAAATTAAACTCAAGAAGACTCTCAGTGAAAGCAAAAATACGAAATCAATAGTAAAGATCTCAACATACCTCTTATTTTCTTCATCTTGAAACAAATTTAAAAAGAGCAACAACCAAACCATCAGTCAAAACAGCAAAATCATCTCTGCAAACCATCAAATATAGAAAAGAGAAGTTAAACTTTGCATCCAAAGTTTATTATATAATCATCTAGATCAAATCATAACCCTTTCTTATTTTTTTTTAAAAGTGTAATATAGGTTGCTGGAATCCGATAGTAGGTGGTGATTTCTATTTAAAGGTCACAGTGGGTCATCAGGATGTCAGCAGACCGCCACTGACAGACCATCGGTGGTGGTCCGTCCAACATTGTAGGAATCGGTCCATCCGATGGATTACAAAACCGGCGGTTAGAGCACAGAGGTTGGGGGGGTAGGACTGCAGCCTCCAACAGGATCAAAGATCACGGCGGGATGGTAGCCTGATGCCTAACCCTAAAATGAGGAAGGTGCCTGCACACGCACCGCCATAGGGATTAGGATATCCCTTTCCAGCTGCCTTTTCATGGTGGTCCTACCGCCATGAAAAGGAAGCCAGAAAGAGTTTGGGGCCCCAAGCACAGCCCGTCCCGCATAGGCCACTGCTAAGTGCCCTGTGGGCACATGTAGTGCCCCAGCACATCCATACAGTATGTGCCAGGCACAACATGGTCCCTGGCACACCGTGCAAGGATGTGCACAAACTATCTTTTTCCCCTGGGGCCCTTTTCCTGGGCCGCAGCATAAGCCGCAGTAGGAAAAGGCAGTTTACAACCGCCTACAAGGCGGTCTAATAATTGTATGGTGGGTGGTACCACAGTCTCCCTGTCGGGTGGTCCTATTCCAACTGTGATGGAGGTCCACCATCGTAATTATGCCCTCAGTTTTCCTCAGGGAAGGTGTTCGGAGTGGATGCAGATTTTCTATTCTAACACTAATCAAAGCTAAGTTCAGGGAAGGTACTGGAAGTGAGAAGATTTAGTATTCTAAATCTAGTCAGGGCTAACGTCAGTTAAGGTGCACTGTGTGAAAGTCGGGTAACTTTAGGGAACGTGCTGGTCTCTACCAGCGGGCGTAGATTTTCAATTCTAACTCCAGCCAAGGCTAACTTCAGGGAAGGTGGAAAAAACTTTGAGGGGCAGGCACATTTACTACTGTAACTCCAGTCAGGAATTACCTCAGGAAATGTTCTGGTAACCAGAAAAGAGGCACCCACATTTTAAAACAGTGATGCATTTTAAAAAATAGCCTTTTACAAGAATCTTAGGCAAGGGAAAGATTTGAAAACAACAGCAAAGTTGTCAAGATTTCTCTTATTTTCTTCATCTTCAAACAGTTTTCAAGTTGCAGAAAATCATTCATCAGGCTATCAGTCAAAACCATCAAATCGTTTCTACAAGCCACCACACAGAGAAAACAAAGGGTAAACTTTTAATCCAAAGTTTGCAATATAATCATCTTGAACAAATCATAAACCTTTTTTTTTTTAAAATGTGTAATGGAAGTTGCTGGTCTCTCAGAGTGATGGTAGATTTTTCATTCTAACTCTAGTCAGGGCTATCTTCAGGGAGGGTGTTAGCCACATTAGAGGGGGCAGATTTATCATTCTAAATCCAGCCAGGGCTAATCTCAGGGAAGTGACTGGACACTGGGAGGGATCAGATTTACTGTTCTAACTCCATGCAGGGCTAACCTCAGGAATAAAGCTGGATACTGGGAGGCGGACATATTTACCTCCCAGAACATAGGAAAGTGTTTTTGTTGACATGAGAGTTAAATATTTGTTTTTTCTAACAACACCTCCAAAAATGCAGAATTCTCGACAAGTAGTGTATGTGAATTCAAAAAGGGGAAAGAGACATGAAATATGGAGAGTATATTTACAGCAAAGAGAGACTAACTGAGCCCAGAAGTCATTGGAGGTGTGTAGATTATTTTTCAATCTGTTGCACAGGTAGAGTGTTAGTCTTGGAGAAATTGTTCAGAGAACCATAGAGCATAACCAATCTACCTCTGCAACAGGGTTAGATGTAAGAGAAAATATTCCGCTTATAAAACCACTTAGTGCCACCTCCAATGAATCCTGTGGCACTATTATGAGGGAGATAGCTCAGAATATCCCATTGCACCTTGCCAGTAACTTGCCAGCCATCACTAACCTACGAAGAATGATTCAAAGACAAAAGCAGGTAAGTAATCTTTATCTTTGAATCCTCAAACATTTTCAGACCTTGGCACCCCCGAGCTAACACAATCTTTTAGTAATGAACAATTTCTAATGTATGATAACAATGATTCAGACAAATGCATACTAATATTCTCTACCCCTAATTACACTGCTACCCTTGAGAACAGTGGGGCAATGGCTCATGCATTTAAATCCACTCCACATCTTTTTGCTGAAATATGCACGGTGCATGTGTCTGTCAGTAATACAACTGTACCACTAATGTGTGCATCACTGGCTGACACCCAGTAAGCTAAATACATTGAATTTTTTGGGGTTATAAAAACTAAGGGCCTGATTACGAGTTTGGCGGTCCATCGGACCGCCTAACCCGTGGTGGCAGTCCTAGACAGCCAGACTGGTGGCCCACTCGCCATATTATGAATACGGCGGTGGAACAGCCAAAGGACTGCTGGATCGTGCAGCAGTGGCGTGGCAGTCAAAGGCCCAAATATGCTTGGCAGGGCCACTTCAGCATGGCCAAGCATATTATGAGTTTCCTGATCACCTCACTTTCAATGACGGTGAGCCCACTATTAAAAGTGCAGAAGAGACTAAACTTAGGGTACCCTACAGGTCCCCCTGTTGCCTCAGGGACGTGAAATGAATGGAAGGGGGCATATGATGTGCCCACCTGTCTGCATGCATCCCCTTTCCTGCTCGGCAAGAACCGCCTGCCAGACTAGGAGACAACACCTAATCGGGCAGAGTCTGGCTATGGGTTTGGCGGTCCTGGAGCGGGCTCTGGCGGGTCACCAAACTTATAATCAGGCCCTAAAACTTCAGAAAAGAGTCCAGGAAAATTGTTGTTGACTTTTTAATAAAAATAATAATACTATTATTAAATTATACCCTACTACCCAAATTCAAGGAATTTGTTTTCACTTTTCCTAGGCATATTGGCATAAAATTCAAAAAACATCCTTAGTTCATGTCAAGCAATTAAATGCTATTTGAATATGTTTTTTTAAAACTAGCTGCTTTCTGTTTTGAGCATCCTGAATGTGCGGCAAAGTACTACACTTCAAGTATATAATTGAAATACTTTATGCATAGTGAAGAGAAATCTTCTCCTTTTCTTAATTATTTTTAAGTAGTTCGAATTGGCTATCTGAACAGGTCTGGTCATAAAAGAAAACCATAATTTCCTATTGAGTGGTACACTAGCTGTCTGAAAGGTGATACAAAAACAAACATTGCCATTCACGGTTGTCATAACTGTTTTAATAATTGCAATTGTCAAAACTCATCCCTCTCTGTATTACTGTTTGAAAAGGTTGAAGAAGAAGCACCTTTTTCAAGACATGAGACAGGCACAATCTTTAACAGGAAGGCAAATAGGAGAATGGAAATGTCTAAGAGACTGCTAAATTGCAAGAGTTTTCATTGCTCCGGCTACAGACCTGCAAACTGCAAAACAATGTTTTCATGTAACATTATTACCATATAAATAACTCCTTCAGATTACCTTCCTGTTTTGCTTTACTACACATCTTTCTAATTCATGTGTTTTTTAATTTTAACAACTAAATCTAAAATGTTTTTTTTATACCTGGAATTGTTTTCTCTTTTCAGCCCTTGATGATATTACTTTTGTCTGCTATCACCAAGACTCACACTTGCCAGTAATATTTTGAAAAATCCAGACCCCAATATTCAATTTATTTTGTTAAACTTTCATGAAAACATTTTTGAAAATTCGCTTTTCGTTGCATCACTTCTTTTTTCCCACTGCTTCTTTTCTTCTGATTCTTTTTCTTCTGCATGTCTTCCAACATATTTTCTTTAACTCTTCAAAAAATCTTTCCACTGACCTATGCTTCTCTTAGAACATTTCTTCTTTAATATTCTGTCTGCTATTCTTCTTTTTTCCAGTCTTCAATTGTAGAACCGAAAAAAAGTTCTTTATTTTAAAAGTAGACAAAACATTGAATATTAATAAGTTACATTATTTACTATAAAACTCTTTCTTGAATGTTTTGTTTACTTTGCCAATAAAATGTCAAAGTGCCAAAGCAAACTTACAAACACAACCTTCAGTGGGGAATTAAATTTGGTTAGTCTACATATATGTAAACATTTCTTTTCTAATTGGCATTAGTGAACCACCCTTCTTCTCTTTCTGCTGAAAATTAAATAATTTAAATGAGTTCTTAAAAAATGTAAAAAACACTTACACAATCTCAGCTGTTCTTTCCATCTGATCTTCTCTGCCACAACCGACCAAATGTATGAGGAGATGCATAACCACGTAGACATGGAATCCTTTAAAAATAAAAAAAGGACTTTTTTTCATTGTTGTCTATGGGGGATCGAGGGATGTTATTTAAAATGTATTTGAAAAATATTGAGCATTGTATATTATTTACATTCACAACAACAATAGAACAAGTCTTCTACCTATATTTTTTATGTGTTTTCAATAACCTTATTTTGTTGTTGTCCAAAGTGTCATTGATTTGGAAAACACAGGGTGTATATAAAAGAACCCTCACTCACCTACCTAGTGGGTGACATGCTTCATCATTGGGTTCCCACCCTGGTTGCCGAGTGTCAGTGTGAGGTCAAAATAAAATTAACTGGAGACTCCTATCCACAAGTTGTGACTTTATTTTCAGGACTCTTGGTTAATATAAAAAAATGATGGCGGATAATTGTAGGATATTTAAATTGCTCTCACTTATCCTTGATGTGGTTGACATGTTTCAGCCACAGTTTTGCCTCTCAGGGTCAGATTGGCTTTCTTCAGGACTATATTAAACTTGCAGGTGTACTAAAGCATGCAAGTGAGGGGTGCTGTGCAGTCAATACTTACAAACCCCCGCTGTCAGTGAAGACAGTACTTCTTGTATCCTGTACTGTACAATAAAATGTAATAGAAAACAATAGCATTTAAGAGAAATTATAGGTAGGTCATTTCTTTTTTTGGAGCAAGGTAAGTGATTTACTTCCTACATCTCCTTGATATCCTGGAGCTTCTTCCCTATAAAGCTGCATATCATTTTTAATTTGTGATTTTATGGTATCAGATCATGTGATACCTTTAGTATGCGCATTCTAGCTATTTTGGTATCAGATCACATAGGTATCTAGATGGACCAACAGTGAATAGAGAATGATATTTGTGGAGATCACAATCGTATGTGTTCTTATTGTCTTACGTTCACAGTGATTGTTGCCCTTTTAAGCGTTTAAGCGCACCAGCCCGCATGGATTATGGTGGTGATGCGTCGCATGTATTCAAGTAACAAATAAACATACCTTCATTTCGTAAGTATCATAAGTCTGGAAACACCTATCTTATTTGTAGCTAGTCATATTAACTATGTTTACTCAGTGGTTGTTGTGACATATTCTCCCAGTGCAGGCATACCGTGGAGACAAGAAGTGACTATTAACCATATTCTTGCAGACTAAACTAAGTGTGTTACACCCTAGTTTGAACAAGTGATTTTTGATTGTGTGGGTAAGTTGTAAGTTACGCTATTAGTGTTTCCAGCATGCTCAAAGTACCCACACAAAATAAATATTCATTCAGAAAACATTAGAATTTACTGACTTAATTATAGGTAGCTCATTGTTCCTTGGGATACTGTGAGGAGGTGGGCCCTGTAGCAAAACCGTGCAATGGGTTAAAAGTAACATTTATGCAGTGCGCTTGTGTCGGCCATTTACTTTAAAACCAGGTCCCCCCGTTCTACTTACTGACTCAAGATTCCTCACCAACATGCAAACCTACCGCTTCCTCGAAAGTCCTGTAACTTAAAGACTGTGATTGGGCGCCTCCATTTTAAAAGCTACACATCTACCTATTTCTGGGCCCACAAGAACAGCCATGACCTGTGCTTGACCTCATGTAGGACAGAGCTACGTCCTGATGTGTGTTAGATTTGTGAAAACATTCCATTACGTGTGCCTGTTGTAGTTTTACATGACCCAGGCTGTCTGTCATTAGATTCTTGTGCCATGTAATGACACATGATGATTTCTCTTTACCCGAAATTCCCCTAATTCTTTCATACGCATCTCTGTGCTTCCCCCCTGTGCTGGCGCACAAACTGCAGCCATGCGCTGGCACCGTTGCACCACGGTACAAGGATGCCTGCGTCGTGGGGAAATTGTTTTTCTGCAGGAAGGGGCAACTTCCTACACAAAGCAATCACTACATGCATTTTTCTCTTTCAATAGGTGCTGTAGAATGCAGCACGGGGTGAAAGAGGAAAAAACTAGGAGAAATGAAAAAATGTCTCCTTGTTGTGCCTCGCTACACCACCTCTAGAGAGGCGTAGCATTCAGACGCATCTCCAGATTTACGATTTCTCGTAAATCTGGAGATGTGTCTTGTTCCATGAGTGTTGCTTGGGAACACCCACAGCAACACCCATGGAACGCCCCTTCAACGCAAAGTGCTGCGTGTGAAGGGACCGTATTTACGAGGAGAGGAAAAGTCACGCAGGGTGACTTTTCCTGTCCTTGTAAATATGGAGAAGCCCCCTGCGCCACCAGTACGTCACAAAATGTGACGTACTGGTGGCGCAGGGGGCTTGTAAATCTGCCCCTCAGTGTCTATTTTTACAATACCTTCTTCATTTCGAAATAAGTTTCTTTAAAGGAATGGACACACTTAGCTTCAAATTTCTAATGTGAGCAGTTGCTCATATTCTAAAATGCCATTCTCATGGTGAGATGGAGTGTCCATATTGATGCTCAGGAGCCGTCTACATTTATGCCGTTTGTTTCTTTTGAACAGATTTAATTCATAGGACATTGCTGGAAGGTATATTGTCATTCAGGCCTGTTTTATGAGTTGACATTCAGTAAATCCAATGTTGTTCTTTCTCAGAGAGGCAGCTTTCCAAAGTTATCCAATTGTTTCATATTGATGGGAGTATGTCCCTGTGGGATGAAGTGTTCCATCATTTTGTTGGGCTTCATTTACATTTTATATTGCTTCTGTGTTCATTTATTTGTGTCTTGATTTCTCTGGTGATCATGCCCATGTGCACACGTGCATGGGACCAAATAAATTATGTTTGTGGAGTTGTAATTTGTGTGTTTTCAAAATGTCCAGGTTTTCCTTGGTTCAAGGACCCCCTGACTGTGCTTCTTACATCAGTGGTTCCTGAGTTTTTTGGTCTTGTTCTTACTAGACTGTCTTTTAAGTGATTTGCTTATTCCCATTTCAAGTTTCCAGATTGGATAGTATGCCAGTTTTTGTTTATAATTTGTTTTATATAATTAGAGATGGTCTTATACGTAGTAATACATGTTAGGGGAATCGTGTTTTCAGTTCTGACTGGAGATTCAAAAAGGGCTTCCCTGTTTTGATTAGTTGCTCTTTTGAAAGTTTTTTTAATGATAATTTCTGGATAGTCACAGTTCTGCATTTTTCCTTTTAGTTCTTTCGGCTTGGATTATGAAATCTGTTTTCTTTGAGCAATTCCTCCTTAATGTGAGAAATTGCCCATAGGGAAGGTTTTCTCAGAGGGTCCTCGGTGGAAGATGTCAATTTTGAGCATGGTGTTCCTATCTGTAGGTTTTTGAGTGTAAATGGTTACATCCAGAAAGGTGATAGACACTCTGCTGGCTGTGTGTGTTTGTAAACCTCAGATTAGGGTCACATAGTTAATCCATGTTAAAAACTGCCCATGGATGTGTTAATTCCTTTCCAAATCACTAGGATATCATCTATGTATTGTTTCCATAGTAGTATATTGTCTAGTTTGTACCTGTTGTCATTGTTAATTATGTATTGAGTCCCGACCAACAATGGAGACCCTTTCATAATTCAGTGCGAGTTGGCTCAATTCTTTAGAAAAATTCAACTCCATTTTTTCTTCAAAGACAAAACCAATGAAGAAACTATGTTTGACACTGAGTACACAAATAGTGGCCTGAGACCACAATCTATTTTCAGTCCCCCAAGTTACCTGGTACCGGACCAAATATTGACATTCGAAAAAGCAGTTACTAAGGATGTCTCTAATATGAGTACAGCACAAAATCGCCAATATTACCACCTACCGGCAAATGAAAAAAAGCTTTGACCAGCTGACTAAGGTGGTGCGATAGTTATTATGAACACCTCTGACTATCGCACCGAATGCCTAAGACAAGTGACAGACAGACGGTTTTACCGCCAACTCAAAATTGATCCAACTGCAAGACTAACCAAAGAAATAGGAGATCTTGTGGATGAAGCAGAAACCGAAGGTTGGGTGACAACACAAGAGGCGAGCTTCCTTACTACTCCTCAACCGGTGATGCCATATTTCTATTGTTTACCAAAGATTCATAAACCCCAAAGGCCACCACCAGGGAGGCCTATAATCTCGGGGATAAGCTCGAAACTAGAACCGCTATCTACCTTTGTGGATCATTTCCTCAGACCTTTGGTAAAAGAAATGGCGACATACCTTCAAGACACGAAAGACATCTTGAAATTGCTTCCTGACATAGAGTTCAATGTTGAAATGGATTATCTTGTCTCTTTCGACGTCGAATCTCTATATACGTGCATTCCCCAGGACGAGACCATAAGACTGTTGCTGGACCAAAGATCGATGGGGACTATAACACCAGTCCACTTCATCATGGAGTGTGCCAGGCTAGCTATGACTGAAAATATTTTCAAATTTGAAGACGATATCTATCTCCAGACATCGGGAACATTGATGGGAAGCGTTTTCACCCCAAGTCTGGCCAACCTATATGTACTTACAGAAGACAATCCTTTCCATAAACATATAGTTCTATGGAAACGGTATATTGATGACATTTTCGTCATTTGGAGAGGTGATGCCAGTACCATCGGCGAATTCCACACTTGGTTCATCACGAGAACAAATTTTTCTCAACTTTACAGTAGACCACAGCAAAGATAGCCTGCCGTTTTTGGATCTTCAAGTCTTTCCATCCGCCAGATGTTTGGAAAGCGAACTCCACACCAAACCAATGGCGAGGAACTCACTATTGACATTCAAGATCTTCCATCCCAGGTCATTTTGCGAAAACCTAACTTTTGGGCAATTCCTCCACATTTGAAGAAATTGTTCCCTAAAAGAAAACTATGAACATCATGCCAATATTCTCTCTTGGAATCTGCACAAGAGGTATTATCCGAAAAGATTGATATGCCAATCATATAAACGAGCATCGAATAATAACTGGGAAGCACTTCTAGAACCATCAGGTTCCTAACCCCCAATGACAAGACTCACATGTGTAAATACTTTCAGCACATTGTCCAACAAGATCCAGAATAGTGTGCGCAAACACTGGAAGATTCTGAATGTAGCTAAGGAAACTATACCTCTTCCACTGTTTTCCTTTAAGAGAAGTTCCAACTTATGTGATAGTCTGGTCCATACCAGAGCAAGAATACAAACATCAAAAACACAAGAGACTCTATGGAACCTGCCAGCTCTGCAAGGACACCATCCTTGCGACACATGTGCAGCCTGTCCCCAAAGAAGACACACAACATAAATAGACATAGGCACTGATAGTCCATGGAGACAGACAAAACATATGTACTGTAATAGTGAAAGAGTAATTTATCTGATAATCTGTCCATGCCAACTGAAATACGTCGGACTGACGACCAGAAAGGTCAAGCAACAAATCTTTGAACATAAAAGCACGATCCGGTGTAATAAACAATCGACAAGACTTACAAACCACATCCTGAATATGCAACATAAAACTAACGACTTAAGATGGACGGTGCTTGAACAACCTTTTATTCCTCCCCATATCGCTAACATCCAAATTCCTGTTTAGGAAGGAGCAACGATGGGTCTTTAAACTGCATAGTGATACAGAAGGTCTTAACAATGACATTCCGTGGACGCTGCTGTAAAGCCCCCTTTCTTGGGTAGATATCTGTGGTTTATGTCCTAGATCTATGTATGCATGGTCAAAGACTCGTTCAATCCATTTTTCTGATACACTTGATGGGTTGCATTTTTTAACTAGCTGCAGCCCCTTTTACTAATAACAAAGCAGGGTCAACGTCTCTTGTCATAGCTATGGACTGTATTTGTGGTTAATAGTCAGATTGCTTGAGGCAACATTACATTCCTCATAAACTTGATAGCCACTAGACTGCTTTATTGTCAATAACATCTAGCGACATACAGACCACAAGTCCCATGATTCATAGTCCGTTTTGTAGTTTATTATCGGGCGTTTACACATTTGGATAGACAATAAACAACATCTAGCGACAAACAGACTACATTTTCCATGATTCGTAGTACGCTTTTGTAGTTCATTTTTGGGCGTCCCAATGACACACAGTTCTTCCGAATAACTGTACCCCTCCTTAGTCAACAACGATGGCTACATTTAGGATGGACGTTTTTTGTGACATGTGCTCACTCTATTCTACCAAAATCAAAACACACAGTAACACCATAGTCCTCATAAACTTGATGGTCATTGAACAGCTTTATTGCCGATGACATTTAGAAACATACTGACTACAGTTCCCATGATTCATAGCCCATTTTGTAGTTCCTATTTGGGCGTTTATATAACTTGGTGGCCATAGAACAACATCCAGCAACATACAGACTAAATTTCCCATGATTTCTAGTCCGTTCCTGTAGTTTATCATTGTTTGTCTTAATGAGGTTTATAACTTCACTCCGCCTGAGTTAACAACGATGGAGAAATTCAAGAGGAATGTTGTGTGTGACTTGGTTTCAGTATATTTTTTCATCAATATCAAAATAGATAGTTTTTCATTTTGACTACACTTGTCAAGTAGTTCTTTGCCGACAAGGGCCAGTACTACACTTCCCATGATGCATAGCTCGCTCTTAGTCATGGGACCTAACCAATGACAGGTATTACATGCGCCGGAGTTGAATACTAAACAATACACAGCTGCATTCACTTAACGTATGATGCAGAGTATATAAGGCATGCTCTCTCTCTCGTCGGTTACCGCTCGTGACAGCCAGTAGATGGTCCGGGGTACCAACGGAGAGGTGAGTGTATGGATTGGCGCTGTAAAAGACTCTACCTTTTAACTCTGTGGGCTTGAGATACAGAACACTTCCTATTATATAGTGCGTGTTACATTTTTTTTTTAGGCTTTCTTGTTCCAGTTAAGTAACAAATGATTTGAGACACATGTGTTGAGTTGACTGGTTTACTTAGTTAATCAGTATTTCCCGCATTTTTGACAACATGGATGTGGGATCTAAGTATCTCTATATATTTTACAAATGATTTTTCTGCAATCTTTCTGTAATTTCTGGTAAACATTATTCCACATGATGACATGTGGTACAATAACATGCTGTATAGAACTACCAGCAACACAAGCTATAGAGTGTAGACAACTGAACTCTCTATTTTATAGTTGATGGTATCCACATGACTTCCAGACTATTGAATACTTTATTAGCCTAGTGTAGTTCGCTATGGTTTCTTCTGGAACGAATCGTCAGAGTTGTTCTCTAAATGAATGGAAACTGTTTGTATGGCACACTCGCAGGGCCCATGACTTCAGCTTTTCCTTTTTACAGAGCGGTGCCTCACGCCCTGAGCTGTTGCCAGGAGTGGTGAAGAGTTCCCCCGTACGCATACGGGTAAGGACATTACTCTCATTTTTTTTAAATGCAAGTGGCATTATGTAATAAGTTAGAAACATTATTAAGTGATTTTCTCCTTTAAAAGCACCAAATACAGCATAAGCAAGTTTTAATTCTTTCCAACATGGTATACTATGTCACTATGTTTTTCTTTTCACAGGTGACAACAATCATCCTGTAGACCCTTCAATGAAGAGAAAACAGGTTTTTGTAGGTTTTACCACTCCAATTTGTTTTGTACATATAAATTTGCAGTAGTGGTACCATCTAGGTCCTGAGGAAGGCCACGATCGAAGTCCGATCACAATGGCTGAAACATGTAGACCCTCTATATAAACCAGCGTGCTCGATAATGTTTTCAGATCGCGCCTGCACTGTTTTTAACCATTGACACCAAGAGTCAACCATTAAAATTTCTTCTGTCGCTTGGTAGCCAATTTTAACGTCACTTCTCTTCATCACCATTTTCTGCACTGCAAACACCCACCACAAGAAATATTATCATGCTTTACAGATCCTAGGAGATCCAACCAACTTATCCAATCAAAACATCCGTGAGCTCCTCCCTCACAGTAAGGGAGTTGCAGCCCTTGGTTGCACTAGGTTTTGCAACCAAGAGGAGATCCCAGATGATGAAGCATGCCACCTCGGTGGGTGATGGGATTCCGTCCTCTTAAATAGGACTCATTCCATGTGAATATATGATTACTCGCTTATATTGAGTGTGATTTTCACCTCTTCTTAGGAGTAGGGGGTGGCGGAATTTGCGTAATCGCGTTACGCAAATCTCCGCGAAACGGTAAAAAATCTCCACGAACACGCAGAAATTCCGCGAACACGCGGAATTGCTTGTTCGCGATGCTTTTTTCCTGTTCACAGTTGCTGTTTGCATGCTCGGGGAGAAATATCTTGCGAACACGCATTTTGAGAACGCGAACAAGAAAAAATTGCGCGAAGTCGCGGAAAGCAGAATTTTGGGCAATTTCACGTTCTCCGCGGAACGCGAAATTACCGAAATTCCGCAAATTCCACGAGCGGAACAAAATTTACCGCCCAGGCCTACTTAGGAGAGGGTGTTAGACCCGTGGACATTTGTGTTTGTTATGAATGGTATCTCTGCTTCCCTCTATGTTTTTTAATGTTTGGTCTGTTTCTCTTCTCCTCTCCACTTGACCAACTGCCAGTGTCTGAGGAGCTTTCATCTGTGGTGTGGCTGTCTGAAGAGTAGCCCTCTTTTTCTGTGGTGACATAGACTGGTGCTGCATAAGGATATATCTTTGCGAAAGCGAATTTCTTTGGATCTTTTTGACATATTTGTATTTTCAATAGTGTTAGATAGTCCATATACTAGGTAAATTCTTTGTTTATTTCTTCTAGTCTCTTTTTGCATGAAGAAATGGTTGTCTTTAAATGTGTTTTTGTCAACTGTGTTTTGATCAACATGGCTTCAGAGAGGCATTTGGCGGCCTTTATTATTAGGATAAGCCAATCACAGTTACAATGCCATGCGATTTGAGCCCAGTCTTTTTGGGAAGATGGATCATCTAGAAACATTCTGGGGGCATTTATTACTATGAGGCCTCTCGGAGCTGTGCTTGATCTTAGATATTCGGTCATTATGACCCCTATATAGTATTGTACGTGTTCTGCTTCTTTTTTGTTCGGCCAATGTATACTAATCTTTTGTTTGCACAATTGTCTGGACCACGTTCAGGTCTGCTAATAGTAGTGGACCGGAAAGGATCTCTTCCACATAATTATCTGTGAACGAAAGGCCCTGTTTCTCTGCCATTCTTAATAACACAGTTGGTTCTCCTTCTTCATGGTTAGGGTGCTGGTTATTCAAAGTAAAACATTTTTTGGAACTGTTACTAGTTTTTGGGATGCTCTCACAGATGTGTGCTGCAATACATTAATGAAAAGAAGGGAGAGGGAGAAGTATAGACTTGTTCGCCTTCCCAACTGGTAAATATTTGCAACAACAATAGAACGAGTCTTCAACGTATATCTGTTCTGTCTTTTTCATAACCCTATTTTGTTGTTCTCCAAAGTGTCATTGATTTGGAAAACACATAGATGTAAACATTTATTTTCTAATTGGCAATAGTGTACCACCCTTCTTCTCTTTCTGCTGTAAATTAAATAATTTAAAGGTGTTTTGAAAATGTTTAAAAAATACAAACCCAACCACAGATCTTCTTTCCCTCTGATCTTCTCTGCGAAGACCGACCAAATGTATAAAGAGATACATAATCACGTAGACATGTAATCCTGTAAAAATAAAAAAGTATTTTTTTTTGCATTGTTCTTGATGGGGAACCGTGGGATGTTAATTAAATGTATTTGAGAAATATTTAGCATTCTGTATTATTTACATTCGCAACAATAATAGAACAAGTCTTCTACCTATATCTTTTATGTCTTTTTCATAACCTTATTATGTTGTTGTCCAAAATGTCATTGATTTGGAAAACAGAGGGGGGGGGGGATATGTACAAGGAAGTGGCGGAGCGCGGCGTTAGCATGCTTGGCTTAACGCCACACTCTGCCACTTCTGAAAAGCACGGCTGCACCATATTTACAAGAACGTGGTGCAGCCGTGCTTCTCCACCTGCGATGGGGCTAAGTTAAGCTACTTAGTGCCAATACAGACACCCTTGCACTATAGTGCAAGGGTGTCTGCATGCAGGGGAGGATTGTTTATGTGTAGGAAGGTGTCTCTTCCTGCACATAAACAATCCTAAAATGCCATTCTGTCACTTTCATGAGTGTTGTTTCATGCAACACACATGAAAGTGACAACATGGCATTTTGTTTAAAGGTTTGTTTATGTACAGGAAGGACACCTTCCTGTACATAAATAATTCATGGCATTTAGCTTTTTCCATGTGTGCTGCACAAGGTAGCACTCATGGAAAAAGCAAAAACAAGGAGAAATAATGCATTTCTCCTCGTTTCGCCAACTTAAGACCAGGATTTACCTGGAATTAATTTTGTCGCTGCCTCCTATGTACACCACCATTGTGCATAAGGGGCAGCATCAAAATGAATGGGTGTTGTGGTGGCACGCCACCTCAACACCCACTGCCTACCTCTTTCACGCTAAACATAGCATGAAAGGGGGCCTTATGTACAAGGCAGTGTTAAGCCACATTACGTGGCTTAATGCTCCCTTGTAAAAAGAACTGTTGATGGACAGAATGCAGAACAATGTCATACATTCACCCCAGTACAGAGATCTGGGCCTAAATCCTTGTGTGTTTTGCTTAACGCTGCCTTGTACATAAGGTGGAGGCCCTATCGCCACCACAACGTCGGTAAAAGTGACGTTGTGGTGGCGATAGGGACTTGTACATATGTCTCAGAGTATTTATAAAAGAACCCTCCCTCAATTACCTAATAGGTGACATGCTTCATCATTGTGTTCCCACACTGGTCGCCGAGTGCTTCCAGGGTGTGCTGTGATGCCTGATTACAGAGGAAATGGTTTCTGTCACAGAGTGATCTTGTGGCTGTGTGTGTGTCAGTGTGATGTGAAAATAAAAATAACTCAACACTCTTATCCACAAGTTGAATTTAGTTTTTTCGGTACTCTCAGTTAATATTAAAAAATCATGGCACCTAGTTATGGGATATTTAACGGTTGGGAAGGCGAATGAGTCTATACTTCTCCTCTCTCTTTGTTTCATTATTATTTACATTCTACTTTTGTGTATATATTTTTATATTGTTAATTAATTGAATTAATAAATGCAATTTAAAAAACTGAATCTATTGTATTTAATTCTTTATTTTAATGATGTGATTGTTATGATTTGATAAATTGTTTTTTAAATGAACATTTTATCATTAGCTCAGTTATCACTCTTTTTTAAAATCTGTGTACAATTGTTTCTTTCACCATAATATCTTATTGTGACATTTTAAATAAATTATATATTGATTTAAATTTGACATAATTAATGCTTAAGTATTAAAATACTCAATCATGAATGCACTACTACACCTTAAACCCTATATCTCTTGCATCCCAGTAGTAGTATTAAGGTATTAATATACTAGTATTAATACACTCACCACCCCTAGTCCTTATATCCCTTGTGTCCCATCCCAGTTGAATAAAGTTTGAAGGGAATAATAATAATTACATCACATTGTTAATTAATACTTCCTTATTAAAATGACTCTCCCTTAACCCCCAGGTTCCTTACACCTTACACTAGTACATTAATGTTTGAAGGGCATTACAAATTATACTATTGTATTTAGATATATTTTAGGTCTAACAATTACTCTGGTTTTTAAATTAATACCTGAGTGTTAACACACTGCCCACTCTTAACCCTTAGATCCCTTATATCCTGTCCAATTATATTTTTTTTGATGGGCAATATTCTTTCTTATTTTTTTATTACAATTACATTTATTTAAAAAAATAATCTGTTATTAAAATTATCGTGCTCAACCTTGTGTAACTTGGATGCAAGCAGGCAGGCTTAGCTTAGGAGACAGGTATTTAAAGCATTTAGGGGCATATGTATGAAACTAATTTTTATTCGCAAACACTGCGAATCGCCAAAAACAGTGTTTGCGAATAAAAAATTGCTATTTGAGATGTATGAGACACATTCGCAGTGCAAACTAAGAAATCGCAAAAATAGCGATTTCTAATACTGCAAAACCAAAATTCTGCAAATATCCTTGCAAATTCCTAAATAGCGATTTTCTCAGTTTGCGAAACTCGCAAAAAGGGAATCGCAATCTAAGAAATAGCAAGGACATCTACGAAAAATGTGCAAATTGCGAAATTGATAAATTCACAAATTAAGAAATTGCAATTAACACCAAGTGCATGCAGGTGGTAACCAGGTGCAAGGTACTTAAACCAGCCCACAATGCAACAGATCCTTCCACAATGGCAGCACTATTCATGATAGCCAGGAGGCTGCGTATTCGGACTCTTGAACAGAGGAGAATGAGACAGGAACGTATCTTCAGGCTGTGCATCACTCTGTTCCAGCAGACTGAAGAGGACATCCATGACAAGTACAGGCTGCACCCACAGAGCATATTGGACCTGATTGAGGAGCTGAAACCCTATTTGGAACACCCAACATGCAGGACACAAACAATTCCCACCCATGTGCAGGTCCTGTGCTCCCTGCACCTCCTTGCCTCAGGGAGTTTTCAAGGGGTCATAGCGGAGGTTGGTGGGGTGTCACAGAGTGCCCTGTCGCGCTTTTTCCATGCCCTTCTAGATGCAATGTTACAGAGGTTATCACATCACATATACTTCCCCAGCACCCAACAGGCATTACCACAAACAAAACTTGACTTCTACCAGATTGCACGTTTCCCCCACGTCATTGGCTGCATTGATGGGACCCATGTGGCCATCACACCCCCATCAGCAACTGAATATGTCTACAAAAACCGTAAATACTACCATTCCCTGAATATACAGATTGTGTGCAATGCTAAGTATATCATCAATGACATTGTACCCAAATACCCTGGCAGTACACACAACTCTTTCATCTTTAGACATAGTGGGATACACAGACGTCTGAGTGCTGGAGAGTTTGGCGAGGGATACCTGCTAGGTAAATGCATGGCACACATCCATACATCCACTACATCTCCTGAGGGGGGGGGGCATTGACTTACCTATCGTGTCTATCCCTGCAGATGACAGTGCCTATGCAGTGCCGGACTATACCCTGACCCCGTACCTGGATCCAGCCAATGCAAGTGAGAGGAGATACAACAGGGCACTCAGATCTTTGCGCTGCGTCATAGAGCGTACGTTTGGAATCCTAAAGTGCCGGTGCCGTTGCCTGTATAAAAGTGGAGGAGCACTGCAATACAGCCCTGAGACCTGCTGTAAAATCGTGGCAAGCTGTGCAATGCTCCATAACATGGCTATGAGGAAAGGCACCACAATTGATGTGACCGATACAGACACATCGGATGATGATTGCCCTGCTCCCCCTGGCACACCAGCATCAGGAGTTGGGGCAGCTGCCGGACGTCAGAGACGGACTGAGATCACGCAAAACTACTTCTAGGTGAGTAATGATGACATGAGCCAAAATAATGATTGAAATCTGTGCTGTGTTTATTCACACTTCAAAAGCATTCACTGTTGCTCTACCCAGCACATGTTATGTACACAGTGCAGGTAGTTCCCAAGAAAGTGTTCAATATGCATTGCTCGGTTGCATCACCCATTGACACAAATGTTTCATTGTACAGTTCACCTCCTCTGGTGACGGATTGGTGCTGTTCGGGATCCAGGCTGAGTGCCCTCCGTTGGGTTCCTAGGTACTGCACCCTGTCTGCCACTGTGCCTTCTTGCTTCAGGCAATGTAGGTGTGTTGCTACTCCTACTTGAGGTCTCCTCACTCTCCCCAGAGACCATGAGTGCGGTGCCACCTGAGTTAGCCGTCTGCATTTGCTCAACTGCACTGGTGACCTGTTCCAGCCCTCTTGCAATGTCCTGGCAGCAGTGTGACATTTCCACCTGCATGGTAATGCTGTGACGGGTCAAGTTGCTGGTGGTGGTGCACAGGTGGTTCACTGCCTTTGTGTAGTTATGCAGCCGTGCGTTGGCACGTTGGGCAGCCCTGTCCCTGGCGTCTTGGTTTTGCTTCAGGGTGTCACAGAGGTCACGTATGGCACCTGCCATGGCTATGATGCCCTCCCCCATGTAGCGCTGATTCCTGTTGAGTGTGCTGAGCTGCCTATTAATGGAGCGCAATGATTTATGTTGCAGGCGCTGTACCTGCAGCATGCTGTTTTCAAGACCTGCAAATACTGTGTGCTCCTCATCGGTGGCAGTGCTGCTCCTGGGCTTTGACCTGCATGTTTACATTGCTGCCACACTCATTCGTGGGGTTTCCTGCCTCCGCATGTGTGACACACCCTGCCTTGCCTCTCTTTGCTCACTCTCCTCCCCTGTGACCTCTATGTCATCCTCCAATGGAGGCAGTGGGGGCACATGTGTGCGCTTCCTGCGCATGATTGTTGTGTGCTCTGTCTCCTCACTTGAGTCCCCATCATCATGCTGGTCCTCAGGATTTGCAAAGTCATCTCTCTCTGCACTGTCATCAAGTGCCCAGGATTGTGCTGTGGATGCAAAGGGGAATACATCAGTTTGTGTCATTGTCTGCATTTTGCACTCAATAAAGTTTCTACAATTTGTCTTGGCTAACTTCGGGCACTGTCTTTTTTCCCTTATCACTGAACCACACGTAGCATTTGATTTCCTATGTGTCATGGACACACTATCATACATCTTACTACAACTCCCATGATGCATTGCTGGGTGTGCTGTAAGAAGTGGACCGGAGTGACATGTGTTGTGTCTATTTTGTGCATTCCTGAAAGTGTGCATGGGATGGGGATCTGGGCAGATATATTTGGCATGCATCTTACCTTGGCTGCTGGATGCAGGGTCGGAGCTGTCGATGTCAGCCACACCACTGACGCTCTCAGGCTGGAGGGTGGACTCCACCAGCTCCGCATGGGGTGTTGGCTCTGCTGCTGTGGATGATCCTCCCCCGGTCTTGTTGGACTCCTTGAGTCTGGCTGCCACCCTCTCCTTCGACCTTTGCTGCATGTCATAACACCTCTTGCGCAATTCTTCAACAGTGCGATGAGTCACACCCACAGCATTGACTTTTTCTTGAATGTCCAGCCAAATCTTTCTTTTCCTTGATTCAGGGACTCTCAGTGCCTTTTTCCCAAAGAGGAGCTCATGGCTGCATGCCATCTCCTCTATGGGCACCTCCTGCTCCTGCCTCGAGTGGTCGCTCCCCTGCCTGCTTGCTGCTGAAAGGCGGTATTGGGCTACAAAGCTGAGTGATTCATTGATTGTAATAGCGCCATAGCGTTTCAGCGTTTCAGAGTTGCGGTACTTTATATTTACATAGCGAAAAGATTTTAGAGCGTGTGAGCATTTAATTATTTATTTAAACAGTGCCAGGAATCATTATCATTTCCCACCGCCTGGTCACTGCTTCACCGGATGCTTGCTTGGTCGCTCCATTACTTTCCTGCATTGTGTAATTGACATCGTGTGCTATCGGCGCCCTGCTCTGCCCTCCCCTCCATTTTGGCTCTGTTACTGTTGTTGTTGTTCCCTTGAGCCCGCCACGCCTCCCAGCTGAGCCGCCCTCGCCCCTCCCCCTCCACTATCCATATATGACAGTTGTTCCCGCGCGCAGCGTTCACGCGCAGCGTCCGCGCCCAACCCGCGCCGAAGGTGCGCCAAAGGTAAGCCCGTCTACGCCCGTCCGCGCCTGGACCGCGCCCAGCGCCAGACCCCCTGCCCCTCGCGCTGCCCAGCCCCCCCGCATTACCTACGATGCCGCCTCCCTCCTAGCCCTTAACCCCGGTCGCGCCCCCAACTGCGTCCAAGCCGCCCCTGGACAAACTCACGGTCCTTTCTCCTGCTTCTCCTGCAAATTCAGCGGCACCAACAACATCTCCACTACGACCACACCACAGATACCCGACCCCAACCACCTACAATGCATCTTGCTCAACACCCGATCGGTCCACAGGCACGCCATCGACCTATGGAATCTACTAGACACCACTTCTCCGGACATCGCCTTCCTTACGGAAACATGGATGAACGCTTCCTCCGCACCAGACATCACCATTGCCATCCCTGAAGACTATAAGATCACTCGCAAAGACCGTACCAGCCACACAGGAGGAGGAATCGCCATCGTCCATAAGAAATCCATCCGCATCTCAACCAGCTCCGACGCCAACCTCGCCAACTCCGAACACCTTCACTTCCAGATCCACACCGACCCCAAGACCACACTCAGAGGCACACTCCTCTACAGGCCACCAGGACCCCGCGCAAAATTCAGTGAAGACATCACGGACTTCATCACCCCACACGCGCTCCCCTCCAAAGAATACATCCTTCTGGGAGACCTAAACTTTCACCTCGAAAAGATCAACGACCACAACACCGCCACCCTCGTGGACAACCTCGCCAACCTCGGACTTAAACAACTGGTCACTTCCCCCACCCACATCGCAGGTCACACACTCGACCCCATCTTCACCTCCAGCAATCATGTCTCCTTCAGCCACACTACGGATCTCATCTGGACTGACCACAGCTGCGTCCACTTCACCTACAACAAGCCCAAACCCACCAACCACCTCCAACCAACTCTGCAAAGAAACTGGAACAAAATCACCACGGACCAAATCTCCGCATTACTCCTTCAAAACACCCCAGCCCTCTCTTCTAACGTTAACGAAGCCGCCGCCAACCTCACCCTATGGCTATCCAACACCGCTGATACCTTAGCTCCACTGAAAAAACGTCAAAACAAACCCGGCAACAAGAAGGCCTCATGGTTCAACGATGAGCTTAAGAAATCCAAGAAACTCTGCCGCTCCCTCGAAAAGGCCTGGAAAAAAGACCCTACCACCAGCACCAAGGACGCCTTCAAAAACGCCACCCGTACTCACCACCAACTAATCCGAAAAGCCAAGAAAACAGCATTCAAGGATCGACTTGACAACAACGCCCACAACAGCAAGGAACTTTTCAACATCGTCAAGGAATTCTCCAATCCCTCGGCCAACTCCAACGACATCACCCCCTCTCAAACCCTCTGCGACTCCCTAGCCTCATTTTTCCACAACAAGATTGCAGACATCCACAACAGCTTTGACAACCAACCCGGAAACCAACCCACCCCACCATCTGCTGTACACCTTCCCCCCGTGAACACCCTTAACGCCTGGAACCCAATCTCCACTGAGGACACCATCCGCCTGATGAATTCCATCCACTCAGGATCCCCCACAGACCCATGCCCTCACCACGTCTTCAACAAAGCAGACTCCGTCATAGCACCGCACCTCCGAGACGTCATCAACTGCTCCTTCAACTCCGCTACCTTCCCAGAAGACTGGAAACACGCTGAACTCACTGCCCTCCTGAAAAAACCCACAGCAGACCCCACCGAACTCAAAAATTACCGCCCCATCTCGCTTCTTCCATTTCCGGCCAAAGTCATCGAGAAAGCTGTCAACAACCAGCTCGCCGCCTTCCTCGAAGCCAACAAATCCCTCGACCCCTCACAATCTGGCTTCCGAGCAAAACACAGCACTGAGACCGCCCTCATCGCAGCAACAGACGACATTCGAACTCTACTGGACAATGGAGACACAGTCGCCCTCATCCTCCTTGACCTCTCTGCAGCATTCGACACAGTCTGCCACAGCACCCTTTTACAGCGCCTCAGAAACATCGGGATCCAAGGAAAAGCACTTGATTGGATCACCTCGTTCCTCACCGGAAGAACCCAGAGAGTCCGCCTTCCACCATTCAAGTCCGAGGCCTATGAAGTCATCTGCGGCGTACCACAAGGATCCTCACTCAGTCCCACCCTCTTCAACGTATACATGAGCCCCCTCGCGGCCATCGCACGCCATCACAACCTCAACATCATCTCTTACGCGGATGACACCCAACTTATCCTTTCTCTCACCAATGACCCCAGCACCGCCAAAACTAACCTACACGAAGGAATGAAAGAAGTTGCCGAATGGATGAAACACAGCCGTCTGAAACTGAACTCAGACAAAACTGAAGTACTCATTCTAGGTACGTCCCCCTCTTCATGGGACGACTCCTGGTGGCCGGAAGCCCTCGGAAAAGCACCCATCCCGACGGACCACGCACGGAACCTAGGCGTCATCCTGGATTCCTCACTCTCAATGAACAGACAAGTCAGCGCCGTATCCTCTTCCTGCTTCAACATTCTTCGCATGCTCAGAAAAACATTTCGCTGGATCCCCACCGAAACAAGGAAAACTGTCACCCACGCTCTGGTCACGAGCCGACTGGACTACGGAAACACCCTCTACGCAGGTACTACCGCAAAACTCCAGAAGAAACTCCAACGAATCCAAAACGCCTCAGCCAGAATCATATTAGACATCCCACGCAACGAACACATCTCTGGTCACCTCAAAGACCTCCACTGGCTACCCGTCAATAAGAGGATCACTTTCAGACTGCTTACCCACGCACACAAATCACTCTACGACATCGGACCAGAATGCCTCAACTCACGTCTGTCCTTTTACACCCCCTCCCGCCAACTACGCTCTTCCAGCCAAGCCCTCGCCACTATCCCTCGCATCAACAAGACCACCATGGGAGGCAGATCCTTTTCTTACCTGGCTGCTAAAACATGGAACTCTCTCCCCGCATACCTTCGCCTCACCCAGAACCACCTAGCATTCAGAAAGCAACTTAAAACCTGGATATTTGAAAGGTAATCCTCCTCCCCTTCCTAAGCGCCTTGAAACCCTATGGGTATGTAGTGCGCTATATAAGTTTTGTGACTTGACTTGACTTGACTTGACTGTCAGAGAATTTGTGTTTTCTCTTCCTCTTTTCACCCTCCTTGCCCTCATGTTGCTTCTGGGAATCCATTGTGGTTGTTTCTCTGCTGTGCTGACTCCTCACACTCTCCAAACTGCCTCTGACTGTGGCTCAGGCAATCAGGTGCAGCAAATCACTCCCACTTCCTGGTTGTGATGTCATCAGGCTGCACCTGTATAGCAGATTCCCGCGTTTGCGATTTCTTAATTTGCGAATTTCGCAATTAAGGAATCGCAAATCATGTTTCTGAGAATTTTTTGCAAATTTTATGTAATCGCTAATCATTAGCGATTTTTTCAATACATCCCGATTTGCGAATCTCAAACTGCATATCGCAAAATATCGCAATTTGAGATTCGCTAACCAGGATGTTCATACATATGCCCATTAAAAACACCAATTCAGGAAATAATTAAGGCACTCCACACAATAAAAATCCAGCACCAATTTATAAACATAGGGAACATTTCTATCTTTAAAATTATACCAAAATGAAAAGATCCCAATATAGGAAACCGGAGATATGAATTTTTGATCTTACACTATATAGACCTTGGAAACCTATAGCACCACTCTGGGACATCTGGTTGTACTTGAACAGGAGAAAGTCAAAGGTTCAGGTTGACCACGATGGAGCCCTGCTAGATAGCCCACGTGGTAAGCCTCGTCAAAAATTTACCTTCTGACTTTGAAAGTTTTTGGGAGCGTTTTCTGCCAGGGTCCCTAGATGCTCTTCACCAAGATGAATTCAGTGATAGACAGAGCCAGGGACAGTCATAGTCAATTGCCCTCAGTACCAGTCAGCAAAAAATGGCAGTGCACAGGGCACATAGGATGACTTTGCAACAATATGTAAAACATAAAAATATCAAAAAATCAACTGCAAAACATTAAATACATTTTCAAATTCATGAAATTGCTTATCTACTTTTTACTATAATTACCATTATGCTTGTTAAAGCCAATTGTGCTATAGTCAGGTGCTCTAAAGTATGCGTGGAAAAGGTATTCTTGTTGCAAATCACTATGATGAATACTTTCTTATCTAGAAATGTACCAACTCTGCCCTTGGGACCATGTTATGATGCTTCCTCTTCACATGTTTTTCCTCTTTTTATGGGCTTCTTCTCCCAGTTTGGTGCTGTAACATCCTGTTTCATTCCTGAACATATTGTATTAAACACCCTTGTTTGTTATTGCTTATACATGCACTTGTATATTGACATTTTCAGCTTTGCGATATATCGATTCTCCTGTGAACAATTGTATCTCTCATGTTCATGTTGTTGTTTGCCCCACTGATCCCCCTCTCATTTGTCCCTGACTATTTGTTAAGGACTCTGATACCTTCCTGGGTCATGTTCATGCTATACAATTTGGTGTTTCGATTATTTGCTATAATACTGAAATAAATGCATGAGACTAAACTACCCAAATGCAAAGATTTGTTTTAAAAATTTAATTTTAAGCATTGAGTGGCTTTACATTTAACCAAGAAATACTTTGGGGTACTGATCGTGGTCTAAGAAATAGATCCCTTAGTCAGGCTTTTACAGTAATTTGAATCTGGAAAAGTGAATAAAGTGGGATTTGCGATATTAGAAGAGAAGTGTAAATGATATACAGTGAAGGCTGCATACAGAGATAATTTGACTGGTATATATACTTGGGTAACTAGATGCAGGAAGCACTGGCTATCTTTCCTTTGGTTAATTGTTCTGACATGGCCACATGCTTTTTGTTCATGCATAAAATGGGCTGTCGTACAATTTATGGAAGGTGAGCTTAAAAATAAATGACAGCCTAGGTACTCCATTTCACTCTTTCTTCACACAACATAAAGCTGCATGGAAGCCTGTGCTACTGAAAAGAAATAGCGGACTGGAAGATTCGAGTAGAGAGCTGTATCTAGGTGAAAGAGAGTGCATATTCTATTATTCACTTAATTGGTTTGATGCAAAGCTATATTGCTAATTGCTCTCAAAGGATTGTTATGACTGATGAGCTGTTCTTTCATTAGACTGAGCAGATCAACTCACAGATGTGATAGTCCCAGATCACTGGAAGAGTATCCAGAGGTACCTAAGATGGATGTGTGACAATAGGCACACTCTTCAGGTCATACAAGAGATATTGCTACACTTCCCTGATGGTTTAACAAAAATAACGAACACATAAGCTTACAGATGGGTGTCCAGATTCACGCAAACCTGGCTCGTTCACTGGTCCTCACTGCAGCAAGGGTTGTGCCATCACTGAAAAAGTAAAAGTCCCTGCACAACATGTTTGAACATCCAACACATTCAATGTGAGTTATCCCTTAACTATTCAAATGAAAGACTCTTGTGGCTGTGCTCCAACTCAACTTCATACTATCTTTGACCATACCCATCTATTAAGTTGTTATCTGACCTTCTCATTATTGTAGGCATCTATAAAACTATTACATAACAGCATATAACTCTGACTAAGAATGCAAAAGAAATATGACAAGAGTTCCTAATTATATTCCTAAGGCATGTAACGTTGATTTGCCTGGCTTTGTGTGGTTTAGCAAATACATAGCACTGCCTTGTTTTACATTACGTTTGGAAGGTGTTACAGGGGTGGAACATGAGTGATTCCATGCATCCACCCATGTATTTTGATGCATACCCAGATTTGCAGAGACTTGTAAACCTGTGTTTGTGCCAAAATGGAGAGTCTAACAGACAGAGGTAAGACATCCTATTTACCCTGATCACCCCCATGTTTTCTTGATTGATACAGGTGATAACTGACTCTGATTGTACCCTGGGCTCTGCTAACCAGACCCAGGGCCAGTGCTCTGTGTAAAAGGTATATGGTAAATAGGTATAATTACAATTGGTATGACAAACTACCTTAAAGCCCCTAGTGTATGGTAGGTTATGTAGGTTTAGAGGCTCAACGCAATGAATACGCCTCAGTGTGCACAGTTGTGTTGCCTGCTTTCATTTTAAAGGTAGCCCTGTTTGCAGCCTGCTTTTAAAAGTAAATCATGTGCAAATTCGATTTTGGAATAAAAAGGTAGTTACAAAGCCTTAAACTACCTTATTTTTAAATATGTCACACCTAAGGCCTCCCCTAGGTGCCCCATTGGTAGGGTGCCTTATAAGCAGGGATATTTTTAAATATGTTATGCCCTGGTGAGGGAAAAACTGCCAGTTTTGTGTTTCCCCACTGTAGCACAAGGCTCCATAGGCTAACATAGGAATACTTAAATTAAGCATAAATATTGGCAGGAGCCAACTAAAATATAATTCAGAGAATTAAAATTATAATGAGAATGCATCCAACAAGCTTCCAAGGTTAGATTTATCATAACTATCACAGAAAAGCAGATAAAGAATTATTCTTCTGATGAGCCAAAATCCAGCCTTCCCACAACCTCTCCTGATTGGCCAGCCTTTGCAGGCTGAGAAAACTATTGTGATTAGGAGTAGATTGGCCTGCAGCATAGAGACACATGATATCTGGTGGAAGGTGATCTGCAAGCTGCACAGAAAAAGGCAGGAAGGGAGCTTGGTAGCCAAACTGGTCTTCAAAGAGGGAATGACAGGATAGTAGACAGGCTCAACCCCGCATTCTGTACACCCACATCCAAACAGGAGCCTGAGTAATTGAATTAGAAGAGTGCTGGAAGGTGTGTTAGAGAAACTTTGCCACATCAGTTGGTTAGATTAGCCAGATCTTAAACTCCAGGAGAGAGTTTCTTCATTTTGGATTTTAAAAGAGCAGTATTTCTGGTACAAGTATATGCCACACTTTGGAGAAAGCTGTCATACTTCTGGGTGACACCCTGTACCCCATTGGTGAGGGGTGCCCCTCTGACTGTCACCCTAGAAGCATGAAAGAATATGGGAGAGCTGTCCAGCAACTCAGATCTCTTCCTTGAAACTACAAGAAACTGCCCTGCTGGACCCTTGGACTTGACATGAGAGAACTGCACTCACAAGGACTGTACCTGCTGTACACTTTGGTCTTCAGTCCAAAAAGGACTTTGCCTTGTTCTGAAAGTTGAAGGAGTAGACTCGCTAAAAGCAACAGTTTACAAGAGCTTCACGTGCATCATCTCCACCAAGAAGAACCCAGCTGGACAGAATTCAGAGAGCTTTTGAGTATTTAGCCAGGTTCATTGTGGGCCTTCTAGTCCTAACTTCCCAAGGAGGAACTCAGAGATTCTGTAACCTTAGATTGGTGTTGCAGACCCTCAATACCCAAAAGAAATTTCTGGAGAAGAAGGACTACACTGGCGGACCCTTGGACTTCACAAGAGAGGGCTACACTCGTACGGACTGTACCTGCTGCACTCACAAGACTTGACAACAAACCGACTTTGCCTTTTCTCAAAGGATAATAAGTTGATACCCTGATCAGCAACAGATAGAAAAGTGCTGGAAGGGATACCAGCAACATCAAAAATAAGGACGACTCTAGCTGACAAGCTTCACCTAGATTTTACTTGGATTGACCAGGTGCATTGTTGGAGTTGGAGTCCCAGACCCCAAGAGGCAAACCAGAGTTTCTGAACCCTTAGCTGGTGCTCTGGACCACTTTCCTGCATCAAGAAACACTTTTGGAAGGAAGTGTAAAAGAGTTAGAATCGCAGACGGCCTGGACTCTTGATTGTGACACGATCAAGAGTGACCTTTTTTAACCCTTTGAGCGCTATTTTCTTCTAATAGCTAGTTTTGCTTTTAATTGTTAAAATTCATATCTCTGTTTCCCTACATTGGATTTTTTGTTGTTTTGTTGTCTTTTAGTCATACAAATATTTCCTGTGTTTATAAATTTGTGATGGGTTGGTATTGTGTGTTGTATTTTACTTATTTTATCTATTGGTGTTTTTAAATGCTTTACACACCTATCTTCTAAATTAAGCCTACCTGCTGCCAGGGGTTGAGCAAGGGAACAATTTATTGAGACCTTGACGGGACCTTATATTGTGATTGCGGCATTATTGCTAGTGATAGGTACCTACCTATACCTACTAATAAACCACCTTCCAACATCTCCCTATTACTTCTTTTTCTATGTGTGCTGCATTCTGCACCATGCATAGACAAAGTAATATGCATCCAAAGACTGTTGCTGTGGGGGATGATACCCCTCACTGTACAAAAACAACCTTGGCCATAATGCAGGTAGCACACACTGCACCAGAGCTAGGAAAGAGCAGAAGTGCTTCATACCTTAGTAGCTATGATTCATTTCTTTTTTCTCCCTTTCAAGCAACACATTGTAGAAAGTTTTTCAAGTTCCTAATATGAAGTGCTCTTAGCAACTGACAAGCATGGTTGGCAGTAGCAGGTTAACAATTTCTATTCTCCAGTCCATCTTGATTTACCATATACTGAAATGAATGAGCACAAAAAAACTAGCTCAAATTTCCAAGGAGCATTTTGTAATTGAGTATGATTTGTATACTGCCCAAGAAGATTACCAGGAGAACACATTTGTACATTTCTACTTTACCTTTGACCAGATTAAATTATAAATGCATCAACAGAATCCTGATATGTAGTTTATTTTGATGAACTGAGATCTAAAGTTACATCAGTTTGAGGATGATCACTATTCGGGAAGTCAAAATCTATACTTAGCTGAACATGAAATGCTTTCCATAACTTATATTGAATATGATGTTGTCAACCTAATATGATATAATAAGACAATAAGAAATCAAAATACATTATTTACAAATTCCTTTTGGCCTGATGTACAAAGGTAAAGGTAAAAAATAGTGGCCAGAAACTGTGTATTGACTATATGCGACCTGGCTTTAATTTTGTGATGCAATCTGTGTGCTAAGAGGTCACACTGTGATATCTTCATTTGTAAGGCTTTGCAGAACAACCGACCTATTGAATAATAAGTTGGGAGGGCACTCTTTTCAACCCCCTGTAATTGCATACACACATGTGTGGTGGCCTGCACGGAGCAGAAGACCACCATTCCTTTGTTTGCATTCACAAAACATTTTTCTACAGTAGCCTGTGTTTCTTAAAGGAACCAGTGCCACTTTAAAAACATTCCTATTTGTGAAAACATTTGGGTGCCAGGGGACAGGCATTTCCTGCTCCCCTAAGTATCTGTTACCATTCTCAAGAGGAAGGCGTCCCAAGGGCACACCGTCTTGTTATCACCTCCTATGAGGTGTCAGTAGCTGATCAATGACTACATTTCTGGTTGAAAACCATTGATATGTACAATACCAAATCGCAATTGGAGAATAATGCCCCTTTAAAGCCCCTTCCTAATTGTGATTCAGTGTGATGAATACAAGCCCCAGCTAGGCCCGCAAGAGACAAGGGTTCGCTCTTCTGTAACGAAATCTATAAGGAAGTTGGCACGGAAACTGCAAAGTACAAAAACAATGTTTATTAACCCTTAAGGGTGGTCCTACAATCCACACAACACTCTTCAGTATTGCAAGGAGTAGCACACAGAACATTCGTACACAGTCCCCTTTTATACACAGCAGAGGGGCTCATAGTGGGTGGATACAACATGAGGTTGAAGAACATTACCATTTAGGGTCATTCTCGATACTGAATCAATACATGGGCGGAGCTAACACGCTCTTTGGGCCCGCGAAAACACATGGTCAAGCAAAGCTAATTATAACAGATGTGGTCAAGTCTGGGCATGCGCCAGATAGACAAGAAAGCTATTTATAACTGTTACTAGGCAGATTACAAGAGCAACTAACACAGAGGTCGGACTCTCCTCGTGATGAACACATGGCAGCATGTCAATACAAAATGGAGTCCGGACTTCGGCCAACATAATGAGGAAAACACGATAAAAGGGAAATATTAATGTTTTCAGTAAATGCTTAATCACATTCTGCTTTAATTTACAACAGACGACCCTTTCAGCATTTACTGAAGACATCTGGTTTCCAAGAATAATCATCGTATATGTCAATTATCATCATTCCTTTAACCTCTTTAGCTAGACCCTTCTGGCGGGCAACATCGGCAATAGCTTTCTTATCTGGAATGCAGAATGAAATGCATACGGAACAGCACAATGGTCCACATTGAATACACATACAGAAAAGGAACAGAATTGCTACAATAATACAGAGACCAGTTAGAACCTTCCAACCCCAGGCAGTAACCAACGCCCAAAACCATCCAGAAAAGGACCAAGTGCCGTTTTCTGTGTGGATTTCAGCTGCTATTTTATGCAGCTTGTTAATGGCGTTATAAACGGATGGCGTATGATCAGGAATGAACACACAGCAGCTACTTCCAATAATTTTACAGGCTCCTCCTCGATCAGCTAGCATTACATCTAACACCATACGATTCTGCAACGCAACAATCCTGGTTATTTGTAACTCTTCCGTAAGATTCCCAAGAGCAGCGGCAGTCTGATTGGTCACAGCTTCTACCACTCTTGTTAATCTTCGGATCTTCCTACTATTCAAAGCGGCTCCAACAAAGAAAAACAGTCCTAAGTTAAAATCAATATACTGTTGCAAGCTGGTATCTGTTTGATCCACCTCATCAATTGATAGAGTACGTTTATATCTATTTACAGTCACATTATTCAACAGTTTTAAATCCTTATGATATGACGCGGGTGCTAAGAATACAGGAGGTAATAGGAATGATACATAGCATACCCCAGACCACCCAGCCGGCAAACGGTAATAACCTTTATTTCCACATACAAAGTAGGTATTATGGGACGCTAAGAAGGTGCTGTTGTTTAACCCATCGATGTTTAGTACGGTTATACAATCACTGACACCCACAGGGATAAAACCCACACTCTGGACACACAGGTCCGCTTGGGCTTGTGCTACTTGGATTACAAATTTGTCCTTCCCCACGGTGTCTCTAGTGTTCGTGAAGATATAGGGAATGGATTCATTGTCCGGTCGGTACTCTTCCCATTCCCAAATTGTCCCATTCGCTTGTGGATATCCATTCTTGTCCTGATGGCATTCTTTATTAAGTCTGAAAAGCAATCGTCCCACTGTCGGTTTCCGAGTGGCAAACAACAAAGTGTACCAAGCTCTACAAGAGCCATTGTGAGAGAAAGGAAGTGGTATGAATGGCGTACCTCCTTTCTTCTGATGGGCTGGCATCATCCCACATATCCAACAGTTCGTAGCATTCGTAGCAACGTGGGTATGATGCAGCATCTGAATGAAAGTGTTATTCAAATAGGATTGTCGATGCTTCAACTCTTGATATGGCAATGTATAAAAGTAGTGCTCCGCAGGCACTGGAGTCGTCAACACAAGTGTCTTTCGAGCAGGAGTTGCCTCCTCCACAAACCATGTGGTTATACCAACGATAGCTACTGTTAGCATGAACCCCAACGCACAAAGAATTTTCTTCTTCTCCATGTCAAAGGAAACAATACCCTGATATCTTCCTGAAACTAAAAGTCTGTCAGAACTCTTCCCCTTGGGCAGCGGTTGATTTCTTCACCAGCGGGCCAAGACGGGTGTCGCTACACTAATGCAGGGCTGATCCCCCCCCCTTGCCTCATCGGCTCTCCGTTTCACTAACCCAAGGGCCGTTCTGACAGTATGTCCCGGTACTGGAGAACTCACTTCCTTGGTCGCAGATGATATCGCCTTCCTCCAGAAGTCGTGTGGTCCGGAAAGAGCTCCTCAGCGTCTCGTGGCTCAGTAGCACGGCCTGTCTCTGCTGCTAGGATGTCTCGTTGATCGGTCAGCACGGCAGACTCCACCAATCCGGGCGGTACCTTTCGACAGTGCAGGGAATGGATCCAATTCTTCCTGTTCGAGACTCGCACAGCCGTCCTCGTTGCAAGAAGGACTTGCTCAGGTCCGACCCATCTCGGCTCCAAACTGTTCGATCTGTCGAAAACCTTTATCATTACATGATCTCCAGGCCGGAGACCATGTCCTTCGCCAGTAGACCGATCAGGGAGCGCCTCTCGGACCTGTTGATGAATAGAAACCAAGTTATCCGTTAACTGTGCCAGATAATCACTCATCATCACACAAGGTACATCATACACAGCCTTAGGCCTTGGTGGACCCCAAATATTCATTGGGCGTCCGAACACTATTTCGTACGGCGTAAGGCCGGTTCGAGAGTGTGGCACTGACCTAATTGACAATAACGCCAGTGGCAGGGCGTCTGGCCAAGTCAAAGACGTTGAAGCTTGGATTTTGGCGATCTTAAGCTTCAGTGTACCATTATATTTCTCGACCAGTCCTGCAGACTGGGGGTGGAACACGGCGTGGAACTTCTGGGTGATGCCTAGGCCCTTCAAGACATACTTTATAACATCCGCTACAAAGTGAGGGCCATTATCACTCCACAGAAGTCTACAGACGCCGTATCGGGGGAAAAACTCTTTCAGCAATAGCTTCGCCGTGGTCATTGCAGTATTGTCTTTCGTAGGGTACGCCTCAACCCATTTGCTGAAAGCGCAAACCACTACTAAAACATACTTCAAATTGTTACAGCGCTCAAGCTGGATGTAATCCATCTGCAGAACCTCAAAGGGTGCAGTGGGCGTCGCAAATCCTCCTGCTGGAGTTCGCGTGCCTTTCCCTGGGTTATACTTCAGACAGATCATACAGGTCTGCACCACCCTCTTTGCCGTGCTAGCAATCTCTGGATGCTCCCAGACTTGGGTAAGCAATTTCACAATTGCGGAAGCTCCAACATGTGCTAGCCCATGTGCCATCTGGACCATAGGTTGTACAAAAGCCGTGGGTAATTTCCATCTATCCATCTGCTTATTTCTCCAGCAACCCTCGTCATCCAGTTCTCCTTCGCTAGCCCATTGTTCCCGCTCCTTGTCAGAAGCGGTCTTTTGTATTTCTCGCACTTCCTCCTTCGCATCATGCCATCTCTCCACCTGTGACTTCACTACATACATGGCAGTAGTACCGGGCTGCATCGCAGTCTCCCGTGCTACTCGATCCGCTAACGCATTCCCTTCTCCAACCTTATCAACCACTTTCCTATGGGCGCTACACTTAACAATGGCGATTTTCTTTGGGTATGTCAATGCAGTTAAAAGGTTGTGGACTAACTCCCCATGCATTATCTGCACCCCATGTGACGTTAGAAACCCTCTCTCCTTCCAGAGTAGGCCGAAATCGTGCGCTACTCCGAAGGCAAAGCGGCTGTCTGTGTAAACATTCACACACAATCCTGTACTGAGCTCACACGCTCGTGTTAACGCTATCAGTTCCGCTGCTTGAGCTGATTTCTGTGGTATGCGTGCTGTCTCCACTATCGTCTGTAACGTGGTAATTGCATACGCTGCTGAAGCCGTACCATCTGGTAGCTTCAGGCAAGATCCATCCACCCACAACTCTCCATGTACATCTGAAAAGGGCGTATCCTGGAGATCAATACGACCCTTTGTTTGTTCCTCAGTCACAAGAATACAATCATGCGCTTTCTGCGCCTCAGGCTGGGTCTCGGGGTATGGCAACAATGTGGCCGGGTTTAATGTCACGCACCTTTTTAACGTAATATGAGGAGCCAAAAGCGTCAACTCATATCCCGTTAAACGGGCACTGGTCAAATGCTGCGTCTTTGTTTGATTAAGCAGGGCATCAACAGCGTGGGGAACTAACACCAACAGTTTATGGGATAACACAATTCCTTCACTCTGCCGTATTGACACAGCTGTCGCCGCAACCGAGCGAAAACATCCTGGCAATGCTCGGGCGACAGGATCAAGTACAGCCGAAAAGTATGCACAAGGGCGCTGCTTATCGCCGTGCATCTGCACTAAGACTGATAATGCACATCCATCTTTCTCATGCACATACAACGAAAAGGGTTTTGCATAATCAGGGGTCCCTAACACTGGTGCTGAACAAAGGGCTTGTCTCAATTGCTGAAAAGCAGCGTCACACTCATCTGACCAGGGGATCGGGATGGGCGTGTCTTTTGTCAAGAGAGCTAGTAATGGCTTAGCTATGTGCGAAAACCCCAATATCCACTGTCTACAAAAAGAAACAAGACCCAAAAATGCACGTACATCCTTCTGCGTGGATGGCCTTGGTGTGTCCAAAATTACTTGGATACGATCTGGTGTGAGTGCACGCCCCTCCTTAGACAAAAGGTGACCCAAATAAGTCACCTTTGGTCTACAGAATTGCAATTTCTTCCTAGAGACCTTGTGATTGTGGGATGCTAAAAAGGAAAGTAAGGCTATCGTACTTTTCTCGCACAACTCCAAGGTGTCAGCCGCCAACAGGATGTCATCGACGTATTGAATGAGGGCGACCCCCTCGAGTAAAACAAAGGAATCCAACTGTCGCTTCAAGGCCTGACTATAAATACTAGGGCTTTCTGTATAGCCTTGGGGAATTCTACAAAAACGATAAGATCTATTGTTTAATGTGAACCCAAAAAGAAATCGGCTATCAGGGTGAATGGGAATAGAAAAGAAGGCATTTTTCAAATCAATCACCGAGAACATGGTCGCCGTAGGCGGGACCAAGGTAAGCAACGTCGTGATATCGGAAACCACCGGGTACTGAGGTATCACGATCTTGTTTACCTCCCTCAAATCAATTATGAACCGATAGACCTTTGCATCCGTGTCCTTTTTCAGAATTGGGAGAATCGGACTGTTACAGATATTATAGGGAACTTCTTCCACTACCCCTACTGCGATCAAGTCTTGCACAATCTGTATGAGAGCCTCCTCGCCCTCCTGGGAAATACGATACTGTGGGAGGCGTGGTAGTACCGCCCCCTCCTGGACACTAATGTGGACCGGAGGAATCACCATTTGTCCGACATCTGTGTCCGAAGTCGCCCATAAAGCTCGGGGGAGGGTAGCCAACAACGCATCCTCTGAGATCGTACACATCCGCCCAGATCGGGGGTAGTTGTCATTTAAAATCACCCTCACACCCTCAGGGGAGCAGCGGATTGTAGCCCTAAAGTACTTTAACATATCAAGGCCCATAATGTTATCCGGTGTGTACGGAGCAAGCAGAAACGGACAGGGCGCAGAAAAACAATCAACTTTAAATGCAAGGGGCTGTGAAAGAGGGCTTCGGGAGAGTGTACCGTCAAACCCTACCGATGTAACTATTGAGCCGGATGGGGGAGCCCCCGGAACCAAGTACCTAGACAATGCACTACGTGTCGCTCCTATATCCACTAGGAACTGATCAGTAGAACCTAAAACCTCAGCCGATACATAAGGACCCGTCTGATCGACCGGCACCTCAACTGATTCGGACCCCCATCCAACGCATTCCTATGCATGCTGAGAATCATGATATCCCGACCGATCGATGTCCGATACATGATACTGGTGCTGGCGATCGAAAACATTTGAGCTATCTCGGTGCTGTCCAGCAGTATCGAAACGGACATTATCGTTGGAATTCCCTCTAAAGTTCGAGAAGCCCCCTCTACCTCTCGGGCCACTCGGAGTGTGCCCCTGACGCGAAGCACGCAACGCTGGGCAATCCCTGGCCCAATGGCCCAACTGCTTGCAATACGCACACTGGTTCCTATTCAAATCAGATCGGCCCGAAGGGGGACCATAAGATCCGCCCCTTCCTCTATTATTATTACCCCGGCGGGGCGGGCCATATACTTGTGCTAACATCACTTTAGTTTTGAGATCTTTCGATTTCTTCTCCTCCTGGCCCTTCGCCTCGTGCTCCTGACGCTCATAATACTGAGCGATGGTCAGAAGGGCCGTCGGTGTCGCGGAGGACCAAGAACTCTCACTCGCTTTTAACCGGGCCGCAACTGCCGGCAGCAGATTAGCCACATATTTGTCCGCGAAAAGGTGGCGGCCCGTGTCGTCAGTAAGCGACTGGCCACTAAAATCATGAAACGTCTCCTCAAAACGCGTAAAGAAGTCCGCGACTGACTCGTCAACTTTCTGTTTACATGCAGCTAACATATTCCAATCAATCTTTTTAGGGGGGATAATCGTCTTCAACTTAGCCACAATAGCCGCAGGGAGATCTAAAATATTCTGGGGTGGTTTCTGTGCGGGCTTCCGTTCCCTATCCTCATCCTCAAGGTCAGACCACCGGGCCTTGAAGGCAACCGCATCATCTACCTTTCGGACAGAGCGCCACGTATCCGGCGGTAGGATAAGGCCAAAGAACAAGTCTATATCCGCTAAGGTCATAATGCAAGAATTCAAGGCCCCCTCGACTTCTTCATAGAAGGCCGCTGGATTCTTGCGGGGGTCAGGCAGCGCATTCTTTAATGCCATAACATCGGCCCTATGCCATGGAGTATAAACCCAATTATACACAAAATATCCCCTAGCATCGACAGAATTAATATCCGAGCTAGTCCCTGCTCCCTTGGGAGGAACATACAAAGGCGCCGCCTCTCGCATTGGTTTAACATGCACTATGTCATCCTTATCTGACTGGGAGGCGGATGGGTGGCCCCCTGCTGCAGACGAATCCGACTGCTTCTCCTCCTCCGTTTGTTGACGTGCTTTCTCTCTAAGGGCCAGCACCTCGTCCCGTAAAGCGAACAGCCGCCGAGCCGCCTCAGGAGCCTTAGGGGGAGAAAAAACACCATTACGTAATGCTCCGGCATCCGAAGACACTTCGTCAGGCTCAAGGACACTAGAATATTTTCGGAAAGCAGCAATTACTTCATCCGCGAAATGAGACAGAAAATACACCCTCTCTCTATCTTGCCACGACCCCCAAGTATGGAACAACTCATCCTTAGACATCCTGCCCTTAAGCGCACGGAGGGAAAGTTTCCGAAGATCAGCCATATGCTCGGTCGATAACATGGACCGTGTGTCGACCTTACCCGGAGCCGGGCCAGAATCTTGCGGCCGCGGAGCAGATGCGCCAACATAAGGGGGCGGAGAGCGATCTAGTAAATAAAAATCGTCATCAGGATTATTAAGGACAGGATAAAGTGGCTGACGAACAACATATTGACCCGAAACTTGTAGCCTTCGCTCTTTCTCTTGTCTGTCCGTTTGCTCTTTGTCCTCTCGACGCTTCGCTTCCTGCGCTCGCATATGATCATTCTTTCGTTGCTCCTTATCAAACAGCGCTTTCTCACGTTTCTCTCGCTCACGCACTTCCTTCACCCATAATCGCACACACTCAAACATATCCGGACGAGCACGTCGCTTACACATACACTGTTCCACATACTCAATCTTACGTATATCAAACGCTCCATACAAAGGCCATCGCAACTCAGGATCCTTCCTCGTATATTTCCTCCATAACGTGCTGTACATTATGGAAGAAAGACCATGCTTCACGTACATATCCCTATTAGGAGTCCCCTCTGGGGGAGCTGGGGCAGATTCCTCGAGGTTCAACCGGTTCCCAAAACAGCAGCACCACTTACGAAGTGCGCTAAAAGCAGGCATGCTAGGAATAATGCAAAATATGCAGTATTATCAAGAAAAATGGCACTTAATCGTTGCGCCGTTCAAAGTTTACACAGCTCCGGAGAAATTTCTCCACATTACCTGCCTATATGTGTTGCAACGCATATATTTTCACAAAGACAAATTCACAATATGACTAGTCACCATCAATCAAACTCAAATAGCCAGACCAGGCTTCAAAACTCGGAGCAAGTACCGTACAACGGTTCTTACCAATCAAGAGTCCAGGTTCCAACTGCCAAGCTCCACAATCGCCCAAACGGCTCTCACGGCAGGACCGACAGAAGAGATCTCAGTCGATGACCGGCGCCACCCAGACGGTCAGCTCGGAAGGGAAGGAAGAAAAACCTCGGGATGCCAGGGCTAAGACGCCGCTGGCAGTGATCACGTCCCCGGCCAAACTCCTCACCTTCGTCGCGAGCAGTCCTTCGAGCATCCGAGTCGCCGATGAGCCCCACGTGACGGGCGCCAATTGATGAATACAAGCCCCAGCTAGGCCCGCAAGAGACAAGGGTTCGCTCTTCTGTAACGAAATCTATAAGGAAGTTGGCACGGAAACTGCAAAGTACAAAAACAATGTTTATTAACCCTTAAGGGTGGTCCTACAATCCACACAACACTCTTCAGTATTGCAAGGAGTAGCACACAGAACATTCGTACACAGTCCCCTTTTATACACAGCAGAGGGGCTCATAGTGGGTGGATACAACATGAGGTTGAAGAACATTACCATTTAGGGTCATTCTCGATACTGAATCAATACATGGGCGGAGCTAACACGCTCTTTGGGCCCGCGAAAACACATGGTCAAGCAAAGCTAATTATAACAGATGTGGTCAAGTCTGGGCATGCGCCAGATAGACAAGAAAGCTATTTATAACTGTTACTAGGCAGATTACAAGAGCAACTAACACAGAGGTCGGACTCTCCTCGTGATGAACACATGGCAGCATGTCAATACAAAATGGAGTCCGGACTTCGGCCAACATAATGAGGAAAACACGATAAAAGGGAAATATTAATGTTTTCAGTAAATGCTTAATCACATTCTGCTTTAATTTACAACAAGTGTAAGGCAGTAAATCCATTTTGAGAGTCAGAAATATTTTCCTGACGCATTAAATGGACTTTGTACAAACCAAAAAGCCAATTTCAAATTGCAATGAGTATCTACATCAGGCCCTTATTTACTGTTTGATTAGTCTAAAAAAGGAACTTTTGACACATAACAAAGTTGTACCAGGGGTTTGGAGGTAGTAGTATTGAAAAAAGAACCCTATGGGAGAATGTTCATTAGTTCATTTCGCAACCATAAAAATAATCTCCAATCTCTAGAGTCATTCTTTTCCACTGAGCCAATTTTGATTCCAATTCTGGGATTCTCACATTAGGTTATTCTATGCTACCGGTTGCCATGGTTGATCATGGCTACTCTAAAGAAGCAGGGATTTCTGAGGTGCATCAGTAATCCAGCATGTCATTCATTATTCAAAGGTTGATCATTATAGATATTTCCATAGACTGAAAATCGTAAGACTTTTGCTTTGAAAGTAACTCAATCATCAAACGTGATCCAATGTTATTTTTATTTCTGAAATGTGTTATTGAACTTTATTTAAACACAGACATTAAGTAAACATTAATAGCATGGCAATCTGCATGTAAATTTTGAGAATTCTGTCCCAAATTAAATGATAGGTGTCTTTATGTACAAGGAAAGATAATATTAAACCTGTGTCGCCACAAATATCAAACCATCCATTCATGTCAAATCACAAGTGCCTATGATGATATTTAAGGACAAAAAATAAGTCTGTATCTGAGTTGGTAATGGTAAAAAATAAAAACCTCTTTTTTATACAGCAAGAATAGAAAAGTAGCAGCTTTGAGATAACCCAGAAACAAAGAAATAACTCACTAAAATGAACATATAATTTCAGACAAAACCTGGGGACGTATATACAAGAATGGCGCGTAGCGCAGAACAGCAAGTCACCTTGCTGCGCTGCACTGCGTGACAGGGATAGGACAGGAATGTTCTGTATTTAAGGCAATACGGCACATTCCTGACTTTTCCCATGCACTGGTGGCCTTTTGGCAGCCTAACGTCAAAACAGATCATCATGCGCAAGGGTGCCTGTATTGCATAAAGGTTTTTTTTGTGCAGGAAGGGACACCTTAATCCTGAGAGACGTATTACTCTTTCTGTAGAAAGAGGAAGCAACGAGGAGAAATGAAGATATTTCTCCTTGTTACGTCTCACCTGAGAAGTCATATCTTTCTGGCGCATTCTCAGGTCTAATAGTTCTGGTAAATCTCTGAATGCATTCACAACCATGGGAGTTGCGTGGCAACCCCCATGCAACGCCCATGGAATGCGTTTCCAGGGTAGAGTAAGGCAACTCAGTGATTTGCGGTGCGTTGCCTCACTCCAGATTTATGAAGGCACTCAGGAGCACACATACTGGTCTTGCATGGCTTCATAAATCACATGCATGGTTTGCGTCATGTTGCGTGGTGCAAGAGCGACACACATCAACTCATAAATATGCCCCCTGATGTATGAGAGACAAACCCAATATGGTTAAACTCTAAACTTTATTGTCACTAAATTTGTGAAAGCAAATCCAACATCTCACTTTGAACTAGAAGAACTTTTTAACACTTAACACTTTAAAGCCGTCTCTATTAGCCTGTCGCCACAGCTTTTCGCCTGAAGGCATTCTACATTCTTCTGTATGCCATACTTGCAACAGTGTTCCATCGCCCTATTGCTCCCTTAACGGGATAACACAAACCACGTCTGTTTCACCAAACCATACCCAACTTAGAAAGGGCTTTCTAGTCAATGCTAGGTCACTCATTAAAAATAATGTTGTCTTTCACGATTTTGTGACTGCCAGGAAACCCTCCTGGGTGTTTGGGACAGAAACTTGGGCCTCGGACTCGTCTGGTCATGATTTATTGATGGCGATTCCTGAAGGCTATGCGTTGCATAGACTTGACAGAACTAGACGTAGGGGGAGGCGGGCTGGCAATTCTTTATAAAGCTTCCTTTGCCTGTAGTATTAAAGCCCTGTCTGAGCCCTCGGACTCCTTTGAGGCTATGTACTTTTCTATTTCCTGTTCCCCTTCGGTATCCTTTACAGGCATCCTTATTTATGGACCTCCTGAACCCAGATCCAACTTCAGCTGTGAGCTCTTTTAGAATTTTGGAACCCTATTTTGGTAAACTCCATCTTACCATACTAGGGGACTTAAATTTTCATCTGGATGACCTGGGGTCTAAAGATACGCTTTCCTTGGTGGACTCGCTGGACGCGTGTGGCTTTACTCAATTGGTGAACAGCCCAACCAACTAGACGGGGTGTTTACTAACGACCCGAGACTCTCGGTTGGTCCCCCCCTGCCTCTGGTCTGGTCTGACCATTTGGCAGTGCCTCTAGAATTATCATCTTCCCCTGCAGGTGCGCCTAAGCTGAGCTCCATCAACAGAGAACCCAAAAGGAGCTATAGGAATATTATCAACGAATCCCTTGCTCCGTTTATAGGGTGTATCTCGTATTCATCTACCAGGGAAGCTGGTGAGGCTGCACAAGAGCTCGCTAATTCTATCACTAGAGCTGTAGATGTGCTAGCCCCTGCATCCCTTCGGTACTCAGCAAGGCGTAAACCTTCAGCTCCCTGGTTCACTGAGCCGTTAAGGCTCCTGAGGCAGAGCTGCAGGAGACAGGAGAGAAGATGGTGAAAATCCTGGGACCCCACTGAAGGAGACGCACACAAACGTCTGCTGCGAGAATACAAGGTCAGGGTGATAAAGGAAAAGCAGGAGTTTTTCTCCAACCTTACCACATCCCTCACATCATCTAAGGACCTTTTTAAGATTGTGGACTCCCTATGTTCCCCACAAGTGCCTGATCCAGTTGTGGGCTCACAGGAGTTGTCTAATAAAATCTCAGAGTTTTTCCATAATAAAATTGAGGATATCTACCTTGCTCTGGAAACACAGAGGAGTACCCTGGGGGCTCACTCTCCCTTGGCCCTCGCAAAATCGGAGTCCTGGACCAGAGATCCCACTAAGACCCTCACCCATTTCCCGCCGCTTTTCCTTGAGGAGCTTGATCTTCTGTTGGACAGGACAAAGTCGGCCTCTCCTTCGGACCCTTGTCCCCTGAAAGTGCTGAAAGCATGTAGGGACACCCTACTACTGCCTCTGATGGAGGTGATGAATGGTGCTATGGCACAGGGTACTTTCCCGGCAGCCTGGAAAAAGGCGATAGTGAAGCCCCTGCTTAAAAAGCCCACCCTGGACCCAGAAATGCTCAAAAACTTCAGACCCATATCTCTGCCGCCTGCCCCAGCCAAAATGCTCGAATCCCACCTTAATTTTCATCTGTCTGCTTTCCTGGATTCCTCTGGGTTTCTGGACAACTCCCAGCATGGATTCAGGAAATTCCATAGTACGTAATCTGCACTCACTATGGTGGTGAATAATATTCGAACGAAGGTGGATCAAGGTCAGACCACTCTTTTGGTCCTACTTGATCTAACGGCAGCATTTGATACCCTGTCTCCCTCGACTTTGACATCACGTCTGAGGGAGGTAGGAGTGGCGGGTCCGGCCCTGAGCCTTTTGTCCTCTTTTTTAGATCTAAGAGAGCAGAGGGTCAAGCTTGGAGAGTTCCTCTCCCCTGCCAAATTCTTGCAATGTGGGGTTCCACAGGGGTCGGCCTTGAGCCCGGCCCTGTTTAACATTTACGTGGCCCCACTTGCTAGGCTTGTGAAATCGCAGGGGATGGAGGTGGTGTCATACGCCGATGACACCCAAATCATGGTGTCCCTGGCTCACTCGGTTAGTACATCCGCGTTCAACTTTAGGAACTGCATGCAAGCAGTCTCCGAATGGATGATCCAAAACTCCCTAAAGTTGAACGGCGATAAAACCGAGGTCCTGATCTTTGGTAAGAATCAGGATATTTGGTCCAGTGAGTGGTGGCCCCCATCTTTGGGAACCTGCCCTATTCCATCCCACTCTGCCAGGAACTTTGGCGTTATATTTGACACCTCGCTGACTATGACTCTCCAGGTCAACAGAACGGTGGCCACCTGCTGGGGGGTTATCAAGATTCTTAGGAGAATCGTTCACTATCTTTCCCCCCAGGCCCGTAAGCAGATTGTGGTTGCGCTAGTGGGTTCAAGGTTGGACTATTGCAACACAATATATGCAGATATCAACAAGAGTCTCATTCAACGCCTTCAGGCTGTGTAGAACGCTGCAGCAAGATTTGTTCTGGCTGTACCTAATGCTTCCTTGGCTACATTAGCCAGGAAGAGTTTGCACTGGCTTCCAATCCAGCATAGGATCTCGTTCAAACTTCTGTGCTTGGCGTATGGAGCCCTATTGGCCGGATCCTCTGATGCTTTAGGTTCCCTGCTAACCTGCTATATCCCAAGCAGGTGTCTTCGCTCCTCCGAGATGAATCTTCTTGTAGTTCCCCGTTCCAAGAAAGTCAGATGGGGCAGCAGGGCCTTTTCCAACGTGGCCCCTCGATTATGGAATGCCCTCCCTCGGAGATTAAGGCCCAACCTTCACTAGCCCTCTTTAAAAAAGCGCTCAAAAAGTGGTGTTTCATCAAGGCCTACCAGTAAGCAAGTTCATTTGATCTAACTAGCATTCTTTGGTTAGGCGCCTTGACGCCCATTGGGCTTAGTAGCGCATTACAAATTGAATTTCATTCAAATGGCAAGTTACAGTGAACTGGGGGTATTTCCTTCACTGAACATTTTCATGCAAATTTAACTTAACACCCAGTGTCATGCAATATCAAATGGGGAATTACTGTGTGGGGCAGGTTTTTCCTGCTGTAAAACCACACAGAATTCCCTATCCAGTCTTTAATGCTTACATTTACCAAAAAGTGAAATAACTTTGGGAAACCAACACTAACTAAAGTAGTATAAAATTTAATAAAAAGGAGATGTTGGCATAACCCTCATAAGAGTGTCATACGTACGACAAAGGATAGAGTGAGTTGGGCCTGAGATTGTATATAATGCCACAATTGTCGTTTTACTGGGAACCAAGTACTCCATTATAGCACTTGTCTCTTTCAGGCTAAGAACCCCAGCTCACTGGTGCACAGCAACAACACTTTATACATTACAGTTCAGTCATTGCTTTTACTTTTTGGCTTGTTTATTTCAAAGGTGGTGCTAAATATTGCACATTAAAGTACAAATATACACATTCAGATATAGGGAAGTACTTTTTGTGACACCCTCTTATCATTTTTTACCCCTACTGGGTCCTAAACCCTAAAGCCACAATATCCTCATCACAAAATAAGAGGGTGTCATTATCAATAAGGCAGGCATATTGGCTTTGTCATGGTACCACCACATTACTAAAAGTAACTATATGTCAACCTTGTCACATCTTTGGAACCAATGAGGACAGTAGCAATATTTAAATACAGTAATTTCAATGGTAACGATTGCATTGTTCATCACCATCATTTTAAATAAAGCTATAAATTGATAAACGTGTTCCAGTGTCTTTTATCATTTAATGAATCTGCCATTGCAGTCATTGTATCCACCATAAGGAGTCACCGCACTCCGGAGCCCAAGAGCAAAAAAAGGTCCAGCTCCGGGTGGACTTTGAGTAAAGGGAACACTCTCCCCGGGTCAGTAATTCAATACCCCCGGAGTGGTAGGGTCTGTGTCAGATCATACATTTTCTGTGGGACTGCTGCAACCTCTGAAACTCCCCCCACAACATTTTGTAAATATGGTGGGTGTGCCCCTGCCCCGACTAGGGGCACCACACGCAACAATATACACCAGAGCATTATGAAGACTTGTATTGCTGCTGCAGTGAATATGTAATGGACGGCTTGTCCACTCTTTATTTTTCTAAGTGAGCTCAAGCCATATACAATTTTCTGTGACTATTTTAGCAAATATATACATTCAGATATATGGATTTACCTTTTGTGACACCCTCATATCACAATATATTCATAATGGGTACTAAACCCCGTAGCCACAATACCCCTCCCCCATACTAGAATTTTTCACAATTGACTGCCTAGTGTTTGGACATTTATTGTGAGCGATTCTCACTACTTGATTTACACTCACAGTAAATTAATGGTAATTGAACTGAGTGCTAACTGCCAGTGTCAAAGTGCCTGCTGCAAGGTGCAGCGTGTAAGAGGTGGAGGCATTTCCAGGCAATTTTATGTAGATAGCTCAATGGGTTACATGTACTGTTGCAAAACGTCTGGTGTGACACGTACATCTCAAGTTGCAATCATTGACAAATAGCTTAGTAAGCTATGCAGTGGCATCAAGGCATGGCATTTAAACAGCAAATCATACATTTAAGGGCTTGTTGTTTTTTCTCAATCTTTCGTTAGTCTATGTTTTCCTAAAGGGGTATTTTGGGTAGAAAATAAGACTTATTAGTAAGTGCTATATAAATGGTTATTAGTGTAATTACTCTTATAGACAGATGCATCTTGCTTTTTTACAGTGTGTGCAAATCTCTTGCATTCACAGCTGAGAAGATTTGAAATAAATATAACTAGTTCCCAGGTTGAAAGAGATTGGAAGAAAATGAGTGCTAATGAATCTTTAAATTGGAACATTTGTGATAGGTCCATTTGGACCTGATATTAAGAGGCCGGCATCCCTCCCCACAGTTTGATGCAATGTGTTGTAAAATCTGTCATTTTTTACCATTCTTTGGAGAAGAACTCCCCAGCTCAAAGCCCCATTGAAGTAGTTGACCTCTTTTGCAGCTTCATTCTCTGTATGCAGAAGCAGGGCGGGTTTGATAAAATTGGCCAGGGCTGCTTTTAGTTTCCAGTCTGGTCACTCAAGCCATCAACAGTATCCTTGCTAATTTCAAATATTGTAAAGTACATTTGTCACTAAATCTATATTTCACTCCCATCTCTGGAAAGGATAAAAAAATAGGGTAATCTTTAAGCATTTACAATTCTAATTTAACAGTTTTTTCAAATGAGGTCAAAAGATAGTCTTACATCAGTTTCATATTGCTTTCATATTGCAAAAGGAGTTATCTATAAGGCAGAATAGTCATTTATTATACTCAAATTTGGCCTGATTGATATTCCATTGTAGGATTTGGTTATGCACTTATCTTTTTGTGCACTCCAATTATTCTGAAATGTAATCCTCTTAGAACATAAGTAAGATAAACATGAAACTGTGTAGTTCATGCCGAGGATATAGAAAGGACAGCATCCTCAGGATTCCAGTCACAAACGTCAACTTGGTTTAGAGTAAAACCACTGTAATACAATCTGACATCTTGACATCTACCTCCACCCCCTTTTGATTTAGGTTGCTTGGATTCCAAGTAAACTCTATGATTGACCAAGAAAGTGTCTGTGAAATGGGGATTGTCTACTACTAAATGGGAGGGGAGTAGGGAGGAGCAAGGATGCATCTAAGGGTGGCTAAAGATGGATTCAGATAAAGACAGGCACTCGCCTACCAAAGAGTAGGCCCATTGCTATTCACAAACTGTATTTCTAAATGTACAGCAATTAAAAAGTATCCAAAACAGTAGTAAATGTACTCCTGCTCAAACCTGGAGTAATTCCAGCACCACACATGGCCAAGTGCAGGTACAACAAAAGCCTTCCATAGAAAATAATGGAGGCAGGGACTTAAAATAGAACCCCATAGTAAATAATGTCAAAATAAATTACATTATTTTCAAAAAATAAACAACAGTGACTTTGAATGTTAAAAGTATACATAGAAGTGAAAAAGAAAATTCATGATAACAAATTTTACTAACTTTATTTATAAAAAACAAGATGTAAACTTTATTTCTATACACAACTTTTTGTAATTAATACAGAGGAAATAATTTAAAACATTAGGTGGGATTTTTTATTTAAAACGAAAAAAAATGTCTTTTAATAAAATATTTACATTTATAATATTATGCTAAAATTTAAGTTTGTAGTGTTGCAACCTTTTTGTATCTTGTTCTACAATATAAGTAAATACACTTTGTATATGTTCCCAATACTTCATCACAGGAAGATCCCCATCCCAGTATGTGTGAAAATGTACTAGTTGTATCTTCACAGTCATAGATTTAGGTCCACTCCCTATTTTAGGGGGTGGAGACGTACATATAAACTTTGTAGTAAATTCACACTTTGAAATGGTGAATAGCCAATAGTAGGAAATTTACTACAAAGTGCAAGAGTAAATTTGTACTTACAGATGCATTCATGTATAAATGTAACTCTGTCAATAGGGCCCATTTTCTCTAATATGAATTACATTGCCAAAAGCAAGTGTGGTCAATGGGGATATAGTTTGATTAATCAAATTATGGATGTGAGAAAAGTTTATATGGCTATGGCTAGACATGCACATGCGTATGTGTGTGTATATGATTATCTGTGTGTGTGTCTCAATGTGCTTTTTTTAACTGTCAACACTGATGGCAAGAGGTATGACAAAGACATGCAAAATGAATGCACACTCTAACACACAAAATGGGATGGGAGGAATGCTTGCAATTTGGCAGTCATTCGAGGTAGTATCCATAACTCTTTTGCCCACCATGCCAACTCAGACTAGATCCAGCCATATCAAAATCAGCTTAGGTCCGGCTCCAATGGGAACAGTCCAGCTCAAAATGCCAAGCTAGGTCCTCTCTGAACTGGAACACAAATAACCCAAGGGTGGTTTCCACATTATTAGGCCTCTTCAGCCAGGTGCTGCTTGGTTCTAGTGGCACAGTCAGCAAGTGACCCACGTTTGGGCATACCCTTGCCACTTATGGTTTACACCTAACACACACATCATGAAGGGAGTAATGCTTGCAGTTTGTCTAAACACTGGAAATCCTTCAGGAAGAGGCTGTGCATCAGAGTTGGGGATGGACCATTCCCACGAGAAGCTTGATCAGGACTATTTTGCATTAGGTGGGCCTTTGTCTAGAGCAGCTGCCTGTGTGGGTAGAAAACAAGGGGTTGGGATACTACTTCCAGCAATTGCCATTTGTAAGACTATTTGTAAACATTCCTCGCATCACCGTTTATGTGTATATTAGAATTAATGTATCCAAATCAATGAATTCCGGAATTTTGCAGCACATACAGAAGACAGCGATTAAAAACATATCACAATGACAAAACATATCAAAATCCTGCCTGTTATGGAACAGCAAGCCCCTGCCACACAAGCACAAAGACAAAACAGATCTCAATCTGGATCTAAAAAAAATGGGCATAGACCCACACCTATCTAGGGTTGTTTCTATTTGTTTCCGTGCAGACAGAATTCAGTGGAGTTCTCCGATCTGCTTTTTCTTAAATTTCAAGATTTTGCCATTTTGAATTATATTTAAACTACCGTGGAAAGTTTTCTTCAGCACCACTGCTTTTACAGGTTAAATCATCTGAACTCAATATTGCAACCAAAATATTTTGAAGAAAACATGTGTGCTAGACCTGGCACCATTGGCGTGGGTCTCCCCTGCATTTTTTGCCTTTTTCTTCCTGTGTTTTTGCTGTGTTGGACTCCTTTTTGCTGGTCTAGATGCGTTGGGCACTTTGCCACTGCTGTTGAGTGCCAAAGTGCAAGTGCTCTCTTTGTAAATTGTTGTTATGGATTGGTGTTTCCATGATTGGCTGATTTGATTTACTAGTCAGTTCCTAGTATGGTGCACTGTGTGTGCCCAGGGCCTGTGAATCAAATGCTGCTAGTGGGCTGCAGCACTGATTGTGCCACCCACATAAGCAGCCTGTAAATGTAACTCTGGTCTGCCATTGCAGAGCCTGTGTGCAGTCTAGTACTGCCATGTCGACTTGGCAAGTGTACCCACTTGCCTGGCCCTTACATTCCCTTTTCTTACATGTTAGTCACCCCTAATGTACCACTGTGGGCAGGGAGCAGTGTATGTGAAAGGTAGGACATGCCCTGGTGTGTGTGGCATATCCTGATAGTGAATTACTGCCAAATATTGTTTTCACTATTTCAAGGCTACCTGTTCCCATAGGATAGAACGGGGAGTTTGCTTATAACATCTTATAAACATAACTACCCCTGGGAACTGGGTAGGAAAATATAGTTTGATATGCCTGAACTTAGAATGTTAAAATCCATCTTTTAGTGAGGGTTATTTTTACATTCTGTGTTTGAAAATAACACTTTTAGAAAGTAGGTATTTTCTTGCCTAGCTATCCAGTGTGTCTTTGCAAGGTTTGTGTATTGCATGTCTGGGTTTGTATGACAGGGGCTGGGGAGGAGCAGTGGATCTAGAGAGCACCATAAATCATGGCTTGGCTGAATAGACCTGTTCTGTATTTAGAGTAGGGGGAGGAGATTTATTTTCACCTGAATGGGCCTGGTCTGCCTGCCACAATGCTGTCTCCACCTCCTGCCAGGAAGCTGCATCAGAGAGGACAGAACCGGTTTTGACCAAGCACAGAGAACAAAGGATTTTGTAGTATAAATATTTGGGCCCATGCCCCAGAACTTTAGATCACTTCTGGGAATCAAGAGGAACCTTTGCCAAGGAGAAGAGCCAGGGAAGCTGACGAGGAATACTGCCCCTGTGCTGTTTGCTGTCTGGGGTTGGCCTGCAGTGGCTACTTGCTACCAAGGAAAAGAGAAAGGACTTTACTGTTTGCTGGGTCCCCTGCTTGAGGAAGATCTCCAAGGGCTTGAAACTGAGCTTGCCTCCTGTTCTGAAGTCTCAGGGACACTAAGACTTCACCACTAGCTCCCCTGAACTTCCTTGCTGGGTGTTCTTACCTGCAAAGAGGTGCCTGCTGTTGTTATGGACCTCTAGAGACTGTTTTCTGCTGGGAAATGGAAAATCAATGCAACATCGAGAAGAGTGATGCATCCGTACCTGTTTCCGATGCATCGCAAAGAAACTGTTGCAGTGCCTGCTACGGCACGAGAAATCACTGCACGCCGCTTCGAGTCTAGGATCACCTCGTCGATTCTGACGGAAGCCCTGCTGTGCGGCTGCCAGAATCCATGCATCGTTGCATCGCATAGAGGCACCAAGTCTGTCGCATATTTCGGGACGCAGTAAGAAGCCAATGCATCACCTCCCCACACTGTAAGAAACTGGTAAATCAGTTCCTTGTGCAGCAGTAAGGAACCAACGCATAACCTATCCCCAGAGCAAGGAACTGACGCACCACCTTCCCTGAGTGTAAGGAACTGACACATCACCTTCCTTGTGGCTGTTTTCTTTGTTTGTGTGATGCATCCAAGGTACTCTGTGTCAAAAGTGTTGCATCTGCAATTTGTTTTAAACTGAACAATTTCTACCATCTGAAAGTCATATTTGTATTACTGTATTGTGGATTTTTGCCATTTGGTCTTGTTTTGGTTTAGATAAAGATTACTTATTTTTCTAAACTGGTGCGTTGTCCATTTGTAGTGTTTTCACTGTAATACTGTATGTGTTCACAAATGCTTCACACACTGCCTCTGAGATAAGCCTGCCTGCTCGTGCCAAGCTACCAAGGGGATGAGCAGGGGTTATTTTAGGAGTGTTGACCCCTTACGCTGACTAGAAGCAAGGGTCCCTATTTGGACAAAGGTACCCACCTCTCCCAACTAGAGACCCCCACTTCTAACAATGTGTATTTATTACCAGCTGTCTAATACCTAAAAGAAGAGTGCACTCAAAATTCAGTCACCAATATAGCCTCTGAAGAACAGTTCTGGTATAATTCCAATCAGTGGGGAAGCAAGTATGACATAGGAAAAATGATTACATGCAATAGTCACATTAGTGTGAGTCCAATCCACAGGTTCTACCTTCATAATCCCGACAATATTTTGTTGTTTACGTCTGGCTTCCAACAGCTTTTGCTGCTTAGTATATATATTACTCCACATCCCTATAAATATATATACAGAGCCTTCTGGTCATAACCTCTGGAGTATTTCTATCTCTCTTCATTTTATTTGCTATTTGGTGCATTATTCTGTGATCAATCAATGAACATTTGTATAGCGCAGCACTGTCACCCCTAGGGATATCTGGATGCTGTGGATGCGACATCTCCGTCGAAGAGCCAGGTCAGAAATTAGCAGAAAGAGGAAAAATAAAGCTCAGAAATGAGCAGAATTATCACCAGAAAGAGGCGAAATAAAGGTCAGAAAGGAGCAGAAAGGTGCAAAATAACAGGCAGAACGAGCAGAGAGAGACAACATTAGAGGGCAGAAGTTGGCAGAAAAACGAGTAGAAAAATAACAGAAAAGAAGGAAGAAAACTAGCAGAGGAGGTAGAAACCTAAGGCAGCAGAGGGTAGCAGACTGTGGGCAAGTTGAACAGGAGAACTGTCACAAGGAAATCTGGCACAGGGGCCTGCGTGGTATAGTGTGAGTGAATTTCAATACATGCAGGACTATTTTGGATCTAGCAAGTACATTCAGTCATCAGAGAGAAAATTCTGTATACCATACCACTTTTGCAAACCAAACATAATCGACACTGGCATACCCAAGAAACTAAATAATAGGTTACAGAGCTGTGGCTGAGCCTTGGGAGATGCAACCTCTCCAAGCCAGCACGAAATGTTCCTCTCTGACATCCAGGAACATTTCATATCAAATTAAAGGTATTCTGCTCCATCTGCAAAGCCTACTGGAGCAAGGAGCAAGAACATCTGAAAACAAATATCCTACAGCACAGAAGAAGCCTGCAGAACAAACCTGGTATCAGCATCTACCAGCATCAGGGAATACCGCCTTTCTTCTACCTATAAGTGTGGATCGATCCTAACTTCTTCTATCCCAGCTGCTCCTCTCATCACCTTTCACTTTGCACAAGCCAGTATTTCAATTCCTTATACAGGCTGACATATGCACACTATTTCAACTTTGTATCCCAATTTATGTCTTGCATTTACACACTTTTTCGTGCATGAAGTACTAGGCAAACATATTTTGAATTAAAACACAGATGCTCATGGTATTTGCACTGAGGTCACCAAACAGAGGAGAACAGGGTGAAGGCAAGGGAATGTTGCACAGGAAATGGAAGCTATTTGGGAACAGGTCTGATGATGTCAATTCTCTCACATAATCAAACATCTTGACTGGATAGAACAATACAAATGCTATTATGTGTAAATTGAGATTTTTTTAAATAAAACATTTTGTTTTTATTTAGCAAATATATCTGAAGCTCTGTCAATGATAAAAGATAAACTATTAAATATTAGTGGTTATGCACCTATGTAGTGACTCATCTTCATGGAACAAAGTAGTGCCCTGATTTAAGGGTTGGCGTGTTACTCAGCCTTTACTCCATCTGGCAAATTTAGAGATGTCTGAGGACATGTCTATACACGGACAGGTAGTTCATCTAGGAAAAGCTACCTCATACAAGAAGACACCCCCAAATATAATATTTTAGGTTTGGAAATAGGCGGGGAAACAAGACATCAATTATGAATAAACATTCATGCTTAACCTGTCTAAGTGGTGCAATAAATGTATTAAAAGTAGTCACTTACCCAGCATTATCCTTCATATATTAATTAAATTATACATAATTTAATTTCAGTTACATGCATTGTATATTTGTGTACAAATATTTATATTTGTATATACTAAGCTCATTACCGGCAATGTTGGATACAGTCTTATCAGAGATAAAGTATCAGCTAAAAGAGGCAATGAACAAAGGGAGTGCTAAACCAGTCCGTCAATTAGAGGAACATTGTCACTCAGAGTCCCCAATTAGCTCAGCAATAAAGATACCATGTGCTCCTCCAAGTCAACAAAAAGTCCCAGGTAGCATCTGTTCACTTACCTCATCTGTTGCCATCATCTCAGAGGCACAGGAACAAAGAAAATCAAAATGAGACTGCAATAGTACAAAAAAAAAACATAGTTTGAAACCAGTAGTATATATATAAATCTTTATTTGGTTATATAAAAACATTTATATGCATAAAAGCACATACAAAGAACATATCATCCACAATGTACTCGGTATATAAAAATTTTTGGAGTAACAGGGATTATTTCAACCAAGATTTGTTCTATGATTATAGATACACGTTAAAAATGTGACGACACTTTTTGTGATCAATATAGTGTTCAGAAATTGTAGGTGCAGCATAGCAGGGCGACATCTTCTAAAGCCAAGAGTTCTTAACAATGGAATTAGCCATAAATTGCGGTGATCAGCATAAAACTTACAAAACAAAACAGTGTGCATTGTTGTTTGTGCTGAATTTTCGTCACAAGGGCACGCAACTAGGGCCTCTTTCCAGCAATTGCGTTTGGGGAAGGCTACGAGCCTATGAAAGACATTCAGTCTGAAACGCGTCAACAAAAAACGCTCAAATTGTGACTCAACATAGATCAAATACGGTTCAATGTTCAAAGTAGTCGCAACTATCAGAGAGTGTTGAACAGATGTTTTGCTTATCTCCTTAGTTAGCCGTAATTCTTTCAAATGAGAGAGAGCTCTTATTTTTAGCTCTTTCTTTGATATCTCAGACATTGATTCAGGGTTAACATAGTATTTGGTCAGGCCCAAATCAGTAAAAAACATTTTTACATACAGCAGCCACTCAATTTTCCCTACATGCTCCAAAGACATGCAGTCTGCCACAGTCTCCTTTGTAAGTAGATTTTTTGATGACATCCAGATGCGGCGCCACAATAGAAGAGGTTGGATTTTGGCCAGGTCTTCAATGTGGGCCATGCCAAGTTCAGCGTGGCAGGAAAAAGTAGATACTCGTTTGGGAGTCATCAAGAGAAATCTCATAAAAGTATTCTCTGCAACTTGCAGCACATTCGTGTTTTTATGGCCCAACAAGCCTGCCCCATAGAGTGCGATGGAATGGCACTTCGCTACATAAATGCGAAGGAGTTCTACGGGTGGCCTCTTTCCTAGTTTCTGGGAAAATTTTATGAGGGCCATTATTGCTCGCAAAAGATGGTGTTTTCGAGCTCCGATGGCCGCTTTCCAATTAAATTTTTCGTCAATCATGACTCCAAGGTACGGGTATTGAGTAGTAAACTCCAGCCTCTCTTTGTCTAAGAAGATGGACTTTCCCCTTTTCCTATCCCTTCCTGCCACCATCACATAGGTCTTTTTTATATTTATTTTAAGATCCAGGGTGCCCATAAACTTTGAGTACCTATCAAGGGATTTCTGCAGCTCTCGCGGGGTACGCGCTAAAATTACTGCATCATCCGCATAAAGAAGCGCTGGAATGAGGCGGTTTTTTATTCGAGGGAGGTCCTGGGCCCCTCTAAACATCTCCACCTCGAGACCATTAGTATAGAGAGAGAATTGAAATGGGGCCAGGACACAACCCTGCCTCACGCCGCGTTCCACCCTAAAGGACTCGGATAATTCACCCTGTGTTCCGAAACGGACCCTAGACGAGGCATTGGAATATAATGCACGAAGAATGTTTACCAGGGCTGGGCCTATGCCCATATCAGTAAGAACAGACCAGAGCTTTGAATGGGAAACGCAGTCAAATGCCGCAGAAAGATCGACATAGACCATGTACAATCTTCCTTCTTTTGCTGTTACATATTTTCCCATCAATAAGCTTAAGTTCAATGCCTGTTCTATTGTACCAAAGCCCTCCTGGAAGCCAAACTGAATATCAGATAGCATGTTATGATCTTCCGCCCACTCCTGAAGTCGCTGTAAGACCACCCTATCCAAGACTTTGCCAAGAGAGTCCAATAATGATATTGGCCGATAACAAGTCACCTCCTCTCTGTTTCCCTTCTTGAAAACCGGAATCATAATTGATTGAGTCCAAGTTTCAATTAACCCATGGTTCATTGCAGCGTCAAACACCCCCTTTAAAATTGGGGCCCACAGGTCAAGTTTAAATTTAAAAAAATCAACTGGTACTCCATCTGGACCGGGGGCTTTTCCACATTTGCTCGCTTTAACAGCGTTTATAACTTCGTTTAATTCAAAGTTTAAGGGAATCGGAAATAAAATTTCTTGGGGACTATCATTGTTCTTCTCTGACAAGTCCACTGCTTGTGTTTTACCGAACACTTTAGAGAAGTAGTTTACCCATGTTGGTCCATCAATCGCTACTTCAACTATTGGCTGATCACAGCTATCTGTCAGGAAGGGAGTCTTCACTACCTTCCAAAACAGCTCACCATTTCTAGTCTGGGAGCTCTCGTATAGTTGATCCCATAGAGATTTTTTTAATTTCCTGCTTCCTTATTTTGCAGGCTAGACGGTATGACCTCCTTAGCCTGCAAATCTCCTCTTGATCTCTTACGGGTTTTGTCAGAGCTTTTTTTAGAAGTTTATGGGCTGAGGTGCATTCATGGCTAAACCACCCTTTTTTCTCGCCCTTTTTCCCTTTATTGGTGCATATTAAAAGATCTTTTGCTTTCTCCAAAATTATACTAAAATTATACAACAATTCTTCTTGGTTAGTGTCGCTGTCTAGACATTTCACAATAGCGGGATATACCGCTTGAACCACCTTATTGGTTATAGCTTCTGGTTCTATCTTGCCCCAACCTATGGCGTAGCCATTTAATTTTGTAAGGTGGATATTATTCTGGGCTAGAGCAGTCATCATCGAATATGGTTTGAATTTCCCCTCATCGATAATCAGATTAAAAACCAAGGCTGCATGGTCGCTTAGAGTATTGATTATTAGTCTAAAACTCTGAGCTTTACTTTCCAGTGTAGCTGTGACCAAAATATAATCGATCGTTGTCTCCCACCCCCTACCCAAATAAGTAGCCTGTAACTGTCCCAATAAAATATTAGTTTTATTTAGAATCACTAGGCCCAATTCTGACAACATTTCATTAAGGAGGTCTCCTATCTTTGTATGACTAAAGTGAGTCACATGATTATCTGTTTCTTCCCCCACCCCACAAATATTACTATTTTTCACGCCGCAGGGGTGATGATTAAAGTCACCGCCCCAAACGATGCTTGGGACGTCTGACCCTTGTATTTTTTTTGTCAAGGTGGAAAGTTTGTTACGGAGAGCCCCGAGTAAATCTGGTCTCTCACATTCTGGAAGGTTATCATAGGAATTTACTAAAAGAATTACCCCCTTCCTCATAAATGAGAGTTTCAATATCTGGTAATTAGTGTGAAGTCTAAGGGGGGTTACTTTTAACCCAGGTATGGTATTTTTTATAAATACCGTCAAGCCCCCCTTCGCCCTACCGTGAGGACCTGCAACTGCCGCTGAGAAATATGTTTTATAGCCCATCAAATGTTGTTCGTTGATGGACCATGTCTCTTGTAGACAGATTAGGTGATAATCTTGAACAAAGTCCATTAGGGTCCCGTCCGTTATTTTGGCGTGTAGACCCGCAATATTCCATCACATAATTTGTACAGTGGTGGAAGCATTTCTTAAATCTAAGCTTTTATTTGTATGAATTGCTTCCGCTACAGGGGAATTCTCTAAAGCTCTTAGTCCTACGACCCCCAACTGTTTAGGTGATTCACTACAGGTATTCCTCATTGAAGTAGTGTCTAGGCCTCCAAGCTGTGGAGAATTTAGTACTGCAGGGAGGCTGACATTTTCTGTTATTTGAGTTTCCACATTTTCAGTTACATAATCAGTGTCATTGAAAGGAGATTTATATGATACGGTGAATTTTCGTGATTGAACGTATTTCACATTAAGTCAATCTACGTCTTCCAGACCATACAAAACTGCATAGGGATTAGAGGTAGGTATATTAAACCTCTGATATGTCTGGGGATGGTTATTCCAGTGTGCTGGATTTAGGGCCTGAAATGACTGATGATTATTATTCAGGAACCTTCCATTTAACTGAGGATGAGAAAAGTGGTTACGAGCAGCTTTGTAGGAAAAATTATGGTCTGCTTCCCTCCAATCCAAAGAGGGATCTTTTATGGCATAGGGTTTAAAATGGGAAATCAGTTCTCTTGGATAGAAGTAGTTGACGAAATGTGTAGAAATGGCGTCCTCCCCTCTAGCTTCATACCAATCGCCTATGCATCTGACCGCTCTGTGGTCTCTAAAATTTATAATTATCACATCCCCCTTCTTTTCTTTTGGTCTTGTTCCTACCCAGCATGTGCGTCTCACCATAAGAATTTCTCCATTTATATGTGCATGGAGGGGTCTATTATGATTCAACCAATAAATAGTTTTTTTTTTTAGCGCATAGAAATCTTCCCTTACACCCTCTGATAATTCAGGAACCCCTGTCATAATAACCGTGTATGGGGCTGATTCGGGGGGTAAGTCCACTCTTCTGCTAGCTGGGATATGTTGGGACTGGGGTAACCATTCACAACTCTCATGATCTTTTGTATCCTTTTTCCTCATGTTAGGTATTACCGAAGAATTATTTTTATTTTTGCTTTTTAGTTCTTCAGTTTCTTCTAAGATACCAGATTTGGAGCTATTGCCCGCCTTTTTCTCCCTATCTAATTCTTTGCCGTTTGTTACGTGGTAGGTTCTACCTAGATCTGCGGTTTTATTAAGTAATATTTCCGCAGAATTTTCCCCCAAAGCAGTGCACGGTTTCATCGGGTTGTCACTGGTTGAGGATCGCGTTACCACGGGAGAAGAAAAAGGGGCTTGTTCAATAATACTGCTTTTAGTCTGGGTGTTTAAGAGTTCAGATATGGCTAAATTGTTCCTTTTCATTTGTTTACTTAGGTCGTCTAGATGTAGGCTTATCAATCTAGACCTTTCAAGAAGAGGGAGTAAGAGGGATTTGACCATAGTCTCTATTTTATTAAGTAGGTCGGCCATAATGTCCTGACTAGATGGTAGTCCTGGGGCATTAATGCTTAAGGGAGGGTTATTTATCGCTAAAAAACCTGGTTGATTCGGGTTTTGAGCTAGAAGTTTAGCCTTCTTCTTTTTAGCCAAAGATGACCTGGTGGAAGTGCCTCGTCTCTTTCTTGCTGATTGTCTATTTGCCACAGGTTCCGCAATCAGTAAGGGAGAGATAGCAAGGTTCGGTGAATCTGATAGCCCTGATAGAGTTAGGCTCCTTATATTATCAGAAGGGGGAACCAAGCCTGGGGAATTAACCTGAATCACTTTTTTGTTCTTTCCAGGGGTAAAGTAGGGTTTAGAAGTTCTTGCACCCTCATTCATCACCTCTGGAGAAAGAGCTTTACCAATTGTGCCCAATGAAGAACGCTTGCCTGTTAGCAAATCTAAAGATAAGCGCTTTTCTGTGTCCGCTATTTCCTTCTCCAAAACTGTAGTTACGCGTTTGAAGAATTGATCAATTGTTCCGGACACTGGGCCTTTAGAAGTGTTAACTGTTAAAGTACGCGATTTATCAGCGTCTAGTGACATGTTTATAGACTACAGAGGAGTTATGAGGTTCTGTAACGATCCGAACCCGTGTATTCGGTATCGTAGTACTGACACGATTTTGGTACCAATGAACCGTAAATGATCCATCTAATGCATGACAGTGTTTTCGCTGCGCTGTGAGCATGAATTCACTGAGAAATAGGGCATTCTGTTGTAAAATCATGGCATCCATTTTAGATACGGCACCCATTTTGTTTCTTGCCCTCACATAGTCAATGGACGAGCAATGACCCCGGCAGAATCACCTTGTTAAGGACACGTAAGCTCGAGCCCGAGGAAGCTGACGCTGCGTGACTAGGCAGAATCGAGCTGCCTCCCCTGCCTGAGGCCAGCCCTGCTATACTGGTTCTCGTGTCCATTGTCCTGATTGAAAGGCCGAAGACGGTAGCCATGCCCGTTTATGATCCATAAACACTTCTTATCCTACTTTTCTATCCCTTACACCTGGCTCTGCTCCTCTCCTTCGGGGCTTTTATGATGGGGAGGATACGATTTTTATGATGGGGAGGATAGGTCAAACAATGGAAAACTGACAAAGAGACTTGATTGAATACTGAAAACCTACGACTAATTATTGTTTGGTGTATGTTTATTGTCTGTTTGGGATACCGGGTTGGGCATGAAAGATATTCGTGTAATGTTGCCTGAAGACATATTTTGTGTATTTAAGGAGCAACCCACTTTTTGCAATTCGAACAGTCTCGTAGATTCTGCCTTTGCGTGGTTCCTATGACTTCTGTGTCCCTGCAGTAAATAAATCTTGGTCTCTGACGCCACCATCGAGAAGCCCGCGTCTCTGTTTATTTGTGCACCAAGGCAGGAAGGAACTCAGGGGTCTTTGGGTGTTGTTTCCCTGACACCTCTGGACTCTTAAAAGTCCAGAACCTCAAATTGGCGCCCAACCTGGGGCGACGTCATCCGGTACCGGTCCAAAGCCTGAAAATTTCGAGGAGCTTCGTGTGAAGATTCCGGAGGGAGGTACCCCGCTTCATCGATCCCTGTATGTCGTAAAAGTGGCCCGACGATCTCTTCCACGAGGGTTCCCGTTCTAAGACGGCTACAGAGGACCGCTGCCCTGACTGTCGCCCTGTCTTGGACCCGAGGTGCAGACCTTAGTACGGCGAGACGTAGACGGGTTCTCCTTGGTGACGTCTTCCACATTTCAGTTAAGTATTATGTGGGTTGCGCTCAGTTTGGTTGTTCTTTGTTGCTCTTGTTTTGCTCTCTGGATACGTTTGTTTTTGAATTCGTAGATTATCATTGGTTGCTCTTGTTAAGATAATCTTTGTTTTGGTATTGGTTCATTTGGTAGGCCTAAGTTCTTTTTGGTTGGAATCTGTCCTTAGTTTATAATGACTAACAGTAGTAATTGTTTCCTGTCCTGGTTAAGTTGCAACGGGGATTCCCGGTTGGAGGATCCGTGTTCGTTTCCTCCGATTGGAACTCCTACATATGAGCTCTATTGTAAACACGGTGTAGGTCCTATCGCTTATAATGAAGTATGGGTCCGTTATACCAGGAAAGATGGTGTCCTTAGTTGGCCACCGCATGGTAGCTTTGAAATTGAAATTCTAGACAATCTAGAAATTAAGTTGTTTAAAAGGAAAGCCCGGCCGGCAATGTTTGATTCTTTTCACGTGTGGCGTAAAGAAGCCAAACAGAGAGAAATTAGGAAGATGAAGAAGGAACAGAAAGAGAAAGGGTTGACATTAATGGAGTCTGCTAGACAGTTGCATGTCAACAAAACTGAGAAAGCAATAGAGATGGCGAATAGAAAACATAATTTGGCGATTGATAAATGCTACCCTGTCTTGCCATCTTGTCCTGCTAAGCCGATAGAGGACTCTGAAAAGGATCCTCTGTTGTCTTATCTGTTGAGATCACCTCCACCGTATGCACAGGGTAATACAGCACCACAGTTACTACCTGTTGTGCAGCCAGCTGCTGGTCAGCCTGGAATAGGTGCTCCACTTCCTTTGATTCAAGCTCCTGTCCTTCCTGTGGTTAATGTTCCCTCGGCACCCCCTCTTCCTGGGTTGCCTATTCCGCCTTTGTCTGTCATTTCGCAAACTGCTTTACCTGCTACTCCCACCCTTACCATTTCATCTGCTCCAGCTTCCTGTTCCCGAACTCTGTAAACATTCTGACTCCGCTTTCTGTGCGTCGGAAAATAACCGACTCTGTAACTAATATCTTAACTCCTCTCTACAGGTCTTTAATTGGGACCCCCGTTTCTGACTCTACACAGAGACGTAGCCAGTTTCCTGGTCCCCAGGAACGAGAAATATTAGATTCGACAGCTCTTAGGTGGATGTCGAAAGCTGCGAAGTATGATGCACGAAGAGTGTCAGATACATTTATGCAATGGAATGAACCAACTCAACGTTATGTCTTTGACGTGATGTGTTCTCTTGTGCGTGAGGAATGGGACGATGATGACTTAGATTCCGTCCCCTCTGATTTGATAAATATTCAGCAAAAGTTCGCCGCAGGAATGGTGATAGGTTCAGAAGTAAGGGAAGCGATAGAACTGATTTTAGCTTATAGGGATGATTCTCCTCTTCGGTCTCCAAGGGGTTCTGATGGTTCACCGATTACTAGGAAAAGACGAGGTCAATATCCTATGAGGGAAGTTCCACCCATATGGCGCGAAGCAGTCCAAGCTGATGCGAACTTGGGTATTGCAGCTGCTCCAGCACATTTCCATAGAGTGTGGATACACATCCCTTGGAAGCGGGCAGAAGTATTAGCAGTAAAACAGGCATTACCGGATCCACGTAAAAATCCTGCTGGTTATTATAAAGAGTTAACACAGACAGTTCAAGCGTGTGTCATGAATTTAGCAGACATCGAAATGCTATTTGGCAATGTAGTGCCACAGCCTATATGGGCCAAGATCCGGCAAGAGAACCACCCAGTCGCCTTAGGAGGTGATTGGCCAGCTATTATAGCGGCAGACGCGCAACAAGTTGGTGGTGCTAAACCTGAGCCTCTGATTGCTGCTTTACCTGGCAGAATAATTAATCTGATGAAAGCACTGATGCCAGCGTTACGGGTCAATTGGGATAAACTATCAGCATGCAAGCAGAAGAAAGACGAAAGCGTCTCTGACTTCTTCACTAGATTTGAAGAGACCTTCGTAGACCACAGTGGGCAAGATACTTTAATTTACTGCCTGTGCTTAGTAACAAGTTAAAGGATTCTGAGAGTGCATGGGCAGTGTCGACGACAGCACAGATACTTGCAACTGCTCAGTATTACGAGAATAGAGAGAAAGAAGAGAAGGAAAAGTCAGAAAAGAAGACAAAAGATTTGAAAACTAAAGTTCTTTTGCAACAGGCATACCCGCTTCGCTCAATTCAGTCAGATTCACAGCAGCGACGCCAGTTTCAGCCACAGCCACAATTCCAGCAAGGGACGTCCCAAAGATTTAATTATGGTTTTCCCCGACAACAGTTAGCATGGAATCAGTGTGCCTATTGTAAAAAGGAGGGCCATTATAAGAACGAGTGTCCAGTACTGCACACACAAACCAGTGGTGTCCCAGCTCAGAGAGGTAGTGGTGGGTTTACGCAAGCTCCTAGAGGTAGAGGACGTGGTACAATGACTCCACAGGCTGATCGCCCATCAAATTATTTCAATCAGCGAAATGTACAATCTATGCAACTAGGTAGATCTCCACAGTATCATGTTGAGGATTACTATGAAAATAATGAAGAGATTCAGAAAAGCGAGTACTAGGACAGCCACAGGCAAAGAGAGGGAGTAGTATCAGTTCCAGTTGATCAGAGTGGACGTTATGTCGCAGTAGTTACATCAGGCGTGGTCGAACCATTTCTGTTGGATACTGGTGCGGCAAAAAGTTCAATTATGCATGCGAAACTCCCTGGCGCACCTTTGTCTGGCTTAACGAACACTTCAGTAGGTTTCTCAGGCGCCCCTGTTCACAATCCTGTTTCTAGTCCTTTGTCAATTTCTGTTGGGCCATGCGAACTAGAAGCACCCCTTATTCTAACAACCGGTTGTAATGAGAATCTGCTTGGTTTAGATCTGTTGAAACGCCTGCATGCGACACTGTACTGTTCTCCTTCGGGAGTACAGCTCACATTGGGTAAGAGAGTCATTTCTCCAATGTACATGTCAATGAATAAGCTCCCACCGGAGCTGCATTCTCTCCCTGATACTCTTTGGGCGACTGGTCCTAATGATGTAGGTCTTTTGGAAATTCCCCCTTATGTGGTGAGTCTGAAAGCGAATGTTAGATTCCCACGAATCCCACAGTATCGGATTTCGAATGAAGGTGAACGTGCACTTTTGCTGATCGTAAAAGACTTAATACAGAAAGATGTGATAGAGGAAACTAGAGGAAATGTCTGCAATAGTCTTGTTCTGCCGATTTTGAAACACACTGACCCTTCCAAACCTCCAATCTACAAATTTGTGATTGACCTCAGAGAGGTTAACAAAATAGTGATTCCACAGTTTCCTGTGGTACCAGATATCACTGCATTATTGACGTTGATTCCTGCCTCAGCCTCGTGGTTTACAGTGATAGACTTGAAGAATGCCTTTTTCAGCATCCCGATAGCCGAGGAAAGTAGAGACATTTTTGGTTTCTCCTTAGGTGGTCGCAGTTTCAGGTTCAAGCGCACTCCACAAGGTTATTGTGAGAGCCCTTCAATTTACAGCCAAGCATTAAAAAGTCAATTAGATGCTCTTGTACTTCCTCCTGGTGTTGCTCTGATCCAATACGTAGATGATCTTTTACTGGCTGCTGATGACAAGGAAACTTGCAAAACAGCTACAATTTCTTTATTACGTCATTTGTCAGACTTACATCACAAGGTTTCACCTTCTAAACTGCAATATTGTTGCCAAGAAGTGACCTACTTAGGTCATCTTTTGTCAAAGGAGGGAAGAAGGTTCACCCCAGAGAGAATCAAAGCAATTTCACAGATGACTGTACCAAGCACACAGAGAGAAGTGCGTGCGTTTTTGGGTATTACGTCATACTGCAGGCAATGGATCCCAAATTTTTCTCTCATGGCAAAACCATTGGTAGCCCTGACTGGAAAAGGTGTTCCGAGCCCTTTGCCATGGTCTGATGAATGTCAACAGAGCTTCTCCGACTTACGTGATGCGCTGTGTTCAGCTCCTGTTTTGGGTACTCCTGACTACAGTAAGCCGTTTACTTTATATGTCCATGAAAGAGAAGGTTGTGCGTTGAGTGTTTTAACGCAACAATTTGGTGACAAACAGCGACCTTGTGCATATTTCTCATCCACATTAGATCCGGTAGCCAGAGCATTGCCAAGTTGTTTGAGAGCTACAGCAGCAGCTGCAGTGTCTATTCGACAGTCTGCTGTTAGTAGTCATGGTTCCACATGCTGTGGATACACTCTTGAATCGAACGAAAACTCAGCACCTCACCAGTGCTAGACTATCAGGCTGAGCTGACGCTTTTGGCAAGTCACATTCAGATCAAGCGATGCAACATATTGAATCCAGCAACGCTGTTGCCGACTACTCAAGAGTCGAGTGATTCAGAGCCCCATGATTGTTGTTTTAGAACTGAGGAAGAGACAAAAGGTAGGATTGATTTAAAAGATATTCCGTTACTAGATCCAGATGGCACTTTGTATGTCGATGGGTCATGTTTTAAACTACAGAATGGTGATGTGACGGCCGCGTATGCAGTTACGACTTTGAGTACGATTGTTGAGACCGCAAGAGTAAGTCAGAATTCTGCCCAAGCTGCAGAATGAATTGCATTAACAAGAGCGTGTGTTTTAGGTGAGGGAAAGAGAGTGAATGTGTTTACTGATAGCCAATACGCCTTCGGCGTAGCACATAGTTTTGGACGTCTGTGGAAAGAAAGAGGTTTTCTCACGTCCCATGGGACTAAGATCCAACATGGACAGTTAGTCAATGACCTGTTGGAATCTCTGACCCTACCAAATGAAGTTGCGATTGTGAAGTGCAGTGCACATCGAAAGATTACGGATGATGTTGGCTGTGGGAATGCGTTTGCTGATGAGGTCGCCAAAGAGACGGCCAAGAACATGATGAGTAGAATGTACGTTGCAACGTCTGCAAGATGGATTGCTGAATCAGGAATGTGTGAAAATACGATTGAAAGTGTGAAGGCAATCCAGAATGAAGCAACTAAAAATGAGAAGAATGAATGGAAGGAGAAAACGGGTAAAATGGATTCAAGTGGATGTTGGGTTGATTTGTCTGAGCAGCAGCGTTGGATGTTACCTGATGCGTATGTACTTGCGGTAGTCACGATGGTGCACGGAGCGGCGCACATTAGTTCGAAAGGGATCTGTAAAATGTTAGCTCCAGTATGGAAGAACAATGGAATTACTAAGTGTGCGGAAAGAGTGGTGAAAAATTGCATGATATGCCTGATGCATAATCCTGGCAAGGGAACCCCAACCCCAGCTGGTCACTTTGCTCCCCCTTCTTGTCCCTTTGAAGTGATTCAGTTGGATTTTATCCACATGGACAGGTGTAATAATCTTAAATATGTCCTAGTGGTAGTCTGTGCTTTTTCAAGATGGATTGAGGCGTATCCGTTAAAGGATAACACTGTGATGTCTACTGCCAAAATCCTCCTCAAAGAGTACTTCCCCAGGTATGGTATGCCACGGATTGTTTGGTCGGACAATGGAAGTGAGTTTGTAGGGAAAGTTATGAAGAGTGTGTGTGCGGGTCTGGGAATCACCCAGAAATTCCACGGTGCGAATCACCCACAGTCAGCAGGTTTGGTTGAAGGGTACAATGGTACCTTGAAGCTGAAACTTGCTAAAATTCAAGCTTCCACTGGTCTATCTTGGCCAGACGCACTGCCGTTAGCTTTACTGTCCACCAGAGCGACTGTACACTCTCGAGTAGGGCTTAGCCCATATGAGATTGTGTTTGGTCGTCCTGCTAATGTTTGGGGAGTCCCTAGGCCAAAGGAATTCAAACGGATCGAATATCCAATGTTGATTGATTACCTTTTTGACCTGACTGCTAAATTGAGCCTTATTCATCAACAGGTATTTGAATCCTTGCCTAAACTGCCAGAGAGTCCAGGCCACACATTGAAACCCGGTGATCAAGTTGTGGTGCGGAATTTTGAACGAACCCGGAACCTCCAGCCAAGATTCGTGGGCCCGTTTCAAGTGCTCCTGGCCACAAGAACTGCTGTACGCCTAGCTGGAAGGAAGAATTGGGTGCACGCTAGCCATACGAAGCGTGTCCCTCTCCCACTCCCCTACGACAACTGGGTTAGACAGGGATTTGGTGTATCCGAGACAGAACCTGTTCCTAGGCTCATCCCCTTCAGTGATGCAGAGTACATAACGGACAAACGAACTGAAACGCAGAACTCTGATACCCCACCAGGAACTGTTCCTTCGAACCCTGAACAGAGTGTTGTACAAGGTGAACATTTGTCACCTGTGGATTCGAACATTACTGTACCTGTAGATCAATTGTTTCAAGATCAGACGAGACCAGAAAAATTTAGATACAATCTACGTTCTCATTTTAGAAAACAATAGCATTGCATAATTACCTTTCTATTTAAAAAAAAAAAAACTCTTTCACATTTCCATTCAGTCAGGAAGTTTGCTCTATAATTTTTGTCTTTTTTTTGTTTTCTTTGTGTTGTTCTCTCACCTTGCCATCTGGGTACCGTAAGGTCGTAACGTGTGCCTTGTTCTAACTTGCAGGGAACCAGACACAAGGTCGTTTCTTCTGTTTATTTTGGGAACTCCCAGGGTAGACAGAGGCAATTTTTTAACAGGTACAAACCATCCGTTGCGAACGGTTGTAGAAGATGGAGCTTCCTGAACTGCGACGGGCTAACGTCATAAATGCTCGCAAGACAAAACTGTATGAAATATTGTATAGCAAATGTTTCCTAATGCAATGTGCTCTGACATTTCTGATTGTTTTAATAACTCTGGTAGGCGGAATTATTTTTGGTATTCAATTGATCTTTGCACCTGTTACATCTAGAGTATCTCCCCAAGTTTCTGTTTCTCCGACTGTTGTTTCTTTTAATTCCTTCCATCCTTTTCCTGCACATGAGCAAGCTCGACGCTCTGAGTTTATAAATAACACTTTCATTCAGCTCTTGCACCAACACCAACTAGTGGTAAACACAACGAACTGCTGGGTGTGTGGCTTGATACCACATACCATGGACAAGGGTATCCCTTATCTGGTTCTGCCCTTTAGTTATAATGGATCATTCTGGGCATTTCAGACCATGTTCGTCTATGCTCTAGAGACCTATCCCCCGCAACCTCCGCGTTCCACTAGGTATAACTCCATGTAGAGGAAGGTGACTGGTCACTAATGGGATGGTTCTGGAATCTGTTATCTGCATGGGGATGGAAGGTTCTGATAGTCACTGGTGTTGCGTTGGCATTTTTATTCTCATGCTGTCTCATTGTTCAGTGTGGTCCTGCCTTATGTGGCCTTTGTGTTTCAACATGCGTAAGAAGACCACCTGTTTTTGGAGATACGCCACGAGATAGAATAATGCTCCAGCAACATATCAGTGACCTGATGAACATAGAGATGGACTCTGACATAGAGTAAGTTATTGCCTATGTAAGGGCAAAAGGACGGTCTGAGGTTCTGTAGCGATCCGAACCCGTGTATTCGGTATCGTAGTACTGACACGATTTTGGTACCAATGAACCGTAAATGATCCATCTAATGCATGACAGTGTTTTTGCTGCGCTGCGAGCATGAATTCACTGAGAAATAGGGCATTCTGTTGTAAAATCATGGCATCCATTTTAGATACGGCACCCATTTTGTTTCTTGCCCTCACATAGTCAATGGACGAGCAATGACCCCGGCAGAATCACCTTGTTAAGGACACATAAGCTCGAGCCCGAGGAAGCTGACGCTGCGTGACTAGGCAGAATCGAGCTGCCTCCCCTGCCTGAGGCCAGCCCTGCTATACTGGTTCTCGTGTCCATTGTCCTGATTGAAAGGCCGAAGACGGTAGCCATGCCCGTTTATGATCCATAAACACTTCTTATCCTACTTTTCTATCCCTTACACCTGGCTCTGCTCCTCTCTTTCTGGGCTTTTATGATGGGGAGGATACGATTTTTATGATGGGGAGGATCGGTCAAAGAATGGAAAACTGACAAAGAGACTTGATCGAATACTGAAAACCTATGACTAATTATTGTTTGGTGTATGTTTATTGTCTGTTTGGGATACCGGGTTGGGCATGAAAGATATTCGTGTAATGTTGCCTGAAGACATATTTTGTGTATTTAAGGAGCAACCCACTTTTTGCAATTCGAACAGTCTCGTAGATTCTGCCTTTGCGTGGTTCCTATGACTTCTGTGTCCCTGCAGTAAATAAATCTTGGTCTCTGACGCCACCATCGAGAAGCCCGCGTCTCTGTTTATTTGTGCACCAAGGCAGGAAGGAACTCAGGGGTCTTTGGGTGTTGTTTCCCTGACACCTCTGGACTCTTAAAAGTCCAGAACCTCAGTTACAAAGAAGGATTACAATTGAAGTCTAACTTTACTCTAGGAAAATGTCCACAACATGCAAATACTTTAGTCAGTGCACAAAATATACTCTCACCATGAGATGGGGGTTAGAGGGGTGGCCCATCCCGTCCACGATCGTCCTCGGACGGCCTCAGACGGCCCACCCTTTGCCCAGGCTTCGCCCCGGTCTACGCCCCGCACGCGTCCCGCTCACCCGTTCAGGGGGGTGAGTTAAATAGCGGGAGGAGAAGGGGCCGGGAAGAGGCCACAGGTGCGGAGTATGACAGCGATGCAAGGCACCCTGGCCCTCGCAGTCCCAGCGGTAGTAGAAAGCAGCCTTCAGGGGTTGTTTGCACCAGAAAGTTTCAACACCTCCAGCGACGTTAAAAGTGGGTTTTAAAAAACAAACAATGTCTGCAGTCTACGCCTACGAGCGGCTCCCGCGAAGCGGGGGCCGCGAGGCGTTTTGTAGAGGAGGTTGGCGGGAGGAGGGGCCGGGAAGAGGCACCAGGTGCGGAGTATGACAGCGATGCAAGGCACCCTGACCCTCGCAGTCCCAGCGGTAGTAGAAAGCAGCCTTCAGGGGTTGTTTGCACCAGAAAGTTTCAACACATTCAGAGACGTTAAAAGTGGGTTTTAAAAATCAAACAATGTCCGCAGTCTACGCCTACGAGCGGCCCCCGCGAAGCGGGGGCCGCGAGGCGTTTTGTAGAGGAGGTTGGCGGGAGGAGGGGCCAGGAAGAGGCACCAGGTGCGGAGTATGACAGCGATGCAAGGCACCCTGGCCCTCGCAGTCCCAGCGGTAGTAGAAAGCAGCCTTCAGGGGTTGTTTGCACCAGAAAGTTTCAACACCTCCAGCGACGTTAAAAGTGGGTTTTAAAAAACAAACAATGTCCGCAGTCTATGCCTACGAGCGGCCCCGCGAAGCGGGGGCCGCGAGGCGTTTTGTAGAGGAGGTTGGCGGGAGGAGGGGCCGGGAAGAGGCACCAGGTGCGGAGTATGACAGCGATGCAAGGCACCCTGGCCCTCGCAGTCCCAGCGGTAGTAGAAAGCAGCCTTCAGGGGTTGTTTGCACCAGAAAGTTTCAACACCTCCAGCGACGTTAAAAGTGGGTTTTAAAAAACAAACAATGTCTGCACTCTACGCCTACGAGCGGCACCCCAGTAGTAAACATTGCGGGTCAAGCTATAATGACCCAATCCATTACAAAAAGGCAAAGGAAAAGAAAGCGAATGCCCCATAATCAACAAGGATTTGCAATGTAATAGGTCTTGCATTCGCGCGAGTTTGAGCTATTGGCATTGTAAATGGCAATGCCTTTTATTTATGTTTTGGGTTTTAAAACATAAAGAAAAGGCATTGTCATTTACAATACTAATAGCTTAAACTCTCGCAAATGCGAGATCTATTGAATTGCAATACAGGGCCTTCTCGACCGCTTGTTAGATTGTAAATATCAAAGGAAGAGACTGACCTGCGATGTCTTCAAAGTAGTGATAAAAAGTGCAGTTAAGAAAATGTGTAAGTGTTGTAAATTACACAGACACAAAGTGTGAAGTGAGAGTTACATATGATCTGAGCTATAAACACTAACAAAGCTCCAACACATTTAGCTCTGTGATTACACTGTCACGGCTCAGGAGGAAGAGTGGGGGGCATTTCCTGCCCTCTCTGTGATTTGTGTGTGCATTGTGGCATTGCATAATGTCATTGCTATCTTTGGCCTAATAAAAAACACTCCAACTGTAGTAGGGCCCTGGCTTCACCCTCTGGTGCAGGGCAGGCTGTGCTTTATGAAAGGCATGGAGGGAGCGATTGCTGGTCTCGACTGCAGCTCAGGCCTCGTACAGTGCCCCTGCTATTACTACTGAGCAAGAGGCGCTGAGGTGGTGGTATTGGTGGTGGTGGTTTTGGTGGTGGTGTTGGTGGTGGTAGTGGCAATAGTGGTATTGGTGGTGGTAGTGGAATTGGGGGTAGTGGTGGTATTGGTGGTGGCGGTATTGGTATTGGTGGTGGTTGTATTGGTATTGGTGGTGGTGGTACTGGTATTGGTGGTGGTGGCATTGGTATGGTGGTGGTGGTTTTGATATTGGTGGTGGTATTGATATTGGTGGTGGTATTGGTATTGGTATTGGTGGTGTTGGTACTGGTATTGGTGGTGGCAGTACTGGTATTGGTGGTGGTATTGGTTGCGGAATTGGTGGTGGGGTATTGGTGGTGGTATTGGTGGTGGTGCTGGTATTGGTACTGGTGTTGGTGGTATTGGTATTGGTGGTGGTATTGGTGATGGAGGTATTGGTGGTGGTGGTATTGGTGGTGGTGGTGGTATTGGTGGTGATATTGGTATTGGTGGTGGTATTGGTATTGATGGTGGTACTGGTATTGGTACTGGTGGTGGTGATATTGGTATTGAGATGGTGGTATTGGTGGTGGTGGTACTGGTATTGGTGGTGGTATGGGTGGTGGTAGTATTGGTGTTGGTTGTATTGGTGGTGGTGGTATTGGTGGTAGTGGTATTAGTGGTGGTGGTGGTATTGTCGGTGGTGGTATTGGTGGTAGTAGTGGTGGTGGTGGTGGTATTGGTGGTGGTGATATTGGTGGTGGTATTGGTGGTGGTATTGGTGGTAGTAGTGGTGTTGGTGGTGATGGTGGTGGTGGTGGTGTTATTGGTGGTGGTGGTGGTGGTATTGGTGGTGGTGGTGGCATTGGTGGTAGTATTGGTGATGGTGGTATTAGTGGTGGTGGTGGTAATGGGTGGTATTGGTGGTGGTTGTATTGGTGGTGGTGGTATTGTTGGTGGTATTGGTGTTGGTAGTATTGGTGGTGGTGGTGGTATTGGTGGTGGTGGTGGTGGTATTGTTTGAGGTGCTGGTATTGATGGTGGTGGTATTGGTGGTGGTGGTATTGGTGATGGTGTTGTTGTTAATAAAACAGGCTTTTGAAAACAACCCGTCAGGTGGCTTTAGTACAGCTGACATGTAACAGATGAGCTGTTGTCAACTTCAGCCTATTTGCACAGGTTTATGTACTACCTGGAATTCACATGACTTAATTGACTAATCATTTCTAAATCCATTTTACTTGGGGGCCTGAAACAGACACGAGATAATGCTGGGTTAAAGTAATTGAAAGCAGGAGCCCTTGTTACAGGGGCGGCCGTGCAGCTTAAAAAAACTCTTGTGGTTTCAGCTGAAGCAGCGCATGTCCAGCCTGCAGTAAGAGAAACTCAATAAAGAAAATAGTGCTTACAGACTAAATAACAGGTACCGTGTAACAACTAAAGCAAAAGGGCCAGTCGCCATGGGAGAGTACAAATGAATACAAGTCTGTACTAATGGGGGACTAACAAGCCTATTAACAAATCTGAAGGCAGCATTTACGAAAGACAGTAACTCAAGCCAATGAAAAATATGGGAGGAGAGTGGATGCGGCCTCTCTCCCATTATCTACTACAGCAGTCTCGCAGAGCGAGCACAGCATGCGTTCTGCCGCTAGGCTCGACCTAAAAAGTTATCTGCTCTGGAAAAAAAGCCCCAATTACAGTCTGAACAAATAGACAAGAAACTAGCAACAACCTAGGCATAGCCAACTAACGGCCCTTGATAGATTTCCAATACTCTGAGACAAATATTAAATCATTAATACATCAGAAGAGGACAGCAGTGCAGGGTATCTTTATAAGTGGGAATCCTAACACAGCAGTGCACACACAAAAAAATAAGTAGTCGCAAACGCATTGAGATAAAAGCCCTGTTATAAATGGCCCGAGTTCAAATACGGCTAAAGTCAAGGGACTTATCCAAAGTCAAGTGAAGAACTCCCCAAGCTTAGCTATAGAAAATAGAACAAATCCAGCTACCATTTAATGTGCTGTGCATAACCTATCCCCTCACAACTTGGATGATGATTACACTTTTCAGCTGAGCTCCCCTAAAGACTCTGGAGCAGATGAAATACTTGGAACTTCCCAAAGGGACATGGTCCAGGACTTCTCCCAGCTCTATATTATGTCATGTTTTATGTATAATCTAATTGAGATCTGCAAAATGTATAAAGAAACAAAATAAACTCATGAAATAAAAATAAAGAAAATAGTTTGTCACAAAGACTAAATGTATTATCTTATTGGTTAACACACACAGGGCCAGCTGTAGGAGCTTTTTGTAGCATCATAGGAAGCAATACAGGTCTTGTGGGACAGTGAATCTTAATATGTGGTGTTGAGTACTGTCAGATCTGGGGGTCTCTAGTTGGCAGAGGTAGGTACCACTGTCCAAATAGGGACCCTTACTTCTAGTCAGGGTAAGGGGGATACACTCTTTAGATAACCCCTGCTCACCCCCTTGGTAGCTTGGCACGAGCAGACAGGCTCATCAAAGGCAATGTGTAAAGTATTTGTACCAACACTCACAGTAACACAGTGAAAACACCACAAATGGACTTCACACCAGTGTAGATAAATAAAGTACTTTTATATAAACTACACAAGACCAAAACGACAAAAATCCAACATACACAGTTCAAGAATATGGTTTCAAAAAGAGTTCTTAGCTTAGCGACAAAATCATTCACCTTAGCGTCAATTTTAGCCAATAGTACCTGGTGTAAGTAAGTAACTTTTATTTGCATAATTAATTAAAACTATTACAAAATTTGCATGGTAATTACAATTACAATAAGTAAAACATTTATCATTTTAAAAGAGTTAATACTGGGACTAAAATACTCTTTTCTTTCAGAAGATGTACTTCTTTTGTCCATAGGTTAAGAAAAGAGTTTTATTGCTTCTTCAAGGAATTTGACTCCACGAGAAGCTAAAATTAAGGAGGCGCCGCTGAGCCAACATATGACTGCCTGTCTGCAAGAACGAATGTTTAGCACGTTAAAAATAGGTTTCAATAAAAGTCGTCTCTGGTTTATCAGGGCCGGGCATATACAGAAAAGATGAACCAAGGTTTCTGTGTGGTATCCGCAAAGGCGGCATTGTTTCGTCTGATGCGGCGGTTTCCAAGATGGTAATAGATCTTTTGAGACATGTATCCCCATCCGATAAGCTGTAAATATCTTTTTGAGGTGTACATTAAAGTGGGATGCTAGGTAGGGCAATGGTTTTGAAGGTGTAAAAGAGTTCATGATAGTCCAACCATGCCGACGTTTTACCAATGTCTCTTTGTCCTCCGCAAAAGATTTCCTTTTTGCCGCCGCATTTGCTAGTTTACTTAACGTTGCCTTATCAGATCCTGATTTCCATACTGATTCCAACTCCAGCATTTCCACACATTGTTTCAGATATTGGCCCCAAATATTCGGCTTTTCAGATTCCCCACGTTGTTTTATTTCCTCCCAGCTTAGCCAATCCAGTGTTTCTGAGTGAGCAGATCGAAGTTTATGGCAAAGTTTCACAAAACTGCTCATACTCCGATATTTCTGGTTTTGCAGACCAAATTCGAGCCTGACTTGTGCGGCTGATGCAGATTTTGGCAGATTAAAGACCGCTTTATACATTTTGGTCTGTAAGGTGTTTAAAAGTTCAGCTTCCCTCCCGCACCATGTTACCAAGCCGTAGGATAGGGTCGGCATTATCTGAGCTGCCATCACTTTTAATTGGTGGCTATAGTTGGGACAGTCCATTTTACCTTTTATGGAACGATGGGCAAAAATAAGGGATTGAGCCTTTGTTTTTAAAGCTGTTTTATGATCATTATGAATACCTCCTTTTGTTATAATTAGGCCCAAATATTTATAGTTCTCTTGTTCTTTTACTGTTATCCCTTGTGCCATCCATTTATATTTTAATTTCTTCGGATCAACCAACCGGACCACTTTTGTTTTTTCTTTGTTTAATTCCAAACTTACCTTTTCCAAGTATGATGTTAGTTTGTTGATGGCTCTTTGTAAACCGATTGGGGTTTTACTCAACAACACTATGTCATCCGCATATTGTAAGTAGTAGATTGGGTTGTTAACCAAATGGGGGGATGACTATCTGCTGAATCAATCGCCATAGTGAGGTCAGCAAGAAAGAGATTGAAGAGAGTGGGGGCTAAAACACAGCCTTGTTTTAGACCTTCGTATGTTGGAATATTCCCTGTTGTACTACCTCCGTTTCCCAGTTTCACCTTTGTCCAAGTGTTTTGGTATAAGGCTTGGATGGCTATTAATAGCTGTTGTGGCAGCCCCCAACTTTGCAACTTACTCCACAAGCACTCTCTATTTACTCGGTCAAAGGCAGACTTGATATCAATAAAACAAGCATACAGTCGAGTACCTTTTACTACAGCTTGGTCTATTAGTATTGACAAACAGGTTAAGTTGGTTATTGTTCCCATTCCTTGCCTAAAACGAGTTTGGAATTTTGGCATGATCTTTTTTTCTAAGATCCAAGCTTGTAGTTCTGCTAAGATGCAGGAGGCATATAGTTTAGCCTCTACATCTATTAGGGATATCAGTCTATAGTTCGAGGGGTTTCGATGGTCACCGCTCTTAAAGATGGGATGGATGATACTCCCTTTCCAGGAGGCGGGTAATTCTGCATGTTTGTATATTCGGTTAAACAGTGGTGTTAGAGTCTCCGACCACAAGTCCGGTTCGTGCTTAAAAATTGCATTTGGCAGCCCGTTGGGTCCTGCTGCCCCCTCTGTCTTTAGTCTTGAGATTATCATCCTTAGTTCGTTAGTACTGGTTAAATCGTCTGATTTTGTTAGCCCATTCTCCATGTATTCCTGCTTGAATTCCCTATTTTTGTTTTTATTATCTCCTTTTAATTTCTCTACCCCGGAGCTATTGTTTTGACCCGCCTCCATTTTGCTATATAGAGATTGCACATGTCTGATCCAGATGTCTGCTCCGACCCCGGCTTCCTGCTGGAGTTTAGACCCTTGATTAAGATCGTTTATGATGCCCCAAAAGTCCCGGTTGTTCGGATTTTTTCCCGAAATTAGCAGCTTATGCCAGATGGATTCTTTGTATGAATACTTTGCAGCACTCAATGCCTTCCTGTATGTACTCCTTACTTTCCTCAATTTAGATGTATGTATCGCTAGTCCTAATTTTTTTTGATGTGCCAGGGCCCGGACCTCCTTAGCCACTATTCTTTTTTTTGTTCTGAGATCCATATTAAACCATGGCTCCTTATTGTTGTAATCATTTCTGTGATTCCCTGAACTTGCTGGGAACTTATGTTGCAGAGCCTGAATCATTTGTTTCCAGTTCAATACTATATCCTCCTCCTTTTGGGAGCCACTGTCAACCATCTGTGCTTCAACTGAGGCCATGATTTTGCTCAGACCCTCCCCACGCCATTTTATTTTATTCAAGTTAAACTTTACTGCGTGTTGTAATAAAGAGTTCATTGTTGGGGCCATACTTGGTGCGGAATTCAAACTTATGATTTGGGGGAGATGGTCACTTTCCGCTCGATGTTCTATGCCAAATGCTTTAATACAAGGAATTAGCTCGTCACTGGTTATGGTGTAATCAATTATTGATTGAGCCCTGCCACATAAATATGTGGCGGCAGCTGGCATGTCCTCCTTAAAATTCCCGTTTAGAATTGACAAGCCGTGGTCTTTAAGGCTTGAAGCTAACTGTTTCCCTCCACAGTTTGCTTTAATCTTCACCCTCGCTTTGTTTTGGTCAATAAGGACGGTATTGAAGTCACCAGAGATGACCAGTGGATATTGTAAGTGAGTCTTTTGCAGGAACTGAATAAGTGATAACAAGGTCACGTGTTTTTCTTTTTGTGAGAGTGTATCGGGATGGATGTAGACATTAAGAATTAACAATTTCCAAGGTTCCCTACCCGATGACTGGTTTCCCGTAATTCTAATCACTTGGACCCACTTCAGCCCCACTTCTATCTCCTCAGATGTCCAGTTGAACTTAAGGGTTATATATGTCGAGAGACCGCCACGAGGGTGGCCATACATGGAGACTCTTTCTGCGTATATTTCAAATTCTTGGAAGCCTGGTATTGGTGTTGATGCTAGTTTCCAGGACTCCTGAATCAAAATTATGTCCTGACGTTGAAAAAAGGCTTGGGTATCACGGTCATAGGCCATTTCTCGAAAGCCATGGACATTCCATGAACAGATTAAGACTATGGGCTCCTTTATTATTTTCTGGCGGGGCAATGGAAGCCATGAAGTCTCCGTAGAATTCAAAACTGGGTTAGGTAGCTTTATTACTCAAGACAGCAGGAATCCAGGACCAATCCAATCTGTCTTTGTGACGGCGATCAATTGCTTGTGCCTGATGGGTTGCACTAGATGACTCTGGCGTAAAGGCCCTTGCGCCTCGTAGACAAGTGGACGTTTGGCCTTTGCTCTCTTGCCCCTTTGCTTGAACCCTTGTTCTAGATTGTAATGGGTATGGGTATCTCGGGCGCTTGTGGCGCATTATTGAAATTCCCCATGTTTCGAACTGAGGTCTTGCAAGATATATCCTGTCTGCCAGGTCCTTTGAGGCCCAGGTTGTAACTGTTTCTTCTGTGTCCATTTTGTTTGGGTTTTGCTGGAGTTCCACAGAATAGAGATCCTGGGAGGTAATACCTTTTAGATTCGATACTTCTTTAAACAAAGTTAACAGGTTACCTCGGTTCAGGATGTCCTGGCAGCCCCTTGTCGAGTAATCAGGAATAAATGTTAATTTTTGCTCATATAAATCTGAGTAATTTCTTCCCTCTTTGAATTTTATATCTTTTTTGCCAGGAATAAGGTTACAACCTTGTAACCTGGTGATGACGGACTTGATCGGTTGGTGTTCTTGCTCGTTCTGTTCAGAAATTAGTGCTTGCTTCTGTATAAGGGTTGTGTTTTTTGCCTTCAGTCGGGGCGTAATTTGATCTCTTTGTAAAAGAGAGCATTTACGTTCATTTTCCAGGATAGTAATCCGCAGGGGGGTCAGTACTGGGTTGTTTGTGACTGTTACTGCTGCGCCACGTTGATTATGTAAATCCCTTTCGGGGATTGTAAATAGTTGTTGCTCAATAGAGTTTTCTAATACTGGGTTTGGGACCTCTTGATGGATGTTTTTTGTAGCCAAACTGTTTGTTGCCGGGGGTTGGATCATACTATGTTCCTCATACTCTCTATGTTCGCCCCCTTGGGATTGCTTTTCATCATTACATCCCCTCACTTGTACTAAGGAATGGTGGTTTGTTCTTGTGATCTCTTTGCATTCATCACCCCTGGGCAGGTATAGGCTTTGGTCGGCTCCTGATCTAGGGCGTTCTCCCCTGTGTATGAATACTGGGTTTAGTTTGTCAGTTGGGTCTGCTAAAAGGCCCTCACCACCTGTTGACCCGTTCATATGGCTAAAGTTATTTCCTGGGTGGAGTTTAGTTTTAAATATAGGGAAGATTTTCTCAGGAGCCCCATTGAGTTGTTTCTTATTCTTAAGCCTTGTCTTTCTCGCCCTTTTCCATTCTCTCTTTGTTAGTCTTTTCTTGGAGTTAGCTTGGATGATAGATTGAGGGTCTTCATTGGCTGACACAATTTCACCTAGGCAACTTTCCTTTACTGATTGGTCTGGATCCGTTGTTTGTATGCTTTTTGAGGCCTTACTCTTGAGTATTTGTGGTTTTTCCGGGGAAGGGGTTTATTCTTGCACCTGTCTGTTAGCACGTGAAAGTTTATCCTCCCCTAGGATGTCCATCAGGATGGCCGGTAGGCTTGTTAGTTTTTCTATTATGCTTCCACAACCACAGTTTTGTATTTGATCACTCCTTCCTGTGGTCAGATCTGGTTTCCCCTGAGTTGTAAGGAGCGCAGAAAGGGAGTCCAATTTTGCGTTTATGCCTGAGATGTGCCCCGCCATTAATGTAATAAGGTCGATCTGGACTTCCATCTTGTCAGATTGGTAATTCAGCACCCTTATTGCTTGCTCTAGGGTGCTTAACAAGGATTGGGTCCAAGATGATGAGGGTTCATTTTTTTCTATATTACTCAGGTCCTTTAGTTCTAAATCCGACATATTCCCTGATGAAATTGTGATTGGCAATGGAAGACTCGGGAGTTGCTGAATGACCTGCGTTGTTATGCGGTCATTTGTGCCTGTTTTCTGTTCGTCTTTACTTGGATCCAGGCCTTGAGGGGTTGAAGCCAGCATGCCTGGGCTAAAGTGCTCATTGCCGAGGCCGGATTTTACTCGTGGAGCTCTCTCTTGAGTGTCGATGTATTTTGTGATTCTCTCAGAGAGTTCCTCAAATCGAGAATCATTTGATGAGAAAAGGGGGTTTAGCCATGAGTCCGCTTCTGGCCCTAAAAAGATGGATTGATTTTTTGGCCTGAGTTTCCCTCGTGGACCCCCATATTTCCTTTAATGAGGTCACCCACGTTAACATTGTCGTCGAGTGTCGCGGCTATCACCTCACTTTTTCTCTGTGTCGGCCTTGAGGCCTTTTCGAGGCGCTTATCCGCCGTGACCCTTACAGCACTGCTTCCATTAATTTCATTTGTGGTAGCTGGTGTATTGGGACAATTCACTTGTGCGGTGGTCAATCCATGTTTGCTTTGAAGGGAGTGCATAGGGATGGTTGGAGACTCTGGTTTGATGTTTGGCAGGTTTGATGGCTCAAGAGGGCTAGGAAGCTTAGAAGCCTCCACTGTTGGGGCATAGATCGGTGCCAATGGGTCTTTTAGGTAAAAGAATTTTAAGAGGCCGGGCCCCCTTTTGGGGTCGGGTCTTGGCTCGGGGGTTGGTACCGATACCAACTTTTCTCTTGTTTTTAGTTCATGCCCCGATTCCGATGTTGATTTTACTTCCATGGTTAACTTTCTGGATTTTATTTTTTTTTTTTACTTTCCGCAAGTTGGCGTGTTTTCCCCGATCTCATTTCCCCTTTCTGGGACCCACACTCCTTTGGGCCCTGGCGAGGATCAGGTCGTGATGTTTAATGGCCAAACTTGGTGGAGTCGGACGTGTTTTGGTCCGCCACACTACAGACCACAGACCGTGCTCTCCGGTACTCTCTGGTACTTTCACAGCGTCGAGCTCCCTCAGTCCCGTACAAGTGCAACAGAGGGCGCTATTGTCTGTCTTACTTTACAATTTCCTTACTCCTTGCTCCTTACTCCTTGTTTCCGCGCTACCTTGTCCAGCTGCCTAGCCAGGCATGGCTCGTGTTTATTTATTTATCAATGTACTGGCTCGAGCCCAAGTGCAGGTGTGGGTGCGAGTATAAGATACGGGGAGCGGTGGACTGTGCGGTGGACAAAGCGCTGGGAGCGTACAGGGTGGCGGGGAGCGGGAGGACAGGAATTAGACAACTGCCGCTCCACTCAACCCAGCTCTACCCGACTCAGCTTGTTGATACTTTTTCTCCCTTCCCTTCCAGCTTCTTCCCACTCACCGCTAACAGCTTAAACCTCTCCTCGCCCCTCTCGTCTCCTCTGATCACTCGCTGGTGTTTCAGCTGATTTTCCTGCGAGGACTCTACGCTGCTCGTGGCAGCGTTTGGGGCAGTGAACCAGGGTAGCACCTCCTGTGCCTGCAACCTCTGTCCTCCGTCCTACGTCAGTCACTGCAAATGCAGGCAGAGACGTTGCAGCTGTAACGCCAGCTCTGCGTGCACAATTTTAATCACCAATTTTATTCACCAGCTTTACTTGACCACTTAAGGTCGGTGCCGAGGTGAAGCAGAGAACAAACGAGCCGGAGCTACAAGAGCCGCGGGGAGCGGGGGTGGGGGGGAGGAGATTAAACTGCCACTCCAGCCCGCTCAACCCGACCCGACCTGTCTCTCTCTCTCCGCCGGATCGTCACGGCTCCGCAGCACCCGGCTCCACAGCTCCGCTCAAACTACTGCACTGGCAACCCGCGGGAAGCAGGGAAGCTCCTCCTCCTCCGCAGCGGATCCAAGCACAACCGGCTCCACTGGAGCTTGTTTCCTGTCCAGGGAAGACACTGCTGTTCACCGTCGGTACGCTGGGTACTCGCTCTCTATTCAGTACCTGGTGATGCGATAAAAGTTCTTAGCAGTGCTCAGGCGTAGAAAAACAAGCAACAGCGTCAGTCCTGAGACCCTGGGGAGGCGAGGCGGCAACCCCGCTGCACACAGCGGGCATGGGCGACGAATCCGGTCTGTATGGGGAGTGAGGCGATACTTGTATGGATTCCAAGGCATAGCTTTTCCGGTAGAAATTTACTCGCTAAGGCACGATGCGTCAAAATTCGGCCCGCTAACGAGCGGGGCGACAATTTCACCAGCGATGATCTGGGTTGGCTCTGCGACGATATTCGCAGCGATAAAATTCTGCACGCTAACGAGCGATCCGGGGATCTGGGCTGGCTCTGCGACGATGTTCGCAGCGACAAAATTCGGCCTGCTAACGAGCGGGGCGATGATTTCACCGGCGATGATCCGGCTCAGCGGCAGAAGGCTCGGCGACGATGTCCGCAGCGATAAAATTCTGCCCGCTAACAAACGGAACGACGGAAATGTTCTCGCTAAGCTGGCTGTGCATGAAAAAGTGTAGATCCTTTTGCTTCTTTCTTCTTGGTCAGCTTCCCAACAGCAGGCACAACTTCCAGAGGCCCCACAATTGACTCAAGCAGGGGGAGAAGTCCTTTTGTTCCTGGGACTTCTTAACAGGAGGCCAGCTCTTCTCAGGCCCTTGGAGATCTCTTCAAGCAAGGGGACACAGCAAAAGCAAAGTCCTTCCCCTCTCCTTGGCAGCAAGGCAACTGCAGGTCAGCCCACAAACAGACAGCAGGACAGTCCTTCCTCTTCAGTCTTCCAGCTTTCTCCTTGGCAGAGGTTCCTTCTTGATTCCAGGATGATCCAATTTTCTGTAGTCTGGGTCCCAATACTTATACCCCAAAATCCTTTGTCCTCTGCAGGCAGAGGGGCCTTGGCCTAGTCAGAACCAGTTCTGGCCAGTCCTGGACCACTCTGTTTACTTGGTTTCTTCTTTCCTTTGAGAGAGAGGGACAGGGTCATCAGCCGCCCAGCAGGGGTGGAGCCAGCATTGTGGAAGGCAGGCACAGCCCTATTCAGGCCCAGGTGCTAATCCTCCCACCCATCTACAGGGGAATTTCCCTATTCAGCCCTGGGCTGACTCATCCAGCTTCTGGGAGCCACCCATGTCCCTGTCACTCACAAACCAGACAGTCAATTCACAAACAGGCCAAGGCACACAGAAAGGGCAGAAAAGGAAAACAGCCTCCTTCAAAAAGTGCTGTTTTCACACACAGCATTTAAAAGCCACCCTTCCTAAATGATGTGTTATTAAATTCTAAATTCAGGGATACCAGACTTTAGCTTTCTATCTTGCTCCTATGGGAAGATATGCAGGTAAACATTATACTCACCATTCCCCATTATAGCCTATGGGCAAGATAGCCTTTCAACACTGAAAAACGAAAATGGCTATAATTCACTACCAGAGCATGTCACCTACAGCAATACATGCTCTACCTTTCACATACACTGCACCCTGCCAGGGGGGTACCTAGGGCCTTCCATAGGGTGTCCAATGTGTACAGTAAGGGAAGGGTTGGGCCTGGTCAGTATGGACACTGATCAGGTCAGCATGGCAGTTAGCAACTGCACCCAGGCACTGCAGTGGCAGGCCTCTGACACCATTTTAGGGCTACTCCTGTTGGTGGCACAATCAGTGCTGCAGGCCCACTAGTAGCATTTGAATCACCAGCCCTGGCACACTCAGTGCACTTTACTAGGGGCTGACAGGTGAAACAAATATACCAATCACGGATAACCAATCAACATAAGAATTTACCTAGGGAGCACTTGCACGTTGACACTGATCAGCAGTGGCAAAGTGCCCAAAGCATCTAAACCAGCAAAAACGAAATCCAGCATAGCATCAAAAATACAGGTGGTAGAGGCAAAAAGTCAGGGGAAACCACGCCAAAGATGCCAGGTCTAACAAGTACCTTCCTGATATAGTCACCGATTGTCTGCTTCTGAGGTTGAAGGCGTGAGGGGGATGGGTCCATATCACAAAAGACAATTCAGACTGCACTGAAAACATTATTGGGCCCTGGTGGCATAATTGTTGGTCAGTTTCCTTTGACGTAAAGATTATATTACCTGGAAATGGGCAGTTTGGGAGATTAATATATTCTAAGGACAACTCCAAAAATTAGGGATGAGAAATTTCTGGGTGTCCTGATAACATTAACTGCTCTTGATGTTCTAGTGGTCCTTCTTCTAGAGTCAATGTGTATTTTGCAATGGGGCATTAGATGTTTTTAAATTTTGTTATTGATCGTTTGACTATTACATGATGCAGGATCTGTATTTGAGCATGTTCCTGAAGTTGAGTGATACTTGCTTTAGGCCTAGATTTTTTTTAAATTATTTTAATAACTGTATAAAAATGTATTTTTTCTCGTTATCACTCTTATTTGTTTGGACCGATGCTGCTGTACTTTTTAATCTGTCCACTTGGGCTTTGCTATCCATGCCCAGTGCATATGTGCTGACCCCTAAAACATGTTGAAAGTAGCTATGCTCTTAAATGGCACATTTAACTTGCCTATAAGTGACTAGTATATGGGGAATCTTAAACTGCAAACAGACGCGACCCAGGCCACGCACCAAACACCTACCGGAGTAGCAGAGCGGCGGATCCTTGGCGGGGCACCCACGCTGTTTGTCTCCTCCGCTGCCCTGACGACATCGAGGGCCGCGGTGGGGGGAGACTACAGCTCCCGTGAGCCCTCACTGCCACGCCCCAATCCAGGTGATTGCGCGCCCGGAGGCGCTTTAAAATCGGCGGCTCCCTCGGTGGAGCGGGGGAATCTTAAACTGCAAACAGACGCGACCCAGGCCACGCACCAAACACCTACCGGAGTAGCAGAGCGGCGGATCCTTGGCGGGGCACCCACGCTGTTTGTCTCCTCCGCTGCCCTGACGACATCGAGGGCCGCGGTGGGGGGAGACTACAGCTCCCGTGAGCCCTCACTGCCACGCCCCAATCCAGGTGATTGCGCGCCCGGAGGCGCTTTAAAATCGGCGGCTCCCTCGGTGGAGCGGGGGAATCTTAAACTGCAAACAGACGCGACCCAGGCCACGCACCAAACACCTACCGGAGTAGCAGAGCGGCGGATCCTTGGCGGGGCACCCACGCTGTTTGTCTCCTCCGCTGCCCTGACGACATCGAGGGCCGCGGTGGGGGGAGACTACAGCTCCCGTGAGCCCTCACTGCCACGCCCCAATCCAGGTGATTGCGCGCCCGGAGGCGCTTTAAAATCGGCGGCTCCCTCGGTGGAGCGGGGGAATCTTAAACTGCAAACAGACGCGACCCAGGCCACGCACCAAACACCTACCGGAGTAGCAGAGCGGCGGATCCTTGGCGGGGCACCCACGCTGTTTGTCTCCTCCGCTGCCCTGACGACATCGAGGGCCGCGGTGGGGGGAGACTACAGCTCCCGTGAGCCCTCACTGCCACGCCCCAATCCAGGTGATTGCGCGCCCGGAGGCGCTTTAAAATCGGCGGCTCCCTCGGTGGAGCGGGGGAATCTTAAACTGCAAACAGACGCGACCCAGGCCACGCACCAAACACCTACCGGAGTAGCAGAGCGGCGGATCCTTGGCGGGGCACCCACGCTGTTTGTCTCCTCCGCTGCCCTGACGACATCGAGGGCCGCGGTGGGGGGAGACTACAGCTCCCGTGAGCCCTCACTGCCACGCCCCAATCCAGGTGATTGCGCGCCCGGAGGCGCTTTAAAATCGGCGGCTCCCTCGGTGGAGCGGGGGAATCTTAAACTGCAAACAGACGCGACCCAGGCCACGCACCAAACACCTACCGGAGTAGCAGAGCGGCGGATCCTTGGCGGGGCACCCACGCTGTTTGTCTCCTCCGCTGCCCTGACGACATCGAGGGCCGCGGTGGGGGGAGACTACAGCTCCCGTGAGCCCTCACTGCCACGCCCCAATCCAGGTGATTGCGCGCCCGGAGGCGCTTTAAAATCGGCGGCTCCCTCCGCGACGCTGGACGCGCGCGGGCGGCGCCGGGCTGAGCCCGGGCAGAGGGCGGGCCGTCTGTGGCCGTCCGGGGTCGCTGGAGGTCGGGCCGGGCACCCCCTCTTAGCCCTTTTCAAGTTGGTGCAATTGGAAGTCATCGCTAAGTTCGTGAGTAAAGTATACGCTGTGCCTGGGATTTAATTATCTATTGCTGCTTAGCACACTCAAAACTTTGATCGGAAAATGGGGAAAAAAGCCCCACCTGCGCTTAAACCTAGTCGTAAGCAACTAACATCTCCCTCAACTGTTATTGCTCCCACCCAGTTGCCTAGTTTGACCGCAATTGATAAAATGCTGCAGAGGACGATCGGCGTTGTGGCTTCTGCCATTCAAAGCACTGAAAGACGCCTCTCGCTCCCACCAAGCTCGCAATTACCTTTACTGCAGGACAATACATTGGATTCCCTGGCGGCCACATCGGACATAACTTCCTATGCGGGGCTACCAGGCACCAACTCAAATGCGAATTGTATAATCCTGGACAGTGTATCCCCTAATCATCGCATAATGGAAAATAGACTATCACAAACACCGTCCATGTCACGATCAAGTGTTAATAGAATCACTGATACTTCCCTAATTAATGAGCAGGAAGGGATAGAATTATGTCTAGACACGGACGCATCAACCACAGATAAAGAAAACAAAAAGCAAAGCGGAAACAGAAACACTTAGAGTCACTGGCAGATAAACGTAGAGAGAATGGTGGACGCTCTCAATTGAGTAGGCCTTTTTCTCCTGTAGCACAAAATCATACTCAAAGTGAGGTGCACTCGGGCAAAAATAACGAACAAAGCTCATTAAATAATGCAATGCCGGGTAATGAAGATTTTTGGGGGAGACTGGAGACCTTAATAACTACTCTATTAGGACCTTTTAGTCAACAAATCCTCAATATTGACAAGAGGTTGAAGGCATTAGATGACCATGTGTTGAAATTAGGCACAGGGTGTAACTCTATAATTTCATCACACCATGTTGCATCCAATACTAATATACAAAAACCACAACACACTATGGCCAACAAGAAAAGTGTAGTGGAGACCAATGCCTCCCCCTCTACATCTACATCTAAATTGAGTAGAAATAAAGGTCAACCAAACACAGAATCCTCAGCCAGACAGGCATTAGACACCAAAACAGCTACAACAGTTAGTTTGGGAGGAAGGGAGAAACCCACTGACACAAATAACAGGCCAGTAACGAGGCAAGTGCAGGATGCTAACCAAGATCACTTAGCAGATAAGCCCGATATAATTGAAGTGATTAATAAGAGAAAGATTCCGGCCCGCATTAGTTTGCCCCCAGATTGCGGACCATATGTTTTGATTTTAGCCAATGTCCCAAAATTGGAGGAAACCAAAGAGGAAAATTACACAAGCCTAAGAAATAGAACTCTTCACTGGCTTTCTGCAAACTGTAATTTCCCAATGCAAGGAGTAGGAGAAATTATTCACACACAGAGAGTAGGGTGGGTGGGCCCATTGAGAAAAAATTTTGAAGGAGATTGCATCATTATAAATTTTAGATCTCCACAATGGGTGCAATCCACACTCTCAAAAGCCCCACTGCCCTCACCCTGGGAATTTAACACTACTCTGCTTCCCCTCGGGTATTTTTATAGACATTTAATTGACCTTCATTCTAACCCTGGGATTAACTTTTTAACAGATCAGCCGGGCATGAATCGTAACATTGCCAACGGCTATGAACACCCTTACCAAGAGTTCAATACTAATTTAAGGAACGGTCGTTCATTAGGCCATCGGATTATACCCCCACCATATCAATTCCCATATTTACCTCTCCCCACCCCCTCCTATCCCAATCCAAGGGAGAGACCTTATGTAAGGCCTAAACAAAACTTTAATATGCCCCAGAACGAGCCAAGGTATATATACAATATACCAACGCATAATCGTTTTGAACATGCTCTCTCTAATTTGGAATGTCAAGATTGACTGGGGAAAAGAAATAGGGGGAGTGAGGATGCACAAATTATTGCTAAGGAAAATCCCTCAGATGTACAATGTAATGAGAATGTGACAATGGCATCACGCACTGTTTTGACTATGTCCCCAGTTATACTTGAGAACATAACTATTCCATCAATTCAACCTAAGCAGTCTAGTGGCTATAATACCTCTTGTGCCCTTAAACGCCCCAAATTGTCCATCCTTAGTTGGAACGTTGCTGGGTTGGAACCAAGATTGCTCGACCCTCAATGGATCAAGCTATTGGATAACAAAGATATTGTTATGTTCCAGGAGACATGGGCTGTCAGCAACTTATTCATTGAGGGTTACCATTGTTTTAGTATAACCTCAAAGAAGCCTATTTTTGGCCGTGCAGTAGGAGGATTATTTATAGGTGTTAGTACATTGGTGGGAGGCACCATTAAGGACCTATCAGAAGGAAATCCGAACATTCAGGTCCTTGAGCTGAAGCTTAAACTTAAACCCAGGATTTTTATAATTAATTTTTATAATAACGATTTTTACTCTACACCCAACACAAACTATATAGCCCTCTCTAAGACTCTAAGAAAACTGGAAACAAACTTGGAATCAGAGGGGGGGATAGGGATCTTAATCGGTGGTGATTTCAATGCTAAATTATCAAAGAAGTCTTGGACCGAGGACACCAACAATATCACGGACCAAGCTGAAAAAAGGGGGCTTGAAATAGCAAAATTATTGAATGAACATACCCTCGAGAATGCCATGGAAGTATCTCTAACATCTGACATGGACTATGTCCCCACGTTTAGGGGGCGCGACTGTTGTTCTACTATTGATTTTATTTTTATGTCCCCCGATTTGCTGGACCGTGTATTGGAATCCAAGGTGATAAAAACATCTTTTGGTGATCATAACCCCCTCACAGTTTCTTTGCACTTAGGCTCTCGCCCTGTATATTTGAAATCTATTGGTGCAAGAGACATTACGCCATCAAGTGATGGTCTGCGGCTGAAATGGAGGGGGATTGATAGCGGAGCTATTTTAGAAAATGTGCAGAATGATCATGTTGAATTAATTAATTCATGTCTATTTTTAAATGAAGATAATAATAGAATAATCTCTGACTTTGGCAAATTGTGTTTAGTGATCAAAAAATTGTTGTTAGTCCCACTACCAAAAATAGCGAAAGAACCGAGATGGTTTGACTCGACTTGTTCTAAGGCAAACAGGGACCTGCGTAAAGCATTGTCTTCTAATCCAAGGTGCATATTGGAGGTACAGATGGCCAGGAAAAATTACAAGCTAAAAATTACTGAAAGGAAGGCTGCGCTGCTGGCAGAACAGTGGGAAGCATTGGTCGCGAGTGCAAATTTGAAGAGCAGCGGCCCCTTCTGGTTAGCCGTTAGGAAGACGCGAGATATGGGGAAACAACTGTCCCCAATTAGCTGCAACATTACTAGTAGTAGCTGGGAGGCCCATTTTGCCAAAATATATGCTACCCCCTCTAAGGAAGTAACTATTCCTACTCTGAGGGTGACATGCAATCTCAAGATTGACCTCCCCGAGATAGTCACAGCCATTAAAGAAAGCCTTTGTAACAAGGCCCCTGGCCCCGATGGGCTTCCCATAGACATTATTAAGTATAACACGGATCTATGGGCACCAATTCTCCTCAATGTTTTTAATAGTCTACCTATGGTGCCAATGCCCGATACCTGGGCGACCAGCACCATAGTTCCCATCTTTAAGAAGGGAGATAGGTCAGATCCAGCCAACTATCGTCCAATCTCGCTATTGGACAATACCTTAAAAATCCTTGGACGAGTTATTTACAATAGGATGATAGAGTGGACTGAAGACACTGACCTATTGGACCCGTGCCAGTTGGGATTCAGGAGTGGCGTAGGCACGGTGGAGCAGTGCCTAAATTTGAAATTGATTATTGATAAGTATAATGTTGCCCGCTCTAGTCCAATGTACCTTGCATTTATGGATCTTTCATCTGCATTCGATCTAGTTAACAGATCCAAATTATGGCTTATGCTTTTTAACTATGGTCTGGATGCAAGTCTTGTTAATTTTCTGGCCTACCTCCATACAGACCTTAAAGCACAAGTTAGGATCGGGTCTGGTGGCGATGTGTCCGGACCCATAAAAATAGGTAGGGGGGTAAGGCAGGGGTGCGTTCTGGCACCCCTGCTATTTATTATTTATATTAATGGTCTTGCCAAAGCCTTGAGACAAGTGACGAGAGATGTGCCAATTATCCAGGGGAATCAATTACCAGTTTTATTATACGCAGATGATTCGGTCATTATGGGCCGCACCCCTAATGCTCTTCGTTTGCTTATTAGAGCATTCGTCCAGCATATGGAGGCACTCGATCTGCGTGTGAATTTTAAAAAATCTTTTATCATGTCTAGTGGACCCGGGAAAAGGAAGCTCAATACGATAAATGTAGGCTCGGATAAATTAGAATCCGTAACCTCCTTCCCATACTTAGGAATGGTTTTCGCTGCGAACGGCTCATGGAGTGGGCATTCTGCCCACGCCATGGGCAAGTTCTCGAAAGCCACCAATTCTATACTGAGCCTCCAACGCCCGAAGAAAATAGGTGCCACTAGGGCTATTTTAAAATTTTTTAAATTACAGTGCATTCCTGTGGCAACATATGGGGCTGAGGTCTGGGGCTCAGGGAGAAACTCAGGGATTCAACGGGAGGAAAACCGCTTCTGTAGGAAAATATTGGGTGCTCCCTTTTCAGCCTCTGAATTCATTTGCCACAAAGAACTAAATCTCCCCTATGTATGCGATTTTATCAGAGCCAGACCAGCCCTATTTTGGATTAGGATTTGGACAAATAACTTTGCGACCTTAACCAAAAGCATTATATTAGATTGTCTAAAGTGTGACCACCACATGTCCATACCCTGGTTAGCTGAGGTCTCTAAAACATTATGTGCAGTGGATAAAGGCAATCTTTTCTTAGAACCCACAGGAATTGAGATGAATGATAAGGTCATAGTCAAACAAGCACTTTATGCACTTTTTAATTCAGAAAGACTGGGGAAGGAGCTGTCTAAATCTTCTGTTGGTACATACATGGGGTATGATTTGTGTAGACACCCACTACCATCTTACCTAACTCTCCCCATGTCCAATTGGGAACGATCGCTGCTCTTTCGTTTAAGGGCAGGTTCTGTAAAAACTTTGTTGGCTTTCCCTTTGGGGTATCATCACACAGTAGAATACAATCCTTGCCCATGTGATGGAATTAGCAAACAGAATGACATCCACTTCTTATTCTTCTGCAAATTTTATCTAAAATATATTAATTGGTTTTTAACTCCCTATTTTAGGAAATTAAGACCTCTTACATTGGGGGAATCATGTTCACTATTATTTTCCCTGGATACAGATGAATTAATTTTTCGCACTAGCACTTTTCTGAGATTAATTGTACATGCACGTAAAACGATGGAAAATCCCTGAAAATTATTTATGTTAGTTGTATATTTGCAAATGAATTACTGTGATTGTGGTGTTTTTATGGATTGTATTATTGTACAAATGTGCTGTTTTTCTTTGTTGTACTTTTATGGATTTTATGAAATTCGAATAAAGGTCTTTTGAATTGAATTGAATTGACTAGTATATGGTTCAAAATGAACCAAGGGCCTGTAGGTTGAATGTCGCACGTGGACTACAACACATATTGTACCACCACGTTAGTGGCAATGCAAAATATGACTGCAGGCTTGCCACCAGTAACCTGGCTTTGCAGATTTAAACTGCAAATAAGACCTGTCGAAATAACTCATTTGATAGGTCTAAACACTGCTTTTAAATAATAATGTCACCCCTAAGTAGGCCTTCAATTGCCATACGGCAGGTTGCATGATATTAAAATGTAGGTCATGCAAAGCTTTAATGTTAAACATGTCCTTAGAGTGACAGTGCCTTAAAAGCTATTTTAACTGTAGCAGGGTTAGTTGTTTTTGTAGGAAAGACTTGGGATACATTTCTAAAGTAAATGATGTTATCACCTACTAGGAACCAAATAACAAGCTAATTCTTTGTCCTTTTATTACTAATGGGATTAATGGGTAAAGCCAGATTTGTGGCACTTGCTTCCCGCAAAACAATAGGGTATTGTCAAAACCCCAAGGTGAGGACCTAAAGAGTTAGAGCAGGAACTGCATGCTCTTGAGTTAGATTACCCCTTCGTCCATCTTCCTGACCCATTCCTTACTAAGGAGCATCTTGTCTGCTCCACAAAATCCTTTACCTAGCAAAGTCAAAATACTTCCCCAATATGGCGCCGCCTACCCGGCCTGGCATGCATAAAGGTGAAAGTGTGTCACACACGTCCTGAGAATACCAGAGAAAACTCAAGAAAAATAGAAAAACACAAATCAATCACCCAAACAGAAACAGGGCGAGAGGGACGTGCTCAGGAATGGAACAGGAAGACTAGGACTCGGAGTAATGAAGATTGCCGGGGATTAACCGGGCATTACTACGCCACCGGAAATGTTAAACTGCTGGCTGACAGTAGCAGCACTGGCGTAATGAAAATCAAGGGGGCCTCCCTGCAAGGAACGTGAGCCCAATCAAGAGCTCTCCGGCAAGAGTGCTGTGCTGAGGGGGCCCCCTGGAGCTTGGGGCGGGGCCTATGTTACGCCCCTGAGTAGCCGACTTTAGCATCAAGTTAATGGTAGGAACACAGGGAGGATGCGGATCAGGAAGTCTGAATGTGCCTGAATCTGTAATGTAAATATGGTGCTCGTGTAAAGCGCTCCAATACCTTCGGGTCGAGTTCGCGCTATATAAATCTGCAAAAAAAAAAAAAAATGTCCACTACTTGGGATGCAAGGCCACTGTTAGAACTTAATCTGAGGGAGACAGGTCAGGCAAGACACTAGCACGCATACTTAATAAGCCTTTGCCCAGTACCTATACCACAGAACTCAAAGAATCACAGATACTCCCACAAGGGTACTGCAGATATTACAGATACCATCACCAATTACTATACCACCCCTTTGACCTTTGTCTTTGAAAGCCCAGCAAAAAAAATGTAAAATGTAAAAATGTAAAAATGTAAAAAATGTAAAAATGTAAAAAATGTAAAATGTGACAAGATAAACAAGATAAATGCTAAAGTCATCCTTAATGCTCATTCAACTTCGGAACTCCAGCATGGTGCTGTTGGAGGTGCAGCAGCTCCCCCTCACCCCTCCTTCCAGCGCCAATGTGTCATAATTGAACAGGATAAAAAGTTGAGCAGAACTTTGAAGCGTGGATCCAACACGAGAAGCAGAGCAGAGAGTCCAGGGCAAATCAGGCGCCCCCTGTCCTGTACTAGCAAGTGCATCACAACAGTATACATTGAAAAACACATTCTCTGCCGCCTGCATTTACCTGACTCAACAGGCCGCCATCAAACCACCGAGCGATGAAAAAGGGCCGCGCGTTCACCCGCACGAGGAGGAGGCTTTAATGGAACGTTTCCTGACTCAGCAGGCCCGCCAAGACACTGTGACAGTGAAGAGCAGCCCGGCAGCCGGGCACTGCAAGGTGGATCTGCAGAGGAGCGAGTGAGGTCAGTGGTAATGAACGAAGACGAAGAGCAAGCAAATTGCACAAGGATTTATGGGCTGGTTTCTGCTCAGTGAGTAGAATCTGCATAAGTGAGGTGTTAATAGGGCAGGCAAGGTTTCAGCTGCGCCAGCTGGGACACACTCGCGTGTCTGCTTCCTGATAGCATTTGATGTGAGTATTGCATGGAACATAACTAGTACCTTTACACTTAGAGTCCAATGTGCGTGTTTCAAATTCAGAATACTGAGAACATAACAAGTAACCCCATACATTAGGTAGGCAAATAAAACCGAAATTAAGAAGCATATGTAGAAAATGTCACACTGCGTAGCACAGTAGAGTCACCTTGCTGAGCTGCTCTGCAGGACAGGGAAAGGGTTCGAATGCACTGTATTTAAATGAATACGACACATTCCTGCCTTTCTCCCTGTGCTGGTGCCATTTTGGAAGTCTTGCACCAACGCAGGCACCCTTGCACCGTGGTGCAAGGGTGCCTCCGTTGCATGCAGGTTTATGTGCAGAAAGGGGCATCTTCCTGCACAAAAACAATCCTGAGAGGCATATCCTCTTTCTCGGTGCGCTGCAGAATACAGCACACACAGAAAGAGGAAGTAACGAGGAGAAATAAAGATATTTATTTTCATTACGCCGCCCCTGAGAACCCGTATCTTTTTGGTGCATTCCCAGGTCTACCACGTTTGATAAATCTGGGAATGAGTCAAATCCATGGGAGATGCACGGGAATACCCATGCAGCGCCCATAGAATGCCTGTAAGGACAGAGCAATGCAACGCAGTAGTTTGCGCTGAGTTGTGTTACTCCAAATTTATGATGCCACTCAGGAACATGCAAGGTTTGCATGTCCCTGACTGATTGCATTTTGGGCTTGCGTCGCACTTGCACGTGGTGCGAGAGCGACGCAACCCCAGACATTAATATGTCCTTAAGGTTCTGTATATCAGCTGGCTGGGTCTCCATATTTAAAGGAAGTCTGTGCAGCGTAGGTCCATGAGGGATGCCTCCATTTTAGTTTCTGATAAAGCAAATCCTGCAAAGGCATTGAGCATATAATGGTAACAAATACAGAATCTGCATTACTTTTATACATTTTCTTCACATAGGCAAAAGAAAGTGTTGCGGGATTCAGAGCAAAGTTCAAGATAACAGGAGCAAGGCAGGTGCCCCTCTTCTCATGATAAAATGATTAAAAAGGCTTTCAAGAAGGGATTTACGGCAGAAGCTTCTTCATGAGCTAACAGAAATCTAACGTCTCGCTTACAAATGCCAAGGTGAAAATGATGTGTAGGCCTTCGCAGATAGAAGGCCTCGCGCCTTGGCACAACATAGGAGCATGTTAATTTGTTTTCCACTAAATGGGATTTTGATTATTTGGGTTCTCAGAAATATGTTTCTATTATCATATTTGTATTGTGAATTTACATGTTACTGCCTTTGTCCATCTGTACATTGATCGTCGTAATGTTGTCAGCTACTTTCCAAACAGTCACAAATATGAAACAAACTGAATATTACAAGCAAATACTACTGGTGATTTCTTCTGCATTAGACATAGTGACCATAGTCTACTTTAAAATAGTTGGTTGCATCTGCACAAGTGGGCCAAGTGTTCATGGTCTACTGAGGGGAAACGACCACTACAACGCGGCCGTTTCCACGCAAACCTTAACCACGCATGCATTACAACGCATGAGTGGTTACCATGAAAGCCTTTACCACGCATACCTTTACCACGAGATACGTAGTAAGTGCATGAGTGGTAAAGGCCAAAATTAAGAAACAGGCGGGCTTGGGGGCGTCTCACCCCCCCAAAAAAACCTCACCTGATTTCACGTCGAGAAGTGCAGGCAATCAGCGTCGTTTGAGAGCATACGGAAAGAAACTTCCGCTTCCTCTTCACGACGTACGACGTCACCACGAAAATGGAGAGGAGACGACGTGAAGAAGTAAGGGTGGGCTCTAAGGCTATAGTATATCCAACATTTAAATGTGATTTTTTTTTTGTAACTGGCAGAATGTGCTTTTCTAGCAGAGAACCTTCTCTATCCTTTAGGCCTTCAGTCTAGGCAAGTAGTTATCTCCTTGAAAACCAAGATTCCATTGGTCTTAGAAACTTTTTCAGGAGACTGTCTCCCTTACTTTATAAAGCTTATCCTGGGATAGAAAGATTCATGCTGGAGATAGAAACAGCTCATCTAAAACTGGTAGGGATTTCTCTCTGCAACAGTAGACAGAAACGTATTCCCTTTCTCTAGTCTCAATCTTATTCTTGTAGTCCAGTGGTCTGATGAATAAGGTTTTCTAAGTCAAACTAACTTGTCATTTATCAGCACTCCTAAACCTTCCACAGGCACTTTGCTGTAGCAAGGCTAATTTTCGATTCTACAGGAGTGCCTTAAATGTTTTTGCTAAGCCCATGATCACCCACTAGGTTATCCTGGCAGTTAGCAGGTGTGTGTGCCTGGCCCATCCTATAGTAGGTTAGTTGATTGAAAAAACACGTCTTCAGCTTCTTGCAAAATTCAATAAGATAGGAGGGTGTTGTTCAACCTGTCTGCCTTAGGGTGGTGTTCCCACTACTTTTTGCCTTGCTCCTCCACTTTTTCTGACATCGTTTTTGGTCTGCATACTTCACCACTGCTAAGGAGTGCTGAAGTGCTTGTGCACTCTACTCTAACCATGGTAACATTGGTGTTGGAAAATGGCCCTCTCTGGAGAGCCAGCCCAAAAGTTTTGCCTTCCTCCTCCTCTTTTTCTGACCTTGGATTTTGTTTAATTTAGGACTCTGAGCATTTTACCACTGCTAACCAGTGCTAAAATGCATGTGTTCTCTTCCCTAAAAATGTTTTATTGACTTATCCACAATTGGCATATTTAATTTACCCATCAGTCCCTAGTAGAGTGCACTATATGTGCCGTGGGACTGTAAATTAAAGGCAACTAGTGGACCTGCAGTACTGATTGTGCCACCCACTCAAGTAACTCTTTAAACAAGTCTCAGGCCTGCCACTGTAGAGCCTGTGTGAAGTGTACATTGCCATGTCAACTTGGCAGTTGAACCCCATTGCCAAGCCTTAAACTCCCCTTCTATCAAATGTAAGTCACCCTTAAGGTGGTGGGCGCTAGGTGGCGCACTTGCGGAATGGCTGCCCTCGGGTGAAGCTCCCGCAGTCCGGTAGCATAATCCACCTAATTATCCTGCTTTCAGTGGCGAGAATGCGCTGTAAATGACTGGCATAAGTGGAGTGGTGACAGAGGAGCTACCCTGGCGAGTTTGGTGGCCAGCGCGGCTGTGAGCGGCCGGCTGTAGGCGAAGACAGCTCCGACCGGGGCAGGGAACTTGACTGGCGGAAACCTGAGGTGGGCACGCCTCAGCTATGATAGACCGGGGCGCCCACGAGGCGTGCAGGCCACAGCGACTGCCCAGAGGGAATGCAGCGCCGCGGTGAGGCAGAAGGACTGGTGGGGCATCCGAACGGCAGCGCAATTGACGACAGTGCGGAGAGCTACGACCGGGAGCAGCGAGAGGAAGTACAGCGGGCGGCGCGGACTGCATCGGTGGCCTGGACGGATCGGCTGCAGCAAAGACCGGAGTGGCCCGGAGCGGTAAGCGGACACAATGGAGAGGAGGGGGTGAGGGATCTCTGGCCCCGGCCCCGGAGGGCAGCCCTGGACACGACAGACCCCTGAGAACGAGGTGGCGGGGGGCTCTGAGCTGCAGGGCATTGCGAGGGGACTGCACCGGGACACGCTGGGCCCCTGCTTCTGAGTCGGGATGAGGCTGAGCGGAGCGACGCTGTGGGCGGCATCGAGGAGCTTCTTTCCCTTTCTTTTCTTTTGCTCTGAAGAGGTGACTGCCGGTGGCAAGGGCGGCCCTCCTGCGACCCTGGGAGGGCGGCTGGGAGAAGCAACAGAGAGCGACACCTGCTACCGGGTGGCAGCTGGGGCTCGCGAAGCCGACAGTAGAGCGCAGGCTGATACCGGCATAATAACAGGGGAACGCTGCTTGACACCCGGCGCTGATACCTCGGAGGCGGCTGGCGCATGGAGGATTGAGGTTGCGCTGGGCCAGGGGACTGTGTGTCTGGAGAGTTGAGTGAACTAGGCCCAGAGGCCCGGGACCCGATGTGCTGAGCACTGCATTTAACTCGGTCGGTCCCTAGCAGGCAGCCCTGTGCTTGGGAGGATGGTGTATGGAACCTGCTGTGCATCATTGACGGGCAGGGGCGATTTGGAGGACGGAGTGCCGTGCAGACGGGTCTGCGCCTGAGACCTGCGGGAGATCTCTGCCACAGAGGGAACACCTGAGATACGCGGTCTACTGCGATGCCCGGCGCATGGGCCGATAGGGACGTATAACTACCGTGAGGCGGCACTGCTTGGATTCTCCTGGGACAGAGTGTGCAATATCCAGGGGAGATGGGGAAGACGGATCCTCGCCAGCCCCGACTTCACTTTGAAGCGAAGAAGAGCGCTAAGACAAGCCCGGAAGGTAGTACTGAACCTGCGACAACAAGTACCCGAGACCCGCCGATGAAACCTGACGTGGACATGAAGGCAATCCTTCTGGAGGTGAGACAGGGAACCGCTACTATTGCTGGGAAGATGGACGACATGAACACGCGTATGGATAATATTGTGCGCAAAATTGATGGGCATGAAGACAGACTAAAGGAGGCGGAAATACTTATATCAGACTCTGAGGATGCAGCGGCGCGCATGCAACAAACGATGACCCAAATGGACAAGCTCCTGAAAGTTGTTGCGGCTAAGAGTGAGGACATGGAAGCGAGAAGCCGCCGCAACAACCTCCGCCTCCTAGGTATTCCTGAAACTACCAATACTGGCAGGATGGAACTTTACGTGGAGAAACTGCTAAGGGCGACGATAGGGGCAGACTCCTTTTCATCCCAATTCGTGGTGGAGAGAGCGCACCGCTCGTTGGGCCCCCGACCGCCGGTGGGAGGCCCGCCGCGACCCATCATCACACGGCTTCTCAACTATAGAGACAGAGACGTGGCCCTCAGGAGGGCAAGAGAACAAAAGCAGCTGCAATATGACGGGGTCACCTTCACTATCTACCCAGACTTCACTGCCACGGTGCAGGAAGAAAGAAGAAAGTTTCTCCCGGTGAAACAAAAGCTCCGACCGGCACAAATAGACTATGCTCTGCTTTACCCGGCCCGGCTTCGTGTTACCCATCAGGGTAAGCAATCTTTCTTCACCAAACCACAGCAAGTTGAGGAGTTCCTCAAAAACCTGAGACGTCGTGATGCGGGGGAACGCTCCACTGTGGGGTCCCGGACACCCACCACTTCTGACATTGACTGAGAGCCCGGGGCTGTTCCTGTGGGCGGAACATGCCTGAGTGGCGGCAGCTGCAAACACCTGTCTCTCAAGGCGACCATGTACTGTCAGGTGAAATGTAACCCCACACCACTTGGGAAGGGGGATTGACACTGATAGAGACTTATGAACATACCGGATACCCCTGTCTTTCTGTGGGGATGTGGTGCGCTCCGGCGTGCCCCCTCAGGAAGGAGCGGGAACTTGTGAGCCACCTGCTGACACACCCCTTTTGGGAGATCCCCCCCAGGGCGTTTTTTTTCTTTCATAGAATTTGGTTGACACCTTGTAGTTGTGTCCTAGTGTTCGTAAGACATTTCAGTTGGGTAGAGAGAGGGGGGGTGGGGACAGAGCTACTGGCATGGTTGGGATGCTTCAGTGGGAGGGGGGATGGTTAGTGGGAATGTTATAGTATTCACTCACATGGTGCTAGTTAGTCAAACAAGAATCAGTATAACCACAGACAGCGACACGCCTAAGAGGATGCGGACTGAGAATGGAGGGTAGGATGCCCGATAATTGTATGGGGATTCTCTCCTGGAATGTGAGGGGGATGGGGGACCCCAGGTAAAAGAGACAGATCCTTTCATATTTAGATCGGCACAAGATCAGTATTGCACTGCTGCAGGAGACGCATTGCGCCCCACAGAGTGGTAATACTTTTGCGGGGAAATGGGCGACTTATAGGCTTTTTTCCTCTTACTCTTCCTACGCTCGGGGGGTTGAAATCCTGATTAAGCACCATACGCCCTTTGTGCCGTGGGGGGAACTGACAGACCCGCAGGGTAGATATGCTATAGTGTGGGGGAGACTAGGGAATGACACGGTCACGCTGGTGTGCTGTTATGGCCCGAACGTGGATATCCCCGATTTTTTCACAGTCCTCGTGGGCAAAATCCTGGCACTGGGCACCACCCACATCATCTGGGGAGGGGACTTTAATGTGGCCTTTGTCCCGGCCGTAGATAGATCAAAGGCGCTGCCGCACCATTATAATCGCACACAGGCCACGATGCGGGAAATCATGGAGGAGGGTGCGCTAGTGGACACTTGGCGTCACATGCATCCGAGAGCACTGGAGGGCACGCATTTTGTATCCAGTGCAGCATCATGGGCTCATATAGATTACTGTTTAACGTCCAGGGGGCTGGGACCATGCATTGCTAGGGCTAGTCACTTGCCGCGCACATACTCGGACCAATCTCCGGTGCTCCTTGAGCTCCGCATGATGGGAGGCAGTGGCACACAGAGATCGTGGAGATTGCAGCCTACGGCGCTACTGGACGAGGTGTTTCGTGTCGAGCTTGAGGAGGAGATTGGGCTCTTCTTTCAGAGAAATAGGGGTTCCGTGGACTCGGTAGAGACTATCTGGGAAGCCTTCAAGGTCACGATTAGAGGGGTATGCATGTCAAAAAGCTTTGGAGTACTCCGAGATATGCGCAGGAGGCTCCAGCGCTTGGAAAACGAGCTGAAAGCTCTGGAGTTAAAGATGGCTCAAGGGGGCGGTGGAACGGCGCATGCGGAGTTCAGGGATAAGCTGTCAGAATATGTAGATACGGCTGACCGAGGGTCCAAATTCTTGGGAAAATACTGGAGAGCGCGGCGTTATGGGGAAGGGGAACGCCCGGGTAAAACGTTAGCTGACGCCATACGATCGCCTAGATTTTCTAACTACATTCTCGAAATTACAGATGGTGACGGCGGGCTGTGTAGAGACGCAAAGACGGTGCAAGATGTGTTCGTGGACCACTGTACCACACTCTATGCGACGCAGCATAGGGACCCCCTAGACCTTCAAGAGTTCCTGGGCGACGTAGCGCTTGGGTGGCTGGAAGACCACCACAGGGAGTTTCTGTGCACCCCGTTTGAGCTTGACGAGGTGCGGGAGGCAATAATGCAGCAAAGATCCGGCAGGGCGCCGGGCCTAGATGGGATTCCGGCGGAATTCTATAAAACGTATGTGGATACCATGGCCCTCATACTGAAAGAACTCTTTGAGGTGGCTCTTGAGGGTGGCGTACTGCCCCCTTCAATGCGGGAAGCCCTGATCACGTCCATACTTAAACCCGGTAAGGAACCACAGCACTGTGCTTCTTATAGACCGCTGTCGCTCCTCAATTGCGACACCAAGATACTGGCCAAACTCATAGCGAACAGGGTTCTCCTACTCCTGGGCAAATTGGTCCTGCCTGACCAGTCGGGCTTTGTCCCGGGACGGGCAACCTCGCACAATTTACGTACGCTATGCTCGATTCTGCAGAATGTATCGCCGGAGCTCCCGATGGCTGCGGTATTCCTGGACGCTACTAAGGCGTTCGACTCTGTTGAATGGGACTACCTATTCGGCATTCTGCTCCGCATGGGATTTCCCCCTGGATTCGTTGCATGAATCCAGATGCTATACAGACAGCCCACGGCCAGAGTGCTCATAAAAGGTCGCGTCTCGGATGCCTTCCCAGTTACGAGAGGGACTAGGCAGGGATGCCCGCTGTCCCTCCTCCTATTTGCCCTTGCGATCAAACCCCTGGCATGTCGGCTGCGACAACATCACAACGACAAGGCACTCCGCTGCCCCCTGCGTCAAATATTGATCTCGATGTACGCTGATGACCTGACTCTTTATGTCCGAGACCCCCAGAATAATCTTAACCCCCTGTTACGAGAATTTATAGTCTTTGGGAAACTATCAGGTATACATATTAACTGGGAGAAATCGCATGTCTTCCCCCTTACGGCAGCAGCGGTCCAATTCCCACTGGACTATCCGCTTGAGTGGTGTGACTCGGACCTGAGATACCTGGGGATCCAAATTTCGGGAGATAGGGATGAGATGATCAGACTGAACTATGGCACAGCCATGAGTCCGCTTACTGACAATGTCACTCGCTGGATCGCAATGCCCCTGTCTATGGCGGGACGGACCTCACTGATTAAGATGGTGGTGCTGCCGCAATTTTTATACCTGTTTCTTAATGTCCCCTATCACCCGGGGTGTTTTTTTTTCAAAACCCTTCGATCTGAGCTTATAAGACTGTTTTGGGGTGGCAGGCGGCCGAGGGCCCAGTGGAGGGTTCTTACCAGACCTGAGGCGGTGGGAGGATTCGACATACCGGACTTCGAGCTCTATCATGCATGTGCACAAGCCCATTACGCTTATTATTGGGTGCGCCCGCCGGTGTGCATGCCGCAGGTGGCGGAGGGGCACTGGCTGGCGGACCCGATCCCTCTGGATGGACTGCTGCATGCACCCCCTTGCCGTCGCAGCGAAGCGACAACCACAATTTCGAGCACTGTTAATGCATGGCAGTACATAATGAAGACTATGGGGGCTGAGATTCTATATTCCCCAACGCTGCCTTTGACATATCATCCTCAGCTGACATTGCTGCAGGAGACAGGCTTCAGGCAACTCTGCAATCGAGTGGGTAGGGGAACTTGGGGAGCCCTTTCTTGTGGTGGGGAATTCTGCGCGTCTGCTCAGTTCTTTGGTGACGTACAACGTACGCCACTGGACCTGTTTCTGTATGTGAGGCTGCGGCAGGGCATGCGGGCCATTCTCCCGGGCTTTCCACGGGAGCCTGAGATACTGCAGCCGTTACATCAGATGTTACAGACCGATAACCCCGGGCACTTAGTGTCCAATATGTACCGCACAATACGGACAGACAGTGGGGCCCCTACTGACAGGGCACGATTGCGATGGGCAGCTGATCTGAAGAGGGACATCACGGATGACCAGTGGCGGTACTGCTGCATGCAAACTGCGGAGATATCGGCCAGTGCCAGGCTACGCATTATTCACTATAAGTTTTTGCAGCGTCTATACTGCACCCCAGCAGGGATGTGCCGGTTTGGGCTACGAGAATCGGACAGGTGTGATAGATGCAGCGGAATGGATGCGGGGTTCCTGCATCTCGCCTGGGAATGCCCAGAGGTGCGGGAATACTGGAAACAGGTCTTTGGGGCACTGGCTGAGATGACGGGCCTTCTGGTGGAATGTGACCCTTTAGTCGCCTTGTTGGGCTACATCTGGCAGATCCCGAAGGCGTGCCGACGCTATGTCTCGGTTTCGCTGCTGTTGGCGAAGCGTAGAGTGGCCTGTAGATGGGGTAGGGGGAGAGCCCCTAAATTTAAGGATTGGCTGGAGGACCTGGTGTACTGTCAGGAGTATCTTACTATATATGCGGAAACACTACCCACTATTTCGAAACCTAAAGATATATGGGAACCCCTAACGCAATACCTGCAGACCCATGCTGGTAATTCCCCCCCCAGACTGGCCTGATGGCGGCAGTACTAGACTCTCTTCCTTATGGGCAGGTGCGGATATTACGGATGTCAGATAGACGACACTGCCTTGAGGGACGTGGAGACACGGTGTTGGGCCACAGCACTATGATGACCCCGGGGATGGGATGTGTGCGGTATGTTTGAGGCTGCTGCATTGTGCCACAGGCTGAAAACGGGACACTGGCAACCCAACAGAATTAAGTACTTTCCCTGGCTGAAGGCTCAAGATGCTGAAAAGGTATGCCCTGTGGGACCTCCCGCCCCTATCGCCGATTCATATGGGGGTTCACCAGCACTACATGCGGGCTAGTTATATTACTTTCCTAGTCATGTACTTCTGTATCCATAGATTGTACAATCTCTATACTATGAGCTGTCTGTATGCTGTGTGTGTCACTGTTGATGTACCATTTCCTATTTACAATAAAAAATTTCAACAAAAAAAAAGTAAAAAAAAAAAAAAGAAACCCTTAAGGTAGGCCCTAGGTAGACCATAGGGCAGGGTACTGTATCATCAAAAGGTAGGACCCACCCACAGTTGTTTTTCACTACTGTGAGGCACACTCCTCTCCTAGGTTAAGATTGGGAATTTCTTACTACACTTTATAAACTGTAATTCCTGATTGAGAAGGAGTGGATCTATCATGTTTCAATTCACTGGAGTAGTAATGGTAAATACTCTCTACTGGTAAAGTCAAATTTAAAATTACCCTATTTATAAATGGCAACTATAGAAATATGGCATGTTTATTTGCCTGTGTACCTGCATACAATACTACACGGGCATAACAAAACTTTCACCAAAACCTAAACATAATGCATTGCTGCTTTAACTTAAACACCTCCAATGCAATCTGGCATTGCGAAAAAGATTCAGGTGAGTTCTACAGTAGCTGGTGCTTCAGTACTCGAGAAAGAGCACAGCATTTCTGCAATCACAAGGATGGGGGGATAAAAATTCAGATATTCAAAAAAAGAGAGCAGAAAACTTTAGGTGGTCAGATTTGTCACTCAGACCAGAATCTGAGGACAATATGTTATATAAATGTTTTCAGAAACTGACACACTTATGTTTGCACAAAAAAATATAGCATTTTCAAAATAGATATACCCATAATTCAAAAATGTTGAGATCAGATATTGTTGATGTAAATTTCTTGGTATAAAAAGTCAATTGCTTCTAGGTCTGTGATTGCATGACTAATGTGTGGGTGTTTTAATAAATTTAGCTTTTCTAGGAATTGCCACCCGTACTGTTGGCTATGCTTTGGCATATAAGATTAATATAACTTGCAAGGCTTCTTTACACTAGATGTTAGCTCTTCTTTCTAAGTTTGTGATAACTGATTAGACTTTAGTAGCCCATAAGTGACACAGGCAACTCAATACAAACACACTTTCTGCAATGACTAGCCACAGAGGACATAGGACCAGATTAAGACTTTGGCGAATGGCACAATCAACATTTTTTGTTTTTCAGAAACAAACTCCAAAAAGGAATGTTTGTTCTTTAAAAAAAATGACCTCCACTGCCTGTCAGCTTTTTCCCCTGCTGCGAGGATCAGTATGTTTTTTTCCCTCCCTCACCACCAGGTTTTACACTGTACACCCAATATAGTATGGGTGCTGTAATGCCCCTCTTCTGGAGAACGTTTTCAGACCTCTTAGCCAGTAGAGCTCTGTTGATGGAAAGCTTAGGGTCCGTCCATCTCCAATGAGATAATAATGAGAATCTGATAGAAGTAAAAGTGGATAAGATGCAGGGCACACATGAACAAACCAAAAAGCATATGGCACTCAACATATAGAAAGAGGCTAACTACAAATAAGAGGGTGTGAAAAACTCAAGTAACAAGATACTCTAAAGTTAAGACTGCCACAATAACTGACATGTAAGTACCATAAGGAGCCGATACCTAAAAAGCGAGTGCTTGTACTACTTTCTAAAGGAGGGCTCTGCATTCACCCTGGCCTTATTATGACTACGATGGTCCAGTGGGCCACCTTAGTCATGGTGGCGGTCCACCGCCATATTCTAACTACGGCAGTCAGACTGCCACTGGACCACTGCAACTGCTGGGGATCCACAATCCCTCAGCAGTGGCACAGCGGTTTGAGGCCGCAATATGCTGGTGGTGCCGCTGTGGCACAGCCAAGCATATTGTGAGTTTCCTTACTGCCACCGTTTTCATGGCAGTGAGCCCACCATGAAATGTGTGGCAGGGATGAAACGGCCCCCTTCTGTGCCAGGAGATGAATGCAGGGGGGCACATGGTGTGTCCCATGTCTGCATGCACTCCCAGTTCCTGCATGCCTTTTCCATTGCATTGGCTTGCTGAGGCTCACATATAAGCCTTAGCAACGATACTGCAGTGGGCCGGCCAACGCAGTACCACCCAACCTTCCCTGTGGGCAGTCTCATTATGGGTTTGGCTGTTGAAGCGGGGCGCTGGCTTGGCTGCCATACCAATTGTCCTATGCCTGTGAAACTTAGAGATCTCTGCCTGCCAAGCAGAAGTCTTTTAAAAATGGCATTAACCGTCATCATAGAAGTTCTTCTGTATGTATTAATAGTTTGACGGACAGTACTTTTGACATAGTTTTGTATTTTTCAAAAATCTGGATTGTGACTCTGAAAATTCAAAAACGATTGACCCACACACTGGGAGCTATATCCTATGGTGTGGGGGTCATTCTGCAGTTTTCACTGCCCATTACCACCAGGGTACTGAAAACAAGCCAACATTATCCTCTTTCTTACCAGTCCTTCTCACTTAGAGATTACACTACTGCTTGTTTAACATTGGTACTCATTTAATTCAGATTGTACTGATTGATTAATTTTGATTATTTTTACTGGTTTTGACAGACTGTGGTTTGTGTGTCTTTCCATTTTTCTGAGCAGGCAGGGATTTACCATAGTCTTCCACAGATAATGTAATGTTTTGAAATATTGACATTAATGATGGTTACTGTGGTCAAAGCTCTCATTTATACCATGTCATTCATAGCTCATAATGTAGTTGAGATCAGAGGCCACTCATTCATCTTAGTGATGTGATCCAACGAAAGGTATCACCACCTTCAGTCAGTCTAAGGGCCACATTATGACTTTAGCGGTCCTCCAGTGGTGCCGCCACTCCACCATCTGCTAGAGGACCACCAAAGCTGTAGTGTGACCACCCACTGGATTAGGAGTTAAATCCTGGTCTGGCAGGCGGTGCTGTGATGGTCTGACGGCAGCAGTCTCTTAGGCTCATAAGAGTGCGTAACATGCAGTTTGCCGTTATCAAAGCGCTGACTACACATTCCTGCACGGTGTGGCATGCACCATTTTGGGCATGCCACTCCGTGCAGGAAAGTGGGTGCAATTGCAGGGGGGCACAGCATGTGCCCTTCCGGATGCACCCCCAGTCCCAGAGGTGGCAGGGGGCCCTGTTTGGGCCCCCTAAGTTGCCTCTGCCCACTCTTTCCATGGTGGGCTTACTGCCATGAAAAGGGTGGTGGAGAGGCAACTCAGAATATGCTCAGCGGTGCCGCTGCTGCACGGCGACCATATTCCTCCCTCTGACAACTGCACGACCGCCACAGGATTCTGGATCCCCAGCAGTCGCAGCTGTCCTATGGCGGTCCGACCGCCACACTCGGAATACTCCAGGTAGGCCCGCAGTGTGGTGGTGGTCTGACCGCCACAGTGAGTACTGCATCCTATGGACCTGACATACTCATAATAGGGCCCTCAGTCTAATCCTAAGAGAGACCTCTTACTCGCTTTCACTGAGAGATGTGCCTTTCTTTCTGCTCACTTTCGAGCATATTTACAAGGGAATTGCGCAATAGGAAAGTCCCATTTATAGTTGTTCCTGTGGCACAGTGCCCTGCTCCATAGTTACAAAGTGGCATTAAGCCACTTTTTGTGGCTGATTGCCGCTTTGTAGATATGGTACCATTTCGCACAGTTTTCTGCACAAAAGGGGCGTGCAGTGGGTTTTACAGTGGGAAAAAAGTGCTGCACAACAGTGACAGTTTTTTTTACTAAAAATGACATCATTTAAAGTTTTGCTGTGCTAAAATCACAATTTACCCAGCTTTCAGAAACAAGCAGAGATGAACCAAAAAAATTTTTTTTAATCAAAGGTTATGTAATTTTTCCTACTTTTTGTACTATCAATCTATTTCCCTTTTTGTGTTGGAAACAGGTGTGAAACCCATGGGTGATTTCGGAAAACGATACATTTCTGAAGAGTAGACAATATTCTGATTTTAGCAAGGGGCCATTTGTGTAGCTCCCTCAAGGTTTTTCCCTCAAAAAACGAACTGTTGACATTTAAAAAAATGAAAATGAGTATGGAAAAACAGTCATTTGCTACAACATTTTCATCTGTAACTTTATGTCACGATTTCCAAGACAACAAAATACCCAGAACCTACAACTGAGCTGCACCTTATAATGGTTTTTCATTTTGTACAGACTATTCAGCAATTCATATGGTAAAATATAAACAATGAAAATGGGTATAAAGGAAACCTTTGTATGTATGAAATGTGCACATGATACTGAGTGTAGGAACTGTAGTGGGGGGGGTTGGGGAGTAGAGGGGGTGAGAAGGGAGAGGGGTGGGGGAACGGGGTGTGGGGGGAAAAAAGGAAAAATGAGATAATCTGGTGTTGCAAGGTGTTTGGTGGCCGGTTGGGTCAGTGTTGCAAGAGCATTAGTAGGGATAATGTTACAGAGAATTCTGAGACAAATAGGGCATACAGATGCATTGATGATCAGAAATTTATATAATGTTGAACATTAAAATATGTACTGTCAATGTTAGCGGACTGAACGACTGGAAAAAACGTCAAAAGCTGGATTATTTTGCTAAACACAACGGGATAGATGTACTTTGTTTGCAAGAGACCCACTTACCGTGGGCCAAACGGAATTTACTCTGTATTAGGGGGTTTGATTTGTTAGTCTGTACATCACAGACATCTGTAACTAGGGGGGTTGCTATCCTTGGCAGATCTTCTTTAGGGGGGGCGAAGCGGGTTAAAAGTGATAGCCTGGGTAGGTGGGTTGTTGCAGAGCTGAACTTAGGATATACAATCTGTTCGATTTATGGGTCAAATTGCGATGATCCTGAGGTTTTTAACTTCCTGGAAGAGGAGCTAGCGGGCTGGCCAACCCCCTTGATAGTCTGCGGTGATCTAAATATATCCACTGACTGGCATAATGTATTTAAGTATTCAGGACGGAAACCTAGGGTGTTTCGGGCTATGTCCTCCCTCATGAGCTCACATGGGCTTAAGGATGTTTGGGGTGAGAAAGAGACACAGAACCCTGGGTATACGTATTTCTCGCACCCGTTCCAAAAATACTCTAAACTAGATTACTTCTTTATATCGATGTCGGAACTGAATAGAGTTAGCATAAAGAAAATCCCTAGAATAATTTCTGACCACAACCCGCTGATCCTATCTTGTAGAATAGATTTAGCAGAGAAAAGTCATACTAGCTGGACTTTTGAAAGAAGGCTATTATCTGACCAAAGATTTATAGATCACATTAAAAAATGGACAGTGGAGTTCTTTGACGCAAACCGCTATAGTACCTCTAGGAACAGCGTCTGGGAAGCTTTTAAGGCGGCCCTCAGAGGGGAAACCATCAGTTGTTCAGCGAGAATAAGGAAGGCGGACAGGGGAGAGCTAGATAGGCTTATGGGTCATTTAGCGAAGGCGGAGGAACTGCACATTAGGGACATTGGCAGCGGTGTAGATGGGACAGAGAGCCAAAGAAGGTTGGGGATCATTAAAGCCGAACTCCAAAAATTGGTCACACAGAAGGCAGTAGGGGATTATCAGGCATCAAGGGCTAAGCGGTATGAGACAGGGGAGCAGGCAGGTAGGGTTCTGGCACTTCGTATCAGACAGGGTAAATCGAGGAACATCATATCTAGCATACATGAGGACGGTAAGACTTATTCGGAGACAAAGGATATTTTAAGGGTGTTTAAAAATTTCTATCAAAAATTGTACGATGAAGAGAGCCGCCAAGGACCACAAATGGAGGAGAGCTAGATAGGGACCTGACTGGAAGTGAGATTCAGGCCGCCCTACGGGAACTTGCTGCTGGTAAGGCAGCAGGACCCGATGGAATCCCCCTGGAAGTGTACAAAAGTATTGAATCTGAGATAGTCCCTATCTTGCTGGATCTCTTTAATGGTATACTGTGTACAGGGGACATTCCAGATTCTTGGAAAGAGACCAATATAATCGTCTTTCACAAGAAGGAGAAACCCAAGGAGAACCCAGGTTCTTACCGGCCTATCTCGCTCATCAACGCGGATACTAAACTGTACTCGAAAATATGGGCCAAAAGGCTAGGGAGGGTCATTGGCGGTCTTGTCTCTCCTTGGCAGCATGGGTTTGTGCCTGGGCATGGAACGACGGACCACACACGCCGTGCTATCGCACTGTTCGATGCTCATGATGCTGGGGGGGAGAGATGGCCATGATCCTCCTAGATGCGGAGAAAGCGTTTGACCGCATGGTCTGGGAGTATTTGTGGGGTATTCTTGTAGGCAGGGGATTTGGTCCCAAGGTCATCAGGGCTCTTAGAGCTATGTATAAAGATCCGGTGGCCAGGGTGTCAGTAATGGGGGAGAGTTCGGAGAAAATTGTGATTAAGAGAGGAACGCGTCAGGGTTGTCCCTGTTCCCCGATCCTCTTCTCACTATATATAGACCCCCTGATTCAAAGAATTTTGGGCTGCCCTCAGATTAGTCCAGTGATGTTGAACGGGTATACAAGCAAACTGCTAGCATACGCTGACGATCTGGCGGTTCTTACTACCGACCCCCAGCAGGCGATGTCTGCACTTGCAGAACAGGCGAAAGACTTTGGTAGGAGGTCTGGGTATCTGCTAAATGAGGGGAAGACCCAGATTATTTGTACTAAGAACATTAATAAGTCGGACAGTAGATACGTAGACTCAGCGGTCTATTTAGGGGTTAGAATTAATGCCTCAGTAGATAAGATCATTACAGAAAATTATTGCCCCCTTATGGGATCGATTGAAGCAGAATTAAAGAGGCTGGACGTATTACACCTCTCTCTGGTAGGGCGGGTTAACGTCCTTAAAATGTCAATATTTCCGAAGGTTCTCTACTTGTTTCGAGCCATCCCATTATTGCTGGAGGAAAATCTATTAAAAAATCTGGAATCGGGGAGGAGCCTAGCGCGCAACCAAGATGGCCGCGTAGGTGCGAGGCTCCCGAGGACCTCCGCAACCTCCCACGTTTATCCTGTCTTCATCCTGCCTCGGTTGAGGGGACTGTGTCGGTGAGCCTGAGCCGAGGTGGTACCCGTTTCCCGTTCTCAAATCGGACTTCGGGTACCGGAGTGAGCACCGATTGAAGTTTGCGGCCTACTTCTCGCCGGACCCCGGATTTGCGCTGGGGGGTGACCCAGTGGCAAAGTGAACAACAACGGCGGGCTGGGCCTGGCGAGTCGCGTACCCCGCACTTTGGCTTTCACTTTCGCACCCCCTTGCCGTCTCTGCAAGTGAGATCGCGGAGCTCTATGTGTTGGTGTGGCCTCGCTGGGAGACCCGGCCTGCCTGCCGGCTGTGACCCACCCCGCCGACCTGGGGTGGCCCCCCGGAGCTCGTGGCCTTGATTGCTTGCCCTCGACGGCGTAGCTCGTGCGGGTGTGAGACCCGTGGCGATGGCTGCGAAACAAGATGGAGATCGGTTGAAGACCAAGTCGACCCGGCGTGGCTCCGTACATCAGGCCAACATCATGGACCGCTATACCCTCCAGAAGGGATCTCCCGGCGGACCGCACAAGTCCTCTGAGGTAGGCCTGGGCAAAAATTTCGTTCCGTTCGCGGAAATTGCGATAATTTGACATTTTTGCGTTCCGCGGAGAGCGCGAAAATGTCAAAAATTCCGGTTTCCGCAGCTTGGCGATAATTTGTTTCTTGCTCGCGCTGTAAAATGATACATTCTCGCGCGCGCGCGATCGCCTTACCTGAATCCCTGCGTTCGCCGACAAGTTTTCTTGATCCGGTCGCGTTCTCCATGAGATGTTGTATTGTTTTTAGCCATTTGCGCTGTCTCGCGACAGTTCGCGCCCGCAGTGACGTCATGCGTCGCGCGATCACGTCTTTCTTCTCGCGATCATGCACCGCGAGAACAACTCAAAACAAGATGGCCGCGCCCGCAAGCAACCACATGGGTAAGTTGGCGACCCGCAACCATGCAGAAAATCTCGCGAACATGCCGGAAAAAAACTTCCGCATCTTCGCGATATTTCTGCTTGTTTGCGATAATTTTAAACATTCTCGCGATAATTTGCGAAGGTTAATTCCGCAAATTCCGCCCACCCCTACTCTGAGGGCCCCCCTGATGCCCCGGATTTGCCCACGGATCTGACTCTGCAAGACGTCATGGGCGCCATTGCTGAGATGAAGGCCTCGGTGGGCCAGCGGTTCGACACCTTGGCGCATAAGATCGACGCGGTCCTCGTGGATGTTGGCCTGGTGAGGGCTGATCTCTCCAAGACCAACGACCGGGTTGATTCTTTGGCCCAAACCGCGTCAGGCCTCACGACTGAGGTGGCGGCCCTCCAAACGGAGGTGCACCGACTTCATCAGGCGAGTGCGCTTATGGATCGGCGCCTGGAGGATTCCGAGAGTCGGGCCCGGAGGAATAACATTCGCATCATCGGAGTACCCGAGGGACGGGAGGAGGCGGCGGCGGATCTTTTTGTAGAGGACCTGATCGCTACCCATCTCCATCCTCGGTGACTGAGTAAATTCTTTGCCGTGGAGAGGGCCCACAGAGTTCCCGGGGGAAGGCCGAAGGTCGGAGCCCCTCCGCGGCCTCTCATTGCCCGGATTTTTAACTTTCGGGACAGGGACGCGATCTTGCAAGCCTCCAGACTGCAAGGGCCGATTAAGCTGGAAAATACGGAGGTGAACTTTTATCCTGATTTTACCCAAGCGGTCCAGAAGCAGAGACTGAGTTTCCTGGGCGTCAAGCGCCGGCTCCGGGACATGAACTTAAAATACGCCATGCTCTTCCCGGCCAAGCTGCGGGTAGAGGTGGATGGTCGCACGCACTTTTTTGATCGTCCCGAAGCGGCCGGGGACTGGCTGGACACTCTGTCTGGGGGTAGTGATCGAGATGGTGGGGGGGGGCGGCGGGAGGAGACGGCCCACTGGATCGGGACTGAGGGGTTGATATTGGGCCTCACTCTGGACGTCTATGATGCCACTTTCGACCAAGCGTCTGTCTTTGTTCTTTCCCCTCCCTTGGAGGTTGTGTGGGGTCTAGAAGGGGTACTCTTTCCTCCTCTAGGGGGTCTAGCTAGTTTCATTATAGAGGGGTGACAGGCACACTGCAAGTTGGGGGGGCTGTCTGGGCTCATGCAGGGGTGCAGGGAGGGGGGAGTTTTGTTGGGGCGGGTGGGTTGGGGTGGGGTGTTGTTCGTTTACACCACAAGGCAAAAGTATCGTTGTGTTATTTGTAAAGTGCTCTCTGGGGGACGAGTGATGGCTTCTGTTTATGATGGGGGTAGGGGACTGAGTCTGTTGTCCTGGAATGTTAATGGATTGGGGGACAGGATAAAACGAGGTGTGGTCCTGCAGTTCTTGAAGCGAATTTCGCCCGATATAGTTTTTCTGCAGGAGACACACCTCATTGGCAACTCCTTTTGTGCTATGAATCGACAGGGCTACCGCCTTGTGGCCCATTCGGGCTTCACGTCTGGTTCAAGGGGTGTGGGCATTATGGTTAAGAACTCGCTCCCGTTGGAGATTGATGAGGTGCTCCATGACGACAGGGGACGTTACACGGTTTTGGTGGGTAGAATGGAGGGCAGAGTGGTCGTTTTCGTGTCTGTCTATGTCCCGCCGGGGCTGCAGACGACCACATTTGCGGATCTGGGGTGCCTCCTCCTTGGCCTTCCGGAGGGGATTCTAGTGGTGGGGGGGGATTTTAATGCTGTGGTTTCCGGAACTGTGGATCGTCACCCCCCTAGGGATCTCCCCCGTGCCCAGGCGTGGTTGTCTGGCCTCTTGGATACCTTGGGGCTGGTGGATTGTTGGCGTCTGAAACATCCCACGCAGTTACAGTACACCTTCCATTCAGGGGCACATGGTAGTCTCTCACGGCTAGATTATGTCCTGGTTCCGGCGGCGCATGTGGGGAGGATAGGGGAGGTGCGCCATTTGGCACGGGGTATTTCGGACCACTCCCCGCTCTTGTTGCACTTTGATATTCTTCCGAGGGGAGAGGGTAGGGTGGTCCCGATTAATCCCTGGTACCTGCGTGACCCCACCATTCGCGCATAGCTGGTTAAATCCCTTAAGCGCTACTTTGACGAGAATGTGGGGTCTGTGTCATCGGCGGTCTCACTGTGGGAGGCGTTCAAGACGGTACTCCGGGCAGAGGCCTTGTCCCTTATTTCCCATTCCCGGAGGCGCGAGCGGGAGGAGGTGACCCGTGTTGAAGCTGAGAAAACCGAGTTGGAGGGTGATCTAGAATGTGGGGTGACGGATGACAAATTACATGTTCTCCGACTCAAGCAAGCGGCCTATAAGGCCCTCGTCACGGAGGCGGCCAGGGGCCTCAGTAGAGAGCAACAGGGGAGACTGTATGATGTGGGTGATAAGGCTGGTAAATTGATTGCGTGGCTGGACAAAAAGGAGAGAGCGAGTCGAGTTGTCCCGTTGATCGAGAAACAGAATGGTGTGTGTGTCACTGAACCAGAAGAAATTGTCTCCTGCTTTGCAGACTATTTCCGTGGGGTGTATTCCCCGGTGTCCTCCTGCTCTGAAGAGGATTCCCATGCCCTGCTCAGGGATATCGCGCTGCCTTCCCTTTCGGAGGAGGACAGAGTGTCGTTGGACGCCGCTCCAACTTCCGAAGAAATTGCCCTCGCCATACGCTCGGTCGCTTCCGGCAAGGCCATGGGTCCTAATGGTCTTCCCATCGAGTTGTATAAACTGCGACCGGATACGCTGGCGCCGCATCTCCGTGCTATGTTCCTCGCGGCCCACTCGGCGGGTTCCCCCCCACTAGACCAGCGTCTAGCTACTATCGTGGTTATCCATAAGGAGGGGAGGCCACGGGACCGGGTCACATCCTATCGGCCTATTTCGCTATTGAATGCGGAGCCCAAAATTCTCGCCAAGGTGTTGGCCAATCGGCTGGTCGGTGTAGTGTGTGACTTGATTCACCAGGATCAGTCCGGCTTTATCCCTCATCGCAACACAGCGCTTAACCTGCGGCGTTTGCATGGGGTGCTCGCACGTGTCCCGTTCATACGGGAGCCGGCCATTTTGGCGTCCTTGGACGCCACTATGGCGTTTGACACACTTGAATGGCCATATATTTGGGCGACGCTCGCGAAGTTTGGGTTTGGCCCAGGATTCATCGGTTGGGTAAAATTGTTGTACTCTGGCCCGCTGGCGCAGGTGGTTGTGAACGGTAGAGTGTCGGCTCCGTTTGAGCTGGGCAGGGGCACGCGACAGGGCTGCCCATTATCACCGCTCCTCTTCGCGCTTGCCCTGGAGCCCCTGGCGGAGTGGCTGCGGTGGGAACCTTCTATTCGTGGTCTCCGCTGGTCCCCCGAGTATGAGGACCGCGTATCTCTATACGCTGATGATATTCTCCTGTACCTGGCTTCCCCACGTAAATCACTGATAGTACTGGTCGACGTATTGCATTCATTTGGCCTTAACTCCGGCCTTGTCATCAACTGGGCTAAATCGTGCGTCTATGTTCTCTCTGGGGAGGATCCTATCCTTCCGCGGGGCTGTCCTATCCAGATCGCCCCGCGGGGATTTAGGTACCTGGGTGTCTTCATTACCCTGGACGCGGAGGCCCGATATAGTCAGAACTTGCTTCCCCCCCTCCAGCGCCTGAAGGAGGATGTCGCGCGTTGGAGGCGCTTGCCGCTCTCGCCGCTCGGCCGGGCTGCATTGTTCAAGATGATGTCGCTGCCGCGTTTCCTGTATGCTCTGCAGAACACAATGGACGTCGTCCCGGCGCGCTACTTTCGCGAGGTGGAGAGTTTGCAGCGCCGACTGTTCTGGGAAGGTAGACCGCGTATCGCCCTGGCGAAGCTGAGGCTCCCGTGGTATGACGGGGGGATTGCCCTCCCGGATATCAAACGGTATTATTGGGCCTCCCAGCTGCCTGCGATTAATCACGGCCTGTACGGGCCCGCTCTAAACCCGGCCTTTGAAATGGATAAGATGTTACTGCCGGGTGGCGATTATAACCGAGCGCTTTACACCAGCTCGCTTGACGCAACTCTGACGGGCCCCACGAGTGTCATGGTACGAGTGTGGCACGCGGCTAACGTGGCGATGGGGTGGAAAGATCGTTTGACCCGGGCGTCGCCACTATACGCATCTGAGCAGTTGGGCTCCTTGTGGACCTCGAAGGGCTTTGAGAAGTGGGACATGATAGGCATCAGCAGGGTGGGTGATCTCTGGACGAGGGGGGGATTCAAAACGTTCGAGATGCTGCAGACAGAATTCCAGTTGCAGGACAGGGAGTACTTTCGGTATATGCAGATCCGTCATGCGCTATGCTCCGTATTCCCGGACGTTGCCTCCGTCCCGGAGTATTCCCCTCTGGAGGATAGAGTGCTAGATGGACATGTACCGGACAGCACGATTTCATTAATCTACAAAAAACTTATCAATGACCGCTCGGGACTGCTGACTAACCTTCGTGAGGCATGGGTTGCCGATGGATTGGAGCTGGATGACGAGGACTGGGTATCTGCGGTGGCCTCCCCGAAAGAGGTGGCCATACCGGCCCGCCTTCGTTTCGTCCAGCTCAAGATACTCCATAGGGTCTATGTTACGGGGCCAAGGCTACTGCGTATGGGCTATGCTGTGGACGGGTTGTGTAAGCTTGGGTGTGGTTCTTTGGGGACCTTTCTCCATATTTTGTGGGAATGCCCGGAGGTGGAGCGATTCTGGCGTGGTGTGCATGAGGTCCTGCGGGTGGTTACGCGTGTGTCGCTGCTGCCCGAAGCGAGGAGATGCCTTCTGAATGTGTGGGAGCCAACCGACTACTCGGTGCCGCAGACGTGGTGGGTGACTCTGGGATATATGGTGGCCAAACGCGACATTGCTCAACTGTGGGGTTCCCAGAGGTCGCCGACTGTCTCGGCATGGAAGGATAACATGGATTGGTGCATATTTCAGGAAAAGGTTGTGTATGTTGCGAGAGGTAAGCCTGGGACATGGGTGAAAGTATGGGGCCCCTGGAACGCCTACCACGGGGGAATCTGTACCCCGCCGCTATTGCCCGATCCGTCACCGGCCCCGTCCCCTTAACCAGTTTATCTCCCCGGTGCCGGGCACTGAGTCCACCTAGTCCCCGTCCTGACCTTTTCCCCTCCTTGATACTCCTATGGATTGGTAGGGTCCCCCCTCTAGGGGAGCACATGCTGCTGTTTCCGATTGTGGGTTGCCTTGTGGATTTGTTTTTTTGTTGTTATTTATCTTAAAATGAAACCGTTATGTGGGGTCCGGAGGGTGTGGCTACCACCGCTTCTAACTCCTGTGCATTTCCCTTTGCCGCGGCATGCGCGCTATTGTTTGTATCACATGCTCCTGTTGCTTGCTAGCGGCCGGCCTGAAGGTTGTAGGCCCATCTTTGTATATTTTTTGAATTTTGTAATAAACGGTTTCAAAAAAAAAAAAAATCTGGAATCAATATTTAATCGGTTTATCTGGCAATATGGGAAGACTAGGCGCTCCATGAACCTTATGTCGCTCCCGTTTGTAAGCGGGGGCATGGCTTTACCAAACCTTTGTCTATATCATTTATCTTGTCTTCTGGCTCAAATGTCAATACTTTTTCAATCAGCCCCCAGCTCGGTACCGGCCCAGGTAGAGAGTCAGGATCCCCCATCTATTTTTGAGCTTTTAGTGGGGAAGAAGGCTGTTGGGCTACTCTTGAGCGAGGTGGATCGGAGATTTTATAAGAAGGCCCGGCTTAAGATCATGGGTGGGGTTTGGGGGTCATGGAAAGCCGTCCAAAAGCTGATTGAAATTCCTAAGATTAATGCGCACCTCCTTCTCTGGAACTCTAACCTATTTCCTTATATGGGTATGGACAGGAATTGCGCGGCTTGCAAAGAACATGGAATTAGTTCTATTGGGGATATTATGGAGGGGGGGAGGTCCTCAGGTTTGAAGTGATCCAACATAAGTTTGGGATTTCATCTAATCACTGGTTTTTGTACGGACAGTTAGTCCAAACGTTGAAGGCTTTTAGACCGAGGATACCTGAAACAAGACGCTTCCCCTTGATCGATTATTTATGGAACGGGGGTAATAAAATATCAATTGTCTATAACCACTTAATGGCGGGTATTCAGGACGATTTGGAGAAAATAGAATCTGCAATTGCAGGGAAACTAGGCGACCCCGACGTGGATTTAGATCTAGCACTTGCATTAAATAAGAGATTATTTCGATCTTCTAACCTACGGGCTCAGCATTACAAAACCCTGTTTAATTTGTATTTTACTCCGGCGAAGCTGTATGCCTGGGGTCTGGTGGAGAACGATAAGTGTCCTAGATGCAATAATGGTCCAGCGGATCTAATCCACATGTTTCACCAGTGTGATAAGCTTTCTATGGTACTAATGGAAATCTCAAAGTTTCTGGAGGGGCTGCTAGATCGTAGGATTGGCCTATCCCCCACATTGATGTTGCTAGGTGTAGATAGGAAATTGGAGTTGGGTAGTGTGGCTGAAGCTCTGGTCTTTATATCTACTGCAGTGCTACGCATCCTTATTTCAGCAGGTTGGAAAGATTCCTCCCCTCCCACTTTTCAAATGTGGATTGCAAGGTTGCTGGGAGTGCACAATATTGAGGCTTGCCTATATGAGTTAAAAGGTAAAACATTAAGGGAATTAGGAAGAAATATTTGGGCACCACTTGCCATCTGGAGGAGCTCGAGCGCCTAAATACTGCTTTATATATTTCATTATAACGAATGGTTTAGAACTTCTGCCCTATTATTATTTATAGTTTGGCCTTGTTTTATATGTATCTACTATGGTTATTATTGTCTAAACGTGTTCTCGTATGGTTTAACAGGAATATCTATTTAATGAATTTGTTAAAAAAAGAATTTTTGTATGACACCAGTAAATCTCAATAAAAAAAAAAAAAAAAAAAAGAAAAAGAAAAAAAAAAGAGTGTAGGAACTGTGTTTTTTGTACACCTCTGAATATGCGATTACCCATACTATCATATGGTTCAGATGGCATTTTGCAAAATATTTTCTTTCTTGCACAGTGGCCTACATTTGGAAGCCACAAATGCAGATAAATCCAATTGGTAATAACAGATGTTCTGCTATCCTGTTTTCTCACATGTCTTCTGATACAAATGGCACCTCACTTGTTTGGCTGAGCCTTACGCTTATGACACAAAATGACCCAACAGCCGACCTGTAGACATAATATTTCACAAAACGCACAAAAGGTGATGGGAGGAATGCTTCCAATTTGTGGACCCACTGGCAGTCGGTTTGGATAGCATCCCAAACCATCGTCATTTTGCACACAATGCCACCTCCGCTCGTACTTAGCCATATGCAAATTGGTCTTGACCCTGCTCCCCATGGGAACAGTCCAGCTTTAAATACTAAGCCAGGCCCTCCCTGAACTGGAACACAAGCAATCCAGGACTGGTTTCACTCTAGTTATGGGCACATCTTGATTCCAGAGACACAGTGAGTATGGGACCCAAGTCTGGGCATACCCATGCCTCTTAGGGCGTTACATGAAACACACAAGAGGTGATGGGGAAATGCATGCAATTTGGCTAACCACTGACAATCACTTGGGGTAGCATCCCAACTCATTGTTCTTTTGCTCACCATGCCACCTAGGTTTGGACTCAGCCATACACAAATCATTCTTGACCCTGCTCCTCATGGGAACAGTCCAGCCTGAACTGCCAAGCCAGATCCTCCCTTTATCGGACACAAGCAACCCAGGACCAGTTTTGCCCTTGTTATAGGGTCATCAGCTCGGTACAGCCTGGTTCCAGCGACACAGTTAACATGGTACTCTCATCTGGCCATACCCATGCCACTTAGGGCAGTACATGAAACACACAAAAGGCGATGGGAGGAAGGTTTGAAATTTGTCTAATCACTGGCACTCTCTCGGGGTAGCATCCCAACCCATTGTTCTTTTGCTCACCATTCACCATCACCCTGTAAACAGCTTAGATCAGCTAGTTCAAAGCATTCTCCGTTACTGCTGCCAGGCTCTGGAATTCCCTCCCTGCTGAGATTTCTGGTCAAGTGTCCCACTCCCTGATCCGCAAAGCTTTAAAGACCTGGCTTTTTACAGGTAGTCCTGTCTGAGTCCTACTCCATTCTGTCTGACAGTCCCTCTGGCAGCACCTTGACGCCTGCGGGCTAAGTTTGCGCTTTAGAAAATTAGTATTCATCCATTCATTCATTCCACCTCCGTTTGGACGCATCCATATGCAAATCAGTCTTGACACTGCTCCTCATGGGTACAGTCCAGCCCGGACTGCCAAGCCAGGTTTTCCCAGAACTGGGACACAAGCATCCCAGGACCAGTTTCGCCATAGGTATAGGCTCATCATCCTGGTCATCATATTTCCCCCATTTCTGCTGCTCCTAACCTGTGGATTTCTGGGTGTGGTGTATAAGAAGCTAAGACCGGCCAGGGCACTTCTTCTTTACTGAGCAGACTGACTCTCACGTTTTTTAAGTTGTATGGAAGGGAACCTTTAAACCAATTTGTGTGCTCTTGGTAAGTTAACGGGACTTCTATGTCCATGTATGGAAAGTATTCATCTGGTGTCTCATCTTCAATGAAAGTGTGAAACAATTTTGTGCGCGCGTCTGTAGCTGGGAATGTGACCCAATATTAAAATACCTCTGTCTTGAATGCTTCATGTGCCTCAACCACAAAGGTAAAACCTCACCCCGTTGCCGGGAGGCTATTTTGTAATAATTTCCTAGTAACTGCCTCTCTGTAATTTTCTGAAATATTTAGCATATCTTCCTGAACGTCAACGTCCTCTACACGTTCGGACATTTGAAAATAAAAAATGATTTTTATAAAAATAAATTTATTGAGATTCTGTTTGTACAATATGGGAATATTCTTTAATCCTTCAAGCTTGATAAAACGTACAGCCAATACATTGGATGTACCTACTCAGCTGAGGCGCATTCCCTTTTCCCACTACGGATGTCTTTGTTTAAATGTGAGTAGGGGCCTCTGAGAAAGCAAGACTGAACTACTAAGATTTTACAGTTAAATAAGTGCCTAACTAATGTTGGGCACCATGTTGTGTAGTTCCTACTAATCGGTAGGATCTGCGCATTTTTTGGACAACATAAACTAGGGGCTTTGTGCCTAGACTGATTCAGGACATCCCCCGCAAGATATGTTGGCCTGGAGACCATCCAGCTCACAGTGCCACTGTAAGCCCCCATAACTTACTAGGGAGTGAGCAGTTTCTGGCAACCACTGAACATGACAACTGTGATTCCTCAGTACACAGGAAACAGTACAGAACCTTTTGCTCAGTCACTCGTACTCACTTGTTCTCAGAGAAATATACAGATAATACACCGTGGGATGTTTTCAATAATATTTATTGAACCAACATTATTTTTGCATAAAATACGTCTGCTGCAATGATTAGGAGACAGAGGCAAATAAAGGAGATTACAAGCGCCAAGAGTGTGTGTAGGTGTAGAGCCAAGAATTCCTCCAAGAGATGATCCAATTCCATTAACTGATCGGTTATAGTGAAGGACCCCGTCTGGGTCTCGAGTTGGACACCTCTCACTGAATTTCTGACCGGTGTCTGCTGGATTCTCAGCATGCATGGACCCTTAGGGGTCAACAGAAGTGCCTCCTCTACCAATCTATTGGGATGCCTATTTTTTATAATAAAAAGCAGCCTTCACAAAGTGCGTACTAGATTTGTGATTTTATGGCTATGTGGATAGCGCTGTCACTACATGGATGAATATAGGACTACTTTCTTACCTAGTGCAAATAGAGGCCTTGTACATGATGTTCAAGGCATCATGATAATGTTGTGCGAAGCTGGATGTGAAAAAAATTTAAGTTTCAGAGTAACAAATCCAACATTGTTGTGCATGCAAATGTGTGAAAAAGTCCTGGCTGAAGTTTTATTTTCTAAGACACTATTAATAATATTATTATTAATAATATAATATATTGTTACATAGGCCTAACTCGGGAACATAACAAAATGTCGGTGGTGCATCCAATGATGCTGTCAGGTCTGCGGTTCATCGGCTGAGCGTATTACGACTACACAGTCGTACTCGCAGTCTCACAGCGGTGCTCAACAAACTGTGGTTAGCCAGCGGCGGTTAACCACCGCAGTATGTGCCAAAAAAAACTGTGACCATTGGATGGGTTTAAAAATGCACACCTGCTATGGCAAGTGGACAATCCGCAAATCACAATATAAAACAATACCCACCCCTGCATCCTTTGCTTACAAATTGCAGGACCGCAAGACAGCCATTTACTGCACTTTTTTTCAGAGAAGGCACCCATTTTATTCATCTTCACATTTAGCACTCTCAACCACCTGTAATTTGTTTTTACACCTTTTTACCTCTATCACTTGTTTGTTCTTCATTCACATACTCACTCACATTTTAGTTTTTTTCACAATGCCTGTAAAAAATAAAATCTAGCTTCACTGAGCAGGATTTACTGTCATGGTGGATGAAATCATTAGAGTATAGCCACACATTTTGGGGTTTCAAGTCCACCATACTGCTCTCAGTATGAAAATATAAATGTGGGATAGAATAGCCAACAGAGTGAATGCTGTTGATAACACCCTGCGCACACAGAGAGACAGTGGGAAGAGGTGGAATAGCTTCAGGCTGAGGGTCTGTACCAAGTACAACAGCCACCACTTGGGCACTCAAAGAACTGACGGTGGCCCTCCCAGTGCACCGTTACAACTTTTACCCTGGGAGGAGAAGTTCTTGACCATCCTACATACTGAGAGTTTGTCAGGAGTAGGGGGGAGTGGACTCTGATAAGTTATACTTCAATAACTGCCAAGTATCACAATGCCCTATATGCTCTTAACTCTGTATTTCCTATCTGTTATCTATCTACTTTCCTAACATGCAATACTCAAAGTATCTGAGATGTTGGTTTGTCTGTGGCAATGTGGATTGTGGCCTATAAGACCACATGCATTCAACTCCAGGACAAGCCACATATTGCAATGCTGCCTGTAAGTGCATTTCCGTTAAAATATCTATCCAGGGCCCATGATATGCGTGAAAATGTTAATGTATGGTCCATCCCAAATGCATGTTTCCAACAGCTATGGTATACTGATAATTTTTCAAGTGTTACTAAAGTTACATTGAAGTGACTACAACTACCATGAGGCCTTGTTGTCACTCCAAATCTAACCAAGATGGTACCCTGTTTTTGCCCCTTCTCACTACTGATGTTCACTACTCATGCAGGTTACCATTAGTCAAGTGTTGCTAAAGTGACACTGAAGTGACTAAAACTACCATGATGACTATTCACTCCTCCAAGTCCAACCATGAAGCTCACTCCTATTTCCCCTTCTCACTTGTCTTCCATGTCACTACTGATGTTCACTACTCATGCAGGTTACCATTACCCAAGTGTTGCTAAAGTGACATTGAAGTGACTACAATTACCATGAGGCCTTGTCACTCTAATTTCTAACCAAGATGTTACACTCTGTTGGCTCCTTCTCACCTGTCTCCCATCTCACTGCTGACGTTCACTACTCATGCAGGTTGCGATTACTCAAGTGCTGCTAAAGTGACATGGAAATGGCTACATCAACCATGAGGCCTCATCACTCCAACTCTACTCAAGATGCTACACTACTATTGCCCCTTCCCACATGTTTCACATGTCACTACTGAAGTTCACTACGTACTCATACATGTTACCATTACTCAAGCATTGCTAAAGTGACATTGAAAATCTCCCACTACTACCTTGATGGCCTGTGACTGGAACTCTAACCAAGATGCCACACTTCTTTTGCCCCTTCTCATTTGTCACCCATGTTACAACTGATGTTAACTGTTCATACAGGTTACTATTACTCAACTGTTGCTAAAGTGAGACTGAAGTGACTACAACTACCATGAGACCTTGTCACTCCAACTCTAATCAAGATGCTAGACTCCTATTACCCCTTTTCACTTGTCTCCCATTTCACTACTGAAGTTCAATACTCATGCAGGTTACCATTACTCAAGTGGCATTGAAGGGAATACAACTACCATGAGGCCTTGTCACTCCAACTCTAACCAAAATTCTATACTGCTTTTGCCCCTTCTCACTTGTCTCCCATGTTACAACTGATGTGAACTGTTCATGCAGGTTACCATTTATCAAGTGTTGCTTAAGTGACATTGAAAAGCTACCACTGCTACCATTAGGCCCTGAGACTGGCACTCTAACCAAGCTGCTACACTGCTTTTACCCCTTCTCACTTGTCTCCGATGTTACAACTGATATTAACTGTTCTTGCAGTTTACCATTACTCAAGTGTTGCTAAAATGACATTGAGGTGATTACAATCACCATGAGGCCTTGTCACTACAACTATAACCAAGATGCTAGACTCCTATTGCCCCTTCTCACTTGTTTCCCATTTTACAACTGATCTTCACTCATAATGGACTGTGAATGGTACAGGAAATGCTCAACTCAGATATACGTATGCATACTTTGCTTGATGGTATCCTGGACCCATCAACTGAAACTATTGATGTCATGAGGGACACTATAACAATAGTGTACCCCTAATATATGTCAGCCATGAAGGAAACTCAGCTCATTAGTACTGCCAGGTGACCCCTTGACTTTGCACCTCTGACATAGAAAACAATGCTACATATACAAACAAGCTGGGTGTTTGCCTGAATTAGACTCAACTATCCTTTGCAATGGACAAAACACATGGTATGACTACACTGTGTTGGTAGCTGCGTTTTGGAGCTGTCATGTCTATCCCTAAAGCCAAAATGCCACATAGAAACATCTAATAAGCTAATGAAATCTAATACTTTGATTGAATGTCTGCAAATGTCTAGTAACCAACTTCAACTCCAAGCTGATAGCTGACAATACTAATTTCTAACAATTTTGTTCCACTCTAGGTACTCATTAACTTTGACACAAACAATGTGGATGTAGATACCTCACGTCTACCACTAACAATGTTCTCCATTTTCAACAGGTTGATCCATCACTGCATTGGAACAGTGGTTGGAAACTGAACAGAGCTCCCCTACCCCCCCAGCAAGACTCCCTCAGTGATGATAATGTTCCTAAAGAGGTAGACATGGATGACGTTCCTGGCCCATCTGGTCAGCCTGGGAAGACACCAACACTGGGGCTCACTGTACCCACAACCCGACCTCCCACCACAGGTACAACAACACTGTCAACCACTGCCCCCCCCACCCTTGCACCCAGCACAGTGACTGCCATCGTGTGAACCCCAGTCCTGGTTTCTGATCCAGCCAGCACCACTGTCTTGCTCCGCCTTTCAGATAATACAGTATTCTACAAATTCCACTTCCACACGGTGGCTCAAACACGGCAGGGTAGGAGACATAAAACATAACAATGCCTAGAAAAGGGTTTTACTTTACAAAATGCAAAGACTCTCTTTTTAGAATAAGACTTGAGGGTTTATTTATGCAATTCTCTCTAACAGAAAGGCTTTCCCAGTTGCGTGATTAACCACATTGAAGTGTATATAGAGATATATATTTATATGCAAGCAATAATAACCCACTTGGTAAATGCAGCAGTTAAATGCATGAATAATACTACTGAATAAACAAGCAGCAAATAATATGAGATAACATTCAAGAAAATATACTGGAAATCCTGCAGAAAGATTTATATATGTACACTAAATACATCAAATGATTACTTTGGATGTGCACCTCGACTCACTCTCACATCACAAAGAAAACACCTCAAATGACCACAGCCACTGGAACCATGCAACACAATGGCACTAGTCAGAAACAAATCACCTCACCCGATCGTTCACTCTATACCCTTGCCAACTCAAGCTGGAGGGCCCGTTCACAGCTGGGCTTGGACTCTCGACTGGGACTCAGGTTTCGTTTGTCTTACAGCAGTACGTCTACTCTGTAAGTGAGCTCCCAACCTTGGCTGTCAACAACCCTCAGCTTTATAGTCTCAAAACACACACTAGAAGGTTCGAGAGTCTTCCCCTCTGCGCCAAGGAAACTTACTGGAATTGACCAGCTTCCGGGCAAGCATTCCACGGCAGGAACGAGTTCCCACATTCCCTCTACATTCTCACATGTTCCAGCCTTTATCTTAATGAAGCTTACAAAGCCTTAAGGGTACGTTAAGCAATCTCTCCCAAAACAATCCTTGAACGTGATTAACCCAAACAACTTGCAAGCATGTCTGTGTGCCCAGAGAAGCTCAAGCAAGGCAGAGTCAGAATTCAGTTTGACATGAGGTCATGTTAAAGCCAATAGTAAGAACTTCATAATTCTCTCCAATGTACAATATAATGCACATTTGTGCACCACTACCTATAGTATCACATACTTCATCTCTCAATGTACAACACAGTACACATTTGTGCACCACTGTTCATAACAATGCACTTCGAGACCAAACAGTACATTCCAAACCTCTCTCTCATGCTTTCAAATGCACATCCCACACGTTCTGTTCTTTGCAGGGCTGTTCTACTGTGGCAGCTCCCACTGTAAGACTGCAAGATTACAAGAAATAAACCTTTAAGAGAAACAAGGCATATGCAGGATGTCATACATTCAGGCTAGGGTAAAATAACACACCAAAGTTAATTAAAATGATGGTAGTCAGAGGTCATCACGTGGTGTCAGACCACAAGAGTGCCTCAAGTACTACACACCACCCCAGTCACGGAGGAACCGGGACCCAGTTGGAGGATGCAGTCTATGCCAAGGGCACAGAGCCAGGGGGTAGGCATCATGGGATGATAAATGTGTGCCTCTAGAGTGAACCTCCTGAGAACACAAGCACCCAGGCTGTCATCACCCAAGAGCTGGGAATCTACCAGGGCTTGTGTTAGAAATGGGATTTCTGGTTGGTTAGGGCTTGCGCCTAAGCCAGACAGAAACCACCACTCTAGTCAGGGCTAGGGAGTTACACGCTGAAGATAACCCCTGCTCACCCCCTTGGTAGCTTGGAGCCAGAGGCACTGTGTAAAGCGTTTGCGCAACACACACACACACAGCAGCAACACACCAGGCACACTACAAAAGAAACGCCACACAAGATTATATAAAAAATAGCCTTTGTATTATCCAAAACACATTAGAATCATAATCTCACATATACACTGTGCCAACTGGCACTGGGCAATATTCACAGGGGATTAAATGCACATGACAGGGCCAATCGGGCCACTGTCAGAACCATCACAAAGCACAAGTAGCAAATGTAAAACACAACCAGTAACTACTGGCACAATAATGAGCATTATATCACATTAGCAGTAGCAACATAACCACATTATGTCTGCATCACATTAGGCATAAACACATTATGCGTAAACCTCATAAGCATAAACACATTACGCAATAGGCATCATCCTAAAACATCATAGCATGATATTTGCATTGGGCATGACCACTTTGTGCATAACTCACAAGCATAAACAAATTATGCACAAATCACATATTATACCTCTCATTATCCCTCACCATAAAAATGAACTGGCCTTTCACTGGGGCTCAAATGCCCATTGTCCTAAATGTCAGGGCGGAGGTGTAGGGCCTCTCATGTAGCCCTCTGGTTGCCAATGCAGTGAAAGCCATGTGCGCAAGGCACTGGGGGCTGGGGTGCACCTCACCCCCTTTCTCTCCACTCAAAAGAAATGTCCCCCCACGTTGCAGCTGCCTGTGCTCTCGTGGTGCAGCTGGAGAAAATGAGCCCTGGCACACAGTGCCTTGAGAGCCCCACTCCGGGACTCCTACTTGCCAAACTGCCCCCAAAAAGAAATTGGCACAGGGAGCTCTGTTCACTGGGCTACTTCCGGTGCACTTCCCTTGGCACCAACTGTGCTGCCTGAGTCCCACTCCGGGACTCTAACAGCGATCTTACCCCCAAGGAGAAATTCAGCCTGGGCACTTCAGGACCCCTGCGAGTCCCTCGTGGTGGGACTCTAACCATCACAGTGCCCTCTTCCCTGGGGCAGCTCTGGGGCTACTCATGCCTTAGGGAAAGAAACGGCTCATGTACAGCCACACTCTTTTGTGTCCTGTTTGGGATCTGCAGGTCTTCAGTTCTTCTGATCCCAGCCTCACTCTCCTTCACTCTGGCGGCCGCCTGGGAAGACTCTGGTCAAGCTCCCCGTCTCACCACCACTCTCCAGGTGCCGCAGCTGCGTGCCATTTCAAGGCTCCGTCTCTCGTCAGGGCAGTTCGCGGGGCTCCCACTGACACACTGGGGCTCCGCCGTCTTCCAGACATGGTCTCTGCTGGGGCAAGCAGGGAATTCTCCTCCTGCCGTGCTGCAATTGGCAGCCTTGGCAGCCTCCGGCTATTGGCCCTGCCCAGAGTCAGGCAGCAGACGCCTGGCTTCCGGGTCACGCCGCGGCGGTCCTTCTCCTTCAGCAAATGCGGGTTGGGCTTCTGCTTCTCTGGCATAAATGCGGGGTGGGCTCCCGCTCGTAATAAGCACCAAATGCGGGGTAGGCTCCCGACAACACAGGACACCAATGCGGGGTAGGCTCCTGCCAACACAGGACACCAATGCATGGTGGGCTACCGCTCCTCCACCAGCAGCACGGAGGAATCCCTACGCCAGGGATTCTCTCTCAACGATGGGCAGCGCTGCGACGCCCCAGCATTTTCTCTATCCTGAAAGAGATAGATGGCACTCTCAAGGTGCTCAAGCTAAATTTCACGGGCTCAAAGCTGGGCGAAGAAAGCATCAGACAGGCCAGCATGCTGGCCTCCATGGCTAACAGACCCTTCAGCTGCCTAGCATGGCAGCCAGTCCATCCCCAGCGGCAGTACCTCCTGGCAGGCCAGCAGCCTGCCGGCCGCAAGTAGGCACCAAATGGCACCCACAAAAAGCACTCCTTCATGGGGTCACTGCCCCAGTATTTATACAACATTTTCTTTGGCTGCCCTGGCACAGGGCTTGGGGAACCAGTCTGAACTGCTTCTGGGGGGGTTTGGAGCACTTGGTTTACAGGGCTCCAACCCTCCTTTGACAGGTTGGGGCTCTTTCATCCAACACACCACAGGGGGGCAGAACCAGCATTCACCTAGGCAGGAACAGACCTATTCATGGTCAGGGGACTACTCCTCCCACTACTCCAAATGTGGATCTCCCATTCAGCCTAGCGCTGACTCACCCTGCCCTCCCTGGAGCCACACAGACCTCACCAGCCCCTGTCACTCCAAAGCCAGACATGCAATCCACATCAGGCTGGCAGACACATAGCACACAGAAATGCCAACTTCTAGAAGTGACATTTCTAAAATAGTGATCAGAAATCTGCACACACCATTGCGCAGCATTTATTATTACTATTCCAACCATATCAAACTTGACCACGCTGCTCCTCTCATATCAGGAATAATCACTGAAACACTTATCAGGGAACCCCCAATGCATTCCTATTGGAGGGCAGCCCCACAGCAGTGAGAAACCAAAATGGCTGTTTGTCACTACCAGGACATGTCACACACTTAAGGTACATGCCCTTCCTTTTTACCTACAGTGCACACTGCCCGTAGGGCTAGCTAGGGCCTACCTTAGGGGTGACTGACATGCAGTAAAAGGGGGGTCACAGACATGGCACACACTTTAGGTGCCACGTTACAGCGGCAGTAACACTGCACACAGAGGCCATGCAATGGCAGAAGCCTGAGACAGGTTTGAAAGGCTACTGTGGTGGGTGGCGCAATCAGTGCTGCACGCCCACCAGTATTGCAATGAAAGAATGCCTCTTGGACCACATATTGGCTTATCCTATTAACTACGTAGGTCTAAGCTCTTTACCTTCGTATCTGTTCAACAGATGAACTGTGGTTATCTCAGTTCTGCTTTAAGCAGTGGGTCGGCATGCAAGCTTTTCTCAACATATTCAAAATACTTCATACACAATATTTTATATTTCATCAGAACGTACTTACTTCGTACTTTTGTTTTTTTGTTTTTCTTGTTCTTTTTAAATTCACACAAATATAATTTCACAATAGTACTTTTTTATATATATTGATGCATGATTGTGATACAATAAAACCTCTATGTACAGTGCATGGTTGGAAAAAATAAAAAAACAACATTTACAGACATTACATAAACAAACTTATTATAAATCTAAACGGTCCTACTACTTTGTTGTCATATACCGGGATATTATGACCTACTTATCCTCGATACAATAATCAGTCCAGATGGTGTAGAGTAGGGGTGGGCGGAATTTGCGAAATTCACTTTCGCAAATTATCGCGAAAATGTTAAAAATCTCCGCAAACATGCGGAAATATCGCGAAGATGCGGAAGTTTTTTTCCCGCCCGTTCGCCGTATGTTCTGCATGGTCGCGGCTCGCCAACTTACCCATGCGGTTGCTCGCGGGCACGGTCATCTTGTTTTCACTTGTCTTGTGGTGCATGATCGCGAGAAGAAAGACGTGATCGCGAGACAAATTATGTTACTGCGGGCGCGAACTGTCGCGAGACAGCGCAAATGGCTACCAAAAATCCAACATCTCGTGGAGAACGCGACCGGATTGGAAAAACTTGTCGGCGAACGCGGGGATTCAGGTAAGGGATTTTTACATTTTCGCGCTCTCCGCGGAACGCGTAAATGTCAAATTATCGCAATTTCCGCGAGCGGAACAGATTTTTAGCCCAGGCCTAGTGTAGAGGTCAGAGAACGCCTGAGTGTATTTTGTGTAAGTTAGGCCACCATTAGTTGGCTAAACTTCGATGTCCATAGTCTCTTTTCAATTTAATGTGGCGATACTACTGGCGTCATGGAATGAAAGGGGGACTGATGGGTGTGCCAACGCGTTTCAACCTTCGTGTGGGGACCGTGAGGATTCGAAGAAGGTCTTCCTCAGGGCTGGGAACTTTGGTGTAGGACACTGGGATCAAGAAGAACCATGTTTACCACAGAGAGTACACGCACTAGAACCACAAACACCATGTCAAGAAAAAGGCTAGGAGGAAGGCAAAAAGTTCAGGAATTACCCTGCAAAAAAGGGCCAGGTCCAACAACTTTCAAAGTGTGATGGGCCAGCTTTTGATTGAAATCTGGAAAATGAAGGAGCTGCAGTGGGACACCTACCAGGAGGTTGCTGACATCCACATTTGGTGGCCAGCATCTACGCTGAGGTGGCTGGGGTCTGGACTGAGGTGACCAGCCTCTGCACCAAGGTGGCCTCCCTGGTTGGGTTGATGAGGGACATAAATGCCACCCTCTGGGAGGCCCTGACAGAGGATGATACGCCTGCAAATGCCCCTGTCTCAGCAGCTCCAGATCCCCCATCTGTCTGGCCAAGGGGACGTCCACGGAAACAGACAGGATCTCAGGATGGCAAGACACCCACCACCGCAAGTAAAAGACCTTGCCCCTAATGTCATTCTGTGTGTGCTACACATTCGTTTTGTTGACTAATCCTGCCTGTTAGGACTGGGCAATCTAGGCCCACGTTCCCTCTACGTTCTCGCATATTCCAGCCTTTATCTTAACAAAGCTTATGAAAGCCTTCCAGGGTACGTTAAACAATCTCTCACAAAACAATCCTTGAATGTGATTAACCCAAACAACTTGCAAGCATGTCTGTGTGCCCAGATAAGCTCAAGCAATGCAGAGTCAGAATTCAGGATGACATGAGACCATGTCAAAGCCAATAGTAAGAACGTTTGGCTTTGACATCCCTGTTCTGGGCTAAGGCATAAGAGGGTGCCTAGGTACTCATCTGGCAGGCTGCACCGATTGTTTTCACAGAGGTTTCTGCTGTTGTAGTGCGAGTAGATCCATATCGCTCCACAGCGGTATTTCCAAGATTGAGGCTGCCAATTGTTTTTATTTTGTGAGCGTTCTAGTGTTCAGCTTAAGGGAGAAGTGTAGCGGTTATAGCGCTCGAGCTCTATGTGCTCAGCGCACTTCAACCGTCTCACCCTGAGGTGAAGCAGCGTTTAGCTACCATGCATGTTTGGTGACAGGAAATTCGTCAGGGGAGTAGCGTTTTCTCCTCCATTGCTCCACCTGTCATTCTCCTAGACTAACTTTCTCCAACACCAGTAGAGAAAATTCCTGAGTCTCTCTTATTCAGGTATTTTCGGAGCATAGCGTAGTCTCTTGCCCTGTGAGAGTTTCAGTTGGTGCCTAATTGTTTTTCTTTTGGACTACAATATATAATATATAATCATAGATTCTTCTCAACTTCTGGCAGTCGTTTGAGAGAGGAATTCTAAAGACTGAAATATCAATTCTTTTTAGAGAAGAGACTTGTATACCATTAGCTTGGAATCCGCTAATTTTGAAATTCTACATTGTTCTGCGCATATATTGCTGAAAACACCTTTAGTTATACAAACTACTATTACATACAGTTATTATTTCTCAGTAGATATAAATATATATATATATATATATTCACTGAAAAAAACATAGGTTTCAGGGGCGTTATAGTTAGCTGGACTTTTCACTCGTACAAAACCATTGAAATTCCCCCGATATAGTTAATTCAGCTAACTATAACTTGCGCGCCCGCAATGCACTGCTGATGACGTCACATATTACATCACTCATGACATGGTCAGTGACATCACTCATGACATCACTGATGACATCTCAAATGACATCACTGATGACATCACTGATGACATCATCCAGTGAATGTGTGTTTTTCTGAAAATTACATATGTTTTATATATGTATATCTCAAGGTCGATGGAAGAATAAATGGGTATATAAGTGTCTAAATGGATGATTTGTTTTTGAAAAATTGATTGTATAACTGACTAAGTGTATCTTAGTGAATACATGGCTTAGTGAGTAATGTTTAAATATGTAAATATCTGTATCAGTCTCTCACTTTGTGTATAAGTGGCTGCATGGGTTGGTGAGTAGCTACATGAGTGTCTATATAGGTTATTAGTTGGTTTTTTGAGTATCAGTCTGAGTGTCTGCATGGTTCGGTGGGGGGTATTACGTAGTGCATAGGTGCATGAATGAGTGACTCACTGTTTGTATGTGTTGAAGACAGCATGTGTGCAGGACTGTATGGGTGGATGAGTGTGTTCATGGGTGTGTTAGTGAGTGAATGACTGTCTCAATAGTGTCTTTATGAGTAACTACATATGTTTTAAACTAGTATATGTGACTATTGGTGTGTATAAGTGAGTATATGTGAGAGTGAGAGATTGAAAGAGTTCCTGTATGAATAAGTATGTGTTTCTATAAGTGATTGTTTAAAAGACTAAGTATGTGTAAGTTTCTGTAGAAGTGAGTGTGGTGGTGTATGTATAACTGTATATGCAAGTAAATGGATGTTGTGTTGATTCTTTATTAGCATGCGTGACTATGTGTGTGAGTAACTCTATGGATGAGTGGCATTGTGTAACAGGATGTATAGGTGTATGAGTACATTTGATGAGTGAGTACATGTATGAGTGACTGTATAGGACTGTTGGTGAATGAGTGGATGTCTATGTGGATCTTAGAATTGCTGAATAGGTTGTTGTAACTGGTATTGGTATGTCCATTGTTTTGAAAATTGTAGTTTCTATTTTTGAATGTGTGTATCAAAGGTTATATTAGGGGGAGAGGAGGTCTGCCACTCTATTACAAGGATGATGTCATCAGTGATGTCATTTGAGATGTCATCAGTGATGTCATGAGTGATGTCACTGACCATGTCATGAGTGATGTAATATGTGACGTCATCAGCAGTGCATTGCTGGTGCGCGAGTTATGGTTAGCTGAACTAACTATAACGGGGGAATTGAAATGGTTTTGTACGAGTGAACAGTCCAGCTAACTATAACGCCCCTGAAACCTATGGTTTTTTAAGTGAATTTCTAAGGTTTTTTAAATGCTAATTTCTAACTATGCCTACAGAGATAGGACATGTGAAGAAAGAAGAAAAAACGCACAGAAAGAAAAAAAAGAAATGCAGAAAGAAGCAACAGAAGTCTTCAAAGACGAAGAAAAGTGCAGGAAGAAGGATAACGTGCAGAAAGAACAAACAGAAGAGCAGAAAGAAGCCTTGTTGCAAAATCATCCTGTACCCTCAACTTTTTCAGACGGATACTGGTGGTAACTGAATCTGACTAACCAGTCCTAGAGCCAGTGCTATTTTAAAAGACACTCAGAATACAGTGAAAACAACTATATACACTAGGGAACACTATGCGTTGGGGTCCCCTTGTAATTAGCATGACCTCCTCTGTAAGCTCCTAGTATATAATAGGGCAGGGGATTAAAACTACCACTTAAAATGCGCCACAGAGCGTGTTTGCACACGTCACCTCAGGCCCTGTCCCCTCCCTTCCCCACTGTGTAAACACGCCCTTTGGCCGTTTTAAGTTGGGAGATTAAGTCCCCTTGAATCCTGAGGGTCCCTAGGGTCCAACTAGACCACTAGGTACCTCCAGTAAGCGCCACAGAGTTGCGTTGCAGAGAGGTGTAAAAAGGGGCACGGCCTAGACCACCTCTCTGCAACGCAGCTCAGTGGCGCTTACTGGAAGCACCTGGTGGGCTAGTTAGCCCCCAGGGGGCCTCAGGATTGAAGGGGAATTATTTCCCCAACTTAAAACGCGCCATAGGGAGTGTTTGCACACGTCACATCAGGCCCCGTCCCCTCCCTTCCCCACTGTGTAAACACGCCCTGTGGCCGTTTTTTAAGTTGGGAGATTATGTCCCCTTGAATCCTAGGGGCAAAATAGCCCACTAGGTACGTCCAGTAAGCGCCATTGCAGAGAGGTGTAAAAAGGGGCACGGCCTGCACCACCTCTCTGCAACGCAAAACAGTGGCGCTTACTGGAAGCACCTGGTAGGCTAGTTGGTCCACAGGGTCCCTCAGGATTGAAAAGGAATTATTTCCCCAACTTAAAACGCACCACAGGTCGTGTTTGCACACGTCACCTCAGGCCTCGGTCTTTTATTTATTTTATTTTATTTTACACAGCCCCCCTTTTTTTCTAATTTATTTGTTGGCCATGGGGACCCCATCCCCCAGGGCCTGCACCCTAATTTTTTTGTTGAAAAAAATTAATTTGGCCCTTCCAAGGCCTTAATCGGCCCCAGGGACCCCAACCCCCGGTCATGGTCTTTTTTTTTTATTATTTAGGAGGGGGCTGCGTTGCCCCCCTCCTCAGGCCATTTATGGCCCCGGGCACCCCATCCCCCGGGGCCGGCCTTTGTTTTTTTATTTGTTTTTTTATATATTTATAGAAACACCCAGGACATGCTGGGCAAACCGTATGTACCTATCACCATGACAATTTGCGAGATATTCATTAAAAAGCGACTATGCATACAATGAATCCACGTGGAATGTATTTACACTGCTAGTGAAGCTCTGACTTGTCTGACACCCTACCGTGCCTAATCCCAGCCACCCCGCCGGTGTGTACTCTCTAAGTAGACACCCTTGTTGTTTATTTATACAAATATGGGAAGCTATTGATGGGCACAATTAATACACACGCACACCAAGCCATTCAAAGGGGATTCGACAAAAATTCGACCAAACTATGCAAGAAACCCCCCTCACGGTTAAAAAAAGACACATCCACCACCGGATGTGTAATACTTTTTATTTTACTCTCACTTGAGAGTCACAGCGTGCTCCTGGCTGAGCCCAATGCTGTATTATGACCCACCAGTGCCCGCAGAGTGCCACACACCTCTGTGTTGTATTCCACCAGCTAGTGCGTATGCTATGACACTCTCTAGCCCATGTGCACTGTTACACCACCCCGTGAATATCTCATGCCACACTTGCCTTCGCACGGGTTATATTGCCCCATCTAACATGCCTTCCTCGATGCCTATGTCATAGCGCACAGCGCTATGCCATACATATTACAATCTGGGATCCATATCTTTGTCACACTGCATATGCAACGTTACACTCCCCAGCACATATTTTATATTACAACTTTAGAGACTAGTTAGGTTACACAACACTGCCCTGTGCATATTACACTCCAAATCGCATAGCACGCGCTAGTGCCTGTGCTATCTCGCGCTCTCCAATGAATCTGTCATTGCGCACAATGTATTGCATACTATATTTCACGCCCCGGTTCATCGTATATCACACTTTTTGGTGCATAGTTTATACCATATACTATATCTAGTTTTCATTTCCAATCGTGCTCTCAGAACTATGTTCTATATAACACTGCATCCACCTACCCTTTTCACAGGCATTACATTTTGCGATGGGGGGTGGAGGGTCATGGGGTGTTGCTACCAAGTGAGCCCGGAGTCACAGTCACAAACGTCCTCTTCTTCCTGAATAAAAGTGAGATTATGCTGCATACTTGTTCATATTTTAAGTAGTTCGCGCATACACACATTTTAAAAACAATAAAGTTCCTAATACCCACCTTCTCTGAACAGTTAGCTTGCTGTCCCATCCACCTCCTCCCTATCCATGGACTAGCTCCTCCCTCCTGCCATGCATGGTTTGATGTGCTGCTACTGCCCTCCATTTAGCATGATGTACCAGTCCACTCCTCCTGCCCTCCATTGCCCAATTCTATGGCCCATCATTGACCTCCTGCTTAGCCTCTGTGCTTAGCTTGCTGCCCCTATTCTCCTTCCCTCTGCCCTCCGATGTCTTTGTGCATGCCCCTGCTCCATCCTTTTTGCCTACCATGTTCCATGGACCTGCCACTCCTATCTACTCTGAGTGTTCTGTTGAGCTGCCACTCCCCTCCCATCTGCCTAGCATTGTCAGATGACTGTAACCTGTCCCTGCCACCTCCACCCTGCCTGTCCACATGCCATGCCCCTATCCCCTTCCTCCTGTCCTCCATGGTCCATTTTACTGCCACACGCTTCTGCCCTCCCTGGTCTGTTGTGCTGCAACTGCTCCTCCTGCCTGCCCCACGCGGTCTGTTGTGAGGCCCCTTCCCCTGAACTCTCTTGTCTGTGCACAGGTCCTGACCCTCCCTTCTATCCTCCATGGTCCTTTGTACATGCCCCTGCACCCTCCTTCTTGCCCATCATAGCCATTGTGCTGCCACTAACCCTCCCGCTTGCCATGCATGGTCTTCTGTGCTGCCATTGCCCCTCCTACCTTCCCTGCGTGGTCAGCTAGCTGCCCCTGACCCCTCCCACCTTCCCTCCATGGTCTGTGTGTATGCCATCATAGTCTCACTGTTGCTCTCCATGGTGTGTCTTGTTTCTAGTGCCCATCCTGCCTGACCTCCATGGTCATCTTGCTGCTCCTGCCCAGCACCCTTGCCCCAGCCCTCTATTTCCATGTGCAGATCCCTATTCCCTTCCTCCTGGCTTGTCTGTTCCATTGTAATGCCCCTGATCCGTCCCTCCTGCCCTTTATGGTCTGTTATGCTGCAGCTTTCTCTCCTGTCTGTCCATTATGGTCAGCTAGCTACCATTGCCTCTTTCCCCTCTGTTCTCTGTTGTCCATGTGCATGGTCCTGTCCCCTCTATTGTTTTCTATGGATTGTTGTGCTGCATTCCCGTCCCGCATGCCCTGTGCAGTGTATTGTGCTGCTGCAAACACTGATGCCTGCCCTGTAGGGTCAGTTTGGTGCACCTCTCCATGTCCCTCCTGTCCTCTGTTATCCGAGTCTATGTCCCTACCCCAATTCCTCCTGCCTACCATGATCCAATGTACCATACTTGCGAACATTTTGAACTTGGTAAGAGGGAGATTTTGAAAAAAACTGGGGTATTGATTTTGCCCTTTGAGTTACATTGAAAAAGAGGAGATTGTAGACAGGAGACAGATCAAATAAAGCCCATTTGAGCTTAAAAACATTGGACGTTTCCTGGCTGAAACTGGTCTGTTGGCATGTATGGTTGTACTACCACTGCCTCTTCCTTCTGCCAACAATGGTCTATTATATTGCCACAGCCTCTCTTGCCAGTCCTGTATTGTTGGTTTGTTGCCCCTGCCCCCCTTTCCACTGCCCTCCATAGTCTGTTGTGCTGCCACTGCCCTTCCTGCCTGCCCAGTGTGGTCAAATTGTTGCCTCTGCACTCTCCTACCTGCCTTCAGTTTTCAGGTCCGTGCCCCTGGCCTCTGCCTCTCAACAGTATTCCAATGAACAACTAGATTGCTAACATTCTATATTTATTACACAAGTGTGGAACGCCTGACGTCATCTTGATGTAATCAAAACTGTAATACCTAGAGCATTTCATTTGGAAATTACATATATGAGAGGGTCTTATTTGCATTAAAATTATGGTTAGTGCTCTAAAAAACTAAAATGAGGACATATTTTCTGAGTTTTCAAATAGCGACCAACAACTTTTAAATTATTTGTAATCTTTATGTTTTTTTATCCAGTTGACCACTTGACTAAATGTTGCACCTAGGGGAGAGGATGTGGTGTTACTTCCAGAGCTGCAGACTTTGCAACTGGGGAAACAGGTTGGAGTTTCTGCTTCAGCTCAACATTCTATGTTTCTGGTCAAATCACTTAATCTCCCCATGTCTACAACCAAAATTAATTTGATCTTGTGTGATGTAACCAATGCTCATGAAAAACACTCCAATACCTGACAAGTCTGCACTATATAAAACTGCAAATACACAAAAAATAAGTGTTTTGCACACTTCTGTCATTGGGCTACATGTGGGCTACATCTGGGTGATATTTGTGCTGCATTTGGACTCTTTTGTCTCTGGTGGCCACCTTGGGGGATTTATTTGTTATGAAGTTTCCTAATTTCCTCGTTTACTGCAGTTTTCTCAGTAGAAAATTCTTTCAGTTTTTTACTTTGGTTCCATCAAGAAGGCATTCAGATGTGTCATACATTTGCCATACATTCTGAATGTTAGCACTCTAGTTGCTCATTAGCTCACTGTAGTAAAGCTACTGCTCACCACGGAAGTCTGCTGCTGGTATTCAAAGTGCATGTTTCAGTCTGCATGTCAGAATTTTTTCATGAAATAAAAGAGGATTTGAGGAGTCACTCAAAATGTGCCCTAATTTTTCTTTTTTCAGCACTAATCATAATTTCTATGGCAAAATGAACCCCCTCATTGTGTTCCTTTTTAAATTAAATGTTTTAAGTGTTACCAGTTTATTCCAATCAAGATGGCTTCAGGTGTGCCATACTTTTGTCATAAATAAGACAGTAAGCGCTCTAGTTGTTCTTAAGAACACTCTGGGACATTCTGTCATTGGGCTATACTTGGGCTGCATCTGGGTGAACTTACCCATGCGGTTGCTCGCGGGCACGGTCATCTTGTTTTCACTTGTCTTGTGGTGCATGATCGCGAGAAGAAAGACGTGATCGCGAGACAAATTATGTTACTGCGGGCGCGAACTGTCGCGAGACAGCGCAAATGGCTACCAAAAATCCAACATCTCGTGGAGAACGCGACCGGATTGGAAAAACTTGTCGGCGAACGCGGGGATTCAGGTAAGGGATTTTTACATTTTCGCGCTCTCCGCGGAACGCGTAAATGTCAAATTATCGCAATTTCCGCGAGCGGAACAGATTTTTAGCCCAGGCCTAGTGTAGAGGTCAGAGAACGCCTGAGTGTATTTTGTGTAAGTTAGGCCACCATTAGTTGGCTAAACTTCGATGTCCATAGTCTCTTTTCAATTTAATGTGGCGATACTACTGGCGTCATGGAATGAAAGGGGGACTGATGGGTGTGCCAACGCGTTTCAACCTTCGTGTGGGGACCGTGAGGATTCGAAGAAGGTCTTCCTCAGGGCTGGGAACTTTGGTGTAGGACACTGGGATCAAGAAGAACCATGTTTACCACAGAGAGTACACGCACTAGAACCACAAACACCATGTCAAGAAAAAGGCTAGGAGGAAGGCAAAAAGTTCAGGAATTACCCTGCAAAAAAGGGCCAGGTCCAACAACTTTCAAAGTGTGATGGGCCAGCTTTTGATTGAAATCTGGAAAATGAAGGAGCTGCAGTGGGACACCTACCAGGAGGTTGCTGACATCCACATTTGGTGGCCAGCATCTACGCTGAGGTGGCTGGGGTCTGGACTGAGGTGACCAGCCTCTGCACCAAGGTGGCCTCCCTGGTTGGGTTGATGAGGGACATAAATGCCACCCTCTGGGAGGCCCTGACAGAGGATGATACGCCTGCAAATGCCCCTGTCTCAGCAGCTCCAGATCCCCCATCTGTCTGGCCAAGGGGACGTCCACGGAAACAGACAGGATCTCAGGATGGCAAGACACCCACCACCGCCAGTAAAAGACCTTGCCCCTAATGTCATTCTGTGTGTGCTACACATTCGTTTTGTTGACTAATCCTGCCTGTTAGGACTGGGCAATCTAGGCCCACGTTCCCTCTACGTTCTCGCATATTCCAGCCTTTATCTTAACAAAGCTTATGAAAGCCTTCCAGGGTACGTTAAACAATCTCTCACAAAACAATCCTTGAATGTGATTAACCCAAACAACTTGCAAGCATGTCTGTGTGCCCAGATAAGCTCAAGCAATGCAGAGTCAGAATTCAGGATGACATGAGACCATGTCAAAGCCAATAGTAAGAACGTTTGGCTTTGACATCCCTGTTCTGGGCTAAGGCATAAGAGGGTGCCTAGGTACTCATCTGGCAGGCTGCACCGATTGTTTTCACAGAGGTTTCTGCTGTTGTAGTGCGAGTAGATCCATATCGCTCCACAGCGGTATTTCCAAGATTGAGGCTGCCAATTGTTTTTATTTTGTGAGCGTTCTAGTGTTCAGCTTAAGGGAGAAGTGTAGCGGTTATAGCGCTCGAGCTCTATGTGCTCAGCGCACTTCAACCGTCTCACCCTGAGGTGAAGCAGCGTTTAGCTACCATGCATGTTTGGTGACAGGAAATTCGTCAGGGGAGTAGCGTTTTCTCCTCCATTGCTCCACCTGTCATTCTCCTAGACTAACTTTCTCCAACACCAGTAGAGAAAATTCCTGAGTCTCTCTTATTCAGGTATTTTCGGAGCATAGCGTAGTCTCTTGCCCTGTGAGAGTTTCAGTTGGTGCCTAATTGTTTTTCTTTTGGACTACAATATATAATATATAATCATAGATTCTTCTCAACTTCTGGCAGTCGTTTGAGAGAGGAATTCTAAAGACTGAAATATCAATTCTTTTTAGAGAAGAGACTTGTATACCATTAGCTTGGAATCCGCTAATTTTGAAATTCTACATTGTTCTGCGCATATATTGCTGAAAACACCTTTAGTTATACAAACTACTATTACATACAGTTATTATTTCTCAGTAGATATAAATATATATATATATATATATTCACTGAAAAAAACATAGGTTTCAGGGGCGTTATAGTTAGCTGGACTTTTCACTCGTACAAAACCATTGAAATTCCCCCGATATAGTTAATTCAGCTAACTATAACTTGCGCGCCCGCAATGCACTGCTGATGACGTCACATATTACATCACTCATGACATGGTCAGTGACATCACTCATGACATCACTGATGACATCTCAAATGACATCACTGATGACATCACTGATGACATCATCCAGTGAATGTGTGTTTTTCTGAAAATTACATATGTTTTATATATGTATATCTCAAGGTCGATGGAAGAATAAATGGGTATATAAGTGTCTAAATGGATGATTTGTTTTTGAAAAATTGATTGTATAACTGACTAAGTGTATCTTAGTGAATACATGGCTTAGTGAGTAATGTTTAAATATGTAAATATCTGTATCAGTCTCTCACTTTGTGTATAAGTGGCTGCATGGGTTGGTGAGTAGCTACATGAGTGTCTATATAGGTTATTAGTTGGTTTTTTGAGTATCAGTCTGAGTGTCTGCATGGTTCGGTGGGGGGTATTACGTAGTGCATAGGTGCATGAATGAGTGACTCACTGTTTGTATGTGTTGAAGACAGCATGTGTGCAGGACTGTATGGGTGGATGAGTGTGTTCATGGGTGTGTTAGTGAGTGAATGACTGTCTCAATAGTGTCTTTATGAGTAACTACATATGTTTTAAACTAGTATATGTGACTATTGGTGTGTATAAGTGAGTATATGTGAGAGTGAGAGATTGAAAGAGTTCCTGTATGAATAAGTATGTGTTTCTATAAGTGATTGTTTAAAAGACTAAGTATGTGTAAGTTTCTGTAGAAGTGAGTGTGGTGGTGTATGTATAACTGTATATGCAAGTAAATGGATGTTGTGTTGATTCTTTATTAGCATGCGTGACTATGTGTGTGAGTAACTCTATGGATGAGTGGCATTGTGTAACAGGATGTATAGGTGTATGAGTACATTTGATGAGTGAGTACATGTATGAGTGACTGTATAGGACTGTTGGTGAATGAGTGGATGTCTATGTGGATCTTAGAATTGCTGAATAGGTTGTTGTAACTGGTATTGGTATGTCCATTGTTTTGAAAATTGTAGTTTCTATTTTTGAATGTGTGTATCAAAGGTTATATTAGGGGGAGAGGAGGTCTGCCACTCTATTACAAGGATGATGTCATCAGTGATGTCATTTGAGATGTCATCAGTGATGTCATGAGTGATGTCACTGACCATGTCATGAGTGATGTAATATGTGACGTCATCAGCAGTGCATTGCTGGTGCGCGAGTTATGGTTAGCTGAACTAACTATAACGGGGGAATTGAAATGGTTTTGTACGAGTGAACAGTCCAGCTAACTATAACGCCCCTGAAACCTATGGTTTTTTAAGTGAATTTCTAAGGTTTTTTAAATGCTAATTTCTAACTATGCCTACAGAGATAGGACATGTGAAGAAAGAAGAAAAAACGCACAGAAAGAAAAAAAAGAAATGCAGAAAGAAGCAACAGAAGTCTTCAAAGACGAAGAAAAGTGCAGGAAGAAGGATAACGTGCAGAAAGAACAAACAGAAGAGCAGAAAGAAGCCTTGTTGCAAAATCATCCTGTACCCTCAACTTTTTCAGACGGATACTGGTGGTAACTGAATCTGACTAACCAGTCCTAGAGCCAGTGCTATTTTAAAAGACACTCAGAATACAGTGAAAACAACTATATACACTAGGGAACACTATGCGTTGGGGTCCCCTTGTAATTAGCATGACCTCCTCTGTAAGCTCCTAGTATATAATAGGGCAGGGGATTAAAACTACCACTTAAAATGCGCCACAGAGCGTGTTTGCACACGTCACCTCAGGCCCTGTCCCCTCCCTTCCCCACTGTGTAAACACGCCCTTTGGCCGTTTTAAGTTGGGAGATTAAGTCCCCTTGAATCCTGAGGGTCCCTAGGGTCCAACTAGACCACTAGGTACCTCCAGTAAGCGCCACAGAGTTGCGTTGCAGAGAGGTGTAAAAAGGGGCACGGCCTAGACCACCTCTCTGCAACGCAGCTCAGTGGCGCTTACTGGAAGCACCTGGTGGGCTAGTTAGCCCCCAGGGGGCCTCAGGATTGAAGGGGAATTATTTCCCCAACTTAAAACGCGCCATAGGGAGTGTTTGCACACGTCACATCAGGCCCCGTCCCCTCCCTTCCCCACTGTGTAAACACGCCCTGTGGCCGTTTTTTAAGTTGGGAGATTATGTCCCCTTGAATCCTAGGGGCAAAATAGCCCACTAGGTACGTCCAGTAAGCGCCATTGCAGAGAGGTGTAAAAAGGGGCACGGCCTGCACCACCTCTCTGCAACGCAAAGCAGTGGCGCTTACTGGAAGCACCTGGTAGGCTAGTTGGTCCACAGGGTCCCTCAGGATTGAAAAGGAATTATTTCCCCAACTTAAAACGCACCACAGGTCGTGTTTGCACACGTCACCTCAGGCCTCGGTCTTTTATTTATTTTATTTTATTTTACACAGCCCCCCTTTTTTTCTAATTTATTTGTTGGCCATGGGGACCCCATCCCCCAGGGCCTGCACCCTAATTTTTTTGTTGAAAAAAATTAATTTGGCCCTTCCAAGGCCTTAATCGGCCCCAGGGACCCCAACCCCCGGTCATGGTCTTTTTTTTTTATTATTTAGGAGGGGGCTGCGTTGCCCCCCTCCTCAGGCCATTTATGGCCCCGGGCACCCCATCCCCCGGGGCCGGCCTTTGTTTTTTTATTTGTTTTTTTATATATTTATAGAAACACCCAGGACATGCTGGGCAAACCGTATGTACCTATCACCATGACAATTTGCGAGATATTCATTAAAAAGCGACTATGCATACAATGAATCCACGTGGAATGTATTTACACTGCTAGTGAAGCTCTGACTTGTCTGACACCCTACCGTGCCTAATCCCAGCCACCCCGCCGGTGTGTACTCTCTAAGTAGACACCCTTGTTGTTTATTTATACAAATATGGGAAGCTATTGATGGGCACAATTAATACACACGCACACCAAGCCATTCAAAGGGGATTCGACAAAAATTCGACCAAACTATGCAAGAAACCCCCCTCACGGTTAAAAAAAGACACATCCACCACCGGATGTGTAATACTTTTTATTTTACTCTCACTTGAGAGTCACAGCGTGCTCCTGGCTGAGCCCAATGCTGTATTATGACCCACCAGTGCCCGCAGAGTGCCACACACCTCTGTGTTGTATTCCACCAGCTAGTGCGTATGCTATGACACTCTCTAGCCCATGTGCACTGTTACACCACCCCGTGAATATCTCATGCCACACTTGCCTTCGCACGGGTTATATTGCCCCATCTAACATGCCTTCCTCGATGCCTATGTCATAGCGCACAGCGCTATGCCATACATATTACAATCTGGGATCCATATCTTTGTCACACTGCATATGCAACGTTACACTCCCCAGCACATATTTTATATTACAACTTTAGAGACTAGTTAGGTTACACAACACTGCCCTGTGCATATTACACTCCAAATCGCATAGCACGCGCTAGTGCCTGTGCTATCTCGCGCTCTCCAATGAATCTGTCATTGCGCACAATGTATTGCATACTATATTTCACGCCCCGGTTCATCGTATATCACACTTTTTGGTGCATAGTTTATACCATATACTATATCTAGTTTTCATTTCCAATCGTGCTCTCAGAACTATGTTCTATATAACACTGCATCCACCTACCCTTTTCACAGGCATTACATTTTGCGATGGGGGGTGGAGGGTCATGGGGTGTTGCTACCAAGTGAGCCCGGAGTCACAGTCACAAACGTCCTCTTCTTCCTGAATAAAAGTGAGATTATGCTGCATACTTGTTCATATTTTAAGTAGTTCGCGCATACACACATTTTAAAAACAATAAAGTTCCTAATACCCACCTTCTCTGAACAGTTAGCTTGCTGTCCCATCCACCTCCTCCCTATCCATGGACTAGCTCCTCCCTCCTGCCATGCATGGTTTGATGTGCTGCTACTGCCCTCCATTTAGCATGATGTACCAGTCCACTCCTCCTGCCCTCCATTGCCCAATTCTATGGCCCATCATTGACCTCCTGCTTAGCCTCTGTGCTTAGCTTGCTGCCCCTATTCTCCTTCCCTCTGCCCTCCGATGTCTTTGTGCATGCCCCTGCTCCATCCTTTTTGCCTACCATGTTCCATGGACCTGCCACTCCTATCTACTCTGAGTGTTCTGTTGAGCTGCCACTCCCCTCCCATCTGCCTAGCATTGTCAGATGACTGTAACCTGTCCCTGCCACCTCCACCCTGCCTGTCCACATGCCATGCCCCTATCCCCTTCCTCCTGTCCTCCATGGTCCATTTTACTGCCACACGCTTCTGCCCTCCCTGGTCTGTTGTGCTGCAACTGCTCCTCCTGCCTGCCCCACGCGGTCTGTTGTGAGGCCCCTTCCCCTGAACTCTCTTGTCTGTGCACAGGTCCTGACCCTCCCTTCTATCCTCCATGGTCCTTTGTACATGCCCCTGCACCCTCCTTCTTGCCCATCATAGCCATTGTGCTGCCACTAACCCTCCCGCTTGCCATGCATGGTCTTCTGTGCTGCCATTGCCCCTCCTACCTTCCCTGCGTGGTCAGCTAGCTGCCCCTGACCCCTCCCACCTTCCCTCCATGGTCTGTGTGTATGCCATCATAGTCTCACTGTTGCTCTCCATGGTGTGTCTTGTTTCTAGTGCCCATCCTGCCTGACCTCCATGGTCATCTTGCTGCTCCTGCCCAGCACCCTTGCCCCAGCCCTCTATTTCCATGTGCAGATCCCTATTCCCTTCCTCCTGGCTTGTCTGTTCCATTGTAATGCCCCTGATCCGTCCCTCCTGCCCTTTATGGTCTGTTATGCTGCAGCTTTCTCTCCTGTCTGTCCATTATGGTCAGCTAGCTACCATTGCCTCTTTCCCCTCTGTTCTCTGTTGTCCATGTGCATGGTCCTGTCCCCTCTATTGTTTTCTATGGATTGTTGTGCTGCATTCCCGTCCCGCATGCCCTGTGCAGTGTATTGTGCTGCTGCAAACACTGATGCCTGCCCTGTAGGGTCAGTTTGGTGCACCTCTCCATGTCCCTCCTGTCCTCTGTTATCCGAGTCTATGTCCCTACCCCAATTCCTCCTGCCTACCATGATCCAATGTACCATACTTGCGAACATTTTGAACTTGGTAAGAGGGAGATTTTGAAAAAAACTGGGGTATTGATTTTGCCCTTTGAGTTACATTGAAAAAGAGGAGATTGTAGACAGGAGACAGATCAAATAAAGCCCATTTGAGCTTAAAAACATTGGACGTTTCCTGGCTGAAACTGGTCTGTTGGCATGTATGGTTGTACTACCACTGCCTCTTCCTTCTGCCAACAATGGTCTATTATATTGCCACAGCCTCTCTTGCCAGTCCTGTATTGTTGGTTTGTTGCCCCTGCCCCCCTTTCCACTGCCCTCCATAGTCTGTTGTGCTGCCACTGCCCTTCCTGCCTGCCCAGTGTGGTCAAATTGTTGCCTCTGCACTCTCCTACCTGCCTTCAGTTTTCAGGTCCGTGCCCCTGGCCTCTGCCTCTCAACAGTATTCCAATGAACAACTAGATTGCTAACATTCTATATTTATTACACAAGTGTGGAACGCCTGACGTCATCTTGATGTAATCAAAACTGTAATACCTAGAGCATTTCATTTGGAAATTACATATATGAGAGGGTCTTATTTGCATTAAAATTATGGTTAGTGCTCTAAAAAACTAAAATGAGGACATATTTTCTGAGTTTTCAAATAGCGACCAACAACTTTTAAATTATTTGTAATCTTTATGTTTTTTTATCCAGTTGACCACTTGACTAAATGTTGCACCTAGGGGAGAGGATGTGGTGTTACTTCCAGAGCTGCAGACTTTGCAACTGGGGAAACAGGTTGGAGTTTCTGCTTCAGCTCAACATTCTATGTTTCTGGTCAAATCACTTAATCTCCCCATGTCTACAACCAAAATTAATTTGATCTTGTGTGATGTAACCAATGCTCATGAAAAACACTCCAATACCTGACAAGTCTGCACTATATAAAACTGCAAATACACAAAAAATAAGTGTTTTGCACACTTCTGTCATTGGGCTACATGTGGGCTACATCTGGGTGATATTTGTGCTGCATTTGGACTCTTTTGTCTCTGGTGGCCACCTTGGGGGATTTATTTGTTATGAAGTTTCCTAATTTCCTCGTTTACTGCAGTTTTCTCAGTAGAAAATTCTTTCAGTTTTTTACTTTGGTTCCATCAAGAAGGCATTCAGATGTGTCATACATTTGCCATACATTCTGAATGTTAGCACTCTAGTTGCTCATTAGCTCACTGTAGTAAAGCTACTGCTCACCACGGAAGTCTGCTGCTGGTATTCAAAGTGCATGTTTCAGTCTGCATGTCAGAATTTTTTCATGAAATAAAAGAGGATTTGAGGAGTCACTCAAAATGTGCCCTAATTTTTCTTTTTTCAGCACTAATCATAATTTCTATGGCAAAATGAACCCCCTCATTGTGTTCCTTTTTAAATTAAATGTTTTAAGTGTTACCAGTTTATTCCAATCAAGATGGCTTCAGGTGTGCCATACTTTTGTCATAAATAAGACAGTAAGCGCTCTAGTTGTTCTTAAGAACACTCTGGGACATTCTGTCATTGGGCTATACTTGGGCTGCATCTGGGTGATATTTGGGCTACATTTGGGCTCTTTTGTCTCTAGTGGCCATCTTGGGAGATTTATTTGTTATGAAGTTTCCTAATTTCCTCATTTACTGCAGTCTCCTCAGTAGGAAATACTTTCAGTTTTTTACTTTGGTTCCATCAAGAAGGCATTCTGATGTGTCACACATTTGCCATACATTCTGAATGTTAGCACTCTAGTTGCTCATTAGATCACTGTAGTAAAGCTACTGCTCACCAGGGAAGTCTGCTGCTGGTATTCAAAGTGCATCTTTCAGTCTGCATGTCAGAATTTTTTTATGAAATAGAAGAGGATTTGAGAAGTCAAAATGTGCCCTAATTTTTCTTTCTGCAGCACTATTCATAATTTCTATGGCAAAATGAACCCCCTCATTTTGTTCCTTTGTAAATTAAATGTTTTAAGTGTTACCACTTTATTCCAATCAAGATGGCTTCAGGTGTGCCATACTTTTGTCATAAGTAAGACTGTTAGCGCTCTAGTTGATCATTAGAACACTCTGGGACATTCTGTCATTGGGCTATACTTGGGCTACATCTGGGTGATATTTGGGCTACATTTGGACTCTTTTGTCTCTGGTGGCCATCTTGGGAGATTTATTTGTTATGAAGATTCCTAATTTCCTCATTTACTGCAGTTTTCTCAGTAGGAAATACTTTCAGTTTTTTACTTTGGTTCCATCAAGAAGGCATTCAGTTGTGTCACACATTTGCCATGCATTCTGAATGGTAGCACTCTAGTTGCTTATTATATTACTGTAGTAAAGCTACTGCTCACCAGGGAAGTCTGCTGCTGGTATTCAAAATGCATCTTTCAGTCTGCATGTCAGTATTTTTTTATGAAATAGAAGAGGATTTGAGAAGTCAAAATGTGCCCTAATTTTTCTTTCTGCAGCACTAATCATAATTTCTATGGCAAAATGAACCCCCTCAGTTTGTTCCTTTGTAAATTAAATATTTGAAGTGTTACCACATTATTCCAATCAAGATGGCTTCAGGTGTGCCATACTTTTGTCATAAGTAAGACTGTTAGCGCTCTAATTGTTCGTTAGAACACTCTGCGATATTCTGTCATTGGGCTATGCTTGGGCTACATCTGGGTGATATTTGGGCTACATTTGGACTCTTTTGTCTCTCTTGGCCATCTTGGGAGATTTATTTGTTATGAAGTTTCCTAATTTCCTCGTTTACTGCAGTTTCCTCAGTAGAAAATTCTTTCAGTTTTTTACTTTGGTTCCATCAAGAAGGCATTCAGATGTGTCACACATTTGCCATACATTCTGAATGTTAGCACTTTAGTTGCTCATTAGTTCACTGTAGTAAAGCTACTGCTCACCAGGGAAGTCTGCTGCTGGTATTGAAAGTGCATGTTTCAGTCTGCATGTCAGAATTTTTTAATGAAATAGAACAGGATTTGAGAAGTCACTCAAAATGTGCCCTAATTTTTCTTTCTGCAGCACTAATCATGATTTCTATGGCAAAATGAACCCCCTCATTTTGTTCCTTTTTAAATTAAATGTTTAAAGAGTTACCACTTTATTCCAAACAAGATGGCTTCAGGTGTACAATATGTTTGTCATAAGTAGGACTGTTAGCGCTCTAGTTGTTCTTTAGAACACTCTGGGAAGCTGCAGTAGAACACAAAGGAATCAACTGACAGTCTCTGCCCTTGTTGGATGTACATGTTTTACTGAGAATGTCAGACTTCATTCTCACATGACTGAGAAAGATAATGTGAATTTACAGAAAATATGCTCTCAGTTTAGCTTATAGATCACCTTCCAAACCTCTGTGGGAAAAGCATGAGAAAATAGTTTTTTCTCAAACATGATATCACAGCAGAAGGCTTTTTTACATGGTAAAATCACCTTAGAACACACCACAATTCCTAAAATGAGTATGGTACCATCAACAAATGATTTATAATGTAACTAAAGTCTTAAAACCCTCTATTAACTGCAATGCGTTTTAATGAGGTGCTATTATGTATATTGGTCCCAAGATGGCTGCCAACACTTCTTGGATGAAGTACTGACAGCCAATCAGATCTCACGATGAGATGTGTGGTTAGGCTCCGACCAGATATATCTATCTTTTTAACTCTAATTTTCTCAGGAACTATTGAACGGATTTACACCATTTAAGCAAAAGACACGAGTCTGAACTGAGGACTACCTCTTTGCCAAATTTGGTGTAATTCAATTCAGCAGTTCGGGCTGTAGCTGCGTCAACAGGTCCTATGGGAAACTGCATGGGGAAAACGTGTTTTGGGACCCCCCTTTTTTCTCAGCCCCCGCTTGACGAATCACCGTGAAAGTTTCAGGATAGGAGCGGACTGGAGGTGGCCAAAAGTTTGGAAAATTTCGCAGAGATTCGTCAATCGGCGACAACGTTATTCCAAATAGAATGTTGCGGATTTCCTATGGAAAATAGGTCCTAACTATAACTACCTACTGGCAACTGCCAGTAGGTGATATATATATATATATATATTCACTGAAAAAACCTTAGGTTTCACACATGTTATAGTTAGCCTGACATTTTACTCGTAAAAAACCAATGAAATTCCCCCGTTATAGTTAGTGCAGCTAACTATAACTTGCGCGCCCGCAATCCACTGCTGATGATGTCACATATTACATCACTCATGACATGGTCAGTGACATCACTCATGACATCACTGATGACATCTCAAATGACATCACTGATGACATCACTGATGATGTCATCCATGTGATAAATTAGCGCATCTTCTCACACCCTAATATCACCTTTGATACACCAACTCAAAATTTAAGAGTTCCATTCTCAAAACTATACATACTGCAATACCAATAACTACATACCCACTTATTAACTCTTAGGTCTACATACACCTCCAATCATTCAGCTGTATAGTCACTCATACTTACAGTCACTCCATACAAAACTATCATATGCATTTATACACCTATATAGACACTCACACACCACCAATCCTCCATAGAGGTACTCTCACACCTAGTCAGTCATGCAAATAATCACACTTCCATTTACTCACCTTTGCGGTTATACACACTCAAATTCACTTAGTCATAAAAATAGTAACACATTCTTACGCTCTTATAGAATCATTCATACAAGCACACACTCATCCATACAGTCACTCTCACAATCACACACTCTCACATCTACCGACTTATATACTCTTACATGCATATATACTGCCTTTCACATATGTAGTTAGTCACAAATGTACCACTGAGATATACATTCAATCCCTAACACACCCATACATACACTCACTCAACCATACAGTCCATCACAGATGCACTCTTAAAACCATGCACCCATAAAATCACCCACTCACACATTTATGCATAGAGTCACACACACCCTACCCACACAAACACTCAGGAACCCATACAGATACTGAGACAAGCAATCAATAACTCATATACACACTTATATAGGTATTTGTGTGAAACCTATGGTTTTTTCAGTGAATTTGTAAGGTTTTTTAAATGCTATTTCCTAACTATAACGTGTGTGAAACCTATGGTTTTTTCAGTGAATTTGCAAGGTTTTTTAAATGCTAATTCCTAACTATAACGTGTGTGAAACCTATAGTTTTTTCAGTGAATTTCAAAGGTTTTTTAAATGCTAATTTTAGAATTTTTTAATATATTTTTTGTATATTTCTTTTACAAATTGTCCCTATGTATACATTTATAAATTATCTCTATCCTTTAATTTGGTGTGGCTCATTTCTTTTTTACTTTGAATTTGGATAAAGTTGAACAGCATAGTTAGTATCTTCTATTAACTGATGTCCACTTTATTTCTTTTTTTTTTCTATAAACTTTTAGGGTGCGCATATGTTTTTCATGTACGCATGCATACGTTATCTACGTACGCATACATACGTTTTAGTGGGCGCTCACAGCGCGCACCTAGTACGCATGCGTACGTTTTTTGTGTACGCATGCGTACGTTATATACGTACGCATACATACGTTTTAGTACGCGCTCGCTGCGTGCACCCAGTACGCATGCATACGTACGTTTGCGTGCGTCGTACGTGCTCCGTGCGCTACACTCGCGCATACGCGCAGAGTACGCGCGCTGACGTTCGTGCATGCGCGTGTGCTGCATATGCGCGTTACGTACGAGCATAATACTTATGCGCATGCGTGCGTACGCGTTTGCGCATGCGTAATTGCACCGTGCGCGCTCTGAGCTTGCTCCGTGCGCGCACCTCGGGTTATGTGATTAATAAAACAACACTTTTAATTGGTTTTCATTACTTTCAGTTTCAGATTGTTTCAACACCACACCCAATCCCCTCATGGCAAGTCATGTGATTAAGAAACATCACTTTTCATTGGTTCAAAGTACTTTCAGTTCCAGATTCTTCCAAAACCACACCCACTCCCCTCATTGTTAGTTCTGATTCCCTTGGAGAAGGAGCTACTCTGTTTTTGTGAGACAATGGCAGAGCACCAGCCATCTTCTGAGAGTGAACAGGACACTCTTGAGAGACAGAGGCAGAGGAAGCAGAAAGACTCCTTTATATGGCAGTTTTTCACTTTTCCTGAGGGACAAAAGAAGGTGAATGCACCAAAAGTCACCTGCATACTTTGTCACCGCACCTTATCACGTAGGAATGCTAATAAGAAGTACTCTTTTAGTATTCACACAATGTTGAGGCACGTTGATAAAATGTATCCTTTGACTTTTCGTCAAGCTTCTGGGGCAAACCCTCCACCTGCTCAGCCGACGATATCTGCAGCAGCTCAGCCGAGCACATCTTTGGCAGCTCAGCCGAGAACTTCTTCTGCGATGGTGCCTTCACCTTCTTACACACCTCTGGACATTCGTCCTTGTTTTGGGAGGATGAGTACACGCTGCATGGTTTGTGGTACTCTTATTACTATGGGTGAGAGCAGTGTTGATCTCATTCAGAGAAAATTTGAGGAGCACGATTGCAGTAGGCCATAGTTTTGTTATTTTTTTTCGTTTGTGACGTAGTGGTGGTGCATGTGGCTTGTAAATCTGCCCCAGAGATGTTAAGGAAGTTAAGGGTAAAACAGACAAACAGAGAGTGACAGATACAGAGACAGAAAGCAAGCAACTGAGAAGGAGTAAGGCAGTTAAAAAGACTAAGACATATGGATACAGAGAAAGAAACATGGATGAAAAATTAGTGATGGAGGTAGTAAAGGTAGGGGAGTAGTAGAGAAGGAGTGAGGGAGTAGTAAAGCAGGAAGAGAGAGTGAGAAGAGAAATGAGAAAAGCAGAGTAAGGCGAGGTGAAGAAAAGGAAGCATGAAACGAAAGCAGTGACACATACAGATATTTTAAACTTATCTGACCATCAAAGTAACTTATTTAGAAATAAATGTTTTTATTTAATTGCAAAAAAACTTAATTACATTTTCTAAATTTTCTTTCTAGTTCTGAAAAAAAGAAAAAAAGTATTAATATTCAACAATACATTTTATTAAACAGTACATGTTTTTTCATATTTAGCAAAGAAATTTTTTGCCCTTTTTTTGCTGTTTTCAGAATGTTTTGATTTTCACTGAAAATAGTGAAATCAATTGTATTCATCATTTAACAGCGGGCAAAAAAAAAAACTATCTGAAAGATTGTTTAAAAAAGCCCCAAATGTATCCTCACTAAAACATACCTTAATAGAAATGTCAAAAATACCTTTTAAGTACAATAACAATTTTCAAGAAATAACGTCTGTAAACCTTGTTGCAAAAGAACATTTTCCAAAATAATATCTGTCAAAGAAGTCCACAATTGTTTGTTTTACCTTTCCTTGAGGCCAAATGGTAAGTTTAAAATCCTTTTTGAGTGAAATATTCAATTTTAATCCTTTAAAATTTAAATAATTCTTTCTTCAGATGCTGAATTTAGCATTTAAAATTTGGGTTTCAGAAAAATTAAGTAACAATTGGGTAAATCATAAGGCAAACGTTGCTTGAAAATCAATTGAGAATCATTACACAGTGTCCATCCTTTTTCACGTTTAAGATAAACTGTGTAATGACCAGAAGTTATAGAAGGACCGTCATGAAACATTATTGCAACTGCTACAAAAGTTTTTCCAGATATAGATAATTGATTACCAACAAACTTCTTTAGTAAAGTTTCTAATTTTGTTCCATCAGCTCTACAACGCTGTACCATTAAAATTACATACTGTCCATATTTCTTTAAAAATACCGCTGACAACATTTCAGATTTACATTCAGAACATTCCATGTTGTGATTAGCATCTTTAACTAATTTACTAAAAGTCACTGTTTTACTTTCTGGTAATGGTAAATATTTGAACCTTTCAGAATCAACATTAGTACTGCTTGTGCTCATACAGTTATCACAACAATGTTCCCAATTATAAGAGACACCAAATACATTTTCTACTTCTACCCCTTCATCTTCCAGTACCATCAGGATATACATCAAGAATTCCTGTGCATCTTGCTGGACATTTTGTGTAAACTGTGTACATCCAGAACATACATCTAAAAGATTTCTAACATTAGAAGCAGTTTCTATTTTATTTTTATCATTACTCAGCTTCTCATAAAGGAGACTCAGCAAAGAACAGAATTTAGTATTATCTGCTCTTGCAAACTTTCAAGATAAAATACAACATACAGCACTACATTTGCGTAGCAGTTGACACCAGAGCTATTTTCAAAATGACAACCAACAACCTCTTCCACACTGTCCTTTTTCTTTTTGCTTGCAGTCACATCACCGTCTTTTTGTTTTCTCTTCTGTACATCCTCATTACAGATATTCTCAAATCTCCTTTTCCGACAAACAACACGTTTTTCAAACACAGGATACTGACCTAAATGAGGAGCATAGCTTCTTCTTAATCTATTATACTCCTTTACACAGTTTGCATCAGCACTTACTTTTGAGTCATCAAAGTCTATCATGAGTAAACCAGATAATTTTTTCACGCGTGACAAAGCAACATATGCCATACCTTCTTTAAACACAGTAGATCCAATGTTTACAAAAGCACTATCAACAGTTAATCCTTGAGACTTGTGAATAGTAACATATGCTAGAGAAATCGGAAACTGCTTCCTACGTACATATAAGTCTTTCACTAGCACAAAACGTACTGAACAACGACTAATGACTTTAACCTCTTCAATCTGATCAAATTTTATTTTTAAGAATTCAATTCCATCTTTTTTCTGGTACTTTACAAAACCCACAATTTTACCCATAGCTCCATTCACTAAACCTTTTTCTACATCCAAATTACGTCTTAAAATTACTCTACAGTTCATATACACATAAAGATTCTTTTCCAAACCAGCTGTTTTTGAAATGTTTTTCTCCAGAGAATCCAATTTAGTAACCAATTTGCCTGTCAATATAATAGTTATTCGTTCATGTTGAATTTTATCCACAGCTTCCAGTTTTATGATCTCTTCATTTTCCAATTTCAAAAGTTCTTGATTGAATACAGAGCATTCATGTAGTGTTGGCATTAAGCAGATTACAGTATTTTTTCAGCAATTTTCTTGTATATTTTCTCTGGAACTATTTCTTCTGTTGTAAACAAATTACTCAGCAATCGACTCTCTAATACTTTTCTGCCATGTTCTGTGAGTAGTCCAATTCTTATATCTTTCAGAATACTTGCATAGTCCTCATCATTGGCTTGCCTCATATTGGTAATGAGTTCCTTATACTCAAAATATGTCCAAATATTTACATTGCCTATACTTCCTAATGACTTTTTCGTGTCTTCATGTGTAAGTGTATGGAATACCGGAGTAAGTTGCAAAAGATCCCCAAAAACTATGACGTGTTTTCCTCCAAATAACACGTCATAGTCTGTCTTCAGAATTTGCTGCATTCTTAAATGCACAAAGGCAAGCATTAAGTTTGATACCATGCTTACCTCATCAATAATGAGTACTTTCATTTTCTTCAATACTCTTGAAACTTCCAAGCATGCTTCTCCTGCTAGTTTGTGGTACTGTATTTTGTTCTCATGCTCTACTGGTAACATTAGCAAACGATGTAAGGTAACTCCTTATATGTTATACGCTGCTAACCCAGTTGGAGCAGTAACAACACAAGACAAAATGGAATCCATTTTCTTCTGTAGGTAGCTTCTAATTACATTAATTAAGAAACTTTTTCCAGTTCCTGCTTGTCCACTTACATACATTCTCATTGGTTCAAAAGATGTGCATGAGCACTCTTTATTTTCATGTAGTAATCCGTGATCAATTTTTTTCCTGATTTCTTCATAAATTTGTTTTTGTTCTTCATTCAGTTGCTGCTCCAAATATGTTAAGTCTACTAAATGTTCCTGAGCTTGATTCATAGCTGTTTCCACTTCATTCATGGCTATTGCTGCTTCATTTTCTATGATTGGTTGTCCTAGAGGATCTTGACTGAATGTCCCAGAACTTTGACTGTCTTGAGAACTGTCTCTAGCTACTTCAGCTGCAATTGTTGCTTCTTGTTCAATTTCTTCATTTAACATTTGAACATAAGTTGTGAAAGTACTGCATTCTATGCTGTCTTTGCTAGCATTGAAGGAATCTTCATAACTCTGGAATTCTCCAAGTAGTTCGTCCTCTGAATGCCATGGTTTAAACAGCTGCAAAAGTGCCAAGTAGTAAAATTCCTTTTTGTCAGGAGTGTTGCAACTCAGCTTCCGGTGATTTATCAAACTTCCTTTTGTTTGCTTCACCAAACATCCTTCCTCACCACTGACTTTATATTTTCCATTGTTGATATCTTCTGTGGCATTCCGTTTAAAAATGAAGTTCTGCAGCACTTCATAGAGACACATGTTCTCAAGGTGATGACTTCTTTGTGGGTAATATGTGTCCAACATGTTTGTTCTTAAAATGTCTGTACTTTCTGGTTCGAACTCTGCTAAATATTCAATTTCTTCAATAGATTTCAGTACCCGATTTCGCATTCCTGCAAGGCCTAAAGTTACCCAAATGATTCTTCTGGATTTCGAGTACAGACTTGCAGATGATAACCTATCTAAGCATTCGAAGGATCCAATTTCTCGATGCGATAACATCTTTAAACTGAAACTGTATAGCTTCTTACTGACAGTCTTCTTGTGAGAAATCTCTTCCCACATTTCCTTCAATTCTGTTTTCTCAGATTTAGTGATGTAAGATGTGACATACCGAGCAACAGCAATAGAATTGTCAGCCACATACTGTATATCCATGTTAGAATTCCACATGGATAAAATGACTGGGTTGTAGTCATTTATATATTTTGACTCTTTTCTTCTTAGGTTGTAGGTATTCTTAGGCGATTTTCTTGTAATAGTATGTCGCACCGCTGACATAAAACTGTTTACTCTTCCTTTTGAAAGAACAGGTCGTGGAAATCCAAATCGACATTTTGTGTAGAATTTATCTTTACTCTTGTACTTTCGTCGACAGTATTTTCCACACCGATGACTTTGGAAACGTAAAACTTTCTCTTTTAAGTTTTTCTCTTCTGTGCTTTTAGATATAGCACATGTTGCATATCCTTCGATGAAACTTAAAACTGCATCATCAGAATCTGTTCCAAATTTTGGTGCATCCTTGATCCACAACAGCATATGAATGTGAGGAGCACCTCTTGCTTGGTACTCTTTTCTCCAAAAGAAATCCATAACTTCTCCAAGAGGTGGATTTTTTTTATTGCAGATGAAGGACATCATAGCCTCAAATCTATGATTAAAATATCTGCAAACATTAACCGGATCCAATGAGCACAATTCTCCTGCTGTCTTGTATTGTATGTTTTTAATGTTTGAATTTGACTCTCGAAGAAAATCCAGAAGATCATCCCAAGCGTACTCAGCACAGCTTAGGGTAAGGAACCATGTAGGAGTTCCTAAATTCCGTAACATACATTTCAATTCTCCATGGCGTCGGTACCAATATTCATTAGTCCCACGCTGACAAGCCATCAAATTGATCAATTGAGATTCCAAATGATCATCTCGCTGTTGCACTTTGTTGATAAAGTCCTTTGCTGACACATTATGTAGATGTACTCCAGTTTTCATAATGTGATTTACTGCATAAGATAGTGCAGACAAGTCACTTTCAAATAAAAGATGGAACAAATAAGGAATACTTTGACAAAATCTGGGATCTTCTGCATATAATCTTGTAGTCCGATACTCCGAAGCAGGAATCTGTACTGGACGTTCATCATATCGTCCACCTTCTCCTGTAGGAAACAGTTGGGGAAAAAAACGAGCTTCCAAGCTCTCCTCCCATACACTCACAGGAGTTCCATTTGCTTTCTTCATCTGAAACAGATCAATAGCGTTTCCCATAACTTCTTTAGAATGAAGAGGATGTATGCTGAAATGTTCATAAATTTCTTCTTCTTTTGACTTATCCACTTTTTCAATTTGCCCAGTTGGTATTCCTATGTCTTCTATTATTTCTTCTTCATCTTCATCCATATAAATGGCTTCATACCATTTTTTTTTTTTTTCAAATACAAATTTGCTCTTTGTACTTTTTGTACATCCACCAGCTCCTGCCAAATTTTCTTATTCTTTGTAGGTACACCATTAACCAGAATAACTAATGGTTCAGTTTCCAAAGTACCTGCATCAATTGCTTCCATATTTTTTTTCAAATCCAATGGCAAATAGACAACTCTTCCTTTTAAACCTCTTTGTAAATCCGAAGGAGGTAATTTACCTGTTTTTGGCTCCATACGCACTATGGTCTGAAACGGATGGACACATTGAATGAGTATAGACTCATACGTATTTAAATCAGAAAGTTCTGGAGGAATATCAACCAATTCTAATTTATTATGTACAGCTCTTGCTGGCATTCTATTTTCTTCTAACTTGTTATAACAGTATTTACAAATATGCTGATCTTCACCCAATTCAAAACAATTTTCCATAAATATATATGTTGCAAAATCTTTCCACTTATAATTATCTTCATTTTCACTTTTTTTATACAGATCAACATTCCTTGTTTGAATTTTATAATGGCTTCTCCGGCAACAAATACAAGTAATATTTAGTCTTTCATTAGAGATGATAGTAAATTTTGTCATTTCATCTTCAAACTTTTTACTAACAGTAAGTTCTACATTCTCTTCCACATTTTCATCAATAACTGTGTCATTTTCTGCACTTTCTTGTTCTGGACCAAAGTAACAAAACTGAATCTCATCAGTAACCTTCACTACATCTGATACAGATCCACAGTACAGAGCATTATTCAACTCATTTAACTTTAGTGCTGGACTTTTAGCAAAATACAATGTTCTCACAAACTTTCTCATTTCAGTATGATGAACAGCCAGCATCCTAAAATGGTAAAAAACACTTTGACACACTTTCCTAGATAGACAAGCCAGAGAATGTCCTTGCAAACCAGTATTCTCTCTCACTCTGCATGGATCTAGTCTTTGAAGCACCTTAATCTTCTGTTTAACACTCTTTTTACTATATTCTCTTAGAAAGTCACGTAATTTATCAATAGATTCCTGACGCACAGTACAAATACTACTACAATTCCAAGTGTACACTGGGGCTTTAGGACGTCTCCCCATAACCTCATCAGCCATCACTTCTTCCTCATTTCTTGGAAACATTTTCTCCTTTTCCATTACACAACCATCCTTAACTTCATATGCTCTACCATTGGCGTCAACTGCATGCAACAAACTATTACTTTGAAGATAACTCTCTTCACTTAAAAATGGTTCAGTACTTGAACTATGCTTCCATTCTCCTAAGAACACTTTACAAAAGGTATTTTTTTTCACTTCTCTTTTCCTTTTGCTTTGTGACTTCATTGCATTGACTAATTTATCTAATCTACGCATCCTGTTCAAAATTAAAATGAATAGTTTTTCTTTTATTTATAAAGCCTTCGTAACAATACTTTCAATGAATTTCTTTTTCTTATAAAATTTGGTTTTCTTCTTATATTTTTTCACATCCTTTAGCAAATTTAACATCACTCTTCTCTGAAACATTTTTCTACGAATGTTTTTAAAATTTATTTTTCGTGTTAAGTCACTCTTTCTTACTTCTGATTGTACATTAGCATTTTGTTTTTGCTGTCGACTCTGTTGTTGTTTTGTACTTGAAACACTGTTTGAAGATATCTTTTTAACATTTTTTTTTGAAGATATTTTTTAAAAATTCTTTAGTCTGCTCACCAGAAGACTTTTTCTTTTTTCCAACACGAGCTTCTCCTCCAATTTTTTTTTTACCAGTTGTCTTCAAATATAGTTGTTGTTGCTTTTCTTTTCTCTTTCTTGACTTTATAGGCATCTTTAAATGTTTTCACTGTTGCTCAGCAATAGCTGCAAGAAACTAAAACAAAGTACCTTTATGTAATTTTAATTCATTACAATTTCTTGTTGAGCTTTTCAAATCCTATCACATGAGCTGACCCTTTCCTACGAGTCCAAGTCTTACAAAACAAAAGAAACATGAATTAAATCTCTGACAACAATTCCTGTGTGCACACAGACTCATGGTGTGATTCTAGGCAGAAAACGATATTTGCAATTTGAAAGCACATTTACTACTGTGGATGGAGCAAGTGATAATTACTGTGACAGCCTGACACATTTTCCTTATATTTTAGACAATCCAAAAAGAGCACATGTCCTAACAGCTCCTTGGGACCATGACCATGTGTTACAGGGTGAGTGATTAGACTACAGCAAAGGAAATGTGCCTTGATGACGTTGAATGTGTTTGCATTACACACTGCTATCTGAAACACAACACAGAGCTGAGTATTACGCATGGGAGTGTAGGAGAAGCTGCTGCATGTGTGCAAAGAGTGTGTTTCTGGAGACTGTGTATTGTCAGTTGCAGGAGAGATCTGCATAGAGACTTGCACAACTGCATGAACACTGCAGATATGTGTGTAAGAGAACATGTGTGGTAAGGGTTAATTGGAGTTTTGAACATGTAGGAACTACCTCACCCATTACAAGATTGGAAGGAAAATCGACCTTGTTGATTTGAAATGTGTTAGCATTTGCCTCTCATTTTTGAGAAAGTGATTTCTGCGGAGTGCTAACCAACACATTTGAAGAAAACAAGCTGGCCCTTTCCTGAAAGTGCAAGTTTTACAGAACAACAGCAACACAAATTAAATCTCTGACAACAATTCCTGTGTGCACACAGACTCATGGTGTGATTCTAGGCAGAAAGCGATATTTCCTTTGGCAATTTGAAAGCACATTTAGTACTGTGGATGGAGCAAGTGATAATTACTGTGACAGCCTGACACATTTTCCTTATATTTTAGACAAGCCAAAAAGAGCACATGTCCTAACAGCTCCTTGAGACCATGACCATGTGTTACAGGGTGAGTGATTATACTACAGCAAAGGAAATGGGCCTTGATGACGTTGAATGTGTTTGCGTTACACACTGCTATCTGAAACACAACACAGAGCTGAGTATTACGCATGGGAGTGTAGGAGAAGCTGCTGCATGTGTGCAAAGAGTGTGTTTCTGGACACTGTGTATTGTCAGTTGCAAGAGAGATCTGCATGGCGACTTTTACAACTGAATGAAGACTGCAGATATGTGTGTAAGAGTACATGTTTGGAAAAAGGTTAATTGGAGTTTTGTACATGTAGGAACTACCTCACCCATTACAAGATTGTAAGGAAAATCTACCCTGTTCATTTCAAATGTGTTAGCATTTGCCTCTCATTTTTGAGATAGCGATTTCTGCTGAGTGCTAACCAACACATTTGAAGAAAACAAGCTGCCCTTTTCCTGCGAGTGCAAGTTTTACAGAACAACAGCAACACAAATTAAATCTCTGACAACAATTCCTGTGTGCACACTGTCTCATGGTGTGATTCTAGGCACAAAACAGTATTCCTGGGTGATACCAGTACACCTTAACTTATAGTGAAGACATACTCCATAATATATAACATGTTCAAGGCACTTAAATATCTTCCTTAACATAAAATGTAAAACACAACTTTTAAAGTGGTAGGAAAATGTACCATGCTATTTTCAAATGTGTTTGCATTTGCCTCTCATTTGTGAGTAACTGATTTCTGCTGAATGCTAACCATCACACTTTAAGAAAACAAACTGCCCCTGTTCTGCGAGTGCAAGGCTAACAGAACAAGAGCAACACAAATTAAATCTCTGACAACAATTCCTTTGGGCACACAGACTCATGATGTGATTCTAGGCACAAAACAGTATTCCTCAGTGATACCAGTACACCTTAACTTACAGTGAAGACATACTCCATAATATCTTACAAGTTCAACACAGTTAAATTTCTCCTAAAACACAAAATGTAAAACACAACTTTAAAAGAAGAATGACAATTCTAATATTTATATCAAAAATCACCACATACATCCCCTCTCAAACTCATAACTCACCTTTAAAATTAGTTAGTTGAGAAAGAAATGTGGCACTAAAAAAGCAGATTATCAGAGCCAGAATCTCAGAGCTGTACACCTCTCTCCTCTCACCACAACCAGAAAATGGCAATGTTTCCCTCTCTTTTTTCACACATATACATGTTAATGTAAAATCACAGTCCTTCCCACATTTTTTCAAATGGAATCACACATTTCTATTGGTTGCACTTTCAACCCCTTTCCAAATCATCCCTTCCCCCAACATGACTTCTGCCTGCTACCATAGAAACAGGTTATGGAACAGTGGTGTGAGCAGAGAGGTCAGAAGTTCAGCACACAATGTTTCAAATCCAAAGAGCAAGAGTGCTTGACTTTTCAAACCTAACAGCAAATCCAAAGTAATGTTCAGTGGGAACACATTTTTCTGTACCAATCCAAAACATGCTTTTAAAAATGTAAACATACAGCCTAGTTTTAACTGTAAAATGGTTTGAATCAGCCAATGAGTTCTTTTTAGTAAACAAAAGTATGTATGCCTCCATTTTTCAACTGTCTTTCTTTTCATATTGCCATTCTACTGAAAGACACCTCCTGAGTGCATCCTGTTCTCCTTGAAAGATGTTCACAGTGTGGATTGTAGGTCATAGCTATGTCTTCTGGAGTGAAAAATTTGCAGAAAAAAGAGGTATTGTAAAAGACCTTGCGTTGCCAAATGTAGACATTAAATGGATTGGTCAGAGAGGATTAAAGTGGCACCAATTAATGCCTTTGGTGAAAACCTTTCTACATATCCTACAGCCTAACCTTATTATTGTGCACTGTGGTGGAAATGACCTAGGCACTTTAACTGGGGTAGGTCTGGAAATGCTTATTAAGGACACCTTTCTGCAATTGATGTCACTTTTTCCACAAACTGCCTTTGTATATTCTAATATATGCCAAAGGCAAAAGTGGAACTGGTCCAACCAATTTTGTCCGCAGATTGACAAAGCAAGAAAGCACGTCAATAAGTCTGTTTCTGCTTTCCTCAGAGACTATGGTATGGGTTCTATATACCACAACAACTTGCGTTACAACATGCAAGACATTTATAGAGGAGACGGTGTACATTTCAATGATGAAGGGAACAGAGTCTTCCTCTTGAACTTTAGACTCTGCATCGGTACTTACTTGTAGGTACCGAAAAACACTCAATAAACACAAGGGCTCTTTTTAGAGCCACCTAATATCTAAACACTTAAACTTGATTTTTATTTCAATTTGTTTTAATGTTTTTTTTCGGGTGCACGCAGAGTGCGCGCACCTCGCGATGTTTTTTAAAAAAATGCAAATCTTTTTTTTTGCCCTTCGTGGTCCTACTGTGACCCCCTGACAATGGCTAGGGGGTCAAGACCTCCCTACTCTGCCCCCTATTCACGTTCTCCACCTTTCCTTGTCAGTGCGACAGACAAAATGGCGGCCGACACTTCCTGATTTCGACCGATTTGAATGTTTACTGACATCTAACAACCAATCAGAATTACGCTCGCGCACGGCAGGGTGCGCGCACAGGGCTTGCACAGTGCGCGCACCCTGCGTGCGTATAGATATTGATATGCTTTTAAATGCTATTTTATTTACCAAACAGATTTACACCAGACCTGCGAAAGGCACTTCCTTGACCTTATGGCTACCTCTCTGCCAAATTTCACGTAATTCTGTTCAGCCGTTCGGGCTGCAGGTCCTATGGAAAAATGCATGGGGAAAACGCGTTTTGGGTCCCCCCCTTTTTCTCGGCCCCTGCTTGACTTTCAGGGTAGGAGCTGAGCGGAGCGCCCCATTAGTTTTGAAAATTTCGCGAGGATTCGTCAACCGGCGCCAAAGTTATTCAAAATAGAATTTTGAGATTTCCTATGGAAACTCGGTCCTAACTATAACTATCTACTGGCGACCGTCAGTAGATAATATATATTTGTACTTGCCAACTGAAGTTCCGCAGTCAGCATCTGTAAAGAAAAGACAGAAAGAACTTGAATATATTATCTTGGTTCTACATGTATAAATGTCATTCAAACATTAAGGAGAGCGGCTATACCAGTGTGCAATACAGGTAATAGGAATAACTATAGAGAGAGAGGAGACTAGAGGGAATTGGAGGGGAGTGAGAGACAGGGGCCACTGAAGAAGTAGTAATTTTTTGTTTGCAATTGCAGGTGCTCGAGAAGACCCTCGCTTGGCATCCAGTTAGGAAGAAGCACAGCAGTGGCAATCTTTCTTATTATCCCAATCTCTTTTCCCCCTCTTTACTGTGAGTGGATTTAATTATTATCTCGCAGTAGAGTTTGGGAGCTAGGGAAAAGTTATTCCGCTCCTGTAGAAGCCGAGTTTAGGTGCGTGGTACTGACACTGCCCACTTTTCCATATCTGATGGGAGGAGTATGTTGGACTTTGGACTCCAGCTACTACAATGATTTCATCCTCCCACCCTATCCCGTCCCATACCCTGCTCATCCACTATGTACACACACTACACCCAGATGCCCACGTTCACCTATACTACACACACCTACAACAACAACAGAGCCACCTACACCAGACACATTTACTCCCTCCACCTCCCAACCTGAACCCACTTATGATTATCCCAGACCCTCTACCCATGACCAATACTTCCTTTCCCTTGGACTTTGCCCTATTGGACAACTCCCTCACTCCCCCCTCAACCCAGGCCCCCGTTTTCCGTACCTGTACTCACCTCTTCAACATGAAAGAACCACCCTTCCCAAATCCCAAACCAAAATGAAGAGTAAACCAAAGACCCCTCCAAACCCCCAAAAAACATGCCTACCAAGCCCGAGACCCCTCCTCCAATTTATATATTTGAGGTGCCTGGCATGCCCAATAGATGCCTCTTCCTGAGGAGGTTCTCCTAGCGGTGGTTTGTAATCTGAAAAACGTATAAACAAACTGCCCTTTTGAACCCTCTTTAGGCCCCCCTCAATTTCTACACGTTTTTGGCCCTTCCATGTCATATGCACTTGGCCCATCCACACAAGTAAGGTATACTTTTATTGGGACACTGAGGGGAATGGTGAGTGGTAGGACTTGTGTGTCGTGTGGTGATCCCAAAACTTTCCCACACAGATATTAGAGGATTATGTGACTATTTAGATACATTTGAGGTTTGTAGTAGATTCTCGGGAGTAAAATGTGGGGATCAATGCAAGCCACACCTCCCTGGACTCCCATGGGTGTCTAGTTCTCACAAATGTCTGGGTTCTTTAGGTTCCCCTAGATGTCTGAAAGGCAGGGACCAAAAACACAGGTACCCATCTATCTATCACAAAACTACCTGCTTTTTTCAAGGGGTCACCTGCATTTTTGGTCCAGGGCTCAACGGCCATCTAGGAAAACCTACCAAACCCAGAAATTTCTGAAAACTCGTTACCCAGAGGAGTCCAGGGAGGTGTGGCTTGCATGGATCTCTCAACATTTTCCTAGCCAGAATCCCCTGCAAACCACAAATATAGCCAAAAGAAAATCACATTTTCCTCACTTTTCTCTGTGGGAAAGTTGTGGGATCACCAGGCCGCCACAAATTTCCTACCACCCAGCTTTCCCTCATGTCTTCAGATAAAAATGGTACCTCACTTGTGTGGGTAAGCATAGTTCCGGCAGCACGAAATGGTCCAAAACGTACTGTGGAAACTTCAAAATTATCAATCGCAAAACGACCTGGTTTTGAGAGAGAGTCACCTGCGTTTCTGGTCCCGGGCTCCGTGACCATGTAGGAAAAAATAGCAAACCGAGACATTTCTGAAAACAAGACACCTGCAAACCTCAAATTTAGCTAATAAAATCACATATCCCTCAATTTCTGTGTATGCAAGTTGTGGGATCAACGGGTCACCCCAAATTTTCTACCACCCAGCGTTCTGCTAGGTCTTACGATAAAAATGATACCTCACTTGTGTGGGTGGGCCAAGTACCCGCGACAGGCAAGGGCCCAAAATGTGCTGTGGAGACATCAAAATTACCTATCACAAAACAACCTGTTTTTGCAAGGGGGTCACCTTCGTTTTTGGTCCCAGGCTCGGTGGCCAGGTAGGGAAACCTACCAAACCCACACATTTCTGAAAACTAGACACCCGCGGGAGTCTAGGAATGTGTGGCTTGCACAGATCCCCTAAAGTTTTCCTACCCAGAATCCTCTGCAATTTTCTTCACATTTTTGTCTAGGATCTCAAATGTCCTACCACACAGTGTTCCCCTTGGTCTTCTAATGAAAATGATTCCTCATGTGTGTGGGTTTCCAATGCGGAATTGCCAAAAAAACATTTTATTTTTAAATATATAGTGCTTGGAGTGCGCTGTGCTATGCACACAATCCCTATATTTTTGGCCCTTCCCAGTCGCAGGCCCTTGGCCCACCCACAAAAATTAGGTATTATTTTACTCGAGAGACTGAGGGAAATGCTAAATGGTAGGACATTTGTTCCGGAAAGTGATCCCAGACAGAAATGTAAAGAAAATTTGATTTTTTAGCTAAATTTGAGGTTTGCAGGGGATTCTGGGTAGGAAAATGCTTGGGGATCCAGGCAAGCCCCACATCACTGGACTGCCCTGGGTATCTAGTTTTAAAAAATGTGTGGAATTAGTAGGTTTCCTTAGATGGTAGCCGAGCCCGGGACCAAAAAAGCAGTTGCCCCCCTTGCAAAACCAGGTTGCTTTGTGATAGATAGTTTAGATGTTTCTACAATATGTTTTGGGACCTTGCCTGTCACGGGTACTTGGCCCACCCACACAAGTAAGGTATGATTTTTTTTTTAAAAACTTCTATTTATTTGATTCATGACACATAACAGTTACAGCGGATCACATTTCTGTGAAAAGGCCACTCACAGTGGGCCAAATCTCATTTCCAATATCGATTCTGGCTTGTTCTTAGACTCTGTAGAACCCACGTTGTTACCTAGCTAATCCAGTACTCTTTCCCCCTCACCAAACATCAACTACATTTCCAGCCCCCGTCCCCAGTTTGGTTGAGCACCCCTCGATACTGTATCCATTTACCCCATATATATATTTTGGGGCAGATCTATGTAGGAGTTGCGCCACTTTTACGCCGCCGTTGTGTCACTTTTGTGACGCAGCGGCGGCGTAAACCCTGTGCCACGTTGCGCCCTATTTACATTGTGATGCATCTATGGAGATGCGTCACGGTGTAAAGCCCTGCGCCACATGAAACCTGCGTCAGGTTTCATGTGGCCATTTCCACGCAGGGGGGGCGTTCCGTCGCAGGAACGCCCCTGAAAAGTGACTCAGTGAAATCTATAAGATTTCACTGAGTCACTTTCCCAACGCTAATGCGTCAAAACCCTGCGCCTGCTTGAAGCATGCGTAAGGCTTGACGCACCATGTTAGGTATGGGGTAGGTTGGAACAGTGCCGAAGTTGCGTCACGCTTGCGACACAACTTCAGCACTGCGCCAACCTTACGCTGGCAGATACGTCACGCATCTGCTTGTCCTTGCGCCATGATGCACTGCATTGTAAATGCGGCGCATCTGCGGTGGCGCAAGGGCAAACTTGCATGACGCATCTTTCCTGGCGCATCCATGCTGATTTGCAGGGATGCGCCAGGGAACATAAATCTGCCCCTTTATTTTTAATTTAGGCATCCCCTAGAGTGGTATACTGTCTGTTCCGCCTGCTGGCACCAGTCCAGATCTTCCTTCCTGTCTTTTACTGTTGGAGGCCTGCTTACTCTCCAGAGCCTAGTTAGATTACGCTTCACCACTGCTGCTGCCAACATAAGCCAGGTGGTAACATGGCTAAGACACTATTCATCTACTGACATTCCCAGCAATAGCCACTTTGCTTCTAACAGTACTGGCAAGTTTGTCACCTCCCTCATTATTGCTCTTATTCTGGACCAGTAATTTTGTATGACCGGGCAGGGACAAAGTGTGTGATAAAACGTGCCCAGCTTACCACATCCCCTGGGGCAGTTGGCAGAGTCTATCCAACCCATTTCAAATACTCTTGTCCTAGACAGATAGGATCTGCGCAGTATCCTAAGTTGCACTAGATGTAACCTAGCCCTCATCGCTATCTCTCTTGGGATCTGTAACGCTTTGTTCCACTCTTCAGCATCTACAGGCCCCAGGGCTGCCGACCAGGCCTCTCTAAGCGGGGCAAGAATGTCAGGCATATTGTTCATGATCTTCTTGTATGTCAGTGAGACTGCCTTAGAAGGCATTGGATCCAACAATAGTCTATCCTCTAGGGGAGAGTAGACTGGGATAGCTTCCCCCTCCTGAAGGTGACTTTTCAGGGTGTGTTGCAACTGTCAATACTAAAATGTTTCTGTCTGTGCCAGGTCGATTTTAGTCTGTAGCATCTCGAAAGTAACTAGGGTGCCCGGCCTCCATGCTTCCCTCAACTTCTCGATCCCTATTGTGTGCCACTTTATAAATGGTCTCATTTTCTTGGCCTCGCCTAGGTCATCGCTGCCCCGTAGTGGGGTCTCTGCGGTAAGTTTCTCTTCCCATCCCAATCATCTATTGGCTGCTTTCCAAGCACATAATACCGCGAGCGTGTGAGGTGGAAGCCGGTTCTGTTCTTTCCTGCTATATAGGAGCGCTGGGTAATCTCTACTCCCCATTTCCAGGCAGTCCATTCTGAATGCAGATTCCATTCGGTCCCCAAACACCCATTAGTTCACTACCACTAGCTGGGTGGCCCAATAATAGGCTCTGAGGTTTGGAACTGCCAGACCTCCATCACAGACTCTCCGCTGTAGTTTTGCCAACGAGATTTGGGCCGCCCCACCATCCCATAATAAGGACCTCAAGATACATTATTCTCTCATATGTAGAATTCAGGGATTTTAAATGGTGTATTTAGGAAAATAAATAGGGCCCGATTCACAGAACTAACTTAAGACAAAATCCTAAACTTACTACCATTTTGGTATTCACAGAAGGCACTTACTCATTTTGGTATTCACAGAAGGCACTTACTCACTTCGGTATTCACAGAAGTTAGGAGTCCTAACTTTAAGACTCCTAAATGCCTTCTGTGAATACCGAAAGTCTTAAAATTAGGATTTTTCTCAGTTTAGGAGTCCTAAAGTTAGGACTCTTAACTTTACTACTACTAAACTGCGAAAAATCCTAATTTTAAGGCTTTCGGTATTCACAGAAGGCATTTAGGAGTCCTAAAGTTAGGAGTCCTAACTATACTACTATTAAACTGAAAAAAATCCTAATTTTAAGACTTTCGGTATTCACAGAAGGCATTTAGGAGTCCCAAAGTTAGGACTCCTAACTTCTGTGAATACCGAAATGAGTAAGTCCTTCTGTGAATACCGAAATGAGTAAGTGCCTTCTGTGAATACCAAAATGGTAGTAAGTTTAGGATTTTGTCTTAAGTTAGTTCTGTGAATCGGGCCCATAGTATTTGCTGGAGGGTCATGATTTTGAAAAGAACCGCTCTTCCCATCAGCGAGAGGGGGGGTGTACGCCAAAGGCCTGCATCTGTCTGGAAATGTTCTATCTTGGGGACAATATTATGAGTTAAGAATAGATCTTCATCTCTGGTTATTTCAATTCCCAGGTATTTGAACCCGACCGCCGCTACTGGGGCTGGGCACTGATTTGGTGGAGACAAGGGGCCCGGAGCGAGTGGGAAGATCAGGTACTTGTCCCAATTGATTTGATAACCGCCATAGCTCCCAAAGAGATTGAAGATATGCAAAATTCTCAGAATCGAGGTACGGAGTTTACTTACATAAAGCAGGACATCGTCTGCGTAGAGCAATATTTTTTCCTCCCAATTATCGTCTACTGCAATCCCTTGGATAAGCGGATCACCACGCACCCAGGTTGCCAACGGCTCCCATACCAAAGCAAAGATCATGGGGGATAGAGGTCATCCCTTTTGAGTGTCCTTATGCAGCTCTATCACATGGGAGACACAGCCATTCACCCGCACCCTGGCCCTTGGTCCCTCGTAGAGTACACAGACCCAGGCACACAAATTAGGGCCACAGTCCAATCAAGGTAGTAAGACAAATAAGTAATTCCATTCCACACTATCGAAAGCCGTTCTGGCATCAAGGGACAAGACCGCCACATCCTCCGCCCCATACTCCCTCGTCAGGTGGAGAACCCCTTATAACCTTCTCAGGTTTAGACGTGTACTACGCTTTTGCACAAAGCCAGACTGTTCTGGGTGTATCAGTGAATATAGCACACCTGCTAACTTGTTTGCCAGAACTTTGGCTAAGATTTTGGGTTCTGCATTAAGCAGGGAGATGGGCCAGTGTGATGTACACTCTGCTTGTGGTTTTCCTTTTTTTGAGATTACCACTATGGTGGCAGTTCTTTGGTCTTCTGGTAGCTGTTCCTTCTCCTTAGCCTCTACGAACATGCTTAGGAGTTGCGGTGACAGTATACGGGCAGTTTTTATAACAGTTCCAGGGTCAAACCATTTTGGGCGGAGGCCTTACCAGACTGGAACCCCCCTAGAGCCCGCGCTATTTCCTCTGCCGTTATGCTACTGTCTAGCATATCCGAGTCCTCTTTAGTTATGGTACTTATATTCATTGTTGCTAGAAGTTCTGCGTAATCCATGCTGGACCTATTAGACCTGGAGGTGTATACCTGCTCGTAGAAGTCTGCAAATACTGCCGCTATTGTCTCACCTCCTGTGTGCCTCACCCCTTAGCGTTCTGGGATTTCAGTCACCCAGCTTCTCACGCTGTCTCTTTTGTCAAGCCAGGCGATATGTTTCGTGGCTTTGTCTCCTACCTTGTATATCCTCCATTGAATTGACAGTGTGTTGGCCCTTGCTGCGCCCTCCACTACCTCCTGCAGTTCCTGCTGTGCCAATCGCATTTGGTGTGTTAGGGCCCCGTAGCAATCGTCCCTTCCCACCATATCGGATTCCATGGTCACTATCTTTTGCTCAAGCTCATGGTATTTTTGTCTATCTACTTTCTTTTTAATCCTCACCAAGGCTTGAAGTTGTCCTCTTTTAACCGACTTTTATGCCTCCCAGAGAACACAGCGGTACAAAAGGGGGTGGTGATGGACGAAGCATCAGAACCAATCAAACACTCACACCCAGTCAACAGATCTGGGTTTGATCCATCACCGTTCTTTAGCACACTCTGCCACCCCAGTTCAGACATGGCCATATGCTAATCAGTCTGACCCTGTGCCTCAGGGGAACAGTCCAGCCCGAACTGCCAAGCCATGCCTTCCCTGGACCGGAAACAAGCTTCCTAGGACCAGTTTCTGGCATTTCAGCCGTCTTCAGCCAAGCTTGCTTGAATCCAGTGGCAAAGTGAGCAAGGGACTCACGTCTGAGCATACCCTGCCAACTTATGGCGAACAAAGCGGTACAAAAGGGGGTGGTGATGGACGAAGCATCAGAACCAATCAAACACTCACACCCAGTCAACAGATCTGGGTTTGATCCATCACCGTGCTCAGTCCATCACCACCCCCTTTTGTACCGCTTTGTTCGCCATAAGTTGGCAGGGTATGCTCAGACGTGAGTCCCTTGCTCACTTTGTCACTGGATTCAAGCAAGCCTGGCTGAAGACGGCTGAAATGCCAGAAACCGGTCCTAGGAAGCTTGTTTACGGTCCAGGAAAGGCATGGCTAGGCAGTTCGGGCTGGACTGTTCCCATGAGGCACAGGGTCAGACTGATTTGCATATGGCCATATCTGAACTGGGGTGGCAGAGTGGGCTAAAGAATGGTGATGGATCAAACCCAGATCTGTTGACTGGGTGTGAGTGTTTGATTGGTTCTGATGCTCAGTCCATCACCACCCCCTTTTGTACCGCTTTGTTCGCCATAAGTTGGCAGGGTATGCTCAGACGTGAGTCCCTTGCTCACTTTGTCACTGGATTCAAGCAAGCCTGGCTGAAGACGGCTGAAATGCCAGAAACCGGTCCTAGGAAGCTTGTTTCCGGTCCAGGAAAGGCATGGCTAGGCAGTTCGGGCTGGACTGTTCCCATGAGGCACAGGGTCAGACTGATTTGCATATGGCCATATCTGAACTGGGGTGGCAGAGTGGGCTAAAGAATGGTGATGGATCAAACCCAGATCTGTTGACTGGGTGTTAGTGTTTGATTGGTTCTGATGCTCAGTCCATCACCACCCCCTTTTGTACCGCTCCCAGAGAACACAACCTGATTCCACCAATCCCTCATTTGGTTGAAAATTACTCTCAGTGCCCTGCGTAGCTGTTCTACAAATTCCACATCTCTAAGATGCCAGGCATCCAGCCTGGGCAACAGAACCCTCCTTGCTGTCTGCCCCTTGAGACAGGTTACCACCGATGAGTGATCTGAGATGCCTCTCGCTAAGTGGTGTGTATCTCAGAAGCTTCCCACTTCATGCCTGAGAGTAAACAAATAGTCTATTCATGACAAACTCCCACGTCTCGGCGACTGGTGTGTGTATTGGCGTTCCCTCCTATTATGGACTCTCCAACAGTCTGCCCACTTTTAGTGCCTCCGCGAAACCTCCCAGTGGAGTCCCGGCATTTGTGGTTGCCCTCCCTGGCCACCTGTCCTCTGACAGGGAGAGGACATCATTAATGTCACCCCCTATAATTAGTATACTTAGTGGCAACTCTAGCAGTTGCGCTCCTAGGGCTGGCCTAGTTTCATTCTGTAGCGTTGGTGGGATGTACACGGACCCCAGGTTAAAAATTCTGCCATCCCACCTCCCAGACTGGGGTACAAATCTACCCAGTGGGTCCCTCTATGTCCTCTCCGGGACATATGTTGCCGTAGCTATGAGGAGGATTCTCACTCCCTGTGATCCTGAAGTGTACACTACATGTGCTATTAGTAACCCTGGCCATCGTGCTCCACTTCGCCCATGCAGTGTTTGTAGTGCTGCCTGCTTTGCCATTTACGAAGTAGGCGTAGCAGGCAGCGCTACGCACACGCCGCAGAGAAGAAATGCGCATGCGTGGGCGTCCGCGCATGCGCATTTGCGTGAAGAAGTTACCATCCAGCAAGAAGAGGGAGCCCTGGGACGCTGCACTGAAGGTAAGGTGGTTTATTTACCTTTAACCTTCTTTAAATTATTTTAAAATGAGGGCGGGCGGGAGGCGGGCGGCGGATAGTGGGGCTACGCGGAGCGTGCGAGTGTGCGTAGATTTTGCCACACTACGCACTGCTTCACGTAGCCCCACTACGCCCACTACGCCCAGGCTTAGCTATTAGTTTATATCCCCACCTATTCAATGGCTTATAGTTATATCCCTGCAGGTGCATTTCCTGCAGAAAGACCACGTCTGGTTTGTGGCGCTTGTGAAATTGGAGTACTAGTGTGCGCTTTATTTTGGATCCCAGACCATTTATGTTCCAGGACATAATTTAAGCTCACACTGCGCCTGCGTTATCTTCTTTGATATGCATTCCCCTTTGTGCTTGCTCCTCTTGGATATTTGAGAATACCCCCAGGCATGACACTCCCCTTCCCTCGTTGTGTGTCCCGTCCTCAGGCTCTGTACCTTGTTCAACTACTGTCAAGCTAACTATTAGGCCCGTAACACCCTTAACTCCCCACTCCCTGCTACCCTGCACTGCGGGACTTGAACTTCCCACGACCCCAATTTACAGAGCGAACTTCATGTTCCTCAATCAAGGCATCCCCACATCTCATAATTACCCTCCCTCCCATCTCTCCCTCACCCAATCCAATGTTCGGTATGCACTTTGGCAGTTAGTTTGGGATCTATACTTCCATCAGTTGACCTGTTGGAATAGAAATTGTTTATGCTCACGCATGTTCCATGTAAGTTAGCATGTGCTGCACCATTTTCTATTTGGTCGCCATTTTAGGCTGTTCGAAACTGATCTAGTATATTTCCTAGAAACACCTCTCTTTGAGTTTCGATTCTTCACTTGGGTTTTGTTTCAGTAATGAGCACACTTTTTATGTCAGAGCATAGCTTTCTCTCCAGATAGAGGCCCTCTTCCCCTTGTCTGGTGGCGGGCTCCAGATGGAATGGCCTTGGACCATGAAACTTTGTGTGGAAAAGTGTTTTCGCCCGGTTACTTAATGTACATAATGTATCTTTATGCTTGTTGATTTCAGTCTTCTCTGCATCACTCCTAGCAGCTGGGCAGATGGGGCTCTGCTCTGAATGTATAGTAATAAACTGTTTTTGGTTTGCATCCTCTACTGTCTGAATGATTCTTCATTTAGTATGGAAGGCTGAGAGGTGGTCACAAGTGACCTTGGTGGCCCTAAATGGGTTACTTCCTTCAGTTGCCGCCCGAAGAGGGACTCCTTCGGGTGATTGGTCCATCCCCTTTCCACAGACGGGGAGAGGCCGAGGACATTGTCGGGTCAGACTGACGGCACAGGGATCCCTGAATGAAGAGTTTCTATTGCTCGCAGCTGCCCCTTCTGTCCTGCCAGATGGTACCTCACCTAGTGGTCATCCCGATTGGAGTCCTGAACAGCGAAACCCTTGGATCTGACCATTTGGTCTGAAGAGTCAGCAGTGGAGAACCAGTTTGTTGTAGCACTGATATCAGGTGAGTTTGTTTTGGTTCTTTGTGGATATGGTACCATTTGAGTTTGAGTTTGGTACAGTCTAAGGACTGTCTTGATAAAAAGTATTTGCAAATATTTTTGCCAGGTAAACATTAACGATTTTGTATTCCTTAAAAAAATTGTCTGGTTTCAGTAAGTTTTGGAATTTGTGTTGTTGATGTTCTGCAGATGCTCGATTGGAAGAGGCTCAACCTGCGCCTCCTGAAGGCAGCCCTAATTTTAATATCTATGTGAAACATGGTCTTGGCTCTATTATGTTTAGTACACTATGGCACAAATATACAAGGCACAATTCCGAGTTACAGTGGCCTTTGACAGTCACCCTTGATGAACAGAAAATTGGGTTTTACAGGAACAGTTATTTAAGAGACGGAGACGATTAAAGATAGAGAGGGATGCATGGAAAGGGAAAATGCACACATTGTCACAGAAAACTGTGGCATATGATAGGGAAAACAGGAGTCAGGAGTTGAATGTGAAGATAGGAGATTTTGGTTGCATATTGACAAGTATTATTTGGCCAATGAAGAGAATGATACTTTTGCAGAGGAGTTGTTAGATACTCTACCCCCGTCTCCCTTTGCCCCACAGAAGATATTTCCCACTGACACTTTACAGTCACATCAGCCTGCTTCATCTGCTGTGGCCTTTTCTGTATCTATGGCTGTTACTTCGATGGCTTTGGCCAACTCACCCCCTGCTCCTTTATTATCTTCACCATCATTGATGACTGTGACCTCTAGTACATCTACTGTTCCAACTCCTGTATCATTTGTTCCTTCTCATTCGGTGCACCCGTTAAAAACGATGGTACCTGTTGCTTTTCCTTCTAAGGTTTTTCATTCCACGAAGCCTTTGAATGCTGAGACGCCTGTACGTGCATTTGATGATAGAGATTGGACAAAATTCAGAGAAAGTATGGGTCATTTGGTTCGCTCTGGAGTAGGGGAAGATTAGAAGTATGTGTTAGCCAGACAGGCTATTAATCCGGTTTATGGCACTGAAGACATTTGGCAGGCGGTGTGTGAGTTTGAGCCTTTTCTACAGAAGCAGGTTCTTCAGCATATGTCTGCTACATTGATCAATCTGTGGTGCACACATATAAAAATTGAGGATCCACGAGTGTTATTTGATATTAAAGATTGTGTTTATATTGCTGATTCAACCCCAGGACAGGTGCTAGCAAACATTAATACTATAGTTTCCTATAGAGTTCGGTTGTTTGAAAAGTCCCACTAAAACTACTCAGTTCCCTATGCGTGAGGTTCATCCACTATATCATCCAGAAGTGCCTGGGTTAACAGCTCAGCTCGGTAACGTCACCAGTCCAGCCGTAACAGCCCATTTCCAGGAGCAATGGGTTTATACTCCGTGGAAAAGAAGTGAGGTTTTAGCCTTTAAGACTACGTTGCCCAAGCCTAGGAAAAATCTTATGGCTTATTAAAAGGAATTAACAGAGGCTGCCTCTTCTACTGTAATGACTCTTGCTGATATTGAAAAGTTTTTTGGTCTTTTGTCCCGGTTAATATTTGGAGACAGGTTCAGACTTAAGATCATGTTGAGGAGTTGGGTGGTACATAGGATGTGATTCAGCGAAATCCCCTCAATCCCCCTAGACCTCAGTGACCCCCTAGAATTCCTGCCCTTTCCGTCATTGACTACTGATGAGGTTATCAACCTTTTACAGGCCACTAAATCTGTGTCCCCAATGGACCCTTGCCCCCCTAAATTTTCCATCTCCTACCAGAAGTATTCGCCGAACAGTTGTCTCCTATTTTTAATCAAATTTTCTCATCTGGCATATTTCTCACAAGCTGGAAATTGGCGTCTGTTCTCCCCCCTGTTGAAGAAGCCAAATTTGGAGGGGGCAGATCCTAATAATTATCATCCAATTTCCAGGCTTCCTCTGCCTGCTTAAATGGTGGAGAAAGCCATGAATGGCGCTTTATCAGACTATATAGAGAAGCACGCTTTCTTGGATGCAGCCTAGTTTGGGTTCAGAAAGCATCATAGCACCGAATTGGTACTGATCACAGCTTCCGAATTGATTAGGAAGACCGTTGATGCAGGAGGCAATGCAGCACTTGTGCTGCTTGACCTCCCTGCCGCATTTGATAAGGTGAACCATCTAAAGTTACTGGAAGTTTTAAAGGGATTGGGATTACAGAGAAAGCGTTTGCTTTACTTGCATTTTTTTTATCTGATCAGGAACAATTTGTGGCTCTTGGTGAGTTTAAGTCACCAAATTTTACATTGCCATGCGGAGTGCCTCAGGGGTCGTCGTTGAGCCCAACCCTTTTTAATATATACGCGCACCACTGGCAAGGCTGATTAGGTCGCTGGGTTTCTCGGCTATTTTTTATGCCGATGACACCTAGATTGTAGTCTCTGTGACTGGCTCTCCTGATGACACTGCTGGACAGTTTCACACCTGTCTTCGTCAGGTTGGGGATTGAATGGCCGCCAATTGCTTGGAACTAAACTCCAGTAAGACTGAAGTCCTACTTTTTGGCGGCCATACTAATTTCTGTTGCCCTACTCTGTGGCCGTCAGAATTGGGCCCATTACCAACGCCACAAATAAGATGAGAAACTTGGGAGTCATAGTTGACTCTATGCTTTCGTTTGAAAACCATGTCAATCATGTCACAGCCCTTTCTTTTTGCACACTAAAATTACTGACAAGGATTCTTCCATTCATCCCGGTTGGGCTGCAGAAGTCAGTGGTTGTGACTCTGTAATGGTTTATTTATCAACCTCCGGAGGAAATGCCTGTCCAAATTACAGATTGTGCAAAACGCCAAGGCACATCTTCGGTTGAATCATCCAAGACATAAATCTGACTTACCAGTGCTTATGGAACTACACTGGTTGCCAGTGAGGAAGAGGATTGAGTTTAAGGCTCTGTGCATCGCGTTTAAGGCCATGCATGATATTGGGCTGGGCTTTTTTAAACATAATCTACAGCCTTATGTACCTGTTTGCAATTTTCGTTCTTCCCATTCCCACAACCTGATAACTCCCAGGTTTAAAAAATCTTCCTGGGCTGGAAGATGATTTCTGGTCAGTACGACCAGACTTTGGAACGCTCTTCCGCTAAGGTTAAAACAAGAAACACATCTGTTGGCCTTCAGGAAGGCCTTGAAGACCTGGCTATTTAACGTCTGATGAATCGTCCAGTTAATTTCAGTTGATGAGCTAGCGCCTTGACACCTTTGGGTTGAATGTTCGCGCTTCATAAGGTACCTTTTCATTTCATTAAAGGATGGGATCAGGAAGGGAAGCCAGGAGATAAACCTTGCGCTGAATTGCTTGCTTTGCCCGGCCGTATCATTACGTACATGCACACACTTATTCCACCTAAGAAGGTAAGCTGGGATGGGTTGGCAGCTTGTCGGCAGAAGAAGGATGAAAGTGTGTCCGACTCCTTTACTCGGTTTGGAGGAACATTTTTGGATTATAGTGGGCAGGATATGTCCACTGAGGGGGGAGTTTGCTTGGTTGTGGACAGGTTTGTCACTAAACTTCTTCCTGAGATAATGACTCCTTTGCAAGCGTCGGAGAGTACTTGGTCTACGACTTCCCCCTCTGTTGTTTTGAATATGGCCCAATATTATGAACATTGAGATCAGGAAGAGAAGGATAAAACAGATTAGAAACAGTGCCCTGTACTTTTATAGAAGGTTATGTCCCCTTGAGGACGTGGTTCTGGTGATAGAGGGTGTGGGACTGACAGAAATCAGAATGCTGCGGCCCCTGTGGGCCGTTCTGACAGTAAATATTTTGATGACCGGAGAGATGGACAGTATTACCATGATGATTATGACATGGATGATGTGACAGGTATGTCTTATAGTTAGGACAGCCAGGGACAGAGTGACGGACCAGTTCCTAAACCTGTAGATCAGCATGTTCCTTATGTCACAGCAGATTTACAAGGCATGACGATGGAATTTTTGGTGGATACAGGTGCAAAGAAAAGTTCTGTTTCTCAACATATGGTCCCTGGTGCGGCTCTGTAAGGCCACACTAATGTTTCAGTAGGTTTTTCCGGTCTACCGGTTGTCAACCCCATTTCTCGACCCCTTGCACTGACTGTTGGTCCTTTCACTGTGGAATTTCCGTTTTTGTTAACATCTAATTGAGGTGAAAATCTGATGGGTTTGGATCTGTTAAAGAAATTGCATGCTACTATCTATTGTTCTCCTACCGGTGTTCATATTGCTATGGGTCCGGATATAAGTGCTAGGCAGTGATTGTCTCAGGATGCCTCCCTTCTGGCAGAATTTTGGTCAGGTACCACCCACACTGTGGGCCACAGGTGATACAGACGTGGGTCTGTTGCATATACCACCAGTTAAAAATAATGCTGTTCTGCCCCGCATCCCTCATTATAAGGTACAGCAGGCGGGAGAACGGGCTCATCTTCAGATTATTCAGGCCTTGATATGAAAGGGAGTAGTTGTAGAAACATCTGCTAAAATTTGTAATAGCCCTATTCTTCCAGTCCTTAAGAGGACACCCTTGGGTTCCTCTGATGCTATTGATGATGTCTATTGTTTTGTGATTGATTTGCAAGAGGTTAATAAAATTGTAGTTCCGCAATTTCCGGTGGTTTCTGATATTACTATGCCCTTAACGATTATTCCATCTACTGCTCAGTTTTTCTCTGTTATTGATTTGAAAAATGCTTTCTTTAGTATTCCCATTTACCCAGACAGTCAGTATTTGTTTGGGTTTAAAATGGCCATCAGAAGTTTTAGATTCTGTTGCGCTCCTCAAGGCTAAACGGAAAGTCCTAGTATCTGTAGTCAGGGACTGATAAGTGAGTTGGATTCACTTTCGCTCCCTCCAGGTAATGTATTAGTGCAACATGTCGAAGATCTCTTGATTACTTCTGATACGGAACAAGGTTGCATTGACAGTACGGTGAAATTGTTATTGAATTTGGTACATCATGGCCATAAGGTTTCCATTTCAAAATGTCAGTATTGTTGACAGGAGTTTACCTATTTAGGTCACCTACTGTCAAAGGAGGGCAGGAGGTTGACCCCTGAGTGTATCAGTACCATTGTGAAAATGCCTGTTCCACAAATTTAGAAATATGTGCGCACTTTTATAGGTATTACTTCCAACTGTTGACAGTGGATACCAAATTATTCGCTACTAATCAAACCTTTGCTTGTATTAACAACTAAATCAGTGCATGTGCCCTTGCCCTGGATGCCCGAATGCCCAATGTCTTTTGAGCAATTAGAAAGTGTGCTTTGTTCGGCTCCGGTTCTCGATACACCTAACTATAATAAACCGTTTGTGCTCTATGTACATGAGATGGCTGGCTGTGCGCTTTCTGTCTTAGCACAATAGTTCGGGGATAAGCAGAGGCCTAACGCTTGCTTTTCTGCTGTGCTTGACCCTGTTGCTAGGTCCCTTCCGAGTTGTCTGAGAGCTGTTGTGGCTGTGGCCACTTCAATAAGATAATCGGCTGGACTCGTACTTGATACAGACCTCACAGTTATGGCACCCCATGCTGTGGACACCCTTTTGAATAAGACGAAGGCACAGCACCTCACCAGTGCACATCTTACTGGCTATGAATTGACATTGTTTGCTAAACACATTACGATTAAGAGATGTGCTACTCCGAACCCAGACACGTTATTACCCCTCCCTTCTGAAAATGATGCAGTCGATAAACATGATTGTATTTGTTTGACAGAGGAAGAAATGAAAGGACGGGTGGACCTGACTGATTTTCCCTTATCTGACCCTCAAGGAGAACTATATGTCGATGACTCTTGTTATAAATTGCCAGATGGCACCACCACTGCAACTTATGTTATCACTACATTGCGGACGGTGGTAGAGACATCACGAGTCCCGTACCCATCGGCTCAAGTTGCTGAGCTTGCTGCCCTTATTCGAGCTTGCGAATTGAGTAAAGGGTTGGTTGTCAATATTTAGGCTGACAGCCAGTACGCATTTGGGGTTGCCCATAATTTTGGCCAGCTTTGGGCAGAGAGAGGGTTCTTTACTTCTCATGAAACGAAGATCCAGCATGGCCACCTGATATTGCAGATTTTGTCTGCTTTAATGCTCCCAAAGAAATTGGCAATTATTAAGTGCAGTTCCCATTAAAAAGTAACAGATGATGTGGGTAGAGGGAATACCTTTGCAGACCAGGTAGCTAGGGAAACTGCTTGAAATAAAATGAAACACATGTTTGATACAGGTCCTGCTAGGTGGGTTCCCGAGGTTCTCTTGTTTGAGAATACCCTTGAGAGTGTAAAGGAGATAGAGAGTGAAGCCACATTAGAAGAATGGGCTCAATGGCAGGAGAGTCCAGCACATTTAAATGAAGAGGGATGTTGGATTGATAAATCGGGGCAACAGAAATTGATGTTGCCCGATGCATATGTACTTCATGTGGTTACTATGGCACATGGCCCAGCTCATATAAGTGCAAAAGATATTTGTAAATTGTTAGCCCTTGTGTGGCATAATGATAATATCTCTAAGACAGCTGAACATTCTGTATGGTTTACATGATGCATAATCCAGAGAAGGGTACCACCTGGTAATTTTGCACCGCCCACCTTTACTTTTGAAGTCCTTCAAATGAACTATATCGTATTAGAGAGATGTAATAATATTCAGTATGTTTTGGTGGTTGGATGTGCGTTCAGTAAATGGTTTGAGGCCTACCCCACTAAAGATAATACGGCCATTACAACTGTGAAGGTACTCCTTAAAGAGTTCTTTCCTCGTTTCGGCTGGCCCCAAGTTATCTGGAGTGACAACGGAAGGAGATTAAATTGGTTTGTGAAGAGTTCAGCAGAAATTTCATGCTGCCAATCAACCCCAGTCAGCTGGCCTTGTTGAGAAGTACAATGGTACTCTCAAACAGAAATTGGCGAAAATTCAAGAGAGAACAGCGTTACAATGGCCAAATGCCATTCTAGGACAGGATTGTCTCCTTATGAGGTCGTGTTTTGGCACCCGGCAAATATCTGGGGTGTCCGGCGTCCTTGTAAGTAGTCTGATATTAAATATCCTGTGTTGCTTGATTATCTTGGCCAGTCAACGGAAGATTTGCATTCTATTCACCAACAGATCGAAGAATCTCTGCCTTCTGTACCAGCGGGGCCCGGCCATGACATCCAGCCCAGGGATTAGGTGTTGATTAGAAATTTCCAGCAGAAGAAAAGTATGGAGCCATGCTGGAAAGGTACTGAACAGGTTCTGTTGGTGACGCGGATGGCTGTAATGTTGCTGGTCGAAAGAACTGGGTGCATGCCACCCATTTCAGGAGGGATCCTTTGCCATTACCATACGATCAGTGGGAGAAAGAGGGCATGGGTAATTCAGAGTGTGAACAGGTGCCCAGGTTCGTTCCTTTCAGCGAGGCCAAGTTGATTTGGATCCAGAACAATAAGGAGAATGATAATGTCCTGAATGAGGCTGTTCCTCCATAGATTGGAACTATCCAGGAGCCTTTGTTTGTTGATCACACGATGCCTGGGGTTACCAGGTACAATTTGCACCCTCGGCTGAGGGATACTGGGTCCAAGGAGAAGAAAGATTAGGGATGGACTGAGCAAGATCGGTAGTATTAAGCTATAGTAGCAACAAATTAACTGGAACTAGTAGAGAATGTTGTGCTCACCTTGCCTTCATTGTTTGAACATTAGTTAGGGAGATCAGAAGTATAGCCTGAGGGTATACCACCTTTATCGGCATGGGATAGATTGAAGAGCTTAGGACAGAGCAATCTTCACCGCCGGTGCTCAAGAACGCCAATTTATTGATGAGCAATAGGAGCTTGTACCAGTGAGGCTCTGACGGACGGACACTGGGAACATGGATATTTTCTTTGCATTCTTGTTTCATTTGCAAAATCCATAATGCATCCTTTTGGTAGACAGGTTGCTGACGAAAAGTAGCCAATGGTTCTTGATGCCCAGCATAATACGATGAGGACACGAAAAAACAAAACGATATGTGTTGTCCTTTTGGCTTTGTTGATAATAATATTGTGAGGGGTATTGTGCATTTTGGGAAATGATCAAGCTGTACCTTTACACAGTAAGAGTAAGGTTATCTCACCGAAAAGAAACAAATGAACAGCCCAGAGTAATGTATTTCTAGAAACGTATAAGAAGTTCTTCGGAGTAGGGACAGCTTGTTACCCCACCCAATTCATTACCAGTCAGTGGACTGCATATCCATTGTCACTTGTCAATTATACTTACACTTGGCCACCCCAAATTACTGAAGTAGAAGGAGCTTTTGTTTTTGGTTATCAGGGACCATGTCTGTCTCATAATAAGCCAGTAGGAGTGGGTTATTCAGGCTGTGATAACAATACCTATTGTGATAATTTTTACATGGAGAAACAGAATGTCACGTTGGTGGGTTGGCTTTACAAGAAATTGATATTCACTGGGGAAGGTGGTTATTATCCAGCTTGCTACCCCATTGTGGATAGCACTGACACTTCACTGTATGTACATTTTTCAGGAATAGCACTGTATAAAAATACAATCCCTTTGGTGAATGACAAAGACCCGAGTACTTTCGGAATTAATTCTAGGTATGCAGCAGTGGATTTATGATCACCCAGGGTTTTACTTTTTGTCTAATGGAACATAGTTGCAAATATTATCTAATAGTACTGTGGCAGTTTTACGCGACATCAGCACTCAGTTGGAGGGTATACAAATATATATGCGGAACAGACTAGATATGCAGTGGATTTCATTCTGGCTAAGAGTGGTGGTGTATGCGCGGTGGTTGGCGATTAGTGTCTGGTCAGGATCAAGAATATGGGTATGAATATCACCAAACATATTTTGGATATTCTCGAAAATGTCACAGGAATGGAAAGTTGGAACTGGAGTAATTTATTTGATTGCAGAATTGGTGCTCTGCTGTGTTCTTATTCAGTGTCTTCCTTTTTGCTGTTCCTATTGTAATACTATTCTCACACCCAAACAGAAAATATCAATTCATGACACAAATGCTGCAATCATGATCCAGAAAGATATTGAGGATATGATGAACATTGATGAGGGAATTTTCAAGACTTCCTCCCACCTTACTGTTTCACTTCCTGATGTTGATAATATGGAGTGCTCATAGTTGTTTATCAATGTCATTTTTATTACTGTTTGAAGTTTGCTTCTGCTTGTTGCTGTTAGAAAATGTTTATCTCATGCTAAAAGGAGGGTCTGTTGGAATAGAAATTGGTTACGCTCGCGCATGCGTCATGTAAGTTAGCATTCGCTGTGCCATTTTCCATTTGGGCGCCACATTAGGCTGTTCAAAACTGATCTAATATAATTCCGAGAAATGCCTCTCTTTGAGTTTTGATTCTTCACTTGGGTTTTGTTTCAATAATGAGCACACTGTGTATGTCAGCACATAGCCAGATAAAGGCCTACTCTCCCTTGTCTGGTGGCGGGCTCCAGATGGAACAACCTTGGACCATGAAACTTTGTGTGAGATAGGAGCGCTGAGCCATTTTTTCTGTATTTCACTGTTTTAGCTGCACCTGCTTGGGAAATCCCATTGTGGGCTTGTTTTCACCCGGTTACGAAGTGTACATAATGTCTCTTTATGCTTGTTGATTTCAGTCCTCTCTGCAGAACTCCTAGCGATTGGGCAGATGGGGCTCTGCTCCGAGTGTATAGTAATAAACAGTTTTTGGTTTGTATTCTCTCATGTCTGACTGACTCTTCATTTAGTACAGAAGGCTGAGAGGTGCTCATCAGTGACCCAGATGGCCCTAAACGGGTTACTTCCTTCAGTGCTTGTGCTTCCATCTGTCGCAGCGGGCACACAGCCCATTCTGCATCTCTTATTCCTTCTCACTGTTACCCTCAGGTGTTTTCCTTGTCATCCCCGTGGTCCTTTCTGTATTGGGGTGTAGGACTTCTAGTAGCGGTAAATTCTCCTTTTTGGATCTCCCCAGTCTAGGACGCGGTCGGAGACCGCTCTCTGTTCCGAATGTCATTATCACTTGCCTGGGAGTCTCAATCAGTTGAGACGAGTGGCAGGTCTTCCTTGTTCCTCTCGGCTGCTTTGGTCCCTTCATGCGCCACCCCTCCAGCCATTCCCTTGCTTCTTCCAGTGACGTGAAGACCAGGATTTTCCTTCTGCTATGAATTTTAGCTTGGCTGGGAACAGCATCATCCATTTGATGTCTCTTTGCCTGAGGGTCTTCTTGACTTACTCAAAGCTCCTCCTTTGTTTGTAGGTGACATCGGGAAAAAAGCGGATTATAGAGATCTCGTATTTAATATCTCCCGGTAACTGGGCTGCCTGCAGTATGACATCCAGTCTCTGAAGTTCAACATCCAGGCTATAATGGTGCATGGTGGGACCCTGGTATTGGGCATGGATTTGGGGCTCAACTGAAAAGAACTTTGACCGGCATTTGGGTTTTGGGTATTTCATAATCAGGTCCTCTACAAAGAGGTCTACACATTGGGCTTCTGCTCCTTCAGGGACTCTCACTATTTGCAGGTTGTTTCACCTGAATCTCCCTTCTTGATCCTCGACTCTTGCTTCCAATGCTTCCTGTTGTTTAGTTAACTTACGCACCTTCTCTTCTAGTCATTCCGACGCGGACTGGAGCTCACGGAGATCTGCCTCTGGCGTATGCTCTTTTTCAGACATCTTTTGGAAATGTGCTCGGAGACCCACTTCCATAGTTCCAGAATGTCTTGTAGGCTCCAGGGAGGACTGGCGGGTTTGAATCGCAACCATTATTGCTCCCAGGGAGGGCTCATCTGCTGGCGCTGGACTGGCAGACCTAGTGCCCTCTTCTTAGTGGGACCTTGGGACTGCATACTTGTCCATCTTGTTGGATTGTGGCGGCGGATTCCCTTTGGGTTTCATCTTTTCCCCCGATTTGTGTTCTATGCCAAGACAGCCTCCATGCAGAGGGAGGGGGTTTGTTACTTCCAGTTTCCGCTCTGTACCTCGGCAGTAGTATGGTCCAGCCCCCTCTCCAGAGACAGTCCTCCGTTGGGACTCTCAGGCTGTTGCCCACCATCTCTGCCTGGGGACCACTCACTGCGCCGGGGGGCCTATGTCCCATGATTTCGCCTCCAAGCAGGTATTAGCGAATACTAGTCACCCAAGGATCAGCCCTACGAGCTCTTTGGGACGTCCAAATAAGCTCCTGGTTTCTGCCTTCTTCCGGTTGCTAAACTTCCCACCCATGCGGAGCTTACTCCCGGGCAGTCCCCATGTCTAGTGGCAGTCTGGTGTTTGTCTCGATCCCTGGGCCTACCAGATCGGTGATGCTTTTCACTCTGTACTTTTTTTTCTCCTCCTCCTGTGCCCCCTCAGCAGGTAAGGATTAGTTGAGCTCAGACTCAGTTTGTCGGCTTCTGGGTCTCATATGCCCTCAACCCTATTCTGTGGCCTTCAAGGCGCTCTGGGCTGGGCCAGCGTCTCCGTCTTCTTCCAGTGTGCCTACCCGATTTAGGCCACATCAGGCCTCTCCCCCATAAGGCTATCCGGGAATATTCGTTAGAGCTGCTCGGAGGAGACTAGGGAACTTCGGTCCCTCCGTCCCTCTTAGTAGTGTTCCCTCCGAGTTCAGCCCCCAGTTACTTCTTTCAACGATGGGTCCTGCTGTGTCCGCTGTGTCGTCCGGAGCCAATATATTACATTTCCCCCAATATGGCTGCCATTCTGGGTGTTTCGTTGCAGCCCAGTTTTCTCGTGTGTGTCAAAGTGGCCGTTAGGGGGGCATATTTTGGTCTTTCAAGATTTTAGCCACCGTCGCGAGGGCCCTGGTTCAGCAGCCTCGTCACGTCTGCAGCAGGCGATCCCAACACTGCACCTTCTTTACTGCAGGCTGGGCATTGCTGGATGCACCTTGGCCAGGCTGCAACACACTTCCTTTTGATCGTGTCTTCTCTCAGTCTGGGGTCATCCCGATCTCCACGGGGCCCAGTAGTGAGCTCCAATTGATCCCTCCAGGCATGGCTCTCATTGCTTGTGCTTCTGAAGTTGTGGGGATGGGATAGTGCTGCAAATTTTGGATTGCGGGCCGGCTGCTCAGTGGAGCTCTCTTGTTAGGCAGCCAGTTCGCCCGGTTACAAACCACGCCCCCCCAGGAGGTACTATTTTTATCGGGGAACCTGGAAGAACACCAAACACAACTTTCCCACACAGAAATGTTAGATAAATTAGATTTTTGTTCTGCTAAATTTGACGTTTGCATGGGAGTCTCAGTAGGAAAAAGTTGGAGAGTGCAAGCCATACCTCCCAGGACTCCCCCGGGTGTCTAGTCTTCAGAAATTTCTGGGTTTGGTAGGTTTCCCTAGATGGCCATCGGGCCTGGGGCCAAAAACCCAGGTGATCACCCCTTGCAAAACCAGGTTGGTTTGTGATAGGTAATTTTGATGTCTCCGCAATACATTTAGGTCTCTTCTCTGCCGTGGGGACTTGGCAAACCCACACATGTGAAGTACCATTTTTATCAGGACACTTTGGGGAATGCTGGGTGGGTGGAATATTGTGGATCCACGCAGATTCCAGAACTATCCATCACAGATATGTGAGGAAAATGTGATTTTTACAGCTAAATGTGAGCTTTGCAGGGGATTCTGTGTAGGAAAACATTTGGGGATCCATGCAAGCTATACCTTTTTAGACTCCCCCAGGTATTTAGCTTTTTAGGTTTTAGAAATCTGTAGGTTTGGTAGCTTTCCCAGGACGGCCGATGAGCCTGGGGCCAAAAACGTATCTCCCCCCTTGCAAAACCAGGTGGTTTTATGATAGGTAAATTTGATGTCTCCACAATACGTTTTGGGCCCTTCCCTGCCGCAGGCACTTGGCCCACCCACACAAGTGAGGTACAATTTGTATCAGGAGACTTTGGGGAATGCTGGGTGGGTAGAAGTTTGTGGATCCACACAGATTCCAGAACTTTCCATCACAGAAATGTGAGGCAAATGTTATTTTTTTCAGCTACATTTGTAGTTTGCAGGGGATTCTGGATAGAAAACATTGGGGGATCCATGCAAGCCATACCTCACTAGACTCCCCTGGGTGTCTAGTTTTCAGAACTCCCTTGGTTTTGTAGGTGTCCCTAGATTGCCGATGAGCCCGGGGCCAAAAACACACATCCCCCCTTGCAAAACAAGTTTGATTTGTGATATGTCATTTTGATGTTTCCACAATACGTTTTGGGCCCTTCCATGCTGTGGGCACTTGGCTCACCCACACGAGTCAGGTACCGTTTTTATTGCAAGACTTTGGGGAATGCAGGATGGGTGGAAGTTTGTGGATCCACACAGATTCCATAAATTTCCATCACAGAAATGTGATGAAAACGGGTTGTTTTTTTTGACAAAGTTTGAGGTTTGCAAGGTGCTGGCAGAGCTTTGGTACAAAATCCACAGCTAGGAACATTGCAAAAAAGGGTAATTCTTTACTGGAAAAATATGATGTGTCCATGTTGTGCATTGGCATGTTTCTTGTCGCGGGCACTAGGCCCACCCACACAAGTGAGGTACGTTTTTCAATGGGAGACTTTAAGAAATGCGGTATGGGTGAAAGTTAGTGGATCACACAAAGATTCCAGAAATTTTCTTCACAGCAATGTGAAGAAAAAGTGGTTTTTTTAACGAAGTTTGAGGTTTGCAAGTGATTCTGGGTAACAGAGCCCGGTGGGAGCCAAACATGTCAACCCATTCTGGATTTTCCTGGGTGTCTAGTTTTGAAAAATGTATAGGTTTTCTAGGGTTCCCTAGGTGCCGGCTGAGCTATGGTACAAAACCACAGCTAGGCACATTTCAAAAAAAGGGTCAGTTTTCACTGGAAAAATTTGATGTGTCCACATTGTGTTTTGGTATGTTTCCTGTTGCTGGTACTAGGCCTACCCAGACAAATGAGGTACAATTGTTATGGGAGACTTTGGGGAATGGTGAGTAGAAGTTTGTGGATCCGCACAGATTCCACAACTTTCCATCACTGAAATGTGAGGAAAATGTGTTTTTCTACAAAGTTTGAGGTTTGCAAGGATTTCTGGGTAACAGAAACTGGTGGGAGCTACACAAGTCACCCCATCCTGGATTTCCCTGTGTGTCTAGTTTTCAAAACTGTAGAGATTTGCTAGGTTTCTGTGGGTGCCGGCTGAACTAGGGTTCAAAATCCACAGCTAGGCACATTGCAAAAAAAGGGTCAGTTTTCACTGGAAAAATGTGATTTGTCCATGTTGCGTTTTGGCCCATTTCCTGTTGTGGGCACTAGGCCTACCCAGATAGGTGAGGTACCATTTTCATCTGGAGACTTTGAGGAATGCGGTATGGGTGAAAGTTTGTGGATTCACACAGATTCCAGATCTTTCCATCACAGAAATGTGAGGAAAAAGTGTTTTTTTTTTACAAAGTTTGAGGTTTGCAAGGGATTCTGAGTAACAGAACCCAGTGAGAGCCACACAAGTCACCCCATTCTGGATTTCCCTCTGTGTTTAGTTTTGAAAAATGTATAGGTTTACTAGGGTTCCATAGGTGCCGGCAGAGCTGTGGTATAAAATCCACAGCTAGGCATGTTGCAAAAAAAGGGTCAGTTTTCACTGGAAAAATGTGAAGTGTCCATGTTGCGTTTTGACCCATTTCCTGTTGCGGGCACTAGGCCTACCCATAAAAGTGAGGTACCATTTTTATTGGGAGACCTGGGGAAATGCAGTATGGAGGAAAGTTTGTGGATCCACACAAATTGCAGAACTTTCCATCTCAGAAATGTAAGGAAAATGTGTTTTTAACAAAGTTTGAGGTTTGAAGGGATACTGGGTAATAGAATCAGGTGAGAGCCGCACAAGTCACCCCATCCTGGTTTTCCCTGGGTGTCTAGTTTTTAAAGATGTATAGGTTTGCTAGGTTTACCTAGGTGACGGTTGAGCTAGGGTTCAAAATCCACAGCAGGGCACATTGCAAAAAAAGGGTCAGTTTTCACTGGAAAAATGTGTTATGTACACGTTGGGTTTTGGGACATTTCCTGTCATGAGCACTAGGCCTACCCACACAAGTGAGGCATCATTTTTATCGGGAGCCTTTGAGGAATGCAGAATGGGTGGACGTTTGTGGTTCCGCACAGATTCCACAACTTTCCATCAAAGAAATGTGAGGAAAATATGTTATTTTTGACACATTTTGAGGTTTGCAAGGTATTATGGGTAACAGAACCTGGTGAGAGCCACACAAGTCACCCCATCCTGGATTTCCCTGGGTGTCTAGTTCACAACAATGTATAGGTTTGCTAGGTTTCCCTAGGTGCCGGCAGACCAAGGGTACAAAATCCACAGCTAGGCACATTGCAAAAAAAGGGTCAGTTTTCACTGGACAAATTTGATGTGTCCACATTGAGTTTTTGCCCGTTGCTTGTCACAGGCACCAGGCCTACCCACACAAGTGAGGTACTCGGGAGTGTTTGTGAAATTTGGTATGGGTGGAAGTTTGTGTCCACGTTGTGGTTTGGGCCGTTTCCTGTCGTGTGCACTTGGCCTACCCAAAAAAGTGAGGTACAATTGTTATTGGGAGCTTTTGGGGAATGCTGGGTGGGTGGAAGTTTTTGGATCCACACAGATTCCAGAACTTTCATCACAGAAATGTGAGGAAAATGTGTGTTTTTTCACAAAGTTTGAGGTTTGCAAGGATTCTGGGTAACAGAACCTGGTGAGAGCCACACAAGTCACCCCATCCTGGATTTCCCTGGGTGTCTAGTTTTCAAAACTGTATAGGTTTGCTAGGTTTACCTTAGTGCTGGTTTAGCTAGGGTTCAAAATCCACGGCTAGGCACAGTGCATAAAAGGGACAGTTCTCACTGAAAAAATGAGATTTGTCCACATTGCCTTTTGGGCCGTTTCCTGTCAGGAGCACTACACCTACCCACACAAGTGAGGTACCATTTTTATTGGGAGACTTTGGGGAATGCGGGGTGCATGGAAGTTTGTGGATCCACACAGATTCCACACAAGTCACCCCATTCTGGATTTCCCTTGGTATGTAGCTTTAAAAATATATTGGTTTGCTAGGTTTCCCTAGGTGCCAGCTGAGCTAGGGTACACAATCTGCAGCTAGGCACATTGCAAAAAAATGGGTCACTTTTCTTTGGAAAAATGTGATGTTTCAGCGTTGTGTTTTGGGCCGTATCCTTTCGCGGGCAATAGGGCTAACCAGACAAGTGAGGTACCATTTTTAGTGGAAGACTTTGGTTAATGGTGGGTGGGTGAAAGTTTGTGGATCCATGCAGATTCCAGAACTTTCCATCAAAGAAATATGAGGAAAATATGTTTTTTTTTAACAAAGTTTGAGGTTTGCAAGGGATATTTGGTAAAAGACCCTGGAGAGAGACACACAAGTCACCCCATCCTAAATTCCCCTAGGTGTCTAGTTTTAAAAAATGTATAGGTTTTCTGGGTTTCCCTAGATACCGGCTCAAGTAGGGTTCAAAATCAACAGCTGGGTACATTGAAGAAAATCGTCAGTTTTCACTGGAAAAATGTGATGTGTCCACATTGCGTTTTGGCCCATTGCCTGTCATAGGCACTAGTCCTACCCACACAAGTGAGGTACCATTGTTATCGGGAGACTTCGAGAAATGCAGTATGGGTGTTAGTTTGTGGATCCTCAAAGATTCTATTACTTTCTATCACAGAAATGTGTGAAAAATGTTTGAGATTTGCAAGGAATTCTGGGTAATAGAACCTGTTGAGAGCCACACAAGTTGGACTTGGCCCTTCTGGCAGGTTCACCCCTGAACTTTTTTGCTTTTTACTGGTGACTTGGTGTGGTGATTTTTTGGTTTCTGCGCACTTTCCCTGTGTCCCAGGGTAAAGTGCGTGTGCACTCTGAGTGCATGTGGTGAGATAGGCCTGCTCTCCCATAGGAATGCATGGGGAATGTATGTGTCCCTAGTAGTTCCTGATGCGTGGGGTGTGCAGGCCCGAGTTTGGTATGTGCGGACTCGTGGGATTGAATGCTGCGCGATAATGTGTGCGGCGTGCATGTACCTAGTGTGGAAGTGCCACTTCTAGAAGTGGGCACTTCGGTGTGCAGTGTGAAATGTGTGCCTTGTCGCGTGATTGGCTGGTTGAGGTCATGTGACGGGCTAGGGATTCCCCAGAGTCAGGATGAGTCACCCAGTGGTGAATGGGGAGATCAGCAGCTAGATGGGTGGGAGGAGTACACCTGGGTCCTGAATAGGGCAGGGTTTTCCCCACACAATGCTGGCTCCACCCCCTGTGGTGCGACTGACAACCCTAGCCCTGCCAGTGAATAGAGTGAGGGGCTGAGCACATCAAGGGTGCTCCCCAACCAGCTGCGACTGGTTTTCCCCCTCACCCTGAATCAAGAACAAAGGGTTTTTCTGTATAAAAATGGGGCTGTGTCCCCACAGAAACTGTTCTCTTCCAGGATCCACTTGAGGGGGGCCTGCTGTTGCTGGGCACCAGGAGAGACCGCCACTGGGGACTGCCTCCCTGTTGGAGGGCCCTGTGAGCTGGCCCCTGGGCCCAGTCCTTGCCCCCTGCCCTTGCAAGACTTTATTGCTGGACCTTTCTGACCTGCAGCGCCTGGGAGCGCTTTATGGGCTTTAGAGCGCTGGGAGCGCTGTCTTGCTGTATAGCGCTGTGAGCGCTTTGATCCTGATAGCGGGTGCCCACCCCGCTCATTTAATTATATAATTGGCGGGTGCCCACCCCGCTTATTTACCTATTCTTACGGCGGGTGCCCACCCCGCCGTATACCGCATCTACGAGGGAGCCCACCCCTCTTGTGACGAGGAAAATCAGCGCTGCAGCCCGGTTCCGGACGACAGGAAGTCAGGCAGCGCTGACCGGGACACCCAGAACAGGAAGAAGGAGGGCGGGAGCCTACCCCGCCTCCTCCCAGAGACTCGCGCTGGATCCGTAAGCCCGGAGCAGGCAGGAGCCTACCCTGCGCCCCGGGGCATTCCGACCGAGAAGTGCAGCAGAGAGTGAGAGAGCCCCCGAGGAGCGGGAGCCCTCCTGTGTCCGGTGAGGCGCCCGGTTGAGCCCGTGAGCTCCGCATCCAAGTCCAGGTGAGTGAGGGGGCGGAGGGATCGAAGTCACGAGCCGGCGAAGGCTCCGATGCGAGGGGAGCATTGTGTGCGTGCTCAGAGCGCTCACAGTGGTGCCCACGCTCCTGGTTCACAGTTGCCCAGCACTTAGTGGGCAACTGCCACGTTTAGGTTGTGGCCTCTGTGTTTTGGCTTGCGCAGCTTGCGCAGCCGTGCCCTGACTTTGCTGGGACGCAGGGCGTCCTAGCCCCGACAAGGCCAGTTGGACTAGGGACTGCCACAGATAGTGGCTAATGTGAGTTTTTGCGCCATTGTTCCTTTCCTGCACCTCTGAATGTGTTTATGCGTCATGTGCTTTGCTTTACACCTCTGAATGTATTTTATGCATCCTGTGTTATACTTAGGTGGTTGTTTCTCTCCTAGTACAGGTGGTGCTAGTGAGGTCCTGATTCCCTGCGCAGTATTTTCCTAAGGTGGTTAGGGTTGCATAGGTGGTACGTACCTGATACCAGTAGTTACTGGTTGTGTGCTATATATGTTATTTTGTACTACAGTATTTTATATCCTATGTGCTAAGTTCTAAGAGTGCTAATTTCGGACAGTGGTCCATGTGGCCCTGTCCCCTGTACATATTATCCCTTGTAAATTCTGCCCGTGCCTGTTGGCACATTGTAAAGTGTGTGTTTTTATCTGATGTGTTGTGTATAATACAAAGGTTATTTTTATATAATACCTTGTGTGGAGTTTCCTTTGTGGTGGGCCTAGGGTGTTGTTGCTGGGTGCGCGCGCAAACGCTTTACACATTGCCTCAGAGATAAGCCTGACTGCTCGTGCCAAGCTACCAAGGGGGTGAGCAGGGGTTATCTTTGGCGTGTAACTCCCCAGCCCTGACTAGAGTGGTGGTTTCTGTCTGGCTTTGGTGCAAGCCTCAGCCAACCAGAAATCCCATTTCTAACATCTCCCCATCCTTGATTTCCTTGGTGTCTAGTTTTCAAAACTGTATAGATTCACAAGGTTTCCTTGGGTGCCGGCAGAGCTAGGGTACAAAATCCACAGCTAGGCACATTACAAAAAATGGTCAGTTTGCACTGTAAAAATGTGATGTGTCCACATTGCGTTTTTTGTCTGTTGTGGGCACTTGGCCTACCCAAACAAGTGAGGTACAATTGTTATTGGGAGACTTTGGTGAATGCTGGGTGGGTAGAGTTTGTGAATCCTCGCCGATTCCAGAACTTTCCATCACAGAAATATGAGGAAAATGTGGGTTTTTTGCAAAGTTTGAGATTTGCAAGGAATTCTGGGTAATAGAACCTGTTGAGAGCCACACAAGTCACCCCATCCTTGATTTCCTTGGTGTCTAGTTTTCAAAACTGTATAGATTCACGAGGTTTCCTTGGGTGCCGGCTGTGCTAGTGTTCAAAATCCAAGCTAGGCACATTACAAAAAAGGGTCAGGTTTTACTGTAAAAATGTGATGTGCCCACATCGCCTTTTGGGGAATTTCCTGCCACGGGCACTATGCCTACCCACACAAGTGAGGTACCATTTTTATTGGGAGTCTTTGGTGAATGTGGGGTGCATGTAAGTTTGTTGATCCACACCGATTCCAGAACTTTACATCACATAAATGTGAGGAAAATGTGGGTTTTTTCACAAAGTTTGAGGTTTGCAGGGGTCTCTGGGTAACAGAACCTGGTGAGAGCCACAAAAGTCACCCCATTCTGGATTCCCCTAGGTATCTAGATTTAAAAAATGTATTGGTATGCTAGGTTACCATAGGTGAAGAGCTGAGCTAGGGTTCACAATCCATAGCTAGGCACATTTTTCATTGGAAAATGTGATGTTTCCACATTGTGTTTTGGGCCGTTTCTTGTCGCGGGCACTAGGCCTACCTACACAAGTGAGGTACCTTTTTTATTGGAAGATTTTAGGGAATGCTGGGTGGGTGAAAGTTTGTGGATCCATGCAGATTCCAGAACTTACCATCAAATAAATGTGAGGAAAATGTGTTTTTTTTTTGCAAAGTACGAGGTTTGCAAGGGATTCTGGGTAACATAACCTGGTGAGAGCCACTCAATTCACCGCATACTAGATTTCCCTGGGTGCCTAGTTTTCAGAAATATATAGGTTTTCTAGGTTTCCTTAGGTGCCGGTTGAGCTAGGGTTCAAAATTCACAGCTAGGCACATTGCAAGAAAAGGGTCAGTTTTCACTGGAAAAATGTGATGTGTCCACGTTGTGTTTTGGGTCGTTTCCTGTCAGAGGTACTAGGCCTAGCCACACAAGTGAGGTACTATTTTTATCAGGAGACTTTGGTAAATGCTGGCTGTGTGGAAGTTTGTGGATCCATGCAGATTGCAGATCTTTCCATCAGAGAAATGTGAGGAAAATGTAGGTTTTTTGACAAAGCTTGAGGTTTTCAAGGGATTATGTGTAACATAGCCTGGTGAGAGCCACAAATATCACCCCATCCTGGATTCCGCAGGGTGTCTAGTTTAAAACAATGTATACGTTTGCTAGGTTTCCCTAGGTGCTAGTTGATCTAGGGTTCAAAGTCTACAGCTAGGTACATTGTAAAAAAGGATCAGTTTACACTGGAAAAATGTGATATGTACACGTTGCGTTTTGGGCCATTTCCTGTCGCGGACACTAGGCCTACCCCCAAAAGTGAGGTAGCATTCTTATCGGGAGACTTAGGGGAACACAGAATAGTAGAACAAGTGTTATTATCAATTGAATTCCTTTGCATTTCATCCTTCCAAATGTAAGACAATTTTTTTTTAAAAGAAGTCATTTTGAAAAATGACCTCTAATTCACGTACTTGTATGGGTTCTAACAATTTTGTAGATGTGCAAATAACCATTGCTTCTAAACTGCATGTTTTGTTCCCACTTTAGAAATATACAGGTTTCCTTGGTATCTATTTTTCACTCTTTATATTTTACCAAATGAATTTCTGTAAGCCCGGTACACAATGAAATATCATTGCAAGACACAGCTCAGTTATTGGCTCTGAGTTGCTTGGGTTCTCGGTGAACCTACAAGTCCTATATATCGCCACAACCAGAAGGGTCCGGCACATGCAACAGTATATTGTTTTAAAAAAGAAGTTACAGGTGAAAACGTTAGCACAAATGGCTGTTTTTGTAACTCAATTTCAATATTTTTTATTTTCAACTCTTAACTTCTTTAAAAAAGAGCCTGGAAGTATCTACACAAATGACCCCTTGCTGAATTCAGAACTTTGTCTACTTGTCAGAAATGTATAGCGTTCCAGGATCCATTATTGCTTTCACACCCTTTTCTACCACTAACTAGAAGGAGGTTGAAAGCACAAAAAATAGCCAAAATAGGCTATGTTCTAGAAAAATGCCAAAACTGGGCAAAACATTTAGGTTTTTTTTACACAAGTCTGCCTGTCACTGAAAGCTAGGAGGATATTGATTTCAGTACCACAATCCCTTTGTAGATACCTATTTGCAGGGGAAAAAACAAGCGCTTTCTTCTGCAGCACTTATTCCTGATTTAAAAAATATATGTTTATTTAGCTGTATTTTGGATAATTTCTGGGTCCCCTCCAGGAGAATCTAGAAACCCTGGGTACCTTTAAATTCCTCATGATGTTAGAAGAAAAGGATGCACATTTGGCGTGGATACCTTGTCTGGAAAAAAAGCTACCAGGGTCTAAGCGCAAACTATCCCAAATAGACAGAAAAAGGCTTGCAGCACAATGGCCTAGCACCGAAAGGGGCTAAGCTTTAGATCCTTCGTGAATAGCATGCACATTTCAATGCACATACTCAGTTGATGGTGCCATGTAAACCTTGTGTTACCAAAACATGGTAAAAGGTGGTAATTATGTATAGGCCTACAGTCTAAGCTGTGTATGTATACTGTTAGAAGAAGGTAAGGATGATGTGAGGCATGTATATATTCAAAATACTTACACAGGACAGAGCAGTACTCGTCAAACTTTTCTTACGGAGCCAGTTATACCGCAATGGCCTCCTTAGAGTGGCACACAATGGTCATACCACATATAGCATGGCCCAAAGATATGCATTTCTGGTTTGAAGTGCTGAGAATGTGTTGTACATGTGTAATGAGTCTGTACTGCCTGCAGAGGGCAAGGAATGATGAAGAATTGTGCCTAGATTTGTCCTTGGCAAAGGCCGAGAGGCACAGTCACTTTGGGCTGCACTTATGAGTCACAGGTTTGCCTCCCTGTAGTTCTGCTGATCCTTGGCTGTTTCCAAAATGAGTCCCTTCCCCCGGTATTTGTCCAGATTGCTTTTGCATGTTGTAAATTCTGTATGTTGTCAGAGGTCACCCACCTGACCTGATACTTATTTCTTTTGTCCCACACTGGGGATGCGTGTGATTGAATTAAGTCATGCCATTTACTTCCACAGGTGTGTTGTAACTCTTTCTAACATCATGCTTGCATTGTACAGTCCTAATGCTCATGTGACATTTTGACTGTCCTGGAAGTACCTTATGTGTGAGACAATCAACTTTTGTGGTTTCGCAGCTTGTTAAAAGGAAACATATCCAACTAGGTAACTTAAAGTTTGCAGCTCTCATCCTTGTGTCAGAACCACATATGGCAAGAGGCATGTCCTGTGATGCTATAACCAACCACTCAAACTCTGTCACACATTGTATGGTATCCTTTCTGTTGTCCACATAACCAGACAATACAAGAATGGACACATGTGAGCCTTTTCATTGTGACCGTAGTGTTTTCTGTCAATCTTTTCTATGGTGTCAGGCGGTATGTACCGTATGCATTTTGTGAATGGGCCTGGTGGTTACAGGGTGTGTACAAACATGCACAAGTAGGATATTTCCTTAGAAGAACTGAATGGTGTGGTGTGTGCCACAGTAGCTCAGCACACACTACCTGTAGGATGGACCTAGCCTACATGGTAGTAGTGTGCTGTCTTTATAAGTGTAGAACAGAACCTGGATTGAGGCTAGTCGGCCTATGCCTACAAAAGTGTGTATACCCATGTATGTGGTGCTAAGCATGTGAGAAGTACAAATGTGGTGTATTAAGAATTGTTACTTGCTTGTGCTAGATGTCTCCAAAAAGTGTTATTGATCGATTTGCTAGCAGTTACAATGTTTTACTTCATCTCTTGTCTATATACAGGTCAACGCCCATCAGAAGCAGGGAATGTGGAAAGCCATTGCCTGGAAAGTGCTTTCCCTGGAGGTCTACCGCCAGCACAGCATCTGCTGCAGGAAGAGGTGAGAGAACATGAGATGCTGGACCAGGAAGATCGTGGAGGTCCAGCTGGGGTGTTATATTCCAGAGTTAGGCCCATGAAGCGAAGCAACTTATTTCTAACATTGTCCTCACAAATACCATTTCCAGCTGTGTCCTTTTGCACATATTTGCATGTAGGACAATGTTGGATTTGTTTCTCTGAAACCAAACTTGTTTTCACTTCTAGCTTAGTGAAACATTTTCACAACGCCCTGAACATCATGTACAAGGTCTCGTTTTGCACTATGTACAAATGTCATCACTATCTTCATCCACGGGGCAACAGGGCTATCTACATATCGACACCATCACTAATCTATGAGCACATGGCAAGGCTGCTTTTTATTATAGAAGAGGAACATTCTGATAGATTAGTAGAGGAGGTACTTCCGCTGACACTGAGGTTCCTTGCATGCTGAGAAATCCCCATGCAGCAACCCGACATCTAGTGAGGAGTGTCCAGTTTGTGACCAAGATGAGGGCCTTCATTCTATTCCATCAGGTAATGGGGTTGAATTGTCCCTTGGGGAGATTCTTGGCTCTACACCTACACACACTCCAGGTACACTTAGAGTAGGGTTCGCATAGTAGGAGTACACCAGATTACTGCTTGTTTATTTGCCTTCAAATATATATTGATTTAGCACCATAGTAGAACTCTACCTTCTATTTAAGCTTCTGGTGCTTGTAATCATGTCTATCTCCTCCTGTCTTCTAATCATTGCAGCACACGTATTTTATGCAAGAATAACTTTGCTTCAATAAATATTATTGAAAAAGTCCTACTCTGTATTCCATGCATATTTCTTTGAGAATAAGTGAGCATGAGTGACTGATCGAAAGGTTCTGCACTGTTTCCACAATCCCTGAGGAATCAGGGTTGTCATGTTCAGTGGATGCAGAAACCATTCACTCCCTCGTAGGTTAGGGAGGCTTAAGGTGGCACTGTGAGCTAGCTGGTCAATAGGCCAACATATCCTGCGGGGTTGTCTGGAATCAGTCTTGACACTAAGCCCTTAGTTTATGTTGTCCGAACAATGAGTAGGTCCTACGGCTGGGTAGGAACTAAACAACAGGGGAAGTCCCCTCAATGTGATAGGGGCATGCACCAGACACTGACTCCTCTAATGCCCAACATTCTGGTGGTGGCCTACCTAGAGCTTGAGGGGCAATTGAGGACCCAATAGCAGGTAGGAGGGGTGAGTAGTGGCCAAGTCAGACACTGTGCATTAACATTTTCCTCCTCTTAGAAGCAGCAGTTTCCCCATCAACAAAGTAGGTTACTCATGCCCTAAGGATTAGCAGTGTTGTTGCATGCGTAGGTCTTGTTGTAGGTGCATGATGTTTCACCAAGACTTGAGTATTTTGGACCGGATTCAAAGCTGAGTCAAGTCACATGTCTATCTTCAGAGTTGTACAGACACATGGCTGAGTAATGTGATAGTTCACCTACATATGTTTAAGGTTGTGTGTATCTGCTGTCCCACACAGACCACATGTCATCTTTGTGTCGGGAGGGATGCTCCCCAATACTGTTTATCTTGTCCTTGGGGCCTTTTACACATGACATGGCATACAGTGCACATAGGATGCAGACAATGAGCCATACGTGGCCTTAGTAAGTTAGGTAAATACAGCATTTTGAAAAGATGGCAGCTTACCAGTGAATTAAATATGCCAAACACGTGCTGTCCAGTCATACCATATTTAAAGGAGAGAGCACTTTAGCACTACAAGCAGTTTTACCAGAGTCCTAAAACCAACAAAAACAGTTCACAAAAAATACAGGAGGAAGACCAAAAGTTTGGGGATAACCCTGCAAATAGGGCCAAGTCCAACATGTGTCAACTATCTTTTGCAGCTTTTTTAACCGTTTGTTTTACCAGTTTTTATCTTGGTGCAAACATATTTAGGTGATAGTGACCATGGCACAATCTCTTTCTTTAATGCACTTGTATACGTGCAGCAAAAAGCTTCACATTTGCATCGCATCTCGACTTACTGAATACCGCCTTCAATTTGCCTGCACATCCTTGGCTAGTGCTGAGAAAAGTACTGCTGCTGATGCTGGCGCGCGTGCACTGCTGGCATCATCTGGCAATCTGAGGCTAATTGCCCGACGGAAGGGATAAGTAGGACAAACTCGGCAGGAGATTCATACACTCTTTCAAATGTAAAAGTCAGCCAAATGAGCACATACACGGCTGGCAGAGCGAGCCCAGGAAGAAGTAATCACTACCTCATTTTTACAAATTGCCTTTTGTAATAGTTGAGGAAATGACCTTTAATTTAAAAAGGAAAGATGTTGGTATAAAAAAGTACCGGAATAAATGGTGTTTTCAGATGAAACTGGGACTAGTGAAAATTGGTTGGAGGGCAGGGAACATGGCCAGATTCTCGGGGTGTAATTGCTTGTGATTGAGCCCTTCACAGCTCTAGGCTTCCAGATAAGGGCATCATTGAGAGGTGGGCGGTCACTGAGCGTCTGCCAACTGTCGGTGGATGCCACGCTCCCTCACCTCGCGGTTTCCCAGGCTCATGTACAAGTATGGAACCGCTTTGTTGTCCCATCTCGTCTATGGTGAGCTTTCTGATACTGTTTTTTCCTGCTTGGAACAGCTGTGAATAGCCTGGCTGTCCCAGGTAGAAACAAGCATTGGCAATGCCTATAAATCTGGCGTTAATGTTCTGCACCCTGCATGCCCATTGGTACACCACTCTCCTGCACTCACGTGTGCAGGCATTATCTTCTGGTGTACTGGCAATAGGAGGTGAGAGGAATGAAGAGGCATTTAGAGCTGAAGACGAGAACTGAGCTCTTCAGGACAAGTGCGAACAAGTTTTTTGTGCACTATGCAAAGTCTTAAAAAAGTCCAAATGGAATTTAAGAGAAGCGTATTGTGGTAAATTCAGTAACAGATGCAACAGTTGCATTTTGCACAATCTAAAGAGATGGGTATGACATTGAGCAAAGCCAAGCAAGATTGCATTCCTGTAACCCACACTGAATGATACAGCTGCCTGGATCAGCAAACTACTCCTTTGAACTAAAGGACTAAGAAGAATGTGTCTTGAGTTATTCAAAAGAAAATAGCACATACCAGAGATCTTGTTATGTCGGTAGAGGGTAAGATAAGCAATGATGGTAACACCAGCATTTTTGACCATTGTAGCAGGGGAGGAGCTGGTTCAGTGTCTACCAACCAGAGGTGGAGGCCAAAGGATGATTCTCTAGGACCATCACCCCCATTTTAGCTGCATTCTGCTTCACAAGGTGTCTGTCATCGAACATGCACCTGAACTAAGCCACTGCAGAAGTTTAAAGAAAATGTTAAAGTTACTACTGGGAACAGGAATTACACAGCAACAACATCAATGAAATCCAAGTAAACTAAAAGTATTAAATAAAAACTCCACAGTGTCCAAAAATTGTTAACTAACGTTCAATGTTTTTTTGTTTTAAAAAAAAATGAAAAATAACTTTTATTTTCACACATAAATACTAAACATAATATTACAGATAGGCACAATAAAAGTGCGACTTCTCAAGCACTCTGTTTGAGATGGTCTCTTCACGTTTAACAATGAATACTCCACCCTATAGTGATTGTCAAAGAGTTCACCTACTGATGGGCTAGAAACTGATACCTGAGCAATACACACTATAAGATGCGGCCCGTGCAGGTAAGAGCGGTAGGGCTGGGTTTAGAGCGAATTCGACAGACGACCACACGGGTAAATTAAATAAATAATACATTTTCACTCGTCATCGTCTGTAGAAATCCCCCCTCCCACCCGCTCTTACCTGCACGGGCCACGGCTGATAATAAATTCATATCTATTCAGTGTTCTTTCTTTCTACACATAACTAAGTATTATATACTCAAAATGATAAATATGATAAAAGTGGAATTAAAATTGGAAGCCCTCTTTTGCGTCCTCACAGGCTAGCCAGAGTGCATGGAACATAAGGCAATATGCCCACCAGCAGGATTTATTCCTAAAAATCTGCAGTGCTCCTATAAGGAGCTGATGGAGGACATGGGGCTGTTTATAATCTAAATGTTTAGTCAGTTGTTCTTAGCCTGTGGTTCTGGGACCCCTGGAGGCCTGCAAAGCCTACTCAGGAGGTCCTCAACTGCTTAGAAAATGAATTAATATTAACAAATTAATAAAGTGTATATAATAAAGAAGCAAAATGAACAATTGAAATTGCTAAAACAGTCTGTAAATGTGAAGAAATTTAAATTTGGAGGCAAAAAATTGAGTTAGCATCCTCAGATTGATTTGTGGGAGCAGTGCAAGTCCATCAAAAAGAAATATGTAGTATGGATGATGAGTGGCATTAGATTAATTTAGAAAAGCTCCAGGATGCTAATTAAAATGTAGATCATCATTTTTGTATTTGTTCGATGAATGTTTGTTTCTGCATTTATTTGTGTAATCCTTTGTGATTCCAATCTTAAACTTTGCTTAGGCCAGGGCCCCTGGCTTCCTGTAGTTACTCAGTTGGGGTCTCCAGATTCCAACAAAGAGTCAGTTGGGGTTACTGGGTAATAGTGATGATTCAGGTGGGTCACAGAAGTCAAAAAGGTTATAAACCACTAAGTTAAGTCATTCAAAATGTAAAATGAGAAGACTTCTATCTTTGTCACTACATCTAACGATCAATAAATCCTGCTAGTTGGCTTCAACATCAAAATAAATTAAAAGGATAATGTGGCCTTTCTAAACAAACATTTTAGAAAGACTTAATGTTTTCCCAGACATGGACTTTAAATCTCTATTCATAGATATCAAGTAAAATGGACACATCTATTAAGTCCCTTCTAATTGCATTTGTAAGAGAATTCAAAATGTAAACATTCCTATTGTATTTGTCAGATAGTTAAAAATGCAATGCTGCTCCCATGGTGTGTATCCTTGGGTTGACAAGGAAAATTCACCATCTAAAAATGTTTTTTGTTGCATTTGTCAGAGTTCACAATGGAAGCCACTGCGTATACATTTACATGAACATATGGTCTCTCTCTTAATACACCAAACATTTAATGTGGCTGTTCCTAAAAGGGGATTGCTGTACTAAACATACTCCGGTTGCATTTGTCAAAATTCACAATGTACATCTTGTTAATATTATATTCACCACATAGGTTGAATTGTAAAGCTCCCTACTATGTTGTTTGCAAAGGTTTTCACAATTTAAACTACCTTTCTACTGGATTTGGCAGTGTTCAAGTTGTAAACACCTTGATGTTGTTGCTTCAGAGTTTTTAACAACACGAATTCCTAATGCAATGGCAAGAAACCCCCCTTCCTATTGTATTCACGAAATACAGTTTAAGAGATCCAAGGGTAGATAATTCCATGTGTGTCAAATTAGAGTCTTTCACTTTTAGTGTCCTATGCTTCTGAGCCCAGACCCTTAATCTGGGGTCCAAACGTCCCTTTTAATACTTGTCTCCAAGGGTATGTAGGAAAAGAAGACCAAGGATGACTCAGGGAGATGTTGTGAGCTAGAAAGTTAAATCAATGTCTAGACAGTGTTTTACGTTAAAAAAGAAATATATATAATGTATACACAACTAAATACTATAGTCAAAATATAAATAATTACAAGATGTCAGTTAGAATTGCACAAACTGAACATCATCCTCTATAGAGGCCTTTAAGCTTAACCATGTAATCATGTATCCTAATGGAATGTCAAAGGGGACAACTAATCATGTAACTATAGTCTGCTCCCATTATCCTTCAGGTACTATATACTAATTTGCACACAAAAGACTCATGTCATATAAACCAGCAAGGTCCTATGGAAGCTTAATGTAAAATATGAGGCTTTTCATATTCAAAACGTTTAAGTCCATAAGCTTTGCCAAGCCATTCTCAATGCAAAATGGGAAGCTTACTACTTTTGTCATCACCATTAAAAAACAATACATTTAACCTATTGAATTGGAATTGAATATGAACATATGTATGACCATATAGGTTTTGCGTAAACTCTCCTTCTGAAAATACTAAGGGGCATATTAACAAGGGCCGGCGATAAATATCGCAAAGCGCGCTTAGTGCTTGCATATTTATCGCCTGCTATCTCTGGAATTTATCGCCCAGTTAGCGCGTTATCAACAACGCGCATCACCAAGGGATAAAAATTCCAGAGATAGTGTGGATATCACCGTTTTCCATGGTGGAAAACGGCGATATCCTAGATGATAGGGCCTGTGGTCTTAGCCACAGAATCCACCCCCCATGTTAAGTATGACTTAGTCAGGAATTTAACAGATGTTAAATTCCTGCGTTAAGGCATACTTAACGCGATTTAAAAAATCGCTACCCTTCCTAGTTAATATCGCGAAGCTGCCTTCGCGATATTTTCCCTGGTTGGTTTCACAGCCACGCCTACTTTGCATCTCATTAGCGATGCAAACTTAGGCGTGCTGGAAATGGGCGCTAAGTCAGCAAAACACGGAATAGCGTGTCTTTGCTGATAAGGCGATGAAATTATCGCCCTCTTTTCTCCCGAAAACGGATGCAAAAGCGGCGATAATTCATAGCGCCGCCTTGATAATATGCCCCCATGTTTTTACATAAACCGGACATAACAAGGGTTATAGATGCTAAATCACTCTCTAATATATTTGTCATATAGTTCAAAATGTAAAACCTCATCCTATGGAGACTTTTATAGAATTTGCAATGTTACACCACTATCTAATGCTTTTGCCAGAGAGTTGACAACCTAAACCCCATTCCTATTGCAATCTGTCACAACTCACAATGTAAAACCAATACCTATGTAAAACTCATGCCTCCATTGAGTACTCCTTTGCCAATTGCTTTTCTATTGTACTTACTACAGAGTTCACAATGTAAAGCCTCTTTTTATTTTTTTAGCAACGAGTTTCATAAAGGTCTACTGGATTTCGCATATGCTGTTCACAATAAATAGTTCTGGTCCATTGCCTTTCATCTAACTTTCTAGAACAAACAGATAAGGCATATGGCATCTGATATAACTTATCCAAATGAACCACACAGTCCTAGAGCCTAGATTATTAAAAGAGCTAACTATAACTCGCGCCCCTGCCATGCATTGCTTATGACCTCACATGTTGCATTATTCTTCACATGTTTCATGACATCACTGATGACATCTCAAATGACATCATTGACAACATCACTAATGACATAATCTAATGAGTGGGCTAGTTTGTTTTATAGTTTACATATTGGTGGGTAACTACCATATCAATTTTCTCAAAAAATGTGTATACCCTGAATCCAGCTATTGAGTTAAAGTGTTCACAAAATGCATGTTCTCCTAATGCATCATAAATGTGTAGAGGCATTGAACATTTTTTAAATGTTTGCATTCAAGAGTAACCCTGTGTGCAGGCGACAGTTGACTACTTGTGTCCATTATGTTTCCCACAAGCTTTTAGGCTCTGCAGAAAAAGTTTGCAACAGGGTAAAGATTCTACAGACAACACACTAAGGGCCTGATTCCAACTTGGCCGCATCAGCTCCCAGAATGTCAAAGTTGACTGCTGCCCACCCGCCAGATTACGAGTTTCCTCATCTGGCGGGTGGCATGGTGATCCCATGCCATGCAGGAAAGGGGGTGCATATAGACAGGGGGGCACAACATATGCCTCTCTGCAAGCATCCCTGTGCACAGGGCCAAGATTAAGCCCCGTAGGGCCCCCTTTGTTTCCCCATTGCCAGACTTTTCATGGCAGGCTCACTACAATTAAAAGGCTATGGGCGTGGAAACTCATAATATGCTTGGAACTGCAGCACCAGCACCAGCACCATCAAGCATACTGCTTCCCCAGATCGCCGAACTCGTAATACTGAGCTATTTTGTACTTACTTTCATAGCTCTAATACTATATCTGTTTATAGAGCAATGAATACATAAGAAGCTGGGATGATGTCATCAGTGATGTCTTCAATGATGTCATTTGAGATGTCATCAGTGATGTCTTCAATGATGTCATGGAATATGTCAAGAGTGATGAAGTATGTGATGTCATAAGCAGTACAAGATCTAGTTAGCTCCGCTAACTGTAACTGGTGAATTTCTGTTTTCCTTTAGTTCAAAACATTAATGTTGTGACTAACAAATTCACCTAACTATACCATTACTTTACCATTTACTTTTTCTAGTCAAATTCCAAAGGTTTTTTTCTATTCTTTGTTGAAAAAACACAGATCTTTTATCACACCAAAATGTTAGAAATTGGTTTTCTGGTTGGCAGAGGTATGCACCCTGTCCAAACAGGAACCACAGTTCTAGTCTGGGTAAGTCAGATGCACAACCATAAATTCACCTGTGATCACCCTCTCGTAGCTTGGCGCAGATAGGTCTGATTTAACTTAAGAGGCAACGTGCTAGATTATGATTGTATACAAAAACAAGATAAAAATGACAAAAATCCCATAGGTAGAAGTCAAGATATGATTTTTTAAATATTAAATGCGAAAATAGCTCTTAGAAGCAGTAAGTGCCTAAAGAGTTAATTGGTCGTGCTGGACTGAGACAAGATTTCAGGCAGACTGCGATAGAGCACAGGTCAGATACAGGACTCACACAGGCCCGGCTTTGCAAACACACCTTAATTCTGGTCGCAAACAATGAGGCATCAATGTCGATCCCGCAGGCAAGGAGATACGTTTTTCTCAATGCAATGATGCCGATGCGCCAGTTCCAAAGACAAAGCAAAAGGTCTGTGATGCATTGGTTCTGAAGCCAATGAGCCCTGTTTCTCCATGCAGTCAAAGGTATGGGTTGATCGTCCGTCTGCAGTGGTGTTGTATGATAGCTCCAATTCTGCAGTTTTGATGGCGATGCACCATCTCTGTTCCCGCAACATCAGGGATGCGCTGATTCTGCTCTCAAAGCAGAGGGTGAGTCGGTTCTGCTGGAGCAGGCACCTGGGTCAACTTACAATGAACCAGGCACAGGAGCCGGATGGAAGACTTTGATTTACCTGAGTCTTCTAAGAACAGGAGGCTTGTCAGCTAGCTCTTGGTGTCACTCTGGGCCAAGTAATGAAGGTCCAGTCAGAGAGAGCAGAAGGTTGCATGGCAGCACAGCAAGGCAGTAGACTTGAGACTAGCAGCTCAGTAGAGTTCTTCTGTTGGGAACCCTGACCACCTTTTTGAGAGTCCCCCTCAGATACCTTCTTGGACAATTCGGTGCTGACCCAGACGTTTGCCTTCTCAGAGTGCTCCCTAGGGTCAGTCAGCTAGCTATCAACCAGGTATTGGTGCAGCTCTGGAAACCAAATATCAAGAATGTGCTCTTTCAAAATTAAGTTGTACAGCCCAAAATAATCATGAACCTTGCTGCCCCTACCCAGTCCTTCAGTACCTTACTGGCATAATCAAGGAAATCCACCCAGCTTTGTGATGAGATTTTGGGGTGGCCCCTGGTTCTCTGCCTCTACCTCTCAGGGATGAGCTTAAATTTGATAACAGGTATAGTTTTCATTGCAGTGTAGGATGTTTGTTCCCCTACCTCCACTGTTCCCCCCTTACTGTTGACCTTTACCGCCACAAGTTACCCCCATGACTTCTCAGGAACCTTGTGCATCATTTAAATCACTTTATAGGCTGCAAACCATTTCTCTATGTCATTACCCACCACATTACTCAGAACCAAATCTTTTGGGATGCTCACCCTTACTTCACCAGTGGACGCTGTAGATATGCTGCTACCATTACTGCTGGACTCCACTTTCATGGCTCTAATGTCCAGCTCTCTGAGGCTTAGCTTATGTGCCATCTACCTTTCCTGCATGGCTAGCCTCTTCTACTCTAGATCTTGCCACTTCTCCAATTTTGCAAGCTTTTGCTCATGCTTCAGTTTTTCAAGCTTCAGCTTCAATTTCCCCTCCTCTCTCCTGTCCTCCAGCTCCTCTGGGGACAGATTCCAAGGTGACACGCTGCTCACTGTATATGACTGGACTTCCAGTCCTGGGAGGATGTTTCCCCCTTCTCAGCAGGTTGCATGACAGGACCCTCAGGCAGCTCCTGTTCTAACTCATCCTCAGATCCTGACCCTTCCTGTTCATCATCATCTATTGGGGACTGGTGGGCCTCCGGCCATGCCCTCAAAGCCTTTTGGAGCTCTCCCATTCTTGATGCTCCTCTTGTCAGGCAACCCCATAGCTTTTCAGGTTGGTCAGCTCAAACTCCATTTTTGCAGGTGTGGTCACAGACTCAACAGACAGGTAAAAATTGGGTAACTTTTGGAAAAATCTAAAACGTCGAATTAGGGACAATTTACTTTAGTTGGTCTAGATGTGGAGTAGTAGTGTACACCAAGTCAACATGTGGCACTGCACAAACACAAGTCCTATCCTCGCCGCTGATCACCAATCCAATTCAAGGTAAGTCAAATACACATCATAAATTAATTTGTGCTCACCCACTGGTAGCATGGCGGAGAGCAGGCAGGCTTAACTTAAGAGGCAATGTGTACAGCATTTGTGCAACACTTCAATTAGCAACAGTGAAAGCACCACAAAAAACTCCACAACAGTTTCGAAAATAGATTATGATGTTATTGATAAAATAAGACCAAAATGACAAAGATCCAATACGTAGAAGTCAAGATATGAATTTTCTTGGGGGATGATGTTCACCTTACTCCTGAGGGACCTTGGGGGCCAAGAAGCCCTCCTGGTACCTCCTGTAAGTCCTATACAGCGGGATTCCTGAGAGCTAGTCAGAGGCCCGTCCCCTTTCTCCACCACTCTGTAAACACAAGCACCACTTAAAAAGCATAGAAATTCACTCAACAAGCAAAGGTTACAGGAACGTTATAGTTAGGAATGAGCATTTCTAAAACCTTAGAAATTCATTGAAAAAACTAAAGGTTACAGGGACGTTATAGCCAGGAAATGGAATAAAAAACCTTTAGAAATTCACTGAAAAAACAAAGGCTACAGGGTAGGGCAGGGCAGAGCTGACGGAGTTTCACTGCATGGAATTCCGCAGAGTTACTGGAAAACTCTGCTAGATTCTATGAATTCCACAGGAGGGCAGAGTATGAGTTGTGATGTAGTGGTACTGCTATCATGGCATCTGCTGCCCTGAATCTCCAACCTCCTCAACATGGATGCCAGTGACTGCCAAACAGAGATGGAGCAGCTTATTCAGCGCAAGCCAGATAAGTACCCTAAGGGGCTTCTACTCATTTTGGGCCTGGGATTGATCCTGCTCCTGCTGCAAGAGGTAGCGCCTGGGGCAGCAGCCATGTCAGTCTAGGCGCTGGAATGCCACCAGGTCTTGGTTTACTGTCAACGAGAACAACCTGTTCCTGCCACCAAAGGCCCAGCAAACTCAAGCTGTGTACCAGGGAAAGTGGAGTTTTGCTTCGGTAAACAGGATCGTGGAAAGGGATAGTTATCTGGTTTCATTAAATTGACCCTAAGTTATAACTGAAACACAACAGCAATGCACGTTTGTGTTCTTCATCTACAATTTACTCTCGCTGCACTCAGTGCAGGTACCCTGGGGTTGTTTCACCGGCTTCGAGGTGGCAGTGGATATGGCATATTTGTACAGGCTGATATATATAAAATGACAAACTTTTGAATAAACAAACATGCGGAGAGCGGAATCAGTAAAGGTCAGGCTACATGAGATACTGCACCATTTTTAAATACAGTTGCACTATTTTTAAGCTTGTGATCTCAAATAATGCTTTTAATAACATTGTTTTTACAGAGTTGGGGGAACTTAATTGTAGTGAAGTTTTATGGGAGATGAAAGATTGCTTACTTTGAATCTGTTTGCCGCGAGTTTTGAATTTGAGCTGCTTAGACAACACATGGAGTCCTCGTGTTGTGGATGCTGTGCCTGTGTTTTTGTTTTTCTTCTTCGTGATCTACTTCCACTCCGCACTTTATTTACCCTCCCCTTCCGGGAGGAGAAAGGCCTGTTTTTGTGCCACCATTTTGGAGCTGCAGGGTTCCAGTGGTTGGCAGGCTCCATTACTTAATGATCCTGACAACACAGATTTGCTGAGTATGCGCATAGCGGGAGTGCCAAAGACAAGCCTATCTGCACCTGTCCGCTTGGATGTGGCCAGCGCCAGCCATGCTGTCCGACCGCCCCTAGGTACTGTAATGTCATCAGACCTTTTAAATACATTTAACATGGGAGTGAAATGTGATTGCGGTTTGGCACTCTGCAAAATTAGGGGCCCATTAACATGTCTCAAATGCAGAAAGGAACTTAAATTCACAGATATCAGATCCAAAACGCTGAATGACACATTATTAAACAAACAGCTAAAGGGGGGTGGTCATCAATGCGCGTTCTCTTTGAAATACACTCTCGACATTAAAGAAATTATTGTTGAGTTACAACTTGATTTCAACTTTATCACTGAAACGTGGCTTAAGGAATGGTGTAATCCCAACATTGTTCTAGCACTCCCCCATAAATATACTATCTGTAGACAAGATAGAAAAGAAACAAGAGGAGGGGGAGTGGTTATTAGCTTTACCTCCTTTACAGGAGCATCGAATTAATGCCCGCCTGGCACTAGCCTAGAATTTTTTGAAACACCAAGAGACACATTAGTCCAGCTTACGTTCCAGTACTCTAATTTTGCACTCCTAGGGGACTTTAATCTCCATTTAGAATTCCGGAATGAACCAGGAGTAGATAATGTTCTTCAAATCCTAGAAACCCTTGCAATTCACCAGTTGGTCTCAACACCCACATATCAAGTTGGTACACTCCTGATGGAGTCTGGTCTAATTTTACTTCACTAACGGTTAACACTCCAGTTCCAAAAGTCTGGTCAGACAATATGCTAATCCCATTCAACATTAATTTCTCAGACATGAATTTCCCTACCAATCAAACATCTTTCCAGTCACCTAGTCGTAACTGAGCCAAGATGGTAGAAAATACAGAATTGCCACACTTGGCATGTGCATCCATCCCCAATCTGTCAGGAAACACCATAAATGACTCACACCTTTTCCACAAATGTATCACATCGATCACTAATGAGCTAGCTCCCTTAAATCAATTAAAAAACTAAAAGAACAAAAATTTCAGCACCCCAGTTCACGCCCATTTTAGCAGAGCTCCACTTTCAATGTAAACAATTGGAACAAAGGTGGAGGAGGGCCTACACCTCAGAAGAATTAAACCTCTTTAAAATAAGTAGAAACAAATACCATCTTCAAATTATGCTAGCAAACAAGTGTATTTCTCTAAAAGATTCTAGATGGGCAATGTTAGATTTGGGGGTCTCTAGTTGGCACAGGTAGGCACTTGTGACAAATAGGGACCCTTGCCTCTAGTCAGGGTAAGGGGGTACACTCCTAAAATAACCCCTGCTCACCCCCTTGGTACCTTGGCACGAGCAGACAGGCTTATCTCAAAGGCAGTGTGTAAAGCATTTGTGAATACATACAGTAATCAAGTGACAACACTACAGATGGACACCACACCAGTTTTATATAAAAAATAAGTATTCTTTATATAGACTTATCACAAGACCACAAACAACACAAATCCACAATACTATTACTTTAAAATGGTAGAATTGGCTTAGTTATTTTTAGATCTTAAAATGCGACACTTTGAGTCAATGTACCTTTGGATGCAACATGCAGGGCAACGAAAGTGTTGCAACGATAGTGATGCGTTGATTCCTTGATGGACTTCCGGGGCGATGCAGCGAGCAATGCCGTGATGCGATGACATTTTGGTGCAAAGAAATAAAGATTTCATCTTCTTCTTGATGCGGCACACTTCTCCGATGTTGCGAGAAGTCTCGACTCGATGCGTCAGCTGCAGCGGCAACACCCTTGTTCCATGATGCGACGACAGTTGCTCTGACGGCGGCACGCTTCTCCGTGGATGTGAGGCGCTTCTGCAGTGCAATGCGACAGCTACAGCGGCGACACCCTTGTTCCGTGATGCGACGGCAGCGGCTGCGACCCGCTTCTTCTTAATTGCAGGACGCCTCTCGTGATGTGGTGCAATGTGACAGCTACAGCGGTGACATCCTCGATGCGACAGGCAGCGGCTGCGATGGCGACACGCTTCTTCTTCGTGGCGAGACGCTTCCAGCTCCTTGCGACACGCAGTCCCTCAGAAGGCCCAAAACAACTGCAGGCACTTCCAAAGAACTCTTTGGGTGTTGGGGGTTGAAGTTTGTTGCCCCTTAGACTTCAGCAGGAGGCAAGCTCTTCTCTCAAGCCCTTGGAGATCTTTTACAAGTTGAAATAAAGCACCCAAAGTTCCTTTCTCCTTTTGTTTGCAGTCAGGCAACCACTGCAGGCCAATCCCCCAAGCAGCACTTCAGGTTAGGGATAGTCTCTCCTCAGTTTCTTCTGGTTCCTCTCCTCAGCAAAAGTTCCTTCTTGTTGTCCAAAAGTGATCTAGTTCTCGGGGGTTTGGGACCCCTCTTTTATACTAAGTTTCTCTTTGTTCTCGGAAGGCAGAGAGGCCTTTGCCTAGTCCAAACTATTTCTGGTCAGTCCTGGAGCACTTTATTTACATGACTCCTTCTTTACTTTCAGAGAGCAGGGCAGAGGTATCAGACGCACCACAGGAGGTCGAGCCAGCATTGTGGAGGGAAAGCACAGCCCTATTCAGGTCCCAGGTGCAACTCCTCCCTCCCATCTAGATGCAGATCTCTCTATTCACCACTGGGCTGACTCACCCTGTCTTCTGGAATCCCCCAAACTCCAGACAAGGAATACACAACCTAGCAGAGGCAGGTTTGGATGGTTAGACAAGAGAATATCTACTTTCTAAAAGTGGTATTTTCAAACACAGAATATTAAAACCAGCTTCACTAAAAGATGTATTTTATCTTTCTGAGTTCAGGCATACTAAATTCGAATTTCTACCATGTTCCCTGAGTCAGTTAGGATTATAGGATGTAATAATCAAACTGCCCATTCTGGCCTGTGGAGAACAGGTAGCCTTGCAATATTGAAAAACGCAAATGGCTGTAATTCACTATTAGAACATGCCACACACACCAGGGCATGTCCTTCCTTATACTTACAATGCACCCTGCCCTTGGGCCTACCATAGGGGTGTCTGATATGAAGAAAAGGGAAGGTTTAGGGACTGGCAAGTGGGTGCACTTGCCCAGTCAGCAGGAGAGTACCAGACTGCACACAGGCTCTGCAATGGCAAGCTTTAGACACACTTTTACAGGCTGCTTCTGTGGGTGGCACAACCAGTGCTGCAAACCCACCAGCAGCATTTGGATTACCAGCCCTGGGCACTCATGGTGCACTGTACTAGGGTCTGACAGGTAAACCAAACCAACCAATCATGGAATCACTAATTCATACATCAATTTACAATAGGGAGCACTTGCACTGTGGCACTGGACAGCAGTGGCACAGTGCCCAAAGCATCTAACACCAGCAAAAATACATGAGGTAACAGCAGGAAATGGAAGGAAGACTCACACCAAGGTGCCATGTCTAACAGGCAACATGATCACAATCATAAAGTCCTTCACTAACACAAAAATGTTAGTCAAGGAAATCCCCCCATCACAGACACTATGCAATCAGATCTTCTTTGAGCAAAAAAACCTCACCATCCAAAAATAATTTACCACTCTGCCCAAACAGGACCCAGACTTAAAGCCCGATCCCACTCACATAGGACAACCCCTCCAGGTCATTGAGAACATTTCACTTGATCAGTCGCATCAAGCAATTACTGCTTGTAAATCTGGCTTTCCTTTTGATGCATGCCCACCTGTGGTGATTCATAAGATCATAGACATCATCAACCCAGTAATTAACAATACAGTTAATTCATCCCTGGTCATAGCAACAGTTCCTGTAGAATGGGAACTGGCAGATGTCAAACCCCTTCAGATAACGCAGACCATGGACCCGTCTATGCTCTCTAACCTTTGGCTGAGATCTTTACTACCTATTCTGGGCAAAATCAGAGAAAGACTGGTCTATAGACAGCCAAACGATTTCCTTGGGAACGCCAAGATATTACACCCCCACCAATCAGGCTTTTACCCTAAGCACTCAAACTGAATACACTCTCCTGAAAATAGTGGACACACTGAAACTAACCCTGGACAAATGGAAAAATGCAGTGCTGATTTTATTGGATTTGTCAGCGGCATTTGATACTATTTCACACGACATTCTCCTAGCCTGGATAAAAAATTGCGGCATATCTGGCACTGCGTTGGCTTGGATAAAATACTTTCTAACTAACCGCAGACGCACAGTAGCCCTAGGACCTTTCTTCTCAACTGAACGCTCCACTACTTCAGGTGTCCCTCAGGGCTCATTCCTTAACGCTCTTTTGTTCAACGTCTACGTGGGCACACTTATCATGCTAATATCCTCTTTTAACATCGAAACAACATCCTATGCAGATGACACGCAATTGATCCTATCCTTAGATAAATTCGGGAATAAATCAGAGCTTAAATTTAAGCTATGCCTAACAGAAGTCATCATCTCAAATGTAGCACATTCATCTCAAATGTAACAAGGATAAAACTGAGATCTTGCTAATAGGGATGGACAATCCCTTAAAGCCAATTCAATGGTGGCCAGAAGATGCGCCTGCTCCACCTAACACAATGGAAGTGGCTAAGAATCTGGGGATAACATTTGATGCCTTTCCTTCATTTCGGCCTCAAGCACTTGCAGTTGCTGGGACATGCTTTAACCTCATGAAAACTCTTAAAAAGCTTTTTGATTACATTCCCTTCACTGTAACGAAGACAGTGGTGGTAGCACTTATCTTGTCCTGACTAGACTACTCCAACAGCCTACTTGCATGAGCTAATAAACAAGTATTAAAGAAGTTACAGGTTGTACAACATGCAGCGGCACATCTAGTACTAAAACTGCCCCGCAAATCATCTGCCTCAGCAGCCCTTAAAACCTTACATTGGTTGCCCGTTCATAAAAGAATCCTATTTAAGGTACAATTAATTACTTTCAGAGCTTTTAGAAACTCAGGACCAAAATACCTAACAGCCAGATTTACCCCTTACACCACTGTTTGGACACTCCGATCCTCCTCAGCTAACCTCCTCAAAACACCTGCCTCCAGGTGCTAAATAAAAGGAGATACATTTTCGGCAGTTCTAGGAACCAAAGCATGCAACCTCATGCCCATACAACTGAGGTTGACAGAATCAGAAATGTACTTTAGGAAAGCCCTGAAGATCTGGATCTTTGGGTAACCATGATGCATCACATGTCTACCTCTCTCCCCTTTACCCCCTCTGTATAGTGCCAGGATGCTCCCTTCAGAGTGATAGTTGTGCTTTACAAATAGTCAAATCAAATCAAAGCAATTCATTAAATGCTATGCAAACATAGACACCTAAAAACTGAAAAGGCTCCCTAAACTGTGGGCCCGATTCACAGAACTAACTTAAGACAAAATCCTATACTTACTACTTTTGGTATTCACAGAAGTTAGGATTTTGTCTTAAGTTTGTCTTAAGACAAACTTAAGACAGACTTAAGACAGACTTAAGACAGACTTAAGACAAACTTAAGACAGACTTGAGACATACTTAAGACAAACTTAAGCCAGTCTTGAGACAGACTTAAGACAGACTTAAGACAGACTTAAGTTAGGATTTTGTCTTAAGTTTGTCCTAACTTCTGTGAATACCAAAAGTAGTAAGTTTAGGATTCTGTCTTAAGTTAGTTCTGAGAATCGGCCCCACAGTGACTAAACACCATGTGGAAACAATTTAATTAAACCAAACCACAACCTGTTCCAAAATAAACAAGCCTTTAAAAATGCAAAAAAGCAGTGACTTACTGATTCACCATTGCATTCACTTCCCACCTGTGTAAGCCAGTTCTCAATTTCTAGGAAAGCCATAGGCTTCGTAGGTCCTCGTGCTGGTGGGTTGAGAAGGTGGCTTTTCAAACCGGTGTGCAAACACATAAAACAACAAAAATAGGCAAATCCTTCAGCTCATAATGCTAGCTTCTGCAGAACCCCACCTTGCAGGCAGCCTCTTTCACTCCCTCCATTAAACGATCCGTCCCTTTCTAGTATTCTGCCACAGTCCCTAGCCCCATTTATTCAACTTTGCACACTGCAGGTTACCTCCAAACCCCACACTCACTGCTGCAGCTGGGCTTTCACACCACCAAGAGGACCCTTACTGTTTGAATAGCAGCCACGGTGGTTGCAAAAACAGAAAGAGACAAAAAACGAAACCCAGCCTCCAGCTTTTCTTTCTCACCAAACATGTATTAAATATCCACATTTTCGGGATGCCTCACTCAAGCAGAGGGGGGCATGAGAGGCTCCATGTGCTGCATTTTTTAATGAACAGGGAGATCCTTTGGGCTCCTTTCCTGCTTGCTTGAGAGCACCTCACTTGTCCTCCTCTCTGCAGCAGTTACAAAGTTTAAGTTTAAATGAGCCTCAGCCAACCCGGTCGAAGTGGGACTCTAGTTGACCACTGATTGTGCCGTCTGTCCACCAGCAGCGGTGCGCTTGTGATGCAGCCTTGTTTCCGCTAATGGGACCTGTATTGAAGGGCACAGATTGGCTGTTAGTATTAATGATGATTGAGCAGGCTCACAGAGCCTCTCTCCTACCAAGCTTCAATCAGCTCGCTGAGTGCCACCATCACAGGCACAGGCAGACACAGACAATTGTAATCATTAACCCAAAAATATGGGTGGACCGGCGCTGGTAAACTGTGCTACATGGCAGAACAGAGTTTTTGCTAAACTCCGCGCTCCAGGCAGAGCGCGGAATAGCAAAACCATGCAAATTCCACTGGCGGAACGGAGGATGCTGCCTAGCCCTATCACAGGGACGTTAGAGTTAGCCTGACATTTCACTCGTACAAAACCCGAGAAATTCATTTGTTATAGTCAGTGAACTAACTATAACTCGTGCCCCCGCAATACACTGCTTATGACCTCACATATTACATCACTCATTACATGGTCAAATAACTTCCCTGTAACCATTGATTTTTCAGTGACTTTCTAAAGTTTTTTGTATTCCATTTCCTAAGTATAATGTCCTTGTAACCTTTGCTTTTTTCAATGAATACATATATATATATAGGGATCAGCGAATAACGTGGGCCCCTGCAGACCCTGTGTCGCAGCGGGGGACCCTAGCCCATAAGTGTGGTACAATCATCACAAGGCCAATCATTATTTGTGATATTTGGGAGACTCAGAGGTCTCTCATCACAGTCTGCTGGGGCGAGTATCACTTTTTGTTACGCCACTGGATGGGATGTGGGCTGACCCAAAACATGACTGACACTTGGAACAAGCAATGGCTGGGGCAGGGGAGTGACCAGTTATCCTGTTGTGTTTTAACACTTAGGGGTCTATTAAGATGTAGGGTGGATCGCCATCGCCCGCATGGCAGTGGCGATCGGCCCTACATCATACCCCGCCCACCACCCATTTCACACCCGCCAAATTAGTATGGCGGGGGGACCCGCTGGACGGAAAGACCGTCTGCCGGTTTTCCGCCGGTCGACCGGGCGGAAAAGGGGCTGGATATGGTGGCGGTGTCTGCTAGACACCGCCATCCATCTTAGCATGGGCAGCGGTGCAGAACTTTCCATGGCAGAGACCACGCCATAGAAAGCCATGCGGATATCGCTTACGGGGGCCCGTTGCAGGCCCCCAGGGTATTGGGGGTGTGGGGGTTGCACATAGGGGCTACCCATGTGTGAGACAGATGACGGGGTTAGCCACGGCGAGGCACTGAAGGAGTTAATTCCCTTCGGTCCTTCTCCCCTGCAGGATGAAGACCTGCCCTGTCGCGGCCGCAACCTATGGGAGATCGCAACAACGAGACCGGGGGCGGAGCTTCCGGCAGAAAAGTCAAACCCGGAAGACGCCGAGGTGTGCGTGTTCGGAAGACGGGAGGACGAAGGAACAGATCAAAGCACCCAGGAGGAACTAGGACGAGAAGCAGACAAGAGACGGGAGGAACAAGGACGAGAAGCAGATGAGAGACGGGAGGAACAAGGACGAGAAGCAGACGAGAGATGGGAGGAACAAGGACGAGAAACAGACGGGTCGCGTCCTCACGAACCAGAAAACAAAGTCAGCGAAGGGGAGCTGTGGACGGAGGACTGGTGGACAGCCCCGGAGGACGCTACAATGCCGCCGTAACTCAGGAGAGTTACAGCCCCCACGGTACGTGGGTCAGGGCAGGGGACCGGAACATTAAGAGAGGGAGGGGGCGGGAGTTTGGGCAGTTGTCGAAGGAGGGGAGGGAACGAAGGGGATCACGATTGTTTTCTTTATCTCCACTCACTACCCTATCACTCCCTCACTATTTTCGGTTGTCTTTTCACTGCTGCTACCAGCCCGCACGTACCTGAATCCCAGTGAAAGCGGGGTGACCTTCTTGCGGGGCTTAGTTTCCATTGAAAGCCCGACCTCCTTTTGGGTATCGCAACGCTATCTGGGCAGCCTCGAGGAAAACCCCCTTACAACCCTAATAGGCACTAAAAACGGTGACGGCACCTATAAAAGAAAGTGATTCTAAATTTCCTAATACCTGCCACTTGCAGTGACCACCTTTTCTCCTCTTTTGTCTTTTGTGGGATCCCGTGGCCGGGGCTGTACCATCACGTCCGAAGAAGACTACTAACCAAGAATCCGCCGGATACCCTGGACCCCAACTCGGAGCCCTAAAACATTGTCACTCTCTACCATCAATTGTGCTATCTCACTGTTTACTTTATTTGGCTGGGCGAAATAAATGATGCCATCATTCAACCCTCTTTAAGACCTCCTCGCTTTATTTTCCGCCCATCCCTCTCACATCTGGTGTCAGAAGTGGGATCGGGGAAAATGGAGGCAACCATGAGGAAGATAGCCGAAAGTCAAGAGAAGTTAGAACGGTGTATGGAGCAGTTCCTGGCCGTAGCCGAAGAGGACCGAGCGACTTTGCAGAAATTCATAACAGAACAGAGCCAGACCCAGGAGGCCGTGATCACAAAGTTAGCCGATACCTTAGGACAACAGCGGGGTTCCCTTCCGTCGTCCTGCAAAAATATGTCGAGGGAGAGGACCCTGATTTCTTCTTCGCAAATTTCGAGCGTATGGCTCGAGCGGCTGGTTGGGGTCAGGAGAAATGGGGTCAATATCTCGGTCACCTGTTGTCAGGAGACCGCCAAGCGGCCTATCAAGCCGTAAATCCGTTGGGCCTTACCCCCTTTGAGGAAGTGAAAAAGAGCATACTGGAGAGACTGGGTATAGACAATGATACCTATCGGATTCGGTTGCGTCAGATAAAGGAGGGCCCTCAGGAGACACCCCGTGCGTTGGCCTATAGGGTACGGGATATGACCGATAGGTGGTTGAAGTCCCAGATAGCAACCAAAGAGGAGATTCTGGAAAAGATATATCTGGAACAGTATTTGTCTTCCTTACACCCGTCAATACAGACATGGGTGAGGCAACACACGGGACTAAACATGACAGGGCTGTCGAGATTGCTAGTGCCTTTTATAGGGCTCAGGCGTCCCAAAGGGGACGCGAAGAGCCACACTGGAGACCTTCTGCTGGTGTGTCGAGAGCGGCCCGACCGACCCCGCCTGTGCGGAGACCCGACCCGGTCACCCCGCCGCCCGGACCCGTTGTGATGTTTCCCCGAGCTCCCCCTCCTCCGGGCCCGAAATGTTATACTTGTGGTAATATAGGTCACATAGCCCGGTTTTGTCCCCAAAAGGAGGAGCCTATGGAGGTGGGGCTGGTACGAAATTACTATTGCAGCCCTGCTGGGGCTCGCCTTCCCTATCACCGAACTGTGACCGTAAACGGAGAAGAACGGCAGGCCCTTGTTGATACAGGATGTCTCCAAAGTGTGATCCAACCACAAGCTGCTCCGGGGGGGGGGGGGCGCCTATTCCCACAGGACATATAACCATACAATGTGTGCATGGGGATAGTCGACAATATCCCACTACGGAAATAGAGGTCCAACACCACCCCTCCCTGACCGCAGTACCACTAAAAGTGGGCCTCATCCCTCGCCTGCCGGAACCGTTTGTCATAGGCAACGATTATCCCCACATGCCAGACCTTGTCCAGGAGACATGGGCAGAAGGGGAGGAATGGAGAAAATCCGCACCCTTCTCCCAGGTCTCAGTATTCGAGAATACACCGGGAAAAACCCGAAAAAGTGGGAAACAGAAAAAAAGGGAAAAGAGACACTATGTAACCCAAGTCAACTTGACCCAGAGCAAAGACGCTTTTGTATGGTCGATGGAGCCCGGGTTTTGGGAGCCTCAAAGAGAGGATCCTGCCTTGAGAGAGGCCTGGAACAAGGCCACAGAGGAAGAGGACCCTCTACAAGTAGGTCCCCAATTATTTGAGAAAAAGGGACTCCTTTATCGCAAAGGAGGGAGGGACACCCCGATACAACTGCTGGTACCACAGGTCTACAGAGAGAAAGTTCTGTTTCTAGCCCATAGTCACCTATTAGGGGGACACTTCGGGGAGGAGAAAACTGAAGACACTATACTGAAGAGATTTTATTGGCCAGGGGTCTATTCCCAAGTACGGAAATACTGCAGGGAGTGTGCCGTATGCCAAAAAACAGTAGGGTCTTACCCGCCAGAGCCCCGTTACACCCCTTACCCATTACCCAAGAACCCTTTTCCCGTGTAGGTTTGGACATTATAGGTCCCCTTTTACCCTCCCGCAGTGGCTGTCGTTTTGTACTAGTGATGGTTGATTATGCCACCCGATTTCCGGAAGCGGTGGCCTTACGTCACCCGAACACAGCTACTATCGCTAAAGCCATGATCAATATCTTTTCAAGAGTAGGGTTCCCTAAAGAGCTGATCACTGACCAAGGCACTCCGTTTGTGTCCCGCCTCATGAGAGAAGTATGTGCTTCCTTGAACATAAAGCACATACGAACCTCGGCTTACCATCCCCTGATGGACGGATTGGTGGAACGTTATAACGCCACCCTTAAGACCACCCTAAAGAAGTTGCTGAATTTAGAGACCTGCAAATGGGAGGACATGCTCCCTCTGGCTCTCTTCGCTATTAGATATGAGGTCCAAAAAAGCACCGGGTTCTCACCTTTTGAACTCTTGTATGGTCGACAACCCCGTACTCTGTTGGACATGCTAAAAGAAACCTGGGAAGAGGATACTGCAGGTGAAAAGCCTCTACCCGAATACGTGGTGAATCTAAAAACCCATTTAGGACAGATCAGAAGTATAGTACAAACCCACATGGAGCAGGCCCAGGCCTCGCAAAAAGCACAATATGATAAAAAAAAAACCCCCGTTCCTTTGCACTTCATGATTATGTGCTCCTGATGCGACCCATCTCAGACCACAAGCTGTTAGGGCAGTGGCAAGGGCCTTATCGTGTTATAGAACAAGTCACCCCCGTGACCTATCGCTTGGAATTGGATCCAAGAAAAGCAACACCCAAATTTACCATGTTAATCTTTTAAAGAAATGGGAGGGGGCCGTACCCGCGCACGTAGGCCTCAGTCACAGTCCTGAACCCCTATATCACCAAAGCATAGACGCAGAATTGTCGAGGGTACAGAGAGAGGAGTTAGCGACTCGGCTTAAACCGTTCCAGGAGGTGTTCTCCCTGAACCCGGAAAGAACGTCATTAACAAAACATGTAATAAACATAAAAGTAAAGCTACGTCCCTACAGAATACCCGAAGCACGTAGGGTAGCGATGGAAATAGAAGTACAACAGATGTTACAGTTAGGCATTATCGAGCCCTCTCATAGCGAATGGAATTCGCCTATAGTGCTTGTACCCAAACCCGATGGGTCCATATGCTTCTGCATCGACTTTCGGGAGGTGAATAAAATCTCCCAGTTCGACTCCTATCCCCTCCCGAGAGTCGATGAGTTGGTGGAACAATTAGGGCATGCCAAATACATTAGTACATTGGACTTATGTAAGGGGTATTGGCAGGTGCCCTTGAGCCCTGCCGATCGAGAGAAAACGGCATTTTCCACCCCTAGTGAACTATATCACATTACGGTCCTTCCGTTCGGGCTCCACGGGGCCCCAGCCACGTTTCAAAGGCTCATGAATATGGTCCTTAAACCCTGCTCCTCCTTTTCAGCAGCCTATCTAGACGACATTGTCGTCTACAGTTCGACCTGGGCCGAACATCTCACCCACCTAGAGACAGTAATCAGGGCCTTAAGGGAAGCCGAACTCACTATTAACCCCACCAAAAGCACACTGGCGGCACGAACAATAAAATACTTGGGTCATCTGTTGGGAGAGGGTTACATAAAACCCCAAAACGAGAAGGTGTCGGCCATTAACAACATTTCCTTTCCACGGACTAAGAAAGAACTAAGAGCCTTTCTCGGGATACTAGGATACTACCGAAGATTCATCCCCAATTTCTCTCAACAAGCCTCTCTCTCACGGATCTTCTCCGCAAGAACATGCAGGCGGAGAAAGACTTAAAACATCCCACTCCTGGCCTTCTCCAAGCTTTTCATTCTCTGAAACTAGCCTTAACCTGTCACCCTGTTCTACTCAGCCCTGATTACGCACGACCATTTATCTTGCAGACAGACGCGTCCGATGCTGGATTAGGCGAGGTACTTTCGCAAACAGACCAACAAGGACAGGAACGTCCTGTCTTATATATCAGCAGGAAATTGTATCCCCGCAAGAAGAATTACGCGGTCATAGAAAAAGAAGCCCTCGCTATCAAATGGGCCATTGACTCCCTGAGGTATTATCTTGAGGGGAGAGAGTTCACGTTATTCACCGACCATGCCCCACTAGAATGGATGTACAGAAATAAGGGACACAATGACCGAATCCTACAGTGGTTCTTAGCTTTGCAGCCCTACCAGTTTCAAACCAAACACAGGAAGGGTAAGGATCAGGATAACGCCGATTACCTTTCCCGGTACCTGCTGGGGTGTATTCTTGAGGACAAGAATGTAAGGGAAGGGAGATGTGAGACAGATGACGGGGTTAGCCACGGTGAGGCACTGAAGGAGTTAATTCCCTTTGGTCCTTCTCCCCTGCAGCATGAAGACCTGCCCTGTCGCGGCCGCAACCTATGGGAGATCGCAACAACGAGACCGGGGGCGGAGCTTCCGGCAGAAAAGTCAAACCCGGAAGACGCCGAGGTGTGCGTGTTCGGAAGACGGGAGGACGAAGGAACAGATCAAAGCATCCAGGAGGAACTAGGACGAGAAGCAGACGAGAGACGGGAGGAACGAGGACGAGAAGCAGATGAGAGACGGGAGGAACGATGACGAGAAGCAGACGAGAGACGGGAGGAACAAGGACGAGAAACAGACGGGGCGCGTCCTCACGAACCAGAAAACGAAGTCAGCGAAGGGGAGCTGTGGACGGAGGACAGGTGGACACCCCCGGAGGACGCTACAACGCCGCCGTAACTCAGGAGAGTTACAGCCCCCACGGTATGTGGGTCAGGGCAGGGGACCGGAACATTAAGAGAGGGAGGGGGCGGGAGTTTTTTGCAGTTGTCGAAGGAGGAGAGGGAACAAAGGGGATCACAATTGTTTTCTTTATCTCCACTCACTACCCTATCTCTCCCTCACTATTTTCGGTTGTCTTTTCACTGCTGCTACCAGCCCGCACGTACCTGAATCCCAGTGAAAGCGGGCTGACCTTCTTGCGGGGCTTAGTTTCCATTGAAAGCCCGACCATCCTTTTGGGTATCGCAATGCTATCTGGGCAGCCTCGAGGAAAACCCCCTTACAACCCTAATAGGGCACTAAAAACGGTGACGGCACCTAGAAAAGAAAGTGATTCTAAATTTCCTAATACCTGCCACTTGCAGTGACCACCTTTTCTCCTCTTTTGTCTTTTGTGGGATCCTGTGGCCGGGGCTGTACCATCACGTCCGAAGAAGACTACTAACCAAGAATCCGCCGGATACCCTGGACCCCAACCCGGAGCCCTAAAACATTGTCACTCTCTACCATCAACTGTGCTATCTCACTGTTTACTTTATTTGGCTGGGCGAAATAAATGACGCCATCATTCAACCCTCTTTAAGACCTCCTCGCTTTATTTTCCGCCCATCCCTCTCACACCATGGTACCCCCCTACATTGTCACGGACAACGTGGCAGGCATCGCGCAGTGCCTGTCACCTTGTGCATGACAATGCTGGGAATAGAGGATGCCACTGCCACGGTGGTGGCGGTATCCTAATTGCCAGTGCAGGACCGTCACACGACTGCCGGCCGGTCCCTGCACTGCTATGGTGGCGGGCGGACATCCTAAAAGGCCCCTAAGTATTGATTTTAAAAGTTCTAAAGCAGCTTCTGCAAGTCGTATTCACATCTGGCATAGAGTAAGCATATTTCATAAACAAGTATGCCAGTTTACATGAACTTTGCAAAGGTGAAAAAAATAAACAAAATGGAATCTGCACGATTTTGCAGCTTTCTTAATAATGAATGGAGGAAATGTGACTTGTTCCAGTACATATGACATGAAGAGAAAGCAAAACATTGATTGCTCTAATTCTCTGCTACCAAGTGATCCCATGTCATTTATGAGCAAACAGTAAGTTGTATTCTGAGGATTTTTAGTTTAATCTTTCTCACTGCAGCTCTGTGGGAATGCAACTGAAAAACACAGTCCTGATTCTCAAAATAAAAATCGGACTGTAGATGCATGTAAGAGGAAAACTATGTCTCTGCATGACCGTATATTACAATGAATATACTCCTTCAGCATGTGCATATACAAAGAGATGGTAGGAGCCATACACAATTTCCAAACAAAAATGTGTATTAGCTTGACCATGTCTTGGTTTACGAACATGCATTTGTGATAGTATTAACGCACAATCCTATATGAATAGGCAGGCAATATTATAGACAAGAGAATAGCCAGAAAATGAAATACCCTCTTCTTGAACACAACCTGTAATCACACACCAAGCATGCAAAGTGAGCAATCCTGACTATATGTAAGAGAGTTCTCTTGACCGTTTCATCCTCCTTCCATCTATTATTCATCCATCTTTTCAACTTCAATCTAGTCATCCATTCATCTGTAATTCTCTTCACCATTTCATCCATCCAGCCATCCTTTCAGCCTATCATATTTACACGCATTCTTTCAAGCATCATCCCAATCTTTCACTCATCATGCCTCCATTTACTCACCTTTCAACCTATCGATCCTAGTAATTTAGCATCGATTACTTTGTCTGGCAATTCTTTCTTTCCTTTTTCAATTCCCCCATCATTTGTCTCTCATCCAAATTGTGTTGTTTCTTTTCTCTCTCATGCTTAATTTTTATATTGGTCCCTCTCTCTGTGGTTTCACGATTTTCATGAGTTCTCTTTCTGCATGTCCCTGCTCTGTGTCAGTCAGTCCACCTTCCACAACCCATTCTCTTGATATTGCCTAACAGTAGTATGAATAAAATATATAGGAGCCGATTCCGATCCGGGTCGGAAAGCACTCCGACCGAGCCGGATCCGGAGTGTTTTCCAACCGAGCCGGAGTCCTGCAGTCCGACCGAGCGAGTACGATGCGGCCGTATGCTGTCGGTCTTGGTTCGGTCGGACTCCCATAGAAGTCAATGGGAGCCGGTCGTACGATTCGTACATGCGCTCCCATTGACTGAATGGGTATGTCTCGAACAAGTGCGACTCCCTGCAGTGGGTATGCGTCGGTGCCATCCGCGCCGTACATGTCTGTGTTGAGGAGACCCATAGGTCTCCCCTTGTGTCCGAGTCGTAGGGCTGAGGGTGTCAGGGGGTCTGACGTGGACCCCCGAAATCCGACTCTGGGAGCTTTTGCGAGCCGGACAGCCTGTGCGAGCCGGAGTGTCCGGCTCGCAAAAGCTCCCAGAGTGCATCGTACTGGCTCGGTTGTAAATCGCATCCATTGCACGCCACAGTTAGCTTCCGACCGAGACGTATGGAGCGGTTTGGACCCAGAAACGACTCGGTCGGTGAATCTCACGTAGCTCGCATCGTACTTGCTCGCTCGTACAGCTGTATGAGTCGGCCGGAAAACACACGTACGGCTCGTAGTTTTTCCGGCCGGATCGCGTTCGGTGCCCTTCTGACCCGGATCGGAATCGGCCCCTTTGTCTACAAACCTGCAGAGAGAAGAGGACAAAAACAGCTAACTGATTTTTTAGGACAGGCCTGCCTTTTTATGTGCGGAGTAACTACCCCAATTCTGGAGTGTCTGCAGCCATAAAATTACCATTAACTCATAGTTTATGAATAGCAAAAAAGCAGGCCCTTAGACTCAAATCTTCATTCCAACAATTAAGTTTTTAGGTTGCTTAAAAAAACAGGTGAGCAACCCTCTTCAATATCAATATGCAGTTCATATTTTTCCTAAGGAACCTTAACAGTACTTCATATGCAAGTGTTTTAGTACTGTAACTTATAAAGAAGTGGACCTTATTTAGGCATTGGCAAAATCAGACTGACTTGGGGTCTTATTAAGGGCTAGATGTATCAAGCAATTTTCTGGTTGCAAACGGCTTGAATTTCAGAATTGGGCCATTTGCGACCCAAAAAATTCATTTTTGTATGTATCCGTCCCAAATTGCGATTCAATAACATTTTACTAAATCACATTTTGGAATTGCGAATACATACTGATTCGGTATTAAGACAGGACAATTTAGGGCGTCCCTTCCTAATACCAAATCACAGTGGTATGTAATAATGTTATGTGACCGAAATGCAGTCGTAAAACATTAGCATTACCATCGGGAATTTGGTAACCCTTTGGCAAATGGGAAGGGGTCCCTTGGGACCTATTCCCTTTTGAGAATGTAACTAAAAATATTTTTCAAGAGCAGGCAGTGGTCCCAAGGACCCCTGCCTACTCTTAGTAAATGTAAACTGCAAAGTTTCATTTTTTACTTTTAAATGCATAGTGGTTTAACCTGAGGAACCCAGGAATTGCATAGAGCTTCCCAGATAGTTGACCAAGGTATGAAGCTACTAGGCAGTATTGATACAGTGCAGAATTCTGTTTTGGAAACATTAAAATTGATGCTGGTATGTAGCTGTGGTATGTGACTACATTGCAAAACCAGAAAGAAGCAGCATTGCCAGAGATTCTACCTCAAACTGTTGTATCTATGGAAGTGGCACTCTGGGAAAAAGCAATTGACACTCCAATTAATATCTAAATATGAAAATGAAGGGAATTCTAAAAAAGAAATAGTAATCACTAGGGGAAACTTGAAAACTCGAGTTTGTTTCAGTATTACCTTAGGAATGAAGATCATGGCGGCATAACTTGAGGGGTAGGAAAGATGTGAGTGATCCAGAGAGCTATGAATGCTCTAATGGTCATTAATCTCATTCTGTGCAGAATAGTGGGTATTAGAGATCTGATCCACATAAAGGTGCTCACTTTTCAAAGAGACCTGGAAAGGGACAAGCTTGCGAGCAAGGAAAAATGGATGGAAAATCACCAAGACAGAAACCACACTGCCAAAAGAAGGATCCTCTCAAGAGAGTCAAGATGCCTCACAAAAAAGGATTTTTCTGAAAAACTACAAGAGGGCAGTGGCCGCCCCAAACTGTGTAGGAGAAATAAACTGTGTAGCAGAAATCACTATACCCCTCCTGAGATTCAAGTCTCTCATGAACACAAAGGAGTCTAATAATGCTAAATTGTATGAAAACTTCAGTTTGGCATTTGAGCAATTAGGATATAATTTATAACACATACATTTTTGTGCTCAAGTAAAAGATTCCTATGATGCAATATTAGCTGAGGGAGATTGGACGCTATCAGTTGTAATTGATGATCAAACTGGAGAATATATAATGAGAGTGTTTACTGCACTAGTGCCCCAACCATTTAAGGACCAGGGGTCGTAGTTTGCATAGTCCACCAGAGGTGCAAAGGGCATGGGCCCCCACTCTGTGCTCTGCGAAAGCACTATGGTATTACAGGAGGAGCTTTAGACACGTATGGCTCCTTCTGTAATACTGATAGCCCTGGCACACATGGAGCACCTGCACTATCTTGAGAGAGCATACAGTCATTTGTATGAGCGTGTGGGAATCGCTTTGCCTTCATACCAATGCCCTATTACAGATGAGGGCAGAGAGGAAAACAGGCATTTAGGAGGTGCATTGACAGTGCTAGACACAAAAACGAACCATTAATAGAGCGCTGCCTCAGGGCAGCGCTCTGGAGTGACGAAAGGGAGTCCCCTGGACACCGCAGACAACCCCAGCAGACTGGTGCAGTTACTCGCTCCTCCCTTCTGTAGGGGGATCTCTGTCCCCTCTTTAAAGTGAAGGTTGCTGATGACTGGACTGTGAAACATGGAGCGGCTTGTAAGCAGCTGCTCTGTCTTTCAATTAATGCATTGCTCTCAGGGCAGCTGCAACTTCATGGCTGCCATGGGGCAGTGCATTCATGATAAAGGGCACATTGTCCAGGTCTCTGCCAGGTGTAGCTTTTGAAATGTGTGCCTGGCACAGACTGGGATATTCCACCAGTTCTGTATGCTACCGAAAGCGTATTGTAAATTGCTCCAGTGCTGTATAAAATCAAGGTAGTTAGGACAAAAGAATCAATTCCAAATGCAATCCCATGGCGAGCTGAACCCCAGGCTGAGCTACAAAATCCTATGAGGCTAGACCCTAAACAGACCTACAGTGAATTCTAGATTGCCATCTATCATGGGATAACCCAATGTTTCCAATGTTAAAACCAGACAGATCCAGGAGATTCGTTTTAGACTATCATAACCGAAATTAATGCTGTAAAACATTGCAGTGGAGGATGAGTGCAGTACAGGTTTGATGGCACAACTCATGTCACAAACTGAAAAAAACCCACAGTATATGTATCAAATAGATAGTTTGCTCAAAGCATTGGTTCTGAGGCACAATACTTAATTGCATTAAAAAATGGTGGGGCACAATATGGAGTGACTCGATTGACACAATGGTAAAATAATAGCTATGGAGTCTTCTAGACATGCTTCAATGTGTTTCTGCAGGAAAATGTGAGTGTAGTGGTGTGTGCAGATTATATATATATATATATATGAAAATCACAAATGATGAACTGATAGAATATCTCCAACATGTAGACAGATTAATCTAAATGTGTATTCACACCGTTTACAAAAATATCTTCAGAAACCAAAAAAAATGTATATTTAGGGGCCGATTCCGATCCTGGAAAAAAAGGGTACGAACAGTCGGTCGGAGCGTTTTCTCCATCCGACTCGTACCCTGTACAAACACCATACAAACTTGCAAGTACGATTCCTACGGAAACACCATTTAAGTACGAGTCGGAAAAAACACCGACCGACAGCAAAATCCATACGAATGTGATCCGGGACACCGCGGACATGACGTCCGGACGGAGTTAGGCATGTATTTACGTCCCAGCAAGTACGATTCGCACCGACAGCAGTCCGGACGGCAATATTTTTACGGCACCCAAAAAGTGCCGGAAAAGCGAAGGACGCCGCGATGCGAGCGGAATAGGGGGCCCGGTACGCGCCGTCTCCCCCCATCCCCCCGTATGAACGTGCCCCCCCAGCCCCCCGTATGCATGCGCCACCCCCCCAGCCCCGCGGATGGACACGCCGTACCCCCAGCCCCCTGCGGATGTATGCGCCGTACCCCCACCCGTGTATGTACGCGCCGTACCCCCACCCGTGTATGTACAGCACGTACCCCCACCCGTGTATGTACGGCACGTACCCCCACCCATGTATGTACGCCATGTACCCCCACCCGTGTATGTACGACACATACCCCCACCCCTGTAGGTACGGTGCGGACCCCCAGCACGTAGCGCTGGGGGTCCGCACCGTACCTACAGGGGTGGGTGTACGTGTCGTACATACACAGGTGGGGGTACGTGTCATACATACACGGGTGGGGGTGCGTGCCGTACATACACGGGTGGGGGTATGTGTCGTACATACACGGGTGGGGGTACGTGCCGTACATACACGGGTGGGGGTACGTGCCGTACATACACAGGTGGGGGTACGTGTCGTACATACATGGTACGTGTCGTACATACACGGGTGGGGGTATGTGCTGTACATACACAGGTGGGGGTACGTGCCATACCTACGGGGGTGGAGGTACGTGTCGTACATACACGGGTGGGAGTACGTGTCGTACATACATGGGTGGGGGTACGTGCCGTACATACACGGGTGGGGGTACATGCCGTACATACACGGGTGGGGGTACGTGCCGTACATACATGGGTGGGGGTACGTGTCGTACATACATGGGTGGGGGTACGTGTCGTACATACACGGGTGGGGGTATGTGCCATACATACACGGGTGGGGGTACATGCCATACCTACGGGGGTGGGGGTATGTGTCGTACATACACGGGTGGGGGTATGTGTCGTACATACACGAGTGGGGGTACAGGTGGGAGTACAGTGCCGTACCTACGGGGGTGGAGGTACATGTCGTACATACACGGGTGGGGGTACGTGTCGTATATACACGGGTGGGGGTACGTGTCATACATACACGGGTGGGGGTACGTGCCTTACATACACGGGTGGGGGTACGTGCCATGCATACACGGGTGGGGGTACGTGTCGTACATACACAGTGCGGGTACATGCCATATATACATGGGTGGGGGTACGTGCCGTACCTACGGGGGTGGGGGTACGTGTCGTACATACACGGGTGGGGGTACGTGTCGTACATCCACGGGTGGCGGTACGTGTCGTACATATACGGGTGGGGGTACGTGTCGTACATACACGGGTGGGGGTACGTGTCGTACATACACGGGTGGGGGTATGTGTTGTACATACATGGGTGGGGGTACGTGCCGTACATACACGGTGGGGGTACGTGTCGTACATACACGGGTGGGGGTACGTGTCGTACATACACGGGTGGGGGTACGTGTCGTACATACACGGGTGGGGGTATGTGTCGTACATACACGGGTGGGGGTACGTGCCGTACATACACGGGTGGGGGTACGTGCCGTACCTACGGGGGTGGGGGTACGTGTCGTACATACACGGGTGGGGGTACGTGTCATACATACACGGGTGGGGGTACGTGTCGTACATACACAGGTGGGGGTATGTGCCGTACATACACGGGTGGGGGTACATGCCGTACATACATGGGTGGGGGTACGTGCTGTACATACACGGGTGGGGGTATGTGCCGTACCTACGGGGGGCTGGGGTGGGTACGGCGCGTACATACGGGGGGCTGGGGGGGTTGTTCGGCGCGTATCGGGCACCTGTTTGGACGTCGCTATGGTTGCTATAGGAGTTCGCTCCGGACGGTCTTTTTACCATACGGTTGTACAATCGGACGGACGGTAGGAATCCTACTTGCGCGCTCGGACTTCAGTTTTAAGATTCGGACGTTAAAATGTCCGGGGACGTGTCGGACACCTTTTCCGACCCGAGGACGTGTCGGGGAATTTACCCAATGCGATTCGTATGGACTTTTTCACATGCGAATCGTACTTGCCAGTTTGTACGGGACTTGTACGATTCGTACGGTAAAAAATCCAGATACGATTCGTACGGGGAATATTTTTCCAGGATCGGAATCGGCCCCTTATTGTGCATTTTTTAGGATGGAGGAAATTTTCTGACAACTCTGTTCTTAAACAAATGTGGAACACTGCAACTTTCAAACACACACAAGTCATTACAGGTATTAATGGGATCTCTCTATTTCGCTCCAACGCATCTTTCGCAGTATGCAGAATGGATAAAGTCCCTCTATCAGTTGGCAACCCCCACAAAGGAAAGGATTAGAAAGAAGAACATACCAGTATATGTAGGGAGTTAAAAAAAGATACTATTGTCTCTGACCATACATTTCACAACAGATGTAACTTTGTGGTTAGAATAGTTCCAAATCAAGAAAGGTTTAACTATATAATGAAGAATTGAGGTCACACCACACCCATTGCTTATAAATGTAATTTTTATTCAGCTGCAAGTAGAGAAAATTCTTATAGTAGTGCACATATCTATAATCAGAAAAAGACTCACAAAACAGGGAAAGGCAATTATTGTGTCATTAATACCTACTGTAGATACATGTACAAACGCTAGTATACCAAATTCAAGAGCATTAAACATTGGATCTCACATATGATCTTCAGGACATTCAAACTGCTGCAGCCCAGTATATCCTGGGATTTAGGAAACCATCACACACCACATCACATCTCATCTCACGTCACTGGCTTCCAATCAAGAAGTGGTGTATCATTGAGCCCTGTGGCTTGGTCATAATGTTATTTTCTCCCATTACCCCTCACTACATAAAGAAAAGTTCCAGCAGATAGATAATCATGAGAGCTTTGAGATCATTACACGACAATCTTCTCATGGTCCCTGATTTTGCTATGGTTTGCCAGAGTGGACATGCCTTTTAGCTGCTTACTGTTAAGACCTTCCTCAGAAATGATGATCCATTTCCAACGTACTAGGTTTATGGATGCTTCCAAAATCTCACTCATTTTGCACTTCAATCTTATTTTAGTCCTTCTTCAGTATTGCTTTGATTTCATGCTTCCAGTTCCAGGATACCTGGCTTGCGTAATTTGTCACAGTCAACAAAATCACAAATCAAATCAAGTCACAATAAGATATCATCACCTCCTGGCTTTCCCGTGAAGTACATTTAATTCCTGGGACCGGATGAGGAACGTTGGAAATTACCATCTTTTGAGTGGTATTCCGGAGATGTTTGCCTTTTTATCGTATCCTATTTTGTTGGCTGTGCAAATCTCTTGCGCTTTTCCTAACAAACCTGTTAATATTGGTGTACACATGACTGACACAGCTAAATGTCCCTAGTATATGGTGCCTCCTGTACCCAGGGCCAGCAAATTAAGTTCTACTAGTGGGCTGCAGCACTCATTGTGTCAACCATCGCAGTAGCACTCTAACATGTTTCCAGGCCTGTCACTGCAGCCTAGGTGTGCAGGTTTAAATTGTCATTATGACCTGGCAAAATAAACCTTTTTGCTAGGCATAAACCTTCTTTTTTTTATACTTATATGTCACCCCTGAGTTAAGCCTTACAAGCCCAAAGGGCAAGGTGAATGGTATTTAAAATGTAGGACATGTATATTTAATGGTTTATCTGTCCTGGCAGTGAAAAAGTCACTTTTCACTGTGACAAGGCTTGCTCTTTCATAGTTTATTACTTGTTACATTATAACATTCAATAGGTGCTTAATTCAGTTTCGGATCAGGCAGAAAATTGTTTCAAGGACTCATTTTAATGCTATATGAAATAAAGCTTCATGACCAATTAAAATGTTATAATACTATTTTGGAAATTACACTTTTAGAAAGTTGTCATTCTCCTACCTAAAATCAAAAAGCTTTACCGCCATTGTCGAACAGTCAACTTGATGGCTCCCCTTTTGTGATATGTGTATTGTTCCCAGACAGTGGAAAGAGGGCTCTGGGTAAGAGGAAGACTGCTGCCTTGTCATGTTGGCCTGGGGGCTGTCCACAGCCGCTTGCTGAGATTCAAAGGATGCTTACCTTGTTACTGGCAGATGAATCTAACACCTAGACCTGCCTTTCTACTATATTTCTAGTCAGACTAGCACTAAACTCAGTGGGAGGGGAGGAACAGATTGGAACTGGTTTAGGAGGTGGACAAATGCTTGCCCTTTAGCCACAGACTGGCACCGGGCATACAAGTGGACCCCACAGACCTCTCCTCAGAACACTCCCAGTCCTGTGAAGAATCAAACGAAGGATTGCCCTGCTGTCTGAAGAGGCTGAGGAAGTCTGAACCTGCTTGCCTTCAGCCCAGAGTGCCAAAAGTGACTCTAAGGGTCAGTTGGCTCACCACCTGTTTGTGGTACAGGGACAAAACAAGATTACAGAGGCCTCTTACTCTCTGCAACTTCTTAGCTGAACAATTCTAACTGGATCTGCCCTGGAACCTGCTTCTGACCTCTGTTGGAGTGATGCCTAACCCCCACGTGGTCCTGGACCCTTGCCGGGTGTTGAGGTGTACGCATCCTTTTCCCCATACTCCATGAAGTGGGACTTAAAAACGTTTGTCATTTTCTGTTTGGAAAACAAATGGAGACTGGGATCGCCAATGAAACCAAAGCAGTTGACATCAAATTGCTGGTTGGCCTCAGCTTGTTGGTTTGCCTTGCTGAAGGAGATCGGACTTCCAGAAATATTTCTAAATTGTAACTTAGAGGGCTTCATCTGAGCCAACACTGTGCATCATCCTATCAACATCACGGCATTAAAAGCATGAACTTTGGACTTTCAGTGCTGAGAGCTTTCCCGCCTTCATCGACCACCACCCTGGGACCTGCTCTTAAGAAACCACCATCGTCAAGCCCTGCTTTGGATCCAGATTGCAGTCTGCTCTGCTGACCACCGGTCGACACTCCTTTTTCTCTATAAAGGTTTCTAAGTCAGAGGTAATTTTCCACCAGGAAATGCCTGGTCCCTGTTCCCAACGTGTGCTCTATCACGGTCAGTTTTAACTTTTGAATTTGACCCAGTTTAGCGTGCTCAGATAACCAGTATTGGCGCTTTGTGTTTGGTCATGATATTTTATTTTTGAAGTTTTTAAAATCCATATCTCTGGTTTTACTAATTGGGTTTTTTGTCATTTTGGTGTAATTGTATTCATTAAAATGTACTCCATTTCTCTAAATTTGTTTGGGATTTTTCTTGTGCTGTGTTTTCATTTTATTATTGATTCAGTGCTGCATAAATCCCTTACACATTGCCATTGTCTCTAAATTAAGACTGACAGCTTTGTGGCCGACCTACCAAATGGTTACGCAAAGGTTTCGTGACTTTAGTGGTTCACCCTGACAAGGATTGTGATTATTATTTGAGGTTGGTTCTCCCCCCTCAGAATCACTCAACTTACAGGCACATTAGTGGGGTTACATGACCGGAACAGACCAAATGACTCTGATTTGATGGAAGCTTGTCCCTGAATAGATAAAATTGACTTAAACTGAGGTCATAGCTAGTCTACCCATGTTATAAAAAAGGTATTGCTGGCCCCTAATTCAACTGTGCAGTGTGCCCTCAGTGCATGATCAGTCAATTCATGAAGCCAGCTACAATAACTAGACCTCCTTAATGACTCTTACTAAAACAGCTCACATTTTGAATAGATTTTTGTTAATTATATTAGCCCTCTACAAAAAGCAAACAAAGATAAATACACACTGATAAAGGTATATTTCTGTTTCTGGTTCCAGGTAAGTCACTCCCCACGTCGCACAGCTCCACCTGATTGTGCCCGTGTTCCGCCCTCGCTGCTGCCATGATCTTTCAGCCGCTTCTCCTTCCCGCCTTTGCATCCCCGCCCCCTTCGCACGCTCATTCGATCCAACACCCACCTCCCAGCTGCTCATCCCTCCCACCTCCCCTTCTCAATGGCAGCCGCTGCGAGATGAAGAGTGCAACCCTTGACCCTGTTTCCAGACAGGTCACTCCCCACACTGCACAGCTCCACCTGATTGTGCCCGTGTTCGCCCTCGCGCTGCCCCGAGTTTGTGCCGTCAGTCTGCCGTTTTCTTCCACTTATTCTACTTTTTTCGCCTCTCCCTGCCCTTTCTTTGATTTTTCTGCCGTTTTTCCACTCTTTCTACTTTTTTCGCCTCTCCGTGCCCTTTGTGATTTTCTGCCGTTTTTCCACTGATTCTACTTTTTTCGCCTCTCCCTGCCCTTCTGTGATTTTTCAGCCACTTCCCCTTCCCACCGCTGCGTCCCCACCCCCCTCGCTCGCCCATTCGATCTAACACCCGGCTCCCAGCTGCTCCTACCTCCCACCTTCCCTTCCTAATGGCGGCGAAGGTAAGCTCGCCTGTGTCCGTCCGCACATGGACTGAGCCCAGCGCCAGACCCCCTGGCCCCTGCGAGCGCCATGACACCCGATGCCGCTACGACGCCAACTTCCTCCACGAACTCAATGCCGGCCGATCATCCACCTGCTTCTAGGCCACCCGGAAGCTCACCCATGGACCCTTCTACTGCCGAAGCTACAGCTGCACAAGCCACCGAACAACGGCACATCCTACCCCTCCCACCAGGGCAGGCCACAACCATCTCAGATGCATACTACTCAACACCCGTTCCGTCCACAAGCACGCCATCGAACTCCGGGACCTACTTAACTCATCATCCCCGGACGTCGCCTGACGGAGACCTGGATGAACCCCTCCTCAGCGTCCGGCATTGCCATAGCCATCCTGGCCGGCTACAAGATCACCCTCAGGGACTGCACCAACAAACCAGGAGGAGGAATCGCCATCGTCCACAGGAATACCCTCAGAATTTTGACCAGCACCGAAGACACTCTCAGCATTGCCGAACACCTGCACTTCCAGATCCAAATCGATCTCAACACCACCCTCAGAGGAACCCTCATCTACAGTCCCCCAGACCCTGACCGCAGTTCAGCGACTCCATCACTGACGTCGTCACCTCGCACGCCCTTGATTGCACAGACTACATCCTCCTCGGAGACCTGAACTTCCACCTCGAGAACGCCAAAGACAGCAACTCTGCCACCCTGCTCGGCAACCTCGCCAACCTCGGACTCAAACAGCTCGTCACGACACCCACCCACTCCGCTGGACACACGCTTGACCCCATCTTTTCCGCCAGCAACCATGTCACCTTCAGCCACACCATCGAACTCCACTGGACCGACCGACGCTGCATCCACTTCTTTTTTACGAAACACACCAAGCACAACCACCTGCAACCAATAATCCACCGCAGCTGGAACAAGGTCACCGAAAACCAGCTAATCCCAACCCTCTGGAAGAAAGAGAAATATAAGAGGAGAAAGATGATAAAATCATATAACCTTACTTGTACATAATTATTAATATGGTCGTTCAGTAATTAATACAGTCAACAGAATTGCAATTATGGACACAATGCTGGTAAAACTGGGTGATAACATAAAAATAAAAATTACGTGTAACAAAATAAATACTTGCGAGCAAGTGTTAATTTTGTTTCACACAAGTTGTAACCAGGACCATGATAGGGTGTTGCCTGTGTTCAAGTATTCCTTACATGTTTAAAAATGTTACATGGGTCACAAATCTTGATGCCTGTTAACATGGTTATTGTTTGTGCACTGAATGAATTGGACTGCATGGCAGAATTCTTAGGGCCCACAATTGTAGGGCTGGATGTATGAACGATTTGCAATTTATAAATTGGTCACAAAAAGGTTAGCAACAGGAAAGTGGCATTTTGAGATGTATGAATGAACGCCATTCACAAATCCAAATTTGCAATCCAACCAATTTGCTACTCAGTATATTTAGCGACCGATATTTGCGGGTCAGAAAGAACAATTTGGTATTTGCAGCTTGCAAACCTTATGTTCAAAACTGGCTAAATTAGCGAATAGTTGCAAAAATGCCCATTTGCACATGCAGTTTACCACAAATTTGAAACAGGTGGTAACTGTGCGCAAACTACAAAAGCAGGCACAGACTGCATCAGGGGTTTCCACAATGGCTGTTATCAATGTGATTGCGAAGAGGATGCGACAACTGGCTGTTCAGCGGAGGAGGAGACTGGCGATGACATAGAACCAGGCTTACCATTTTCCAACAGAAAGAGGAGGAAATCTTTGAGAAATACAGGATAAGTAGTGCAGTGATTTTAGATATAATTGAAACAATGAAACCACATCTTGAAAGCAGTCCTATGCACAGCATTTCCATCTGCACTCATTTGCAGGTGTTGTGCTCATTGCAACTTTTGGCCTCTAGCAGGTACCAGGGCGCGACTGCTGTTACTGGTGGGGTGTCTCATAGTGTGCTTTTGTATTTTTTCCATAAGTTTGTAGATGCCATGCTCCTAAACATCAACAGGTACACATACCTACCCATGAGTGCTGAGGGAATCCAAGTACAAAATGGAACTTTTAAAGGGTAGCCCAATTCCGCTATGTCCTAGAGTGTGTAGATGGAACACATGTTCCTATTTGTTACAGAATAGAAAAAATATGCATTCTCTCACTATACAAGTTGTCTGTGATGCACATAATGTAATTAAAGCTATAGTGAAAAAATACCCAGGGAGCACCCATGACTCGTACATCTTCAGGCACAGTGGGATACACCAACACCTGGAAAAGGGGGAGTTTGACGATGGCTATTATTAGGTAATTATATGCTACACAATGGAACATATGAATGTGTTCATCAAATCCAAAGTTCAGGCATCCTCATACTAATGTTTTTTTGTTCCCGTTGACAGTGCATTTGTGTTAAGGCCCTGGATTCTGACACCAAGCCTTGGATTCTGACACCATACTTAGCCCCATGAAATCAAAACAAAAGGCATTACAACATTGCTCATCGATGCACCAGGGTAGTGATCAAATGAACATTTGGCATGCTAAAATCAAGATTTCGGTGTTTTCACAAGAGGGGAGGTGCACAATAGTATGCTCCTGAGACAACCTGGGAAATTGTGGCAACATGTACCATGTTTCACAAAGTAGCTACCAGAAGGAGACCACCTATCCCTTTGGAGGATGCTGATTCCGAAGACGAGGATCCTGAGCCAGCTCTTCTGCAGCCTCGAGACCAAAGTACAGCAGTGGAAGGGAGAGGCCGACAGGACCATATTACAACAAATTACTTTTCAAGGTCAGTTCTTTGCAACAGTACACTTACTGTAATGTATAAAGCAGAGACGACGCAGCAAACAAAACCAACCTTTAATGTCAGGCTTCAATATTTATTTTTCATATTTTAAACAGTATGAAAACCAAGTGGTCACCAAAAAAAACATGAACATGCCAAAATTACTACAAAAATGCTGTGTCTCTTATTGCCTTCTGCGGCTGCGTCCCACATGGCTTGCCCCTACTTCTTCTCCAGCAGGAGTACGGCTGCTTCTGCTTCGCAGGGCACGTGCGTTACTGGCAGAGAAGATGCCACCTCTTGAGATGAGGGGCATCTCGAACAACACCTGCAATTTGTAGCACTTCAACTGCAGAGGTGATCTGGCCTAAGTCCCTTGCAGCATCCCCACTAAAGTGTCCTATTTCCACCTGCAGGGTAACTGTTCTCTTGGATAGGGTGGAAGTGGCATTGGCCAAACAACCAAATAAAGCAAGTCACCAATCCAATCTAGCTGCAGCACTCCTTTTGCGATGCCTTTGATGGGCATGATCATCCACCATGTGCTTGTATAATTTCTTAATAGCGGGGGTGAGGCTGTCCATTTTAGTGTTCATGGTTGCCAATTGTGTACCAATGTTGTCAAATCCAAATGTGAAGCATTCCAGCATAGTCTGCATCATTTTATTTTTCATGAGTCTCATCTGCTGGTGTTGCAGATGCTGAATTTGGGCCATGGATGCCTCAAGGCCTCCAAATAACTGTTCAGTGGCTTCAGGATCTACAGCATGATGTGCCTGATGGCGCCGACTGAGCACATGCCTTGGAACACGCTGATGCAGTTGCCTGGCACCTGGGTGCTGGATGGGACTGTCAGGCGGAGTGACATTGCCGGCCTCAATTGCTGGTGTCTGTAGTGACATTGGGCTGGAGGTGTGCTTGTGTGACTGGCAATGGGAATGGGTACTTCAGCTTCCATGTTTGATTTCCACCACTCCCTTCACATTGGTGTCATTACTATATTTCTAAAAGAGATTTGTGTAAAATATTTGAAAATCAGTTTAATTACTGATATGTTAAAATATAAATGTTACAGTTGTGGGAGCATTAGCCTAATACATCTATTTAAGTTGCTCCAGTGCTGACTTTTTGACTACATGCCCCATAATGCTCTATGAAGGTAAATGTTTAACTAACTTACGAAACAACCATCTGGTGTATGCAGCAGTTCTATGTGAACTTGGGCATAGATTTAAGTCTGAGATTTGACAATTGTAAATGAGTCACTTACTTTGCGTGGTTCCAGGTGCTGAGGTGTCAAATTTCCTGATACCCACAATAGCCTCAGGCTCTGGGTTGGTCTCAATCATGATCCCCAGTGCATTGGGTGGGGTACAGTTTTGGGGCCACCTCCTGTTGCCCTGGATTCTGTTAGCCGCGTTGCGACCTTATCTATGTTCGTGACTCGAGGTCATACCACCTCTTCCTGATCTCATCAATGGAATGGTGGGTGTCTCCTCTAGCATTCATTTCTTGTTGCATATTCTGCCAGATTTTTTCTTTTGGGAATCTGGGACTGTCATGGATGCCCTTCCAAACAGTAACTGAGGTTGTCCCAGCACTCTTCGGTCAAGATCTCCAAGCACTGGCGTAACGAAACTTGAGAGGGGCCCCCCCTTCAAGGCACGTGGAGGGACCCCCTCCAGACTCAATCAGGAGCTCTCCGGATAGAGTACTGTGCTGAGGGATCCCCCTGGAAATTGCCCCCCCCGCACTGCAGGGGCTGCGGGGGCCTGTATTATGCCACTGTCTCCAACACCTTCTCAGAAAACTTCAATTTTCTTTTTCCTGCATTCTTTTCTGATGGTTGGCTGGCCATTGATGCTGATGATACTGCCTCGATTGGGCTCATATTTCATCTGGGAATGGCAGCTGCTCTCCACCTGACATACACATCCACTCATGCTGGTACACAGGCATTTACTGTGAATCATTTTCTGGTTCAGGAGTGATTGCTCATGACCAGGAAGTGTTTTTCCTCTATCTGTGGTGAGTTCGCAATTTGCAACCTCAGTCAAATTTTGGGAAATTGCTTATAGCGAGTTCCAAAATTGCAATGTGACTGAGTAGTGACTCGCAAATTCAGGGCTTAAATTGCATGCTCATGCAGATTTGTGATTTCCTAATTCTCTGTTAGGAGATCGCAAATCTTTATGTTTCTACATCTAGCCCTTAGTCTTTCTCTAAACAGAGGTCACTTGGCTTTCTTTCTGCAGACTAATACAGATTATTTGTGCTCATTGTCACGTGTTTCTGAAGCTCCCATTACAAAGGGAGGAAAGGATTGTTTCTATTCTCTTTAGCATTTCACTGCAGCCAGAGATCTGCAAGCAGATTATCCTTCTACACTTTACATAGCAAAGGAGCTAAAAGATAAAATATAGCAGCATCTGTGTTGTTCTTAAAAGAAATGGAAATATTGCTTTTTGTTATATGTAGCAGATGAAAGATACAAGAGCAAAGAGCCCTTCCTTGGTCCATATGCCTAAAGGAGAATACGATTTGAGGTCTACTGGCATGCAGCTCTCAGGTGCTCTGCCAATATCACGCCGAATTCATATGCCAACCTGCAAGCCAGCTCAATCTAATACACTTGCAGATTTATTCATTTTTTGTTGCTGAAATGTTGACACTTGAGATGATAATTCTTGTTACTGTGATTTTTATTAAATAATATATTATATACTGATATACTATAAAATACCATTATGTGTCCATGTACTCATTTTGGGAATAGGGATGGGGCTTTATATCACCTGCAAATGTAAGTAAGGGGCATATCAACAACGAGGCATTAGAAAATTATCGCCGCTTTTGCGGCCGTTTTCGGCCGAAAAGCGGCGATAATTTTATCGTCTAATTAGCAAGGTCATGCTAACGCGTGAAACCTTGCTTTAGCATACGAAATCTTAACGTCCAGCTTTGCATCTCTAATGAGATGCAAAGTGGGCGTTCCTGACCTGACATGACATGGCTAAGCGACATTTCTCCTATCATCAAGCCCCACGCTATGAAGCATAGCGGCAGGACAAGTAGCGATAACCCCTGTTATCGCTACTTTCCTTACGCCTGCTTCAGGACTGACTTAGCCATGATATCCTATGGAAGGAGGATATCATGGCTAAGTTTGTGAGTCCCTATCAACAAGCTAACGCCACATTGTGTGAGATTATCGCTGGGTTGCCAGCGATAATCTCACGTTAGGCAGTTAGCGTGAGGATTTTTATCGCTTTTGAGATAAGTGTTGCTAATAGCACGCTATCTAAGCGATAAAAATCCACGCTAGCCGGCGATAATTATCCGAGCCCTAAGTGCGCTTAGTGATAATTATCAACCGGTTGTTGTTGATATGCCCCATAATCTCTCACATATCCTAACAGCCATACTATATATTTGCATAACAGATTCAGAGGCGTTAGAGACACTTGCAAGTTTTCTTTTCTTCTGAAAAGGCAAAGAAGAAGTAGGGCCAAATAAGCCAGGAAATCCCATAAAAGCTTGTGGCACACAGCATAGTGCATACAATAGAGCCCCTCAAGTGCCTTGTTATGTTGTCAGCATTGCAGTAAAAGGGCTGTTATTGCACAGTTTCATTGATGCAAAATTGAATGTTCTGCAGTCATTCACAACTGGGTAAATTAGATGACGAGTGAACTAACATAAATATTATTTATAAAAGGCATTCTTTTACTTGTATTGGCAGTTCCACTTAGTGAAGGCAAAATGTGGATAATGGCAAAGTTACAGTCTTGAGAGAAGGAAACTGATTTAAATCCCGACTTGGCCATATTGTCTGATTTTGGGCTCGTCACTTTCACCTGCTGTACCCCATCTTCCGTGCTCTCCTACGGGTGGTAGCATCCATAGGCCAGTCAATGTGCAGTGGGCACTGTGCAGGTTAAATTCCTGATGCTACTCTGCCACCTGCCGGCGCGACGGTCAGAATTACCCGGTCCTGGGTTGTGTGAGCCAAGAGCACTCTGAATGCTCTGACTTACAGGCGCATAATGGGGCTTTGGAAAACTACCAGTCCCAGAATGCAAAAGGCTTTTTGGCTTGAGGGCAGAGAAAGCGTCCAGTTATCCACTGTGTGTCTTTTTATGCCCCTTCCAAATATATTCACAGCTAAACTGTGGCTGATCACCTATTTGGAAAGTCCAAATCATGAAGCTAGTATTGAGTTGAAAATAAAATATCAGGAAACTTTTGAGTACTTTTTGAAAAATGATAGACCAGTTGAAGCTGCAGTCTTTCTTGGGGAAGATCAGGAATGATAAGCAAACACTAGATGTCCTGCGTTCACCCCATCACCACTAGACGTCATCTTTACAAGGACTGGATGGAGGTTGTGATGTTTTAATCCGACTGGAATCGAAATATTCACTTAAATGAAGCTCTGTGATAGAGCATGGAAATGCGTTTCTAACTTGGCACTATGATATTGGCATCAAAGTGTGTGCCTAAATGAGTCAATTCAAAATCGACGTGAAGACATTGTTTGAATTAAGATTCTTATACCGGCCCTGTGGTACCTGAATAACACCATTGGCTGCAGTTATGTTAGCTGCCATTCCAATGTCAGCATCAATATTGTTCAAATATCTCTATTTATTGATTTCCAGCGTACCAAGTAAAACAACAGCACCAAAGGAGCTCACCCAACTCTACAGCATAGTTTCATCATCTTCTCATAATTTACAAAGTATACATTTCCATTGTGTCTTTAGTCTAATACCAGAATCTAAGTACCACTTCAGATGTCAAGGCCATAATATGTTATCCAGGAGTCCCGTATTTTAGCATGCCTATTTGGTCATGGTATTTCAAGTATGGCGAATCTATTTATACAGTGTCTCCATTCTCCAACAGTGGGTGCAACTAACAGTAGCAGCGTTTAGCTATATCTATAGGTATACTTCTTCTTCCATCACCCCTAATAATATTAGCTTTGGTTGCATGGGCACTGGAGGTTGTGTTATATCTTCTGGGGTTAGTGTCATAGATGCCCAGCAATAGCACACGGCCATGCACACCCGAGTCATATAGAAGAAACCTACTTTTTAGGTCTCGCCTGACCCAGCGCATGCGCTGGTCTGGCGAGACTTATTGAGAGGGCTCCAAAAAGTGCTACCAGGCCAGCCTAGAGCTACAGTGCATGTGCGCTGGCGCGCGCTGCGCTTGACCGCGATTACTTTCACTTTCGCGGCCGCTTTGATGTTTGATCGCGATCACTTTCGCGGCCGCACGGCCGCTTGGCATAGCCAATAGGTCTCGCTTTTGGGACCTTCTAAGTATTTAGTTATGCAACTGTTGCATGGCTAAACACTTATAAGGTCCCAAAGGCGAGACCTATTTGCTATGGCAATGCTTGTTTTGTTTGTCATCTAGGGCAATAGAAGGAGAGGTGGTTCCCCATCCTCCAGAGTCTTACTGGTGCTTAATATATCCTATATATGTACCTGAAATTGATCATCATAAGTTTAGCTGATACAGCCCTCTTCCATCTATGCACTCATGATCTGCAAAACAATCCCGTACTCAACAGGACCATCCTAACTCTGCTCCAATTTAGGAAAGAGTTGAAGGCCCACCTGTTTGAAGAATGCTACATCACAATGCGTTAACCATTCACAAATTATTTCCTATTACTTGCCAACTTTAAGTTTGCCTTTGCCCATGTGCAGCACCCATCTGCCTTTTGGCACTATAGAAATACCATAAATATACATACATACAAATTACTGTATTCTGGTCTACCATTTTCATCTCTCATAAGTCATTATCATCCACTGTTCATATGTCTCCATCCCATGGCAATTTAATTGTAATCACAGTACATCAGCAATAATTTACTAGGGTCATAATGTGCTTTTAAGGTATGTTTTCTCTTCATTGAGAACTAATGTAGCTTTAGCTTCTAGTGGGCTTTACTCAGAAATGTCACTTATAATTTTTGTATGACACCAGATAACATGTTTCAGCTGGAGGGATTTGTAAAATTGTGAATTGTGTAGTTCAAATTGTTCTGCTAATTCAGAGAAAGATTTCATGTGGTCTGACTTCCATCTATCCCTACGTTAGAGATGCCTATAGGATCTTGTGAGAAATTGGGTTGTAGGTTAAAGGGGTGGGCCCTCTTCAAGCAACCTCCACAATCCCTGTCCCAATTGTTGGATGTTGACTACCTGTGCACCTTTAAAACCACAACCACGGGTCCAGGAATGGAGGGGCCCCACTTGGTGGTTCAGGACATACTCAGGCTGGGCCCAGGTGTGGGTTCAAGAAGATGGGAGCATTTTAAGAGAAGGCCAGCAAACTACCCTTGGACTCACCCTGGTGGACCTGGGTTCAGGTGATGAAGCAGGGCTCAACCAGCAGAGGAAGCATCTGAGGGTTCAAAGCACACTCCAGGCAGGAGAGCAGTACTTTCAAGTGCAACAGAGCAGTCTTGTGAAGTACACAGCAAGCCTCAGCAGTAGGCAGTCCTCTAAGACTTCTTCCTTAGGTCCCGAAAGAGAACTGAACAATGGGCCTAATGGTCCTATTATACTTGCTGCATTTCAAAAAGTGATCGCATGAAGTGAGTCGAATTTGCTGACTCCTCTGCCCCTGCAACTGACTGGATGCAGGGACAATGAAGTGGTGACAAGTCCTTTGTGTGATGAAAGAGCAAAGCATTTTCAGTTGCAAGTGGGGCTGTAACTAGCTCTGCCCCTCATCGTGCCAATAGATGGCCCATTCACAGATTTCAATGTCAATTGACATAAATGCCACGGGGTCTGTTATAGTGTGGATTTTTACCATAACCAGAGGTACTCTTCTAAGATTATGTCTCGTTCCCGTTGCTGGCATAAAGCCATTCTGGTGTAGGTGTAATGTGGATGGTATTGCTTTGACCAGGCAATTCTCCAGGACTTTGACTAATATTTTGGTTCCCGATTTGATTAAGAAAATTGGGTCATATCCACCATTTCTCTTGGCAAGGCACCCCGACATTAGATGCCATGCATAAGACTGCAGATAAAGTCCCTGTCTGGTGGCTTCATCCACCACCCTGTGCAGGTGTTTTATTGTCATTCAGGAAGGGTTGTTGAATAGTTCAGCTGGAAAAATGTTTGGGCTGGTATTTTCCCATTATTTCTATGAGTCAGGCCTTCTGGCAACTGCTCTTGCATAAGAGGGTTGCTCAGTTGCATATTCCGAATTTCTATCATCTCTTCACATACTCTCAATCACTGGTTCTCTGACTCTGTAAAGATTTCGATATTTGCCTGCAAACCTTTCAGCAATAAACCGTATGTCAGTTGTTTTATCTCTGTGTTCTGCACATAGCTCAGGCGGTAATGTTCTAACCACTAGCCAGGTTTCCCTGCCTCGTCGCTGCACTCACAAATGTGCCTTTGAGAAACCATCAACAGAGCTTTTGCCATGTCCAGGAGCATCTGTCTAAGGCGCAGAAGGATGACTGACAATTGCCCAAGTTTTAGTTCTGAGTGTATGTTCTGGATTATAGCCTTGGTCAGTGGCGGTTGGTGACTGGCAAAAATGGGGTGGCAAATATGAACAAAAAGAGAGCGAGGAAAAAAGAGAGAAAACTTGTCCTCTTCCCCAGTAAATTTTGCGAAACAAAGTGGACAAGTTTTTGTAAGGTGACGTTAAGCGCACGTTTTACGCCTTCACCTGTTGAGAAACTTGAAAGGAGAGTACACAACTGTTGTAAGAAAACCCCTCACCCACCTACCTAGTAGGTGGCATGCTTCATCATCGGGGCCCAACTGGATTGCCTAATGCAATCCAGCTGTGCTGCGATGCCTGAGTTACAGCGGAGCTGGATATGAAGTGAAACAGAAAGTGACGTACTATGTGAGGTGTGACTATGGGTTAAAAATGTCACTGAGGAATACCCTTTTAGAAAAAGTTTTTATTAGAAGGGTCCCAGGACATGAGTTAAAAATATATATACGGGATCTCTACTAAGGAGTATTATTTTCCTTGGTATCCCTTGTAAATACGGTCTACTAGTTTCAGCCTTCTAGATGGTTCTTGAGGCTTTCGTCAGGACCAAAAATTAGTGAGTGGCCTCAAAAAATAGTAAAGGCCAGGTGAGGTGTAGATATCGGCACACAGCCTAAAGTGTGCTGTGAGTGTGGTGGGTAATGTCGATTTACTCACAATCCCTCCGTTGGGAGTACCTGTAAATGAAAAATTCATAAGTACACATAAACAGTTGTTTTTCATGCATCTCTGTTAAATGCATGCTCATTTCTACTTGTAGCCAGTGGACTAATGCTTGTGGCATGGTGTGCATGCATGACCACTAGAAAAAGACTTGCGTGGCTACAATGTGCCCCAATGGTGTTGATATACACGGGGAATCCATACGCGGGTGCAAATAAGTGAATAAATAGCGCAGTATACTAGGGCACTTGGTGCTCATAACCTCTATCGTCTATCAGTGATGTATGCGTAATTGTTTTGTGCAATTACTTGCTAACTGCGAGTCACTCTACTTTTTTGTGACGCAAGGTGACAATCTCATTAGATGGCACGATATACTAGAGACGTACGAGGTGACAATATACAACATAAATTAGGTTGTGGCGCATCATATCCTGCTGTGAAAATCACGTGAAGACTATCACACGACCAACAACATTTATGACAAACAACATAAAAGGCTGATAGAAGCGGTCTCACTTGGGTTCCGAGGTAATTATGCCTCTGGTATCCGATCGGTGTACAACATCCCCTCTTGACCCTATTGGAATAAAGAGGTAATGGGGATGTCTAGATCGGAAGGTTGCGGCAGGAGTGTGCAGCATAATGGAGCTACGTGGAACGCTGCAACTATGTATGTCTGGCTGTACCTAAAACGCCGATCGGGTCCGCTTGTTTAGCCCCGTTCTGGTGGTTAGGTGGGGACTAAGTAGGAAGCGGAAGGGCGGCGGGGGTCACGTGTGCGGCTCACGAACACTAGAGCGTAGTGAATCAGAAAAGAGGAAACTGCGCATGCGTTAGCGCGATGTGGGGATTGGGAGATGCCTAACTGATACGAAGAAAACCAGATGAAGTCTCTTCTGGAATGTGTATTCAGAATTAAGGACTGAAGGCCATTGACTAATCATATGGTTCGTGTGCAGTGCAAGGAACCATGAAGTGTGATCACACTGACGAAATGGGGCAGACAAAAAATAAAGGTTATATATCAACATGCTAGAATGTGTGATCAGGTGTCTCAATAAAGTTATTTGTAATGTATGAACTTGTATGGATGCTGGTATTACCAGAAGAGGTCAAGTGTGGCGTGGTGACTTAGCCATATTGTACAAAGCACCGGGAACGCGACACGGGTAATAAGATGTTAAGCAGGGTATCATCCCGTTATGTGTATTAGAGGTGTAATTTCAACTTAAAGATTAACAAAACACCGTCAATATAGACAAAGTGGTTCGGCAGCAGTAGGGGGAACCATTATGTATGATCACTCTAGCGGGATGGAGCAAGCATTGAGTAAGAATTACCGTAATGCTATAAATGTCTAATCTGGTGTCTCAATGAAGATGTTTATAATATCTGTACTTGTATGGATGCTGATATTGCTACAAATAGTCACATGCAGCATGGTAGCGTCTATATGGGGTGCTGAGCATAGGAGTCAGGACGCAGGTGGCACTATGTCAAGCAAGGCATCATCTAGTACAGTTGTAAGGGAGCATACATCTGTAATGATAGACATCCAGAGGATAGACCTTGAATATGTTAGGGAGCGTAAGCCCATGATTTGGACAGTTTCATCCAGTAGTTATCATGGGCGGTGTATACTGTTCCAAGGTACGTTGTCATTCAGCCCTGATATGTGGGTTGAGAGTCTATATACCCATCGTTGTTCTTTTTCGAACAACCGTTCCTGGATATTGGTCTGATTAGACTCAAGCTGTTCGATTATAACCCAGGACATGTCGTTAGTAGTGTGTCCCTTAGCCAGGTAGTGTTCTGTAAGTTTCGTAGTACTGCGTTTACATCGGATGTTGCTGCGATGTTCACAGATTCTTGTTTTGATTTTTCTGCTGGTCATCCCGATGTAGCGTAATTTGCAAGGGCATGTTATGAGATAAATTACGTTTGCCGAATTGCAGTTAGTGTGTTTCATGATAGTCCAGATTTTGCCTTGTTCAAGATGTAGTGTTTTGGTTGCCTGTGTCATATGGCAGATGCTGCAGTTGCCACATGGATAGTGGCCAGTCACTTCTGGTAGACCCCATGCATTCCGTACAGTGTTGGGGGCGATCAGAGCTTTTTTTGGTCTAGTAGATACGAGACTGTCTCTAAGGTTGTGAGACCTTTTATAGGAAAACAGTGGTTTGTCCCATTGCAATTTTCCTGAGGTTACTATTTTCCAGTTGCTTTGAATGAGTTTGGCCACTTTATTTGAGATGGAGTTGAAGGTGGTCACGCATGTGAGTGGTATCGTTGTTGGCGTATTGACTTTGGGTTCCAATAGGCTGTCTCGGTTTTGGTTCCTTGCTCTTTTTTGGGCTCTTTGGATAATTTTGTTAGGGTATCCTCGGTTCTTCAATTTTTTTGTCAATTCTTCTGATTGTAATTTGAACTCTTTTATTTTGCTGCAATATCGGCGTAGTCTCAGGTATTGGCCAAACGGTAAATTGTCCCTCAGTGGTCTTGGGTGAAAACTCTGGAAATGTAAGAGAGAATTTTTGGCCGTTGGTTTGAAATGGGTTTTCGTCATGAGAACCCCATTTCGTGCTTCAATCTCTAGGTCCAGAAAAGTAATGTTGGTACGGCTTGTTGTATGTGTGAATCGTAAGTTTGGATCAAGTGTGTTTATCCAGTTTAAAAATTCACTAAGTCTTTGATTTTCGTTTGTCCATATCAGGAATACATCATCGATGTACCTCTTGTAGAAAGTGATGTCCTTGTTATATGGTGATTGAGGGTTAAGGATATGTAGGTCTTCAAAGTTAGACACATACAGTCCCGCTACACTGGGAGCAAAGGTGCTCCCCATAGATGTACCGTATTGTTGGAGAAAGAGGGTGCCTTCATATTCAAAGAAGTTGTCTTTAAGAGCTATTTCTGCACATTCCATTATGAATGATTTAGGTGTATTGTAATCCCAAGTAGTTTTGTCAAGGGAGGTGCGGATAACCTCGAGGGTGTCGTCTTGAGGTAAGCTGGTATAAAGGCTTTCTATGTCCAGACTCACTAGGATAGATGTAGTGGGGTTGAACTCAAGATTGTTGATTTGGCTCAGTAGGTCTTTGGTATCTCTTAAGTATGCAGGTGTTGATTGAACAAGTGGTTGTAAGTAAAAATCGCAAAAGCGGGAGAGGGGTTCAAGTAGCGAGCCTATTCCAGAGACAATAGGTCTTCCAAGAGGTGGTATTTTATTTTTGTGAATTTTTGGAATGGTGTAAAAATATGGAGTTGTGATGCCACCTGAGGTGGCATCTTGTTTGCTGATATAACCATTGGATTCTGCTTCATGTACCAGGATGTTGATTTTGGTCCTTAATTTGTCAGTAGGGTCTTCTTCCAGTATTTTGTAGTTTTTAGGATCATCTAAAAGACGTATGCATTCCAAATGGTAAGCATTCTGATTTTGAATAACTATGCCCCCACCTTTGTCCACCGGTTTTATGATGATCTCTTTGTTATTTTTGAGACTTTTTATGGCGGTGAACTGTTTAGCAGTAGTGTTATTAAACACCTGATCCTCATGGGTATTTTCTATACCTTTGTATATTGCTTGTTCGAAGGCAATGAGTTCTGCCGGTGTTGCTAAGGGACATACTACTAACGACATGTCCTGGGTTATAATCGAAGAGCTTGAGTCTAATCAGACCAATATCCAGGAACGGTTGTTCGAAAAAGAACAACGCTGGGTATATAGACTCTCAACCCACATATCAGGGCTGAATGACAACGTACCTTGGAACAGTATACACCGCCCATGATAACTACTGGATGTAACTGTCCAAATCATGGGCTTACGCTCCCTAACATATTCAAGGTCTATCCTCTGGATGTCTATCATTACAGATGTATGCTCCCTTACAACTGTACTAGATGATGCCTTGCTTGACATAGTGCCACCTGCGTCCTGACTCCTATGCTCAGCACCCCATATAGACGCTAACATGCTGCATGTGACTATTTGTAGCAATATCAGCATCCATACAAGTACAGATATTATAAACATCTTCATTGAGACACCAGATTAGACATTTATAGCATTACGGTAATTCTTACTCAATGCTTGCTCCATCCCGCTAGAGTGATCATACATAATGGTTCCTCTTACTGCTGCCGAACCACTTTGTCTATATTGACGGTGTTTTTTTAATCTTTAAGTTGAAATTACACCTCTAATACACATAACGGGATGATACCCTGCTTAACATCTTATTACCCGTGTCCCGTCCCCGGTGCTTTGTACAATATGGCTACGTCACCACGCCACACTTGACCTCTTCTGGTAATACCAGCATCCATACAAATTCATACATTACAAATAACTTTATTGAGACACCTGATCACACATTCTAGCATGTTGATATATAACCTTTATTTTTTGTCTGCCCCATTTCGTCAGTGTGATCACACTTCATGGTTCCTTGCAGTGCACACGAACCATATGATTAGTCAATGGCCTTCAGTCCTTAATTCTGAATACAAATTCCAGAAGAGACTTCGTCTGGTTTTCTTCGTATCAGTTAGGCATCTCCCAATCCCCACATCGCGCTAACGCATGCGCAGTTTCTTCTTTTCTGATTCACTACGCTCTAGTGTTCGTGAGCCGCACACGTGACCCCCGCCGCCCTTCCGCTTCCTACTTAGTCCCCACCTAACCACCAGAACGGGGCTAAACAAGCGGACCCGATCGGCGTTTTAGGTACTCTGGACCCAATATCTCCTGACAAACATGAGTACTAAGCTCTAATACAGCTTACGCCGCCACACTGATTCTTCCCTACAGCTCCTTATACACGACAGGACGAGTCTTAATTACAGCGAGTGCCGCCAGACATACATAGTCGCAGCATTCCACGTAGCTCCATTATGCTGCACACTCCTGCCGCAACCTTCCGATCTAGACATCCACATTACCTCTTTATTCCAATAGGGTCAAGAGGGGATGTTGTACACCGATCGGATACCAGAGGCATAATTACCTCGGAACCCAAGTGAGACCGCTTCTATCAGCCTTTTATGTTGTTTGTCATAAATGTTGTTGGTCGTGTGATAGTCTTCACGTGATTTTCACAGCAGGATACGATGCGCCACAACCTAATTTATGTTGTATATTGTCACCTCGTACGTCTCTAGAATATCATGCCATCTATTGAGATTGTCACCTTGCGTCACAAAAAAGTAGAGTGACTCGCATTTAGCAAGTAATTGCACAAAACAATTACGCATACATCACTGATAGACGATAAAGGTTATGAGCACCAAGTGCCCTAGTATACTGCGCTATTTATTCACTTATTTGCACCCACGTATGGATTCCCCGTGTATATCAACACCATTGGGGCACATTGTAGCCACGCAAGTCTTTTTCTAGTGGTCATGCATGCACACCATGCCACAAGCATTAGTCCACTGGCTACAAGTAGAAATGAGCATGCATTTAACAGAGATGCATGAAAAACAACTGTTTATGTGTACTTATGAATTTTTCATTTACAGGTACTCCCAACGGAGGGATTGTGAGTAAATCGACATTACCCACCACACTCACAGCACACTTTAGGCTGTGTGCTGATATCTACACCTCACCTGGCCTTTACTATTTTTTGAGGCCGCTCACTAATTTTTGGTCCTGGCGAAAGCCTCAAGAACCATCTAGAAGGCTGAAACTAGTAGACCGTATTTACAAGGGATACCAAGGAAAATAATACTCCTTAGTAGAGATCCCGTATATATATTTTTAACTCATGTCCTGGGACCCTTCTAATAAAAACTTTTTCTAAAAGGGCATTCCTCAGAGACATTTTTAACCCATAGTCACACCTCACATGGCACGTCACTTTCTGTTTCACTTCATATCCAGCTCCGCTGTAACTCAGGCGTCGCAGCACAGCTGGATTGCATTAGGCAATCCAGTTGGGCCCCGATGATGAAGCATGCCACCTACTAGGTAGGTGGGTGAGGGGTTTTCTTACAACAGTTGTGTACTCTCCTTTCAAGTTTCTCAACAGGTGAAGGCGTAAAACGTGCGCTTAACGTCACCTTACAAAAACTTGTCCACTTTGTTTCGCAAAATTTACTGGGGAAGAGGACAAGTTTTCTCTCTTTTTTCCTCGCTCTCTTTTTGTTCATATTTGTAATTACAGCGCACAGCTGTGAGAGCTAATACTCAAACATACCAGACATTTGGTATAGTTCTGTACCAGTGCTCTATATGACACAGTTTACCAACAGTTTTTGAGACATCATGGCTGAAAACGCAGGACTCTCTTTCACGGACGAGGATGTCAACAACATCTTAGCAGCAACACCACTACTAGCAGACTTTAACGTGGCACAAACCATCTCACAAAGTGCCGACTGGGAAAACCTATTAGAGAAGAAAAGAACACGAATCAGAACAATACTACATGGGGTTATATTAACCGAATACTTACGATCTAATACGGCCCCCAAGGGCCTAATAGTAACTAATGCGCCACGCATATTCTTGGATGACGCAGCATTCCGTAGAGACTGGGCACAAATTGCATGGCATTGCACCAGAGACTGGATTATTCTCATAATCCACACAGCAAAAAGACTCTCTGATGCCATCCAGATAGACATCCAAGCAACAGAACAACATTTCAAGACCACGCTAACCTCATACAAAAAAAGACTAGAGGAGGTCAACAAAGAAATAGCAGACTATAAAGAAGAACTTACTCAGTCTAAAATCCATCAATTTCAAAAAGATCTCAAGAAATTCTCATTTGTGAAAACATACCCATATTCAGAAGCAGACTACAAAGCACCGACAAGATCAACCCATTCCATATCATCAGAAGAGGGGTCCTCAGTGCACAGCGGCACAAGCACTGACAGTTCCGGATCAGACAAAAGTAATTACAGAAATAGACAACCTGGCAGAGGGAGAGGAAGAAACACACACTGGCAACAACCATGGCCCAACACATATTCAGGAGTAATACCCAACTATCAGGGCCCTTTCCCGCCGATGACTCCACCTATGTTCTATGGCTGGAACCCACAATTTCAACAACCACCGCCCCAATATGGCAACCCAAATCAACGGTTCCCTTTTTTAGGATCCAGCCAAAGAGGACGTGGGAGACGACCACGGAAAGGACAAGTACACTGGGAAGACAACAAGAACCCAAGTGCCAACACACGCAGCAGGACAAAGGAACCGCAACCGGGAACAAGCACAAGCAGAGTCTAATAACAAACCTCTCAGACCACATTCTCACCACAGCAGAAGAAGAGGTACTGAACAGAGGACTAGGTTTTTCACCAACAGCAAGACTAGACAAATTCAAACTTCATTGTGAATTATCGGAATTCTTCCGTAAACTCAAACTTAAAGCATTCTTTGAAAACCAACCACCAAACGATACACAACTTGAAGAAACTGGCGATACCACCCTTAAACTAAAATCAACATTCATTCCTCCACCCCATACAACACCGGCAGAACTCATTGCCTTCGAACAAGCAATATACAAAGGTATAGAAAATACCCATGAGGATCAGGTGTTTAATAACACTACTGCTAAACAGTTCACCGCCATAAAAAGTCTCAAAAATAACAAAGAGATCAACATAAAACCGGCGGACAAAGGTGGGGGCATAGTTATTCAAAATCAGAATGCTTACCATTTGGAATGCATACGTCTTTTAGATGATCCTAAAAACTACAAAATACTGGAAAAAGACCCTACTGACAAATTAAAGACCAAAATCAACATCCTGGTACATGAAGCAGAATCCAATGGTTATATCAGCAAACAAGAAGCATCCTTCCTCACCTCAGGTGGCATCACAACTCCATATTTTTACACCATTCCAAAAATTCACAAAAATAAAATACCACCTCCTGGAAGACCTATTGTCTCTGGAATAGGCTCGCTACTTGAACCCCTCTCCCGCTTTTGCGATTTTTACTTACAACCACTTGTTCAATCAACACCTGCACACTTAAGAGATACCAAAGACCTACTGAGCCAAATCAACAATCTTGAGTTCAACCCCACTACATCTATACTAGTGAGTCTGGACATAGAAAGCCTTTATACCAGCTTACCTCAAGACGACACCCTCGAGGTTATCCGCACCTCCCTTGACAAAACTACTTGGGATTACAATACACCTAAATCATTCATAATGGAATGTGCAGAAATAGCTCTTAAAGACAACTTCTTTGAATGTGAAGGCACCCTCTTTCTCCAACAATACGGTACATCTATGGGGAGCACCTCTGCTCCCAGTGTAGCGGGACTGTATGTGTCTAACTTTGAAGACCTACATATCCTTAACCCTCAATCACCATATAACAAGGACATCACTTTCTACAAGAGGTACATCGATGATGAATTCCTGATATGGACAAACGAAAATCAAAGACTTAGTGAATTTTTAAACTGGATAAACACACTTGATCCAAACTTACGATTCACACATACAACAAGCCGTACCAACATTACTTTTCTGGACCTAGAGATTGAAGCACAAAATGGGGTTCTCATGACGAAAACCCATTTCAAACCAACGGCCAAAAATTCCCTCTTACATTTCCCGCGTTTTCACCCAAGACCACTGAGGGACAATTTACCGTTTGGCCAATACCTGAGACTACGCCGGAATTGCAGCGAAATAAAAGAGTTCAAATTACAATCAGAAGAATTGACAAAATAATTGAGGAACTAATGATACCCTAACAAAATTATCCAAAGAGCCCAAAAAAGAGCAAGGAACCAAAACCGAGACAGCCTATTGGAACCCAAAGTCAATACGCCAACAACGATACCACTCACATGCGTGACCACCTTCAACTCCATCTCAAATAAAGTGGCCAAACTCATTCAAAGCAACTGGAAAATAGTAACCTCAGGAAAATTGCAATGGGACAAACCACTGTTTTCCTATAAAAGGTCTCACAACCTTAGAGACAGTCTTGTATCTACTAGACCAAAAAATGCTCTGATCGCCCTCAACACTGTACGGAATGCATGGGGTCTACCAGAAGTGACTGGCCACTATCCATGTGGCAACTGCAGCATCTGCCATCTGACACAGGCAACCAAATCACTACATCTTGAACAAGGCAAAATCTGGAGTATCATGAAACACACTAACTGCAATTCGGCAAACGTATTTTATCTCATAACATGCCCTTGCAAATTACGCTACATCGGGATGACCAGCAGAAAAATCAAAACAAGAATCTGTGAACATCGCAGCAACATCCGATGTAAACGCAGTACTACGAAACTTACAGAACACTACCTGGCTAAGGGACATACTACTAACGACATGTCCTGGGTTATAATCGAACAGCTTGAGTATAATCAGACCAATATCCAGGAACGGTTGTTCGAAAAAGAACAACGCTGGGTATATAGACTCTCAACCCACATATCAGGGCTGAATGACAACGTACCTTGGAACAGTATACACCGCCCATGATAACTACTGGATGTAACTGTCCAAATCATGGGCTTACGCTCCCTAACATATTCAAGGTCTATCCTCTGGATGTCTATCATTACAGATGTATGCTCCCTTACAACTGTACTAGATGATGCCTTGCTTGACATAGTGCCACCTGCGTCCTGACTCCTATGCTCAGCACCCCATATAGACGCTAACATGCTGCATGTGACTATTTGTAGCAATATCAGCAGCCATACAAGTACAGATATTATAAACATCTTCATTGAGACACCAGATTAGACATTTATAGCATTACGGTAATTCTTACTCAATGCTTGCTCCATCCCGCTAGAGTGATCATACATAATCGTTCCCCTTACTGCTGCCGAACCACTTTGTCTATATTGACGGTGTTTTGTTAATCTTTAAGTTGAAATTACACCTCTAATACACATAACGGGATGATACCCTGCTTAACATCTTATTACCCGTGTCCCGTCCCCGGTGCTTTGTACAATATGGCTACGTCACCACGCCACACTTGACCTCTTCTGGTAATACCAGCATCCATACAAGTTCATACATTACAAATAACTTTATTGAGACACCTGATCACACATTCTAGCATGTTGATATATAACCTTTATTTTTTGTCTGCCCCATTTCGTCAGTGTGATCACACTTCATGGTTCCTTGCAGTGCACACGAACCATATGATTAGTCAATGGCCTTCAGTCCTTAATTCTGAATACACATTCCAGAAGAGACTTCGTCTGGTTTTCTTCGTATCAGTTAGGCATCTCCCAATCCCCACATCGCGCTAACGCATGCGCAGTTTCCTCTTTTCTGATTCACTACGCTCTAGTGTTCGTGAGCCGCACACGTGACCCCCGCCGCCCTTCCGCTTCCTACTTAGTCCCCACCTAACCACCAGAACGGGGCTAAACAAGCGGACCCGATCGGCGTTTTAGGTACTCTGGACCCAATATCTCCTGACAAACGTGAGTACTAAGCTCTAATACAGCTTACGCCGCCACACTGATTCTTCCCTACAGCTCCTTATACACGACAGGACGAGTCTTAATTACAGCGAGTGCCGCCAGACATACATAGTCGCAGCGTTCCACGTAGCTCCATTATGCTGCACACTCCTGCCGCAACCTTCCGATCTAGACATCCCCATTACCTCTTTATTCCAATAGGGTCAAGAGGGGATGTTGTACACCGATCGGATACCAGAGGCATAATTACCTCGGAACCCAAGTGAGACCGCTTCTATCAGCCTTTTATGTTGTTTGTCATAAATGTTGTTGGTCGTGTGATAGTCTTCACGTGATTTTCACAGCAGGATACGATGCGCCACAACCTAATTTATGTTGTATATTGTCTCCTCATACGTCTCTAGTATATCGTGCCATCTATTGAGATTGTCACCTTGCGTCACAAAAAAGTAGAGTGACTCGCAGTTAGCAAGTAATTGCACAAAACAATTACGCGTACATCACTGATAGACGATAGAGGTTATGAGCACCAAGTGCCCTAGTGTACTGCGCTATTTATTCACTTATTTGCACCCACGTATGGATTCCCCGTGTATATCAACACCATTGGGGCACATTGTAGCCACGCAAGTCTTTTTCTAGTGGTCATGCATGCACACCATGCCACAAGCATTAGTCCACTTGCTACAAGTAGAAATGAGCATGCATTTAACAGAGATGCATGAAAAACAACTGTTTATGTGTACTTATGAATTTTTCATTTACAGGTACTTCCAACGGAGGGATTGTGAGTAAATCGACATTACCCACCACACCCACAGCACACTTTAGGCTGTGTGCTGATATCTACACCTCACCTGGCCTTTACTATTTTTTTAGGCCACTCACTAATTTTTGGTCCTGACGAAAGCCTCAAGAACCATCTAGAAGGCTGAAACTAGTAGACCGTATTTACAAGGGATACCAAGGAAAATAATACTCCTTAGTAGAGATCCCGTATATATATTTTTAACTCATGACCCTTCTAATAAAAACTTTTTCTAAAAGGGCATTCCTCAGAGACATTTTTAACCCATAGTCACATCTCACATAGCACGTCACTTTCTGTTTCACTTCATATCCAGCTCCGCTGTAACTCAGGCGTCGCAGCACAGCTGGATTGCATTAGGCAATCCAGTTGGGCCCGATGATGAAGCATGCCACCTACTAGGTAGGTGGGTGAGGGGTTTTCTTACAACAGTTCTCTTTTCTTACAACACTCTCCTTTCAAGTTTCTCAACAGGTGAAGGCGTAAAACGTGCACTTAACATCACCTTACAAAAACTTGTCCACTTTGTTTCGCAAAAATGAGGTGGCAACATACATAGAACACAATAAAATATCAATAAACACACATTTTCAAATTAAAAAAGAAAATAAACATACCTTAGCGTGCAGCATGTCTTGTCCCCAGCTCCAAACTCCTGAAAGCGTGAGGTCCAAGAGCTCCCACAGGTCCTTATCCAATTCAGATGCTGCTCTCATGCTGTTAAGCAGCATGCACGAAGAATCTGGATTGGCTGGAGGAGGCTGCCTCAGCGCTCCGAAAGGCACTGGAGGCCGGTGCCTGCTCTCCAACCGAGCTGTCTGAAGGGGGCGGGCGCCATTGCTGCCAATCAGCACCGATGAAGCCCTCTCCATTTAGTAGAAAGCTGGAAAAATAAAACGGTAATAAAATCCTTTTATTACCGTTTTATTTTTCTAGCTTCCTGTGCAGGAGTGGGGGGCGCTCCTCTGCTCCTATGGTGGAACCGCTGCTGGTCTTTGTATACATTCCTCCTTCTTTTTATTTTTCTTGTTGAGCAAAGCAAATGTTCTCTCCTAAATAAATGCTTTGTACACTTCCCACAACATGCTGGATGATGTAACCATTTCCTAATTTATTTTAACATATAAGATTGTCCCTTCTCTCAGATGCAGGTTCAACTTTTGATCTGGCACTGCCCATGCAATATCCAGCCTCCATATCCTACTTGCCAATTCTTTATCACTTCCAATCAGGACCATGATCGAGGCATGGTCCAATAACAAACAAGTAAACACCCTACCAGTGTCCAATGCAGGTACCATGAAGAAATCTATGTGTGAGGCTGTCCAGTGAGCAGCGGGAAAATAGGTAGAGCCACTAATACTGGGATCCAACATGTCCATGCATCTTCCTCAGCAAATGGAGGCTGCCTACCCTGAAAGTATACAAAATCAATAGGGGTATCCTATTGACCCACTCTGCCGGCCACACACTTGACCCCATCTTCTCCGCAAGCTCCCACGTCTCCTTCAATCACACCAATGAGCTCCACTGGACCGATCACCGCTGCATCCACTTCACCTTCCGGAAACCCACCACCCACCACCGCACCCAGCAGATGCCGTGCTGCTGCTGGAGCAAAGCCACCGAAGACCAGCTTTCCACCTCCCTCGCCTGGAGCCTACCCACAGATCCGAGTGACCCCGACACCGCCGCTCGCAACCTCAAACAGTGGATCAACGACTGTGCCAACACCCTCACCCCCCTCAAGAAGCCCTCCAACACCCACACTAGCAAGAAAGCCAGCTGGTTCACCGAAGACCTCCAGGCCTCCAAGGAAACCTGCCGAAAACTCGAAAAACCTGTATCCATGAACGAACACCGGAAAGCTACACCGTCCACAAGAACGCCACCCGCAGACACCACCACCTCATCAGATCGGCCAAAGGGCCCTCCTTCAAAGACCACCTAGACAACAACGCACACAACAGCAAAGAGCTCTTCAACATCGTGAAGGAACTCTCCAACCCCAGATCCAAAACCAATGACATCCCACCTTCACAAGACCTGTGTGACTCACTGGCCACCTTCTTCCATCGCAAGATCGCAGACATCCACAACAGCTTCAACGCCGTTGCTGCAGATCGGCCCATATAAATTCTCCCTACTTCCACGGATAGAGTAAATCCGCAGTCGCACGCACATACACTCATCATACGCTAGGGCCCATCACACTGAAATTCACACTATTACTCGATCCACACTAAATATAGGAGAGAAACCTAAACCAATCTGCATCTAAAACGAGGTCAATGCGACCATAAAGATATTGTCCTGAGTCATGATTTTAAACATAGGGAAAAACATTAGAAACTCAATAAATGACAAAGAAATAACCACCCGACACTGGAATTCAAACAAATGCTTGTTTATCTAGATTAGTTCAAATGAAAATCAATCAATAGCAAAATCATTATTCTCATAGTTACCTATTCTAGCTAAATGGGTGAGGACAGGTCTCTCAGTAAAGTCTCTCGAGCTGCCGTCCTTAGCATCAGCATCGATCCTCACGAACATAGGTTCAGGAAGAAGTGGCCTCAAAAATCAGAATGCAATGACCACAGACCTTCTCTAGTCTAGTATATTTATAACAAAACTAGCGAAATAAAAGTTACAAACAAATTCTGAATGTCCGTTGAGCCGCTGAGCAGAGCGAGCAGGAAAGGATGTCACTTGGTAACATTTAGAAAACCTCCGCTCAGGAAAAATCACAAAAATAAAAACACGGAAGAAGGAAACTCGAGTTTGCAAGCGATACATTTATGAATGCTCTTCCTTGGTACCATAGCAGAGCCACCGCAGGTTTATCTTTGTCCATTGTGGCTTCATTCTTCTCCAAGGACAATTGGAAGCATGCCCAGAGCTGCTGTCCTCACGGAAACTTTTAATTCAGACAGAGGCTGTGGTCAGGTGACTTCCAACCATGTTCAGCAAGGCCTCTCGTCAAAATTCAATCACTCGAGCGCAGGCTGTAAATAGCAACCATCTTTGTTTAGGCCAAAACGGACCATCTTAATTAAAAGAAACACAAAACAACGTTACCACATCATAATGATTATACAGTGTTATTCCCCACTAATACCCTTATGTGTATGTAATTACCTAGCCGTCTGCAACATAATGAAGTATTAGCACACGTTATTTTAAAAGTGCAAACTCAAAACAAATAGCACTTTTGTGACACTTATTTAATTAAACTGCACATTATTATTAAGCAACATATATGCATTCCCACGTATAGTTTCTCTCATTAGTAATGTTGGTTAAACTAGACTTTTAACAAAACTAATAATTAGTAATTATAAATTAGTAATTTTAATCATAACATGTAAACAAAACTGGAGCTTAAAACTCAATAAATTTTCAACAGAAAACTCTGCTCCAGCAATCCCCCCTTTGGTGATATATTATCACCACAAAAACCAACCCAAAAAAAAAAAATTTGTCCCAATTTTAGGAGAAATTGAAAATGTCTTTTATGACACAACATTAAACACCAGACTTTCTCACATCATCCCTCTTCGTTTCCAAGTAAACACTCTCCCTCAATTCTTCTAATTCTATTTCTTGTGGGTCTCTCCTTGACCTCTTTTGTTTCTTTTCAGATTTCTTCTAATTATTCTCTTTTTCCCTCCCCTGTTTTTACAACACAAACACCCCAATCTTAGTATCAATAAAGCAACAATTACACATGTCAATGGAAATAATATTTTACCAATAATGGTACTACCTATTTTAGCAATAAAACTCTTAACAGCAACTATCTTATTAGCTATTTTAGTCCAGATACTTTCAGCCTCCAGTGGTACTAATTCTTCATGCAAATCAGTAATATTTTTGATATAGACCTTCAGATCTTTGCTTTCATCAGGAATGTAAGTGCAACAATGTTGAACTTTCAGCATTCCACAGACTCCACCCTCCTTGGCCAATAGAATATCAAGGGCAAGTCGATTTTGCATAGACATGGCACGTACGGCAATCATCTCCATATTTACCAAAAGAAACCCTCCAGCGGTACTTGTCGATAAGCGATCCACCACTGTTGACAGTTTCCGAATTCCATATGCATTTAAAGAAATTCCCACTGCTGGAATTAAAGCTCCAAAAATATCACCTACGATTTCTGACCAAGTTTCTCTCTTAAAACGTGTTAGTAAATTAATGTGTTCTACATCTTCTATCCTATCTATATGGAAAATCTTTGGAAAGACCAGGCCCTCATACCACGTGCCATACCAATGGTCAGGCAACCTGTAATAAGCCTTGTTCCCACAAACATAATACACTACCGGATAAACTGGATCTTCTCCACCTTTAAAACCCCATGCTGTTGCAATGAAGTATGTATCATGACACTCACTAGTCCCAACAAAATAATTATCATATTGGGATTTCTTTCTGGTAATGCATAGCTTACCCTTCTGTGGTGCATCTAAAGCTAAAGTTGGACTAGCCCCATTCCTCAATTCCTTTCCCATCTCAATAATCCAAATTGTCTCACTCACTTTATATTTCCCTGCCTTTTCATGCATGCTCATTCTCCTTTCCTCTACCATGTCTAGGAAAGCCTTCTCTTCTTCTTTCAAACTGCAAGTTAAATTGTTTCTAAAAATGTAATCTAATGTTAATTCTTCTTTCTCAATAAAAATCTCACCAAAAATGTTAGCTTCTTTAGCTGGATTCAGCTTTTTATTCATAGGCAATTGCCCAAAAATGTTATCCTTGTTAGACATCTTATAATCTATTTTCCCTAACAAATAAAAAACACTACTTAGCACACTACATGAAATTCCATACGTAGCTGGTAAATGGTGATAAGTAACACCTTCTGAAACGGATGCAGGTAATTGCATACAGATGTAGCAATCCCTTACTTCCATTGTCTTTATGTATTCGTACAACAACTTTGAAAAAACATTGCTAGAAAAATCATTAATTGACCTATCTTTATGTATGTAAATGTTACTAATTCTAGTTGGAACTACTTTTTGTGAACTCCTCTCTACATTAGTCACATTCTCGGTATGTATTCCAAAAGTATCTATTGTAATTCTAAAAGTAACTAGTAAAGCTAGTACACCCCATAATAGCATTAACCCGTTCGACGCGCATGACGGAACGGTTCCGTCATGCACGTCGGTTGTGCTGTGCGCATGACGGAACCGTTCCGTCATGGCCCCGCCCGCGCACGGAACCTTCAGCGTGGCGCGGAAATCCGCGCCGCGCTGAAGGGGTTAATAATCCAGTACAGCAGCAGCACATTCTACACCATCTTTTCAAGAAGGCACATCTACTTTGATTATTTTCTGTGTTAGCCATTTTACTACTTTGGCAGTGTCTTTTGACTTAGCCTCTTCTACTCCACTACTAAATTTCTAGAACTCTAGATTATTTCAAACAGCTAATTTCAGATTTTCTTCTTTTCACTTTTCTCCAAGTGACTCCTTTAGTTCACTCAATTTGGATTTTCATCACTTTTCACTTCTTCTTCAGCAACATCGAATTGTATCAGATCTTCAACAACATCCTGAGCATCTGACTCTTCTCCAATGTCAGTCAAGATAACTTTCAGGATTCCAACAGTTTTCTCCTCAACCACTTCACGTACGGTTCCCTCTGGATTTCCTTGACTTTCTGCCTCTTCACCTTCAGACAGTGCCACATACGTCCATTCCGGTGACCTATACTTCTGGTTAGGTTTTCTGATTCTCTTGATCTCCACTGGTTCTTTTGAGACCTTTTGTTTATCACTCTTTGCTTGATTCTGACTAGACACCTCGTTCACCTGTTCAGCTTTCGATGAATTTGCTCGTGTCAGTCTGTACCTCAGCCTCTTTATCCTGTTAGGCCAAAGATCTCCTCTTACAACCCTCTTTGGTCTCACTTCTTTATTATTTCTTTCTCCGATCCAAGTTCTCTTTCTCAGAACTCGACCCTCTGATTTCTCATTCTCACTTTCATCTAATTCTGTCTCATTTGCCTCTTGTTCCTCAACAATTTTCTTTCGCTCCACAGTCTTTTCCACCACTGATTGAGATTTCCCTATTTCTGTCCCTCCTCGGGTCTCCGACACGCAATCTTCTTGCTGTCTACTTGTCCCTTCACCTAGCTTATCAGGAATGTTCCCTACACCTCCTCGGGGGTCTTCCGCAATCTGTCCCTCTCTATCTTCTACTGACCCTGCTTCTTCAGGTGTAATCTCAAATGGATTTTCAACCTCTTCATCTGATTCAGGTGTAGTCACTGTGGAATTGCTCTTTTCTCTTCTTTCTTCTCCACTGCTTGTTGGAACTTCAGGCACTCTTACAGAATCCGATCTCTCCTCTGAGACTCTCAATGTTTCTCTTGAAGCCTCTCTTGGAAAGAAAAAAGAATCACCTGACTCTCTTTCTCCTTCACCCCTTTCAGGATTCTTTTTTCTTCTCACTGGTTCAGTTTCTGCATCATCACTGGAATCTGACTCTTCAAAATACTCCTTACCAGTCCCTTCTTTTGGATTTGGAACTCTCAGAGTATGACTCGCATGCACCCAGTTTTTCACACCGGCACACTTTACTGCAGTTGTCGTAGTCAGAATGACTTGTCTTGGCCTTCCCCACCTTGGAACCAAGCAATTTCTTCTTCTGTGTACCTTAATCCTCACCCAGTCCCCTGGACTCAGATCATGGGCTTGCTTCTTCTCAAGTGTGGTAGCGTCTTCTCCAACCTGGTGAAACACAGAATGAACTGCGTCAGCCAGGCCTTTACAGTAATCCAAAATCATGTCATCAGTTATTGTCATCAACTTGTTGACAGGCACAAATGCATGTCTCATCGCACGTCCCATTAATATTTCGAGCGGACTCAACCCTGTGGTTCTATCTGGAGTAGACCTAATAGTCATCAGCACTAGAGGCAAGACATCAGGCCATTTCATTCCAGTGGCTAAACACATCTTACCAATTCGATTTTTTATTGTGCCATTCATCTGTTCAACGACGCCAGAAGCCTCTGGTCTGTATGCACAATGTAGCTTCTGCTGTATGCTCAATGCTTCACAAATGAAACCCATGAGCTCATTGTAGAAGTGTCCACCTCTGTCAGACTCAATTGTCACTGGGAACCCGTACCTAGGAATCAACTCTCTTAACAGTAACTTTGCAACTGTTATTACATCATTTCTCCTAGTCGGATAGGCCTCCACCCATCTTGAGAATAAACAGACTACCACTAGAACATACCTCAATCTGTTCACTTGGGGCATTTCAATGAAATCTATTTGCATTCTGGTAAAAGGACCTCCTTCTCTGCCTATTGTTCCTAGACTCACCACTGTCTTTTTCCCAGTATTGAACTGCTGACAAATCAAACATCTCTGACAGATGCTTTCTGCAATCAACCTGAACTTTGCATTGTACCAGGTTTGTTTAAATGACCTAATCATTGCATCCCTCCCCAGATGTCCCTGGCCATGATACATTCTTGCCATTGTCGACAACATGGAATTAGGCATGACTGGTCTACCATCTCTATAGATCCAAACATGATCTGTCTCTCTTGGGGCACAACCTGTCTTGATCCAATCTCTCATTTCCTCATCTCCTGCCTCATCCTGCAACTGTTTCACTTCATCCCACGTTTCTAGGACATTAGTAAACATCACAGAACAAAACGACATCTCCTTTTCTCGTGCCCTATTAATCAAATGATTGTTCTTTGCACAATACTGTGCTATGTCATTGGCAAAACGATTACCAAGAGTAACAAAATCATCTCCCTGTCCATGAGCAGCACACTTCACAACTGCTAACTCTTTAGGCAGCTGTATCGCCTCAAGCAACTTCCCAATCACTTCAGCATTCTTTATTGGAGTCCCACTCGACGTCAAGAAACCTCTCTGTAGCCAAAGCTGGCCAAAATATTGAACGACTCCAAATCCGTACTGACTATCAGTCATCACAGTCACTCTCAGATTTTTCCCAATTTTACAAGCTTTTGTCAATGCCACCAGTTCAGCCACTTGAGCAGATCTTACTCCTTTCAAAGGCGAAGCTTCCATAACTTCTGAAACCTTGCACACTGCATATGCTGCACTCAGCACACCACCATCAGTTCTTAGGCATGATCCATCCACAAACAGCACATGATCACTCTCAGGCAATGGCAAATCTCTTATGTCCGGTCTAGGTTTTGTGCAGTAATCAAGCACATCCAAACAATCATGATCAACATCATCTCCCACATTCACATTGTCAGCATCTGGCAACAGAGTTGCTGGATTCACATTCACACATCTCTCAAGAGTCACATTTGATGCTCCCAGAATTATTTTCTCATATTTAGTCAGCCGACTATGTGACATATACTGAGTTCTGCTTCTTGTCAAAAGAATTGCCACATCATGAGGTACAAATACTCTTACAGGATATCCCATTATTATGCCCTCACTCTGTTCCAAGCTTCTGCATGTAGCAGCTACTGCTTTCAGACAACCTGGCAGACCCACAGCTACGGGGTCAAGTGTCGATGAAAAGTACGCAATCGGCCTTCGCAGTTGTCCATGCTTCTGGATTAACACTGAAAGTGCACAACCATTTCTCTCACTGCAGTACAACTCAAACTCTTTCTCATAGTCTGGCATTCCCAAAGCAGGGGCTTCACACATTCTGCTCTTCAACTCCTCAAATGCTGCCATCTGTTCTCCATCCAGTTCCAATGGGTCTCTCACCTCACTTTTAGTCAATTTAATCAGTAGCTTTGCTATCAGGGAGAAATTACTTATCCACTGACGACAATAACCCACCATCCCCAGAAACATCCTCACTTCTCTCTGGGTCATTGGGGCTCTCATTCCTCTGATAATCTTGATCCTGTCATCAGTCACCTTTCTCAGACCCTTTTCAATATTGTGTCCAAGATAATGCACCTCTTTCTTGCAAAATTGCAATTTGGCTGGAGATACCTTTAACCCTCCATCTGCCAGATGATTCAGTAAAGCTATGGTATCTACTTCACAAGCTTCACGTGTCTTCGATGCCACAAGTAGGTCATCGATGTACTGCACTAGTACTGAGCTTTCAGGCATGATCAAACTCTCCAATGATTTCTTCAATAACTGATTGAATATCGAAGGACTCTCTGTATACCCCTGTGGGATACGACACCATGCTAAAATACGCTGTCCAAACCGAAATGCAAAAATCGTCTGGCTATCATGATGCAATGGAATTGAAAAGAAAGCATGACACAAATCAATCACCGTGTACCACTCAGCATCATGAGGAATCTGATACAAAATCACTGACGGATTTGGCACAATGGGACAACATGCCACCACAATTTTGTTAACTTTTCTCAAATCTTGTACAATCTTGAACTTTTCATTAGGTTTCTTCAGCCCCATTATCGTTGAATTACACGGGCTACTCAGTAACTCTGAATCATCTTGTCAATTATAGGAGTTATCCCCTCAATTATCTCTGGTGTCAATCTGTACTGAGGAATATTAGGATAAACAATCCCCTCTTTCACTGAAATCTTCACTGGATCTACATTATTCATCAATCCCACATCTTTTCCAGTAAAATCCCAAACTGCTGTTTTTACTGTGTGTCTCAGCTCCTGAGGCAAATCATCTGGGTTAAACACTGCATATGTACCAACAATCTCACTCTCTCTATTATCTAGAGTCATCCTGTACAAAACATCTTCATCTGGTGTCTCAAAAGCTATTCCATCCGGAGTACAAAAAATTGTGCAGTTCATCTTGCATAATAGGTCCCTACCTAACAAGTTCACTGGACTAGTGTCACAGACTACAAATCTGTGCATGTCTGAGAATTTCCCTATTCTTACCCTTACTGGTTCGGTAAGACGAGTCTTAATCTGTGTATTGGCTACACCAACCACTTGGATTGCTTCGTCCGAGAGAGGAAGATTTCTAATATCTGCTGACCTGACAGTTGATCTCATCGCTCCTGTGTCTACCAAAAAAGTAACACTTTCCCCATTTATTTTCCCATCTACAAATGGTCCTGCCTGGTCTATTTCTAGAGTTGCACCAAGTATGCACTCTTCCTCCTCTCTTCGGCACCGTCAATAGTCCCTTTCAGACTCACTCCCCTCATTCTTTAACCAGTACTGCTGTACCGGGTTAGAACGTCTCGGTTTTTTTACCTGCTCATCATTGTAGAATCCTGAGTCCTGGTTATACTTTTGGGACCCTCTATTCTGCGGCAAGGGCGGTTTTGGCTCTTGGCTCTGCTGTCTGACAACCTTCTGCTGTTGTTGCTGATGATTACACCCCTCGTTCTGCACCTGTTGATTTAAGGGTTTATTTTCATTACTCACTAATGGTGGATTGGTACACTCGGATCTCCAATGCCCCAATTGTCCACAATTGTGACAAGGGAACTTCTTCTTTGCTTCTTCTAGATTCCCCTTTCCTTTTCCTGCATATCTAGGTCTATTTCCTGGATTATTCGCCTGTTCCACCATCTGTGCTTCTTGTCTTTCCGCAACCTTCACCTGTGCCCACATTGCCTTTTCTTTCAGCTTTCTCTGTTTTGCCTCAATCTCATCACTAAAGTACTTTGCATGTCTCAAGATTTCATCAATCTTTTTACTCTGCCAATCAACTGTATGCTCACGAATTCTTTCACTGATTTCAGGTCTCAGGCCATATACAAATCTGTATACAAAATGACTCAAATCCTTATCACCCAGGTGTTCATCTCCACTGAACTGTTTAAAAGCCAGTATCAGCCTTTCGTAAAAAGCATGAACTGATTCTTTCGCCTCCTGATGTGTTCGATCTATCTTAACCCAGTCTGTCTCTTTCGGGGGTACTTTATTTTTCAGGAACACAATTACCTGATCATATTTCTTCATAACCTCTGAATCTGGTACTCCTGTTTTCGGATCTCTTGGATACTCCTTAGCAGGCCAATCTACAACTATTTTACACTCTGCCCACAAGTCTGCTGGAACAATTATATCAAACAGACTATTCAGGTCAATCCACAGCACCTTTGACAATGTCTACCTGCCTATACCACTCGACGGGCTTTTCTCTCAATCGAGGAAAATCATTCGTAAATGACAAAATATCCTGTCTAGTCCATGGAACATGTACATATCCTCCTCCAGGAATCTCTCTCATAGGATAAGCATCCACTGTTTTTTCTTTTTCTCTCATAGGAAAAGCTGAATAAGTCCTGTCCACTGAATCTTCCCTTTTCTTGTACCATCTATCCTTCCACTTTTCCACATCACCCCATTTTCGCAATAAGGCATTAATTTCCTTAATCTGCCCTGTTCTGCCAGTACCATTTAGATTCTCAATATCCTTGTCCGTGAAATCCATCCTATAAGGCTTCTGCAAAGCTTTCACCTTATCCATGTCAACTCCTTGTTCACTCGCTATTGCTCTTAACCTGTCATGTGTACTCTTAGCCCTCCAGGTGATACTCTTGCACATGAATAACAACTCTCCATCATGATGGTTTTTCAGTATATCTGTAGGAATTGTTCCTGCAATAAGCTCCTCCAATTCTATGCGCAACCTTGCTACATCAATCGCCTGTGAATCTTTATCCTTCTTTTGAAGAACTTTCAACCAATCATTCAAATCCTCAGCTATTATTTCTGTAGACTTTTTCACTGCACCCACTTGTTCTGCCATTCTCTGTGGTTCCAAAATCGTTCCTCCCAAACAACCAGTATTCAATCCTGAATTAGACTGCACATCTGATCCTCCACTACATGTGTCATGTCTCGACTGTCTCAAATTATTTCCTCCCGTTCTCATTCCTGATTCCTCCAAAGAGCAAGTACCAACCAAACCATTTCCAACATAGGGAACTGTCAAACCATTTTCACCCATTCTTTGCTTATCAAAAATAGGCACAACCGGACCTATGGTTACAGGCACTGTAACAGCTTCTAGATTTTTCGTCAGCTCCCTAATTTTCTCAGTCAGCTCAGATGTGGTTCTGGCTAATTCTCTTGTTTTCTCGTCACTGACTCAATTCTCTCTCTCTCGCTCTCTCTCTCTCTCCCTTTCCGTGAAAGAGCTACCACTTTTCAGATCAGGTGTCACAGTCTCAGTTTTCACAATTCGCAAAGTATCTCTTATTGGAGTAGCAACTGGCGTGCTCTCTTCTGGTTCTGGTCTATATGGAGGTGGTCTCTTGTAAATCATGTCATCCAAGACCTCATCCTCATAATCATTAGCCCCATACCTTCTCACTTTTGCATCAGGCACTTTTCCTGTACCCTTCCTCCCTTCCGCTTCCTCAACAGTTCTCATAGGATATAATCCCTCTGACATACTAGCATCTCGCCATCTCCTCATTCGATCATGATGAGTTTCACGATCATATTTCCTCCCGATCATATACCTATAATTGCCTCCACTCCTCTGTTTTTCTCGCTCATGCACCTCATCTTCCCATTCCACCAACGCCTCGAACTGTGTCGGCCTTGGTCTAGGCTCTAGACACATCATTTTTTCCCGTAAATTTCTCAACACGGCCAAATTAAATGAACCATGTTCCGGGAACGCTAGAACACCATCGTCCTTAGTGTACTTAGCCCAGTTATCTAACCATATACAGGTATGATACCCATATTTCGCAGCCATGAAGGATGCAGGAGTTCTCGTTGGAGGTAGCAATTCACCTTCTCTAGTTATTATGTTTTTATCCTTGTCGAACCACCTTTTAATTTTACCGAACAAGGATTTCTTCTTCTTTTCCTCCGGTTGGTAATACATTTTAACGTTTACCAATATTCCCTAGTCCCTTCCGCAACTGTACGATCTTTTGTCCAATAACAGCGCGACTCACACCAACGCACCAATCCTGGAGCGTCTACGTCACCCTGTACTCCTTCCAATCCCTGCGCGGCTCACACTAACGCACCAATCCCAGCGCGTGCACTGTTCTGATCCACTACCCAATCAGAGCGCGGTCTGTATGACGTCAGCTGTCGCTGCAGTCGTTTCTGCTCTGTCTCCTGTCACTCGTCTACCCCTCCTTTACAACACCTTCTCAGTAGACTTCGTTTCAGATTCCACAAAATCTATTAGTTACAACATATAAACATCTCCATTGTCTGCTTCGCTAACCACAGAATAGTAAAGAAAATTCTTTCTCACAAGAATCCCGCTTTTCTCTAGAACAACGCTTACCTCTGCTCTACCACGGAATAATTACTTTAGTTGACACAGTAGCACATCCCTCTACTCTGCCCTTCTAACATGCATCCATTAACTGTTTCCTCTAGGACTGCTCCAAAGAGTCTTACAATCAACTAAATGCTCTTACATTCACGCACTTTCACACCAGAAAATGTAGCACATGCACACAGAATCCTGCCTTTCCCAAAAACAGCGAACAGTCTGTCCCACTACAGAATTATAACACACGTTAACCAAGCAGCGCTTACCTCTGCCCAGTCCTTCAGACAAGCTCAGAGAATACCTATTACTTCTCCCGCGATAAGCTTTAACGGTGAACCTTACGGATCCCTGGGACTTAAGACCAGAGTTTCACAGATAACCCTCGCTACCATACACACTCCTTTTATTCCGAAAATATATCTCTAATAGTAACACACGACGATGTCACTGATTCCGAACCCAGACAATGTGACGCGCAACTTCAATTGTCACACGTTTTTCCTGCATACATACAGGTAATTCCAACAATCCCGTCTTTCCCGAGAGCAGCACTCACTTCCGTCTGCCCTACTACGGAACCGTCACCAGCTCCCAAGTTCCAGAAGCCGTACGCACTACATAAAACTCAACACGACGACTCCAACATATAGTATTAGTACATATACCAACATCAATCAATAAATCAATGAATCAAAAGCCTATGTACAAGCAATCTATCAGATCAAAACAATAATCTACAACCATCATACTGCTACCAGGAAACTGCTGCAGATCGGCGCATATAAATTCTCCCTACTTCCACGGATAGAGTAAATCCGCAGTCGCACGCACATACACTCATCATACGCTAGGGCCCATCACACTGAAATTCACACTATTACTCTATCCACACTAAATATAGGAGAGAATCCTAAACCAATCTGCATCTAAAACGAGGTCAATGCGACCATAAAGATATTGTCCTGAGTCATGATTTTAAACATAGGGAAAAACATTAGAAACTCAATAAATGACAAAGAAATAACCACCCAACACTGGAACTCAAACAAATGGTTGTTTATCTAGATTAGTTCAAAAGAAAATCAATCAATAGCAAAATCATTATTCTCATAGTTACCTATTCTAGCTAAATGGGTCAGGACAGGTCTCTCAGTAAAGTCTCTCGAGCTGCCGTCCTCAGCATCAGCATCGATCCTCACGAACATAGGTTCAGGAAGAAGTGGCCTCAAAAATCAGAATGCAATGACCACAGACCTTCTCTAGTCTAGTACATTTATAACAAAACTAGCGAAATAAAAGTTACAAACAAATTCTGAATGTCCGTTGAGCCGCTGAGCAGAGCGAGCAGGAAAGGATGTCACTTGGTAACATTTAGAAAACCTCCGCTCAGAAAAAATCACAAAAATAAAAACACGGAAGAAGGAAACTCGAGTTTGCAAGCGATACATTTATGAATGCTCTTCCTTGGTACCATAGCAGAGCCACCGCAGGTTTATCATTGTCCATTGTGGCTTCATTCTTCTCCAAGGACAATTGGAAGCATGCCCAGAGATGCTGTCCTCACGGAAACGTTTAATTCAGACAGAGGCTGTGGTCAGGTGACTTCCAACCATGTTTCAGCAAGGCCTCTCGTCAAAATTCAATCACTCGAGCGCAGGCTGTAAATAGCAGCCATCTTTGTTTAGGCCAAAACGGACCATCTTAATTAAAAGAAACACAAAACAACGTTACCACATCATAATGATTATACAGTGTTATTCCCCACTAATACCCTTATGTGTATGTAATTACCTAGCCGTCTGCAACATAATGAAGCATCAGCACACGTTATTTTAAAAGTGCAAACTCAAAACAAATAGCACTTTTGTGACACTTATTTAATTAAACTGCACATTATTATTAAGCAACATATATGCATTCCCACGTATAGTTTCTCTCATTAGTAATGTTGGTTAAACTAGACTTTTAACAAAACTAATAATTAGTAATTATAAATTAGTAATTTTAATCATAACATGTAAACAAAACTGGAGCTTAAAACTCAATAAATTTTCAACAGAAAACTCTGCTCCAGCACCGTCACCACCCCGGCAACCACTGAGACCCCCACTCCCACGACCACCACCCGCACCAACCGCCTGATCTCCTGGATCAACATCAGCGATGACGACACCATCAAGATCATGAACACCGTCCACTCCGGATCTCTGGAAGACCCCTGCCCACACCACATCTTCAACAAAGCCAGCAGCACCATCGCACCCCATCTCCGGAAAACCATCAACATCTCCTTCGAAACAGCGACCTTCCCGGAGAGCTGGAAGCACACAGAGATCAACGCCTTACTCAAGAAACCCACGGCGGACCCCAAGGACCTCAAGAACTTTCGACCCATCTCCCTGCTCCCGTTCCCAGCGAAGATCATCGAAAATGCCGTCAACAAAAAACTGACCAGCTTCCTCGAGGAGAACAGCATCCTGGACCCGTCCCAGTCCGGGTTCCGCAGCAACCACAGCACCAAAACTGCCCTCATCGCCGCCACCGATAACATCAGGACCTTGCTAGACAACTGAGAAACCGCGACCCTCATCCTCCTGGACCTGTCAGCCACCTTCGACCCGGTCAACCACTGCACACTACGAACACACCTCTACGACGCCGGAATCCAAGAGAAAGCCCTGGACTGGACCTCCTCCTTCCTCTCCGGCAAAACACAGAGCATCCGCCTCCCCGCTTCTGCTCCGAAGCCACCGAGATCATCTGCGCTGTACCCCGAGGCTCATCCCTCAGCCCAACGTTGTTCAACGTCTACATGGCACCACTCACCCACATCGCATGACAGCACGACCTCAACATCATCTCCTACGCCAACGACACCCAGCTGATCCTCTCCCTCACCAAGGACCCCCACACCACCAAAACCAACCTCCACGAAGGAATGAAGGCCGTCGCTGACTGGATGAGGAACAGCCGACTGAAGCTGAACTCCGATAAGATGGAGGTCCTCATCCTAGGATCCACCCCCTCGGCCTGGGATGACTCCTGGTAGCTGACTGCACTAGGAACACCCCCAACACCCACCGACCACGCACGCAACCTAGGGGTCATCCTCGAATCTACCCTCTCCATGACGAAGCAGGTCAACGCCGTCTCCTCCTTCTGCTTCAACACCCTCTGCATGCTTCGCAGGATCTTTAAGTGGGTCCCCACCGAAACAAGAAGGACGGTCACCCAGGCCCTCGTCAGCAGTAGACTGGACTACGGAAACGCACTCTACGCAGGAGCCCCGGCCAAACTCCTGAAACGGCTTCAACGCATCCAGAACACCTCTGCACGCCTGATCCTCGACATCCCTCGCCGCAGCCACATCACACCCCACCTGAGAGACCTATACTGGCTCCCTGTCAACAAGAGGATAACCTTCAAACTCCTCACCCACGCACACGAGGTACTCCACAACACCGGACCAACGTACCTCAACAGCCGACTCAGCCTCTACACCCCCACCCGCCAGCTCCGCTCCGCTGACCGCCCCCTCGCCACCGTCCCCCGCATCCAAAGGGTGACCGCTGGCGGCAGATCATTCTCCCATCTTGCCACCAAGACATGGAACACCCTCCCCATCCGCCTGCGGCAGACCGAAGACCTTCTGACCTTCAGAAGACTTCTCAAGACTTGGCTCTTCGAACAGTAGCAGCTTTTCCCCTCCACCCCCAGCACCTTGAGACCCTCGCGGGTATGTTGTGTGCTTTACAAATGCCATGATTGATTGATTGATTGATTCTGCCTCGAAAACTAAGGTGCACTTCACAAATAGACACCGCCTCTGCATGAGATGGGAAGAAGGAAAATGAATACATTTTTAAGGAAACAAAAAAGGAAAATGAATCCTTTTTTAAAAAAAGGATTCATTTTCTTTTTCCCAACTCATGCAGAGGTGGTGTCTATTTGTGTAGGGCACCTTCGTTTTTGAGTCAGAGGGATACCCCTACTGATTTTCAAACTTGAGTTCTGGAAGAACTTATCCTTTTCTTCCATTGTATAACGTAAAGACCTCCCTTTCCTCCTGGTAGGCATGTCAGCTGACCTCCCTTACTACTGTTTTGGATACCCTGAAAGTATGCCAGGCTGGTGTCATGTATCTAGCTGCCATATGGGTCCCATTCTGTGTCCATTATGGCACTAAAGTCGTCCCCTATCCATAAAACATGGTGGTACATTTGCTTCAGCAAACAATGTTTGAGTGAACAGCTTCCTGAAATTACATTAAACACCAAAGAATGTTTATGTATCACTCCTGTGTGTGCACGTGTCTATGAGAGTGTGTATGTGCGTGCAGGTATGTGTATAGAATAAGATATTGAGCTATAAGCGTGAAATGAGTTGACATTCTTCAGTACATCTTATGGACTTTGAAGTGCTTGAGGCAGTTTGCTCCTGCTGTTTAAAATACTTGGAGGTGTTTGAGGCAGTCGGCTGATATTGCTTCACGTCAGCTGAAATTTGTGATATGGAGAGTTTTCTTCTGTAAGTATAAGAAAAATCATAACTGCTTAATAGGAGAGCCTACTCAATATCTACTTTGTGTGGCGAGGAAAGCTTGCGCAGGTGCAGCAATTGCTGTGTGTGAGTGAAGCCCACAGTGCTACAACTGATCTCTGTGCCCGAGTGAACCTTCTGTACATTCTGGTTAGCCTGGGATGAAGGCAAGCAGGTCCAATCTTCTGTCCCAGACAGCTAGTCAGTCCTACACGCAACAGGGCAGTCCTCTGGCAGCAGGGAAGTCTTTTTTTGTAACTCCTACAGATCCAGGAGTGTTCTGAAGAGTGGTTCTGGTGGTCCAATATTTATTCCTGGTGCTAGCTTTTACGTGTGGTGGGACACACTGTCCTACCCCTACATTTCGTTCCAACCCACTAAACTTTTGAAAAGTGTCATTTTCAGAAATGTGACTTAAAGTCTGACTTTACCACCAAAGTTGATTTTAAATTGTAATTTATTTGAGTATAACTATCATGTGTCTAACTGCTCCCAATGCAAACGGATCACTTATTAAATGTAATAGGGTAACCCTGTGTTGGTCAATATGGAGTGATTTGCCCTGCAACAGTGAAAAACTAATTTGGGAGTTTTTCATTGCCAGGACATGTAAAACTTAAGTACACATGTCCTGATTTTTAAATACACTGCACATGCCCTATGAGCCTTTAAGTCATACCTTAGGGCTGGCTCATATGTACTAGTAAGGAAGGTTTAGGCCTGGCAAAAGGTCAATTTTGCCTGGTCTAAATGGCAGTTTACAAATGCAATACAGGCTGCAGTGGCAGGCCTGAGATTTTAAAAGGCTACTTCAAGGGGAGATGCAATGAGGGCTGCAGTGCAGACCCACTAATAGCATGTAATTTACATGTGCTGGGTACATCTAATTCCAAATACTAGGGACTTACAAATACGTTAAACGTGCCAATTCGGTAGATGCCAATACTATCAAGTTAGCCATTCAATAGCCTCATATTTTCAATGAAACTTTAGGGTGAGAGCAAAGGGTGCAAACGACAGAATGTAAACAGCCCAGCAAGATCCCTCTCTTCTTTATGTTCCTGCTGCATCCATGGCCGCTGAGACCAGGGCTAGGAAGGGAAGTGCCACCCCCGGTACACTTAATTGATGTCCATGTTACGTTAATGTGGACTTCTTCCCAGTAACCCATTTCAGGCGCCTGATAACTGTTGTTTATAAACTATTGGCGCCCTAAGTGCGCCAGCGATGCATTCCCAGATGCGCACAATTTCTCTACATTTGAAATAAACGATTCTTTAACTGAGAACAAATGCGCATGCACTCGAGAGGAACAAAGAGAGACCAAATATATAGATCAACATGAAAGGAAAATCAGTTGTAGATGAGCATGAAAAAAGGCCTTGCAATGTCCAGCAAATTAGCTCCGGAAACCACAGATCAGGTTTGTGGCCAGGCTCTCGCCGCTGGGATGTGTTTAACTTCCCCAACTCCTTGCGCGGCGCGAGGCAGCCATCCGTGGGCCGAGATCTGCTATTTCCAATTACACTTCAGCTTAATCACATAGACATTGATGTGCACACATATCATCTGTCATTTTTATTGCATTCATTTCAGTCATTTTGCTGCTAATCTTTTATTATTTCAGTTTAAATCATATGATTCCCAGAGGAGGTACTGATTACTTAAAGCATTTCTCGAGCAGGGTTCCTGGCTGTAATGCGAGAAATACTAAACTCCACCAGAGTGAACACGAGATTCTGAGTACCTGCACTGGAGGTTTACAGTTCTGTCTTCATATGATTATAGCCTTCGGGAGTCGAGTTTTACAAGCTACCTGAAAGCGCTGTGTCTGGCAATCAGACAAATAGACACACAGAAAGTTTAAAAGCAAGACAGACAAAAAGGTTTAAAGGCAAGTTTCTTCTACGGATAGGTAAAGTAGAAAACAGATTTACGAGAGTCAAGCAGATAAATAGCACAACCTGTCAGGCGATGGGTAAAGTGCCGCTGGAAAAGAAATAAACAGACTCAATAAAGGAGATTTCCTGCTTTGAAATAAAAAAAAAATACATTTTCTAGTATACTGCAATATAAGTGTCAAATATGCCATAAATTCTGTTAAAACCTCATGCAGAAGGGTGTAGCTGTGATTTTCTTATGGTGGGGATAAAAAAAACAAAAGAGGAGTATAATGAGATTTTTAAACATAATTGTAAAAGGTTGAAGATTTCTTTGAAGCCTTTTATTTCCTAGGGAAATTACATTCCAAGTGCTGCGTTATTTGCCCATGCGCTAATTGCGGCAAACTGCATTTTAAACGCAACCGTTACAACGCATGCAATTACATCACATGCCGTTGCAACGCAAAAGGTATGCCGAAGTGGGTAGAAGGTGTTTGATTTAACTCCAACACCTTCCCTACTGTTGCACACACTGGAGGTGGAATAGAAAATTAATCTATTCCAACTTCCAGCGCTCCCCTGACAGAAAGTCAGGGTAAAGTTTTGTGTTGCAACGGCATGCGATGTAATGGCATGCGTTGTAATGTCACATATTGGCTAATTGCACTTGTTCTTTGCCCATGCGCTAAATGTGTACAGGTAGCAAAATGTGCTGGTTCTGCCAATACTTCCATTTATATTAATTTTTATATATTTATTCATGTATAAATGTATCTTCCGTTGCAACTTATCACATCAGTTTAACAGACACAATCTGTTTAGGTCTAAAAGATTCTCTACACAATCCTTAGATGCTTTTCCACAAGCAAGATGCAGTTCCCAAGGGAGCAGTGTATTGAGCTCAAACAGTATCAGCAAAGTCAAGAAAACAACACAATAAAATTACCATACAAAGTTAGGAAATAGAGAAGAAATAAATTATCAAAAAAAAAGTCACGAAATAATACCATTTCATAACAGGAAACTAAAATATGAGTTTTTCAGTTTTAAATCAAAACTCAGCAAGAAAATAATAAGCGCAAATCATTAGTTCAGTTCACATTTGACCAGGCCCTAGGCTCTATTTCATGGCCACCTCAATGGAGTGGGAGTCAAGTAGGACAAGCCAATCAAACCAGTTGTAGGAAAGTCATCCTTTTTGCCATGATAACCCTAATTTTTTGGCTGATGCTGGTGGTTACTGATTCTGAAAGGGCCCTGGGCTCTGCTAACCAGGCCCAGTGCCAGTGCTCTGTCGTGTAAAGGTATATGGTAATTGGTATAATTCTAATTGACAGAGACAAACTACCTGTAAGTCCCTAGTACATGGTAGGGAATGTCGGTTCAGAGACCACAATGGACTTAATGCACTTAAGTGTTGTTGGAAACCGGGCAACCGGGTTAGCAGTCACCAGGTTCCCAGCACAATGGTAGCTTGGCTCGAGCGGTCGGGGGTCAGGCACCGTGTTAAGCGTACGTCACACCCTCACAATAACCATGCGTTCATCCATGCCAAAAACGACACTACACCGTAAAAATTATGAAAGAAAGTAGTTTGTCTTTATCTTCTTTTCTCTTAGTTGCAGGTTTCAAAACATACATACAATACCATAAGACTTTTCCTGAAAATAGCAGGTCAAATAAATAACACCACAGTGGGGTTTCAATAAATAGGATTAGGTCATAAATAAGCAAGGAATAAATAGGGGTGCAATAAATACAAATGGCTAATAAATACTGTCAGACAATAAATACAATGCAGGAATAAATACAGTCAGACAATAAATACAGTCAATAAATAAAGCACCTTCAATAACATAAATAACACAATTAATGACAATTACAGTTCACAACACTTTCGTGAGGTAGTTTGGTTTTACTGTGCCCAAGTACAGCTTGTGGTCACTGGGGTGGCCCGGGGATGTCCCACCTAGAGTGGTCAAGGCTGGGGCCTAAGCTGAGGTAGAATGAGTGTAACCTAAGGTTCTGGCTCTCCCAACTACACAGTCCCTCACACAGGTCCCTGCACCAGTCTCAGTTCACCCCCTAGCACTCCCAGGCTGGTCCTAACACCCCTCTAGCCCCTAGAATGGTCTTTTAGGGCTCCACAGGGCCTCAGATGCCCTTTCTACCACTTACTGTCCCTTCTGCGAATATCGGCTCCGCTGGCGCCGAGTCGACGCCGTGAGACGGTTCTGGTTCGATGTCGCGTCGATCTGTTCCACTTGACGCCGTGTCGATGCCGTCTGGCGGTTCCGGTTCGATGTCGCTGGGCGGCGTCGGTTCGATGTCGCGTCGATCTGCTTTACCTGATGCCGGGTCGGTGCCGTGAGGCGGCTCCGGATCGATGTCGCGGGGCGGCCTTGGCTCGATGTCATGTTTCGGCATCACAGGGTCACGGTCTCCCCGCTTCCGGGTGTCTCCGGAGTGCGACCTCCACTCCCGACCTCCGTCGGCTCCACCTCGGGTTCCGGCGACTCCGGAGTGCGATCTCCACTCCCGACCTCCTGCGCGCTTCACCTTGGTTTCCGGCGACTCCGGAGGGCGGACTTCACTCCCCCGTCGACGCCTCACCTCGACCTCAGGTGACTTCCTACTCGACATCCGGTGACTCTCCACGACCTCCGTCGGCGCCCTCTCTCGACCTCTGGCGGCTCTGGGTACGACGTCTGCTTTCTGTCAGCGCCGCTTCTCCACCTCGGGCTCCAGGTCTCCAGGCTTCTCGGCGTCAGGACTCCAGGAGGACACTGCTGTACAGGTCAGGAACTTGCTGTTCTTCCTTTGTAAGGCCTGTTCCAAATGTTCAGGTCCTTAAGATGTTTTTTCTGGTCTTGGTCCCACACAGGGCTCTAGGCTGGGCTTGGTCAGTAGGGACTAGCATCAAGGGTGGGTTTCTGGACCCCACTCCAAGCACTGGTTTCCACCCCTGCTGCCTTACTCCTTCCTCCTTCTGAATCTCTGTCCTCTCTCCTCTCCAGTCAGATGCCAACTGCCACACTGCCAACTGCCTCCCTGAGATGGCTTCCCAACATTCTAAACTGCCTTCCTCTGTCCCAGGGTTCTAGAATGTTGCAGAAGGTTCTAGAAATCTCCAGTGGGTTCTGATGATGTCACAGGTGACAATGGGTGGCCACCATTTTGTGTCTCAGGCCCTCAGACAGAAGTTCCAGGGGTAGGGAAAATGGCTCCCTGACCCTGCATCAACACTAAAAAGTCTGGGGGTTCCCAAAAAGGAAAAATTATAACAGGGTTTGAGGCAAAAGTGGGACAAAATAAATAATGATGAGGAGGGACCACCCAAAGGGCTGACAGGTCTAACACGCGTCCCCCCCAGCTGAAAGTGGGGAGAGCTACCCAACCCCTTGGGAGTTCTCATCACTAAGGCGGAAATAACTTGAGAGACCGTCTGCATTGGCGTGGTCCACTCCGGGCCGATGTTCCACCTGAAAGTCCATTCTCTGTAGGGAGATAGACCACCTTAGCAACTTGGGATTCTCCCCCTTCATCTGCATCAGCCAACGAAGGGGTCTGTGGTCGGTCTGAACTAGGAAGTGCGAGCCAAACAGGTATGGCCGCAACTTCTTCAGAGCCCATACCACTGCAAAGGCTTCACGCTCTATTGCACTCCACTTCTGTTCCCTGGGAAGTAGTCTCTGGGATAGGAAGACCACGGGTTGATCCAGACCCTCTTCATTGAGCTGCGATAACACTGCCCCAATGCCATGTTCCGATGCATCTGTCTGGACAATGAACTCCTTGGAAAAATCTGGGGCCCTTAAGACTGGGGCCTCGCACATGGCTTGCTTTAGTTTCACAAAGGCCTGCTGGCAAGCCTCCGTCCAGACTACCCGTCGAGGTTGTTTCTTGGACATAAGCTCCGTGAGGGGGGCCACAATGGTCCCATACCCCTTCACGAAGCGGCGGTAATATCCGGTGAGGCCCAGAAAAGCTCTGACCTCAGTCTGAGTCTTGGGGGGTTCCCAGGCCATGATAGCCTCGATTTTCGCCTGGAGGGGTTGCACCGCTCCCCTACCCACCAAGTGTCCAAGGTACACTACCGACCCCTGCCCGATCTGGCATTTACTGGCCTTGATCGTTAAACCAGCGTGTTTCAGGGCCTGGAGAACAGCTTGCAGGTGATGCAAGTGATCCTCCCAGCTGTTACTGAAGACGGCAATGTCGTCCAGATAAGCAGCAGAGAAACTCTCCATTCCGGCGAGGATCTGGTTCACCAGATGCTGAAACGTGGCAGGTGCGTTCTTGAGCCCAAAGGGCATCACGCAGAACTGGTAGTGGCCCTTGGGCGTGGAGAAGGCTGACCTTTCCTTAGCTCCATCAGTCAGAGAGATCTGCCAGTACCCGGATGTAAGGTCAAAGGTACTCAAATATTGGGCAGCTCCCAGCCGGTCAATCAGTTCATCCGCCCTTGGGATCGGATGAGCATCAGTCTTGGTTACTGAGTTCAGTCCCCGGTAGTCCACACAGAACCTCAGTTCCGGTTGGGCTCCCGGTGGTGCAGCTTTTTGTACTAGCACCACCGGACTGGACCAGGGGCTGCTGGAAGGTTCAATCTCTCCTAGCTCCAGCATCTTAGTGACTTCACTGTGAATGCTGGCCTTCACCTTGTCTGTCATCCGGTAGATCTTTGACTTCACAGGTGGGCTGTCTCCTGTGTCCACGTCATGGATGCACAGGTGAGTCCTACCCGGAACAAGGGAGAACAACGAAGAGTACTGCCCCAGGACCTGGCGGCAGTCCTCCTGCTGTTCAGGAGTTAGGGATGGGGAGAGAATCACTCCCTCCACCGACCCATCCTTTTCTTGAGACGCAAATAAGTCGGGGAGAGGCTCGCTTTCCACGTCCTCTGCTCCGTCAGTCACCATCAGCAATATGACTTCGGGCCTCTCATGGTGGGGTTTGAGGCGGTTGGCATGCAGCACCCGTAGGGGCTGACGAGGGGTCTTCAGGTCCACCAAGTAGGTAGCCTTACCCTTCTTCTCCAACACCTCAAAGGGTCCTGACCAGCGATCCTGGAGGGCGCTAAGCTCTCCTGGTTCGATCACCCACACCTTCTGGCCAGGCTCCAACTCCACCGGGTGAGCATTGTGGTCATACCACGCCTTCATCACTGCTTGGCTGGCTTCCAAGTTGTCAGAAGCTTGCTTCCACAACTTAGCCATTTGGCTCCGGAAGGCCAGCATGTAGCTCACCACGTCCTGGGGAAGCTTTCTGGGAGTTCTTTCCCATCCGTCTCTCACCAGGCTGAGAGGTCCACGCACAGGGTGCCCATACAAAAGCTCGAAGGGGCTGAAACCCACTCCCTTCTGTGGCACTTCCCTGTAAGAAAACAATAGACAGGGTAGGAGGAAGTCCCATTTCCTCCGCAGGCTTTCAGGCAGACTTCTGATCATGCCTTTCAAGGTCTTATTGAACCTCTCCACCAGACCATTGGTCTGGGGGTGGTAAGGAGTGGTGAACCGGTAGGTCACTCCACACTCCTTCCACATGGCCCGCATGTATGCTGACATGAAGTTGGTCCCCTTGTCAGACACAACTTCCTTGGGAAAACCCACTCGGGTAAAGATTCCCATCCGGGCCCTAGCCACAACAGGTGCAGTAATGGTCCTCAGAGGTATAGCCTCTGGGTACCGTGTGGCATGATCCACCAAAACCAGGATAAACCGGTGACCAGCTGTAGTAGGCGGATCTAACGGACCCACAATGTCGATGCCCACCCTTTCAAAGGGGGTGCTAACGACAGGAAGTGGTTCCAGGGGAGCTTTCAGCTTCACCCCTGTTTTCCCACTAGCTTGACAAGACACACATGTCCGGCAGTAGGTGTCGGACGACACTTTCATTTGAGGCCAATAAAAGTGTGGGACAAGACGGGCAAAGGTCTTGTCCTGCCCCAGGTGTCCTGCCAAGGGGATCTCATGAGCCAATTCCAGAAGGAAGGCTCGGTAACGTTGAGGGACAACCAAGGCCCGTGACGATCCGTGCATGGGTGCCTTGGGTTCACTGTAGAGGAGGCCATCCTCCCAGTAAATATTATAGTTCCCCTCAACGTTCCCTGCTGCCTGGGCTTTGGCCTGTCGCCTCAGTCCCTCAAGGGTAGGACACTCCTTCTGGCCCTTGCAGAATTCCTCCCTGGTCGGTCCTCCCTCCACGTGCCACTCGGCCGGGATGGGTAGGTTCTCCAGTTTGGTAACATCCCCCTCCACGGACTCCTGGTCCACCACCTCCGGTGGCCTATCCGTCACACGGGGCGCAGATGCCGAGGCAGGCTACTCCTGTCCTCGGTTCTTCCCTTGATTGGCAGCCGGCGGTGCCTTTGTTCCAGGCTCCCGCCTAAACGAACTCCCTCTCCGGGTAGTCGCAGACCTTGTGCTGACACAGGCCCAGTCAGGTGTACCCAGCATCTCAGCATGAGTCCGGTATTCCACCTCCTTTCAAGCATTATGCTCCATGTCATTCCCCAGCAGACAATCGACTGGCACGGCAGGGCTTACGGCAACTCGAAGTGAACCTGCAACCCCTTCCCATTCAAATGGAACTTCGGCCACTGGATAGTGACCCATTCTGCCGTCAGCCATCGCGGCAGGGTGGAGTACATGGGGAATCACCTGCTCTGGAGACACCAGTTGACTACGTACCATAGTCATACTGGCTCCTGTGTCTCTCAGAGCCTCCCCTCTTTGGCCGTTGATGGTGACCCATTGCCCATACTTTGTGGTATTTGCGGGCACCTGGATCTTAGGAACCATCTCCCGTTCTCCCAGGGACACTAAAGTGACACCCGCCCACTCCCTTCCCTTATCTAAGGGCATCTCCTCCCCGAGCACTACACTAGCTACTCCGGGGGCCTTTCCTCCGATGGGAGGGGGTGGTCTTTTCGGGCACTTCACATCTCCCTTATAGTGTCCGACACCACCGCACTCGTAGCAATGGACAACCCTTGGCTGCTGACTCTGGCCAGGATTAGGGTTTCTGGGTGGGTTAGCCCTAGGGGTGAATCCTGTTCCCTTCCCTTGGGAACTATTTTGGGGGCCTTTAGAGAACTCCGTTTTCTTTTCCCCTCCCTCTTTCTTCTGGGGGGCGCCCTGTCCGGTCTTTTGAGAGTCCCCTCCAGTCCCCCTTGTGGACACCCGGGTACTAGCCCAAATGTCCGCCTCCTCAGCAAGCTTCCGGGGATTGGTCAGCTTGCTATCCACCAGGTGTTGACGCAGTTCAGGGAAACATTTTTTGAGCAGGTGTTCCTTCAACATCAAATCAAACAACCCCTCGTAGTCCCTCACCTCACTGCCCTGTATCCAACCCTCTAATGCCTTCTTTGCATAGTCCAGGAAATCCACCCAATTCTGTGTGCCCAGTTTGTGGCTACCCCGGAACTTCTGTCTGTACTTCTCGGGTGTTAGTCCAAACTTCCTCACGAGCGCCACTTTCATGGTGGGGTAGTGGGTCTGCTCATCCTGCTCCAGGGCCAATAATGTATCCCTACCAGCTGGAGGCATGTATTTATACAATCCCCCTCCCCAATACTTCTCTGGAACCCCATGGACTCTTAATGAGATCTCATAGGCCGCTAGCCACTTGGCGATATCATCACCCGCACTATAACTAGCTACTATGTCTTTTGGCAAATAGGGTTGGATTCCCTGGTGATTTCTCTTTCTTCGCTGCCACCATTAGGAACAGTGTGTGCCCCGAGCCGTAGGATCTGGAGATCTATCTCCCTGAGCCTCAACTCGTGAGCCATCCTCCGTTCCTCCTTTTCTTTCTACAGCTTCGCCAACTCCCATGTGAGCCGTCTTTTCTCCCTCCGGTCAGTTAATACTGCTTCTGATAAGCCGCCACTAGAGACACTGCTGCCCTTCCTTGAAAGTGTTCTGGGCCCCTCTACTAGGTTCCCCACCTCAGGTTGGTACAAACCAGCCCCCTCGTGGTCAGTCTCTCCATCCCTATCCTCCTTCTCAACCTTACTTTCTCGTCGTGCCTCCCCCCAAGCCCTCAAGCTGGTTTGGAGCTCACCCTTCTTTGCACCTGGGGGACAATACACCCCCTCTCTCTCACAAAACTCTTTGAGTTGGGCCACAGTGTAAGTTTCCACATCCTCCAACACAAACTCCATTTTGCCCACTCAGGATAGAAGACAGTTGCTTACAGAAGCTATGCAGGGGGTACCTTTTGTAATACCTCCTCCCACCACCAGAAGTAAATTTGGAAAAAACAAAACTCAAAATTAGGAAGTCCGCTTGGAGAAAACTCCTGGTGTAGGCCTATGGACTACCCACAGTTATTGTCGAGTGGACGCAAGCACAGCTCTATCCCACCACTGAACACCAATTTTATGTTGGAAACCGGGCAACCGGGTTAGCAGTCACCAGGTTCCCAGCACAATGGTAGCTTGGCTCGAGCGGTCGGGGGTCAGGCACCGTGTTAAGCGTACGTCACACCCTCACAATAACCATGCGTTCATCCATGCCAAAAACGACACTACACCGTAAAAATTATGAAAGAAAGTAGTTTGTCTTTATCCTCTTTTCTCTTAGTTGCAGGTTTCAAAACATACATACAATACCATAAGACTTTTCCTGAAAATAGCAGGTCAAATAAATAATACCACAGTGGGGTTTCAATAAATAGGATCAGGTCATAAATAAGCAAGGAATAAATAGGGGTGCAATAAATGCAAATGGCTAATAAATACTGTCAGACAATAAATACAATGCAGGAATAAATACAGTCAGACAATAAATACAGTCAATAAATAAAGCACCTTCAATAACTTAAATAACACAATTAATGACAATTACAGTTCACAACACTTTCATGAGGTAGTTTGGTTTTACTGTGCCCAAGTACAGGTTGTGGTCACTGGGGTGGCCCGGGGATGTCCCACCTAGAGTGGTCAAGGCTGGGGCCTAAGCTGAGGTAGAATGAGGGTAACCTAAGGTTCTGGCTCTCCCAACTACACAGTCCCTCACACAGGTCCCTGCACCAGTCTCAGTTCACCCCCTAGCACTCCCAGGCTGGTCCTAACACCCCTCTAGCCCCTAGAATGGTATTTTAGGGCTCCACAGGGCCTCAGATGCCCTTTCTACCACTTACTGTCCCTTCTGCGAATATCGGCTCCGCTGGCGCCGAGTCGACGCCGTGAGACGGTTCTGGTTCGATGTCGCGTCGATCTGTTCCACTTGACGCCGTGTCGATGCCGTCTGGCGGTTCCGGTTCGATGTCGCTGGGCAGCCTCGGTTCGATGTCGCGTCGATCTGCTTTACCTGACGCCGGGTCGGTGCTGTGAGGCGGCTCCAGATCGATGTCGCGGGGCGGCCTTGGCTCGATGTCGTGTTCCGGCGTCACAGGGTCATGGTCTCCCCGCTTCCGGGTGTCTCCGGAGTGCGACCTCCACTCCCGACCTCCGTCGGCTCCACCTCGGGTTCCGGCGACTCCGGAGTGCGATCTCCACTCCCGACCTCCTGCGCGCTTCACCTCGACCTCAGGCGACTCCGGAGTGTGACCTCCACTCCCGACCTCCTGCGCGCTTCACCTTGGTTTCCGGCGACTCCCGAGGGCGGACTTCACTCCCCTGTCGACGCCTCACCTCGACCTCAGGTGACTTCCTACTCGACCTCCGGTGACTCTCCACGACCTCCGTCGGCACCCTCTCTCGACCTCTGGTGGCTCTGGGTACGACGTCTGCTTTCTGTCAGCGCCGCTTCTCCACCTCGGGCTCCAGGTCTCCAGGCTTCTCGGCGTCAGGACTCCAGGAGGACACTGCTGTACAGGTCAGGGACTTGCTGTTCTTCCTTTGTAAGGCCTGTTCCAAATGTTCAGGTCCTTAAGATGGTTTTTTTGGTCTTGGTCCCACACAGGGCTCTAGGCTGGGCTTGGTCCGTAGGGACTAGCATCAAGGGTGGGTTTCTGGACCCCACTCCAAGCACTGGTTTCCACCCCTGCTGCCTTACTCCTTCCTCCTTCTGAATCTCTGTCCTCTCTCCTCTTCAGTCAGATGCCAACTGCCACACTGCCAACTGCCTCCCTGAGATGGCTTCCCAACATTCTAAACTGCCTCCCTCTGTCCCAGGTTTCTAGAATGTTGCAGAAGGTTCTAGAAATCTCCAGTGGATTCTGATGATGTCACAGGTGAGAATGGGTGGCCACCATTTTGTGTCTCAGGCCCTCAGACAGAAGTTCCAGGGGTAGGGAAAATGGCTCCCTGACCCTGCATCAACACTAAAAAGTCTGGTGGTTCCCAAAAAGGAAAAATTTTAACAGGGTTTGAGGCAAAAATGGGACAAAATAAATAATGATGAGGAGGGACCACCCAAAGGGCTGAGTTGTCTAACAAGTGTGCACTGCTGTGGTGTCATTTTAAAGCCAGCCCTGCCTTGCAGACTGGTATGTCCAAAATTCGACTTTGGAATTAAAGGTACTTCCAAAGTTCACAACTATCTTTTTATTACATATAAGGCACCAAAAGGTGTCTCAAAGGTAGGGTACATTGTTATAAAAAGCAGGGACACTATAACATATGTTTTATATCCCATAGTAAGGAAAAACAGCCCAAATATTTTTTCCCTACTGTAGTGCTGCTAGCCCCATAGGCTAACATGGAAAAGGCTTTATTGAATGTAATAAAGTCTGTCTTTGCATTAGAGCTAGCTAGCAATAAATGTCAAAGTATCAATTAATTGTCACGTTACATTCAATAGCTTGCCAAAGTTGGATTCAATATCACTATTACAGGAAAGTAGTATCAGAACTTCCTATCCTGACGTTACTCGAAGCGGCCCTTTAGCAGCCTCTTCTGATTGGCCAGCCTTTGACAGACTGAGCCAAGCTGTTCCCTGAGCAGGTGGGAAGAGGCCTGGGGCTGAAACAAAACAGCTATTTGTTGGGAGGAGATTTGCTTCCTGAAGATACCAGGGAGAGGAAGGTGGCTGGGGAGATAAGCTGGACTTCAAAAGCAGGATAACAGATGTCATAGTATCCATGACCACATTTCCTTGATCCCCAGCCAGATGGGACCCACCTAATTAGATTCGGAGAGGGGCTGATGGGGAGAGTGGTCAGTACACACAACCCAAGAAGAGATTTTATCCCTTATGTTTTTTTGGGAAAATGTTGCATTCTGGGCCATAAATATGCCACACTTCAGATTAATTGGTGATAGCAAAGGGAGGTAGCTTCACCCCTATTGCTTAGCATGCCCCCTCCTGTCAGCCCAGAATAGAGGATAAGTATGGAAGAGTTGAGGAGCTCCTCAGAACATTGCCTGGAGGAACAGAAGCAGAACTTCCTTGAAGGTCCCTTGGTCTGCATCACAGAAGGCCTGCACTCAGAAAGACTCCACCAGTTGCCCTCACAAGACTTCACAAAGAAAGAAATCAATCAATCAATAATTTGTAAAGCGCACTACATACCCGTGAGGGTTTCAAGGCGCTGGGGGGGGGGGATGCTGCTGTTATTGGTCGAAGAGCCAGGTCTTGAGTTGTCTCCTGAAGGTCAGCAAGTCTTTGGTTTGTCGCAGGTAGAGGGGGAGGGTGTTCCAGGTTCTAGCGGCTCAATGGGACAAGAATCTGCCTCCGGGAGTGGCTCTCCGGATGCGTGGTACCGTGGCCAGGGCGTGGTCAGCGGAGCGGAGTTTCCTGTTGGGTACGTAGAGGGAGAGCCGACTGTTGAGATAGGCTGGCCCGGTGTTGTGGAGAGCTTTGTGTGCGTGGATCAGGAGCTTGAAGGAGATTCTTTTGTCGACTGGGAGCCAGTGCAGGTTCCTCAGGTGGGGGGTGATGTGGTCGCGGCGCAGGATGTCGAGGATCAGGCGTGCAGAGGCGTTCTGGATTCTCTGTAGTCTGTTGATGAGCTTGGCCGAGGCTCCGGCGTAGAGGGTGTTTCCGTAGTCGAGTCTGCTGCTGACTAGGGCCTGGGTGACAGTCTTCCTCGTGTTTGTCGGGATCCATCTGTAGATCTTGCGAAGCATGCGAAGGATGTTGAAGCAGGTGGAGGAGACTGCGTTGACTTGTTTGGCCATGGAGAGTTTCGAGTCGAGGATGACTCCCAGGTTGCGTGCATAGTCGGTGGGTGCCGGGGGGATCCCAGTGATGTGGGCCACCAGGAGTTGTCCCAGGCAGAGGGGTTGGACCCGAGGATGAGGATTTCCGTCTTGTCTGTATTCAGTTTGAGGCAGCTGTCCTCCATCCAGTCTGCGACGGCCTTCATTACCAGGTGGAGGTTGGATTTGGCGGTGAGGCGGTCCTTGGTGAGGGAGAGGATCAGATGAGTGTCGTCGGCGTAGGAGATTATGTTGAGGTTGTGTTGTCGGGCGATGCGTGCCAGTGGAGCCATGTAGACGTTGAACAGCGTTGGGCTGAGGGAAGATCCTGAGGGATGCCGCAGATGATCTTGGAGGCATACGATCGGTACGGGGGAGGCGGACTCTCTGAGTTCTGCTGGAGAGGAAGGAGGAGGTCCAGTCCAGAGCCTTGTCTCGGATCCCTGCGTCGTGGAGGCGCGAGCGTAGTGTGCGGTGGCAAACGGTGTCGAAGGCGGCGGAGAGGACCAGGAGGATGAGGGCCGCCATCTCGCCGTTGTCCAGCAGGATCCTGATGTTGTCTGTGGTGGGGATGAGGGTGGTCTCGGTGCTGTGGTTGCTGCGGAATCCTGATTGGGACGGGTCCAGGATGTTGTTGTCTTCAAGGTGACGGGTGAGATGGGTGTTTACTATCTTCTCGATGACCTTTGCTGGGAACGGAAGCAGGGAGATGGGCTGGAAGTTCTTGAGGTCGCTCGGATCCGCCTTGGGTTTCTTCAGTAGTATCTCTGCGTGCTTCCAGTTCTCAGGGAAGGTGGCGGTCTCGAAGGAGAGGTTGATGATTTTGTGCAGGTGGGGTGCGATGGAATTGCTGGCTTTGTTGAAGATGTGGTGCGGGAGAGGGTCAGACGGGGATCCAGAGTGGATTGTTCCCATGGTCTTGATTGTGTCCTCGATGCTCACGTTGGCCCAGGTTGACAGGGTGTTGTGGGCGGTGGGGTGCGGTGAGTTCGGTGTGGTGTGGTCGGTAGGGGCCGTCCGGGGTCTGAAGCTGTCATGGATGTCGGTGATTTTTCGGTGGAAGAAGGCGGCTAGGGAGTCGCACAGGGCTTGCAAGGGTGGGATGTTGTTGGCATTGGAGATGGAGATGGGGTTGGAGAGTTCCTTCACGATGGTGAAGAGCTCCTTGCTGTTGTGTGCATTGTTGTCAAGGCCTGTGCTTGACTCAAAGAGAAAGAAATGGACTCCCTGATCAGCACCAGGTACAAAAGAACTGGAATAAGGCTCCTGCCAAGCAAAAGAGAGGATCACCCCAGCTGACCAGTTGCAACTGGAATTTTCCTGGTCTGTGTCCTATTCCCCAAGTGGCAATCCAGAGTCTCTCAACCCTTGGCTGGTGCTGCTAGACCCTTATTTTTCCCAAAGGACCAAGAACCTACCAGATCTCAAAGTTTGGAAACTTTCGGCAAAGCTCTTCAGAAAAGCACCAGAAGGAGATTGGCTTAACGTAGAGAGTCAAGACGCCAATGTCGACTTGCCAATCAGATTCGCCTAGCTGGTTCGTCACGCTGAAAAGCCCAAGGCAGAGCCCAACTCGACATTGGGAGGGAAGCTGTCAATGACTTCTTTGAGACCCTCATCGCCGTTGATGCTGAGTATCTGACGTGCGTCTTTTCACCTACCTGCTGGGCTGAAGCAGGCCACCATTGTCGAAACGAAGTCCACATCCAGGAAGTTCGAGGACCCATAAACAAGTCTGTCGATGAGACAAAAGAACCAAAATAAAGACTAATTTAGAAGGTAAACTTTGACCGGGACCTAGTTCATAGCCTAGACGGCCCATGCTCCATCGTGGTCGGCCTGAAACTTTGACTTTATCACAGTAGCATGCCACCTAGTGGCCACAAGTGTTTTTTTAGGTTTTTTGGTGCTGTAAAGTACAATTGTTTATTTAATCTTTAGTAATTCATATCTCTGATTCCCTACTTTGGATTTTTTTCAGTTAGGTGTCATTATAAAAATACAAATATTGTCTATTTTTACAAATTGGTGTTGGATTTTTATTGTGGTTTGTCTTTTACTTATTTAATGTTTTGGTGGTCTTAAATGCTTTACACATACCTTACTCCTAAATAAAGCCTGATTACTCGTTTGCCAAGCTACCAAATGTTGAGTGAGGATTAATTTACTAAAACATGATTGGACCGATTAGTGATTGTGGCATTAATACTAGCTGCGGGTGAATACCTTCACATACTAATAACCAACTTTCCTACACTGGTCAAAATAGTTACATTAGGTCCTTGTTTATTTTTAGAATCTCCACGTCCTCTAATGAAGCAAGGTAAACAGCTGAGAATGGTGAGGGCAACTTGAAATGAGATATGCGGCCATTGAGCTGCTACTGATGATTTTGGCGCCAAAAATCTCCAAGCAGGACAAACTTGGATTCAATAGCATTTTAGGTCACATTGCAGCAGGAGCACAGTTTCTGCCTGCCTCAGTTCAAGGGTTTTATCTTAGGACGTAGTCACTTTTTTGGGTCTCAAAATCCACCAGTGGGGCAAGCCTGAAAACCATAGCCAGGAAGGACTCCATAGGACAGTTAACTTCTCTATGAGGTCTAGCTGAAGTAATTTTCAGTGCAGTATAAACCTCCAAGCAAGCCAAGCATGATTTCCTTGCCCATAGATGCATCACCTTGGAAGCTGCTTCACCTTGACTCACTTCTTCTGACATCTTGAGGACAACCATGATTTTCTTGCCTGCCCGAGAGGCAAATTTAGTCAGGTTTTGCATTGGGGTAGTGTAACCTTTGCAAAAAATTATTTCTAGAATTTACTAAGCCACAGAAAACCACTTTGTGTGGCTTTAAGTTGTTTAGTAAATTAAAAAAGTAATGCAAGGCAGTGCATGGCTCTGCTTTGCATTGGTTAGGTGTTCCATGGGTGGAGAATGGACGTTCCCATGCATACACCCATGGATTTACTAAAACTAGTAAACGTGGGAATGTGTTGAAATGCTACACCTTTCCCAGCAAGGCAAAATTAGGAGAAATATCTCTATTTCTCCTTGTTACTTTTACTAAGAAATTGGGTTACTGGTTGAAGGGAGTGGAACCCTGCTGAAGCAGGCACCACAATCCTAGGGTGAAGTCACAAGCAGACCCCAAATTAACCTGTGCTCAACCCTCTGGTAGCTTGGCACAGAGCAGTCAGGCTCAACTTTGAGGCTATGTATAAATTATTTGTGCAGCACTTTGAAAAGTAATATAATGAAAACACCACAGAAAAAGGATTCCGCACAAAAGTCAGAAAGTTTGTCACAAATAAAACAAGACCAACGCAACAAATATCCAATCAGAAGAACCGGAGATATGCAATTTAATAACATTAAGTGAAAATAGCTTGAAAAAGCCCAAAGCACTGCTCGCAGCTATGTGGTCGTGCAAAACCAGGAGAAAGTCAAAATTTCAGGTCGACTGCAATGGAGCGCGGTTTGTATTCAGGGACCAAGTTAGTTCCGCTGAAATGTTACCTTCTCAGTCTAACGCAAAGAGTCCTGTTCGCAGTTGAGGGGGCCTACTGTGAAATGAGAGAAGCTTCTAGAGGCTCCAATTTGAAGTATATAGGTTCCTTGCCTCCGGTGCACTGCCTACAGACTAACTACAGAGGGTATGCAGCCCTTTGTCTGGAGGCAATACACAACCTACTCAAGTGTAATTAGAGCTGTGCTCAGCTCCGCTCTCCCATCCTGCCAGTGATGGCCCATTAGGCACACCTAAACTCTCTATTGTGTGTGGCTGTCTAGGAACAATACAGAAATCTCAGCTTTCAGCTACACCCAGTCTTGTGACCCAGAGACAGGCTGCAGGGGCTAAATGGATAAGGCAGGACATTTTCAACTTTCTAAAAGTGTCATTTACAAAATTGATATTTAAAATCTGACTTTAACATAATAGAGGATTTTTCATTACAATTCCAAAGACCCCCAAAATGACCTGGTTACCTGTTCCCATTTGGAAGTTACAGTTTATTAAATTTAATAACGCAATTGCAATGTTATTCTGTGGGAGAGGTAGGGCTTGCAGTACTGAAAATGAAATTAGGAGTTTTTTTTACTACCAGGACATGTAAAACTTAAAACTGCATGTCCTACTTTTTAAATACACTGCATCCTGCCCTCTGGCGGTTCAGGTCCTACCCTAGGGGTGGCTCATATGTATTAAAAAGGAAAATTTGGACTTGGCTAAGGTTTATTTTGCCAGGTTAAAATGGCAGTTTAAAACTGCACTCACAGGGTGTGATGGCAGACCTGAGGCATGTTTACAGGGCTACTGAAGTGGGTGGCACAATCTATGCTGCAGGCCCACTCGTAGAATGTATTTTCAGGCTCTGGGCACATGTAGTATCATTTTAGTAGGGTCTTCCAACAAAATTATGTGTGGCAATTAGGGAGATGCCCATTGTACCATGTTTAGAGCGAAAGCACAATCACTTTACCACTGGTTAGCAGAGGAAAAGTGCATAGTGTCCAAATGCCAACACAAAAGAATTCAGCAACAGAAGGCAATAAATCTTGGAGAGATCATGGTGCAAGGGTACCTGTATTGATACTAGTCAGCCTTAAGAGCGCCAGCACAGGGAAAGAGCTGAAGAGTGCAGTATATTAGTAGATATGCGCTTTTAAGCTCTCTCCCATTCATGCAATGCAGTGCAGAGCAGCAACTTGCCTTGCTGCACTTTGTTGCACTCATTCTAGGTAAATCTGCTCCTGAAAGTTTTTCCACCTCATGGAAGTCTCATCATTTTGTCCCAGTCCTCTAGAGATGGAAAAATGACTAGCGGTATATCTACTAATCTTTCACACAAAGCAGGGCAGCAAGCAAAATTGTTTCACTGCAATGTGCAAAAGAGAGAGAGCAGAAATGCTTCATCTTTACAAAGATATGGAGCATTTCTGCCCTCTCCTTGTGTTGACACAGTGTGTGCTGTCTAGCGCTAATATAGGCAACTTTGCACACCAGGGCAAGGGTACCTGAGATACAGACAGGATTGTTTTTGTGCGGGAAGGGAATCCTTAGAGGCATTTTTCGTTTACATGTGGAAAGAGAAAAAACAAGTGGGAAGTAAGATTTTTCTCCCCATGATGCCTCACCGGAGAAGGTGTGGCTTTTGGACGCATTCCCAGGCTTTCTAGCTTTAGTAAATCTGGGAATATGCCAAAACACCCCTCAAGTTGAAATGTAACTTAACGATACTCAAGTAGCGTTGCATTACATTTCTTTACAAAATCATGCAAGGCAGCACAAATCGCCCCTTGCATGGATTTGCAAATAATACTGAAGTGTTTACGTTGTCCTTGCGCTGCAAGAGTAACGCAATGGCTTGATAAATCTGGGCTTAAGTTTCTCTTCTCTTTAATTGCAGAGTAAGTTCCTCCTGCTCACACATGAAGGATCCCTCAAGATCCTCAGGGTAGATCTCTAGGCACCAGCCACTTTAAGGGTCCACTTCTCCATGGTCAGCTAGGCCTGTTTTGAGTCAGGAGTACATCATCTTTTTCTTCCCATAAGGCAAGTAACAGCATGGAGGCAACTTGAGCATTGCAGAGCAGCTTGACTCCCTGGATGCACACAAGAGTCAAGAGTTCTTGAGTCTACATCTTCCTGCAGTTAGGAAGAGTCTTTCTTCTTAATGATATTTCCTTCCCAGGGGCTGGATTGTTCATGTCTTCTGCAGCACTTTCTTCTCATTTTCCTGTAAATCTTCTCAGAGTCTGTAAATCAAAATTGCCCTAGACTTCCTCCAGCTGCAGGAGCTTTGGCTCTCCCTAAGGTCACTTCCCTATGGCCAGTGGCGTAACATAGGTCCCGCAGCCCCCACGGTGAGAAGGGCCCTGAGCTCCAGGGGGCCCCCCTCAGCACAGTACTCTGGGCTAGGAGGGAGTCCTCCATGTACCTTGCAGGGGACCCCCTCAAGCTTCGTTACGCCACTCCCTATGGCAATAAGATGTGCTCCCCTCTGTAAGTGCTAGAACTGTTTTTCACTCCTGCTGGGACAGAGACAGACTGTTTAGGGTCGATTTGGGAATCAATTAAAGTAATCTGTGACATTCCTGACATTTGGCACTCCCACTTCAAATGAAGAAGAGAGAAAGCTCTCCTTTGCGTCGTGAGCTGTTTTGAGGACGCTTCTAGATGGAATGGTTACCAGGAAGAGGGCTGTTACAAAGTCGACCGAGTATATGTATTTAGCTTCTGGAGTAGTGCTTATTGGTAAATCACTTATAAACTAAACTACCACCAAGTACATTTGTACAAAATTACGTTTACAATATCGTTGTCAAACATCTACTTTCACTAATGAATTACATTTAAACTAAGTGGGAAAACAATTTCCATTTTTTGCCATGCTTTGATATGACATATTGATTGTATTCATAACTGCATCCATTCATGAAAAAAACAGCTTTACCCTTACTGTCATATTTTATTGCTAAGCTTTTAGACTTCAACCCAGCTAGAACACGCTGTTGATCTCAAGAGTCATACATTTGTGTCATACATGTGGGTGGTGTAAAATACACAGTGCAGCCCACATCTGACATTTAATTTCCACTCCAAAAGGTGCACTTTTTGCTCCAACTTACAATAGCCTTACTGGAAAGTTAAATATACTAATTGGCTGTCACTAATTATACAATAGAGGTTCAGGGATAAAGCAGTTGTAGGGATAGAGCACACATATTGTGGCACTGAAGTAAGTATCACAGAGTACTAATTTAACCAGCAAAAGTATGCCCAATAATATGCCGAAAATCTGGTGAGTCCACGCAGAATAGGGAGCTTTATCCTGTACATTTAAGGTCATCTCTTTAAGAGTAGCAAAACAATGACAGCGTTAGGATTGGCAGGCCTGAGGTACTGTTATCATTTGCAAACCAGGGGAGTGTAACTTGTACTCCTACTGGTCTGAGACTTGTTATGCTATTTGCAATGCTACTTATATTCTAATAGTTCACATCGGAAATTGTACATGCGTAGGGGGTTGCAAAACGACCTGCTCAATAAATATCAATTAGTCTGATCACTGTTTGCAATTGGTTGCAACTACAGGGATGCAGAACTGGAAGGGACCGCAGACATCCAACCTTGCATTTGCATTCCCAAACAGGAGCCTTTTCAAAAAATATATGCATACATAACCATCACTGCCACTCCAACTCTGCCCCAATGTCTGAAAGAATTGAAATGTCACAACTTTAAAGATCTCTACATCACAGTACAAGAACTCTCGATACTCTCTACTTACTCGTTCAATGTATGCAGGTATTTTACCATGTACAGCCCTCCGTTGCCTTTTGGCTATGTTTGAACTATGGAAATACTATATGTATGCATACACATAAAAGAAGCCAATATTAAGACCCATGCTGGTTTAAAAAAAAAAACACACTCTTTAGTAAAACGTAGGGTCCTCTACAACACTGCCGGCTCCCACTAGGTGACCAGCACAATTCACAAAGGGGGCACCATCTGCTTTGCAAATCACCACAACTAAGAGGCTGGTCAGTCATAAATGGTTTGCGACAGTAGTTGCAGACATACACCATTGATACATTCCTCCAGGGTCGGATTGGTAAGGCAGGCACTCGGGCAATGGCCGAGGGGCCGGTATCGAAGTTCCAGCTGTGGGCTCCTTTTTTGGCAGCCTGGGGGGCCGATATGGGCTGTGTCTGGTGTGTTCCGATGTCGCCAGCGGCCCAGTGGGGCCCTCAGTGGCCTTTCTGGCGTCCATTACCTCCCTTTTATTAACGGGCAGAGGTGTCACTCAATTTCTTTCCCTGGACCAGCCCATTACTGAGGCAGATTTACAAGCCCCTTCCGCCTCATTTGCGCCGCCGTTGCATCACTTCTAACCCTGCTTTCCTCTCTTAATTGAAAATAGAGGGGCTTTGCCTTTCACGCTCCCTCCTATTTGCTATTTTTAAAAGTTTTCAAAAGCCTTTTTACAAGTTGGAAAGAATTTGAACCGGCTTTTGTAAATTAAGACAAGACACGGTCATACATCTTGTGATTTTGTTGCTTGCATGGTTTGCAACCACAAAGGTGCTTTGTATGCAGGTACTTGTTCAGGCCAAATGGAGCTGGCTGACATATTTGCCCTAAAAAATTATAGAATTCTTGAATTTCATGCAGTGGCACATTTCTTGGAACGGTTTTTAAAGTGCACAAGCACCTTCTATAAAAAGTCTACAGAGTTATCAGTAGGAGATTGGTTCTCATAGAAAATATCTTGTCAAGTTACATTTTATTCTTAAACCAGCCTTCTGCCTGGATATCGCAAGACCTTTTTATGTGATCTGCCAGTCACTTAAATAATGCTATGCGTGATACAAGCAAGCTATATTCATTCAATTCCATGACATCGCACAAAAATATGTGATTTCATAGACCTTATTGCTGTACCCATCAAGAGGAAGGGTTTTTAGAACTAACCTCTCTAATGGAAAGGAAGAACACAGAGTCCGGAGGACATCAATGTCCTTTACAAATCTGACAAAACCAGCAAGTTTAGTCTGGACTGGACTGGAATTTAGGTTGTGGTCTTGGAAGAAATAGGAGAAAAACCTTCTTCCACCCTAAATTTGTGGCCTGGGGGGGGGGGCGTAGCATGACCGCCGAGCGCGATGGCTGCGAGGCGGTGAGGCTCCTGACGCCTATGGCCTGATACCGCCCTAACATCCATAAATTGATCCGTTTTTTCCCCCAAAAGTGCAGCGGAGTGTGTGCTGTGCACCTGCTGTTGCACCATGCATCGGAAAAAGTGTCGCCGAGGCTCCGTAGAGAGGAGAAGCTGTGAAGAGCTCGGGCCAGAAATCCCCAGGCTCAAGTTATTCAGCAGCCGGCCGGGACTTCCGTGAGGGGTAGATGCGGCTGTCCGAACGTGACGGTGCCCCAGAAGCCTGTGACCAACATTGCATATCCGGACCCCAGAGGCAAGTGCGAAGGCAGCGATGTTCCTCCCGCTGTTCCCCCCTCCACACCACCCAGCTTGGGACTGACAAAGCTGCTGCAGGGACGGGGAGCGCACCTTTGATCAGTGGCGCAGCTCCAAATGCTCCGGTCTGCCTACCGCCCACACACATGTCGGAGGCCTGAGGGATGTGGCCGCAGGGAAGCGCGATCATCACCATTGAGGGAAGAGAGTTTGTGAACACCTGCAGGTCCGGATGAGGAGGTGGTGACCGGATCGAGTGAAATATCTGCCCTACAGTCGCAGTGTGGTGGTGACAGAAAGTCGCACCACTGCGTGGTGTAGTGCATAATCTTGGGGGAAGAATCACCTGGCTTACCTAAAGAACACCACCCAAAGTACAATGGGGGCACTGATACCATGCCGTAGTGGGTGCGTGGCATAAAGAACGGGGACAGCAACTCAGAGCCAGGAGTCACTGGCCTATATACTCTTTGCTAAAAGGAGGTGTAAGTTAACCACAAGACGTCTCTGAGACACTAAGGACAGAGCGACAACCATTTGGTGATATACATGAGACGGCGTTTTGGGACCGTCTCAGGTGCTGGAATTAGCGCGCAGAGAGCGAGGCACGAGATACCAGGACAGAGTACCGGTGTTTGAGACTCCAATTGAGCTGTTACACCATGTCTGGGCCGAAAAGACAGAGGACTGCACTCCAGACGAAGCTGGATAAATACACCACCCACAAAGTAAGTGAACTGGAGGGAGCAACCAAGTGTGAGGTGGAGAATTCGTTGACACCATCTGGAGAAGAGCCGACATTGGTAGATGTAATTGCAGGGGTGCGTACCTCACTGGAACACAGAATGGACACTATATCAATTGAAATGGTGTTGATCAGGACTAACCTGCAGAAAACGAGCAAAAAAAAGTGACCACCATATAAGTGGTGACCAAGGAACTTAGTGGCGACACCCAGCGAATGAGTGAAGAAATCAAATAACTTCAAACTGTGCAGAAAAGACTAGATGCCCAGCTGGACGATTACGAAGGTTGCATAAGACGTAACAATGTCAGAATTATCAGGGTCCCAGAACGAGCGGAGGGACCAGCCGCTGACCTATTTGTGGAAGACTTAATCACGAACCGCCTACGTCCTAAAACTCTATCAAAATTCTTTACCGTTGAAAGAGCACACAGAGTCCCGGGGGTAGACCTAAGCCTGGTGCCCCTACAAGACCCATTCTAGCATGACACCTCAACTTTAGGAACCAAGATAGTATTTTACAAACGGCTCGTACTAACCCTCCCCGAAAACATCGAGAACAGTGAACTGTCCTTTTTTCTGGACTTTACCATTGCAGTTCAACGCCAGCGGCGTACTTTAATGGATGTTCAAAAACTGCTGAGAGATAAAGGCATTCGGTATGCAATGTTATTTCCTGCAAAGTTGAGAGTAGAAGCTGATAGAAAGACTTGGTTCTTTGATACGCTGGTCGCAGCACAAGATTGGTTGGAGGGCTGGAGACCAGCGAAGGTTCACAATGCAAAATGATGCTAGAACATTTGAATCGGCCCTGTAAAGCATTTCACCACACTTGGAATTGTTAGCTCCAAAAGACCTGGGCCGACCTCACCTCTCAGAACAGCGGAAAGTAATGAGACGAAACACCAAACAGGCCAAGCGATCATTTTCTGCACTAATTGATTGTATTTGTATGTGATGCATGTCCATATGTCATCAAAGGGGAACACAAAGCAGCAGAGTGGTGTCCGCAACCCCTCCCCCCAACTTCTAGTTAGTTCTTAGTTAGTGTGACAGGCACTCTGCACTATTGGAGTTAGGGGCAGTTTTGAGCCCAGAGTGCGGTGGAGCAGGGTGGAGGGTGTTGGGGGTTTTGTTTTTGTGTGGTTTTTTTTTCGTTCATCACAGAGTCACCTACAGCGAGCCTAGGCATGGGAAATACAGTGACCAGAAACCTGCTGGGGAGAACATAGTATAAGGTTCTATTGGATGATGGTGGGTGTTCTGGGGAAGTGGCCTGGTACCCCCCCAACAGCGAATACTAACTAAAGACATGGACGTCACGAGTGAGAAACAAATTAAGTTACTATCCTGGAAGGTAAACGGACTGTGCTATAAACTTAAAAGAGGAATCATATTGCAATTTCTTAAACGGCACACCCTGGAGGTGGTTCTGCCCCAAGAGACGCACATTATAGGAAACATGTGTAGGGCCTTAGCAAGATGGGGCTATCAATTAATCGTGCACTCCGGGTTCACGCAGGCTCCAGGCGAGTGGGCATATTGAAAAAAACGCACCTTACCAATGACAATAGACCAGGTTTACACTGATAATTTAGGGAGATATGCAGCAGAGTCTGGCCAGTGCGAGGGCGAAAGGCTGACATTGATGTCACTGTACTTGCCACCGGGATTACAGGAAATTACATTCAAGGACTTAGGAAGAGTGTTGCTTGCGTTTCCCAGTGTTGGAATGGCAATAGAGGGAGACTTCATCTCAGTTGTTTCGGGGATGCTAGATCACTACCCCTCTAGAGCTATAGCTCCATCACAGCTGCAACCCCCACATTTTCTGGATGCTATGGGACTTGTGGATATATTGCAGGCGCATCACCTTGTAGAGACACAATACACAGTTCACTCTGGGGTCCAGAAAAGCCATTCCCGGTTGGACTATATCCTCGCCCCGGCAGCACAAGTTGGATATGTTAAAGAAATAAGACACCTAGCGAAAGGAATATCAGACTATTCCCCAATTTGGCTGCAAATGGAGTATGGGAGGGAAGACTGTACTAGGGTTGCCCCCATTAGCCCCTGGTATCTACAAAATCCCACCATTAGATTGAAATTAGAGCAATAAACTGAGCACTACTTTAATGAGAATGAAGGCACAGTTGATTCAGCTCAGGTCCTTTAGGAAGCCTTTAAAACAGTGATGAGGGGACAGGCGCTCTCTCAGATCTCCTGGGCGCTAAAAAGAAAAGCAGGCTAGACTTCTCCAATTAGAAGAAGAAATACTAAAATTGAAAGAAGGAATCACAACATCCGCTGACCAAGACACCGCACACATTCTCAATTTGACACTAGAGGAATATAGAACTGAGGCTAAGGAGGCAGCCACAACTATGATCAGCCAGAAGCTGGGGAGCGTGTACGAACTAGGGGACAAAGCCGGAAAACTGTTGGCCTGGCTAGATAGGTGGGAGGCAGCAAGCCGACTGGTCACGGAGCTATGGGAGAACACAGGGAGAAAAGTTACTGATCCACAGGACATTGCGGACGAGTTTGGTAGATAGTATGATCTTATTTACACTTCTAGGTCCACCAGGCAGGAGTTGGAAACTATGGAACTATTGGCAGAAATTCGTCTGCCGGTATTGGCAGAAGAAGACAAAATTGCATTGGAGGGAGACATCGCATCGAATGAAATAGCTCAGGCCATTCATTCTCTCCAGACAGGGAAAGTGATGGTCCCTAATGGCCTCCCGATAAAACTATTCAAGCTACGTCCTGACAAAATAGCCCCTCACCTTATAATTTGGTAGTATGTGAGTAGTACTATTAAACATACTACAAAGTGCAGTTGGTCAATATGTCCCTTATCTTTTAAATTTAAGAAGCAGAATAATGCATGCAAATAGTTTAAGACAAATCAAAAATAGCATAAATGAACAGAAAATATTAAAACATTTCATGTAAAAATATGTAGTATTACAAATGAAAAAAGAGCAAAAATAGACAACCATTTTCAATGAAACTCAATAGCGCTAGCAAGGCAATGGTACAAAATTTAATTATATGCACAAATTGGCAAATTTGAGGAAACCTTCCAAATTCCTTATTTGGCCTCATAAGTAGTTTGTGGCTGAAGCAACAGCCTGGCCTATAGAGCGTTAGGCAGGCATCTTCTTGTGACTTTAGACAGGTGAAAAATGCTACCTCCACTAAACAGTCTCCTTTAGTGATTGTTTAAAAAGTTAAACTAGTAAAGACTGCATGATATCAAATGAGCTGAGTCATTGCAAATGATAGAGAATATTTGTGTTCAAGGAGAAGTGAGCAGCAGCTGTACTGAGCCTTTTGGCTTGGTTAGTTCTTAAGTTATGCAGCTGCCTGCGCTCAACCCTCCTTGGTGACCACTGTTGACCAAAAAGGGTTACACAGATTCATTGGTGTGAAAGCCACCAATTGAGAGTTGCTGTTGCAATAAAAAGCAATGTGTGCAATATGTCACCAATGGTGGCAAGGAGTGTTATGAATTTGACCAGGGGCGGGTGGTGTTCAAGGGCTAAGGGGCTGCACTGCTTCCCCTTTGACAACTCTCCATTGAAGCAGTTCTTCAAATACATTTAAAAAATAATCCATTTTGTTGACCCTTACTCCCAGTGAAAGTCATGCACTTTGAAAAGCTCCACTGCGCATGTGTGTGCATGTGGTTGATGCTGTACAGCGGCACTGACTGCACTTGCCCACGCACAGCCCTTATGTTTTCTCATGACGCAGTGTTGTCCCTGGCTTATCTCCTCTGCCAGGAGTGGTGCTAGAAAACAGCCTTGTGTGTCTCAATACTCAAGCCTGACTTTGAAGGACTGCATGGCACTCAGCTGCTATTACTGCACCCGTTCATATCTCCTCAAAGGGCGGGGGGGGGGTGATCAGCAACACTTCCTGACCACACCGCACTCTAAGACGATATGAGAAAGGGTGGGTTAAGAAGCATGTTACCGGAGGTCTGCACATACTTTATAGTCACATTTTATCAAGAGTAGTTGAAATTACTGAATGGAAAAGATTTGATGCAGGGGAATACTAATAACTTCAGCCAGTGCTTGTCTGGGTGACAAGAGTGTGTGTGACCTGACCTGACCAAAAGTAATAATTATGCAATGATGAAGGAGCGCACGTGAGTAAGTTGGAGCTTTGTCTATTTACAGAAAATAAGTAAAAATCTGTTCTCTGAGCTCTCCCCTCCCTCCCTGCCTCTCTAAGTGCTGGTGTCTCTCTAGGGTAGCAATGGTGTCAGTACTTTATCATGGATAGTGATGTTTGTTTTAATTTCTTCTGCAGATCAATGACTACATGTGATATTAAACACATATTAAATAATCTGTGGGTTAAATATTAAAAAAATTAACTAAGCCTCTAAGTGTATCCTGATGCTAGGTTATGCACGTTAGTGTGAATGGATTAGGGGTGGGCGGAATTTGCGGAATTAACCTTCGCAAATTATCGCGAAAATGTTTAAAATTATCGCAAATAAGCAGAAATATCGCGAAGATGCGGAAGTTTTTTTCCGGCATGTTCGCGAGATTTTCTGCATGGTTGCGGGTCGCCAACTTACCCATGTGGTTGCTTGCGGGCGCGGCCATCTTGTTTTGAGTTGTTCTCGCGGTGCATGATCGCGAGAAGAAAGACGTGATCGCGCGACGCATGACGTCACTGCGGGCGCGAACTGTCGCGAGACAGCGCAAATGGCTAAAAACAATACAACATCTCATGGAGAACGCGACCGGATCAAGAAAACTTGTCGGCGAACGCAGGGATTCAGGCAAGGTGATCGCGCGCGCGCGAGAATGTATTATTTTACAGCGCGAGCAAGAAACAAATTATCGCCAAGCTGCGGAAACCGTAATCTTTGACATTTTCGCGCTCTCCGCGGAACGCGAAAATGTCAAATTATCGCAATTTCCGCGAACGGAACGAAATTTTTGCCCAGGCCTAGAATGGATCAGGCAGTGATTGCAGCTTGACTGAGTAGCTAGGTAAATGTGGAGTGCTGAGTATACGAGTTGAGTGAATGGAAGTGAATAGCAGACCATGGGTCTGTGAATGAGTAGGTGAGAGAAGGCAATAGGTGAGTGTATTGTTGAATGCAGATGGTTGAGAAGTGAATACAAGTAAGTGGGTAGTGAGGCTCAATCACACGGTGCAAATCCATGTGTGCATTTATGCCCGCCACTGTTTTGAATCATCAGCCACCACTGAATTTAACGGATCATTTTTTGCGGCTTTATCTTGAAAGGTTTTGAAAATTTGTTATACTGTACCCTGGTTTCTTTAGACAGAGGATGCTCATGGTATAGTGGGTCCCACACACAGGAATTTACTAATATTGGTCAAAATACAACCAAATTGTCAAAGCAACTCTTTAAGAGAGCAAAAAATGTTTACTAATATTCATGTGCTGTCAGATAGAAACAGTATTTGGAGCTCTCAGGTCTAGTTTTTTTTAGAAATGTCCTCTGCTGAATCTTCTGTCATCCTGCTGTCCTCCTGAACTTTGCAGTTACCCTGCAGATCAAACAGGTTTTTAAACACATGGGAGTCCAAACAATCAGTTAAAAATAACACCGGCACCAGACAATTCCATAACAGTGTTGAAGTTGCAAAATTTAACAACTCTTGTACTTCTCAAGAGGGCTATAAGTGGCCAGAAAGTCTGCTCCTTACCATCTGCCACCAGCAGTGTGAAATAAATCATGTTAATTACTGCTGGAAGCACCAGACTTGAACATTGCTTGTACAACCCTGAATAAGTAGATTGTTGCCCTGAAGAAAGGGCAACAGGATAACAGTATGAAAAAGAGACACTGGATAACACTAGTCTGACTTGTCACTCCGCTGGTGCTGAGGTCTACTCTGTGGGTTTGGATATGTTCTCGGCCACAGTGGACATCGAAAGACTAGAGTAATAGTTTAAATATATATAGTATAATTTGAATATATATCTCTGCATAGTATCATAAACCCGAACTGTAGCAAATACTTCCAGAATATCTTTGTGCCCCAGACTCTCTGGTTATAGATGGAGCTCTTATGCACCTGAAACTGAAAGACAAATATAATCTTCATAGTATATGCTTCAATGCTTTTGCAATCTCACACCCTTCTGTTGTAAGAGAGCATTTTCCAGTGGGTGAGCACATGCCCTCAAGTTCTATGATATTATGCAGACTGGTCCAGAAACTTCATTGTAAGTAAATGTTGGAAATGGGCCTTCTTGCAGGGTTACCCCAAAACATTTTGCCTTCTTCCGCCTCTATTTTTGACTTTGTTTTTGCTGGTTTTAGTGCTCTGGGAACTTTTTCACTGCTAACTAGAACTAAGATTCAGTGCTCTGTGTCTAAAATGTAATGGAATTTGGTTTCTCCATGATTGGCATATTTTAATTACTAATAAGTCTGATTGTACCACCCACAAGTAGCCCATCAAACCTGTCCCAGGCCTGCCACTGCAGAGCCTGTGTGTGCAGTTTTAAACTGCCATGTCGACCTGGCAAGTTCACCTACTTGCCAGGTCCAAAACTTTCCTTTTATTACATATGTAAAGTCTAGGGTAGGCTGTAGGTAGCTCAATGGGAAGGGTGCAGTGTATTTAAAAGATAGAACGTGCTTTTGAGATTTACATGTCCTAGTACAGAAAAACTGCTAAATTTGTTTTTCACTACAACAAGGCTATATCTCCCATAGGTTAGCATTGGAGCTACCTTGTAAAACTTTACAAGTATAACTTCCAATTGAGAGCAGATTGAAAATTGGAGTTTGGTGTCTCCGGACTCACAATTTAAAAAGCATCTTTTTAGTGAAGTTGGTTTTTAAATTGCTATTCCGAAAATGCAACTTTTAGAAAGTTGGCATTTACTTACTTTAACCATTCTGTGCCTCTGCCTGTCCCTAGAAGACACAGCTAGGTTGGATGACAGCTGAGCTTCATGCATTCTCTCTAGACAGTCACACATAAAGGGAGCTGAGGTGTGCCCTGCATATCCTGATGGACCATCACCGGGCTGATGCGTCTTCCTGAGCTAGAGTGAGAGGGATGAGCTGGCACTTGCACCTGAATAGGACTGGCCCTGTCCCCACACAAAGAGCTGCATAAACCCTTGTAGTGTGTCTGGAGCCATGGCCAAGAAGGGCAGGGTCTTGTGCACTACAAATTCTTCAAAGCCTGAAATGGATAATACTGGACATCTGACAACATATACTTAGAATACTTCTGGACTGAGGTCATTCTGCTTGCTTTGCTGTGTTGGCCAACTGCCTGCTGCTTCTTGCCTGGGAGTGAGAGGACATGACTTTACTCTCTACATCCAGCATCTACAGGTTCTCAAGGGGCTTGTTTGGGCATTCCTCCTGTTCCTGAAGTTGCAGGGATATCAACAGCTTTAACTGCATCTTGCTACCAGTACCTGTACTCCTCTGCTGTGAGTCCTGCTCTGCCAAGTGATTCCAATCCTGGGCCCATGGAAGTCAGTGTTTGCTGTTGCAACCCAAGGAACTAATGCATCAACACCAAAGTGTCAGAACTGGAGCATTCCTGAAAAACTGACGCATTGCTGCTGCCTGCACTGAAGCCGCGGACACTGCTCTATGATTGTGTGATGGAACAACCTTGACTTACAATACAGCCCGGACTTTGCCAATGTAGTGCCTCTGAATCAAAGCTGTTGCTTAAGTCTCGGACCCCACATCACCCATTGCACTCCCCGCCAGGTGTAGCTTCTACCTAATGTATAACCTTCAGCCCAGTGGTTAGATATCAACACCTCGTAACAGACGCACATTGCTCACAACATCGACGCATCAATGTCTTTCCCCGACTTTGAAACTAATGCATCACCTACGACAGTGACGCATCACCTCCGGATATTAACGCATTGTATCCAAGCATTGACCCATCCAAGGTACTGGCAGCAGGTCTACATGACTCTTGTACCCGGCCTGCGCTCAGTCGAAGTCAGACTGTACTTTTGGATTTGCCCGTCAAGTGCTACAAGATAGCTCCAATTAGAGCTATTGACTTCTAAGCACTGCATTTTGATTTAATAACGCAAAATTCATATAGTGACATGCATATGTTGGATTTTTGTAGTTTTTATCTTGTTGTACTCAGAAAAATCTAGGCTAATTTCCTAAACTGTGTGGAGTACTTTTATGGTGTGTTCACTGTGTTGCTGTGTGTATGTGTGTGTGTGTTTGTGTGTGTGCATAACTATTTCACACATTGCCTCTTTAGTTTAACCTGACTGCTCTGTGACAAGCTACCAGAGGGTGAGCACAGGTAAACATTTAATATGTAGTAAACTTACCCTGATTAGGTTGTGGGTCCTGCTTGGACAGGGTCCATACCTCTGCCAACCAGAAACCCAATTTCTACCAGTAAACATTTATCAGGATTATATATTTCACACTGAATTAATAAATGGTAATTTCTCTAAAGATGTATAATATTCGTAAATATAATAGACTTCTTTAGAATGTTTTTTAAGGTGGTGAGGATTCTTCCCATCCTTCAATAGATTACTATTCATAGTGGGACACAAATGGAGTTTCTGTTTGTTCAAGGATAGTACTGAAAATATTCAAGTTGGTTATTACCTACTGGCGGTCGCCAGTAGGTAGTTATAGTTAGGACCCCTTTTCCATAGGAAATCCGCAACATTCTATTTTGAATAACTTTGGCGCCGGTCGACGAATCCTCGCGAATTTCTCAAAATAGGTGGGGCGCTACGCTCCGCTCCTACCCTGAAAGTCTCGGGGGGATTCGTCAAGCGGGGGCTGAGATAAAAGGGGGGTCCCAAAACGCGTTTTTCCCATGCATTTTTCCATAGGACCTTTAGACAGGGCTACAGCCCGAACGGCTGAACAGAATTACTAGAAATTTGGCAGAGAGGTAGTCCCTAGGTCAAGGAAGTGCCTTTTGTAGGTTTGCTGTAAATCTGTTCAGTAGGTCCTGAGAAAATAGCATTTAAATCAATATATATATCTGAGCCAGCTTACGGTACGCTTACCGTAAGCTTACCGTACGCGTACGGTGGCGTGCGCGAGCGCGATTCTGATTGGCTGTTAGATCTTAGTAAACATTCGAATCGGCCGAAACCAGGAAGCGGCGGCCGCCATTTTGTGTGTTTCACTCAGAAAAAAAAGAGTGAAAACAAGAAAAGGGGGCAAGGAGGAGAGTTACAGACCCCCTTACATTTGTGAGGGGGTCAAAGAAGGACAGAAAAGTACAAAGAAAACATTTATGGATTTTAAAAAAAGTCACGGGGTACGCGTACGGTAAGCTTACGGTAAGCGTACGGATGAAAAAAAAAATTAAAAAAGAAAAGAAATGCAGATTTAAGAGTTTAGATATTAGGGGGCTCTAAAAAGAGCCGTTGTGTTTATGAAGTGATTTTTTAAGTGGTACCTACAAGTAAGTACCGATGCAGAGTCTAAGGTTCAAGAGGAAGACTCTGTTCCCTTCATCATTGAAGTGCACACCATCTCCTCTATAAATGTCTTGCATGTCATAACGCAAGTTGTTGTGGTAAATGGCACCCATACCATAGTCACGGAGGAAAGCAGAAACAGATTTGTTGACGTGCTTTCTTGCTTTGTCAATTTGCGGACAGAAATGATTGGACCAGTTCCATTTTTGCCTTTGGCATATGTTGGAAAACACAAAGGCAGTTTTAGGGAAAAGTGAAAACAGTTGTGCAAAGGTGTCCTTCATAAGCATTTCCAGACCTACCCCAGTCAAAGTGCCTAGGTCATTGCCACCACAGTGCACTATTATGAGGTCAGGGTGTTGGATTTGCATGAAGGATTTCACCAATGGCATCAATTGGTGCCACTTTAACCCTCTCTGACCAATCCATTTAATGTCTACATTTGGCAAAGCAAGGTCTCTCACCATACCTGTTTTCTCTGCAAACTTTTCACTCCAGAAAACATAGCTGTGCCCTACAATCCACACTGTGAACATCTTCAAAGGAGAACTGGATGCACTCAGGAGGTGTCTTTCAGTAGAATGGCAATAAGAAAAGAAAGACAGTTTGGAAATGGAGGCATACATATTTTTTTCAAAACAAAAAGAACTGATTGGCTGTTTCATACCATTCTAGAATAAAAACTAGGCTGTATGTGTAAATTAATAGAAGCATGTTTTGTATTGGTACAAAAAAATGTGTTACCAAAGAACAGTACTATGGATTTGCTGTTAGGTTTGAAAAGTCAAGCACTCTTGCTCTGTGGAATTGAAACATTGTGTGGCGAACTTCTGACCTAACTCCACACAGCAGTGTTCCATGAGCTGTTGCTATGGTAGCAGGCAGAAGTCAAGTTGGGGGAAGGGTACTAGGCAGAAGTCAAGTTGGGGGCAGGGTACGTTTGGAAAAGGGTTGGTTTTCAACCAATAGAAATGTGTGATTACATTTGACAAAAAGGGGGAAGCACTGAGATTTGAAACTTACATGTATATGTGTGGAAAAATAGAGGGAAAGTTTGCCATTATCTGGTTCTGCTGAGAGGAGAGAGGTGTAGAGAACAGAGATCCTGGCTCTGATAATCTGCTGTTTGAGTGCCACATTTCTTTCACAACTAACTAATTTTAAAGGTGAGTTTAGAGTTTGAGAGGGGATGTATATGGTAAATTAAGAAATGAATAATAGAATTGGAATTCCTTTTGTAGAAGTTGTGTTTATTATTTTCTGTTTTGGGAGAAATTTAAATGTGAGGAACATGTAAAATAATATGGACAATTTTTTCATGATAAATTAAGGTGTACTGGTAAAAATAAGGAATACTTTAAGGGTTTGAGGTTGCAGTCAGTAATGCAAATACATTCAGCATCACTAAGGCTGGTTGCCCTTGCTGGAGTGTAGGCAGTCACCGAGGATACACATGGTGGTGGTCTGAAAAAGCAGTTTGGACATGGGCTTTTTAAGAAAATCTAAAAAGTGGATTCATAATGTGTCAGTCTGTAAAAGTGATTTTCACTTGCCAAAAAAAAAGAGCAGTAAGTGTGCATTTAAATTGGCAAAGAAATTTCGTTTTGTGACTAATGTGAAAACATGACTCTGTGTGCAAATAGGAATTACAGGCAGAGATTTATTGCGTATTGCTCTGGTGATTTCACAGTTGCATTAGATGGAAAGGGGGAGCGATTTTTTGGTGCAGAAGCAGACTCTTAGCACACACCCAGCTCCTGTCCATGTATAATCATGCACAGTATTTACAAGCGAGTGGGGTTTTCAGGTTTCAGTCTGTAATGCAAATACATTCAGCATCACTAAGGCTGGTTGCCCTTGCTGGAGTGTAGGCAGTCACCGAGGATACACATGGTGGTGGTCTGAAAAAGCAGTCTGGACATGTGCAATTTAAAAAAATCTGAAAAGTGGTTTCATAATGTGTCAGTCTGTAAAAGTGATTTTCACTTGCCAAAAAAAAAGAGCAGTAAGTGTGCTTTCAAATTGGCAAAGAAATTTCGTTTTGGGACTAATGTGAAAACATGACTCTGTGTGGAAATAGGAATTACAGGCAGAGATTTATTGCGTTTTGCTCTGGTGATTTCACAGTTGCATTAGATGGAAAGGGGGAGCGATTTTTTGGGGGAAGAAGCAGACTCTTAGCACACACCCAGCTCCTTTCCATGTATAATCATGCACAGTATTTAGAAGCGAGTGGGGTTTTCAGGTTTCAGTCTGTAATGCAAATACATTCAGCATCACTAAGGCTGGTTGCCCTTGCTGGAGTGTAGGCAGTCACCGAGGATACACATGGTGGTGGTCTGAAAAAGCAGTCTGGACATGTGCAATTTAAAAAAATCTGAAAAGTGGTTTCATAATGAGTCAGTCTGTAAAAGTGATTTTCACTTGCCAAAAAAAAAGAGCAGTAAGTGTGCATTCAAATTGGCAAAGAAATTTCGTTTTGGGACTAATGTGAAAACATGACTCTGTGTGCAAATAGGAATTACAGGCAGAGATTTATTGCGTTTTGCTCTGGTGATTTCACAGTTGCATTAGTAGGAAAAAGGGGGAGCAATTTTTTGGGGGAAGAAGCAGACTCTTAGCACACACCCAGCTCCTGTCCATGTATAATCATGCACAGTATTTACAAGCGAGTGGGGTTTTCAGGTTTCAGTCTGTAATGCAAATACAATCAGATTCTGGGCTTTTTTAATACAATCTTTGAGATTGTTATTTTTTTTTTGCCCGCTGTTAAATGATGAATGCAATTGCTTTCACAATTTAAAGTGAAATGCAATATATTCTGAAAACAGCAAAAATAAGGCAAAAATATTTTTTTAAAAATATGTAAATACGAGTACTGTATTTTAAAATGTTTAAAAAATATTAATACTTTTTTCTTTTTTTTCAGATTGATATAGAACATTTTCGAAAACTAGACCCATTTTTAAAGGAATTTTTTTTTAAAAAAACAAATGAATAAATATTTTTTTGAGTGGGTATGGTAAGTCAATAATAATAATTGTAGTGTTTCAAAGTCCTTGTAATGTGATTATTGATTTTTAGTGTTTTAAAAAAAAAAAAAAAAAAAAAATTACGCGCACCGTACGCGTACGGTAAAAAAAAAAAAAAAGTTTTTAAAAATATCTATAAAAAAAAGATGAAAGATAAGGTTGGCTCTTAAAAGAGCCGTTGTGTTCATGCAGGGAGAGAGGAAAGAAAGAATGGGAAAATTGGTCTCTGTGACAAGTGTGCTGATCTATTTTGAGGTCCACTAGGGAAACACTGGTCTCCCTATGACAAATTAGATCATGACAAGAGGCACATCGAATATCAACCCTCAGAAATCGAGGGTTAATTTCCAGAGGGCCAGCAAAAGGAGATGCTCCCCCCACAGATGAAGGGCTCACCTGACCTGCAGAAGAAGGAGTCAGCCCTGCAGATGATGGTCCAGGCTGAGCTGCTGTGGATGTGCTTGGTTGACTTTCTGAAGGGTTACCTCCAAAAAGTCGAGCATGTGTCCTTCTGTGTACATCCTTGAGTTGTCTCTTCATGGTATGATTCCCAAAGGAATACTTCCAGTCAGGATTACCTCTTGAAAGTACACGCTTACACAGCTTGCAAGTTACCAAGGGTGCATTTACCTTTTGCTGGCCTTCAGGAAAAGTAAAATAATCCCATACATAAGAGGTCTTTTGTTTCCTCGCTCTCTGCCTCAAGGTAGTGCTGCTAGTGCTAGCCTCACTCTCAGAAGAGCTCTGCTGGTCTGCCATCGTATCACAAAGACAACCCAGCTCCTTCTCCTAAGGGATCACAAGCAGAAATGAGGGGAATGGGTGTGGTGTAGGAGAGTTCTAGAACTGAAAGTAGTTTCAACCAATCAAAAGTTGTGTTTCATGATCACATGACCTACCGTACGCTTACGGTACGCTTACGGTACGCTTACGCCAAAAGTGCGCATGCGCGTAAAAAAGACACGCGCTTGCGCGCATGCGCATAACAGTCACTACCCGACACTTCCGCGTAACGTGCGCGTGTAGCGTACACGCGTACGCGTCCCACGCGGGAGTACGCGCAGCTACGCAAATTGTGTAACTATACGCAAACAGCGTAGAAAAATTACGGGCGTTGCGTAAACCGTACGCTTACCGTAAGCTTACGGTACGCGTACTAAAAAAAAAAAAAAAAAAAGGAAAAAATGTATTGCTAATAAATTTTACCTTTTTGTATTATAACATTTTTTTTAAAAAACATATTATAGAATTTAAAAAATTTAACCACAGTCTTAAAAAAAGGATAGAAAATTTAAAAAAAAAATATGTAAAAAAAATAGAAAAAAATACATAACTTAGCATTTAAAAAACCGTACAAATTCACTGAAAAAACCATAGGTTTCACACACGTTATAGTTAGGAATTTGCATTTAAAAAACCTTGCTAATTCAATGAAAAAACAATAGGTTTCACACACGTTATAGTTAGGAATTAGCATTTAAAAAACCTTAGAAATTCAATGAAAAAACCAAAGGTTTCACACACGTTATAGTTAGCTGGACATTTTACTCGTAAAAAAACATTGAAATTCCCCCGTTATAGTTAGTTAAGCTAACTATAACTCGCGCGCCCGCAATGCACTGCTGATGACGTCACATATTACATCACTCATGACATGGTCAGTGACATCAATCATGACATCACTGATGACATCTCAAATGACATCACTGATGACATCACTAATGACATCATCCTTGTGATAGAGTGGCAGACCTCCTCTCACCCTAATATAACCTTTGATACACACATTCATAAATAGAGACTAAACTTTTCAAAACAATGGACATACCAATACCAGTTACAACAACCTCTTCAGTAATTCTAAGATCCACATACACATCCACTCATTCACCAACAGTCCTATACAGTCACTCATACATGTACTCACTCATCATATGTACTCATACACCTATACATCCTGTTACACAATGCCACTCATCCGTAGAGTTACTCACACACATAGTCACTCATGCTAATAAAGAATCAAACATCCATTTACTTGCATATACAGTTATACACACACCACCACACTTACTTCTACAAAAACTTACACATACTTAGTCTTTTAAACAATCACTTATAGAAACACATACTTATTCATACAGGAACTCTTTCAATCTCTCACTCTCACATATACTCACTTATATACACCAATAGTCACATATACTAGTTTAAAACATATGTAGTTACTCATAAAACCACTGTAGACACAGTCATTCACTCACTAACACACCCATACACACACTCATCCACCCATGCAGTCCTGCACACATACTATCTTCAACACATACAAACAGTAAGTCACTCATTCATGCACCTATGCACTACGTAATACCCCCCATCGAACCATAAAGACATCAGACACTTATACTGATACCCACCAAACCAACTAATAACCTATATAAACACTCATGTAGCTGCTCACCAACCCATGCAGCCACTTATACACAAAGTGAAAGACTGATACAGATATATACATATTTAAACATTACTCACTAAGCCATGTATTCACTATGATACACCTAATCAGTCAGTTACACAATCAATTTTTCAAAAACAAATCATCCATTTAGACACTTATATACCCATTTATTCTTCCATCGACCTTGAGATATACATATATAAAACATATTTAATTTTCAGAAAAACACACATTCACTGGATGATGTCATCAGTGATGTCATCAGTGATGTCATTTGAGATGTCATCAGTGATGTCATGAGTGATGTCACTGACCATGTCATGAGTGATGTAATATGTGACGTCATCAGCAGTGCATTGCGGGCGCGCGAGTTATAGTTAGCTTAACTAACTATAACGGGGGAATTTCAATGGTTTTTTACGAGTAAAATGTCCAGCTAACTATAACGTGTGTGAAACCTTTGGTTTTTCATTGAATTTCTAAGGTTTTTTAAATGCTAATTCCTAACTATAACGTGTGTGAAACCTATGGTTTTTTCATTGAATCTCAGATATGAATAAGACCTGAGTCTATATTTCTGTATGCAACTGTAGCTTCCACGACATGCTTCCAAGAAAATAAACAGTGTGTGGGGTTTTCATGAAGTCTGGCAAAAGGTCCTAGTGCAGCACCAAGTATCTTCATTGCCTAGCAAAGATGGTTTGAACCAGGGGGGAACGTATACTAAATAACTTCCAAAACGGCTGCCACCACTTCCGAGCATTATGAGAGTTCTATGAACACATAGGAACTGTAGTTTGAATTCAGCCATCGAAGTGTCTCTCTGAGAGGTGTTCCAAGCTGCCCTGGGAGCCCTGCCAGCCTTTCCTTC